>NC_084467.1:140411875-142811875 GCF_027409185.1 Cynocephalus volans
GTTCTTGTTCCATTGCCACAGTGAACATACCAGCCACTTCTCTCCTCTTCCAGGACTGGAATCTCATGGCCATCAGTCCGCCATGGCTGAATATACAGCTATTCATTTGTCAGTTCATTCTTTTTTTTTTTTTTTTTTTTTTAGTTTATTTATTTATTTATTTTTTATTTTAATTTTATTTTGTCGATATACATTGTAGCTGATTATTGCTCCCCATCACCAAAACCTCCCTCCCTTCTCCCTCCCCCCTCCCCCCAACAATGTCCTTTCTGTTTGCTTATCGTATCAACTTCAAATAATTGTGGTTGTTATATCTTCTCCCCCCCCCCCCCGGTTTTTGTGTGTGTGTGTGTGTGTGTGTGTGTGTGTGAATTTATATATTAATTTTTAGCTCCCACCAATAAGTGAGAACACGTGGTATTTCTCTTTCTGTGCCTGACTTGTTTCACTTAATATAATTCTCTCAAGGTCCATCCATGTTGTTGCAAATGGCAGTATTTCATTCGTTTTTATAGCTGAGTAGTATTCCATTGTGTAGATGTACCACATTTTCCGTATCCACTCATCTGATGATGGGCATTTGGGCTGGTTCCAACTCTTGGCTATTGTAAATAGTGCTGAGATAAACATTGGGGAACAGGTATACCTTCGACGTGATGATTTCCATTCCTCTGGGTATATTCCCAACAGTGGGATAGCTGGGTCGTATGGTAGATCTATCTGCAATTGTTTGAGGAACCTCCATACCATTTTCCATAGAGGCTGCACCATTTTGCAGTCCCACCAACAATGTATGAGAGTTCCTTTTTCTCCGCAGCCTCGCCAGCATTTATCGTTGAGAGTCTTTTGGATTTTAGCCATCCTAACTGGGGTGAGATGGTATCTCAGTGTGGTTTTGATTTGCATTTCCCGGATGCTGAGTGATGTTGAGCATTTTTTCATATGTCTGTTGGCCATTTGTATATCTTCCTTAGAGAAATGCCTACTTAGCTCTTTTGCCCATTTTTTAATTGGGTTGCTTGTTTTCTTCTTGTAAAGTTGTTTGAGTTCCTTATATATTCTGGATATTAATCCTTTGTCAGATGTATATTTCGCAAATATTTTCTCCCACTCTGTTGGTTGTCTTTTAACTCTGTTAGTTGTTTCTTTTGCTGTGCAGAAGCTTTTTAGTTTGATAGAATCCCATTTGTTTATTTTTCCTTTGGTTGCCCGTGCTTTTGGGGTCATATTCATGAAGTCTGTGTCCAGTCCTATTTCCTGAAGTGTTTCTCCTGTGTTTTCTTTAAGAAGTTTTATTGTTTCAGGGTGTATATTTAAATCCTTAATCCATTTTGAGTTGATTTTAGTATATGGTGAGAGGTATGGGTCTAGTTTCATTCTCCTGCATATGGATATCCAGTTATCCCAGCACCATTTGCTGAAGAGGCAGTCCCTTCCCCAGTGAATAGGCTTGGTGCCTTTGTCAAAGATCAGATGGCAGTAAGTGTGTGGGTTGATTTCTGGATTCTCTGTTCTATTCCATTGATCAGTGTGTCTGTTTTTATGCCAGTACCATACTGTTTTGATTATTATAGCTTTGTAGTATAGTTTAAAGTCAGGTAGTGTTATGCCTCCAGCTTTATTTTTTTTGCTCAGTATTGCTTTGGCTATGCATGGTCTTTTATTATTCCATATAAATGTCTGGATAGTTCTTTCCATTTCTGAGAAAAATGTCTTTGGAATTTTGATGGGGATTGCATTAAATTTGTATATCACTTTGGGTAGTATGGACATTTTCACTATGTTGATTCTTCCAATCCAAGAGCATGGGATATCTTTCCATCTTCTTGTATCCTCTCTAATTTCTCTCAGCAGTGGTTTGTAGTTCTCACGATAGAGATTTTTCACCTCCTTGGTTAACTCAATTGCTAAGTATTTTATTTTTTTGGTGGCTATTATAAATGGGCAGGCTTTCTTGATTTCTCATTCTGCATGTTCACTATTGGAGAAAAGAAATGCTACTGATTTTTGTGTGTTGATTTTGTATCCTGCTACTGTGCTGAAATCATTTATCAATTCCCACAAGTTTTTTGTAGAGGTTTTAGGCTGTTCGATATATAGGATCATGTCATCTGCAAACAGGGACAGTTTGACTTCATCTTTTCCAAACTGGATGCCCTTTATTTCCTTCTCTTCTCTGATTGCTCTGGCTAGTACTTCCAACACTATGTTGAATAGGAGTGGTGAGAGTGGGCATCCTTGTCTAGTTCCTGTTCTTAAAGGAAAAGCTTTCAGCTTTTCCCCATTCAGGATGATATTGGCAGTGGGTTTGTCATATATGGCTTTAATTATGTTGAGATACTTTCCCTCTATACCTAACTTATAGAGGGTCTTTGTCATGAATGAGTGCTGAACTTTATCAGATGCTTTTTCAGCATCTATAGAGATGATCATATGGTCCTTGTGTTTGACTTTATTAATATGGTGTATCACATTTATTGATTTGCGTATGTTGAACCAACCTTGCATCCCTGGGATGAATCCCACTTGATCGTGGTGAATAATTTTACGTATGTGTTGCTGTATTCTGTTTGCTAGTATTTTAGTGAGGATTTTTGCTTCTATATTCATCAAGGATATTGGCCTGTAGTTTTCTTTTTTGGTTATATCGTTACCTGGTTTTGGTATCAGGATGATGTTTGCTTCATAGAATGAGTTTGGGAGATTTGCGTCTGTTTCAATCTTTTGGAACAGTTTGTAAAGAATCGGTGTCAATTCCTCTTTGAATGTTTGGTAAAATTCTGCTGTGAATCCATCTGGTGCTGGGCTTTTCTTTGTTGGGAGCCTTCTGATACCAGCTTCAATCTCCTTTATTGTTATTGGTCTGTTCAAATTTCCTGCGTCTTCATGGTTGAGTTTTGGGAGCTTGTGTGTGTCCAGAAATTTATCCATTTCCTTCAGATTTTCAAACTTCCTGTGTTCCTAGCTGTCTGGTTGAGCACACATGATTTAAAAGTCTTGGAGTTTGCCAGCTGGGGCTGTGAAGACCAGTCATGAATATGAGAGGACTGTGGCATATTTCTGGTATTGTCACACTGCAGATTCTTCATGGGACTTGAAATGCAGACTCTCTTTTGCCCTTTGATGAACTTATTTTGGAAGTTTCAAGTCTGTTGGTTGACTCCAAATCCATGCCTACTTAGGAAAGAAATAAAACCAAGGAGAAACTTGGAGAATTTTAAATTTCCTTTGTTTTTTCATTTTTTGTTCTATGTATGCCTAGATTTAGCTTTAATAATCTGCCAGCCTTACAGGATTTTCCTGTTTGCTTTTATTTCAAATATGGATTTCATTCCTCGTTTTCTCATTATTTCCTGTAGGTAGGTTACAGTGCTCCATTCTTCTCTCCGGAATGGGAATTCCTTGCCTCCTTTTGATCCCTTCATGCCTTTAGTGTTCATTTCAGGCCATGAGTTTGCTTTTACTTCAGAGAGAAAAAATCAACTTCCTCTGGGCTAAAGAATGGCCCAGTGTTTTTATTAGCCCCAATTTTATGTTTTACTTTTTTAATAAAGAAGCATTTTTGCTTCTGAAACAATGACTTGTTGAATTTCGGTGTCAAATTCAGCATCGTGCACAGGTCAGTCTCCTTTTCCTCAGTTGTCACTGAGAAGTACGTTCTCTCATTGGTCAGCCTTGTCTCTCTCTTGGATCCTCAGGCATCCAGATGTACCTCTGCAACAGAGACCACTATGGCTACCTGCCCATCCCCCTGAAGCCCCATCAGACGCTGCAGGAAGACATGGAGAACCTCATCCACGTGCAGATAGAAGCAATGAGTGAGTGCCCCAGGAGCCAGGTGATGGTTCTTGTTCCATTGCCACAGTGAACATACCAGCCACTTCTCTCCTCTTCCAGGACTGGAATCTCATGGCCATCAGTCCGCCATGGCTGAATATACAGCTATTCATTTGTCAGTTCATTCTTTTTTTTTTTTTTTTTTTTTTTAGTTTATTTATTTATTTATTTTTTATTTTAATTTTATTTTGTCGATATACATTGTAGCTGATTATTGCTCCCCATCACCAAAACCTCCCTCCCTTCTCCCTCCCCCCTCCCCCCAACAATGTCCTTTCTGTTTGCTTATCGTATCAACTTCAAATAATTGTGGTTGTTATATCTTCTCCCCCCCCCCCCGGTTTTTGTGTGTGTGTGTGTGTGTGTGTGTGTGTGTGTGTGTGTGTGTGTGTGAATTTATATATTAATTTTTAGCTCCCACCAATAAGTGAGAACACGTGGTATTTCTCTTTCTGTGCCTGACTTGTTTCACTTAATATAATTCTCTCAAGGTCCATCCATGTTGTTGCAAATGGCAGTATTTCATTCGTTTTTATAGCTGAGTAGTATTCCATTGTGTAGATGTACCACATTTTCCGTATCCACTCATCTGATGATGGGCATTTGGGCTGGTTCCAACTCTTGGCTATTGTAAAGAGTGCTGAGATAAACATTGGGGAACAGGTATACCTTCGACGTGATGATTTCCATTCCTCTGGGTATATTCCCAACAGTGGGATAGCTGGGTCGTATGGTAGATCTATCTGCAATTGTTTGAGGAACCTCCATACCATTTTCCATAGAGGCTGCACCATTTTGCAGTCCCACCAACAATGTATGAGAGTTCCTTTTTCTCCGCAGCCTCGCCAGCATTTATCGTTGAGAGTCTTTTGGATTTTAGCCATCCTAACTGGGGTGAGATGGTATCTCAGTGTGGTTTTGATTTGCATTTCCCGGATGCTGAGTGATGTTGAGCATTTTTTCATATGTCTGTTGGCCATTTGTATATCTTCCTTAGAGAAATGCCTACTTAGCTCTTTTGCCCATTTTTTAATTGGGTTGCTTGTTTTCTTCTTGTAAAGTTGTTTGAGTTCCTTATATATTCTGGATATTAATCCTTTGTCAGATGTATATTTCGCAAATATTTTCTCCCACTCTGTTGGTTGTCTTTTAACTCTGTTAGTTGTTTCTTTTGCTGTGCAGAAGCTTTTTAGTTTGATAGAATCCCATTTGTTTATTTTTCCTTTGGTTGCCCGTGCTTTTGGGGTCATATTCATGAAGTCTGTGTCCAGTCCTATTTCCTGAAGTGTTTCTCCTGTGTTTTCTTTAAGAAGTTTTATTGTTTCAGGGTGTATATTTAAATCCTTAATCCATTTTGAGTTGATTTTAGTATATGGTGAGAGGTATGGGTCTAGTTTCATTCTCCTGCATATGGATATCCAGTTATCCCAGCACCATTTGCTGAAGAGGCAGTCCCTTCCCCAGTGAATAGGCTTGGTGCCTTTGTCAAAGATCAGATGGCAGTAAGTGTGTGGGTTGATTTCTGGATTCTCTGTTCTATTCCATTGATCAGTGTGTCTGTTTTTATGCCAGTACCATACTGTTTTGATTATTATAGCTTTGTAGTATAGTTTAAAGTCAGGTAGTGTTATGCCTCCAGCTTTATTTTTTTTGCTCAGTATTGCTTTGGCTATGCATGGTCTTTTATTATTCCATATAAATGTCTGGATACTTCTTTCCATTTCTGAGAAAAATGTCTTTGGAATTTTGATGGGGATTGCATTAAATTTGTATATCACTTTGGGTAGTATGGACATTTTCACTATGTTGATTCTTCCAATCCAAGAGCATGGGATATCTTTCCATCTTCTTGTATCCTCTCTAATTTCTCTCAGCAGTGGTTTGTAGTTCTCACGATAGAGATTTTTCACCTCCTTGGTTAACTCAATTGCTAAGTATTTTATTTTTTTGGTGGCTATTATAAATGGGCAGGCTTTCTTGATTTCTCATTCTGCATGTTCACTATTGGAGAAAAGAAATGCTACTGATTTTTGTGTGTTGATTTTGTATCCTGCTACTGTGCTGAAATCATTTATCAATTCCCACAAGTTTTTTGTAGAGGTTTTAGGCTGTTCGATATATAGGATCATGTCATCTGCAAACAGGGACAGTTTGACTTCATCTTTTCCAAACTGGATGCCCTTTATTTCCTTCTCTTCTCTGATTGCTCTGGCTAGTACTTCCAACACTATGTTGAATAGGAGTGGTGAGAGTGGGCATCCTTGTCTAGTTCCTGTTCTTAAAGGAAAAGCTTTCAGCTTTTCCCCATTCAGGATGATATTGGCAGTGGGTTTGTCATATATGGCTTTAATTATGTTGAGATACTTTCCCTCTATACCTAACTTATAGAGGGTCTTTGTCATGAATGAGTGCTGAACTTTATCAGATGCTTTTTCAGCATCTATAGAGATGATCATATGGTCCTTGTGTTTGACTTTATTAATATGGTGTATCACATTTATTGATTTGCGTATGTTGAACCAACCTTGCATCCCTGGGATGAATCCCACTTGATCGTGGTGAATAATTTTACGTATGTGTTGCTGTATTCTGTTTGCTAGTATTTTAGTGAGGATTTTTGCTTCTATATTCATCAAGGATATTGGCCTGTAGTTTTCTTTTTTGGTTATATCGTTACCTGGTTTTGGTATCAGGATGATGTTTGCTTCATAGAATGAGTTTGGGAGATTTGCGTCTGTTTCAATCTTTTGGAACAGTTTGTAAAGAATCGGTGTCAATTCCTCTTTGAATGTTTGGTAAAATTCTGCTGTGAATCCATCTGGTGCTGGGCTTTTCTTTGTTGGGAGCCTTCTGATACCAGCTTCAATCTCCTTTATTGTTATTGGTCTGTTCAAATTTCCTGCGTCTTCATGGTTGAGTTTTGGGAGCTTGTGTGTGTCCAGAAATTTATCCATTTCCTTCAGATTTTCAAACTTCCTGTGTTCCTAGCTGTCTGGTTGAGCACACATGATTTAAAAGTCTTGGAGTTTGCCAGCTGGGGCTGTGAAGACCAGTCATGAATATGAGAGGACTGTGGCATATTTCTGGTATTGTCACACTGCAGATTCTTCATGGGACTTGAAATGCAGACTCTCTTTTGCCCTTTGATGAACTTATTTTGGAAGTTTCAAGTCTGTTGGTTGACTCCAAATCCATGCCTACTTAGGAAAGAAATAAAACCAAGGAGAAACTTGGAGAATTTTAAATTTCCTTTGTTTTTTCATTTTTTGTTCTATGTATGCCTAGATTTAGCTTTAATAATCTGCCAGCCTTACAGGATTTTCCTGTTTGCTTTTATTTCAAATATGGATTTCATTCCTCGTTTTCTCATTATTTCCTGTAGGTAGGTTACAGTGCTCCATTCTTCTCTCCGGAATGGGAATTCCTTGCCTCCTTTTGATCCCTTCATGCCTTTAGTGTTCATTTCAGGCCATGAGTTTGCTTTTACTTCAGAGAGAAAAAATCAACTTCCTCTGGGCTAAAGAATGGCCCAGTGTTTTTATTAGCCCCAATTTTATGTTTTACTTTTTTAATAAAGAAGCATTTTTGCTTCTGAAACAATGACTTGTTGAATTTCGGTGTCAAATTCAGCATCGTGCACAGGTCAGTCTCCTTTTCCTCAGTTGTCACTGAGAAGTACGTTCTCTCATTGGTCAGCCTTGTCTCTCTCTTGGATCCTCAGGCATCCAGATGTACCTCTGCAACAGAGACCACTATGGCTACCTGCCCATCCCCCTGAAGCCCCATCAGACGCTGCAGGAAGACATGGAGAACCTCATCCACGTGCAGATAGAAGCAATGAGTGAGTGCCCCAGGAGCCAGGTGATGGTTCTTGTTCCATTGCCACAGTGAACATACCAGCCACTTCTCTCCTCTTCCAGGACTGGAATCTCATGGCCATCAGTCCGCCATGGCTGAATATACAGCTATTCATTTGTCAGTTCATTCTTTTTTTTTTTTTTTTTTTTTTTTAGTTTATTTATTTATTTATTTTTTATTTTAATTTTATTTTGTCGATATACATTGTAGCTGATTATTGCTCCCCATCACCAAAACCTCCCTCCCTTCTCCCTCCCCCCTCCCCCCAACAATGTCCTTTCTGTTTGCTTATCGTATCAACTTCAAATAATTGTGGTTGTTATATCTTCTCCCCCCCCCCCCGGTTTTTGTGTGTGTGTGTGTGTGTGTGTGTGTGTGTGTGTGTGTGTGTGTGTGTGAATTTATATATTAATTTTTAGCTCCCACCAATAAGTGAGAACACGTGGTATTTCTCTTTCTGTGCCTGACTTGTTTCACTTAATATAATTCTCTCAAGGTCCATCCATGTTGTTGCAAATGGCAGTATTTCATTCGTTTTTATAGCTGAGTAGTATTCCATTGTGTAGATGTACCACATTTTCCGTATCCACTCATCTGATGATGGGCATTTGGGCTGGTTCCAACTCTTGGCTATTGTAAAGAGTGCTGAGATAAACATTGGGGAACAGGTATACCTTCGACGTGATGATTTCCATTCCTCTGGGTATATTCCCAACAGTGGGATAGCTGGGTCGTATGGTAGATCTATCTGCAATTGTTTGAGGAACCTCCATACCATTTTCCATAGAGGCTGCACCATTTTGCAGTCCCACCAACAATGTATGAGAGTTCCTTTTTCTCCGCAGCCTCGCCAGCATTTATCGTTGAGAGTCTTTTGGATTTTAGCCATCCTAACTGGGGTGAGATGGTATCTCAGTGTGGTTTTGATTTGCATTTCCCGGATGCTGAGTGATGTTGAGCATTTTTTCATATGTCTGTTGGCCATTTGTATATCTTCCTTAGAGAAATGCCTACTTAGCTCTTTTGCCCATTTTTTAATTGGGTTGCTTGTTTTCTTCTTGTAAAGTTGTTTGAGTTCCTTATATATTCTGGATATTAATCCTTTGTCAGATGTATATTTCGCAAATATTTTCTCCCACTCTGTTGGTTGTCTTTTAACTCTGTTAGTTGTTTCTTTTGCTGTGCAGAAGCTTTTTAGTTTGATAGAATCCCATTTGTTTATTTTTCCTTTGGTTGCCCGTGCTTTTGGGGTCATATTCATGAAGTCTGTGTCCAGTCCTATTTCCTGAAGTGTTTCTCCTGTGTTTTCTTTAAGAAGTTTTATTGTTTCAGGGTGTATATTTAAATCCTTAATCCATTTTGAGTTGATTTTAGTATATGGTGAGAGGTATGGGTCTAGTTTCATTCTCCTGCATATGGATATCCAGTTATCCCAGCACCATTTGCTGAAGAGGCAGTCCCTTCCCCAGTGAATAGGCTTGGTGCCTTTGTCAAAGATCAGATGGCAGTAAGTGTGTGGGTTGATTTCTGGATTCTCTGTTCTATTCCATTGATCAGTGTGTCTGTTTTTATGCCAGTACCATACTGTTTTGATTATTATAGCTTTGTAGTATAGTTTAAAGTCAGGTAGTGTTATGCCTCCAGCTTTATTTTTTTTGCTCAGTATTGCTTTGGCTATGCATGGTCTTTTATTATTCCATATAAATGTCTGGATACTTCTTTCCATTTCTGAGAAAAATGTCTTTGGAATTTTGATGGGGATTGCATTAAATTTGTATATCACTTTGGGTAGTATGGACATTTTCACTATGTTGATTCTTCCAATCCAAGAGCATGGGATATCTTTCCATCTTCTTGTATCCTCTCTAATTTCTCTCAGCAGTGGTTTGTAGTTCTCACGATAGAGATTTTTCACCTCCTTGGTTAACTCAATTGCTAAGTATTTTATTTTTTTGGTGGCTATTATAAATGGGCAGGCTTTCTTGATTTCTCATTCTGCATGTTCACTATTGGAGAAAAGAAATGCTACTGATTTTTGTGTGTTGATTTTGTATCCTGCTACTGTGCTGAAATCATTTATCAATTCCCACAAGTTTTTTGTAGAGGTTTTAGGCTGTTCGATATATAGGATCATGTCATCTGCAAACAGGGACAGTTTGACTTCATCTTTTCCAAACTGGATGCCCTTTATTTCCTTCTCTTCTCTGATTGCTCTGGCTAGTACTTCCAACACTATGTTGAATAGGAGTGGTGAGAGTGGGCATCCTTGTCTAGTTCCTGTTCTTAAAGGAAAAGCTTTCAGCTTTTCCCCATTCAGGATGATATTGGCAGTGGGTTTGTCATATATGGCTTTAATTATGTTGAGATACTTTCCCTCTATACCTAACTTATAGAGGGTCTTTGTCATGAATGAGTGCTGAACTTTATCAGATGCTTTTTCAGCATCTATAGAGATGATCATATGGTCCTTGTGTTTGACTTTATTAATATGGTGTATCACATTTATTGATTTGCGTATGTTGAACCAACCTTGCATCCCTGGGATGAATCCCACTTGATCGTGGTGAATAATTTTACGTATGTGTTGCTGTATTCTGTTTGCTAGTATTTTAGTGAGGATTTTTGCTTCTATATTCATCAAGGATATTGGCCTGTAGTTTTCTTTTTTGGTTATATCGTTACCTGGTTTTGGTATCAGGATGATGTTTGCTTCATAGAATGAGTTTGGGAGATTTGCGTCTGTTTCAATCTTTTGGAACAGTTTGTAAAGAATCGGTGTCAATTCCTCTTTGAATGTTTGGTAAAATTCTGCTGTGAATCCATCTGGTGCTGGGCTTTTCTTTGTTGGGAGCCTTCTGATACCAGCTTCAATCTCCTTTATTGTTATTGGTCTGTTCAAATTTCCTGCGTCTTCATGGTTGAGTTTTGGGAGCTTGTGTGTGTCCAGAAATTTATCCATTTCCTTCAGATTTTCAAACTTCCTGTGTTCCTAGCTGTCTGGTTGAGCACACATGATTTAAAAGTCTTGGAGTTTGCCAGCTGGGGCTGTGAAGACCAGTCATGAATATGAGAGGACTGTGGCATATTTCTGGTATTGTCACACTGCAGATTCTTCATGGGACTTGAAATGCAGACTCTCTTTTGCCCTTTGATGAACTTATTTTGGAAGTTTCAAGTCTGTTGGTTGACTCCAAATCCATGCCTACTTAGGAAAGAAATAAAACCAAGGAGAAACTTGGAGAATTTTAAATTTCCTTTGTTTTTTCATTTTTTGTTCTATGTATGCCTAGATTTAGCTTTAATAATCTGCCAGCCTTACAGGATTTTCCTGTTTGCTTTTATTTCAAATATGGATTTCATTCCTCGTTTTCTCATTATTTCCTGTAGGTAGGTTACAGTGCTCCATTCTTCTCTCCGGAATGGGAATTCCTTGCCTCCTTTTGATCCCTTCATGCCTTTAGTGTTCATTTCAGGCCATGAGTTTGCTTTTACTTCAGAGAGAAAAAATCAACTTCCTCTGGGCTAAAGAATGGCCCAGTGTTTTTATTAGCCCCAATTTTATGTTTTACTTTTTTAATAAAGAAGCATTTTTGCTTCTGAAACAATGACTTGTTGAATTTCGGTGTCAAATTCAGCATCGTGCACAGGTCAGTCTCCTTTTCCTCAGTTGTCACTGAGAAGTACGTTCTCTCATTGGTCAGCCTTGTCTCTCTCTTGGATCCTCAGGCATCCAGATGTACCTCTGCAACAGAGACCACTATGGCTACCTGCCCATCCCCCTGAAGCCCCATCAGACGCTGCAGGAAGACATGGAGAACCTCATCCACGTGCAGATAGAAGCAATGAGTGAGTGCCCCAGGAGCCAGGTGATGGTTCTTGTTCCATTGCCACAGTGAACATACCAGCCACTTCTCTCCTCTTCCAGGACTGGAATCTCATGGCCATCAGTCCGCCATGGCTGAATATACAGCTATTCATTTGTCAGTTCATTCTTTTTTTTTTTTTTTTTTTTTTTTAGTTTATTTATTTATTTATTTTTTATTTTAATTTTATTTTGTCGATATACATTGTAGCTGATTATTGCTCCCCATCACCAAAACCTCCCTCCCTTCTCCCTCCCCCCTCCCCCCCAACAATGTCCTTTCTGTTTGCTTGTCGTATCAACTTCAAATAATTGTGGTTGTTATATCTTCTCCCCCCCCCCCGGTTTTTGTGTGTGTGTGTGTGTGTGTGTGTGTGTGTGTGTGTGTGTGTGAATTTATATATTAATTTTTAGCTCCCACCAATAAGTGAGAACACGTGGTATTTCTCTTTCTGTGCCTGACTTGTTTCACTTAATATAATTCTCTCAAGGTCCATCCATGTTGTTGCAAATGGCAGTATTTCATTCGTTTTTATAGCTGAGTAGTATTCCATTGTGTAGATGTACCACATTTTCCGTATCCACTCATCTGATGATGGGCATTTGGGCTGGTTCCAACTCTTGGCTATTGTAAAGAGTGCTGCGATAAACATTGGGGAACAGGTATACCTTCGACGTGATGATTTCCATTCCTCTGGGTATATTCCCAACAGTGGGATAGCTGGGTCGTATGGTAGATCTATCTGCAATTGTTTGAGGAACCTCCATACCATTTTCCATAGAGGCTGCACCATTTTGCAGTCCCACCAACAATGTATGAGAGTTCCTTTTTCTCCGCAGCCTCGCCAGCATTTATCGTTGAGAGTCTTTTGGATTTTAGCCATCCTAACTGGGGTGAGATGGTATCTCAGTGTGGTTTTGATTTGCATTTCCCGGATGCTGAGTGATGTTGAGCATTTTTTCATATGTCTGTTGGCCATTTGTATATCTTCCTTAGAGAAATGCCTACTTAGCTCTTTTGCCCATTTTTTAATTGGGTTGCTTGTTTTCTTCTTGTAAAGTTGTTTGAGTTCCTTATATATTCTGGATATTAATCCTTTGTCAGATGTATATTTCGCAAATATTTTCTCCCACTCTGTTGGTTGTCTTTTAACTCTGTTAGTTGTTTCTTTTGCTGTGCAGAAGCTTTTTAGTTTGATAGAATCCCATTTGTTTATTTTTCCTTTGGTTGCCCGTGCTTTTGGGGTCATATTCATGAAGTCTGTGTCCAGTCCTATTTCCTGAAGTGTTTCTCCTGTGTTTTCTTTAAGAAGTTTTATTGTTTCAGGGTGTATATTTAAATCCTTAATCCATTTTGAGTTGATTTTAGTATATGGTGAGAGGTATGGGTCTAGTTTCATTCTCCTGCATATGGATATCCAGTTATCCCAGCACCATTTGCTGAAGAGGCAGTCCCTTCCCCAGTGAATAGGCTTGGTGCCTTTGTCAAAGATCAGATGGCAGTAAGTGTGTGGGTTGATTTCTGGATTCTCTGTTCTATTCCATTGATCAGTGTGTCTGTTTTTATGCCAGTACCATACTGTTTTGATTATTATAGCTTTGTAGTATAGTTTAAAGTCAGGTAGTGTTATGCCTCCAGCTTTATTTTTTTTGCTCAGTATTGCTTTGGCTATGCATGGTCTTTTATTATTCCATATAAATGTCTGGATACTTCTTTCCATTTCTGAGAAAAATGTCTTTGGAATTTTGATGGGGATTGCATTAAATTTGTATATCACTTTGGGTAGTATGGACATTTTCACTATGTTGATTCTTCCAATCCAAGAGCATGGGATATCTTTCCATCTTCTTGTATCCTCTCTAATTTCTCTCAGCAGTGGTTTGTAGTTCTCACGATAGAGATTTTTCACCTCCTTGGTTAACTCAATTGCTAAGTATTTTATTTTTTTGGTGGCTATTATAAATGGGCAGGCTTTCTTGATTTCTCATTCTGCATGTTCACTATTGGAGAAAAGAAATGCTACTGATTTTTGTGTGTTGATTTTGTATCCTGCTACTGTGCTGAAATCATTTATCAATTCCCACAAGTTTTTTGTAGAGGTTTTAGGCTGTTCGATATATAGGATCATGTCATCTGCAAACAGGGACAGTTTGACTTCATCTTTTCCAAACTGGATGCCCTTTATTTCCTTCTCTTCTCTGATTGCTCTGGCTAGTACTTCCAACACTATGTTGAATAGGAGTGGTGAGAGTGGGCATCCTTGTCTAGTTCCTGTTCTTAAAGGAAAAGCTTTCAGCTTTTCCCCATTCAGGATGATATTGGCAGTGGGTTTGTCATATATGGCTTTAATTATGTTGAGATACTTTCCCTCTATACCTAACTTATAGAGGGTCTTTGTCATGAATGAGTGCTGAACTTTATCAGATGCTTTTTCAGCATCTATAGAGATGATCATATGGTCCTTGTGTTTGACTTTATTAATATGGTGTATCACATTTATTGATTTGCGTATGTTGAACCAACCTTGCATCCCTGGGATGAATCCCACTTGATCGTGGTGAATAATTTTACGTATGTGTTGCTGTATTCTGTTTGCTAGTATTTTAGTGAGGATTTTTGCTTCTATATTCATCAAGGATATTGGCCTGTAGTTTTCTTTTTTGGTTATATCGTTACCTGGTTTTGGTATCAGGATGATGTTTGCTTCATAGAATGAGTTTGGGAGATTTGCGTCTGTTTCAATCTTTTGGAACAGTTTGTAAAGAATCGGTGTCAATTCCTCTTTGAATGTTTGGTAAAATTCTGCTGTGAATCCATCTGGTGCTGGGCTTTTCTTTGTTGGGAGCCTTCTGATACCAGCTTCAATCTCCTTTATTGTTATTGGTCTGTTCAAATTTCCTGCGTCTTCATGGTTGAGTTTTGGGAGCTTGTGTGTGTCCAGAAATTTATCCATTTCCTTCAGATTTTCAAACTTCCTGTGTTCCTAGCTGTCTGGTTGAGCACACATGATTTAAAAGTCTTGGAGTTTGCCAGCTGGGGCTGTGAAGACCAGTCATGAATATGAGAGGACTGTGGCATATTTCTGGTATTGTCACACTGCAGATTCTTCATGGGACTTGAAATGCAGACTCTCTTTTGCCCTTTGATGAACTTATTTTGGAAGTTTCAAGTCTGTTGGTTGACTCCAAATCCATGCCTACTTAGGAAAGAAATAAAACCAAGGAGAAACTTGGAGAATTTTAAATTTCCTTTGTTTTTTCATTTTTTGTTCTATGTATGCCTAGATTTAGCTTTAATAATCTGCCAGCCTTACAGGATTTTCCTGTTTGCTTTTATTTCAAATATGGATTTCATTCCTCGTTTTCTCATTATTTCCTGTAGGTAGGTTACAGTGCTCCATTCTTCTCTCCGGAATGGGAATTCCTTGCCTCCTTTTGATCCCTTCATGCCTTTAGTGTTCATTTCAGGCCATGAGTTTGCTTTTACTTCAGAGAGAAAAAATCAACTTCCTCTGGGCTAAAGAATGGCCCAGTGTTTTTATTAGCCCCAATTTTATGTTTTACTTTTTTAATAAAGAAGCATTTTTGCTTCTGAAACAATGACTTGTTGAATTTCGGTGTCAAATTCAGCATCGTGCACAGGTCAGTCTCCTTTTCCTCAGTTGTCACTGAGAAGTACGTTCTCTCATTGGTCAGCCTTGTCTCTCTCTTGGATCCTCAGGCATCCAGATGTACCTCTGCAACAGAGACCACTATGGCTACCTGCCCATCCCCCTGAAGCCCCATCAGACGCTGCAGGAAGACATGGAGAACCTCATCCACGTGCAGATAGAAGCAATGAGTGAGTGCCCCAGGAGCCAGGTGATGGTTCTTGTTCCATTGCCACAGTGAACATACCAGCCACTTCTCTCCTCTTCCAGGACTGGAATCTCATGGCCATCAGTCCGCCATGGCTGAATATACAGCTATTCATTTGTCAGTTCATTCTTTTTTTTTTTTTTTTTTTTTTTTAGTTTATTTATTTATTTATTTTTTATTTTAATTTTATTTTGTCGATATACATTGTAGCTGATTATTGCTCCCCATCACCAAAACCTCCCTCCCTTCTCCCTCCCCCCTCCCCCCCAACAATGTCCTTTCTGTTTGCTTGTCGTATCAACTTCAAATAATTGTGGTTGTTATATCTTCTCCCCCCCCCCCCGGTTTTTGTGTGTGTGTGTGTGTGTGTGTGTGTGTGTGTGTGTGTGTGTGAATTTATATATTAATTTTTAGCTCCCACCAATAAGTGAGAACACGTGGTATTTCTCTTTCTGTGCCTGACTTGTTTCACTTAATATAATTCTCTCAAGGTCCATCCATGTTGTTGCAAATGGCAGTATTTCATTCGTTTTTATAGCTGAGTAGTATTCCATTGTGTAGATGTACCACATTTTCCGTATCCACTCATCTGATGATGGGCATTTGGGCTGGTTCCAACTCTTGGCTATTGTAAAGAGTGCTGCGATAAACATTGGGGAACAGGTATACCTTCGACGTGATGATTTCCATTCCTCTGGGTATATTCCCAACAGTGGGATAGCTGGGTCGTATGGTAGATCTATCTGCAATTGTTTGAGGAACCTCCATACCATTTTCCATAGAGGCTGCACCATTTTGCAGTCCCACCAACAATGTATGAGAGTTCCTTTTTCTCCGCAGCCTCGCCAGCATTTATCGTTGAGAGTCTTTTGGATTTTAGCCATCCTAACTGGGGTGAGATGGTATCTCAGTGTGGTTTTGATTTGCATTTCCCGGATGCTGAGTGATGTTGAGCATTTTTTCATATGTCTGTTGGCCATTTGTATATCTTCCTTAGAGAAATGCCTACTTAGCTCTTTTGCCCATTTTTTAATTGGGTTGCTTGTTTTCTTCTTGTAAAGTTGTTTGAGTTCCTTATATATTCTGGATATTAATCCTTTGTCAGATGTATATTTCGCAAATATTTTCTCCCACTCTGTTGGTTGTCTTTTAACTCTGTTAGTTGTTTCTTTTGCTGTGCAGAAGCTTTTTAGTTTGATAGAATCCCATTTGTTTATTTTTCCTTTGGTTGCCCGTGCTTTTGGGGTCATATTCATGAAGTCTGTGTCCAGTCCTATTTCCTGAAGTGTTTCTCCTGTGTTTTCTTTAAGAAGTTTTATTGTTTCAGGGTGTATATTTAAATCCTTAATCCATTTTGAGTTGATTTTAGTATATGGTGAGAGGTATGGGTCTAGTTTCATTCTCCTGCATATGGATATCCAGTTATCCCAGCACCATTTGCTGAAGAGGCAGTCCCTTCCCCAGTGAATAGGCTTGGTGCCTTTGTCAAAGATCAGATGGCAGTAAGTGTGTGGGTTGATTTCTGGATTCTCTGTTCTATTCCATTGATCAGTGTGTCTGTTTTTATGCCAGTACCATACTGTTTTGATTATTATAGCTTTGTAGTATAGTTTAAAGTCAGGTAGTGTTATGCCTCCAGCTTTATTTTTTTTGCTCAGTATTGCTTTGGCTATGCATGGTCTTTTATTATTCCATATAAATGTCTGGATACTTCTTTCCATTTCTGAGAAAAATGTCTTTGGAATTTTGATGGGGATTGCATTAAATTTGTATATCACTTTGGGTAGTATGGACATTTTCACTATGTTGATTCTTCCAATCCAAGAGCATGGGATATCTTTCCATCTTCTTGTATCCTCTCTAATTTCTCTCAGCAGTGGTTTGTAGTTCTCACGATAGAGATTTTTCACCTCCTTGGTTAACTCAATTGCTAAGTATTTTATTTTTTTGGTGGCTATTATAAATGGGCAGGCTTTCTTGATTTCTCATTCTGCATGTTCACTATTGGAGAAAAGAAATGCTACTGATTTTTGTGTGTTGATTTTGTATCCTGCTACTGTGCTGAAATCATTTATCAATTCCCACAAGTTTTTTGTAGAGGTTTTAGGCTGTTCGATATATAGGATCATGTCATCTGCAAACAGGGACAGTTTGACTTCATCTTTTCCAAACTGGATGCCCTTTATTTCCTTCTCTTCTCTGATTGCTCTGGCTAGTACTTCCAACACTATGTTGAATAGGAGTGGTGAGAGTGGGCATCCTTGTCTAGTTCCTGTTCTTAAAGGAAAAGCTTTCAGCTTTTCCCCATTCAGGATGATATTGGCAGTGGGTTTGTCATATATGGCTTTAATTATGTTGAGATACTTTCCCTCTATACCTAACTTATAGAGGGTCTTTGTCATGAATGAGTGCTGAACTTTATCAGATGCTTTTTCAGCATCTATAGAGATGATCATATGGTCCTTGTGTTTGACTTTATTAATATGGTGTATCACATTTATTGATTTGCGTATGTTGAACCAACCTTGCATCCCTGGGATGAATCCCACTTGATCGTGGTGAATAATTTTACGTATGTGTTGCTGTATTCTGTTTGCTAGTATTTTAGTGAGGATTTTTGCTTCTATATTCATCAAGGATATTGGCCTGTAGTTTTCTTTTTTGGTTATATCATTACCTGGTTTTGGTATCAGGATGATGTTTGCTTCATAGAATGAGTTTGGGAGATTTGCGTCTGTTTCAATCTTTTGGAACAGTTTGTAAAGAATCGGTGTCAATTCCTCTTTGAATGTTTGGTAAAATTCTGCTGTGAATCCATCTGGTGCTGGGCTTTTCTTTGTTGGGAGCCTTCTGATACCAGCTTCAATCTCCTTTATTGTTATTGGTCTGTTCAAATTTCCTGCGTCTTCATGGTTGAGTTTTGGGAGCTTGTGTGTGTCCAGAAATTTATCCATTTCCTTCAGATTTTCAAACTTCCTGTGTTCCTAGCTGTCTGGTTGAGCACACATGATTTAAAAGTCTTGGAGTTTGCCAGCTGGGGCTGTGAAGACCAGTCATGAATATGAGAGGACTGTGGCATATTTCTGGTATTGTCACACTGCAGATTCTTCATGGGACTTGAAATGCAGACTCTCTTTTGCCCTTTGATGAACTTATTTTGGAAGTTTCAAGTCTGTTGGTTGACTCCAAATCCATGCCTACTTAGGAAAGAAATAAAACCAAGGAGAAACTTGGAGAATTTTAAATTTCCTTTGTTTTTTCATTTTTTGTTCTATGTATGCCTAGATTTAGCTTTAATAATCTGCCAGCCTTACAGGATTTTCCTGTTTGCTTTTATTTCAAATATGGATTTCATTCCTCGTTTTCTCATTATTTCCTGTAGGTAGGTTACAGTGCTCCATTCTTCTCTCCGGAATGGGAATTCCTTGCCTCCTTTTGATCCCTTCATGCCTTTAGTGTTCATTTCAGGCCATGAGTTTGCTTTTACTTCAGAGAGAAAAAATCAACTTCCTCTGGGCTAAAGAATGGCCCAGTGTTTTTATTAGCCCCAATTTTATGTTTTACTTTTTTAATAAAGAAGCATTTTTGCTTCTGAAACAATGACTTGTTGAATTTCGGTGTCAAATTCAGCATCATGCACAGGTCAGTCTCCTTTTCCTCAGTTGTCACTGAGAAGTACGTTCTCTCATTGGTCAGCCTTGTCTCTCTCTTGGATCCTCAGGCATCCAGATGTACCTCTGCAACAGAGACCACTATGGCTACCTGCCCATCCCCCTGAAGCCCCATCAGACGCTGCAGGAAGACATGGAGAACCTCATCCACGTGCAGATAGAAGCAATGAGTGAGTGCCCCAGGAGCCAGGTGATGGCTCTTGTTCCATTGCCACAGTGAACATACCAGCCACTTCTCTCCTCTTCCAGGACTGGAATCTCATGGCCATCAGTCCGCCATGGCTGAATATACAGCTATTCATTTGTCAGTTCATTCTTTTTTTTTTTTTTTTTTTTTTTAGTTTATTTATTTATTCATTTTTTATTTTAATTTTATTTTGTCGATATACATTGTAGCTGATTATTGCTCCCCATCACCAAAACCTACCTCCCTTCTCCCTCCCCCCTCCCCCCCAACAATGTCCTTTCTGTTTGCTTGTCGTATCAACTTCAAATAATTGTGGTTGTTATATCTTCTCCCCCCCCCCCCGGTTTGTGTGTGTGTGTGTGTGTGTGTGTGTGTGTGTGTGTGTGTGTGTGTGTGAATTTATATATTAATTTTTAGCTCCCACCAATAAGTGAGAACACGTGGTATTTCTCTTTCTGTGCCTGACTTGTTTCACTTAATATAATTCTCTCAAGGTCCATCCATGTTGTTGCAAATGGCAGTATTTCATTCGTTTTTATAGCTGAGTAGTATTCCATTGTGTAGATGTACCACATTTTCCGTATCCACTCATCTGATGATGGGCATTTGGGCTGGTTCCAACTCTTGGCTATTGTAAAGAGTGCTGAGATAAACATTGGGGAACAGGTATACCTTCGACGTGATGATTTCCATTCCTCTGGGTATATTCCCAACAGTGGGATAGCTGGGTCGTATGGTAGATCTATCTGCAATTGTTTGAGGAACCTCCATACCATTTTCCATAGAGGCTGCACCATTTTGCAGTCCCACCAACAATGTATGAGAGTTCCTTTTTCTCCGCAGCCTCGCCAGCATTTATCGTTGAGAGTCTTTTGGATTTTAGCCATCCTAACTGGGGTGAGATGGTATCTCAGTGTGGTTTTGATTTGCATTTCCCGGATGCTGAGTGATGTTGAGCATTTTTTCATATGTCTGTTGGCCATTTGTATATCTTCCTTAGAGAAATGCCTACTTAGCTCTTTTGCCCATTTTTTAATTGGGTTGCTTGTTTTCTTCTTGTAAAGTTGTTTGAGTTCCTTATATATTCTGGATATTAATCCTTTGTCAGATGTATATTTCGCAAATATTTTCTCCCACTCTGTTGGTTGTCTTTTAACTCTGTTAGTTGTTTCTTTTGCTGTGCAGAAGCTTTTTAGTTTGATAGAATCCCATTTGTTTATTTTTCCTTTGGTTGCCCGTGCTTTTGGGGTCATATTCATGAAGTCTGTGTCCAGTCCTATTTCCTGAAGTGTTTCTCCTGTGTTTTCTTTAAGAAGTTTTATTGTTTCAGGGTGTATATTTAAATCCTTAATCCATTTTGAGTTGATTTTAGTATATGGTGAGAGGTATGGGTCTAGTTTCATTCTCCTGCATATGGATATCCAGTTATCCCAGCACCATTTGCTGAAGAGGCAGTCCCTTCCCCAGTGAATAGGCTTGGTGCCTTTGTCAAAGATCAGATGGCAGTAAGTGTGTGGGTTGATTTCTGGATTCTCTGTTCTATTCCATTGATCAGTGTGTCTGTTTTTATGCCAGTACCATACTGTTTTGATTATTATAGCTTTGTAGTATAGTTTAAAGTCAGGTAGTGTTATGCCTCCAGCTTTATTTTTTTTGCTCAGTATTGCTTTGGCTATGCATGGTCTTTTATTATTCCATATAAATGTCTGGATACTTCTTTCCATTTCTGAGAAAAATGTCTTTGGAATTTTGATGGGGATTGCATTAAATTTGTATATCACTTTGGGTAGTATGGACATTTTCACTATGTTGATTCTTCCAATCCAAGAGCATGGGATATCTTTCCATCTTCTTGTATCCTCTCTAATTTCTCTCAGCAGTGGTTTGTAGTTCTCACGATAGAGATTTTTCACCTCCTTGGTTAACTCAATTGCTAAGTATTTTATTTTTTTGGTGGCTATTATAAATGGGCAGGCTTTCTTGATTTCTCATTCTGCATGTTCACTATTGGAGAAAAGAAATGCTACTGATTTTTGTGTGTTGATTTTGTATCCTGCTACTGTGCTGAAATCATTTATCAATTCCCACAAGTTTTTTGTAGAGGTTTTAGGCTGTTCGATATATAGGATCATGTCATCTGCAAACAGGGACAGTTTGACTTCATCTTTTCCAAACTGGATGCCCTTTATTTCCTTCTCTTCTCTGATTGCTCTGGCTAGTACTTCCAACACTATGTTGAATAGGAGTGGTGAGAGTGGGCATCCTTGTCTAGTTCCTGTTCTTAAAGGAAAAGCTTTCAGCTTTTCCCCATTCAGGATGATATTGGCAGTGGGTTTGTCATATATGGCTTTAATTATGTTGAGATACTTTCCCTCTATACCTAACTTATAGAGGGTCTTTGTCATGAATGAGTGCTGAACTTTATCAGATGCTTTTTCAGCATCTATAGAGATGATCATATGGTCCTTGTGTTTGACTTTATTAATATGGTGTATCACATTTATTGATTTGCGTATGTTGAACCAACCTTGCATCCCTGGGATGAATCCCACTTGATCGTGGTGAATAATTTTACGTATGTGTTGCTGTATTCTGTTTGCTAGTATTTTAGTGAGGATTTTTGCTTCTATATTCATCAAGGATATTGGCCTGTAGTTTTCTTTTTTGGTTATATCGTTACCTGGTTTTGGTATCAGGATGATGTTTGCTTCATAGAATGAGTTTGGGAGATTTGCGTCTGTTTCAATCTTTTGGAACAGTTTGTAAAGAATCGGTGTCAATTCCTCTTTGAATGTTTGGTAAAATTCTGCTGTGAATCCATCTGGTGCTGGGCTTTTCTTTGTTGGGAGCCTTCTGATACCAGCTTCAATCTCCTTTATTGTTATTGGTCTGTTCAAATTTCCTGCGTCTTCATGGTTGAGTTTTGGGAGCTTGTGTGTGTCCAGAAATTTATCCATTTCCTTCAGATTTTCAAACTTCCTGTGTTCCTAGCTGTCTGGTTGAGCACACATGATTTAAAAGTCTTGGAGTTTGCCAGCTGGGGCTGTGAAGACCAGTCATGAATATGAGAGGACTGTGGCATATTTCTGGTATTGTCACACTGCAGATTCTTCATGGGACTTGAAATGCAGACTCTCTTTTGCCCTTTGATGAACTTATTTTGGAAGTTTCAAGTCTGTTGGTTGACTCCAAATCCATGCCTACTTAGGAAAGAAATAAAACCAAGGAGAAACTTGGAGAATTTTAAATTTCCTTTGTTTTTTCATTTTTTGTTCTATGTATGCCTAGATTTAGCTTTAATAATCTGCCAGCCTTACAGGATTTTCCTGTTTGCTTTTATTTCAAATATGGATTTCATTCCTCGTTTTCTCATTATTTCCTGTAGGTAGGTTACAGTGCTCCATTCTTCTCTCCGGAATGGGAATTCCTTGCCTCCTTTTGATCCCTTCATGCCTTTAGTGTTCATTTCAGGCCATGAGTTTGCTTTTACTTCAGAGAGAAAAAATCAACTTCCTCTGGGCTAAAGAATGGCCCAGTGTTTTTATTAGCCCCAATTTTATGTTTTACTTTTTTAATAAAGAAGCATTTTTGCTTCTGAAACAATGACTTGTTGAATTTCGGTGTCAAATTCAGCATCGTGCACAGGTCAGTCTCCTTTTCCTCAGTTGTCACTGAGAAGTACGTTCTCTCATTGGTCAGCCTTGTCTCTCTCTTGGATCCTCAGGCATCCAGATGTACCTCTGCAACAGAGACCACTATGGCTACCTGCCCATCCCCCTGAAGCCCCATCAGACGCTGCAGGAAGACATGGAGAACCTCATCCACGTGCAGATAGAAGCAATGAGTGAGTGCCCCAGGAGCCAGGTGATGGCTCTTGTTCCATTGCCACAGTGAACATACCAGCCACTTCTCTCCTCTTCCAGGACTGGAATCTCATGGCCATCAGTCCGCCATGGCTGAATATACAGCTATTCATTTGTCAGTTCATTCTTTTTTTTTTTTTTAGTTTATTTATTTATTCATTTTTTATTTTAATTTTATTTTGTCGATATACATTGTAGCTGATTATTGCTCCCCATCACCAAAACCTCCCTCCCTTCTCCCTCCCCCCTCCCCCCCAACAATGTCCTTTCTGTTTGCTTGTCGTATCAACTTCAAATAATTGTGGTTGTTATATCTTCTCCCCCCCCCCCCGGTTTTTGTGTGTGTGTGTGTGTGTGTGTGTGTGTGTGTGTGTGTGTGTGTGTGTGTGTGAATTTATATATTAATTTTTAGCTCCCACCAATAAGTGAGAACACGTGGTATTTCTCTTTCTGTGCCTGACTTGTTTCACTTAATATAATTCTCTCAAGGTCCATCCATGTTGTTGCAAATGGCAGTATTTCATTCGTTTTTATAGCTGAGTAGTATTCCATTGTGTAGATGTACCACATTTTCCGTATCCACTCATCTGATGATGGGCATTTGGGCTGGTTCCAACTCTTGGCTATTGTAAAGAGTGCTGAGATAAACATTGGGGAACAGGTATACCTTCGACGTGATGATTTCCATTCCTCTGGGTATATTCCCAACAGTGGGATAGCTGGGTCGTATGGTAGATCTATCTGCAATTGTTTGAGGAACCTCCATACCATTTTCCATAGAGGCTGCACCATTTTGCAGTCCCACCAACAATGTATGAGAGTTCCTTTTTCTCCGCAGCCTCGCCAGCATTTATCGTTGAGAGTCTTTTGGATTTTAGCCATCCTAACTGGGGTGAGATGGTATCTCAGTGTGGTTTTGATTTGCATTTCCCGGATGCTGAGTGATGTTGAGCATTTTTTCATATGTCTGTTGGCCATTTGTATATCTTCCTTAGAGAAATGCCTACTTAGCTCTTTTGCCCATTTTTTAATTGGGTTGCTTGTTTTCTTCTTGTAAAGTTGTTTGAGTTCCTTATATATTCTGGATATTAATCCTTTGTCAGATGTATATTTCGCAAATATTTTCTCCCACTCTGTTGGTTGTCTTTTAACTCTGTTAGTTGTTTCTTTTGCTGTGCAGAAGCTTTTTAGTTTGATAGAATCCCATTTGTTTATTTTTCCTTTGGTTGCCCGTGCTTTTGGGGTCATATTCATGAAGTCTGTGTCCAGTCCTATTTCCTGAAGTGTTTCTCCTGTGTTTTCTTTAAGAAGTTTTATTGTTTCAGGGTGTATATTTAAATCCTTAATCCATTTTGAGTTGATTTTAGTATATGGTGAGAGGTATGGGTCTAGTTTCATTCTCCTGCATATGGATATCCAGTTATCCCAGCACCATTTGCTGAAGAGGCAGTCCCTTCCCCAGTGAATAGGCTTGGTGCCTTTGTCAAAGATCAGATGGCAGTAAGTGTGTGGGTTGATTTCTGGATTCTCTGTTCTATTCCATTGATCAGTGTGTCTGTTTTTATGCCAGTACCATACTGTTTTGATTATTATAGCTTTGTAGTATAGTTTAAAGTCAGGTAGTGTTATGCCTCCAGCTTTATTTTTTTTGCTCAGTATTGCTTTGGCTATGCATGGTCTTTTATTATTCCATATAAATGTCTGGATAGTTCTTTCCATTTCTGAGAAAAATGTCTTTGGAATTTTGATGGGGATTGCATTAAATTTGTATATCACTTTGGGTAGTATGGACATTTTCACTATGTTGATTCTTCCAATCCAAGAGCATGGGATATCTTTCCATCTTCTTGTATCCTCTCTAATTTCTCTCAGCAGTGGTTTGTAGTTCTCACGATAGAGATTTTTCACCTCCTTGGTTAACTCAATTGCTAAGTATTTTATTTTTTTGGTGGCTATTATAAATGGGCAGGCTTTCTTGATTTCTCATTCTGCATGTTCACTATTGGAGAAAAGAAATGCTACTGATTTTTGTGTGTTGATTTTGTATCCTGCTACTGTGCTGAAATCATTTATCAATTCCCACAAGTTTTTTGTAGAGGTTTTAGGCTGTTCGATATATAGGATCATGTCATCTGCAAACAGGGACAGTTTGACTTCATCTTTTCCAAACTGGATGCCCTTTATTTCCTTCTCTTCTCTGATTGCTCTGGCTAGTACTTCCAACACTATGTTGAATAGGAGTGGTGAGAGTGGGCATCCTTGTCTAGTTCCTGTTCTTAAAGGAAAAGCTTTCAGCTTTTCCCCATTCAGGATGATATTGGCAGTGGGTTTGTCATATATGGCTTTAATTATGTTGAGATACTTTCCCTCTATACCTAACTTATAGAGGGTCTTTGTCATGAATGAGTGCTGAACTTTATCAGATGCTTTTTCAGCATCTATAGAGATGATCATATGGTCCTTGTGTTTGACTTTATTAATATGGTGTATCACATTTATTGATTTGCGTATGTTGAACCAACCTTGCATCCCTGGGATGAATCCCACTTGATCGTGGTGAATAATTTTACGTATGTGTTGCTGTATTCTGTTTGCTAGTATTTTAGTGAGGATTTTTGCTTCTATATTCATCAAGGATATTGGCCTGTAGTTTTCTTTTTTGGTTATATCGTTACCTGGTTTTGGTATCAGGATGATGTTTGCTTCATAGAATGAGTTTGGGAGATTTGCGTCTGTTTCAATCTTTTGGAACAGTTTGTAAAGAATCGGTGTCAATTCCTCTTTGAATGTTTGGTAAAATTCTGCTGTGAATCCATCTGGTGCTGGGCTTTTCTTTGTTGGGAGCCTTCTGATACCAGCTTCAATCTCCTTTATTGTTATTGGTCTGTTCAAATTTCCTGCGTCTTCATGGTTGAGTTTTGGGAGCTTGTGTGTGTCCAGAAATTTATCCATTTCCTTCAGATTTTCAAACTTCCTGTGTTCCTAGCTGTCTGGTTGAGCACACATGATTTAAAAGTCTTGGAGTTTGCCAGCTGGGGCTGTGAAGACCAGTCATGAATATGAGAGGACTGTGGCATATTTCTGGTATTGTCACACTGCAGATTCTTCATGGGACTTGAAATGCAGACTCTCTTTTGCCCTTTGATGAACTTATTTTGGAAGTTTCAAGTCTGTTGGTTGACTCCAAATCCATGCCTACTTAGGAAAGAAATAAAACCAAGGAGAAACTTGGAGAATTTTAAATTTCCTTTGTTTTTTCATTTTTTGTTCTATGTATGCCTAGATTTAGCTTTAATAATCTGCCAGCCTTACAGGATTTTCCTGTTTGCTTTTATTTCAAATATGGATTTCATTCCTCGTTTTCTCATTATTTCCTGTAGGTAGGTTACAGTGCTCCATTCTTCTCTCCGGAATGGGAATTCCTTGCCTCCTTTTGATCCCTTCATGCCTTTAGTGTTCATTTCAGGCCATGAGTTTGCTTTTACTTCAGAGAGAAAAAATCAACTTCCTCTGGGCTAAAGAATGGCCCAGTGTTTTTATTAGCCCCAATTTTATGTTTTACTTTTTTAATAAAGAAGCATTTTTGCTTCTGAAACAATGACTTGTTGAATTTCGGTGTCAAATTCAGCATCGTGCACAGGTCAGTCTCCTTTTCCTCAGTTGTCACTGAGAAGTACGTTCTCTCATTGGTCAGCCTTGTCTCTCTCTTGGATCCTCAGGCATCCAGATGTACCTCTGCAACAGAGACCACTATGGCTACCTGCCCATCCCCCTGAAGCCCCATCAGACGCTGCAGGAAGACATGGAGAACCTCATCCACGTGCAGATAGAAGCAATGAGTGAGTGCCCCAGGAGCCAGGTGATGGCTCTTGTTCCATTGCCACAGTGAACATACCAGCCACTTCTCTCCTCTTCCAGGACTGGAATCTCATGGCCATCAGTCCGCCATGGCTGAATATACAGCTATTCATTTGTCAGTTCATTCTTTTTTTTTTTTTTAGTTTATTTATTTATTCATTTTTTATTTTAATTTTATTTTGTCGATATACATTGTAGCTGATTATTGCTCCCCATCACCAAAACCTCCCTCCCTTCTCCCTCCCCCCTCCCCCCCAACAATGTCCTTTCTGTTTGCTTGTCGTATCAACTTCAAATAATTGTGGTTGTTATATCTTCTCCCCCCCCCCCCGGTTTTTGTGTGTGTGTGTGTGTGTGTGTGTGTGTGTGTGTGTGTGTGTGTGTGTGTGTGTGAATTTATATATTAATTTTTAGCTCCCACCAATAAGTGAGAACACGTGGTATTTCTCTTTCTGTGCCTGACTTGTTTCACTTAATATAATTCTCTCAAGGTCCATCCATGTTGTTGCAAATGGCAGTATTTCATTCGTTTTTATAGCTGAGTAGTATTCCATTGTGTAGATGTACCACATTTTCCGTATCCACTCATCTGATGATGGGCATTTGGGCTGGTTCCAACTCTTGGCTATTGTAAAGAGTGCTGAGATAAACATTGGGGAACAGGTATACCTTCGACGTGATGATTTCCATTCCTCTGGGTATATTCCCAACAGTGGGATAGCTGGGTCGTATGGTAGATCTATCTGCAATTGTTTGAGGAACCTCCATACCATTTTCCATAGAGGCTGCACCATTTTGCAGTCCCACCAACAATGTATGAGAGTTCCTTTTTCTCCGCAGCCTCGCCAGCATTTATCGTTGAGAGTCTTTTGGATTTTAGCCATCCTAACTGGGGTGAGATGGTATCTCAGTGTGGTTTTGATTTGCATTTCCCGGATGCTGAGTGATGTTGAGCATTTTTTCATATGTCTGTTGGCCATTTGTATATCTTCCTTAGAGAAATGCCTACTTAGCTCTTTTGCCCATTTTTTAATTGGGTTGCTTGTTTTCTTCTTGTAAAGTTGTTTGAGTTCCTTATATATTCTGGATATTAATCCTTTGTCAGATGTATATTTCGCAAATATTTTCTCCCACTCTGTTGGTTGTCTTTTAACTCTGTTAGTTGTTTCTTTTGCTGTGCAGAAGCTTTTTAGTTTGATAGAATCCCATTTGTTTATTTTTCCTTTGGTTGCCCGTGCTTTTGGGGTCATATTCATGAAGTCTGTGTCCAGTCCTATTTCCTGAAGTGTTTCTCCTGTGTTTTCTTTAAGAAGTTTTATTGTTTCAGGGTGTATATTTAAATCCTTAATCCATTTTGAGTTGATTTTAGTATATGGTGAGAGGTATGGGTCTAGTTTCATTCTCCTGCATATGGATATCCAGTTATCCCAGCACCATTTGCTGAAGAGGCAGTCCCTTCCCCAGTGAATAGGCTTGGTGCCTTTGTCAAAGATCAGATGGCAGTAAGTGTGTGGGTTGATTTCTGGATTCTCTGTTCTATTCCATTGATCAGTGTGTCTGTTTTTATGCCAGTACCATACTGTTTTGATTATTATAGCTTTGTAGTATAGTTTAAAGTCAGGTAGTGTTATGCCTCCAGCTTTATTTTTTTTGCTCAGTATTGCTTTGGCTATGCATGGTCTTTTATTATTCCATATAAATGTCTGGATAGTTCTTTCCATTTCTGAGAAAAATGTCTTTGGAATTTTGATGGGGATTGCATTAAATTTGTATATCACTTTGGGTAGTATGGACATTTTCACTATGTTGATTCTTCCAATCCAAGAGCATGGGATATCTTTCCATCTTCTTGTATCCTCTCTAATTTCTCTCAGCAGTGGTTTGTAGTTCTCACGATAGAGATTTTTCACCTCCTTGGTTAACTCAATTGCTAAGTATTTTATTTTTTTGGTGGCTATTATAAATGGGCAGGCTTTCTTGATTTCTCATTCTGCATGTTCACTATTGGAGAAAAGAAATGCTACTGATTTTTGTGTGTTGATTTTGTATCCTGCTACTGTGCTGAAATCATTTATCAATTCCCACAAGTTTTTTGTAGAGGTTTTAGGCTGTTCGATATATAGGATCATGTCATCTGCAAACAGGGACAGTTTGACTTCATCTTTTCCAAACTGGATGCCCTTTATTTCCTTCTCTTCTCTGATTGCTCTGGCTAGTACTTCCAACACTATGTTGAATAGGAGTGGTGAGAGTGGGCATCCTTGTCTAGTTCCTGTTCTTAAAGGAAAAGCTTTCAGCTTTTCCCCATTCAGGATGATATTGGCAGTGGGTTTGTCATATATGGCTTTAATTATGTTGAGATACTTTCCCTCTATACCTAACTTATAGAGGGTCTTTGTCATGAATGAGTGCTGAACTTTATCAGATGCTTTTTCAGCATCTATAGAGATGATCATATGGTCCTTGTGTTTGACTTTATTAATATGGTGTATCACATTTATTGATTTGCGTATGTTGAACCAACCTTGCATCCCTGGGATGAATCCCACTTGATCGTGGTGAATAATTTTACGTATGTGTTGCTGTATTCTGTTTGCTAGTATTTTAGTGAGGATTTTTGCTTCTATATTCATCAAGGATATTGGCCTGTAGTTTTCTTTTTTGGTTATATCGTTACCTGGTTTTGGTATCAGGATGATGTTTGCTTCATAGAATGAGTTTGGGAGATTTGCGTCTGTTTCAATCTTTTGGAACAGTTTGTAAAGAATCGGTGTCAATTCCTCTTTGAATGTTTGGTAAAATTCTGCTGTGAATCCATCTGGTGCTGGGCTTTTCTTTGTTGGGAGCCTTCTGATACCAGCTTCAATCTCCTTTATTGTTATTGGTCTGTTCAAATTTTCTGCGTCTTCATGGTTGAGTTTTGGGAGCTTGTGTGTGTCCAGAAATTTATCCATTTCCTTCAGATTTTCAAACTTCCTGTGTTCCTAGCTGTCTGGTTGAGCACACATGATTTAAAAGTCTTGGAGTTTGCCAGCTGGGGCTGTGAAGACCAGTCATGAATATGAGAGGACTGTGGCATATTTCTGGTATTGTCACACTGCAGATTCTTCATGGGACTTGAAATGCAGACTCTCTTTTGCCCTTTGATGAACTTATTTTGGAAGTTTCAAGTCTGTTGGTTGACTCCAAATCCATGCCTACTTAGGAAAGAAATAAAACCAAGGAGAAACTTGGAGAATTTTAAATTTCCTTTGTTTTTTCATTTTTTGTTCTATGTATGCCTAGATTTAGCTTTAATAATCTGCCAGCCTTACAGGATTTTCCTGTTTGCTTTTATTTCAAATATGGATTTCATTCCTCGTTTTCTCATTATTTCCTGTAGGTAGGTTACAGTGCTCCATTCTTCTCTCCGGAATGGGAATTCCTTGCCTCCTTTTGATCCCTTCATGCCTTTAGTGTTCATTTCAGGCCATGAGTTTGCTTTTACTTCAGAGAGAAAAAATCAACTTCCTCTGGGCTAAAGAATGGCCCAGTGTTTTTATTAGCCCCAATTTTATGTTTTACTTTTTTAATAAAGAAGCATTTTTGCTTCTGAAACAATGACTTGTTGAATTTCGGTGTCAAATTCAGCATCGTGCACAGGTCAGTCTCCTTTTCCTCAGTTGTCACTGAGAAGTACGTTCTCTCATTGGTCAGCCTTGTCTCTCTCTTGGATCCTCAGGCATCCAGATGTACCTCTGCAACAGAGACCACTATGGCTACCTGCCCATCCCCCTGAAGCCCCATCAGACGCTGCAGGAAGACATGGAGAACCTCATCCACGTGCAGATAGAAGCAATGAGTGAGTGCCCCAGGAGCCAGGTGATGGCTCTTGTTCCATTGCCACAGTGAACATACCAGCCACTTCTCTCCTCTTCCAGGACTGGAATCTCATGGCCATCAGTCCGCCATGGCTGAATATACAGCTATTCATTTGTCAGTTCATTCTTTTTTTTTTTTTTTTTTTTTTTAGTTTATTTATTTATTTATTTTTTATTTTAATTTTATTTTGTCGATATACATTGTAGCTGATTATTGCTCCCCATCACCAAAACCTCCCTCCCTTCTCCCTCCCCCCTCCCCCCCAACAATGTCCTTTCTGTTTGCTTGTCGTATCAACTTCAAATAATTGTGGTTGTTATATCTTCTCCCCCCCCTCCCCGGTTTGTGTGTGTGTGTGTGTGTGTGTGTGTGTGTGTGTGTGTGTGTGTGTGAATTTATATATTAATTTTTAGCTCCCACCAATAAGTGAGAACACGTGGTATTTCTCTTTCTGTGCCTGACTTGTTTCACTTAATATAATTCTCTCAAGGTCCATCCATGTTGTTGCAAATGGCAGTATTTCATTCGTTTTTATAGCTGAGTAGTATTCCATTGTGTAGATGTACCACATTTTCCGTATCCACTCATCTGATGATGGGCATTTGGGCTGGTTCCAACTCTTGGCTATTGTAAAGAGTGCTGAGATAAACATTGGGGAACAGGTATACCTTCGACGTGATGATTTCCATTCCTCTGGGTATATTCCCAACAGTGGGATAGCTGGGTCGTATGGTAGATCTATCTGCAATTGTTTGAGGAACCTCCATACCATTTTCCATAGAGGCTGCACCATTTTGCAGTCCCACCAACAATGTATGAGAGTTCCTTTTTCTCCGCAGCCTCGCCAGCATTTATCGTTGAGAGTCTTTTGGATTTTAGCCATCCTAACTGGGGTGAGATGGTATCTCAGTGTGGTTTTGATTTGCATTTCCTGGATGCTGAGTGATGTTGAGCATTTTTTCATATGTCTGTTGGCCATTTGTATATCTTCCTTAGAGAAATGCCTACTTAGCTCTTTTGCCCATTTTTTAATTGGGTTGCTTGTTTTCTTCTTGTAAAGTTGTTTGAGTTCCTTATATATTCTGGATATTAATCCTTTGTCAGATGTATATTTCGCAAATATTTTCTCCCACTCTGTTGGTTGTCTTTTAACTCTGTTAGTTGTTTCTTTTGCTGTGCAGAAGCTTTTTAGTTTGATAGAATCCCATTTGTTTATTTTTCCTTTGGTTGCCCGTGCTTTTGGGGTCATATTCATGAAGTCTGTGTCCAGTCCTATTTCCTGAAGTGTTTCTCCTGTGTTTTCTTTAAGAAGTTTTATTGTTTCAGGGTGTATATTTAAATCCTTAATCCATTTTGAGTTGATTTTAGTATATGGTGAGAGGTATGGGTCTAGTTTCATTCTCCTGCATATGGATATCCAGTTATCCCAGCACCATTTGCTGAAGAGGCAGTCCCTTCCCCAGTGAATAGGCTTGGTGCCTTTGTCAAAGATCAGATGGCAGTAAGTGTGTGGGTTGATTTCTGGATTCTCTGTTCTATTCCATTGATCAGTGTGTCTGTTTTTATGCCAGTACCATACTGTTTTGATTATTATAGCTTTGTAGTATAGTTTAAAGTCAGGTAGTGTTATGCCTCCAGCTTTATTTTTTTTGCTCAGTATTGCTTTGGCTATGCATGGTCTTTTATTATTCCATATAAATGTCTGGATAGTTCTTTCCATTTCTGAGAAAAATGTCTTTGGAATTTTGATGGGGATTGCATTAAATTTGTATATCACTTTGGGTAGTATGGACATTTTCACTATGTTGATTCTTCCAATCCAAGAGCATGGGATATCTTTCCATCTTCTTGTATCCTCTCTAATTTCTCTCAGCAGTGGTTTGTAGTTCTCACGATAGAGATTTTTCACCTCCTTGGTTAACTCAATTGCTAAGTATTTTATTTTTTTGGTGGCTATTATAAATGGGCAGGCTTTCTTGATTTCTCATTCTGCATGTTCACTATTGGAGAAAAGAAATGCTACTGATTTTTGTGTGTTGATTTTGTATCCTGCTACTGTGCTGAAATCATTTATCAATTCCCACAAGTTTTTTGTAGAGGTTTTAGGCTGTTCGATATATAGGATCATGTCATCTGCAAACAGGGACAGTTTGACTTCATCTTTTCCAAACTGGATGCCCTTTATTTCCTTCTCTTCTCTGATTGCTCTGGCTAGTACTTCCAACACTATGTTGAATAGGAGTGGTGAGAGTGGGCATCCTTGTCTAGTTCCTGTTCTTAAAGGAAAAGCTTTCAGCTTTTCCCCATTCAGGATGATATTGGCAGTGGGTTTGTCATATATGGCTTTAATTATGTTGAGATACTTTCCCTCTATACCTAACTTATAGAGGGTCTTTGTCATGAATGAGTGCTGAACTTTATCAGATGCTTTTTCAGCATCTATAGAGATGATCATATGGTCCTTGTGTTTGACTTTATTAATATGGTGTATCACATTTATTGATTTGCGTATGTTGAACCAACCTTGCATCCCTGGGATGAATCCCACTTGATCGTGGTGAATAATTTTACGTATGTGTTGCTGTATTCTGTTTGCTAGTATTTTAGTGAGGATTTTTGCTTCTATATTCATCAAGGATATTGGCCTGTAGTTTTCTTTTTTGGTTATATCGTTACCTGGTTTTGGTATCAGGATGATGTTTGCTTCATAGAATGAGTTTGGGAGATTTGCGTCTGTTTCAATCTTTTGGAACAGTTTGTAAAGAATCGGTGTCAATTCCTCTTTGAATGTTTGGTAAAATTCTGCTGTGAATCCATCTGGTGCTGGGCTTTTCTTTGTTGGGAGCCTTCTGATACCAGCTTCAATCTCCTTTATTGTTATTGGTCTGTTCAAATTTTCTGCGTCTTCATGGTTGAGTTTTGGGAGCTTGTGTGTGTCCAGAAATTTATCCATTTCCTTCAGATTTTCAAACTTCCTGTGTTCCTAGCTGTCTGGTTGAGCACACATGATTTAAAAGTCTTGGAGTTTGCCAGCTGGGGCTGTGAAGACCAGTCATGAATATGAGAGGACTGTGGCATATTTCTGGTATTGTCACACTGCAGATTCTTCATGGGACTTGAAATGCAGACTCTCTTTTGCCCTTTGATGAACTTATTTTGGAAGTTTCAAGTCTGTTGGTTGACTCCAAATCCATGCCTACTTAGGAAAGAAATAAAACCAAGGAGAAACTTGGAGAATTTTAAATTTCCTTTGTTTTTTCATTTTTTGTTCTATGTATGCCTAGATTTAGCTTTAATAATCTGCCAGCCTTACAGGATTTTCCTGTTTGCTTTTATTTCAAATATGGATTTCATTCCTCGTTTTCTCATTATTTCCTGTAGGTAGGTTACAGTGCTCCATTCTTCTCTCCGGAATGGGAATTCCTTGCCTCCTTTTGATCCCTTCATGCCTTTAGTGTTCATTTCAGGCCATGAGTTTGCTTTTACTTCAGAGAGAAAAAATCAACTTCCTCTGGGCTAAAGAATGGCCCAGTGTTTTTATTAGCCCCAATTTTATGTTTTACTTTTTTAATAAAGAAGCATTTTTGCTTCTGAAACAATGACTTGTTGAATTTCGGTGTCAAATTCAGCATCGTGCACAGGTCAGTCTCCTTTTCCTCAGTTGTCACTGAGAAGTACGTTCTCTCATTGGTCAGCCTTGTCTCTCTCTTGGATCCTCAGGCATCCAGATGTACCTCTGCAACAGAGACCACTATGGCTACCTGCCCATCCCCCTGAAGCCCCATCAGACGCTGCAGGAAGACATGGAGAACCTCATCCACGTGCAGATAGAAGCAATGAGTGAGTGCCCCAGGAGCCAGGTGATGGCTCTTGTTCCATTGCCACAGTGAACATACCAGCCACTTCTCTCCTCTTCCAGGACTGGAATCTCATGGCCATCAGTCCGCCATGGCTGAATATACAGCTATTCATTTGTCAGTTCATTCTTTTTTTTTTTTTTTTTTTTTTTTAGTTTATTTATTTATTTATTTTTTATTTTAATTTTATTTTGTCGATATACATTGTAGCTGATTATTGCTCCCCATCACCAAAACCTACCTCCCTTCTCCCTCCCCCCTCCCCCCCAACAATGTCCTTTCTGTTTGCTTGTCGTATCAACTTCAAATAATTGTGGTTGTTATATCTTCTCCCCCCCCTCCCCGGTTTGTGTGTGTGTGTGTGTGTGTGTGTGTGTGTGTGTGTGTGTGTGTGTGTGAATTTATATATTAATTTTTAGCTCCCACCAATAAGTGAGAACACGTGGTATTTCTCTTTCTGTGCCTGACTTGTTTCACTTAATATAATTCTCTCAAGGTCCATCCATGTTGTTGCAAATGGCAGTATTTCATTCGTTTTTATAGCTGAGTAGTATTCCATTGTGTAGATGTACCACATTTTCCGTATCCACTCATCTGATGATGGGCATTTGGGCTGGTTCCAACTCTTGGCTATTGTAAAGAGTGCTGAGATAAACATTGGGGAACAGGTATACCTTCGACGTGATGATTTCCATTCCTCTGGGTATATTCCCAACAGTGGGATAGCTGGGTCGTATGGTAGATCTATCTGCAATTGTTTGAGGAACCTCCATACCATTTTCCATAGAGGCTGCACCATTTTGCAGTCCCACCAACAATGTATGAGAGTTCCTTTTTCTCCGCAGCCTCGCCAGCATTTATCGTTGAGAGTCTTTTGGATTTTAGCCATCCTAACTGGGGTGAGATGGTATCTCAGTGTGGTTTTGATTTGCATTTCCCGGATGCTGAGTGATGTTGAGCATTTTTTCATATGTCTGTTGGCCATTTGTATATCTTCCTTAGAGAAATGCCTACTTAGCTCTTTTGCCCATTTTTTAATTGGGTTGCTTGTTTTCTTCTTGTAAAGTTGTTTGAGTTCCTTATATATTCTGGATATTAATCCTTTGTCAGATGTATATTTCGCAAATATTTTCTCCCACTCTGTTGGTTGTCTTTTAACTCTGTTAGTTGTTTCTTTTGCTGTGCAGAAGCTTTTTAGTTTGATAGAATCCCATTTGTTTATTTTTCCTTTGGTTGCCCGTGCTTTTGGGGTCATATTCATGAAGTCTGTGTCCAGTCCTATTTCCTGAAGTGTTTCTCCTGTGTTTTCTTTAAGAAGTTTTATTGTTTCAGGGTGTATATTTAAATCCTTAATCCATTTTGAGTTGATTTTAGTATATGGTGAGAGGTATGGGTCTAGTTTCATTCTCCTGCATATGGATATCCAGTTATCCCAGCACCATTTGCTGAAGAGGCAGTCCCTTCCCCAGTGAATAGGCTTGGTGCCTTTGTCAAAGATCAGATGGCAGTAAGTGTGTGGGTTGATTTCTGGATTCTCTGTTCTATTCCATTGATCAGTGTGTCTGTTTTTATGCCAGTACCATACTGTTTTGATTATTATAGCTTTGTAGTATAGTTTAAAGTCAGGTAGTGTTATGCCTCCAGCTTTATTTTTTTTGCTCAGTATTGCTTTGGCTATGCATGGTCTTTTATTATTCCATATAAATGTCTGGATACTTCTTTCCATTTCTGAGAAAAATGTCTTTGGAATTTTGATGGGGATTGCATTAAATTTGTATATCACTTTGGGTAGTATGGACATTTTCACTATGTTGATTCTTCCAATCCAAGAGCATGGGATATCTTTCCATCTTCTTGTATCCTCTCTAATTTCTCTCAGCAGTGGTTTGTAGTTCTCACGATAGAGATTTTTCACCTCCTTGGTTAACTCAATTGCTAAGTATTTTATTTTTTTGGTGGCTATTATAAATGGGCAGGCTTTCTTGATTTCTCATTCTGCATGTTCACTATTGGAGAAAAGAAATGCTACTGATTTTTGTGTGTTGATTTTGTATCCTGCTACTGTGCTGAAATCATTTATCAATTCCCACAAGTTTTTTGTAGAGGTTTTAGGCTGTTCGATATATAGGATCATGTCATCTGCAAACAGGGACAGTTTGACTTCATCTTTTCCAAACTGGATGCCCTTTATTTCCTTCTCTTCTCTGATTGCTCTGGCTAGTACTTCCAACACTATGTTGAATAGGAGTGGTGAGAGTGGGCATCCTTGTCTAGTTCCTGTTCTTAAAGGAAAAGCTTTCAGCTTTTCCCCATTCAGGATGATATTGGCAGTGGGTTTGTCATATATGGCTTTAATTATGTTGAGATACTTTCCCTCTATACCTAACTTATAGAGGGTCTTTGTCATGAATGAGTGCTGAACTTTATCAGATGCTTTTTCAGCATCTATAGAGATGATCATATGGTCCTTGTGTTTGACTTTATTAATATGGTGTATCACATTTATTGATTTGCGTATGTTGAACCAACCTTGCATCCCTGGGATGAATCCCACTTGATCGTGGTGAATAATTTTACGTATGTGTTGCTGTATTCTGTTTGCTAGTATTTTAGTGAGGATTTTTGCTTCTATATTCATCAAGGATATTGGCCTGTAGTTTTCTTTTTTGGTTATATCATTACCTGGTTTTGGTATCAGGATGATGTTTGCTTCATAGAATGAGTTTGGGAGATTTGCGTCTGTTTCAATCTTTTGGAACAGTTTGTAAAGAATCGGTGTCAATTCCTCTTTGAATGTTTGGTAAAATTCTGCTGTGAATCCATCTGGTGCTGGGCTTTTCTTTGTTGGGAGCCTTCTGATACCAGCTTCAATCTCCTTTATTGTTATTGGTCTGTTCAAATTTTCTGCGTCTTCATGGTTGAGTTTTGGGAGCTTGTGTGTGTCCAGAAATTTATCCATTTCCTTCAGATTTTCAAACTTCCTGTGTTCCTAGCTGTCTGGTTGAGCACACATGATTTAAAAGTCTTGGAGTTTGCCAGCTGGGGCTGTGAAGACCAGTCATGAATATGAGAGGACTGTGGCATATTTCTGGTATTGTCACACTGCAGATTCTTCATGGGACTTGAAATGCAGACTCTCTTTTGCCCTTTGATGAACTTATTTTGGAAGTTTCAAGTCTGTTGGTTGACTCCAAATCCATGCCTACTTAGGAAAGAAATAAAACCAAGGAGAAACTTGGAGAATTTTAAATTTCCTTTGTTTTTTCATTTTTTGTTCTATGTATGCCTAGATTTAGCTTTAATAATCTGCCAGCCTTACAGGATTTTCCTGTTTGCTTTTATTTCAAATATGGATTTCATTCCTCGTTTTCTCATTATTTCCTGTAGGTAGGTTACAGTGCTCCATTCTTCTCTCCGGAATGGGAATTCCTTGCCTCCTTTTGATCCCTTCATGCCTTTAGTGTTCATTTCAGGCCATGAGTTTGCTTTTACTTCAGAGAGAAAAAATCAACTTCCTCTGGGCTAAAGAATGGCCCAGTGTTTTTATTAGCCCCAATTTTATGTTTTACTTTTTTAATAAAGAAGCATTTTTGCTTCTGAAACAATGACTTGTTGAATTTCGGTGTCAAATTCAGCATCGTGCACAGGTCAGTCTCCTTTTCCTCAGTTGTCACTGAGAAGTACGTTCTCTCATTGGTCAGCCTTGTCTCTCTCTTGGATCCTCAGGCATCCAGATGTACCCCTGCAACAGAGACCACTATGGCTACCTGCCCATCCCCCTGAAGCCCCATCAGACGCTGCAGGAAGACATCGAGAACCTCATCCACGTGCAGATAGAAGCAATGAGTGCCCCAGGAGCCAGGTGATGGCTCTTGTTCCATTGCCACAGTGAACATACCAGCCACTTCTCTCCTCTTCCAGGACTGGAATCACATGGCCATCAGTCCGCCATGGCTGAATATACAGCTATTCATTTGTCAGTTCATTCTTAAACTTTCCCTGTGTGAAATATAAGTATGAGAAGGTCTTTGCCCTCAGTAAGCCTCACGTCTCAGTGGAGAGCTGGGTACATAAGTAAAAACTTTTCATGCAATGTGATAAGTGCTTTAATAGTATTTTGTGGTGTTGATTTAAACTCTAACTTTGCTGCTTTCAAATTATATGACTTTGAACAAGTAACCTTCTTAGTTGTAAAATGGAGATGATGAAAATTTCCAGGGTTTTTGGACAGATTCACCATGATGTAAATAAAAAGTCTAGTACAACAATAATTATGACTTCAAAGTAATAATAGCCTGTGATGTGAGAGACACCATGCTAAGCACTTTTACTACACTGTCTCACTAATCCTCACTACAACTCTGTGAAGGAGATTTTATTATTCCCACATTAAAGATGAAGAAACTGAGGTGCAGAGTAACTTGCCGTAGATGATTCTACTAAACAAATGGAGAATTGGGATTTGAACCAATCTTGCTATCTCCAAAGCTCATCTCCTGAAACATCGTATTGTTTTTGCCTCTGGGGCTAGCATGATATCAGAATTGGTATGCTCAGTAATTGGTAGCTGTATTTATTATTACGTGTGATGTAAAGTAGTGGCAAAAGGAGAAAGTAACTGACCCACCTAGCCTAGAGTAGGATGTTTGGAATGAGGGAGTATTTCCTGTTGTCCATCACTAGAACATAGGATGTATGCATGTGGCCAGTGAAGGTGGTTGGGGGTAAACAGGGGATGTGAACCTGGAAAGTGTGCAGGAGCCCAGCCAGGAGGCCCCCTAATGTATAGGAAGGTGTTTAGAGTTGTCTTGAAGGGAGGCGATCTTTTAAAGGGATTTTAGCAAAGAAATGTCAGGTTGAAATTTGGATTTAGGACGGTCACTCTAGTGGTAAGAAAAGTACGCATGGAGCATGGGTGGGCAGTGGGTGCTGGTCTCAGCCAAAAGTGAAAAGACCATTCTGGACATCACATGGCAAACTAAGCAAAAGATGGTGATGACCTGAGCTAGAGCAGTAGCAGGGGAATGGAGAAGAAGGAATGGATGAAGAGAAACTTAGGACATAGACTTGAAATAACTTAGCCAAGAGTTGGCTGCAGGTGAATGAGCAAAAGGGAGGCACAGAGGAAAAACTCCCAAGTTCTGACTTGAGTGTCTGGAATGATTTCAGGAATTCTCAATGAAATAGGGCATGGAGAATAAAGGTGAGATTTGAAAAGAAAGTTTATTTTTGGACACATTGAGTTGCCTGTGATTATATCTGTTCTTCACTCCCCAGCCCCCAGACTATCAATTCCTTTTTCATCATGTTAGTCTCGGAACCTAGCACATTTTCTGTCACCTAGTAGATGCCCAGTAAATATTTGTTGTAAATGACTGCTAATAGTGCTATTAGACTAGCCTGATTGAAGCATTAGAACATGCATTTTATTTGTGAACACACATAGGACACCTACTGTAATGTGTGAGTCACTCTTTGAAGGCACTGGGGACTTAAGACATTTTATAACCAATTCTGTTTTCAGAATTTATGATTTAATTGCGGAGACAGGACAGAAATAAAAAAGATACCAACATGCAATGTAGTACTTTGTGAAAGAAGCAGATCCAAGGGCACTAGAGAGGGATGGATATGGCTTATGTGATATGGAAGAACTTCAGTCCCGAGGGTTCTTAAGCTGAGCTTGGATAGAAGTGTGGAGTTTAAACAAGAGGAGTGATATAGTAAGGATCCCACAGGCAGAGGAAATAGGCTGAGCAAAGACAAAGCATTCTCATCCTGACAAAGGAAGAGAGTTGGCTTAAAACAGTAGAAGGAAATAAAATGTGAGAGGCTAAGGTGGCTTCATCATTGTGGTCCTTGAATGCACAGCTAAAGCAGAATGCCCAGCTAAAGCAGAATGCCCAGCTAAAGCAGAATGCCCAGCTAAAGCAGAATGCCCATGCTAAGGAGACAGCGAAGGCTTTAGAGGAGAGTCAGGCTACACGTATGCATTCATCACATGCTATATTCCACAGAGTATTCAAGATGCTGGGCATACAGCAGTAAACAAAATAGGCAGAAGCCCTGCCATCCAGGAGCTTATATTCTAATAGAGAGAGAGAGAAAATATATCAAGGAAGCATTCACACGAGTGTTTGGGGAAAAGTGTTCCAAGCAGAAATAACAGCACATGTGAAGGCTGTTAGATAGGAAGAAGCTTGGGGGTGTTTCAGGGACAAATGACCAATGTAGTTGGACTGTGGAGAGTGAGGACTTGGGTAGAAGGAGATGAAGTCATGGAAGAAGAACTGTCCAGATCATGCAGAATGTTCTGGTCATGGTAAGAAAATGGGTTTTATTCTAAGAGTAATGGTACTCCATAGGGAGTAGTGTGGTGTGATTTATGCATTTAGAAAGGTCACTTGGGCCGTGGTGTGGATACAAGAGTGTAGGTGACCTGTGCATCTCTCCTGGTGAGAGATGGTGGTGTCTGGGATGTGAGCTGTAGCAGGGAAGTGATGAGAAGCAGACAGGTCAGGACTTACAGAGACCTGGATGCAGTCCATGAAGGAAATAAAGGAATTGAGAATAACTCCAGGATTTTAGCCTGGCATACCACGTACTGGGATGAGAACAGCTTCATAGGAAAAGAAGTGGAGGGGATATTGGGCTGTGTAAGCTTAAGATATTTATTAGGCATCTGAATAGGGAGATCAGGAGACAGTTGAATGGTTGTGTCTGGAGTTCAGGGAAGAGGCTCTATGTAGAGACATTTGGGAATCATCAGCATCCACAGGATATTTGGAGCCACGGAACAGTGTGGACTCACGTCGTAAACGAGCATGGGACAAGAACGGGAGGACAAATCCCGGGGGGAGACAAAGAGCCAGAAATCTGGGAGGAAAAGTTGACAAGCATTTCAAGAAAGAGCCAGAAACTGCTGAGAAATCAAGTAAAATGAGGATAAAGAACTGATTGTTGGTTCCATCAGGATGATGTCTGATGACCTCGACAAGAGCCACTTCAATGCGGTGATGGGGACACAAGCCCATTAGGGTGGGTGGAAGAGAAGGCAATGGGGAGATGAGACAGTGGAATGGAGATGGGATGGGGAACAGAGGATGCGATGGTGGCTTTGGGGCGGGAGATCAAGGCAGACAGTTTTTTGATTTGATTTGGTTAGTTTGTGTTTGTTTTTTTAAGATGGGAATATTCCAGCATGTTCGCATGCTAACGAGAAGGATCCAGTGTATAAGGAGAACTTGATGATGTGGAATAGAAGAAAGTTGTAAGGCTAAAACCCTTGAGAAAACGAGGACAATGCTGGACAGTTGTTCTAGACAGAAATGTGGACACGTCACCTGCTGCAGTACATGGGAAGGCAGCATATGGAGGTCCACCTGCTGTTGGGTTCATGGACACGAGGTGGAAGGAAAAGTCAGATCTAATTTGATTTTGAATATTTTCTCTGTGAAGTATGTCACCCAGTCATGAGGTGGAGAGAGACATGGGAGACTTCAGGAGAGAAAAGGCATAAAACGGATTTCTCAGAAAGGGGGAAGGTAAATTTACTATAGAAGTGTAGTTGCATCATTTGGTGATGTCAAGTGTCAACCAGACATCTGTGGCTGGAGCTTTGAAGTGATTGGTCAACCCAATTGTGTGAGCTTCTGCAGTATCCTTGGTGCTGAGTAAGTAGATAATTGGGTCAAAACAGGATTAAGGTCTTATCAGGCAAGATCAATGCAAGGGAACTGAGAGTATTTACATGGGATTGGTCAGGGAATTTATGAATTGGAGACTGGAGTTTCAGAGATTGGAGTGGAAACATTTGAGTGGTGTGGGAGAAGGGTTATAACAACAGCAAATAACACCTATTAAAAGCACTGTGCCTGTATTAGTCTGTTTATGTTGCTTATAACAAAATACTCGGAACTGGGTAATTTGTAAAGAAAACAAAATTTATTGCTTACAGTTTCTGAGGTCAGGAAGTCCAAAGTCCATCTGGTGGTGGCAACAGTGACCCAGGGGTCTCACACTGTTAGATGGTGGAAGCAGAGAGAGCAGGAGAGACAAACTCTCTTCTTTTAAAGCCCTCAGAACCACACCCCTGACCACCATGTTTAATCCATTCACTACTGCACAGTTCCACAACCCAATCGCCTCTTCAAGGCTCCACCTTTCAATTACCATAATAGGATTTCCCACCCTCTTAATAGTCACAGTGGGGGCTGTTTCTAAGACATAAAACTTGGGGGACACAATTCAGTTCACTACAGTGCCCATCACTGCACATGTACTAACTCATTTGACATGGTAGGAGCTGTATGGAGAACTGGAAGATGTGCTTCCTTTGGGGGATGAACGACAGGGCGCCAGAGTGTGGAAAGGTGATACGTGTAAATGGGTTCTGACGCATGAAGAGGCTGGTCCTGCAAATCACAGCATGAAGCAATAGGAAACTGCAGTTGCCTGTTCTCATTATTAGACATTCTGAGGCAATAGAATGTCATGGAAAGATTACTAAGATATTTGGATCTGAAGTCAGAAGACCTAACGCTGAGTTCCGACTGTACCAAACACTCACTGTTTGACCTTGGGCAAGTCTACATCTGGATTGGTCTCAGTTTATTTATCTGTAAAAACAAACAACAACAACAAACAAAAAAAAAGACAAAATTACATGATGACCATGAAAGCACTTAACAGATTGTAAAGCACTTTTAAGTGACTGTTATGGTTGAGAACAGATCTATGCTTGAGGAAGATTATTTTGACAACAATGTGCATGATGAGTTAGAACAGGCGAGACTGAGATCATGTGAGTGTTCGAAAAATATTAAAACAGCCCAGGCATGGTGGGTGAGGACCTGAGCTAGGGTGGTGCCTGCAGCAATGGAAGAAGTTCCAGAGGAACTACAGAGAAGTATTAGGATTTGATCCAAATGCAGTCTCCCATGTGCTTTTCCAGACATGACTAGGCTAAATTAGTTCCTGTGAACCCCGCCCAGTTGCTCAGTTACCCAACACCCGTGGCTAGCAAGGACTAGCTTTGGGGGTAGTGGAGAGTCGGGGTTAAGAGTTCAGGTGCAGGAATCAGACCTAGGTTCAGATACCAGCTCTGTCAGCTCCGTGACCTTGGGCATGTTATTTAAGCCTTTGTTTCCTTGTCTGTAAAAATAGAGACACTGATACCTATTCCATGGTGCATGTAAAGATTAAATAAATATGATTATGTATGTCCAGAGTGTAGCCCAGAGATCAGTGAGTGCTAAGATCTCTGTAACAATTGCTATAATTATTATTCCTATATCTTGAAACTATCCAAGAGACAATGAAGCCCATTGCCCCAAGTGGCGGTAGGGGTGAGTTCACTGAGACTGGATAACTTACGAATGAGGGACTCAGAAAGGACCACAAACAGAAGCTGGGATATACCTAACTTTCCAGTCTGATGTCAGCAAAGGCACGTCTCTTTCTCCCCATAGTGAGTTTGTTAAGTCTGGCTCATTTTGTCACTTCCTGTTTTCTTCCATGGCTTAGTGCTGCCTTCGGTGGCAAAACCCTGGCACACTTCTCTTATATTTTTGCTCAATGGTGACTTTAAGGAGCCAGCCACTTGTGGCTTTTTTGGGACACTCATCATGTGAACGCAATGACTGCCCATGTTTGATGGAAGCAAAGTGGCTAAAAGCAGTCTCTTTGGCTGAAACGTTAGAGCCATACAGGCCATGTGAGTGCCAAATGGGGACCAGCAGCCTAGACGGGGTAATTCAAAATGTAACCCCCTCCCAAGTCTGAGGCCCAAGGAGGGAGAGGCTAGACAGCTCCTCAAACAACATTATGAATGGGAAGGAGTTGGTACATTGTTTCTTTCTCTTAAAAACCTAACCCTCTACATGCTGGACCTTCCATGTTGATTTTAAAAGAAACTAATAAGAAGTGAAGTGAAGCAGAAAGAACCAAAATATTATGGACTGCTCTTGGAAAGAGAAACAAACTCACTGTGTACTCACAGAAATGTGACTGTGAGGGTCAGGTTTGAAATACTGAGACTAACGCTGGTGTTTGGCTTTAGGAAACCTGTCTCTTGCCTTCTACAATTTCTCATCTTTTGATCATAAGTGAAACTGAGTATCATGGTTCTCTTTAATATCCCAGTGAAGAGTAAGTTAAACAAATCGTACCCTCTGGACAGTATCTGAGTCAGGATGGGTGATGTTATGCTGGGATAGCAAACTGTGCCAAAATCTCATTGGCTTAATACAACTATGGCTTACTTCTGGCTATTCAAAGTCTGCAGTCCTGGTGTCTTTCCTGGGCAGCTGCTCTCCATCTGTTGAGGCAACGTTCCAGGCTGTTTGAAATTTCTGGCTTCTCCATATCAACACATGCTGCTATGATCCCTGTGGCTGGACTGGAATGGGATAGGAAGGGGAGGGTATGGAGACTGAGTAGCGCAATTTACATCTTCTCCAGAAAGTTACACGGTCATGACTAATTTCAAGGGCAAGAAGAAAGTGTATTCCTCCTGTGTATCTGGAATAGAGGAGAATGGATAAGGGTGACAGTAATAATGGCTGTCACCGATAGTTCTTTAAACAACCCAGTTATCAACTCATTTTGGATTTTCTTTGTATTATGCCTTTAAGGAAAATCAAACGAGTATTTTGATTTGTACAATATCACAAAATTTTCAAGGCCCTCTCAGGTGTTTTAGCAAACATTACCTCCAACCTATAAAACATACAGTTTATAAAGAAATCTTTTTTGGAATATCAAATAAATTAAACTTTTATTACTTAAGATGAAATGTCCCTCCAACCTGGAATCTTCCCATTAGCCATGTACCAGCCCTCGGGGGTGAGATGGTGTTAAAACAAAGGACCTTTTGCACACCATACCCAAACCTGCCTGGATAGGATAAAAAAAGTCCCAGACTTTGACAATTTTAAATATATAGGAAAAAAGCATTCTTCAGAAAAAATCTAGCCTATTTCTGAGCTCTTTTATCATGGGCCACAGTGAATAATAGCTAAGAGTTATTGAGCATTTACTATGTTAAAGTAGTCTCATTTAAATTTTGTCACACAGTAAGAAATACACTTTTATTATCCCAATTTTACACACAAAGAGAGGTCCCCTAACTCTTCCAGGTCTTCACAGGCCAAGTTTGGACCCAGATGGTCTAATTCCAGAACCCTCCCTCTTAACCATTACCCTAAACTGCCTCCCAAATACTCTTAAAATAAGTCTTAAGGGAAATGGAGCAATTAATTGCAGTCTGCATATAAATAAGTGCTCTTGAAACCACTGCCCTGACCATCATGGTGACTGTGCATCCATTTGGTCCTGGAGAATAGCTGAACAGTTATCCCCGGCCCTGGATATCCATCCAGGTTGTTTTCCAGCCCTGGAGATCAGGAGACAGATGGAATTCTGTTTTCTGACCCTTTCACTAACAAAGCACTCTGCATGTTTCTTGTGTCTTCCAGTTGACTGTCCTCCAATGGAACCCTCCCAGTTTGTCTCAGTTGTTCCTAAATATCCAGACAAGATGGGATTTGATGAGGTAGGAAAGGTGTCTGTGTGTGTGCACGTGCACACATGTGCGTGTGTGCAGGTGCTTGTATGTTTATATTGGAACACAGCCTGAGTATATCTGACAACCAGTGAGACTGAACTGGCTGATGAAAAGGCATTGAGGTCTTGAGAAAACTACTCGGTTTTTGTGATGCCTCCATTTTCTCATCTTAAAAAAGGAGGATCATGGTAAAATGAGTTAATCATTGAGTCAGAAAATAGTTACTATTTAGTAGTGAAAGTAAATTGGATTTTTCTAGGATATTGCCATGTCTTAGCAAGCTTTTTATCAAGGTTCAAGGGTAGGGTAGATGGAGATATGTTTTAGGTACTGGAGGACTTTAACTTAATTCTGCCACGTCTAAGTGGGTAGACACCATTCTGGAACATTCCGTGCTTTATTTTCTTTCTGCTATTCTTTATGGAAAAAGGTCAGGGGGCAAGTTTGAGGGAACAAAGAAAGAGAAAAAATAAACTTGTTCTAAAATTCTCCCTTTCAGCTGGCAAGAACTTCACCATATCTTTCTGTAGGTCATACTTATTATTAAGTTTCAATTGTACAAAGAAGGAAGCAGAAATATAAAGAGGTGCCTCTCTTGGTAATATGCACAACAGATACTTGTCAGGGCCATAAGTGTGACTGCAAGTCACTGACTCCTTCCTGGGTCCCTCCTGTAGCTGCTGATCAGTATTCAGGAGGAGCTGGTGGTCTAGACTGGGGAGATGCTGTAGGCCAGACTTAGTGCTTTGCACTCACTGCCACCGCTTGATTGAAGGAAAGTGCATTGCTTAACACTGTAACATGTATACATGTCCTCAAAGTACAGCCATCAATTTTCTTCTGTTTTATTTTTAATTGACAAATAATAATTGTTTATATTTATGGGATGATATGTGATGTTTTTCACAGAGAGCTGCTGGAACTGGGAATTGGGATTTCTTCTACAAATTTAATTTGGAGCTAAACTTCAGAAACAGGAAGGAGTATTTCATGAATATTGAATGCAAAAGAGTTAGCAGTTATCATGCTGTTTCTCCAGAAGGCAGAATGAGACGAGGTGAAACTGAGGGCAGTGAAGATTCAGAGCCTGGGGTGGGGGCGCAGGGGGAGGAGATGCAGTGGACTAAGAGGCACAAAGCCATACTGTCTACCCTAAATGGGTCATTGTGCAGTTATATGTGTGTATTGAAACAGCACACCATACTCCACAACTGTGTACAAGTAAATGTTAGAATACGTTTTTTAACAAAGGAGCTAGAACCCAAAACAGTGGACGGATGGAGTCAGACAGGTGTAAACAGAAGCTGACCCAATCACACTGTATAAACATGAAGACAGAGACAAGGATGTAAGTCACAGTTTTCAAAGGACATAGGAATCATCAGCCTAAGTCAACCAAAGGTCAACATAAAAAGAGTAGTGGGGTCTTGCCAGGTGAGTAGAGTACAGATGAAGCAGTGTGGGGTACGCCTGTCTAGGGGATCTTAGTGGAGATCAGCTCAGTCACTGGGAGAAGTAATTATATGAGCAAAAATTGAAACCCTGCTGCGTGATACTATAAAAGTGGATGAATACACGCCATTATACATTTGTCAAAATCCACAGAATGTCCAAAACCAAGAGTGAATCCTGTAAAGAGTAAACCATATAAACGATGGACTTCAGGTGATAATAGTGTGTCACTGTAGGTTCATCAGTTGTAACAGTAGCAGTCTGCACCACTCTGGGATTTTGACAGTGGGGAGGATGTGCATATGTGGGGGCTGGGCACACATGGGAAATCTCTGTAACTTCTGCTCAATTTTGCAATAACCTAAAACTGCTCTAAAAAATAAATTCTATTTAAACAAACAAACAGTCAGGGCTACAGAGAGGGTTGGCCCATGCCACACAGCTTCCACAGATCACTGTACTTTTCCTTCCCTACAGCTCTCACTTTTCTAGGTGAAAGGACCCAAGTATCTTTATATATATCTTCATTTTTCCTCCTAAAAACACATTCCTATGAGGACCAAACCAAAGCAAATAAAATGGAACAAGACTAGGATCTCCTAGTTCTGGTCTTCACTTAGCAGGAAATGGTATAAGTACTGGGTCATTCCTAGAGGCCTGGAAAATGCCAACTCTAGCAAGTGACACAGGGACTACTTCCCTGAGCCCAAGGTAATTATCTCTCTGCCTGGAACAGAGATGGGAGGGTGGAAAAAGGGATTTTCAAGGGCCTTGTCAACCCTCCCAGCACTCTGTGACCTCGTTGGTGGTGTCTGGGCTACATTTGGCTCTGTGGCTCTTTTCTCTGTTTACTGTTCACTAAGTATGAGCGAACTGTCTGTGTTTTTCCTTCGTGGCTACAGTTTTTATTACACTTGTCCTGACGGGGCCTGCAACTGGATTGGTATTTACTAAAGTCTCCTAGACTGAAGGTTTCTGGTTTAAGGGGACTTTATTAGATGCATTTCTGTTTATTTTTTTGTTTTGTTTTGTTTTTGCTCTCCTGGAATGACCCCAGGTGGCTGCATGTTTACACATGAGGAAGTGCCCTGTCCTTCATGGAAAAAAAATATGTATATTTTACAGACATGTTCCATATCTATAAAACTGGGAGATGGAACATGGCCCATCAGAGTATGATTCTAAACAAGGAGAAAATGAAACCGAACAGAACACAACCCATTAAGTTATAAAGTCCCAAGTAATAAGGCAAATAGAGTCACGACAGAAATTATGTTTTTTTTTAAAAAAATAATTACCCAGTTAGGTAAACAAAGAAGTAATAAAATCATGATGCACTTAACCTACTTTGCCCTAAATCAGGTAAATAATTTCTTCAAAGAGGACATCTTGCTTCCTCATTTTCTTTGCCCAGGGATTTATAAATGGATACAAATGAGAAAATTTTGCAAGGAAATGTTGAAATTTTAGTTAGTATACCTTCTGATCCCAGTAAAACATGTATTCATGACCATGCGAACCAAACCTTAACGCAGTATAATCTGAACTCTAGGTTGGTTATAAGACAAAGTTTTTTCTTTATTCTGGCTTTAGCATAAAGCAAACTTTATTATAAATCTCATATCATAGAAGTTTTAATCTATAACTGAGATTGAGAGATGAGTTTCTTCAACTCCCTCTTTTTCCACTGGACTCAGAAACAGTCAAGGTCTTCCTCAGAGTCATCCGGTGGCAGTCAGGATGAAGCCATTGTCATCTGATGTATTCTTGTAGCTTTCTTCTTCACTACGCTGTGTGTCATCGTCATTTCTTGCTGGCAGCTGAAGTCTCCCAATTTTGGAGGACTAGTTAACAATTCAAAATGAGTTTATTACTGCTTGTAGCAAGGAGGCTTTATTAAAACACTAATTAACCTGTAATAGCATTCATGAGGCTTTAGGTACTTCTGGGGTTCCTTTAATCTGGGAATAGTCAGGACAACCTCATGATCTGTAACTCCTTGTAGTGACCTCATGACATGTATATATTCAGGGCAGCCAATAGAAATTTAGGGGCTAAAGTGAGGGGCTACAGGTGGACCCAGCCTTCATGGGGGAGATCTGAATGCATATTCTCTGGTAGTTCATGGACTATTAGGTGTCCTCTACAGCATCTCCTGCAGATCCACATGATGCAGAAATTGTGCCTTTCCCATTCCCCATTCCTTCTTTGTCAAGGAGCTGCCCCCAAGGGCAGGGACACTTCTCTTTACTTCTTTCAGAAAAATTCCCTTGTCTTTAAGGGAGTTGGCAAATTCCAGCAATGAAGCTATTGAAATTGAGACATTGATAATTTGGTTTGGAACCTTTGGAAATAAAGCAATGTGTTAAGACTTTAGATTTTTCTTATTCTTTGAATGACTTTAAATTTATGTACAGTGGATGAAAATTATAGCGACACTAATATGTAGTATTCCTGAGGGAGGAGGGTTATTATCCCACTTTTACAGATGAGGAAACTGAGGCATAGGAACTGGTCCGAGGCTAATGCTTAGCAAATTAACAGTCAGGACTTGAACTCAGATCTGCTGATATGTTTCACCCCTTGTGAAACTGCCTCCTACACCTTAGTGTTATATGTTTTGGGTTTAATTCTTTTTGGCCTCTTTTTTCATCTTTGAAAAGATCGAAATTGACAAACATTTACTGGGTCAGTTCTGTGGTGTGGGGGGTTTTGGGGGGTTTTTTTTACATTGTACATTTTTATGGGGCACAGTTTGTTGTCTCAATACGTGCGTATATTGCATAATGATCCAATCAGTATAGTTAGCATATCTATCATCTCAACATTTACCAGGTCTTTCCAGTTTTAACATTCAAGGGCTTCTTTTCTGGCCATCTTGAAACATACAATACGATATTATTAGCTATAGTCACCCCAGAGCAGCAGAACTTACTCTTCCTGTCTGACTGTGAGTCTGTAACTTTGTACCAGTCTACCAGCATTTCTCCTCCTGTCACTGGTGACCACTATTCTACCCTCTGTTTCTCTCTCTCTTTTTAATTAGTTTTCCTTAATTGACCCATGATAATTGTATATTTTTATGGCATGCAAAATGCTATTTGGGTATACCTCCTGAAGCGTAACTTGTCGAACTTTTCTTTCTCAAGAGCAGGGAGGACGTGCTTACCCATGAGCCTCAGAGAGACAAAGAGAGGGTTAAGTCACTACAAATGACTGAGTTCTGAAAGTAATTCAGTTTGGAGCAATATCATTTGCCCTACAGAGACCTCCTATGAAACATAAACAAATCTTCCTCTCAGTTTTCCCTGTCCTTGCCACTCCTTATTCTACCCAAAACGTTGGTCTTCACATTTACTGAACTTTTCAAACAGCCTAAAATAGACTTGAGTCATTTGTGTTTCTTTTCCATTTTTCTTCCTACGTTAGATTTTCATGATAAACCTCAAACGCAGAAAGGACAGGCGGGACCGGATGCTGCGCACACTGTACGAGCAGGAGATTGAGGTCAAGATTGTTGAGGCTGTGGATGGAAAGTGAGTTGGGGTTTTTTCCTTCCCTTGCAAATGTGGCTGCAGTGGGATATGCCTTCTGCAAAAAGAGTTGGTGGGACTCTAAGACTCTTCAGTCACTGGAGGACAGACACATTTTTTTATATAGCCATGTGCCACCTGTAGTAGCACTTAAGTTAATTTCACCCTGTAGAGCAGGCCTGAAATCCACTCACCATGCCTGATCTTCGGTTTTCATTACACTGAAGACTCATGCTGGGTGTAGTTTTCCCCTGTCTTTGGGGGTTCCTGCAGTAGCATTGGTGGTTTTCTGCTCTCTGTGGTGTAATAGAAAGAATGTGGTCAGAACCGTGTTCAGAGCCTGACTTAGAGCACTGTGCTGAAACTGGGCGACCTGAAGAAAATAAACAGAAAATTGCACAAAGGGTTTTACGTCCTGTTGCATGAGATGCCTGCCACAATCCGCTTGGGGTGATCATGTTGGCCACTTTTCCCAGAAACGTGGCAGGAAAGTCACCTGGTTGGATTCCTTCAGGAGATTTTGTTGTTGTTATTTTATTTTGTTTTGCCTTGCCTTGCTCTTTTATTTAGCATCCTAAACCATTTCAACACATTGATTTTTACAAAACGTGCATTTCCATGTTATTTGTTAGTGTGACTTTGTTCTCTTTTATATACTCCCAAGGAGTGTGGACAGCAGCTCTTGAAGTTCTGGTGACTCCCTTAAGAGAATTTTATCACTGTGGTCTGGACACTCACATCAGAGTCCCCAAGGAGTGTTAAGAGGGCACTTTCCTAAGTCCCATCTCAGACCTGCTGAGTTATGACCTCTGGGGCTGGGCCCAGGATCTGGAGGTGATTCCTGGATAGGGATTCCATATAAAATACAGGACCAGTTTAATTTGTCTGAAACATTGCATGGGGCTTAGTTATACTAAAAAAAAAATTATTGTTTACTGAAATTTAAATTTGACTGAGTGTTCTGTGTTTTTACTTGCTAAATCTGGCAACCCTATTTCTGAGTGCAGTAGTAGAGTTTGGGAACCACTGGCTTCAAATACCCGCAAGATCTCCAGACCTTTTCATAGGCCACATGAACCAGGGATGCTAGTTGAGTTGTGAGAGTTCTTTATATGTTCTGGATATAAATCCCGTATCAAATATATAATTAAAAAGAAATCCTCCCAGTTTATGGATTTTCACACTTTCATGATAGTGTCCATTGATACTAAAGAGTTTTTAATTTTGATAACATCCAATTTGCATTTTGTTATTCTCATTTCCTGTGTTTTTGGTGTCATAGCTAAGAATTCATTATCAAATTCGAAGCCATAAAGACTTGCTCCTGTGTTTTATTCTAATAGGTCTACAGTTTTATGTCTTACTTTAAATCTTTATCCATGTTAAGGTAATTTTTGTAGATGGTATAAGATAGGGGAACAAGTTCATTCTTTTGTACATGGTTATCCAGTTGTTCCTGCACCCTTTGTTGAAAAGACTGTTATTTCTCCATTGAATTGTCTTGGCATCCTTGTCAAAAATCAATTGACCAGAAAAGAAAGGGTTTATTTCTGAACTCCCAATTCTGTTCACTTGATCTATCTGTCTCTCCTGATGCCAGTACCACAATATCTTGCTGATTATAGCTTTATATATAGGAAGTATGAATCCTTCAACTTTGTTATTCTTTTTCAGGATTGTTTTAGCTATTCTGGGTACCTTGCATTTCCATATGAATTTTAGAATTAGCTTGTCAAATTTCACATTTAAAAAAAGGCAGCTGGGATTTTGATAGGAATTGCATTGAGTCTATAGATCAATTGAGGGTTTATTGCTGTCTTACCAATATGACGTCTTCCAATTCATGATCATAGGATGTCTTTCTATTTATTTAGATCTTCTTTCATTCTTTGAATGATGTTTTGCCATTTTCAGTGTAAAAGTCTTGCATTTATTTTGTTAGATTTATTCCTGAGTATTTTACTCTTTTTGATCTATCATTCAATGAAATGTGTTTTGCTCTTTTTGATGCTATGGTTAAATGAAATTGTTTCCTTAATTTTGTTTTCAGATTTTTCATTGCTAACTGTATAGAAATACAATTTTTTTTCTTGGTGGCTGGCAAGTAAGGGGATCAGAACCCTTGACCTCAGTGTTATAAGCACCATGCTCTAACCAAGTGAGCTACCAACCAGCCAACAATTGATTTTTGTATCTTGATTGTATGTCCCGCAACCTTGCTGAACTCATTTATCAATTCTAATAGTTTTTTTCTTTGTGTGTGTATATTCCTTAGAATTTTCTATATACAAGACCATGTCATCTGCAAATAGAGATGTTGTTACTAATTCCTGTCCAATCTGGATAGCATTTCCTTTTTTTCCTGCCTATTATCCTGGCTAGATCCTTGACACAGTATTGAATAGAAGTGGTCAGCACAGACATTCTTGTTCCTGATTTTAGGGGAAAAGTATTTATTCTTCCACAATTAAGTATGATATTAGCTGTGGGATTTTTACAGATGACCTTGATTGGGTTGAAAAAGTTCCCCTTTAAAACCATTTTGTCGAGTATTTTTATTGTGAAAAGACATTGGATTTTGTCAGACGCTTTTTCTGTATTTATGGAGATGATCGTGTGGCTTTTGTCTATTAATATGATGCATTACTTTCATTAATTTTTATATGTTAAACCAAACTTGCAACCCTGTGATAAATCCAATTTGGTCATGCTGTACAAGTATAATCCCTTTTATATGTTGCTGGATTCTGTTTGCTAGTATTTTCTTGAAGATTTTTGCATCTATATTAATAAGAGATATTGGTCTATAGTTTTCTTGTGATGCCCTTGATTTTGTATCAGAATAATACTGGCTTCATAGAATCAGTTGGTATGTGATCCCTCTTTTCCTATTTTTTGGAAGAGTTTGTGAAGGATTAGTATTAATTCTTCTGTAAACATTTGGCAGAATTTTCCAGTAAAGCCATCTGGTTCTGGGATTTTCTTTGTGGGTAATTTTTTGATTACTAATTTAACCTCTTTACTTGTTATAATAGGTCTATTCCGAATTTTTATTTCTTCTTGAGTCAATTTTAGTAAATTGTATCTTTCTATCAATTTGTCCATTTCATCTAGGTTATCTAATTTGTTGGCATATAGCTGATACAGCTGTTCATAGTATCCTTTCTTTCTTTCTTTTTTTTTTTTTTGGTGGCTGGCCAGCACAGGATCCAAACCCCTGACCATGGTGTTATCAGCGCCACATTCTCCCAAGTGAACTAATCAGCCATCCCTGATCGTATTCTCTTATAAGCCTTTTTAGCTCTGTAAGGTCAGTAGGGATGTCTCCTCTTTCATTTCTGATTCTGATAATTTGTGTCTACTCTCTTTTTTTTATTCATCAGTTTAAGGTAAAGGATTTTCAATTTTGTTGATCTTTTCAAAGAACTCACTTTTGGTTTTATTGATTTTCTCTACTGTTTTTCTATTCTCTAGTTCATTTATTTCCACATAGTCTTTGTTATTTCCTTCTTTCTGCTTGCTTTTAGTTTGTTCTTCATTTTCTACTTTTTAAAAAAGGATGGTTAGAGTATTTATTTGAGATGCTCTTTTCTACTATAGGCATTTATAACTAAAACTATACCTCTAAGTACTGTATTAGGGTCATCACATAGGTTTTAGTATGCTGTGTTTTCATCCATCTCAAAGTATTTTCTAATTTCCCTTGTGATTTCTTATTTGACCCAAGTACAACAAAACTATTATGACCTTTTGGCTTATTTGCATAAGTCTTCTGAAAGCTTTTAAAGAAGCTTTACTGTGTTTGTAGACTAAAGTTTTGCACAAAGAACACTTTTTGAGAGAGAACATGCAGCTCTCCCCCACCCTTTGTTCCCATCCTGTGAGCTTCTGCTCTCTCACATGCCCATGCATCTCTCGATTTTAGAGCCAAGTACAAGGAGCATTATGAATCCAGGGACTTGAAGGCCTTCTCTGCAGAACCCTTGCTCATCTACCCCATACACTACACAGGCCAGCCGGGGTATCTGAGTGACAGAAACCTCGACCATCTGGGACAATGAGACAGTGGCCACCGACTGGGACAGGACACATTCCTGGAAGTCCCAGAAGCAAGGTCACATCCACAGCAATGCCAAGAACACAGAGACACTGCCGCCACCAACCTCCCTGGACACTGTGCCTTCGAGGGATGAGCTGTAAAGGCTTCCGGGAAGTGTGACCCACACTGGTTCATCATCCTTTGGTTTTTCTAAAGGGCTACTCATCTGTTTGCTCCAGTTGTTTTTTCCCCCAGTGGTCACAGTCATCTAACCAAAGTGGTCTGATGTGATTGATCAAAATTAATATATTTTTGACAGTGGAGGGGAATAGGGAATTTAAACCCAAATTTCCTAAGATGGCTAAAAGATAAGCTTTATGGGACACCCAGTTCTTCAGTTTTCATGTGATACTGCCTCCCACATCAAGCCACATACGTGGCTCAGAGTCTTGTCCAGCAAAAGGTGATCACCAAGCTGTCACATTGGTAACTGGGGAGTCAAGACAGCCAAGCCAATCGGCCCACATTTATTGGTCTTAGTTGGTCCATTTTCTGTGACAGACATGACCTTGAAATATTATATTAATTGGGCTTTTTATTTAAAGGAATTCTGTCATAAGCCTTAATGCAAAGTGGATTGTTTAATAGGGGTGGGTATTTGGGTCTGGCTGAGACCTGGCCCTTGACCATCATGGCAATTGGAGAGCTCATAAAGAAGTGTCCGGTTTGCCAGTGGACATAATTTGGTAGATTTTTGAGGATTTGTGTAGATATTTGAGGAAAAGAGAACTCAACTGTTGGCCTTTTCTTATGGTGGCCACTGGAGTCAGGACGCTCTATTTATAAAGACAAACATAATAATCGGGGTGGGTGCGGGCGTGTCTCTGCCCGGGTTGCTGCTTCAGCATTCCACACTCTCTGCTGCGCCCCTTAGCCTGGGAACGACCCGCAGATGTGAGTTTTATGAGTCACTGATAACAGACAGAGCACATCTGCAAGCCAGCACCTGTCCTTGCCTGGGTTTTTCATTATATTTTGAATTATTTATTTTACAAAATATGGGGGAAATATTGCCTACAGGATAAGGCAGAGAAACAGAGGTTGTGAGCTTTCGGTGCCCCCTGGGGAGGGGTCAGTGTGGACATGTTGGTTCAACGATCTGATTCTCCTGAATTTCCCAGCCCGACTCTTGCAGGGAGTCCTGTTGATGGGCGATTCTAACCATTTGGAAAGAAATGATTCTCCATCTAAGGTGAGAGACCTCGGTCAAAAACAACGGGCAAGTCAACCTGTTTAGGCCAATAACCAGGGAAGCTCTCAGTCAGAATCCTGGGCAGACACCCTTTCTCCAAAGATGTCCCCTAAAACTCCTTTCTGCTTTCTGCATAGATTGATTTTACGTAAAATGCAGAGTTGGACTACACGATCTCCTCCCACTCCACAATGTGTGATCCTAGGATATCTCACGGTGGTTTTGTTCAGGTTTATGTTCTCACATTCTCAAGCGTAAAATTTTGCTTCCACAAATACCCCCCACCCCACCCCGAGGCGTCCCGTGCACGCATCCTTCTCTCTCAGTGTTTGTGCACCTCGGCAGCCATGTGGTGGAGGCTCTGCTGGCCCAACAACCCGAGCTTCGCATTCATGGGTGGGAGCCCTTGGGAGCAGAGCCCATGGGTGGGGCTGCTGTGTGTACAGGCTTAGTGCTGCCCGGGGGAAGGCCGCCTGGTCTCAGGACGACACTGCAGCTTGCCTTCCGCAGGACACCAGCCTCGGCCTCCCTCCCTGATGGTGCTGAAAGTCTTCTACACTGACTAATAAGCCAGCAGGCTGAGGAAAGGGGTTTCATCCGACTCCAATTTTTACTGCTTAGACATAGCTGTCCGAGCTTGACTCTTGCCTTCTAGAAAAAAAGAAAGGGCATCTGGGAAGCTGGTGAAAAATGGTCATTCTTAAGATTTCCTTGGGTTTTTGTATTTTGTTTTCATATTTGAGTGTGTGCAAGTGTGCATGTCTGTAATAATTTTTTTAATGGGGTGGGAGGTGTCCGTGGGTGCTAGGAGTGGAGAAAGATTGAGTTGATTTTTGTGTTGTTTTGTTTAATAAAGAAATTTTTTTTTCCTTTTCCCTGTCAGCTGGTCTGACAGGTCTAAGAATTCTCACTCTTAAAAGACATTGGACTTAAATACTAGAATTTTCGATCAGGATGGTTTTACTGTGAATGATGTTAGTTGAGCACAGGGAGAGGCTGTGGCAGCAGAAGGGCGGGCCTGACGCCGGCTGGCAGTAGAGACTGAAGAGGACTCAATAACAGAGTGAGAAGAAATTTCAGCTTCCCAGGGCAATCGAGAGGGAAGTGCTGATGCGGAGAGGGGAGAGGGGTGACAGGGCGGGATCACGAGAGGACAGAGTGCTTTGAGAACTGTCTGTTCCGTCTCAGTTAGACAGGTTTCTGTCTCCCTTAAAAGTGACAGAAACCCAACTCGATTTACCTCAAGCGGGAAAGGAAGCCATTGGGTTACCAGCAGGAACAGATCCATCTCAGGCCCGACTGGGTCCAGGCAGTCGAGCTACGCCCTGTCTCTCAACTTTGCGGCCTCGGATTCATTGTTTTCATGACCCTCTGGCAACCCTAGATCCAAACCTTCCAATCCTATGGCCCAACAGGCAAGAGGGTCTTTCCTGTTAGCCCCAGCTACAAGAATCCCAGGGAAACACTGACTGGCCTGCCTTCAGTCAGGTGCCTACCACTGTGGCGAGGGGCATGATGGGGTCTCTGAGCAGGGCTGAGGGGACCTGCTGGGAGATGAGAAGCTATAGCTACATCATCTTTCATTTATCTGCCCATGAACTCCTTGGATTAAAAATTTTTTTCTATTCATATACATATTTATAAAATGTATGAATGCTCTGTCGCATGTATGATCACTTTTGGAAGTTTTTTTTTTTTTTAACCTTTTTATGTTTCACATATATAGGGGTTTTAAGTTTTCAACGGGTGGAAACATTGATTTCTTTTTTTTTTTTTAAAGACAATTCATGATACATATTTGTGGGGTACAAAGCTAACTTTCAGTAGTTGTGTACAATGCGTGATGGTCAAATCAGGGTGGTTCGCTTATTCATCAGTCCAACATGAAAGCATTCTTTGTGTCCATTAACCAGTTTCTCGTTAACCCCCATTTCTCCCCCTCTCCTCCCCTTTGCCACATGTAGGAGCCACAGTTCTTTTCTCTCCTTCCAAAAAATGTTCAACATATTATTGTTCATTTATTATTTCCTTCAGCACTTCTGTGATTAGTCTTGGCTAATTTTAAGTTTAGCTCCCTAAATATACTCTCTTCCATATCCTTCTGCAACCTCTTCCCATCAGAAATCAAAGTAAAATAGGGAAAGTCATTGGTTTAAAATCCTCCTTCCCCCCAGCTTTTTAGCTAATACCAACGTCAGCTTGCTGTGAGGCCCCCTCCCACAAGAAACGCACTTACACGCCACTCGTGCAGAAAAGGGCAGTTTATTCACTCCAGCTGGCCAGTGTCTGTCTTCCCAAGGAGCAACCAAGGAAGAGCGGCATCGGGCCTTGGTCTTGTGGGATTTTCAAAGGCAAAAACTACATCCCGTTGGCACACGGGTTTGTCCAGGTGCACAAAGCAACCTAGGGAGCTAGGTCACAGAAGCCAAGAATGATTTGTTAGAGCAACCAAGCGTACAACTTTTCATTGTGTATGGTTCCTGTTCCCATGTAATAATTCACTGTGTATGGCTCCTGTTTCTATGCAATGGTCTTTGTTTCTATGAGGTCAACAGTTTCTCATGCGGAAGCGGGGGTAGTCTGCAGGTCAGACGGAGGGCAAAATGGAGTTACTTAGGTTAAGCAAGCAAGTCTACAGAAGCAGATAGCGTACATTACGAAGGTGTAGGGAGCCCTATTTCAAGCTCAGTTGTGGTACAACTATTTCACAATATGGTGTCAGTCGCTAGATTTCTATACACAGTCTGGACAGTCAATAATCAAATCTGCTGTTGTTCCATTATTGATGTACTTTTAACCCAAGGCTACTAGAAAAAGACTAGTTGTAGCTAGAATTTGAGTTGAAAAAGCTCTTTAAAATTGAAATATGGTACTCTACTGTAAAGAGTAAACCCATTCTTCCCCCCACCCCCACTCTCTCTCTCTCCTTTCAGAGAAATTTGCTGCCAGAAACATCTTCATTCCAAACCTTGCAAGCAGAATTGATCCTGAAATGCTTTAAAAGGTGTGTTGAGCCCTGTGTTTTTTTATTTGCTTATCTTTGCAGCCTTTTAGAAGCTTCTAGAAAACTCCCACACTATTTTTCTCCACATTTGCTCTCAAGTTTGCTGTATATTCCCATAAGACATCTGTGCCAAGTGCTTACTGTTGGTGTCAACAGTGAAGGGACCGTGTCCCTTGGCAGCCTGACAGGCAGAAAGGGAAGACAAATGACCTATGTCCCACACCCTCTCATTTCTCTTCTTCCTGAGGCTCTTTTATGAGGAGGTCTTCAAATGAGGGGTTCATTCATGATCTGGTGAGCCTCGTTTATCAAGCCCATCTTATGTGAAAGGCTCTGATTGTTTGATCTTGTTCTCTCCGTTCTTCTCACTGTCCCACTAGGCAAATAAGAGCTAGTTTGCTTTTTCCCTCGTTCCTTGCCTCTCAACTTAAGTGAAAATCTTTTCCTCCTTGAGTAAAAGGCAAAAAAAAAAAAAAAAAAAATTTAAAGTACATAATTACGATCTTTAATGAACTAGATAGGCCTGAATGTAAGGGGATTGCTGTTTTTCCAAAGTAATCCTCAGAAACATGTCATTCATAAACATGTCTTGGCATGCTTAAATATGTAATCCTTTAGAGATGTGGTTGAAACCTTCAGGTGACTACTTGTATAGTTTATGAATTCAGCTACGTACATATTTTAAATCATATATTATGTAAAAAAATCATATTAATTTAGAAATCTTTTTCCACACTCACATTTCATGAAACAATTTAAACTTTTCAGATGCATCTGACATCAGTGTTTTCACAATTACTTAGTCACTAACTTTTTGAGTCTCCTTATGTTTCCAAGGCATATCATCTGCATGTCTAATTTGTTTGGAATAAAATGCAGCTTGAAGTTTTAGTTCCAAGCCATCAATACTAGACAGTATCCACCACGTGCTGTATTATTCTTTCAAAGTAACTGTTAAGAGGCTGCTTGCAATGATACACAGAAATGATGACTAAATTAGAAATGATTTTTTTCTCATTTAGAAACAAAACTGACTCTGTCAGACAACCTCTACAAGTATCCAAAGTGATCACAGACTAAAGTCAGTATCTCAAACTAATACATTACCCCCAAACTTTGTGTGCAAAATAAACTAGAGAGTGCCCTGTACAATGGGACTCAAATAAATACAAGGTAGCAACCACTTCTCTGAAGGATAATTTAAAAAAAGCAAAAAACACAAAAGAAAAACCTTGCTTGTATTCTGGCATATACCATAATGTAGTAGAAAATTCAAGGTCTCCTGATAATACTTAATTGAAAAGTTAGAACTTTATCCCATCTCTCAAAATTTCAGTTCCTTATGTTACTGAAATGAAAGCTCATAAATGTGAGTGCTACATCTGCTGTCCAGCCGTCATTTGGTAGAAAACATCATGAGGTCAACAAGACAAAACAAAACAGAACAACATGTACGTTGGTCCATTTCCCTGCCTGGTCCATGTTTTCTCTGTCCCTCTCCGTCTTCTCCATCACAGAGTTATGTGTTATGCAAGATAAACCCCTGTAATACAGAGATAATCATGCTTAATTTGTTTCTTACATGGGGCCATATGTATGTATGTAACTGATGCGCCATGATAATTTGACAATGCAGAAACATAACTTTTGGTTCCTTGTCACTTATGATCTCTTATAATTATAAAAACAATAACAATAAAAATAAAAGCTCTTGCAGACAACACCCCACCTCAGATGCCAGATACCACATTAAAGCCTGTGTGCATTAACTGAGTTAATACAGAGAAAATGCCAAGCACAGGCCCTGCCATGTGGTAACAGCACTGTAGGCATCAACAGTGATTATTATTGCTGTTATTTTTATTAACTTTTTATCATTTAATCATCATAACAACTATATGAGGTAAGCATTATCACAGATGACAATATTAAGGAAACAGAGGTCTATTCTACAAGTGGCCAAGGTCAAAGAGTTATTGGCCAAAAGAAGACAGGAGTTCTACATGTCCATCTTTTTCATTGATATTTTGCATTCTTAAAAAGCCAAATCTACACAAATTAAAGAATGTGGGGAAGAAGAGCAGTCCACACATTTTTAAGCTACCCTATTATTTTCCAGTATCTAAAAGATGAGATAGAGGCTTGGCAAGGACATACAATTTTAATGACACAGGCAAGAACTCTGAAAATCCCCCCCTGGCCATTGCTGACAAACAGTAACTGCCCCTTTTGGCCCAAGGCAAGAAAAGGCCAGGCAAGTAAGGTAAAGGGATGAGTGGCTGGAGTGAAGGGACAAGTGTGAGAACAAGGCATCACAATTCAAAGTTTTCTAAAAGGTTATTTATGCTGATCAAATAACACATTATCTGGTGGTATGCTAGAGCTGGATCTTACTAGGGACAGCCAGTTATTAAATATTTAGATATTTGGTAAGCCAACTGCTCGTAGTTTGAAATCAGCACTGGTGGGAGAATTTATGGAAACTGGCAAATGGTGTAAATCAGGGTTTGCCTTCTGTACCTTACTCCTTGTTCCATGCTGAAATGGGTAGGGTGGATTTACATAATTAAGTGGCAGCTTTTCCCTCAAATAAATACCTTTATGCATGGTCAAGAGGAAACTGCAATCTAGGGGAAAGTTTTGGATGGGGCATACTGCTTTTTAAACATCAGGCTGTTTTTAAAGATTGGGTTGAGGGGCCCTAAATTCTTGGCTTTCCTAGGCTCAGGCTTAGGACATACAGCTATGTCCTTTCCACAGCAATGACCTCTTCTTTCTGAACTGTTAACAGAGAGATCCTTTTCCATCCCTAGTTCACTGCTCTGACACTCTTGGCCCAGTTTCTGTCATCACTATGTCTTGCAGAAGTTCTATTTTTATTCTTCCAAATTAGATAACTGTCTACTCAGGTGCTTTTCTCTGAAAGGAGAACACTGTGAGAAAGAAATGAATTAGTGTTTCCTTGTTTAACCTTCCAAGAATGAGAAAAGTTCAGCCTCCAACAAACTGTGAGGGAAGTAACAGAATTTAGCTAATCTGTGCACAAAAGGACTTTCAACCACGCTCTAGAAAATTCGCAGGCTTCCATTCAATGACCATAGGGGATGCAAATGAAACATCAGTGATAACAGGAATTGCTGTTCCTTGTCCAACTTAATGAACCAACACCTGCTCTACTGCTTCTGTAGCACCCGAACAACTCCACATCCTGCAGAGGCCAGGAGCAGGTCACGGGGGCATGGTACACTCCAGCAGGCTTCCGAAGAAAGGCAAAAGAAAACACCACGATGACACCGTAACCCTCCTGGGGACAACCACTTTCTCCTTCCCCGTTCTTGGCAGAGACTTGTCCCAGAGCCTGGGCTTGTCTGTTTACACATCTGTCTCTTTTTACTTGGGGCTGATTAAATGCTTTAACCTAATAAAATGTCTGGCCCTTAAAGACAATGATAGTGTCTTATCTGTCTTTGTATATATATAGAAGGTAACAGTGGCAGGCACTCAATAAAAGTATGTTCGAGGAACAAATGAAAGAACGTTGGTCGGTCCTGTGTGGTTCACTGTTCAGCAACATTCATCCCAATCAAAATGAAGCTGGGCACAGCAAGGGCAGAAGGATCTTAGGAATGAACTTTGGAACTGGGGCACAAGGGTGGGGACCATCAAAGGGAAGAAGAAATGGTGCTTTTATTGCAGCCTTGGTTAAAATTATGATTGTGCCCCCATGGCAGACGTAGAGAGCAAGAAACAGCCTTCATTCAAGCACATGGGCACCATCACTTTTAAGCTGAGTTTTAAGATCCTCAGCGTGTGTTGTTTTAAAAATAGATTTCAAGTTATTTCTTTTTTTTTTTTTAAATTTTATTTTGTCCATATACATTGTGGCTGATTATTGCTCCCCATCACCAAGACCTCCCTCCCTTCTCCCTCCCCCCCTCCCCCCCAACAATGTCCTTTCTGTTTGCTTGTCGTATCAACTTCAAGTAATTGTGGTTGTTATATCTTCTGCCCCCCCCCCGGTTTTGTGTGTGTGTGTGTGTGTGTGTGTGTGTGTGTGTGTGTATTTATATATTAATTTTTAGCTCCCACCAATAAGTGAGAACATGTGGTATTTCTCTTTCTGTGCCTGACTTGTTTCACTTAATTCTCTCGAGGTCCATCCAAGTTATTTCAACGAAGGAAAAAGAGCTTAACATGTGTCATTTCACTCTAAATATCTTTGAAGTATTTTCATCATGAACCTTTTAGGTCATCATGGTAATAAATGTCAACTCTTACTCTATCGTTTATAATAACTGATCACGTCATGCGAACCCTTCTACAAAATGCCCAGCAACCTACAGCGGTCAAATTCATGGCGACAGGAAGAAGAACTGTGGTTGGGCCGGGGGCAGGGAGGAGTGCGGAGTTACTGTTCAATGGGTACTGTTAGCCAATTATGTTATGACCAATGTCACTCTAAAATGGTGGCAGCTGGACAGGAAGAACACCCAAAATGGCTGCGGGAAGTTTCACACTTTCCGAGAACGGCAAAAGACCCCCGCCCCCTTGTCCCTTGCCGCCACGTCACCTTCCCGTGCACGTGATTTTCCCCACCTACAGGAAAGTCCCAGCTCAGCTTAAACTCTGGCTTGGTCTCTCGTCCAATGACAGTGAGACAGCGCAACCTATTAGGATGTATAAGGCGCTCCCTAGCTCTGCACGCGGCTGCTCCCGCTCTGAGAGGGCAGCCCACCCGCTCGCCCCTGGAGCCCTCCAATACACGTCCCCGCTGAGCATCTGTCTCTCGGTGTGACTCGGGCCATCCCTTTCAGGTACAGAGTCTCAGTTTCGCAAGATGAAAAAGTTCTGGAGATGCATGGTGGTGATGGTTGCACAATAATGTGAATGTACTTAATGCCACTGAACTGTACCCTTAAAAATAATCAAAATGGTAAATCTTATGTTTATTTTACCATAATTAAAAAAATACACAACAAAGATTGGAGGGAGTTCTCACCTCCAGCCTCCCTTAAGCTTCTTTTAAAAGATTTTCTTGTTTGCTTCATCAAATCTATTAAATGTCCTCTCATTATTTTTATACACTCCAAAATCAACATTAAGCAGAAAACAGATTTATATACATAGATGTGTTAAAATATTTACTTGTACGTTTATACGGTCTGCAGTCGCAGAGGACAATAGGTACGCCACATAATCCATTCAACAGTGATCTGGAGGCTTCACTGCACTGGGAAAAACTACAGATTCTATAAAGGTTTGATGTGTAGGCTTTAACAATGTGCAATTTCAAACATGCAGAACCTTTTATATGCCTGTGGACTTTGAGAACACAGAGCAAACTACATTTGTGAGAGGAATATGGCACTTGATCTGTTTACGACTCCAATACCAATCCACTTTACAGGGGGAAACGCCACATAATTTTCCTGTGAGAAGCAATAAAGTGAGACCAAAACCCAATAGCTGCTGAAAGAACTGGAATGAGTGGCATGACCTTACTGAGGAAGTACCAGAATTCAGAAAAGAGGTGCACAGTGAGGTCTAGAGAACCAGGACTCTGGAGGTGGACAGATCTTCAAAAATGTAGATTCTGCCACTTGCTATCTGTAAATTTTGCAAGTAACTTAATTTCTCAGAGCCGCAGTTTCTTAATCTGTAAAATGAAAATAACAGAACCTGTCTTATAAAGCACTATGATCCCATTAAATAAGGTTAAATAACATAATGCCAGCACGTGAAAGCTGGTAGATATTCAGTAGTTCTTAGATATTATTATTATTTATCTTCATGATGTCCTAAATTTATTATTATTATTTACAGTATATATATACATACACACACATATATATATACACTTCTGAAAAGTAACCAGGTCAACCTCAGGGTATTATCTTGAAATATGTTTATCCTAATACTGTTTGAGAGCAAGGAAGGCGCCTTTAAAGATGGTCTAGTCTGGCCCTTCACTTTACATCAGTGGTAACTAATGTCTAAAGAGATGAAAGGCTTTGAGGAAGGTCATACTGTGAGTGGCAGAATTAAAATCCTTTCCTTTAATACAGGGCGCCTTCCTGTGTACTGAGGAACTTCTGTAAGTGGCAGAGTTACCAAAGCAGCTGAATGTTCAAGTCTCGCCTTCTTATTCTGGACTGTGTGCCTTGGAAGAAGCAGGTGAAACATGCCAAAAGGTGACTCACTGTCCTGTGATGGCTGAATCAGAACTGACTCCAGCTAGTGTTTACTGAGAGCCACACATGTGCTAGGTACATCTCAGGAGAAATCCAGGGGTAGCTTGGAACATGCTTGGAAAGAAGCAACAAGTAAATCCTAGAACGTCAATAAACCTACCTTAGGAGTCCTGTATAGCATAATCAGATAATGTACCTCACTGTGCAGGCCACTATGGTCTACCCTCACGAGACCTGGGTCTAGGGACCCTGGGTGTCTGCTCCTAGTTATGTATGTAGCAGTAGACAGCTGACTGGAGGCTCTGGGTACCCAGGTGGGGCACACTAGGGCTGGTGGGGATCCCCAGAGAAGGCACATCTCATCTCCAGCTTGGAGAATCTAAACCTTCTTGCCAACATCCTGGGAGCCAAAGGGGGGAAGACAACCAAAGGTCTTGACAGTCAGAATGCAGACTTTCACTTAAAAGCCCTGATTTCAGTTTGGCATCCCATCCTTGCACTTAATAGTGCCTGGCTGCAAGGAATGGGGAAAGGTGACCTGGGAGTGTGCTTTTTAAACCGACTTTCAATCAGTCCTCTTGTTTTTAGCTCCACCTTCACCTCCATTTCCAGAGATACCTGGTGCTTGCAACTCCTGAGCCTTTTGTTCATTCTACAAGGTGACTGGCTTTATTGGGTTTGCTAAGTCAGTTTCCACTCTCTGCTTTCCAGTTTACAGAATGTTGACATTGTTGTCTCCTATTCTCTTAGTCTTAGAGAATTATTTTTATTATTACTATTGTTCAGTAAAGCCCATCAGCTGTGTTCTACCTGCTTTACCTAGTCCAGTCTAGACACTGTGCATGCATGTTTTCTAATTCTACAACTGCATGCAGTAGTTATTATTATTCTGATTTAGAGATGAGGAAACCAAGTTTCAGCGACTTGCCCGAGATCTCTCAAAGAACTTGAACTCAGGTCTCGCTGAGGTCAGAGCCCAAGCTGTGTATCATGACCATATCCAAGCGTCTATGGTGAAATAATGACAATGGCTGTCCATCGTCACTGAGCATTCGCTATGTGTGCATTAACTGCAGCATCTCTGCGAGACAGGTACTGTTACTAGTGACCCATTTTACAGAGAAGCAAACTAAAACTGAGTCTCAGGGTGCCCAAGATCACAAAGTCAGAGAATCAGGCTTCAGAGACTGTGTTCTTAACACTCACCAAAGATAGTTGTATATACTGTATCTACCTTGTGGATTTCTACAATCTGCTTTAGGAATCTTTTCCTTCATAGGTGACTTACTCTAAAAAACCCCCAAAACCTTAAAATCTCCTTAAACCAGCCAAGCCAAGCAAAGACAATGGAGAAAGGAGAGCCAGAATTAAAGTAAAATCATTTTGAAAATATTTTCAAGAGGAATTATTTTGCTAGATTACACTATCCTCTGTTTACAGTTATCTTTAGACATTCAATTCAGGAATAACGTCAAGAGTATGCCCATATAACTAGAGATGCAAAAAACATACACTTTTTGGAGACAAAATGACAACTAGAATTTGCTTCCTATTCTAACAGCCTAAAATTATAAATGCTAGGGGTTGCTGCTGAACAATTTCAGGGTTTTGTCCATTTGGTATTCTTAGAGTTGCATGAGGTAGTGTTTCGGGGTAGGGTAACTTGTCATTTTTAATTAAAATCCGTTTAACCTTAGCCTGGTAACTGTTAACCAACACAGTATTTTACTGCAAAAGAAATATTAAGTAAGGTATATTCATTATATGTACAGTTAATTCTTATTCATGCAGCAGGATTAATCACCCATTGTTTTCTTTTTCTATTTGCATGTCCAAGAGCTTCATTAAAAGATACGCAATGTAGGTGTTAAACACAAAGGTGGCACTGTCTCTAAAGCATTATTGATGGTGTAAAGACTTGTGTCTCACAGTACTTAATAGAATCTGTGATATAAACGAAGAACAGAATCAAATTAGTGGAACCAAAACATTAGCAATCAGGAAATCTTAGTTCTAACTCCCTTGCTCCACAATTAAGCTAAATTACTTAAGTACTTGTTAAGAAATCGTGATGCAAGAAATACATAGGATCACGAAGTTTAGAAAGCACAGCAGTGCTTTTGCTGAACTGACAATTTTGGCCATATAGGCTCAGCCTAAAATAGAAAATGTGATGTGTTTAGACACATAAAAGGCCAAACAACATGCAGAACTACCCCGAAGACCATACAATTAGGAATTAGGCATATGTACAAGTATCTATCCCTCTCTGAATGTTCATCAGCAGTTTAAAAAATTATTTGTTATAGAACTGTGTCTAGTCCTATATAAAATAATTTTAGTAGTAAATAATTTTTTTTCAATGAATAACGCTGATTAACTCCAGCAGTTACAAACTTGCAGCACTTTACCACTTGCTTCTTAAAAGGAAGTGAAGAACCATCATGTGCTGAAAGGCTCTGCGCAGACAAATGATGACTTAATAAGATATCACTGTTACCTTAATTATTCCCTTTCTGCTTCGTACCTCACTTCTCCCATATGGGCTGAATGACTTAAAGTAGGAGGCAATGCCTTTACGTGGTGCTTTGATATTTTATGCAGCTGCTAGAGCAGTGCTAGGCAAAAAGAACTCAGTGAACACGTTGTTTGATAAACTGTACAGACGGAAATGTGAGCTAATTCATATGGAGTTTATCCAAGTTTTGGGGATCATTCCTATGATAGAGAGAGAGCTGTTACTATACTCATACAACTATGGTTTAAAGGTGGAGGTGAACAGCCTAACGCTATTTTGTGATAAGAAACCTTTACCTCCCTGAACATTACTAAGTCAAATATAATTTTTTCTTTACGTCCCCAAGTCCAAGGTAATGACTGCTTAGGATGAGAAGACCTGGCAACTTTTGGAATGCTGGGTTTTCCTGCTATACACGAAACCAGGTGAGTTACTTTATGTACTAGTTTTCTAGAACCATTTAGTCTGTTCCTGGAAATAGCTTTAAGCAGCATACACAACACATAGGTCCTTTTTCATTTGGTAACATTGAAATTACTGTTCTGGTATGGATACTAAAAAAAGAAAACCTTAAAAGCCTTTTGGTGGGTGAAAACTAATTCTAGATTTTTGGGAAAAAATCCCAAAGGGTCATGTTTAAAGAATTTAAAGAAAACCTAAAAACTTATCTGTTCAATAGGCAGTCAGACCTTTTGGAATCACAAGTTACTTTTCAAGGAGCAACTTAAAAAGATTTAAGAGAGAAAACACCTTGAGTGAGGTATTGGGCTAGGGTACTTGCTCTGATTATCTCCTTTAACTGACCTATTATCTATTGATCCTAAAATACCAAATTTGGCTTCATCTTGTCTCTGAATGTATGCTGTCATCCAAGTAACATCCGCCTGGATTATACCAGGCCAGTTGCCTGTAGCCCTGGCTCAAGTAGATTTACTTTGGGCTAGGCAAACCCACTGCTGTGCAATTTATTCTAAATATGGTAAATGCCCTTGTCAAGGTGGTCTCCACTAAAATTGGATTATTCCACAAAGGGTGGAAATGTACCTCTACTTTGCAAAACATTTCTCATTAAGAACACAAAAAGCATTGTAAACAAGAGTGCTTAGCAATGCTTATCAGAATTAAGAAAATAAACTGTTTTCAAAAGGCCCTTAAACACAGGAGAGAGCATCATTCATATGGAGAATTAGAGCGCTAATTAAAAACAGTTCTTATCAGTTCATTAAAACAAGCCATTTAAGAGCTGCCATTAGTCACCATCTTATCAATCCATGATCAAAGAACCAACCATTCAAAGTGAAGAATTCATTTCATAGGGGCATCTTTGCCAGGGACTGGCACCTTTGAGGTGGTGAGCAAGGATTGTGAGTGTTACACTGAAGGATTCTGGAGAGCTTGCTCTTGGGGGCTCATAACTGCTGGTCTGGAGTGTTGGGGTCAACAGCTGGGAAGAGGCTGATTGCCCCCTGGCGCTGCCCCAAGTACCCCTTTACCTGCAGAAAAGACATCTAACAATGATTCTTTCAGCTAATCAGATATCCCAGAAAATGGGGGTGGGGTGGGGGATTACTGTAGTACTTGAAATGAAAAAGTCTGAATTCCCTAAAAAATATTCTGCTTTGCCTTTTCTTCTGGCTTATATTAACCAAGGCAGTTTTGCTATCATGAAAGAGAAGCATTACTAGAAATTCTGAGTTTACATATATCACCTGATTCATTCTAATAGATTAATGTATAAGGTTTTCAATTTCTAGGTTTGCAAAAATCTTACAGTGTCCTTTATTTGGTTCCTAGAAGATCCAAACCTTAATTACTCTCCAGAATAATCTAATATCTATTAAGCACTAATGTGACAGACATCATTCTAAATCACCTCTTAAGCAAACATATTCTTTTTTTTAGCCTCTTCAACTAAGCAGAAAATGGGCAATTATGATTGTTTAATGCATGTCTACTCTGCATCAGGAATCTTACATGAATTCTTGCTAACCCTTTGCATAACCTGGCATTTTACTGACTGCTACACCAAGTACCTCCTAGGGACGGACTCCTTATCCACATTTTACAGATAGGAAACTCAAGCTCAGAAAATATTAAGCAACTTAATTTCATGTTCACAGGCTAGGTATTAGCAAGTTCTGGACTCTAACCCAGTCAGCCTGACTCAGGTCTATCCTCTCCCTCCTACTCCATGATTCTGCCTACAGAGCCAGCATTACCCACTAGCAGTGACTGAGCACTGGGCTCTTGCCAGGCATTGTCCAAAGGGTTGTACATGTATGACTGATTTAACACTCACAACAGTTCTATGAGGAAGTACCATTATTACCACCATTGCCACTTCAAAGGAAGAAATGGAAAGCTTCAGAACCCAGCCCAAGTTCACACAAAGGATCTGACTGAAGACGCTCAACACCTAGGGCAGGCACCTGGCCACCCAGAGGACCCTGGCTCAGGGATGCTAGAGAAGGGTGTTTACTATACCGGGTAAACAATTGCAGTTGACCTCTAACCTTCTTCCTAAAATTCCTAAATACTTCTGTTCACAACCTAGTGGTTTATGTATATTTTCACTTAAGAATTCCTAGCATATAAAATGAGTATTTTTAAAAAATCCTAGCAACTACTTTAGGAAATAAAAGAAAGAATGTCAATTTGTCACCTGGCCAAGACCAAATATTCTGAAAGCCTCAAGTGAAACTAACATTCATTACTCACACACATCAGGGCCACAGAAATCTAACAGTAATTTACTGATGAACATTAAAGATTTTCTGTTCTGTGACATACGTGGTACAAGCTTATCAGTGGGTGCTGGAGCAGATGTGAAGAGATAGCTGGTGGGGTGGAAAACAGAAAGCTTAGGTGACTTCTACTTTAAGGGCTCCTAATGAATTAATGATGTAACCCTGGCTTTCAGTTAAAATTTATTCCCTGTTTAAATTGCTCTTTCAGTGAAATTCCATAACTAACTTCTCATTCTGTTTCTTCCTATCTGCCTCCTGAGATAACGCCATCAGCGCAGAAGTGCAGAGTCGTGTGCATAAGCGTGTTTTTCAGGATCTTTGGAGTCAGCCTGGCCCAACACAAACCCGGCTGGGCTTGTTGAGGCCGAACCTCTCTACGGAGCCTGGGGAACGCCCCCAAACTCCTCCTCCAGATCCCGCCACTTTGAATCCGCAGAGACGTACAGATGGCCTGCTCAGATCCTCAGCCGACCCCTGACCACTTCCCAGAAATATAACTTCCTTCCCGCGTGGACAGGGTGGACCTGAGATAACAAATCTCCCTCTTCTCACATGGCCACCTTCTGAACCTTTTTTCCTCTACTGCAAAGACATGTGCTTTGGTGACTGGCTTTGTGCAGTGCGCGGGCAAATGGACGCCATTCGGTTGGGTGGCAATGAGAAGTGGTAGGAAAGAGGAGACAGGAAACAGGCTGGGATAACCCGGTCCTTAGCGAGCTGGCCATGGATACTGTAGCCAGGCAGCCTTTGCTCCTATTCTGAATACCAAACAGGTATATCGGGAAATATATGGGATTTTGTGTACAGACATGCATCTGAACTCATATAAAAAACGGGTTTATCTCAATGAAGCCTTTTAAGAATGCCAGGGAAGTTCCACTGGGATTCCCCACTTCACATGTAAAGAGCTGTGCCCAAAACGCAGTGATTTTACCTAGAATGCAAGGCTCCCTCAGCTACATTCCATAGTAGTACTGCCGAGCTATTGGTGGTGGTATTTCAAGATAAAACAAAATTACTTTAAAAAAAAACCAACCCCCAAACAAAAACCTAATATATAATCTAACAGCACCAAAATCAATCTAAATACTTCCTAGATGGAAATGAAAACATGAAGGGAATAATGTTTCAAATTGAGCTTCTCAGGCTACCTGAACACTACAAGAACAACAGTGGATCAGTTCATGACTCCCACATTGATATTCATGAGAGTCAGGCCAGCCATACACACTGAGAGTTCCAATCTGATAGTGCAAAGATGGCAGGGTCAGCTCCCATGCATGCAAACAACTCAGCGATAATTTATAAATAGATGTAATGTTTGCCCATGAGGGGAAACTACATATTGTTTGGAGCAAGATTAAAAACCAATAGAACAAAAAATAAAGAAAAAAAAAAAGACTAGCCATTTCGGGAACAGAGTGGGAGGGGAAGTGACATAAAGGTTAGTAAGCCTGTGATGCTCAGGCCGCTTTTATCACAGAGTGACTCAGTTGGACAAAAAATAGAAATGGATTTTCTAAGCCAAGACAGTCTTCCATTCATCTTTTCTTTTCTAAAATTATAGCCACCTTCCTTAACAATAAGGATCATGCTTTTAAAAAGTGAGTGTGACGTACGTTTCCTTCCCTGGGCCTGGTTGTACTGGGCTCAGTCACTATGCGGACACCACCTTTCCACTATTTGGAAGTTTGCTTCTGTTTTCTCTACATTCTTCCTCAGCACACTGACTTGCTCCGAAGTAAAAGACAACAGCTTTAAGATTTTCTGGTTAAGATCATTATACGACTACCCAAACCTGAAAATATAATGAGATGTGGTCACAATAGTTAAGATGGTGAAATGTTCCTTCCTGTTTTTTTAAAGAACCAAGGGGCTGTTCCCCAATTCCCTTTCTTTGGTTTGGCCTGGCCTCTGGTACAGGATCCTTTTTCTTTTCCTCTGCCCAGATTCATGAGACATAGCAGCCTTCTGGAACACAGCCTCCCCTACCAGTAGAGGCTCAGTGACTCTCCTTTGCTATGGAAGCCAGAACAGGTTTCTGGATATGCTTTGTTAACACAAGAGCACACACAGTACAAGGGCATGTCAGCATTCACTGTGGGTTCCTTTTCTAGAACTGAGCCTGGAATCATAGCACAGCTATTGACTACTCTATAGCTTTAATCCAGCACTCACCTGCTTCAGTCTATCTGGCCAAAAAGCCAAATAAAACCCTGTGAGAATCTATACTGTGTGTGCTTGTGTCTGTGTTTTGGAGGGGAGAGGGGAGAGAGAGGAGAGAGCAATTACTAATTAGGGTAACATTTCTTACAGATCTTTCTAGAATACAGTTCAGAACAAAGAAGAAAGGAAGCAGCAAAGCTTTATCTCTCTCTAGCAGGAGTCCCAGCCTGGGGCTACAGTGAGTTCACCCAGGGGTCTATTGTGTCCAGATGGCCTGGAGGGCCAGTGGGCTGTTCTCACCCGGATAATTTGCATGAGGCACCACACTACACCAGGGAAATTATTTTTCTTAGCTTGATTAGCTCAGTCAGAAGAATGCTTCATGTTGGAGGCGAGCCTTCCCCACTCAGAACTTCTGATTTAGTCAAGACAACCACCCCACCCCATGACACTCCCTCCCCCTAATCCCACCCCCTGTCCTGGGAGTAAAATCAGAAAGTGAGGTTTCATCAAAAGAAAACAATTTGGGAGCACAAGACTGCTCTGGCCAAGAGTCTGGGATAGGAAAGTGACAGGGTTTGTGCACAAGACTGTGAATGTGTGTGTGTGTGTGCACGCGTGTATGTGCTCATTCCCACATCATAGCACAGTTCCACAGAACACTTGACTTTGTTGAGGGTTCTTCCATGAGAAAAGCTGCAGCAGATGGCTGTGGACACACATCAATGCCCTGAACTGTAACCCTGAGGGGCTGCATGAGTGTAGACAACAGCAGCAGCAGCAGCTCACGGGGTCTCTGCCTGGCACTGATGGCTTCTTGTGCATCAGAGGTCCAGCAGCAGATCCCGCAGAATGTCAGAGCAGAGTGGACAAGTGGGGGAGGAATGGCAGGGCTACCTGGTAATGTTGGGATTCTGTGCAAAGTCACCCATCAGATAACTCCTAGAAATCCTAGGCACAGCTTGGGGACCTCAAAATGGGGGGGGGGGTTGGTCCCACATAGCAGATAGAGACAAAGTCATTCATTCCTTTATTCATTCATTCCACATAAACGGAAATGAAGGCTAGTTATGTGCCAGGCATTGTTCTAGGTGCTGAGCAGGGGGAAAAAAAGACAAAAACCCTTGCCTTGATAGACTTTTCATTCCAGTGAAGGCAAAGGGCAATAGAAAATGAGCAAAGACATAAATAATATCAAGTCAGGTAGTGAGAAGTACTAAGAAGAAAATATAACAGGACAGTGGAGAATGGGAGTTGGTGGAGAAAGACTAGCTAGGGTGGTCAAAGACTATCTCTAGGATTAGAGACAGAACAATAAATATGTTGTGACTTACACACACACATACACACTTTTGAACTATATGGAAAACAATAAAAAGAAGCTTAAATTTTTATTTCTATTTTCAAGATTGTTCTGACCGTCAAATTAAAAGAATCCTATTATATGTATGTTACAAGGAATTTAAGAAACTGTTCATAATTATTGTTGTATTTAGATTTTATTTTATAAATTATGATACAAAGGAAGTGGGCCATAAACTAAAGCTTACAAATCTTTGTTATGCAGACTTCCTTGAATTAGTGTTTGTTTTATTCATTGAATGAATGAATGAGGCACTATATCCCGGTGAACAGATGGATTCAAAACAATCCCTTATTATTTGACATCTCAGCCTGTTTCTGTAAAATGGGAGTAAGAACCATACCATACCATAGGGTTGTAAAAATAAAGTAAGATAGTCCATTCAGAGTGTGTAGAACAGACCTGGGCAGACAGTAAGCAGGCCATGGCTTTTTTGATTTAAGAATAAATAGTAGGATCATAAACACAAATTTGAATGAGCAAAGAATGATTATAACTAAAGACAAAAGAGGAAGTAGAATAATTCAGACACATAAGAAGATGATTCTTCAGTTCAAATTCCTTAGCTTTGCATTCAAGGCCATGCCCAACCTGGCCCTACTGACGTGTCATAAGAGGCCCTGCCCTGCATGGTCTGGCCTCTTCTGGCTGCTCTTTGTGTCATCCTACTCCTGCCCTCATTCTCCTACTCTAGATCAGTTCCTGGAACATTCTAGGCTCTCTCCTGCTTTGGTGACTCTTAAAATGCAGTTTTCTGTACCTGAGGGTCTTCCCCATCATCCTTCCCCCATCCTTTAGTTCACACATAGGCTTCATAAGTTTGTAATTCGAAGCAAAATTTTCACTAAGCGTTTCACAGCTAGAAAGAAACATGCTGCTTCTGGAAGAAAGCAGAGTCAGGCCAGCAGTGCCTCAAGCGCCTGTTTGGGACTAAAGAGATTTTAGACAGGACAGCAAGCTGGGAGGAACCTGAGACAAAAACCTAATGATTCATGAGATTCCAGGTAGATCAGGCATCTTGGGGCTTGCAAAACTTGATGAAACAAAAATTCCTGCCCAGTTGGCTGAAGACACTGAGGCAGAAAGCCTCTCTGTGTCACTGAGTCAGCACATGGGAGAACCAACTGCAAATGAAAAGCTGAGGACAGTGTAGGAACCTCTACGGCCTGAGCAGCTCCTGTAGTCCAGGGATTCAGAAAAGAAAGATCTGTGTGTTGTAGGGTAACAGGAGTGCCAGTACAGACTCAGGTGCCCCAATTCTAAATTTCTAAAAATCCCTCACTGGGCAAAAGGAGGAAGGGGAAAACACGAAAGGTAATCACTGGTAACAGTTTTTCATTCTAGAAAATAAATATATATCGCTTCTCGGCCTTTTGGCTAAGATCAAGTGTAGAAAATAAATATATGCTATATCAGATGACATGTATGTGACAAGTTGTCCACAGCAGAAATGATGACATGTCACTTCCAAGATCAGGTTATAAAAGATTGCAGCTTCTCTTGTGGGTGGTCTCTTGCCTGCTCGCTTTATCTCTCTGGGTTCACATGCTCTGGGTGAAGCCAGGAGCCATGTCATGAGGACAATCAGGCCGCATACAGAAGGCCCATGGGTAAGGAACTGAGGCCACCTGCTATGTTTCCCCAAAGTTGATGTGTGGGAAACTTAATCCCCAATGCACCAGTGTTGGAAGGCAGGACCTTTAAGAGGTGATTAGATCTTGAGGGCACTGTCCACATGAATGGACTAATGCAGTTATCATAGGGTGGGTTAGTTATGGTGGGAGTGGGTTCCTGATAAGAGGGTGAGTTCAGCTCCCTTCCTCTGCCGCTCTCTCACCCACGTGCTGTCTTGCCCTCTTTCCTTCTGCCGTGGGATGACACAGCAAGAAGGCATTCACTAGATGCCAGCACATTAACATTGAACTTCCCAGACTCCAGAACCATGAGTCAAATAAATTTCTGCTCACTCTAAATCACCCAGTCTGTGGTTTTCTGTTACAGAAGGACGAATTGGACCAAGACACCTCCCAACAACCTCACGCGTGAGCTTGGAAATGAATGCTCCAGCCCCAGTTGAGCTGTGAGTTGACTATAGCTGACAGCTTGGCAGTAGTAACCTCGTGACAGACCCTAGTCAGAACCACCCAGCTGAACCACTGCCAGTTCCTGAACTCAGAAACTGCATGAGATAATAAACATTTGTTGTTTTAAGCTACTGAATTTTGTGCATAGTAATCAATACTTGATAAACCAAATATGAAAAAGTCCCAGCAGTAGGCTACCTAGATCAAAGGTATATAGCAATCAATAATTAATTTGTTACATAGTAATTGAAAACTAATATACCAAATATGATAAAGTCCCAGCAGTAGACTACCTAGATCGAAGGTATATATATGCATTAAAATTTTTGAAAGATATTGTCCAAATGTCTACTTAAAGAGATGGCCCCAACAAAGCATGAGATTCTGGTTTCCCCAAGTCCTCACCGACACCAGAAATTATCACACTTAAACAATTTTGCTAAACTAGTGGGTAAAAAATGGCATCTGCTGATTTGTGTTTCTTTAATTTTAAAAGTTCTTTGGACACATGCATCATTAGGAATGCAAAGGCCAGGTGCATGGTAGGGTTTCAAGTGATCAGTTACAAAATGAGATACTGTGAGCCACCGTGCCTCAACCAATAAGCCACTACTTTATCATGTAAAATTCCCATTAAACAATTAATTTTATAAAAGTAATAACTACTGAAGTTAAGTCTGGGAGTAGAAGTCAGCATATCGTTTTGATTACTTTCTCAAAAATGCACAGAACAGTAAGAGATTTTAATAAGAGGAATGACCTGGAACCTTGAGCTCTGAACCCCAAATCAGAAGGGATCTAAGTCCAAATATTAATTCCCTTTAATGTTGCTGAACCAGCAGTTAAAAAAAAAAAAAAAATCAAAGTGAGTGATCAGGATCTAAGAGGAACTAAATGTCTATATTTTCCAAAACTACTTAACTGAAACATCACAATAGTCTCAAATCAAATGTGAACTCAACTGAGTCTTTATTTGGCTTCAGATCCTGGTCAGAGTAAATGGTTCTGGAAAAAACCTTTTATAAAAAGCTGTAAAGAGGATTACAACTCAGTAATTGAGAGAAGCAAAAATAATACTCCCCGTCAGAGAAAAGCATCTGAAATCACTACAAGTCTCCCACCACCAGCAACCCCAAATTCCACAATAATGAAGACAAATGTATATTTAGTATTTTTAAAAATAACATTATTCTTGATGGCATTTCACTAAATTATTAAATACATCTGTTTCTACTGCCAGAAATCATAAAAAAAAAAATTTTTATAATAATAAATCTACCTCTTGTAAAGATACAGAGGACATATCACTTTAGGGAAATTCTAGAAAGCATTTCCTAAATGTCTAGGGCTCAAAACCAAGACAAATTGGTTGCAGATGATATCAAATGATCGGTTTAATCACATAAGTAAGCAACTTAGAAGGCCTTACATGGTTACTAAACTAACGAGTTGATTTTTCACTTAGTACATGACAAGTGACAACATCACTTAATGATCACTGTTACTTTCCCAGGCTACACTGATCTCAGCAAGGACAATTAGTGTTGGCTCCCACTGTAGGGTGGATGCCATCTCTCAGTTCTACAAGGCTGTAGGGGAAGGAAATTTTACTGCCAATATACAATGTCATCCCCCAAAGCAATTTTCCCTGCTTACAGTCAAAGAGGGCTTCGATAAGGCCATGGAACCTTCACTGTCCTTCCTCCCTTAGGATCCTGTGGCCATGAGAGGAAGGCCACAGCTGAGATGCTAGGAAGGTGATGAGCTCTTGGTCCATTAAAGTGAACTTTATTCTTTTTCCCCAGAGGTCTGTTGGATGCTCAGGCAAACATAAAGACGATCACTCCTGTCTTATCACTGGCACGTGCTCCACACACCATGTGTACTCCATAGACATTTTCTGATAACTCACCTGTGTGTAAGCACTCCCTGTATCGTACTCACTAACTCTGCTAATGCTCCATGTAGGGAGGATAAAGGATTCTCCTCCATGGAACTGTCTCATCCAGTAGCAGCTCAGAATCCTGACATGCTTGTCAGGGATAACATCTACGACCTTCAGATAATAATAAATAATAATATATTTTGCTAAAATATGCATTCCATTGTCTGAATCATTATTCATTCTGTAATTTACCATCCCTTAGTGAATACTGCTGTGAACTGTGATTGGGTCATTCCAGCTACCTGAGCCAGACTACCTGGATTTGAATCCTGCTCCACCTTTTAACAGTCCCATGACCCCAGGCAAGTTACCTAAGTGTTTAAAATGTCCTTATCTGTAAAGCTGGAATACTAAAAACACCTTCTCCATAGGTGGTTCTTAGTATTAAATGAGTCAAGACATGTGAAGTGCCTGGAACTAACAGTGCTTGCAGTTAGTGCTATCAGATGAATCGCCCTGTCCTATACCTCAATATCCCCACATCTGGCAAAATCTTCAGGTGATATCCTGAAGAAGGGCTGGGGTTTCTGCTCAATCAGCTGGCCAGCTGTAAGTCCCTAAGCACATGATCCTCCCAACAAGTTGTGACAACGTCTGACAAGCTAAGACGACTGCATCCTGTATGGAGAAGGAATTTGCCTGAAAGCAAAAACAAGAGCACAGTTTAGGCAATTAATCACCCTCATAACCTCCTTTCCCAGAATATTCAACTTCAGCAAATTTAGGAATTCTACATTTTAAGAACTGTAAAAAGATAGCTGGCCACCCTGACACACCACACCTGGCTGAAGCCATGCTGAATGCTGTCACCTTACCGCTCAAGTTCAGATGGTTCTGATGGAGCAACTCTGCACATCCCCTGGTTTCCAGATAATTAAGTGAAGACACACTCCTTGGCACAACTTTCCCAAAAAGCCAGCCAAGATAATGAGCTTCCCCATTTGGACTGCCAGGTCTGCTCTGCTTATCATGCAAAAGAAGAAAGCCAGGCCACTGCTTTTAAAGTTTTAACTGGAGAGCACTATAAACAATTTAGGCTCTTTGGGCTCTTAACATCATTAGAAGACCATGATGAGACTGCTAAGTAAATATTTAAGGATCAGATATTTTCTCCCTGTCATTTCTGCCAGGGTCTCAGCACAAGCTTTACATCCTTACTCTGTCACCTGAAGATATCCAGACAGGCCACTTGTAAACAAGTCCTAGCCTGGGACATAAGGAAGGAAGGTCGTGATTCCGTCTGCAGATGGAGGCACACAGTAGGTCAAGACTGCTTCCCCCACCCCACCCCCGCCGCCATTGAATCAGATTTATTATAGGGTTTGCTGTGCCACGACTTCTAGCTGCAGAACACCCCCAAGTTATTCTTCTCCACAGAGATCTACTTCTGTACAAAGTAGAAAAAGATGGTGGTAAAAAACCCTTCAGATTCTGCATGCTCCTGTAGCGTTGTCCCAGACACCCTCTGCAGACCCGTGAGCCTGCGCGGTCCCTACAGCCGCACTCCTGCCCCCGCACTGGATGCCCGAGCCAATTCTCTCCGGGTCCAGCTCACCCGGTTCAACTTTGTTAAGAACTTTTCTTGCGCGCCGTACAAAAGCCTCTTCCACATTCTCCCCTGGGAGTGCACCTGTTTCCAGACACATCAGCTCAAAACCTGAGCAGATCTAGAGGCTTCCAAGGAGGTGACTTCGCGGTCGGCGTCTGGGTCCTTCTTGTCCCCGCAGGGATGATCACGATGTTCTGACACGGTGGGTTTTTCGGCTGGTGACGTCGCAGACCAGGAGCGCCCCGGTGGTAACTTCTCAGCACCGACCTGAATGTTCTTGCCCTGCGCATCCCAAATCTGTAACTTTATTTCCCACCAACATGTACGACCTTTGAACCAAATTCCACTCCTACTGTAGGATTTGAGTCATCTTGGAATTTTTTTCCAGGCGGGGGGTGGGGCCGGGGTCCTTCCGCGCCTGGGGGGAGGGGGGAAGGGGGAGAGGAGGGGCGGAAGACGGGGGGGGGGGGCCCACCGGTGTCCAAGGCAACCGCCGGCCACGCGCGGCTGCGGCCCTGCTGGCCTCCAGACTGCTAGTTGTGCGATGACAGAAAGCACCGAGGATGCTCAAAGCGAACCTTTAAAAAGACGTTCACTTAAAATGAAGAAGCAAATACAGGAACACTAGGATTTCCTGTGGAGAAAACGTCGTACACTGGCTGTGGTGGTAAAGAAGCGCAATTTACATTGTATCTTCACTGCTGCCTGAGCTCTGGGGCGACATCAGCAGCGCACGCAGGTACTTCCAGAATCTCACCCTTCTCCAAGAGGCAGGATGGTGCAGTGGATAGAGACAGAGACTCAGGGGCCCGACAACATGGCTTCAAATCCCAACTCCTTCACTCTCCAACTACGTGGGTTTCCAGCGAATTTCTTGGTTTCTCTGTGCCCCAGTTTTCTCAGGTTAAAGATGATTGTTATGAAGATTTAATAAGATAATTTAGGTGGATCACTTAGAATACCTAGCAAATAGCACATAACAAATGTTAGCTATTATTATTTATTTTTGGAATTGGCTTTCAAATAAAATAATTTAAAAAATTATTTTAAAGTTTAAAAATATACTTTGATCTTTTTTTAAATGACTAAAAAATGATAAAACTTTGGAGAAAAAGCTAGTATGATGGCATTCACATTGTTTGCAGTAACACCATTTACAGGTTTCAGATCAGAAAGTTACTATTTATGTTACAAATTGCAGAGCATCAGAACTACAAAAAGATCCTGGTATAACAAACTTTTTCCAAAACTAGATTAGAAACTTCTATAGTTCAAAATACTGAAAACTGCCAGACTCAAGGACATACCATAAGTCTGTTAATTTCTTTTAAAATCTTGGTACATTTTATAGCTTAAAAATTATGTTAAGATAAGAGTTTAGTAGTATGCATTTACTTAAAATATTACCACTAACTGCTGTGAAAAGATAATAACAAATAAACTGATCTAATAATTTAAGCTAATAGTATTCAGGTAAAAGCTTTTAGAAGGAAAAGATGCATGCATTATACAGTGGATTTCTCTTTGGCATTTATTAACAATGATGGGTTGTTGTTTAATGACTTTCACAAACAGAGTCGCAACTATCACAGTGACCCTCTATCACTCACCATTTACAGGTGAGTTATTTTTAGTTTCTGTTTGTATCAGCCAGGGGGTTATGTTGTGGTAACAAACATCCCCAAGTCTCAGTGGCTTAAAACAAACATAGTTTATTTCTCACTCATGCTACATGTTCATCACAGGTCGCAGGGGCACTGCTCCATGTCATGTCCTTATCGAGGGGTACAGACTGAAAGAGACCAGAAGTCTGGAACTTTGCTGATCACCACCGTAAGCATAATGGAATTTGTAGAATTCTGCACTGGCTCTTAAGGTTTCCCCTTACAGGTGACACATATCATCTCCACCCATATCCCATTAGCAAAAGCAAGTCATGTGTTCACAGAGGGGCAAAGAAGTGCCCGTGGACCCAGAAGGTGAAGATTTAGAACACTAGTGACCATCCCCAGTGACTACCGCACTGTATAAGGGAACTTTGAAGGATTCTTTCACTTTAACTTAAAGGTTAAAACATACAGCTGTGAAAAGTCCTGGGCCTGATGGCTTCACCAGTGAATTCTATCAAACACTTAAAGAAGAACTAACACCAATCCTTCTAAAAGTTTTCCAAAAAATGGAAGAAGGGACACTTCCTAACTCATTCTATGATGCCAGAGTTATCCTGATATTGAAGCCAGATAAAGACACTACAGAAGAGAAAATTAGAGATCAATATCCCTTATAAACATCAAGGTAAAAATCCTCAATAAAATACTAGCAAGCTAAAGTAAACAGCATATTAAATGAATTATACAGCATGACCAAGGGATATTTTATATTTCATGATAAAAACACTTAAATTAGGAATAGAAGGAAACTACCTCAACATAATAAATGCCATATATGAAAAACCCTCAGCAAACATCACACTCAATGGTGAAACACTGAAAGCTCTTTCTCTAAGATCAGGAACAAGGCAGAGATACCCACTTTTGCCATTTCTTTTTTTTTTTTTTTTTTCTGACCGGTAAGGGGGTCGTAACCCTCGGCACGGTGCTGTCTGCACCACGCTCAGCCAGTGAGCGCACCGGTCATCCCTATATAGGATCCGAACCCGCAGCCTCGGCACTACCAGCGCCGCACTCTCCAGAGTGAGCCACAGGGCCGGCCCCACTTTTGCCATTTCTATTTGACATAGTACTGGAAGTTCTAGCTAGAGCAATTAAACAAGAAAAAGAAATAAAAGTTATTTGAATTTTGGAAAGGAAGAAGTAAAATTATCTATTTGCAGATGATATAATCTTATATGTAGAAAACCACAAAAAAACCTGTTAGAACTAATAACTTACTACAGAGTTGTAATGATGACAGTAGCCTGGTGCTTGGTATAAAGACAGACACATAGACCCATGGAATACAATGGAGAGTCCAGAGGTAAGCCTCCACTTACATGGTCAAATGATTTTGACAACAGTGCCAAGAGAGTTTAATGGAAAAAGACAGTCTTTTCAATAAATGGTGCTGGGAAAACTGAACATACACATGCAAAAGCATGAAGCTGAACTCTTATCTAAAAGTATATATAAAAGTGAACTCAAGGTGGATCAAAGACCTAAGTGTAAAACCTAAAACTATAAAACTCTTAGAAGAAAGCATAGGGCAAAAGCTTCACTACTTTCAATTTGGCAATGACTTCTTGGATATGACATCAAAGGCACAGGCAACAAAAGAAAAAACAGACAAATTTGACTTCATGACAAGTAAAAATTTTGCCCATCAAAACACACTAGCAAGAGAGTAAAAAGGTAACCCACAGAATGGGACAAAATATTTTAAATCACATATCTGTGAGGGATTAATATCCAGAATATATAGAGAATCCCTAAAACGAAACACCAACAATTCAGAAACTAGCAAAAGACTTGAATGGACATTTCTCCAAAGAAGATATCCAAGGGGTCTTCAAAAAGTTCATGGAAAGATTTGTATTATCTTCTAATTCCATTTTTCCATGAATGTTTTGAAGTACCCCTATATGAATGGCTAATACATGAAAAGATGGTCAACATCATTAATCGTTAGGGAAATGCAAATCAAAACTAGAATGAGATATCACCTCCCATCCATTAGGATGGCTACTATAAAAAAAAACCCAGAAAATAACAAACGTTGGTAAGGATACAGAGTAACTAGAATCCTTATGTGCTTTTGATGAGAATGTAAAAAATGTAAAATGGTACAACCATTGTGGAAAACAGCATGTTGGTTCCTCAAAACATTTAAAATAGAATTAATACCATACAACCCAGTGACTCCACTTCTGGGTATATACCCAAAACAACTAAAAGCAGGGTCTCGAAGAGATATATGCACACGCATGTTCATAGCAGCAGTATTCACAATAGCTAAAACATGGAAGCATCTATATAATTCCACTTGTATGAGGTACTTAGAATAGTCAGAATTACAGAGACAGAAAGAATGGTGTTTTCCAGGGGCTGGGGGCAGGAGAAAGGGGAGTTATTGTTTAATGGGCACAGAGTCTCAGTTTTACAGGATGAAGAGGTCTGGAGATGGACGCTGGTAATGTATTTAATACCAGTGAACTGTACACTTAAAAATGATGAGATGGCAAATTTTATGTTATGTGTATTTTATGATTAAAAAAAAAATCCAAAACATAGTAGCTGTATGTCTGCCTTTACAAGGCCCCCGGCTAACAATCCATACCCTAAGCTATGCAAGGGAGGAAGTTGGTCATTTGTGTTCAACAGGATCCAACTTGACTCTCCCTTTCAGGTAAAACAAAACATGGATTTGGAAGTAGTAAAAAGAAAATAAGGACACAGTTAATAGGTTTCTTACTGAGTTGTAAGGTAAACATAGGGAAGAACAAATAAGTTTCTTATTTGTTTTCCCATTCTGAGAGAAAGTAATGCTGTCTTCACACAGAGAATGCACTCCATCAGGTACTCTCTAGGGCTCTGCAGTGTTGCCCCTGCTACGGTTTCTTCCATCTACCTCCTCTGCCACCCTCTTCAAACACAGCCACCTGCAGAAGAGGGATACTGTCTGAATTTTTTTCATGGATTGATAGGCACTTAGACTTGGAGATTGTGCTTATTATTTATTTCTAAAACTGGAAAGGACAATAGGTGTTGTGGCAGGAGACTGCTAGTTGTCCTTAGATATCCAATTCTCTCTCCAGCCCCAACACACACACATATTGCAGTTGTACACAACAACTATGAGGGGGTCTTCATAAAGTTCATGGAAAGATTCATATTACCTTTTAATTATATTTCTCCATGAACTTTTTGAAGTACCCACGTATATGACATGATGTGACAGCCACTTTCCACCTCTCTCCTTGTGAGGTGTGACCATGTGACTACATTCTGGGGTATGAGTGGAGGTTGTGTGTTGCTTTTAGATCATGCCTTTGCAGAAGCAGGTATGTCTTTCATTTGGCCTGTCCCTCTTCTCCCTGGCTGGTATGTAGACATGATGGTGAGTGCTGGAGCCACATTTTTAACCACAGGATGGAGGCTGTGTGCTGAGCATGGAAGAGCAACAAGACGGAAGGAACCTGGGTCCTGAAACTATGAAGCTTCCATACAGCCCTGGAGTATATATGCCAGTGCTCTATGTGGAAGAAATAAATGTTTATAATAAAGTGTTAACTACACCCAAAGCAACTGGTTCCAACCTCTAGTTTTCAGATGAAGAAACTGAGACCAGAGAGATTAAAGCACACCCTGGGTCATACAGCCACCTCCTCTGCAGACTGTACATTAAAATGATGGAAAATTACTCAGCTTACTCATCTCTCCTGTTAATGGCCATGAAAGTGAAGTGTCCTACAATTCCTTTTTCATTGACTTAATGTCATATTCATAGCAGCAATATTCACAATAGAATAGCAAGGGTAACAACAGAATTTCATGCTAAGAACTACATAATTTCAAGTTTTTTAGGATGATCAACATGTCCTATTAATGGAGCTTATTTAATTCAGTGTTGATTGCCAGGGTCCAAAGCTAATGGGGCATTCTGAGGGTTCTGACCAACGAAACAGCCAAACTGCGAGATATTCTCAAAGTGTATTTCCTGAAGTCCCCAGGAAGATAATCAGCGAGTTGTACTGTATTCGTACTTCCTTCTGGGGTTGAACAGTACGCCTTCGGAGGGGATTGGGATGGCGAACGCACGCAGTTGTAAGTTCACACACAAGAAACCACAGCCCTGCTTAACTGAAATGAAGTCCACCCACGATGCCACATTTGCTTTCAGTTATCTTTTTCACAGAAAAGGAGAAAAACAGTTCTCAATTCACCATTTCCTCGGTATCCCTATTTGCTGCTTTAAAATGACATTCCACAGGCATTACGCTGCTTGACGTACTTCATACATCTAATGCTCTAAGGAGTTTTGAAATGACTTGGAACTGTTTCAGAGAGCAAAAACATCTGATCTTTTTTTTTAAGCTTTGGATACAGTTTACGGAAAATAAGAATTCTTTCTCTCCTTTGGAACATACTTCGGAAGCATTTCTTTTAGGTTCTACTTAGCGGCTTCTCATTGAGAGGACTGATACTAAGTCACAACATCACAGGACAACTAAAACCATCAAAAGGCAAGGCCGTTCAGTTCAGTTTTCTGCACCCCTTCGTCCCAGGTCCTGCACAGCTATCCTGAGTCATTTTTACGATCTGCAGAAATGACAGCCAGTGTGGATGGGGCTCGCGTTCCTACAACCAATTGCTTTCAGAAGCGCTTCACTGCATTTCTAGCTCTCAAAATCTTCAATACCAGGGTTGTTTCAAATCTGACGTCCCATGCCTGTTTTAAACATTCTCCAGGACTGCTGGCTGCCCTGAGAATACCTGAGCCTTAACATAAGACCTCAAGTCTCCCCATCCCGCCTCTCCAGATCCATCATCTCCATGGTTCCCCTTTGCCGTGACTACCTTGGACTATCTTCCATTTGAGGGACTTTCTTTTCTTTTTTTGGCAGCTGGCTGGTACAGGGACCAAGCCCTGAGCTTGGTGTTATCAGCACCATGCTCTAACCAACTAAGCTAACTGGCCAGACCACTGAGGGCCTTGCTCACCCCGCCCTTCTGTACTCTGCACCGGGAGTGCCACCCATCCCCATCTGTTCCTCTCCTCTGTGTTCTTGCTGCCTGCCCTCTCTCCCACTCCCATATAAAAATGATCATTCCCCAGACTCTCCTGCCTCTCCAGTATCACACATTTAACTGTATTTTAGTTATTCACGTATCCATGCCCCCTGCTATGTTGTGAGCACCTCAAGGGGAGGGACCGTGTCCTAACTTTATATCTAACATCTGAGACAGTTCTTAGCACACAGATGTTCAATATATGCTTGCTGAATGACTGTGGGAATAATTTAAGAAAGAATCCTGAAGTATATAGTTTAAGTCACTAAAATGAAAACAAAATATGACTAAACATGTAAAAGAAATCATGATTTTTAATAGGGTATTTTTGTTCCATCTTTTATATTGAGATAGAAAGATGCAAAACATACACGGTGCAGAAAGCTGGATGAGAGGCGATGGATGTCTTTACACCCGGAATCAGAAGACCCAGATTGGAGTCTCTCAGCTCTACCACTTTCTGCCTCCTTCACTCTGGGCAATTTCCATTTATAAAATTAAAATCTAAATCCCACTTTATTCCAAAGTAAATTTCAGGCGATAGCTGGCAAGGGACACCCCCCTGAGTTTTTCTTTTCCTTTTCTAAATTTGTTTAGACAGAGATGAAAATACCCACAGTTCCTACCTCCCGGTGTATGAGGCTCCAATGAGCTGGTGGCCATGAAAGAGCTCTGTAAAGTATACAGTGACATGTCAATGAAAGCCATCATTATCCCAGAAGGGAAAGAGAGAAATCCTTCAGAGTGGTTACCAGCCAGGCAAGCAGCAGCTGTTTAGGATTCAAGGAAAACCCGGAAACACAGGACTGCCCTGGCGAACGTTCCCCCAGACAGGTCCCACCTCACTCTCAGGTGGACTTGGATCCACTCATGTAACTTCACGGGGCCCACCAACTTCAGTGCCCACGGGTCTGAGTACCATGGACCTAGGACAAGTCTGGATATGGCAAAGAAACAGACGCACCTCTGAGGCAGAGACACAGAAAAATGATGAAAAATGCTCCACTGTGCACCCCCAACCCCCACCAGGGCCTCCTGTGGGGCTGGCTGGCACCCACTCACACTTTCCTAAAGGGAGTTCTATGGGGGATTGTGCTGAGCAAGGTCCCGGAGTCCGGGATATCTGTAATTTGACAGGGTATAACAGAACTGGTCACTACTTACTTGAGATGAGGTTTGCAATATGACTTAATTTTACTTTTTTCTTGTGTGAAAGAACCAGGAGATGAAAAGTTATTTTGGAACATTTATTTTTGGGATTGTTTATGAAGCATTATGCCTTAGCACAAACCTGGCTAAGTCTTACATCTATAGGAAGTAAATTGAAGACTACACCTCCTTTAGCATAATCTTAAAGGTTACATTCATTCATTCATTCACCCCACAAATATTTATTTAGTACTTAGACCTTCTAGGGCGGTAGGATAGGTACTGGGGAACAGCTATTAACAACCAAACATGGCCTAGAGCAAATAAGACTTTAATTACAATTGTGATACGGGTTACAAAGGAGAAGTTGCACACTGCAGTGAAATCTGTGGGGTACGTGGGGATGGTGGGGGTGGGTCAGGGAGCAGTGAGGGGAGAGAGCTGCAGGGGAGAAGGCTCTGGGTGGGCAGGAGCTTGGCCAGAGCTGGTCCAGAGCTGGGCCAGAGAGGGGGGAGAGAAAGGAGCCCAGAGAGTCACCTGCTCGGGTGATAACATGAGAGCAGCAGAACGCCACAGCAGGAGGGGCTTTACGCAAAGGAGTAACACGATCAGCTATGTATTCAAAAAACAAAACCCCAAACCATAGGTGACTTCAGTACCCAGGAGAGTAGTAAGAAGCATACAGAACTGGGCAGGGGTGAGGACAGTCAGCACGGTGGCACGACCCCTTCACTGTGTGGATGAAGACACCGCGCTTCGAAAGTGAAGTGACTCGACGAGACCACAGAGGGATATTGTCAGAGCCTCCCTTTCCTGACTCTTGATCCAGTGTTTTTTTCTCTATAATAAAATTATATCTAGATAGAAAAAATAAGTTCTTTTGGTGTATAGCAGTGCTCGGCATCTATAATTAAACAATTTATTGTACATTGTCAAATGGCTAAAAGAGAGGAGCTTATATGTTCTCATCACAAAGAAATGATAAATTTTTGTGATGATGATTTGCTAACTACCCTCATTTGATCACTATGCATTGTACACATGTATAGAAATACACCTCTGTACCTCATAAATATGCATAATCAATACATTTCAATTAAATTTTTAAAAACCCTATGTCTGTGAAGTTGGAGTCCTAGCTCTCTCAATCTTTGACTGTCATCTACATAATCATAGAACCGACTGCTTTCTCACCACTTTGAACTTACTGATACCACTAATAATAGAAGCAATCACTTATTAGAAATCTGCCATGTGCCAGGCAACTTGTTAGGTGCCTTACTTATCTAATCTTCACATAGGATAGGTATAATTTTTCTGCTTTATAGTTGAGAGCATCAAAAATATTTTTTAAGTGTCCAGGGTCATACAGGCAGTTAAGTGTGATCAGGAAACACAGCCATCTCTTTCTGACTCCAAACCCTGCCACCATGCCATGCTGATTCTAGATTTTATCATTATCAAATGCTAAATGCTGGTTTTCTAGAGAAAATCAGAATGGGAAGGGAGAGTTTTCTCTCTCTAAATTAAAAAAAAAAATCCACATAAAATTGTCTGAAAAGTTAAATCAATCAATCACTCAATAAACTATATATAGCCACAAAAAATAATAGGAATTATTATTATACTTTTAAACTACCATACCAATGGCACAAAATTTTAAAAATATTCTTCCAACCTGTTTCAGGAGATAAATGTTGGCAGTAACCAGTAACCACACAGCTGAGATAAGACGAAAATGTCCCCTTCAAATGGTCTGATCTACAATCTCAACTGCAGGAATTATACTGCAGAATCCTGAAAGGGTGGGGCAATGCAGAAAAAAGAGATCATTTCTGATTGACCTGCTCTTGACCCTCCAAACTGATAAAAACAGAATTTAAAGTCAGATTCCATATGCAAACACTCCAAAAATTGGAGCGGAAGTATAAGGAATAGGGGGAAAAAATTGGACCTAATGAGAAAGTTACGTACTGAAAAGAAAAATGAAACATAGAAGCAATTATAACCCCCCTGAAATAAACCATGCACATCATGCAAAAATTTTCAGGACACAACTATTATTCATCCTTAGGGAGACAGAAAGAGATATTCTGTTAAGAAAAAAGAAAAGACCAGCATGCACTTACTCTATTACTAAAGAAATAAGATCATCACTACATACAGTAAACATTAAAATCATCACTGCATACAGTAAACGTTAAAATCAACACTGCAGAAAATTGGGTTAGTGAATCGGAAACAAATACAAGAAACAAACATGAAGGGTTGAAAAATGATCAGACATTGAAAAGGCAGTGAGAGAAGATGGCAGACATAGAAAACAGAGCATGGAGATGTGGCCTGCAAGCAGCGGGCACCTGTAACGGGATAACAAATAAAAGTCAATTTTTCAGAACTTAACGCCAAAACCAAATACAAAAAAATCTGTGGACTGGAGACTAGAAATGGTCACAGTTTTATGTCACATTTGTAAGCAGAAAAACACACAAAGCCGTATCTGTTCAAGGCAGACAAAAGCATTCTTAAGTCTAGAACCAGATCACTTTCAAACAGGTGAAAAGTAATATACCTTCGGTTTTTCCCACGTAAAAAATGAGTCTAACAGGAGAAACAAGAGAGTGGGAAACAGGGACTGAGGGTCTTGAGGGGAGGATGAAATCCACAGAATATTTTTTTTTTTTTTTTTACTAGGCAAAGAACTTTATTAACCTTTGTTTCAAACTTTATTCCCAGGCTTCTTCAGCTTAATTAGCTGCAAAGAATGAATTGTGTATAAGCAAAAACTGAAAAGAGCTGCAGTGTCCAAAGGGCTTGGGTTTAAAAATATTAGAGATCTAGATTTTATTAGATCCTTAAACAAAACAATTTTAAAAAGCAGTCATAATATAAAATAGCAGCTCCCAGAAACTTCTTCAAGTTTTATCTTCTTCAGAAGTTCCTCCAATTCAGTTTGCCTCATTCTTGGAAGCCTCATCAAAATTCTCCACAAGATCTGGAACTTCATCATCCTCCTCCTCTCCAGTAGCAAGTGGTGCTTTTCCATCCACAGACTGTTTGGGCAGAGCTTCCCAGTCTCCTTAAGCTGGTCAGACTGTCTGCACCACGCTGGTTTAAGATGCTGGGTAGCATTTCTGTCAGCTGCTTTGTCTCAGCATGGCCTGTAATGGTGAAAGTGTTCGCTGTCAGAGATGCCTGAACTTTAGGGTTGTTAAAGTGAATCACTGTTCCTTGGTTTGTAAACATATTCACTTCTTCAATACCAGAGATATTGTTCACCCCTAACTTCTTTAAAGAGAACTGAAGTTTTTTAACATCTGCTGTAGCTGTTCTATGAACCACCTTCTTCTTTCTGCGAGCCGTTCCTTTCCCACCAATGCGCACTTGTGCCTGCAGTTTGGCAAGTTTTTCCTGGTTCATTATAGTTTCTTTCATCTTGTCGGAGCGGAAAAGGGGCCGCGCGGGGGACTAGGGTTGGCGCTCAGGGGGTCTCAGGCAGACCAGCTGAGAATAGGCGCACGCGCGTGGGGACGCAAGATGGCAGCTCCACAGAATATTTAATAAGCTTTATTTACCCCAAGACACTTCTGTGTGTGGCAATATTACCCCAACACCATTTCCATAAAAATCAAGAGACTGCTGCCCCACACACCAGGGACAGAAGAAGAGGGGAAATCTCTTAATGGCTGGATACTGATGTTGAACAGGGTTTGGGTGACGATAGAATCAATTTTCCATTAGACAATAAGTAAGTAAGATCATCAATTCAGGGGAGGACAGTTGCTGATTAAAAAGAGCCATAAGAAAACAAGTCATAAGTACCGATCTTGACAAATTTAATAGTTGATGAAATTATCGAAACAAAAGAGGCAAAAGAGAAATTTAAGTGAAACCTCAAAAGAAAGAAAAAAAAACTTTTAAGACCCTCAGGATAAATTAATGAAGTATGGGCAAGGGATAGAGTAAAGAGAAAAAAGTAAAAAGGCACAGAATTATTTGTATTTTTAAAATGGGCTAAAGGTACTTTGTCCAAAGAGGTAGCCGTTGTCATTTATCACTGATACAGCATTTACTGTGCATCTGAAGCCCTTTTCCTCCTTTTCTACTAAGCCACAGTCCAGACAGAGGCAGGATGCTGACATTCTGAAAGGAATTAAAAGGTCAAGGGATATCAGGCTGACTTTATATTTATTTATTTATTTTTTGGTGGCTGGCGGGTACAGGGACTGAACCCTGGACCTTGGTGTTATCAGCAGCACACTGTAACCAACTGAGCTGACCAGCCAGCCCTGTTGACATCATTTTTAAAAGGCACAGTGACTTCTTCCATCAGAGTTACCAGTGACCTCCTAGTAGCCCAATTCAACAAATGCTTCCCCCGCTCCAACCATCCAACAGAGGTTACCGCTCTTGTTTCTTTACATTTTCTCCTCCCACTGCTGTCTTCTGATTTTCTTCCCACCTGACCGCCTCTTTCTTTTCTTTCTCCTTTATCGTGCTGCAGTGTCTTTGCCCATCTCCTTACCTGTCAGTGCTCCTATCTTTGGCCACATATTCCTCTTGTTATTTCACAATAAGGATGACCAAATATTATTCATCTCCGGATTTTTGTGCTGATACACACACACACATGTGCATGTATGTAACTGCCTGTTAAGTACCCTCATGCATACATATGCACACTCAGCATTTATACACCTTTCAAAATAGTTCAGTAGCCATTCTATTCAAGAGGTGGTTTGTTTGTTCCCTGCCCTCTATGTCTCTAAGCTCTTATCATACGTGGACATCTATCATAGTCCTTATTACCTGATGAAATTGTCTATTTGCTCATATATCCCCCAACCGGACTGTAAAATCCTGTATCTTTCACTTTTTTTTTTTTTTTTTTTTTTGTCTTTTTCGTGACCGGCACTCAGCCAGTGAGTGCATCGGCCATTCCTATATGGGATCCGAACCCGCGGCGGGAGCGTCGACACGCTCCCAGCGCCGCACTCTCCCTGGTGCGCCATGGGCTCGGCCCTGTATCTTTCACTTCTATAACCGACACACAAAGTCAGGTACAGAGTAGATACTCAAGAAATGTTTATTAATTGAATAATAAAAACAAAAGTAGAAAGGAAGCATGAAAGGGTATTAGGAGACAATCCATTTCAAAGAATTAATAATCAAAACATGCAAAAAATAAAAAGGCCTTCAGGTGTCATTTTTATTCTTAATTAAATCAGCAAGAGTTGTAAACAATAAAATACTCACTGCTGGTGAAGTTATCCATTCTGTTTCTTATCTCTGTGGTGAAACTGGCGGTCCCCAAACACTGCCAGTGGAAGGTACTAGGGAATGTATGTCAAAAATGATAAAACTATTCATAACCATCAACCCAATGATCCCACTCCTGGAAACTTATATAAGGAAATAAATCAACAGAAGTAAATGGCTGTATTTGGGGATATGCTTACAGAAGCATTATGTACTACATAATAATGAAAAACAGGAAATAGACTAATACACAACAGCAGGATAAAAGCTAAGGAAAATCAATTTGAAGTACTTTTATACATCCATTAAAATTTGACATGATGACTATAAACAAAAATGTAAAATGATATAACCTAAAAAAAACTGGAAAGCAAAATTTATGTTGGCTACGACTGTAGTTCTGTGAAACTTTTACTTGCACGTGGCAAAGACAGAAAGCACCTCGCAAAAATTCACAAAAATGAAAAATGTGTTCTGACGATAGGGCTAGATATGTATTTTAAAATCAAATTTTAAGATGCAGCTGCTATAATATGAAATGAGACCAGGTTGTATACTGGTTCCACGCTTTGTTAGCTGCACTACCTTAGGCAAGAAACTTAGCTTCTCTGAATTTAGCTCACCAATCTGGAAAATGGGAAAATTATATTTCTATTCCTTAGCATTAAATTAATTTATATAATAAACACATACAGATCTTCCTATGTACATCGTGCTGTTCTAAGCACTTTATAGATATTAACTTGTTTAATCATCAAAGATGATGCACAAAGAGGGTCTGTCTAGAGTGACAGTAACAAGATAATAAGTTCCAATAGTTTTGCAATGTCCATGAGATAAAATCAAGCAGTCACAGCAACTGGCAGCACTTACTGTCTACTATGTGGCAAGCACTGTGCTACCTGCTTTCTCTGCATAATCTTATGTCGCTCTTACAACGACCCTGTTAGGTGGGTACTATCGTTGTGTCCTCAGGTAACTCAGGCTTCAAGAGGTTAAGTAACATGCTAGTGAGAGAGACAGCCAAGAGCTGAACCTCTGAGTTCACAGCCAGGGGCTTTGCCACCGTGTGAAAGTGTGTCCAATGTTGTTAGGACGTCCTTCAGAACCTGAACCTTACCCACGGTCCCATCACTCCAGATCAGGGAGAGTTCTGATTGGACACCATGATCTTTTAAGTCCCTGGCCTCTGCTTCTGCTGTTCCTCCCCTGGGCTTCTTCAAAACTCCTGTTCATCCCTCAAGGTCTTCACATATCTTCTGAGGCATAATTAATTGCTCCCTTATCTGCTCCTCATTTAGACAGTGAAAGAAAGTGAGCCGAGAAGCCGGTACCATTCAAGCTTTATTAAAGGAAGAAAATCTGCTGGGCTGTGCTCAAAGTAGCAGACAGCCCAGGGCTGCCCTGGAAAGGGGACAGCACCAGGCGAGGGGGTGGTAGAGCCTATATAGGGCACCAAGGGCTGGCTGATACCATCAAAGAGGGTCGTTATGCTAATGTGGATCGGGTGGAGAACTGTGTCCTTGCAGAGGCAAAAGGAGTTGCTATTTAAGTCAGGAGGCTTCTTGTAAAGGGAAGCAGGGGAGGGGAGGGGAGAAGGTGGGTGGCACCATTTTGTACTTGGGCTTGTCTAAAGTGGCACTGGTTATAGTGCAGATCTATTAGACAGTAATTTGTCCTTATAAGTCAGCATGTACAGTATTATTTTTATAGTTCTTTACCTGCCTGTTTCATCTAGGCTCTTTCACAAAGACAAAGAACATGTTCTACACAATTTTGTATACTGTTGTATTCCTGGTTCTAAGCACAGTTCCCACACTTGAAAAGGACCCAACAATTGTTGAATGAACAAACACTTCCAGCATGGATTATATTCTCAAGAATCATTGCTCAACACTGGAGCATCATTTGCTTTGTACAAAGGATAAAGCATCAGGAGCCCATATTTCCCTATACTGTTTTTCATAGAGCTTTGATGCTGAAGGTAGTTTAGCTAAATGAGAACATATAGCAGACTCCTCCACCAAGAAGCCTTCCCTGATGTACTAAGTTTGGATTAGGCGCACATAGTACCATGTGTTTACCATTAGGCTCTTTAGCATAACTCCATGCAAATTGCCTGTTCACTGGCTTGCCTCCCCCTCTAGACAGAGAACTCCCTGAGGACAGGACTATGGGTATTCTTCTTAATACTCCAAATTAAGGACAGTAACTAGCATGTGATTGGTGATTAATGAATAGCTGTGTGAGTGAATGAATAAATGAATAGAAGAATAAATGGGGTTGAGATATTTTCTTTTCCTAGGTTCTTGATATTTCAATTTGTAGCATGTCAGTATAAGACTTTAAAAGGCCTCTCAATTTCATGGTACTCCTGGAATTTTGTGTAAACATTAAATCAATAACTTAAAAGGTTAAACAACTGGTCCATCTATGTTGAATCTTTCTGTATTCTCTTCAATGAGTGGGAAATTACTGAGACCTCTAACCCCCTAAAGGATTTTCATTACCTTTAAAAACAGAATAGAACCTTTTGAAAAGGTAAAAATGTTTCCTACTTAAAAATTCTTAGAAAACACACAAAATAAAAAGATCTACTAGATGGATATGTTCTCTCTCCTTATCCTCAGATCAGTTTGGTGCTGAGGAACTATTATTAGAAAGCTCAGTTGATGAAGACGCCTTCAAAAAAGGGAGATAAGATGTGGGATACTGTGTGTTCAAAGCTAATTTTAATTATACCGGCTACTGGGGTTACTGAGATATGCCAAACATTTAGCTAATTAGCAGGCTCTTCAGACAAGAGGGCCTAGAGAGACAAACACAGTTTTTCCTCATTAATGAGTGATGACAAATTCTGGTTAAATGTGCATTTTCACCCTTTCTCTAAATTCATTTTATTTGTTCATACTCAAATTCCAATAACATGAACCAATTTAAACTTGAAAATTAGAAGTGAAGACTAGGGATCTTCTACCTCAAACACAATGATCCAACATCAATCACCCTATCAGGAAACTTTTTTACAAGAGTGAAAAATTGTTAGTATTGATTGATACTATATTTATCATTGTGTTCAAATACCTGAAATTGGAATTAATTATAGACCTTATTTTTAAAAAATTCTATGAATGATGGACAAAATAGTAAAACCATACGTATTAGTCCGTTTTGTGTTGCTATAACAGAAATACCTGACACTGGGTAATTTATGAAGAACAGAGGTTTATTTGGCTTATGATTCTGAGACAGCTGCATCTGGCATCGGCCTCAGGCTGCTTCTATTCATGGTGGAAAAGTGGCAGGCAGCCGGCGGGTACGAGCAGATCACATGGCGAGAGGAAGCAAGAGAGAGAGAGAGAGAGAGAGAGGAAGCAAGAGAGACAGAGAGGAGGTGCCAGGGTCCAATAAACAACAAGCTCTCGCGGGAATAGGGCGAGAACTCACTCACTACCCCTCCTCCCCCAGGGAGAGCATTAATCCATTCATGAGGGATTCACCTCCATGACTCAATCAGTTTCCAACACTGCTACATTGGTGATTAAATTTCCACAGGAATTTTGGAGGGCACGACACATCCAAACTCCGTCACCATGGTTAAGCACTGAAGTACATGAAACTCTCCAGAAACTGGTAGGTTTTGAGGGCACGTGTATAGGCAGAGACCAAGAAAACAGAGATAAAAGGAGTAACAGCCATCTTTCATTAAGTACATAAAATGTGCTGCAATATATTAGATGTTTTACAAAAACCACCTAATTTATTCCTCAAAACAACATGGCAAAGTGAAAATCACTAGTCCTATTTTATAGATGAGGGTACAAGTTTCACACCAAAGCCTACTTTTCTTAGGCTCATTATGTATGTCACCTTGTATCTGAGAAGGCTTTATGAACGTAAGTGTTTTTATTTCCTGGGATTAAATACATTTAGCCTTTTGGGTATCTGGTTCTTAGAAAAATGTTTTTCTCAGGACACAAGCATGAAGTACACATGTTTCTTTCTCAGATTTTCTTTTAGAATAGAAATTAGATCCAAGTGCACAGTTCAGGCTTCTGGAGTGGGATTTGTCACAATGCTTTTCACATGAAGTGGTCCCTACCACCCTGACATCTGAATAGGCTGGTAGTTACAGCACACTGTAGATCCCAAAGATGGCCACTGCAGTATTTCCCATTCTCCACGCTCCTTTGCAATGCAACCTTGCCACTCCCCCACCAAGAGGTGTACTCTATTTTTCCACCACCTTCGAATCTGGGCAGGCTCTGTGACTGCTCTAACAAATAGAATTGGAAGAAGTGCCGCTGCCTGTAGGTAGCCAGTTGTCAGGTGAGAAGTGTGACTACCCTTAGACTACCATGCTGTGAGAAGCCCAAGCCATGTGGAAGAGTTGTATGTGGACACTTGTCCCCAGCTGAGCTCATAGCCAACATCAATTGCCATCTCCGTGAGTGAGCCATCTTGAACAACCAGCCCAGCTGAGCCTTAGGATAACTACAACCACAGCCAACATCTACATGCAAAGAGAGGAGAGACCCTAAACAGGAAGTGTCTAGCTAAATTCAGCCAATCCATAGACTCATGAGATGATAATAACAAGGCACTACATTTTGTAGGGATTATGCAACAATGGGTAATCAGAACAGTGTTGTTGTTAGTGGTGATTTTCTTCTAGGGTGAAGCAACTGTATTTCTTTAAAGCAACTGGGAGTAGCTTTTTGGGTTTTGGGGGGATATATTAAAATACTGTACTGTGGGACTGTGAGCATAACTGACTCCATCTTAGGTCTTTACTGCTTGTTGTGTCTTTGCAAGAGATTTGCCCATAAAGTTAAACAGTAACCAGGGGAAAGGTAGTTAGAACAATAGATAGGCACAACCAGCTGACTGTAAAGAGGAATGATTAAGTATTATTGCGGCGATAAGCTGGCCTGGCCACCTGCATTGACATTTGGAGCTAGTTATATTAAGTTTGTTTATGAACTGCCTATACAAACCTGAGCTTGTGGTCATGGCTGGAAGGTCCATTGCCACCCATTCCACATAAAGGCAAACATCTTGTGATGATTCATCTAAAGGAATACTAAATAAAGCATTAGAGAAGTCCAATACACAGTGATATGTCTTAACAGATGAGGAAATCTGTTCCAGGAGGGAAGCTATGTTAAGCACAGCAGCATATATGGGCAGAGTGACCTTGGTTAATTCCCTGCAATTCACAGTCATACATCAGGTGTCACTGGGTTTTCTATCTGGCCACACTGGGCTTATTAATGGGGCTCTGGGCTGGTCTTCTCACCCCAACTCATTTTTGTTCTTTAATTATAGCTGTGATTTCATTGTGCCCTCCTGGCAGCCTGTATTGTTTTATTTCAAAACCCGGTGAGGTATTGGTAGCTGCAAAGGATCCCATTTTGCATGCCCTACCAAAATAGGCTTAATTGCTCAAATGTGCAGCCTAAACTCACCCATGGTAGTTGTGAGGTCAAGATCTTGTAACACATCCACGCCCAGTATATATTCAGGAATGGGAGAGAGATATATACAAGGATAAGATGAAGGGGTAGTTGTCTGATTTGCAAATAAAAGTTGATATGTTTTACTTTAATTGTTTGACACTCATATCTATTTATGGCTTGAATCTCTCCCCTAAACTTAGATGTATTTAATGTACATTCTGCTCTGGACCAGAGCCACTACAGTTTGTTCATGAGGGACAGTATATAACCACTTCCACACGGGGCCTCTGGTCACCCCCTACCACATGCACCAGAGGACAGCGTTGGCCCAGGCCTTACTCTTGAGAAGTGGGGGGAATCCACCTCTCAAAATCCTCTGGGTGTGGAGGTACACAGGGGTGTCTCCATGTCTTCTGCCTTGGTCTCTAATGGGGTGAATTGTTTATCTCTGGGGAGAGACTTCCCCAAAACAAAATTGGGCTTTTTATCAATATCTTCCTTAGGGGTATTAACCAATACCAGATCTTGCCATAGCTGTTTACGGGACACCCTAGATGGGCCCATTTTACTAATAGCTCCTTATTTGGTATTCTTTTTTCCTTTGTCTACCTTTCTATTCCCTTTATGGTGAAACTGGTCCATTTCACCCAAGTCTGCCACCATCAGCACTACTGTCTGTATAGGTTGATTTACCATCAATGCTAGTACAGAGAACAATATTCCATACCACACGCTAGGGGCAAACTGGAGTACATGGTCCTTCATACCAAATGTGAACAGTTCTGAATCTGGTCCTCTAAAATTTTGGGCATAGAGGGCATACTTCATCCCTGACTCCATCACAACTTCTTATAAGTCTTCCATGAAGAATGAGAGGTAGAGATGGCACACCCCCCTCATTTGGCCAGGCCATTTGAATGCCAGCCCTTATCCATTCTATTAAATTGGCTCTCTGAGCCTGATTGTTCCCCACTCCAGCTGCATATACCTTTGTTGGAGTGCAGGTTGAACAGGCACAGATGCCATCTTAGATATTTCTAGCCCACTCAACATAACGCCACCTTCCCCAATGTTCTCCAATGTCTCCACGATGTTCCACCCAAAAAGCTGCCCCTTCTCTAGTCTTCTACTTAAACCTTCTGGTAAGCTCCACTAGTTCAGCAGGAATATTCCTCAGAGTTCTTTTTTGACTAGTAGAGATTTCTTCTCTATGCTCTCCCAGCTCCCTAGTAGTCTGGGTCTTTGACTCAAGTATCTCTTCCTCCTCTACGATAAAGTCCTTGTCTTCCAACAAGTCATTATCCCAGGGATCCCACCGTTTAGGATCCCAATCTGCTTGGGAGATTATTGTTATTACTTTTGCATGACACCACTTTTGCCACACATTTTAGCCACCTTACAAGCCATCACCTCAAGGTGTTTTTCTTGCTTTTGGATCTTTTTTGACAATAAGTCAGCATCATCTGAGCAGGCAGCTCTAACATCCCATTTCAGGGAGCTAAAGACCCTTGCCTTCTCCAGCTCCTGTCAAGTTTGTAGTTTCCTCTCTGTGCTCATTTTAATTGCACAGAGCAGGGGCCAAGCCACTGCTGCTATAGTGCATTCACTGTCCTCCATTGTTTATTGCCCAGTGCTCCATTAAGAATCTCCAACAACCCCTTTGGCATTTTCAGGGTGTCCCCATACTCAAGCACAGGTCTGAAGTGTTTGACAAACCTGGCCAGGACTCCCAACATAGAGGTCACTGGCCAGCCTGGGATTTCCCCCAGGGCCACTGGATGTACCACTGAGACAATTCTTTTACCCTTGCTTGTATTGTGTTCAGATCTCCCCTCCTGGCTGGTTCATCAACTGCCTGAAGGTGGACCAAGGGCAGATTGTCCACCTAACTGGAAAGGTATCTGGAGGCTGAACAGCAAAATAGGCCATTCCGTGTGATAAAGCAGAGAACGTGATTACAGGGAAACCTACAGAGTAATGAGTTGAGGGGACTACATAGCCCCACCATCTGTCATGGTATGGTAGCTAGAGAGTTAGAAAAATGGAAGACAGATGTGTCCACAGTGTCACTTGAGGTGATGCCCATTAAGACACATGCCAGGGCATACTGGGCATTCCACTAATCCTGTCCACCGGATGGCAGATAGACTATATCGGCCTCCTGCTGGTATCAGAGAGACATAAGTACATTTTAACTTGTGCAGATACTGCTCTGGACTTGTTCAAGCATTGCCTGTAAAAGGACAAATCAAGTTGCTACAACGAAGGGACTCATTAAGTTAGAAAATATGTGTGGGACATTGGCACAAATAGAAATTAAGGAACTCACTTTACTGGACATGAGGCACAGGAGCGGGCCCAGGCCTGCAACAGAAGTTGGTTTACTACTGTGGGTGTCCATGGAGGCCGCTATATATGACTTAATATCCTGTAGTCATGTCCCAGGTCAGAATGTATTATCCACCTGGGAAAATGTCTAAACCTGGGGTGGTTTTAGCCAATGGTGACCAGACAGAAACTATGTTAATGTTAAAAGAAGACTTGCCTTAACTAGTGCCTTTCACTGTATCTTTTGAAGAACTCCTAAAAAGCCAAAGCCATTTGTCCACATGGTGAATGTATTTACCTTCCTAGTTTATAGACTGAAAAGTTACATTGCCATACTGATGAATTTACCATGCTACCTATAGCAGAATGAAGCTTCCACAGGTTCTCAACTGAAGTGGAAGTTGAATGACCCTTTTCCCTCCTCTTACAGAGACAGCCATTACGAGAAAAAATGCAACTAACTTTTGAGATAATATGAATGCTGCAGTTCTGCCCAGCTGTAAATCCTTATGTTTTAAAAATGCTTTTTGTATGATTTCCTTTTCCTGAGTTTTAAAACAACAAATTTAACTGAGGAGGAAAACTTTTTAAATGCAGAAAAGAATAAAAAATAAAAAATAAAAAAAAAAGAATTTCCCATAGCCCTGTCACCTGGAGATAAACTCCTCATACCCTTTTGGTTAGTTAACACCAGCATACTTCTCTTGTAGATTATTCTTCAAATGCATTTCATAATTGAATTTCTGTGTATATCACAATACTAATATGGCTTCTGCTTACAAAATCGGAATGCTAAACCAATCTTTCTTAATACTGACATCGATGATTTCTTGGTTTAATAAATAACAAACCGAAAAGCCAAATGAAGGAAAAGAAAAATTCCAACAAAGAGAAATATAAAATTAAAACTACAGTAGTACATAAAATTGGAAACATGATCCCATCGCACTGAAATATAGTAGGAAGAGTACACTGTATAAATTTTATAATAATTTGATAACAATTAAAGATGTTACAGCTGGAAGTCAGTTTTCCATGGAAACCAATGACATGAGAATAATTAGTATAGTAACCAAAATGTATATAAAAATAAGACAAAGGAGATTTTAACAGCTGGCTCTAAGTTTAAAATAAAAGGTATTTTTTGTTTATCCCTGTATGTATGTTTGTTTTTCCCTAAAATACCACCATATTGCAAAAGCTCAGATGCAGCGATTCTGTCACTATTTAAGGAGTGAAAATATTCACCATTCCTCCAACTCAGAAAATTCTGTTATTTTAACAGCTAATCTCAATGTCCTCCTCAAAATGATATACTTTACGAAGTAATATTTGAGAGTATTTTCTATGCAAAAGTGAATAAAATAAAAGGAATTTAGTTAAGGAATTTAGTCTCAGTTCAATTCTCTCTTCTTTTACTATACTACAAGCTAACCTAAGGTGAAAGCAGGAGCCTCATAGATATTAATGTTCCCAGTACACAACATTAAGTAATGGTGTTCCTTTTTAGGAGTGTGAAACTACGGAATGACCCAAATCATCTAGCAGCCACCAAAACTATGCTGCCCAGCTGTATTTATACTCGTATGTTTAATTCAACAATAGTGGAATAACTGACACATATTTCAACACCATTTTAAAAAGTGCTATACCAGTTCTATATTTCAATTGAATGGAACCATGTATAGATAAATGGGAGGATGATTGACTCTGGAAGAATATTTAATCTGGGACATTTCAGCATATGTTGTAATTCCTTCCATCTTATGCAATGTTCTTATGGGGCTTTATCTTGGTTCTAATTCATATGCAGCATATCAAATGATGGGCTACCTTATCTGAATAAGGCCTGAGGAGACTATGACTTAGCAGTTGTTTATGAATCTGCCCATTCTTACACTTTTATATTCATCCGTAAGAATAGAATTAACAAATTCTTTAGTCCTACCTTTGTTTTTTTCTAGATTCCAATGAAAGGAAAACATAACATTCCAGCCAAAGGAAGACATAAGAATTACAATATATTCATATATTCAGCAAATATTTGTCAGTACCTGTTCTACATCAGGTCCTGAATAAAACAGACAGGGATCTCACTCTTGTGGACCTTACATTTTAGCTTATAAACCCATTTTAGAAAGTGCAAACTCATTAGTAATCAAAGAAAGTGCAAATCAAAACAAAAAGATACAAGTTGTTTATAAAGAACTAAAACTTGTAAAATTATCCATAGTGGCAAAGGGAGAAGAAATGGGCATCAAAAAAAACCTTTGTCACAATAATACTACATGGAGGTGTTTATCCTAAGGGAAGAATTGGAGATACAAATACTATGGAAAGTTGTTCAGTAAAGTATCAGTTAAATTACGGTATATTCACAGTCTGCATATATAGGTCCATTTTATCCATAAATAAATTTTATAATTTAGAATAGCTTTAGATTTACATAAAAATTGTGAGGACAGTACAGAGATATACTCCGTATACCTCACACCCAGCTTCTTCTTTTAATAACATCTTATATTAGATGGTACAATTGCCATAATTAATGAAGCAATGTGATATATGATAAACATAATATTCACATACTCTTAGTTTTTACTTAAGTGTCCTTTTTCTGTTCCAGAATCCCATTCAAAATGCCACATTACATGTAGGTGCTATGTCTCCACAGACTCCTTTTGGCTGTGATAATTTCTGAGATTTTCCTTGTTTTTGATGACCTCGATCGCTTTTATCTTACTTTTTAAATTTTAAATTTAATTGTACATATTTGTGGGCTATAGTGTGTTGTTTAAATAGATGCAAATATTGTACAATGATTCACTTAGGCTAGATAGCTACCCATCCTCTGAACATTTATCTTTTCTTTGTGGTAATTACAATCAAGAATCTCTTTAGGGTTGTCTATGTATATGATCATGTCATCTGCCAATAGGGACAGTTTGACTTCCTCCTTCCCAATTTGGGTGCCCTTTATTGCTTTCTCTTGCCTTTCTGCACTGCCTGCAACTTCCAATATTATGATGAATAAGCATGGGGAAAGATGGCATCCTCGTCTTGTTCCAGATCTTAACCTTCACTTTTTGTCCATTCAGTATGATATCAGCTGTGGGTTTGTCATATATGGCCTTTATTGTGTTGATGTACATTCCTTCTATACCTAATTTGTTGAGTGTTTTTATCACGAAACAGTGTTGGAGTTTATCAAATGATTTTTCTGCATCTACTGAAATGATCATAAGATTTATTTCCTTCATTCTGTTGATGTGACTTATCACATTTCTTGATTTGCATGTGCTGAACCATCCTTGCATTGCTGGGATGAAACCCATTTGATCGTGGTGAATGACCTTTTTAATGTGTTAATGTGTTGTTAGATTCTATTGGCTAGTATTTTGTTGAGGTTTTTTGCTACTAAGTTCGTTAGGGATATTGTCTGTAGTTTTCTTTTTGGCTGTGTCTTTTTCCAGTTTTGGTATGAGGGTAATGCTGGCCTTGTAGAATGAGTTTGGAAGTATTCCCTCCTCTTTAATTTTTCAGAAGAGCTTGAGAAGACTTGGTGTTAGTTCTTCTTTAAATGTTTGGTAAAATTTGGCAATGAAGCTATCTGGTCCTGGGGTTTACTTTGTTGGGAAAATTTTTATTACTATTTCAATTTCATTACTCATTATTGGTCTGTTTAAGTTTTCTAGTTCTTCATGATTCAGCTTTGGTAAGGTGTTTATATGTCCAAAAATTCATTAATTTCTTTTAGGTTTTCCAGTTTGCATGTAGTTGTTAGTAATAGTCTCTTATGATCCTCTGCATTTCTGTGGTTTCAGTTGTAATGTCTCCTTCATTTCTGATTTCATTTATTTGTCTTCCCTCTATTTTTCTTTATTAGTCTAGCTGTTGGTTTTATCTTTTCAAAAAACCAACTCTTTGCTTCATTGATCTTTCACGTTGTTTTTTAAATTTTGAATTATTTTATTTCTGCACTGATCTTTGTTATTTCTCTCCTACTAATTTTGAGTTTCATTTGTTCTTCTTTCCCTAGTTCCTTGGGGTTTAACATTAGGTTATTTGAAGTCTTTCTGCTTTTTGATGTAGGCATTTATTGCTATAAACTTCCCTCTTACAACTGCTTTGGCTGTGTCGTATAGGTTCTAGTATGTTGTGCTTTCATTTTCTTTTGTCTCTCAAAAATTTTTAAACTTTCTTTTAAATTTCTTCTTTAATCCATTTGATGTTTAGGAGCATGATGTTTAATTTCCATAACTTTGTACAATTTCCAGTGTCCCTTCTGTTGCTGATTTCTAGTTTTATTTGGTAGGGGTTGGACAGGATAGTTGATATGATTTTTAAATTTGTCTAGACTTGTTTTGTGACCTAATGTATGGTCTATCCTAGAGAATGTTCCATGTGCTGCTGAGAAGAATGTGTATTCTGCAGCTCTTGGATGTAATGTTTGGTAAATGACCATTAGGTCCAATTAGTTGAGAGTGGAAATAAACTCTGATGTTCCTTGGTTAATTTTCTGCCTGGATGATCTCTCCTTTGATGAAAGTGGGGTATTAAAGTCCCCAACTATTACTTTGTTGAAGTCTATCTATCCCATTATGTATAACAGTATTTGCTTTATATATCTGGGTGTTTTGGTGTTTGGATGAGTATATACTTAGAATTTTATATCCTCTTGTTGAATTGATCCCTTTAGCATTATATAATAGCCTTCCTTATCTTTTTTACTTTCCTTGATTTGTAGTCCATTTTATCTGATATACATATAGCTATTACAGAGTTTGGATGTGTTGTCCCTCGCAAAGCTCGTGTCAAAATCTGATCCACAACTTGGCAATATTGGGAGCAGTTTGGGTTATAGGGGTAACTCTCTTGAATAGATTGTTTGGGTTATAGGGGGATCCCTCTTGAATAGATTAGTGCCCAGTGTGTGAGGTAGTGAGTTCTTGCTCTATTAGTTCCTGTGAGAGCTGGTTGTTTATAGGACCCTGGCACCTCTCTCTCTCTCTCTCTCACTTCGTCTCGCCATGTGATTGGCTTGTGCCCGCCGGCTGCCTGCCACTTTCCACCATGAGTAGAAGCAGCCTGAGGCCCGCATCAGATGCAGCTGTCCCAGAATCATAAGCCAAATAAACCTCTTTACTATATAAATTACCCAGTTTCAGGTTTTCTGTTATAGTAACACAAAAATGGACTAATACAAGATACTACTGCTCTTTTTTGGTTTCCATTTGCATGAAATATCTTTATCCATCCCTTCATTTTCACTTAGAGTGTGTCTTTATAGGTTAAGTCAGTTTTTTTGCAGAAAGCATATTGTTGCTTCTTGTTTTATAATCCACTCAGCCACTGTGTGTCTTTTAATTGGGGGATTTACATTTAGAGTTATTATTGTTATGTATGAGGACTTGTTACTTCCATTTTGCCATTTTCTGGTTTTTCTGTAGATCCTTTTTTCCTTTTTTCTTGTCTTACTGTCATCCTTTGTGATAAAGTGATTTTCTCAAGTAGTCCATTTTGATTTCTCACTATTTATTTTTAGTGTGTCTATTATAGGTTTTTGTGTTATGGTTACCATGAGGCTTATAAAAAATGTTATAGTTATAACAGATTATTTTACACTAACATCTTAACTTTGAGTGCTAGAAAAAAACCCACATAGCTAAGTCTATACTTTGACATAATTCCCCTTTTCCCACTTTTGAACATTTTATTGTTTCAATTTCTAATATTGCCTATCTCTTACATGGTTGTTGTATTTGTTATTATCTTATCAGGTTTGTCCTTTAGTCTTCATGGTAAAGATACAAGTGGTTTATTCACTACCCTTACAATATTGAAGTATTCTGAGATTGTCTGTGTACTTACTTTGCAAGTGACAGGAAAATCCAGCCTGAGACTAAGTCTTTCAAATGTTTTCTGTTACACTTTAGTGTTGTCTTCTTTCTGACTGCAAAACTCCCTTTAGCATTTCTTGTAAGGCAGGTCTAGTGTTGATGAATTCCCTTAGCTTTTGTTTGTCTGGGAAAGACTTTATTTCTCTTTCATATTTGAAAGTTAGTTTTGCTGGATACAGAATGCTTGGCTGACAGTCTTTTTCCTTCAGCACTCTGAGTATATTGCCCCAGTTTCTGCTGGCCTGTAGGGTTTCTACTGAGATATCCACTGAAAGCCATATTGTGGTTCTGTTGAATGTTATGTGTTTCTTTTCTCTTGCTGCTTTCAGTATCCTTTCCTTGTCTTTAGTTTTTGGTAATCTGATTATGATGTGCCTTGCAGTGCTCCTCTTTGGATTAAATTTGATTGGTGACCTCTGAACTGCTTCCTGTACTTGGATTCTGTCATCTTTTTTCCATACTTAGGAAATTTTCAGCCATTATTTCCTTAAGCATACTTCCTAGTTCTCCTCCTTTTTCGTCTCTTTAGGGTATGCCAATTCTGTGGAGGTTATTTTGCTTGAAGCCATCCCGTAATTGCTGCAATTCTGTTTCATTTTTTCTTATTCTTTTTTCTCCTCTGATTGGGTAATTGTGTATGTTCTGTCTTTGAGTTCACTGATTATTTTCTCTGTTTGATCAAGTCTGCTGTTAGAACTTTCTATTGAGCTTTTCAGTTCAGAAAACGTATTCTTTATTTCTTGAATTTCTAATTGGTTTTTGTTAACTGATTCTATTTCTTTGTCAAGCTTTTTGGTCTGCCCATGGCTTATTTTCCAAATATCATTTAATTTTCTATCTGTATTTTCTTATGACTCCCTGAACATCTTCAAGAGGATTATTCTGAACTATTTTTCAGACATTTCATAAATCAGGTGTTCTTCTGGGTCCACTGATGGAACTTTGTTGGTTTCTTTTGGTCATGTCATATTTCTCTGTTCTTTCTCTATCTTTGTGTCTTTACATTGATGCCTGCACATTTGAGGAGATGTCTACCTCTTTCAGGTTTTATAGGTGCTCCTTGGTGGTGTTAGACCTTTCCTGCTCAGTATGAGACCTTTGTCTCTGGTCTTTGGGTTTTTTTTGTTCTGTGCTGGATTAACAGCAACCACCACCACTTACACACTGCCACTGGAACTAATTTGCTGTCCTGCCATTTCCCAGATTGGAGGAAACCTACTGTGGAGACCAGGGACTGAATGCTGTGCCTCAGCTAAATTGCTGCCCTGCTATTTTTCTCAATCTGGGGAAAACTTTTTGTGTGAACTTGATTTTAATTGTTGGTCTTTTAGTCAATTCCTGGTCGTGTGGGGACTCCATAAAAGCAACTGGGCTGTGTGGAAAATGCAGCCTAGGACTGAGTCTTTCCTGCAAACCATGCCCCTGGTCTTGACTGTGTAGCACCCATGCCGATCAGGAAACAGATCAGCTGCCTATGCTGTGTCCCAATGCATCTCTGGTGTATTAGCCACTGCCTCCCACAATGGCACTCCAAAGGTTTTCTATGGGGCAGGCACTGCAATAGTCCCTCTTGAAGATTCACAGACCTATGGGCAAATCAGACACCCACCCACTTCCTATTCTCCCCTTGCACACGTGAGACAGCAGGTCCAGTTGTCCTTTTGGTGCATGGTGCTATGCTGGTCCTGAAGGTGGAAAGATGGGGCTCTCCAAAGTGATTCTTTCCTTCTTTCCTTCCTTGTGCTGTGGGAATAGGAAAATCTTGCAAGGAGCTACATTGGCTTGGGAAATGAGATGGGGCACTCCAAAGTGATATTTTTTCTTCTAGCAGTCACAAACCCTTCTCCCCTGTAGGCTCCAAGTAGCTTCATGCAAAAAGTGCTGCAGCAGCTTTGCTGTCTGCACACAGCTGCTCCATGTGCTGTGTCATACTGGCCCGCGGAGCACCTGAGGCTGGGGAGATTGGAGTGTTCCCTCCTCCCGCTCACTAAGGCCTTCCACATCTTCACAGACTCAGCTTGTCTCTTCCTCTTTCCCCACGTTCCAGTGGCTTCAGAATGGCAGTTTTGAGTTTTAATTGTTGTTAAGTTGATCTGTTGTGGGGGTGGGTGGCACTGGGGATCATCTACTCCACCATCGTAGTGACGTCATTGTTGTGACCTTGATCGTTTTAAGGAGCACTAACCAGATATTTTGTAGAATATCCCTCAACTGGGAATTGTATGATGTTTTTCTCATGATTATCCTGAGGCTATGGGTTTGGGAGGATGAGCACAGAGATAAAACGCCATACTCATCAAACTGTATCAAGGGTACATGCCATACACAGCATCACTATTGATATTAATTTTGATCACCTGGCTGAGGTAGTGTTTGTCAGGCTTCTCCACTGTAAAGTTATCCTTTTCTCCCCATTTCCCCACTGTACTTTTTGTAAGGAAGTCAGTGCGCAATCCACCCTGAAGAAGTGTGAAGTTATGCTCCATCTCCTCAAGAGGGAAATATCTACGTAAATGATTTGGAAGTATTCTGTACAGACTTATCAATTCTCCATTCATTTATTCAATCATTTATCTATATCAGTATGGACTCAGGGATATTTATTTTATACTTCGTATAATATACTAGATTCATTGTACAGTCTATTACTTTGTTATTAATTTTATTGCCTAAATTGTTTTGGGTTTGGCCATTAGGGGCTCTTTCACTTGGCTCCTTTGTTTCTTTGACATACCCCATCATTGCGTGTGTGTGTGTGTGTGCACTTCCTGACTTTCTGATACTATAATATGCTCCAGGATCTTCTTATATATCCAGCCCTAGCATCAGCCATTTCTCCAAGGAGCTCTAGCTCTTTTTATTGGAGAATGGTATTAGAAACAAGATCTAGATGCTGGGTAGGCTTGTCACTAGTGGGGTGTCATTGCTTCTAGGTCCTCTCAATGGACAGAGCAAGAACACATATGTGTACATATATTAGTCCGTTTCTGTTGCTTAAAACAAAATACACAGAACTGGGTAATTTATAAGAAAACAAAATTTATTGCTTACAGTTTCTGAGGCTGGGAAGTCCAAAGCCCAGGGAACATATGTGGTGAGAGCCCTGGTGGTGGTGACAGTGACAGCAGAGAATCACATTGTGAATATGGTGAAGCAGAGAGAGCAGAGAGCCTAACTTCTTCATTCACTCTCTTTTAAAGCCCTCAGAACCATGTCCCTGACCATCATTATTAATCCATTCACTAGAGCATGGTCCTATAACCTAATCACCTCTTCAAGGCTCCACCTCTCAATTACCATTATAGGATTTCCCACCTTCAACAGTTAACAGTGGGGATTGAGCCTCAGTGAGGTCGGGGTGGGGGGAACATCCAATCTACAGCAGTACATACACATATACACATGTATCTATGCACAAATATGTAATTTATACATATATAAATACATGCATCTACACATGTATACGTATGCACATTTGTGCATGCCTGCACATATATATACATATGTGTGTTAACACATGTACATACACACATCTATCAATATTTTTACATGTTTCCATCTCTGTCTATATTAGGCCAGACATCAGCTCATACTGATGTCTCCAGTTCTAATCCACTGCCACAGAGTCATTCTAACTATCTCCTGTTGCAGGTCTGTAACCTTCCACTCCAGCAGTGAGAAACCTGGCTCCACCATCCTCCATCTGTTTCTTAATTTTTCCGTTCAGGATATATTTAGAGTGTTTTCAGAATTGTTAATTCTTATCTACATAGTAAAAATAATAGAGTACAGTGCTTACGTACAGTTCCTTTTACCTTTAGTCTTATGGTCTCCACTCGTTTCCAATGTTCCTTAGGTCAGCACCTTTACCCCAAATCTCTTAAATGAGGCTATTTCATGTATTTGTAATACTGTAAGATTCCTTTGTCTGCATTCTATCCCGGGATCCTCAGACCTCCTCAATGTTGTTGTTTTTTTTAATTTACATACATTAAAGTTCACTCTCCTTGTTGTAAAGTTCTATGAGTTTTGACAAATGCATAGCAGCATGTATATACCATTACAGTACCATACAGAATAGTTTCACCACCCTAACAAGTCCCCTGTGCTTCACCTGTTCAGCCCTTCTCTTGATACAAGCACCTAAAAACCACTCATCTGTTTATATCTCTACAGTGTTGCCCATTTCAGAATATCATACAAGTGGAATCATGCAGGGTGTACCTTTCAGACTGGCTTCTCTCACGTAGCAATGTGCACTTAGGATTCATGCATTTTTTTTCTTGGCTTGCTAGCCCAGTCCTTTTCACTCACTGAGTGATATTCCATTGTATGGATGTACCACAGTCTGTCTACTCACCTACTACTGAAGGACAGCTTGGTTGCTTCCAGGTTTTGGTGATTTTGAATAAAGCTATTATGAACATTCACATAAAGGGTTTTGTATGGCTACAATTTTTCAAATCAGTTGAGAAAACACCCTAGGAGCATGATTGCTAGACATATGGTAAGACTATATTTAGTTCTGTAAGAAATTCAGATCCATTTTTGTTTAGAAAAAAATATATTTCTATGTATATGAGGCATAAAAACATAACTGTTTGTTATGGGATTTGTGGCTGATTTTTAAAATTTTTATTCACTTTTATATTTCCCCGAGTATGTTTTAAAGTAATTCAAGCAAGCAATATGTTTATACACAGGGAGAAGTAAAAAGTATCTAATGCCCATCAACCTAAATGCCCATATGCAGATGAATGCATAACGAGAATGCAGTGTATGTGTGTGTGTGTGTGTGTGTATATATATATATAATACTATATATTCTATATATTACATATATATATATATATATATATAGAGAGAGAGAGAGAGAGAGAATACTATTCAGCCATAAAACAGAATGAAATTCTGTCATTTGTGGCAACATGGATGAACCTGGAGGACATTATGCTAAGTGAAACAAGCCAGGCATCAGAAGACAAATACTGCATGATCTCACTCTTATGTGGAATCTAAAAAAAGCAGATTTCATTGAAGTTGAGAGTAGAACAGTGGTTACCGGATGCTGGAGAACTGAGAGGGCAGGGGGGACAGGGAGAGGTTGGTTAACCAGGACAATGTTACAGGTAGGCAGGAAAAATAAGTTCCGCTGTGTTATTACACAGTAGGGTGACTATAGCTAATAATAATGTAGTGTATATTTCAAGAGGAGATTCTGAATGTAATCACTGTAAAGAAACAATACACATCTAAAGTGATGGATATGGTCATTAGCCTGATCTGATCATTACACAATGTATATACATGTATCACACTATATACCATAAGTATGTACAATTATGTGTCAATTATAAATAAAAAAACTAGTAATAATAATTTTGAAAGTATAACTAAATAAGAGAATAACAGGAGTAAGCCAGATCCAATACCTAAGTGGTGTTTACCTCATCTCACTGGATGGCTAGCTTCTGGCCAGTAGAGATTCTTTGATACGAGCTTAAACATTATGAGTGTTAAGCCATCCCTATGAAGCATTTCACTAGAATGAGATTCTCTGTTCTGTTTGTCTGCAGCTGGTGTGCCCTGCCACACTTCCTTCAGGCTCAGTGTGTCTCAGGCTTGGGAGAAGGAAAGGAACCCTGGTTAGCATTTGGGAGACCCAGAATCATGTCAGTACTGCTGCACCCCAGTTCTAATAACGAATCTTCTGCTTTCTTTCTGAGACCAACCCCTACTTCTCATTCCAGCTCCAATCACCAGATTCCTTTCTCGTTTCTGGTTTCAGTGGCCTCAGCTGTAAACACCCATGAAAGAAGTATTTGCCTGAAATTTAAAAAGCCCTCAAATTATCCAGTTATGAGCAGGTTTGCCAGTAAATGAAAATCTGTAGCGTACCATCATACTCGGATATGAACCAAAAAACTGAGTCAGCTCATTAAGTTTTGGAAAATATTGTTGTCATTATCAGTTGTTTTACTTTTCAAGGAAAGGAGAAGTTTGGCATTTATTATCATACAAAGCGCCAAGTAAATAAACTAAATTAGCCCTATTATAAATGTGAAGCAGGCCGTTACAATAGCATCTTTATATATCAGTGATAATGTTGACAAGCTTAACAATAAATTCTCCTCCCACCAAAGAAGATGCATGAATTTTTTATGCCCAGTTATTTATTTCTATCTTTTATGAGTGACAGGTATAGAATCTGTTTTCAGAATTACCAAGATTCTTTTAAAAACAAAAATCAAAAGGCTGGTAAATCCTGTGTCTCTGTTAATACTGGATATTATTTGCTAACAAATGAAGTCCACAAGAAGAGACATTTATCAGAGCCCAGAGTCTTGGAAACATTATAGTTTCTTTTGATACTCTCACCTCTAGAGCATAAATTATTAATTTTGGGTGAAGCTCCCTCACTGAGTTTGCCAAGAGACGACTGAAACTTGTACGCTTTGGTTTTATTTTTAGCATCACATAAGGGCTAAGAGAGAAATCTGAACAACCTGAAAAAAAGACACCACAGTAATGTCCTAGGTGCTCTAGTAATGGTTACGAGGCCCTAGGTGAGGCTCCCAGCTGTCACTCATTCCTCCCAACTCAGCTGTTGTAACTGGGCCACATGTGTAAAAAATGCCCATGTTTTACTGAGATAAATAAATCCAACATTTAAAATGACCATGTGGATCAAACAGAATCAAGCTTTGAAGAGGGCTTCTTCCTACTTTCTACTTAAATATCAAGGTCCTGCTCTTGGAGAAGAGGCCAGAAATCTAAAAGTATTGTTTGTGTTGGAAATTTCCAAATGTTAAATAGGGAAAGTTTCAGAGGATAACTGAGAAGCTCTCCTTGACTAGGCAGCAGACATCTAGAGTAAACGTGTTCAATAACTTCTAGAGAACACCTTGCATCCAAGGAAAGCATGTTTAAAAGCAATCACATTTTGCAACAATGCTGGGAAAAGGGAAGTCATTATCAACACCCTCAATCTTTAAATTAGACCAGCAGAGGTCTGTTCTATTTATTCTGAAGTTACAAATGCTGTCAACTGGGTAAACAATGTGATTATCGGTACACCAGAAATTAATGCGCTGACTAAAAAAAAAAGCTAAAACAGACCAACTAGCCAAATAAACACTTCACGATGTATTCTATCAGCCTCTCAAACCACTCATTATTCACGCCACGTCTCCAGGCATAGTTCACACTATTCCTTCTGCCTGAAATCCCTTTCTCAACTTCATCTGCCAGTGAAAACCTGGTCTTGTTCAAGGCCCTGCTGCACTGTCAGCCCTCTGTGAATTTCCTCAGATCTCCCAGTTAGGGCCTGCCATTCCATTCTTATTGTCCAAAAATACTTCATACTTTCTGTTGCTTAATAACAGAATACCTGAAAATGGGTAATTTAAAAGAAAATTAAACTTCCTACAGTTTTGGAGGCTGGGAAGTCAAAGGTCCACGAGGCATACCTGGTGAGGGCCTTTTTCTTGGTGGGGACTCTGTACGGAGTCCAGTGGCAATGCAGGGTATCACATGGTGAGAATGGTAAGAGCACTTTCATGTGCTCTCCTTAGAAAGCCACCAGTCCACACCCATGACAACCCAATAATCCATAAACCCATTCATGGATTAATCCATTCATGAGGGCAGCGCCCTCATGATGCAGTCACCTCCTAAAGGCCCTTTTTCAACACTGAGACTTTGGGAATCGATCTTCCACATGGAGGGACAAACATTCAACCCATATCAGACTTCACTACAGCCTCTAGCTGACAGTGAGGAATGATGACATTGAAATAGGCATTTATTCAACAGATATATTGTACTGAGACTCTAACACTGTGTTCACCAGCGCATGCTCAGTTCAGCATATTAGCATGGAAAGGAGAAAAAGCCATTTGAAATAGGATTTCAGTCACGTTCTGCTATGTCTATCTTTTGGGAAAATTGTAGTAGTTGTTTCAAAAACCATCTTTGGGTCACTGATTTCTGTGTATGTTAAGTTCAGACATGACCCTTTCTTCCTGGGAGACTGAAATGTGCTATGGTGATAGAACTCTTTCTTCAAGGGAAGCAGGAATTAACTCTTTCTTACAAGCAAAAAAAATATAGTATGCTGTGCTTAACTTTGTTTCCACCATAAAATAGCAACTAACAAAAATGAATCCAGGTGTCCTTTTAACTAGGAATAACAATAATCATAATTTGTCTTGGGCTTTGTGTTTACAAAACACTTTTGTGCACATTATTTTATTTTTTTTACATTCTGTTCCTGAATCAGGGACTTTGCTTCTATTTAACACTTGAAACTTAGAAGACTGACTCAACAAATCTCATCCTTAGAGAATTAAAATAAACTCTAATCCTCTTCTACTCTAAAGTAAATTACCACAGTTCCAGAATAATCTCCAAGACCTTGAATGTGCTTGGCTCAAGTAATGCAAAAGTGCTTGCTGGGTAAAGGAAGTCTTCCAAGATCGATGAAGAGGTACCACTCTTCCCTCCTAGTCCTCCTATACACAACAAACACAACAGAAGAGAAGGGCACTGACAAAAACCTTCTCCTCACATGCGCCGTTATTCCCTTAAGAAAGGAGAATGTTCAGGCAGATCAGGTCTGGGATGCTAACATTATTCCTCTAATCATCTAGAAGAACTTCAGGCTGATGTCAACATCATAACATACATGAGAGAACAGGGAAGGAAACTGAGTCAGAACCCAGGGATTTTTGAGGATGAGTCTGACGCTAACATGGTGTTAGTGAAGCTCTTCTAAGAAAGGGTACATGCCATCTAAATCAGATACCCAGAACCACTCTCTGTCTTCATTTTGGTTTGGGGAAATCCTCAGTCCTGAAGAGGTCCTCCAAACAAGCAAGAACCTCTCTCCAGTCCAGACCTTCCCCCACGACCCATCCCAGCCCCAGCCTGAGCTCAAACCCAACCTGCAGCTGGAAGGAAGGACAGAAGGAGAAATGAGGGGCTTCAGATAGCTTGACACTTTGCCTACTAGTACCAGTTTTACTCTTGTTAGTTTATTTTACCTCATTCTCCAAATTACTGGTAATGTTTAAATGGCTTGGGAAATTGGGACAATTCAAAGTCATGGTCTTTTGCCTTATCAGATTTCTAAAAATAATTATTTGGCCTTGCATTTGAGGTCTAGCACTTAAACAGTCATTTCTAAAATCATCAGGAACAAACTAAACAGACAGGTCAGTTTGCTATTATATTAGCTGCTCTATAGAGACACAGGAAAAGTAAATATGGTAGTATTTGTTAAAAAGAAGAGTTCAAATGGACCCTTAGAGGATTCCTAATTATAAGAATGTCTATAAGGGAATGTATGTATCTTATTATAACAAACATTTTATTAGTGATTCAAAGTTTACAACGTTCATTCGCATGCCTTTTATTCCTCACACGCATGGTATACTCTAATAATTAGAGTGATATGGTGACTGTGGTCTTGAGCACTTAGCTTTCCTACTGACCAACAGTTATGGAATGGAATTCCAGAATATTCTCTGGTTTGTGTTTGGGCTGTCAACCAATACAAAGCTTTGGCGAACATGAGCCCCCTTGCATGGGGCTGCTTCAACCACGGCACATCCTGTGGGTCGGGGCCACTTCCCCGTTTCACCAGCTGGGTGCCACTGCTCCAAAGAGACTTCTCATGGGTTTCTGGAGCATTTCCTCTCATCAAAGATGTCGTCTAATTTCTGAGTCTTCGTTTCTGCAGTTGGATGTCCTGCCATTTATTGAAGATTCAATGCACTGAAGATAGTACAGAAGCTCTAACAAACTCAACGTCAGGAGGAGGAAGTACTCACACTAAAACTTGATTCTACTTTCCTTTCCTGACAAGGCATTGGTGACTTAGACAAGGGGGTTTCAAATGAGCCTTCAACTCTATGGATAAGACTGAAACCAGTAGCTCAACCAACCGTGATATGTGTCATCTGGCAGAAAATAATATGTTCATTTACGCAAAGATATCTTGAAACAATGAACAAAAGCCAATGTAATGCATGTAAATCTAGGAAATACATTTAAAAAAAATGCTCCATATTTAATAATTCTTAAGGGAGGATGGCTTGAGAATAGTAAATGTTAATTAAGGAAAACAAGATGTTTTATTGTATAGTAGGAAGGATCTCTACAAAACTAAAACTGGAACTTCCTTTACTTGTCAGGATGCTTACTTTGGAGAGGCCAAGGGGTCTGAACGCTGCCAAGTGTAGGGTGACACACCTTTAAAATATTTATGTGCAAAACACTAACCAAGATAAAGTGAAGCCAGATGATCCTTGGGTTTCCTTCTAACCACGTCTTAACAGTCCTCACTTGTTAATCAGACTCGGAGAAGGACTAAACACGGAAGGTATGTAAGACAATGAGAAAATAGTAATAATCCTACTTACAAATGTCCAGGTAGTCAAAATCAGAGTTTTTGTTATTATTCTCTCCCTTTTTAAAAACCAATTTGAAGTTACACAAATCATATACTCATATTTTCTTTAAAAAATTTAAAACATTACGTTTAAGGATAAAAATCCTCTTTTACCATCACACCCAATTTTTTCTCATCCATTACCACCCAAGCCAACCCCATTAATAAAAGTAACATCATCAAAGCCAACAATGGATTTTCCACGCCAAGAACTGTGCTAAGACTTAACAGGCATTTCTTATTTAATTTTCACAACTTCCTACTAAAGTAGATTCAGTTATTATCCCCATTTTACAGAGCAGGAAACTAGGCCTCGGTATGCTTAAGTCCCCCATCGACTGCGGTATCCATCCATGAATCCCTGCACATATATAGGTATCCATAGAAAATACAGTGTTGTTGTTTTGTTTTATTAAAAAACCTTAAATGGCATCATACCATACATGTCCATTCTACAATTTGTATGATTTTCCCATGACATTCATATAGTTCTAACATTATTTTTAACGGCTGCCTAGAGTATGGTATGACTATATCATTCTCCTATTGACAAGCAAAAAGGTTATTTGCAAATTTTCACAGATATAAACAATGCTGCAGTGAATGTCTTGTGCAAGCTTCCTTATGCACACAGGCAACTGCTTGGGTGGACAGCAAGATGTGGAAGTGCTGGGTCATGGGTGTGCATGTTTAAAGTTTAATAGATACTGTCAAATTGTCCTCCAAAATGTTTACCACTAGTATGTGAATACATATTTTCTTACAGCCATGCCAAAATCTGATATTATCAAACTTCAAGTTTTTGTGCAACTAATAGGTGAAAAGATGGAATCATGTTTTAATTTGCATTTCCCTACTTACAAGAAAAGTGGTACCAGGCAACACCATCCAGAGTGGTAATTAAATAAAACAGTGACTTAAAGCAGCATTACATAAAAATGTGTATACGCATTAAGCATACGATTTTATTTTAAATTATATAAATGTGCATTTCCTCTCCCATCTTTTCACACAGGAACAAGGCTTCTTCTTTAAGTAAGGAACGATTGACAAGGGATCCACATTCGCTTTCTGCATTAACCGTATCCTTAATGTACATCTAAGATTCCCTGTTTTGGTTTCTTAAGTGAAGTGAAAATGTAAAGACCTAGTGAAATAATCTGAGTACAGAATTTAATTTAATTTAACAAGCTTTTAGTAATTTGCCTTCATCAACTTTCCAAAGCATTCAATTTAATTTTCACCAAAACAGCTCTTTCCACCCTTGTGTTTCATTGGTCTGCATATTATTTAACTAAATTACATAATTACGGCGCACGGCTTGAGTGCTCCCGGCGCCAGACGGCCACCATGAAGTTCAACCCCTTCGTGACCTCGGACCGCAGCAAAAACCGCAAACGCCACTTCAATGCCCCCTCGCACGTGCGCAGGAAGATCATGTCGTCCCCGCTCTCCAAGGAGCTGCGGCAGAAGTACAATGTCCGCTCTATGCCTATCCGCAAGGACGACGAGGTCCAGGTGGTTCGAGGACACTACAAAGGTCAGCAAATTGGCAAGGTAGTCCAGGTGTACAGAAAGAAATATGTCATCTACATAGAGCGAGTGCAGCGTGAGAAGGCTAATGGCACAACTGTCCATGTGGGCATTCACCCAAGCAAGGTGGTTATCACCAGGCTAAAACTGGACAAAGATCGGAAAAAAATCCTTGAACGAAAAGCCAAGTCTCGACAAGTTGGAAAAGAGAAAGGCAAATATAAGGAAGAACTTATTGAGAAAATGCAGGAGTGAATCTAACCTGTTGTGCAGCCACGGTTTAACTGCAAATTTTTAGCCTAGTGTGTGTTTCTTTGGAATTTTTCAAGATTTCTCTGGAACGTTTCATTTGCCTTCTGTTTTGTTACTGATCTGTGGCTCTATATCCACATTTGCGACTTTGATTAATTTGGAAATGTTTCCTAATTCTGAATGGTATTTGCAATGTTTTATAAGTAAAATCCATCTTATTATAAAATAAATAAATAAATAAATAAATAAATAAATAAATAAGTAAATAAATAAGTAAATAAATAAATATTACATAATTACAATGACTTTCAACCAGTATAAACTGGTTTGGGAACCAGCACCCTGGCTCCTGGAAAACACACAATTAACTGTGGGAGCAAAAGCACAGGGGTGTTCTAGAGAGTAGCCCACCAGCCATCCAGGCGAGCGCACTGTAATCAGCATCTTGCAGAGAGGGACTTGCAGAAACTTGGTTAAGAGAGTATTCAGAAAACTAGTGACCTGGAACATATTTTCATATGCATATCATCCAATATCCTCTACTGTGAACCATCTGTTCATTTACCTATTTTTCTAATTATCTTTTAAAAAATTATTTACAAGTGTTCTTTTTAAATCCTGGATACTAATGCTTTGCCTTCTACTTACCAAAAATATTTCCTACCAGGCCCTTGCCTATCTACTAACTACTTTTTGTAGTTATTCTATTTTACAAAAGTATTTAATTTTGATGTAATGAAAAAAACTGTTTTCGGCTTTTGCTGTCTTGTTTAAGAAAGCTTCCCTTTGCTAAGATTCTAAACATATTCTCCCACATTTTCTTGAAATACTTTAAAAAATTTTGTTATTCCCCAGGTTCCAGATGAGAAACTTGAAGTACAGAAGTTTTTTTTTTTTTTTTTTTTTTTTTTGTCGTTTTTTTTTTTCGTGACCGGCACTCAGCCAGTGAGTGCACCGGTCATTCCTATATAGGATCCGAACCCGCGGCGGGAGCGTCGCCGCGCTCCCAGCGCAGCACTCTACCGAGTGCGCCACGGGCTCGGCCCGAAGTACAGAAGTTTTAAATATTTAGCCAAAATTATAAAGCTAGAAATAGTGGATCTAGGATCCATATTGGTATTGTATAATGCAAAGCCAATGCTACTATTTCACACCACCTTCCTTAAGAAGAAATTAAAGTCTGAGAGAGGCAAAGTGGAATGAATGGATGTTAAGCAATGATGAAAATTGGAATAAATGCACATCTTTGTTTTGAGAGTACATAAATGTTTGACATACAAATGATTCATCATCGGCCTCAGAAAACCAGCATGATCTCCATCCATAGACACCATGGTCAAAAGGCTCAAGTAACAGGAGGTCTCAAGCATTTATTGAGCAACTACTAGGTGCTATGCACTGTTAGGTGCTAGACATTTAACTGTAAACCAAAAAGATAAAGTTTTTAGTCTCCTGAGCTTACAGTCTAAAAGACAGATATATATATTAAGCAAATTACTCACAAATAGTTATTCTGAAACAGTTTTTCTGAGTACTATAAAGGAAATCACAAATGTAATCAGAGAGAATGAAGGAGCACGAACTTGGTTGGGACTGTCTGGAGAGGCTTTCCCCAGACAGCTAAATTTAGCCTGTAGCCTTAAGCATAAATAAGAGTAAACCCAGGCAAAAATGAGGGGGTGGAGTGTTGAGGGGAAAGGCATATTCTAGGCTGGGAACAGCAAGTGTGGAAGTTCTGAGTACGAATCCGGACTTTAGAAAAACTGAAACCCACCGATGGGGCGGGACATGGTGAGCAAAGACGGCAGTGGTAAGACAAAAACCAAAGTCTCACATAGGCACAAATACCACAAACAGAGGGTTTTGAAGTGGACCTTGAAGTCTGAAGATACTTTCTTTGACCATGGTCTCTTCTCTTCCCTTTGGCTGCCTCATTTATTCCCGAGTGTTCAGCTATCAAATCAATCCAAATGAGCACCGCCAGGTCCAACTATGCTTACGGATTCATTCATCCATTCATTCAAGCCAACAAAAATATATTGAACAACCAATATGTCCCAAGCAATGCTGCCGAGTGCCACACCTTCATTTCAACTCGTTCACTAGACTTCTCCACATGGGTGCTCCGCAAGTTCTTAAAGCTTTGCTTGCCCAACACCAGCCTCTGCTTTCACACTGTACCTTGAACTGTGGTCATTCAGTCACATGCCTTCCATCGAGCTACCAGAAAGTGAGCTCCCGAGGTTGGGATTTCTGTCCCATGTGCCTTTGTTTTCCCCAGGCCTAGAGGCTAAGAATCGGCAGGTGTTCTGTTACTGCATTTATTACATTGTCGTGTGCTCGGTGGCTTACCTTTCTCTCTTGTGCACTATACTATGAGATTTTTAAGGGTGGGCAAGAATGAATCACGAATAAATAAGTAAACACCTTATATTTTTGTCAAACACAATCTTCCTACTGATTTCACCATGTCATTGAGGTCACTACCTATTCTCACCACCGCCAATCCATCATCTTTCCAGGTGGTATTATCATTATCTCCTGATCCTTCTACCTCCTTTCATATGCAATGAGCTGTCAAACCTTGCTGCTTCTACTTCTGCAGTCTTACCCAAATCTCTTCTATTCTCCATGTCACTACGGGTTCAGACTCATTGCCTCTTGCAAAAACTATTAGGACCGGTCTCCCAGCTTGGCTCCCCATATCAATCCATATTACACCTGCTGCTGTCACATTAACTCTCCCGAATTGTAATCCCATCCTGCCAGTCCCTGGCTTAAAAACATTCAAAGCTTCCTCATAATCCACTGCATTAATTTCAGACCCCTCAGCTGGATATCAAGGTTCTATATATTATACCACCGGCATTGTGATTCTAATCTCTCACTGCTTCCCTACCGACACCTTTTCCCCATCCCTGTCACTCCCCAAACAATACTACGTGCCTTTTATTAAATATGTCTTGTGTGTTCCATCTGTTACTTTTTTTTTTTTTTTCCTTTTCAGTCTTTTTGTGACCGGCAAGGGGATCGCAACCCTTGGCGTGGTGTCGCCCACACCGCGCTCAGCCAGTGAGCGCACCGGCCATCCCTATATACGATCCGAACCCACGGCGGGAGCGTCACTGTGCACCCAAGCGCCGCACTCTCCCGAGCAAGCCACGGGGTCGGCCAGGGCCGGCCCCCCATCTGTTACTTCTGCCTGGGGCATTCGTCCTTATTCCATACTTTCAGGCCCATCATAAATACCAGCTCTATCATGAAGTAGGTCCTGATACCCCAACAGACATGAACGCTGTCTCCTTTGAATATCTGCAGTATTTTCTTTCTTGGAATTCAATATTGCCTGGCTTTATTTATAGTCATTCAGTACTTATCTTGTCTACTGCAATATAAGCTCCTTGAAGTGAGGGTCAATGGTTTCCTTATTTTTCTGCAGAGCCTAGTACAGTGCCTTGTACACAAGAGGCAATCAATACATACTTGTTGAACTGAACTGTTCTCTCAACTTTACTGTAAGCTCCTTCAGGACTGTGACTTTTAGGTACCCCGTGTGTCTCAATACTTACTAAGTGCTCTGTACATAACAGGTGCTCAAAACATACTTTAAATAATTTCATGGTTCCAGGGCAAGGTTCTTCAAAATACATGTCCCATTGGCATTGACCTAAAATCTCTTACCAATCAACATAAAGGAAAAAAGAAACACTGGTTCTAACATTCTTTATTCATTCCTCTTGTTTTATATGATAATCCCTCTTACTAGGTGCTTATCATGTATTAGGCACTCAGTCTGACAACCATCACCTCACGTACCATGACACTGTTTTATCCCCACTTGAAGTGGGCTGGTTTAGAGAAGTGAAGTAACTTGATCCCACCATGAGCAAGTGGCAGAGCTGAGACCTGAGCCCAGGAGGTTTCTGCCTCAAGAGCCCAGTCCAGTCCTCACCATCATACCATCCTGCCTTTATTATGCTTGCTGAGCCCCTGAATTTCACAACTTGAGTGAAAAAAACCACAACTTTTTAAAACACTTCAACCTATGTCTTGAAATTATTCTTTGGAGCATAAGAATGTCTTGACTCATAGATTATTTTAAAGTACATGAAAAATAAAGAATTGTGAAATCTATTTCATCTGCCTTCCATTGTCAGCTTCATGTTGGGGAGGCTATTAGTTTTTTTCAGACAACATGCATGGTCAATACTTGATTATGCACCCCAAAAGATGGAGTAGGTAACAAAGACAACATACTACCAGGTAACTGAAAATCATTTAATTTTGAAAAGCAGTCTGGAAATTTCAGAATCAAAGATAACCATTTACTCTCCATGCCCCAAGTGAAACTTCAGAAACTTGAAAACTCCTGTTAGTAGCCTGGACCCTGATTGGCTGGCAGGGTAAAGGATGGCTGTCACAGATAATCCACAGTAAGTCAGAATGACCAGAAATTTTTCTTTTTTCAAATTTCCATTTAGTCTGCATAGAAAGGCACTCGTGCCGATTCTGACCACAGTACTGGAAAACAATACACGAGCACCAAGTAGTTGAAAGATTCCAAATTGACAGAGAAGAAAAAAGGTGTATTGACAATAAATATGATGAGAGTATACTGAGGAAAAACCCACAAACTAAGATAAAAGGTGTTACTTCCTTTAGGATTACAGACATACAGCATGTGAAACAGAGATGCATGCTAGTAGTTAGACCCAAGGAGAAGCCACTGCCAAGTTGATCACCGATATCTCTTTATTATTAAAGATGAGATTTATAATTCAAGCCAAAACTCTATCAAGAGAGGACAATCTCTACTTTTCAGTAAAGTACGAAAACAACTACTGATATTTCAAGTACCCAGGTTTTCGATGTATCCATTCAAAGTTTAAAACAAAATCATGTAAAAAGTCTGATAATATTAACTTTTACTATTTAGTCATGGCTACCTTGTCCTGGATTTAAGTGTAAATGTTAAAATATATCATTACTGTAGGGATGATGAATCTTTGTGACTTAAGTGATACTTTAAAATCCAGATTCCACTTATGAGGCTAAATTTTATTATCTAGAGTATTTTCACTCCTTTAAAATGATCTAAAATATTTACTTTTTGATACTTCAATATTTCAAGTTGTAGATCATATGCTCCGAAAAGAATAAAGTAAAAAGAATTAGCCTCTAATATTCACTAGTATTTCATGAAAAATGACAGCCTTAAATACTCATGAGCACTGGTTAATATTCTGCCAGCTCGCTCTGCTATTGCAGAAATCATAAAACCAAAAACAAAGCACATAATAGAAAAAGGAGTTTAAGTCAAGTGAAAATATTTTATGACATTGCAGGATTCTTAAAAATACATTTACTCAATCATAAAAAAGCAAATAACCCCCAAATAAAATATAAACAAAATATATACAAAATATAACCAAAAACAATGTTGCTCCAATACAATTGAATAAATGCATATTCTTAACAATCTGTAACCTCTTTCAAGAAACCATCTAATATGATAATTAGCTAAATATTTTTATAGAGATGGAATATTAAGGTGAAACACGTATACTGATTCACATTAAAGACAGAGGTTCCTAACTTCCTGTTTTGCATCATTACAATTCTCATATTGACTCAAAACCCACAATACGTTTAAAAACATTGGGAATGTGAAGTACTGACTCTTTGGATAGAGATTTACTTTGAAAGCACATGATTTTCCTTTAAAAGGCAACTTCCTCAACAACATTACATGTCCAGAATAATGAATGGTTAAATTCATCTTGACCTGGATAGAAGTTAAAAGAGGTAGAGAAAACAACAACAAAAAAACCAAAAAACTATCCTCCCCACATAAATCTCAATCTACTTCATGCTTTTTCCTTTACATTTAGCTATTTTTAAACCCTGATAATTTTGCTCTATTTTCCCTGGAGTATTTCCTATCAAGATTAAAGAAGGGCTTATTCAGAGACAAACAGGATATAGGAATAACAGTGCAGCTTCCAGGCAAGCTATAAATAGTTCCAGCATTTTCAAGAAATCTTGGGCCAGTGTGTAAATTGCAGTTTAAACATGCAGTGCAGATTTTATTGCAATGGTGTCACCAAAATTCATTGTTCAGTGAAAAATTCGATTCTTACCAAGTTTTCTTGGTTCCTCACTGCTATTTTCTGCTCCTCTTCTGCCCCATTTTTCATGTATTTGACCTCTTCCACTGGTTTGATCCTATACTCATCTGAGTGCCAAAAAAAGAAAACACATCTTACAATTTTTTCCACAATGGTAGAAGAGTGTCAATTAGAAAAGCCCAATAGCGTAATTTGTTAGACCCTTTCCCCTATGGCCTTTACATATGGTTCATTTGGAACCATCTGGAGGAAGCTTAACCAGGCATCTTGTATATTTTTATAAGGTGCTCTCCTCTGTCTACTAGAAAAATCTGGGCACCACAAATGCAGCTGATAAAAGTGTTACTGCCTGGTCCTTTCACCGACAGCAAATGTTGCAGAGGAAACATGTTATTCCTTCCATCTCTACAGACTATTTGGAATCCACACATACTCAGACATATCACACAATGGTCTAAGGAGGTTAAAGAGAGTATTCTTATTTTTGCCCAAGAGAATATTAGCTCAAAAAGCCCATGGAAGCAATTTTCAGCAGTATACTCACACCTTAGTTTCCCTTTTCTTTTCCTGAAAAACAAAGTACTATTTAAGACTAAAGATTTGTACTGATAAACAAATAGATATAAACAATTGGAAATTAAAATTTTTCTTTTTGTGATCCCTATTTTAAATTTGAATGATCTGCAATTATTTCAAAAAAATTACTTATTTATGTTATATGCATATATACTTTAACTTAATCTCTATAAAGTCACATGCATGAAGAGCCATAATATCTGATAGATCTAATAGGTAGGTATATCACTCAAGGCTGGAGAGTACTGTGGAACACGCATGGAGCCTAGACCTCACAACAGCCAGAGAGAGGACATAAACCCCAATATCAATACACATGACAGGACAAACTCAGAAAAACTTGGAGCTAAAGTTCTTCTCCAGGATGGAGGTTTGGTAATGATGATGATGCCATTTTCATCGGACTCCTGTCAACAGGAAATGACTTGGGCACACTAAGGTCAAAAATAGGTGTCACTCTGAATCATCTTTAATCTTTACGGGAAAAATCGCAGAAATTAAGGGATTAGAAAATTTCATCAAATAACAAATTGATGATTGCCCAACACATGGCCTGGAGTAAGTCTAACTATGAGGGGCTACCTGAAAGAAAGATGCCTATCACTAGGAGAGTTCATATTTCAGTCTAGGAAGTTGCAATATATTTTCTTATTGCCTATGATTAAATAGGTACAAAATGACTATATTCTTATAAAACTTTTTGTCTTAGTATTTATAGTACCTCTTTCTAATGTAACTTCAAGTCTCCTCATACTACCCCTTAACACACTGCCTCCAAAGATGTTACAGTAGCATTTCTCCAAGTAATTACGCTGCTCAAATGTTTCTCAAAATTATCATTTTTATGAATGTAATACATTTGCATATATCTGAATAAAGACTTCATGTTCATGGCAAAGCCAATTATTTTTTTCACCTGACAATTCAAGCTAGTTAATGATTCTTCTTCTTTCTAAAGAAATTAGAAAGACTGGTGTGAGATTACAGTAATGAGCCCTTTAGGAATTCTAAGCCCTAAATGTATTAACAAGTTAATCAATGAATTCTGATCCACAATCACAACACAAAAGAATTTCCCATTCCAATTTGGTATTCAGAAGAGAAAAAAAAAAAAAGGTAAATTAATAACATCAACACATTTAATTAAGGATTACTTATTCAGAAGTTGGAAAAGCAATTGTTAATTAAAAAAGAAAAGAGACTGACAAATTATGCCTCCATTACAATTACACAGAGATAAAAACAAAGGTTAAAAATAAAGGTAAGAAATAAAAGTTAAAAATGGGCCTCCCTAACTTCATGGGATATTAATATTTGTAAACCATGGCTCACTGGGATAATTACTAACATTTAACTGAACTAAATTGTGATCTTAATTGATTATGGCAAGTCTCTAATTATTTAAAGATAAAAAATACTGATATGTAATTCCAACGGATTCTATGCTTTTGTCTAAAGGACCCAAACCCTCACATGATGGAACGGGAAGAGCACAACACTTCAGGATCAGATGAAACCTTCTGAAAGACCCAGAAGTCCCTTTGCTGACTGCGTCACAGAAAACTCTCCAAGACAGGCCCCACCCTTGCCTTGCACACTGTCCTTTCCCGTCCACCGCACCACAGCCCAGCGCAGATGCACTCGGGCAGCCTAGCAACACACAGTCTTCATTTTCTTATCCCTCCAGGGAACACAACTCAATTGAAAGCAGTAGACAAATTATTATTATTTTTCTAATATTTTTTTCCAATAAAACGGGAAAGCTACTGACCACATGACTTTCAAAGTAGCATTATTCCAAACACAGGCCTTTTTTTTTTTTTTTTTTTTTTTGCCCCCTACATCAAGACAGAATCCCCACCAATTTAGAAAGAAGATAGGTTTTAACATGTCATTAACAGCTCCGGCTGGCTAGCCAACGTGGTGTTAAGAGGCACACAAGATGACTGGACACAAAGAAAAAACAAACAGCCAGGACTACAAAGCCAGACCTGTCATTATTACTCACACAGCACAACCCACACAAAATCCATCATGGTATAAAACAAAAAGGCAGCAAGACCCTTAGATAAACCACAATTGGTACAAAGCAAATGCTTAAAAGTGGTGCTGGGAAGGAAGGTGTCCATGTGGAAACAGACAACTCATCAACCAACGTGTCACGCATTTCCAAGGCGATGTGGCTGTGAGGGGCAGCCCTTGCCAACTGGCCTCTGTGTGGACGAATGGAGCATTTTGGGTTATGACAGTGACACAATCACTATCAAAATCCAGTTTTCCTTTTATTGAAGGCACAGGGGAATTAATTTGGGACTTGAAGCCCCCTTAATCACAGCCCACACCAGAGTCAGTAAGGACAGCCACTGTCACATGACAGAGGGTCCTGGCACCCGAACAATGTGCCCACTTGATTAAGAGGCAGGGGAAGCAGGACCTGCCTTCCCCCAGCTCACTCTGGCTCCCTCACACCTGTTCGCAATTTTTCTTTTCTTCCTGTTGCTCTTGTCAGGTGGCTTATTAAGATGCACGTCAGGAACAGGAGGCGGACTCCCGATCTTTCTGTGTAAACAGTTGCAGGCTGTGCTAATCAAAATAGATCTGGGGTAAAAGCAATGCCTTGGTAATATTTTTAGCATTTTATTCTTCAGATAATATCAGAGAAGACCTAGGACTGTATGGTGGCAATCACTGATTAAAAGAAGACTGGGTGAGAAGGTGTCAAAACAGATTCAGATTTTCACCATTTTAGAAAACAACTGTAAGATCTCTTCTTACCTCAAAGAGCAGCATTTACAGGGCTCCTCTTGCTTCCTCCTTCCCCATCTAAGATGTACTTTGTGAAAATTCCTAACTTTTTAATAACTCCAGCACTATAAACTCACTCCAGCACCTGTCTCCTAGTTGATTCCTTTGAAAGTCAGTTCTAGTAATTATAACTGTAACTTTGTAGCAGATCTTCTACCTGCAAAACTTGGGAGAGGTAGGATAGGGCTTGTAAGTTCCTGAAGGATCCTCCACTGATAGGCAAGGCTAGGAAGGCCCAGAAGGCCAAATTCTTCATGTCCCACTATTATGATTCTCAACCCTTGGAAGTGAAAATTTGGAAAAGCCAAAGATTTGCTTGGGAACTAAGCTACTGGTGTTTTCTAACAACAAGTGCACTTGAAAGTAAGACAAAAACAAAACAAAAAACTCTCTACATTTGAATGGTTTGCATTTCAGTCTGCATTCCTGCCCAGAAACTACATAAGGAGGGATGGTTTCATGTACAGACTACTGCATGGAAACCCTCCTGTAGCTGAGCCATGTCAGTAAGAGGACCAACAACCTTGTACTAAGGTCTTGGAGGGAGGGGGCCATGTGATCTAGAGAAGGAGAAAGGAAACATTTCCTTCTCTTTTCCTGGACGTAAGGCTTGAACTAGGCCAATATTTTTAACAGGCAATGATTGTCGTTGATGGCAAGCAACCTCCTCTTCTAAACCCGTCTCAAACCTCCGTGGAAGCCCTCCTTAAGCCTCCAATGCACTCTGCAGCTTCCTGAGCTCCCTCCCTGGCCTCCCCCACTCTCCACCTCTATCGTGGCAATCCACTTAGACATGTCTCAAAGGCCATTTTCCTTCTCAGACTTTCTCTCATGCCCAATCAAAAGATGATTTTTGTTTTAGGAATCTCTCACTGGTGCACTGCTAAGGAATACAAAATAAAGAAAGAAAAAAAAATTGAGGCTGGTTGTTTGCTACGGATGGGAGTGGGATGTGGGGTCCACAGTTAATTTTTTAGGGCAGGAAATCAACATTGGACAAGCCAGTCCCACCCAGCCTTTATCCTTTTGGGGTTGCTGAGTTTTTGGGACCCATGGATTGCCACTTTGGATCAAATCTGGAAATTTGTACGCTAAAATTCCTTTCTCCCTCCCGCCCTCCAGTGGTGCTGGAATGGGAACCCAGGCCGGATGACTTCAGAGCCCACATTCTTCACTGCTATGCCTGTGCCTTTGAACTTGTCTCACCCCTCCTGTCATCTTAATCTCCAAAATACAGTTTTGTGCTTCTCATTTCTGTAGCAATAGGCCAGTGCCTAATAAATATTTGTTGAATAGAACAGAAGTTTGTTGCAGAGGCATTAAAGAGCAGAGACTAGTGAAGGCTTTGATCCTGTCAGCATATCTAACCTGGTTCACTTTTAAACTCTCATCTGGAAAGCATTTACTCAGTACAGTCTGAGGACCTACTATGTGCTGGGCTCTGCGATAAGCAATGCAGGGGGTATGGAGAGAAGGGGATGGAGGAAGCCAGGTAACAGCACCCAAAGCAAACCAGCTGTCTTGAGGGGAAGACTCATGCTCTGGGAACCTGCCTTCTACTCAAGCACATTCCTCAGCAACACAGACTAGCCCCATTTCACTCTTCCACAGTCCACCAGGACTGACTCTAAATTGAAACTACCTCATGCACCAAGTAGAGATGCAGTTGAAGGCCCTCCTAAACCATTAGCAATTCCCTGTATAGGTCAATGCCCTAGTGATAATTACTATATCTTCACTTATAAGAAAGGGATTTAGTTACTTCCACTGTAATAGTTATTGTTAAGCAATGTCTAAAGCAATCATGAGCTGCCAATTCTAAATGTTTTGAACATTTCTAAGATGAGGTTTTGGTGCATCTAATCTAAAATATTCTCAGATCTTTCCAGACTTTGTCTCAAATCAACCTAATAAAGGAAAACTAATTTCAAAATAAGATCGTTTGATACATGAGGTTCTAATGATCAATGAAAATTATGTTTTTAGACTTTGGATTTGTGGAGACTAGACATGAGAGATGTCTGGCACTGATGTCTACTAGGGGAAGTATAAAGATTGTTCTTATTTGTACATATCCCCCTTTATGACACCTCATAATTCCAAAAATGTTAATATCACTAAGACAGCCATTCTTACATGCCTTTCGTATCCTTATTCACTAGTGAAACCTAATGCTTGTTTACATTTAAACAAGAGATTAAAATAAACAGAGATAAAAGGCCTCGGGGGTGGTGCTTGCTACTGCCTTGATAGTGGACGACCCATTTCAATGCACCCTCACTAATAAAGGCTATTATCATTTTAAAAAATATGTAATGAACTGAAGGGTGAAAAATGATATCTAATTTTTCAACTTAATGTTTTAGAATTGACTAGTGATACTGGATACTTTTCCCATGTGTTGATCACTCATTTGTACCTCTTCCTTTTTGAAGTGTCTCTTCAGATCCTTTGCCCTTTTTTTCTTACCAGAGGTGTGGTATTCTTCTTATTGACTGCTATGAACTCTCTGTAAATTACCGCACTTTGTGGACATACTTCTGGCCCAAAGAGGTCTGAGCAAAAATACCTCTTGATTTTCGTTCAGTCGTGGAAATGGAAGCATCTATCTGCTTTCTGTGCTTGAGTAAAGTGCTGGGCTGTCCCCTGCTGTCCTTTCTATGTTTCTTCCTCACTTCAACAATATTTATTAAACACCTACTACGTGACAGAGACCATGCTTAGTCCTGGGGCTATGTCTAGGAACAGGAAGCAGTCCCTGTTCTGAAGAAACTCGCAGCCAGTTGGGGGAATGTAAGAAAATAAGGAGGTACAGGGCACAATGTTCACGGCCATGAGAAGCACATGTGTGGGTGGGTGGTTGGAAGAACAGAAAGGAGGGACCCACAACCAAGGTTAGGGAGAGTGTTGGAGGACTTGACATATCTCAGTGAAGTCCTGAGGGACACTGGTTTGTGTGGGAAGCAGAGGTTCAGGCAAGGAAAGAGTGAGTTCATAGGTCAGAGAGAATATGGCAGACACGCAGAATTCCAGGGTGTATAGAGAAAGGTAAAGAGAAGGAGATGACAGGGGACTCTGGAAGACCTCTTCTGCAAGTCCCGCTGAAGAGTCAGGCTCCACTGTGAAGGTGATAGGACCTCCCCTGCCAGTGTCCAAGCACCGAAGCCACCATCACAAGCTAAGCCTCTGCCCTCCGGACTGCCCTCAACCATCTCCTCTGGAGAGACCCTAACCAGCATCGTCCAGCTTTCTGCCTCTCTCTGAAAGGAGCAGCAGCAAAGGCAGACCTTATATCCAAAGATGGACCAGTCTGTGGAGGCAGGTGAAGACGACCACATGGAGAAGACTGTGAAGGAGCCACAGAGAAGCCACATGAGGGGACTTTATCCTGGAGTCAGGTGGTGGGGGCTGGTGGGGATGAAGCGTAAGACACAGTATCTGTCAGACCTTGTTTCTGTCCTCCTCGATAGACATGCACTCACCTGGAGGTACTGCAAGACTGAGGAAGGTTGGGATGAGGGTTTGGAATCTATCCTAGAGCAAAAAGAGAATGCCACTGAATCCTGACCCTAGCCCCTTCTCCTTCGACTGGCACTGAGATGGATGTCAGTGAATCACAAGGAACGGAGCACTGGCTTCAAAAGGCCTTTCTCTTCTGCACCTGGCTTTGTGACTTGCCAGCTGTGTGCCATGGAGGTAGGGTATGGACCCCTCTGAGTGAACTGAGCGAGTTAAAATGTGTATGCACAGGATGGTATGGTCTCTTAGCATTCTAGGGTCCATGTTTTTGAGAGGACAAGATGAGAGGTACCCTCAGCTGCAAGGAGGGGAGGGTGGTCTTAGGGTTTGGAGTTCCATGGGAAGGATCAAAAATGATAAAGCTTCTGTCGTTAAAGCAACTTTAATAATTAAGACTGGACCTGCAGGCCCCATTCCTGAATCACTGAATCATTTAGAGGCCAGACAACACATTTCCTTCATTTATTTGGGGTTCATTATTCAGTGACCAAGGAACTATCATCCAGTCATTAAGGGCCCCAGAACATTCATCTTCTGACAAGCTCCAACAGAAGACATACAACCAGATCCAAACCCAGCCTGGACTCCTTTGAAAAAGCATACTGCAAACCAAGGCTTTTCATGCGAGAAGGGGGCTTAATTTCTATCCTATACAGTAATAATTCCCAGTCAAGAAACAGAAAGAGTGGCTGAGGATTCAGAGCCACTCCTGGAAAGGGAAGGCATACAGGGTTGTTCCGACAGAGATTTGTCGAATTTCTCAAGAGCCCTGCTCGGACCCTCTCCCCGGTGCTGGTTCTCCACCCACCACAGACCTGCTAGGACTCCTGAGAAGTCTCAGGTCAGCTAAATCCTCTCTGCTTTTCTGAGTACGGCTCCTGTTATCCTTGATAACCACTCAGGATAAAAGTCTGCCCAGGCGAATATCCTCTCCCCTGCTTTGATTTAATCCCTACGTCAGCCCTATGAGGCTGGTATGATAACCCCCTTTTACAGCTGTAGAGATATTAGCCCCTGATTGGCTAGTCAAGTGGCGGTGTCAAACCAGGTGGGTCTAAGTCCAGGACCAGGCTCTTAAGTACCAAGTCAGTTTTGTTTTGTTTTGTTTTTTAACTGCAAACACAGGAAATAATTTCTTCAGAAGATGATACAAGCATAAAGTAGAAATGGATTTAGAAAGTATTTAAACAAATTTGTAAATTACAGCAATATAAATAAAAGTGCTAAGTACATTTAACCTTCGGGGATAACATCAGGAAAACTACCATATCTTCCCCTGTCAAGTCTCTGGAGCCTTAATCAGTGGGAAAATACCATCCTTGTGCTCCCTAAGTTAGGAACAAATATGATATCCAAAGAAAGTGTTGTAAAAATTTTCATTAAAATGGTAGTTTGACCACCACTACATTTAACAGAAGAAAACTGAAGTTTTCTTCTAATCTACAGTATTGATGCAATGTCTTTATAAGAGCTTGTTATTTGAAAAGATAACTTTATTTTAAGGTCACCTGCTATACTACTACAACTTTGATATACGTTCTTAGCATTAAGACCAAGCAATAAAATCAAGGATCTCTTCCTTCACCGAGGTGAGGAGGAGGAGAGGAGAAATGAGAGCTGTCATTCACAGGACCCCTTCAATGTTCCAGAACCAGTTCTGAAAGCTTGACATACAACAGCCCACTTAATGCTTCCAACAGCTCTGTGGAGTAGAACCATTGATTTCTCCATCACACGGGGAAGGAAACGGAGGCACGGAGCATCCACTTAACTAGCTGCACAACTACTGAGTGGGACTGACAGGCCTTGAATCCAGGTAGTTTGATTCAGAGCCCACGCTCTCATTAGTTCCCCACAAATGAGGAGCAAAGTGAATTTCTGATAAAAAGGAAAATTCTCTTTGTATACTGATTTCCATTACAAAACCTGCAGGTACTGTTCCACGTCACAGAATGTATCCTCTCCCTGAATGGAAGTCATCCTTAAGATTAATCTTTTCAGGTCAGGCATTTAAAACTATATACATGGCATGAAGAGGTTAAACAGAATCTAAAATAAACACAAATGGTGATATTCTTTTTTAAGGAAAACTATTAGCAATAACGGCAAATATGAAAAGATACTAATACAGTGTCTCACATGCCCTCCTTTGTATATAAAATTGATAAAACTCCATCATCAGGAGAGCCTGAAACAGGAGTTGTTCTTCCAGTGCTGACAAGAAATTGCTGATTCATCTACAGTCGCTTCTTCACTGCCATCCGAGACCAATGGTCTTGAATTTACAGGATGGCTGGTTAGGATTAGCAAATGGTAGAAATGATATGACCTTTCCAGAACTCTTCCTCACTGGTGTGGCTGCCTTCCAAACAGTTAACAATTTGACCAAAGGTAGGGGTGGGGGGGTGGGGTGTGTGTGTGTGTGTGTGTGTGTGTGTGTGTGTGTGTGTGTGTGTGTGAAGAAGAAGTTTTATCTTAATGATCTTAATGTCCATTTGGCTTAACTTCTTTAATTGGCTTCTGACTTCAGTGAATTTCTGTTAAGGAGAAGATTCTCAGATAATAACTATAACAGAGAAACATATTACCATGTGAGCATTCCAGGATCCCTGCCCCTAAGCTGCCTTGCAGAGAGGAGCTGTGTCTGGCCAGATGGGCTCTGTGCTTTTGTGATACAGATTGGCGCAGGGGTGAGGAGGTTAGTGGGAGAATTGCGGCAGTCTGCACTGACACTGGAGCGCGCAGAGCTAATGACAGGAGAAGAATAGGTACAGCCAGGAGCAGAAAATCCCCAGTAGACTGGGCTGCAGGGAAAGTTTTGCAGAAAATTAGAGAAGAGAGATTTTTGCGATAGTCAAAAGAAAGATAGAGAAATAGACAAAAAGTCACTATAGTGGCAGAAAGCTATAGATTCATGAAAGAGTAGATTTCAGTATGTTGTGCTGTGGTTTATGAATGGGATGCCTCTTGGGTATTCTTCGAGTATTCAGTGAAAACTTAAATTGCTTTTCAATGATATTTGGTGTTTCTTTGAATAGGTCTCTGGACCGAAGCTGGCTTCCAGGGGTCCTGACTCTATCTGGGTTATACAACTATTGGGAAGATTCAGAGGCAGCAAAATCATTACCCAGAATAGAAAGAAACTGGGTAGAGTCATTTTCGGCTCAAGTAATTCCCTTGTCGAAGCGCTGCTGCTGAATATTTTAAATGCACAAACACATCTGAAATATAATTTCCCTACTTATGAAAAATACTCGTGACCTGACGTTCACTGCAGATCTCCTGAAAGCAGCGCTCGTGTTCGTGAAGACCCTGGGCTGCTGGTGGGCGCATGCATTCCCACGTGTGCATGGGGGGAGGCCATGGGCTCTCCTGCTCCTTCTTTCCTTTGGACAAGTCTGCAGCCCTTCCCACAAGAGCTTCATTCACGTAAAACAAAAGATCACTTCCAGTGGATATGAATCGCCAAGTTATTTCCCCCTCAGAGACTAAAGTGTGTTCTGACAATGACAAAGAATAGCTCTTCAGGAATAATGTGTCTGCGTGAGCGGGGGAAATGCATGTTCGAGGATGGCTTAATGGCAAGCAGTGCAGTAAATAAGAAAGCACTGTCTTCCACAACCTGGTAGGTTTGAACACGCCAGTTTTAGTAACACATTCTGCTCAATTTGTTTGTAAAAGATGGTAGCTGTTTTGAATATTTATCTTTTGGGGAGAAGGGATGAGGATTCATTCACAAGGGCATCTGAGCAGTTCAATTAAATTCAAATAAAGCAAATTGTGCAGAGTAGCGATTGCCAGGGAGGTTCTGTACTGAGAGACTGAGGACAAAGAGCGGACGGAGAGGTGGTCCTTATGGACCCTCACCCGCCAACCACCTATAAGCGATTTAAATATAGAGGAAGGCATCCCAAAAGTTCTTAATGTGAACGTTCTACTCTGCTTCCTCAAAAGGGATGTATGGCAGCAAAAAAGAAATGCGGTAATTTCTAGAACTCTGGATGATTTAAATCAGACATTTTCAACTTATAGCAGAGTATGAAAGGCCCACACCATTCCATACAAGCAGGCCAGAAGAGAGTTTGGGGACAGCTCACACAGGGTGAAGAACGGCCACAATGTCCCTACCATCTTCCTTCAAGGGGAGATCTACCTGAGATGCTGCTTGTACCTGAAAGCCTGAGTTTGGTAAAATCCCAGAGTTCAAGGATTTTCGAGTATAATGCATGACCTGGACACAGTCCAAAGTTTCTCATATTTAGTTTACATCCGAAGCAGCTCATACACAGTGAGGCCTTTCACCTGATGGAGCCAGTGGGTGAACATGGCTCCCTGCTGCTCCCACTGGGTCTGACAGAGGTGGGACCGAAGTCTGGGGGTCTTGGCAGCACACACCCAATGAGATATTTGTGGGACCAGAAGGGCGAGGATTGCAGGCTCACTGCCTTTTATGCACCCACCATTTCAGTTTCCAGAGCAGCTGAGACCACCACTTGAGGCAACTGTTCCCTAAAAGCAGGTCAGGTCACCCACTCTAAGGTCTGTGAACTCCTTCCTGTGCTAGGACTTCAGCATCTTCCCCTTAAGTGGAGAGGGCCTAGGGATTATTCATTTGTGTTTCTCCTTTAGGATGCTTTATGGGAAGCCTGGCCTTGGCCTACCAAACCCCATTCTAATCACTCTCCTGTTACCCTGTTACCTGCTCCCTTTTCTACCCCTTCCAGCTGGCCGTTTGACTCCCTTTACAATCTTACCTTCCAGGATCCATCTTCTGTCAACTTTTTTTCTCCCCACAATTTGTGGAGGTAAAGAAATTCTCCAAAGACCAACCTTCTACAGAAAGTAAGTATACCTAGCAAGAAGCTTATCCATTTACTATATCTTGTTATAGGTGATTTTTTTCTTCTGCAATATTCTACTGGGCACAAAAGAGTGTCTTTGGCAGAGCACCTTGAAGAACACTGATGCTGTTAGACGGTGAGGATGCAGTGGGGGGCAGGGCAGGAAGATGAATAAATGTATTGACATTGTTCTTTCCTTAAAAGGTAGCAATGCGGGCCGGGCGACCTGACCCCGTGGCTCACTCGGGAGAGTGCGGCGCTGGGAGCGCAACAGCGCTTCCGCTGCAGGTTCGGATCCTATATAGGGATGGCCGGTTTGCTCCCTGGCTGAGCGTGGTCACAAATAAAGGACTAAATAAATAAATAAATAAATAAAAATAAAAGGCCTCGAGATCAGTGAGTATATTTTTTTAAAAAAAAAAAAGGTAGCAATGCAAATGGAAAAAGATTCACAATGGGAAACTATCTGGGGGCTCAGTTTTTGCTACACAGAAATCTGCGCTTTGTGTGTGTATCGGCTCTCTCATCTCAGGGCGTTGCTCCTATTCTAGGAAGCGGTAAAAGATAAATTGCACTGGGATGATGCACGCATCTGAAGTGAAGAGGACGAGAAGGGAACAGAGTTCAGAGCAGGTCGAGGAAAAAAGGAACTGGAGCTCAGAGTTTCGTGAGGAACAGAAGAGCGCAGGACCAAGAGTCTGTGTTGGAGCGAAAGGAAGAGCCAGGAGAAGGGGGAGAAATGGCTGTCATGGGAAGGGAGGCGAGACCAGAAATGTGCCTTCTTAGGCCACCTCAGCACTCAACCAACTCGCTAAAAATGCACAAACAAGTCGTGTCTGAAAAACCCCTTCCATGTTCAGGTTGAATGAAATGAAATGTAATTGGTTTCTATGAGATAAGACGCGATGCTGAGCAGAAGCACCTCAGTCTCAGGAGGTTCTAGAGCCCTGGAGTGGTTCTCCTCACCTGGGCTGCACCTGCACCTGTGCACAGCCAAACCCTGGAAACCGAGGCAGGAATGTAGCTGTTGACACTGCTCTTTATGTTCAAACTGGCATAGAATGATTTGCCTCCAGAAGGTAAAAAAACAAGGCAAAAGACACCAACATAGATTTTTGACCCTATTAATCCTTACAGCCCCATTTTGGCAAAGTCTTTACTTTTACAATACTAGAATTTCATTTTTTCATTCCGTGTTGCTAAGCCTCAGAATGTAATCATTGCTTCAGAATATAAAAACCTTGCATCCTGCAAACCATTAAGGAAGAGGAGCTTCTATTGGTACAAAATTCCACCTACCACTCCCACCCCTAATAGAAAAACCCACGCATAAGACGTGCTCCGATGAAGCTCATATTTAATGATTCTCCACTTATATCCGGAATGCGACCACGTCTCACTATCCATTGCTATCTCTCTAGTCCAGATCACCGTTGTGTCTTGCTGAACTACTGAACCAGCCTCTAAGTGGTCACCTGCTTCCACTCTTGCCACCTACACTCTATTCCCTACACAGCAGCAGAATAATCCTTTAAATTAAAAACCAAAGTCAGACTTTATCACGTTCCCTCCTGATGTCTTCTACTACATTTAAAATAGAATCCAGAGTCTTTGCCTGAATGGCAGGGCAATACAGTCTGACCCCTCTGAGTTTATCACCCTTTTACTCTCCTGGCACAAGGGCTTCTTCCTGGAACCCACCAGCTGGTTCCCTCTCTGGAATTTGGTCCTCTTGTTCCTCTGCCCAAAACACTCTATTCCTGGGTATTTTCCTGGCTTGCTCCCTTTCGTCAGGCCTCTGCTCAAAGGTCAGCTCCTCAGACAGACCTCTGAATCCAAAATAGCCCTCCTGTCACTCTCTGTCCCCTTCTTTATTCTCCCCATTGCACTTATTATCTCTCTCTGCCTATTGCCTGTGTCACCTTCTAGGAAGCAAAAAGAGGGCAGCCATTGTCCCACTGCACGCTATATCCCCTAGTAAAAGCCACTTTATATCATTTGCACAGTGAATATTTCTTGAGTGAATACTTGTGATTTTCAGAGTTCTATCAGAGCTTGAAGCTTACTGTTTTTCATTTTAACACTTGACAATTTAGCAGTTTCATCAGGGGAAATGAGGCAAGGAACAAAGCTATGCTCAAGACTCAAAATCTTAAACACTTTAAAATAAAAAAGACATTTCTTGAGTGAAAGAAGGCACTGAGAACCAAAAGATCAACGAAAAACTGCTGTGTTAAACAGCTGACACACCAAATGCAAAAATGTTTGGTGCAACATTAAAAAATAAAATCCTATTTCATACATAATTCGACAATTTTTTCTGTGGTTATAGATCAAGATCAATAGTGACATTTATACAGTGCAGCGTGGATATCTGTTGCTGGAAGGGAATTTAAATGCAATTTAGCTTGTCTTAAATGTGGCTCTCAAAATGGAAATGAAACACAGTCTGGATAGAGATTTGTACCAGTGTGACTCTTTGTTTTGCAACTTGAAGAAATTCATTAGTTTTATAGATGTGCTATTTTAATGCAATGCTTTTTTTACTTTACCCCTAATCCTTTACTCTTAATTCTTAACAGCCATGCTCATAAACTTTCGAAAATATATTTTAAATTAAACTGTAAATATCCATTTACATTATAATGCCAAGCATGAACTATTAGTATTAAGGAAATGGACTATAAACATTATGTTCCTCACAGCCTTAGCCTCTCTCCACCAGGCCCCTTGCCCAGCTGTGGCCCTTCTAGCTAAGAAACTTTAGTTATGCAACCTTTTAAAAACTGTCAAAGATGATTTTCATTCATAGTTTAAGCATGTATTTTTAGTTATGTTAGAATATTATACATATTTAATATTATAGCTATGGAACTATTATCTCTTTGTTATTCTTTAGAATTTGACTTTCTGTAAGTCTTGACTTTCCCTTGTCCTTTCAGTCAGGCTGGACCAACTTTTTTATAGCTAAATAAGTTAATAAACAAAATCACACTCTGAGAGTGACCAGATTATAACACAGTCATTCCTGAGAAAATCAGCAATCTCGGAAATTAAATATTCTCTTTTTGTCTAGATTTTGTTTAAAACTGTCTTCTACTGTACATTTCATTATCCCTTTCAAATAACAGAACCAATCTACCCTACCACTACTTCTAACACAAACTTTAAAACATAAAGTCAACAACTTGAATCTTTTGCTGACTAGCTAGCTGCACAACACCAATTCAACCATCCCTGGATGAAAGATAAATAAAAAAACAGGCAGCCAAGCTGGATGCAGGGAGAGGACTCCACTAACCTTCTAGCCCATGGTAATGTTTTGAAGCTACAGAAGATATTGGTGATACTTCTCATTTTTTAGATGAAAAAAATTATATCACAAAGCAATCAACACCTTAGTCAAATTTGTACCATAAAGCTGTTAATAGTTGAATGCTACTACCATCACCATCATTTTTCTGAAAACGATCATCAGAATAGTATCTTTTCAATGGTCCCATGGCTGGAGAGAAACTGAGACCACACTGGTGAGTGAACAGTCTGGCAAGCAGGCAAAGTAGAACCTTTGAACATTAGCGCTCAACACTCCCATAGCAATCACCGCGTTCAACCGCACATTCCCAAGATGCAGAAACCAAAACTCACAGAGGACACCCTGTAGCACAGTTACTCCGACCATGCTGCTTTTCATATTTTATAACTATGTGGGCAGTGATATTAAGAAAGGACTTGCAGATAAGGTAGTGGGGCACAGTGGTTAAAAGTATAGATTTGGGGACCAAACTGACAGGTTCCTCATTTGTAAAATTGGAGCCTACCTCATAAGGTGTTATGAGGATTAAATGAATTAATAAATAATGAAACACTTAAAATAGCTCCTGGAACATAAAAAGTGCTATAGAAATAATTAGTAAACTTCTTTTAGAAAGTTCTCTAGATTATTCTCTGGTAAACAGTATATATTCCTCATAGTGGTCTTTTAGAAAGAAAATTTTTTTAAAAGTTTGCTTTAGAAAAAGAGATGTAAAATATTTGGAAAGTATAAAAGAAGCCAAAGACTCACTGGTAATCAGCACCATCCAGAGATAATCATTACTAACTTTTCCTGGTAAACACCTACAGTCCATGCACCTGTACACTGAATATACATTATTCATTTGATAGCTGGAATCATTCTATATGTATGAATTTCCTAACAGTTTTATTCCATTTAACATCAGAGTGTTTTAATGAGATGAAGCTAAGCAATAGAAATATCCTCAAAAGGTAAATGAACTCTAGTACACCGTTGTCTTCTTATCCCAAAAGTCTAGGGAGTTTAGGATCAATTATCTGATACAAACAGGTACATAATCACTTGTATCCAGAACCAGACAGAGCCACATGCCAATGAGTCCCCAATGAAAGCCTTTAAAACAGAGGTGCCCTTGGTCTTCCTTTGGCCCTAGACCCTAGCAACAAGAGCTGGCTCAGAAGGCAGGGTGCCATATGAGAGTGCGTTTTCTTTCCAGAACTCAGTGACTGTTTGCCAATTTCAAAAGCAAAAGAAATTTGATGTAAAACATGGACTACAACATCTCTGTGCTCTTTCTTCAGAATTTCACTGTCATGGGATGATTCATGGTGGTGAGGTTGGCACTAACGGGTGTGGGCCGGGGGAACTTTGCTGCAGTGCACACAGTGCTGGCTAGGGCCAAAGGTCTTGCAGACAGCAGGGCTCAATAAATCAGCATTGGCAATCTGGCTGAGAAAGGAAAAGGTAGGTGATCTGAGGCTTTGTTCTTCCATTAGACTCAAAGTTCCTGGAAAGGAGGACTGTATCTTGTACATATTTTAAAAATCTCTTATTCCTTACTATGCCTAAGAGTGCCTTCTTTGCCTCCTCTTTCAAAAGCACACTAATTCACCAATGTTTTGAAATCAGACACAGCTGAGTTCCCAGCCCGACTCTGTAACGTATTACCTGTGTAAACGTATCACCTGTGTAAACGTATTACTGAGGCGGGTTACTTGACTTCTCACAGCCTCCACTCCCTCCCCCTATAAATGGGCACAATAGCAAATAGCTGGTAAATAACAGCTATCGGCATTATTAATATCAGTTCATTAATTATCAAACAACTTATATGCTGGCACTATGTTAGGCACTGGTGATGTGTCATTAAATTATACACATTATCTTCAAGGAATCTGCAGTCAGTGATCATAAAATAATGATGATTCACTGAATTGTGCCTAGATTTTCTTTAAGCAGGAAATGTCTTTTTTCTCATCTCATTTTACTCTTCCCCCTACCTCTAAAGTAGGCCTACATTTTTCTCCATTGCCTACGTGTCTTAGACAATTTGGCTGTTATAACAAAATACCATAAACTAGTTTTTTTCCACTTAACATCAGAGTGTTTTAATGCGATGAAGCTAAGAAATAGAAATATTCTCAAAAGGTAAACGAACTCTAGTACACCGCTTGCTGTCTTCTTATCCCCAAAATCTAGGGAGTTTAGGATTAATTATCTGATACACAAAGGTACATAATCACTCGTGTACAGAACCAGCTTTAAACAACAGAAATTTATTTTTCACAGTTCTGGAGGCTGGAAGTCCAAGATCAGTGTGCTGGTAGGTTCAGCATCTGGTGAGGTTCTGCTTTCTCACAGACGGGGCCTTCTGTCTGTGTCCTCACTTGGTGGAAGGGGCAAGGCAGATCTCTGGGGCCTCTTTTATAAGGGCATCTAAACACCTCCCAAAAGGCATCACCTCCTAATGCCATGATTGGTATTAGGTTTCAACATATCCATTTTGGGGTGACACAAACATTCAGAACATAGCACCATGACACTCGTGGACATTTTGTGCATGATGCAGCACTTTGCTACATCTTCTCAGGTCCCAATTTCTTGCTGAATGATTTCCTGTGCATAACTGTTGTCTAAATCAGTGTAAACTCTTTGAAGGCAGGACACCTGATTCTCTTTCTTTTGTATCCACCATCCATAAGCACACAGTGCCTGTTTATAAACACTCATTCCACTGGAACCATTCTAACCTTGTAGCTGGCCAATCAACAACCCCTGACTGAGGATTATTACCCTAAGAGTACCTAATTGAATGGAGCAATTTTCCTCCCTGTTAAGAATGTTGTTATCAGAAACACAAACTGTGATACACCAACTAATGATCACGAGCTACTCAACTGGAAATATTTCACAGCTGAAAAGTGCTCAGGGAAGGATGAATGAGTGAACGGTAGAAACTGCTTCTGCTCTGTCCCATGGGGATGGACGTGCCACTGTTAACCCCCACTGTGTCCCAATCCTCCCCTCTAAACACTGGACCAAAGACTCAAGGCTAACCTGCAGCAATAAGAGCCTCCTTGCCCCTCCCTCGCAGCAGAAACTATAGCCATGGTTTTGTATTTCTCATCTTACCACACATGAACAATATCTACGTGTGACATATGATGCATAGGCTGCATACGGAATCTACGTTGGAGACACCATCAATGTGCAATAATAATAAACAACAGTCACATTCTAATCCCATATGTGACAAACCCCACACCATCATACCCTGTCTCAGCTGGCTCTTGCATGCTTTAATGATAATACAGTCTCAACACATATGCAAGGCGTGTTCTGGTATTATTACTTCAGTGACCATAATAATGTACCCTTGGTGAGGATGACCCTTTGGATGGCTTAAAGAATTAGCTTCAAATCTTCTAGACTATCTGTCCAGGATTTTCTAAATGTTTAGCCATCTTCCAGATTCTTAATATTATTCTTGACCGTCTGTGTGAGCTTTTGGGTGTTTTGAAAAAATTACAGTGCAAAGTTTCCAAATATTTAAGACTGACCTAATGTGAGATTTCCCAAAGTTATTTCCCCCTGGTCTGGTAAAGCTTCCCCATCTCCCCTCAACACAGCTCAAACACACTGCTCCTCTGAGCCTTTGTTCTCACTGTGTCTAAGCCTAAAACTCTTGCCCCAGCTGAGTGCCTTTGTCTGTTATTCATGTTTTAAGACTCAGCTGAGACCTTAATCATCCTCTTTACCAGTATTCTACTCCTGGGCTAAGAGACCCTTCTACATTATCATTATATGACACTGACATTTTCTGCTGAGATGCCCATCTGTTCATCTTTATCAGGCTCCTAAAGGCAAGGACCAGGTTTAACCGATCTTTACAGCCTCAGTGCCTGGCACAGTGCCTAAGTCACGTCAGGTAGTCAGTGAGCATGTCACAGACTGAAACAAAATGCTAGATTTCAAATGAAACCAACAAGCTCCAGTGATCAGACTCCATCTGTTTACCTGGGCAAACATGTCTGTCAGTCAGATCCTTGTTGCCCTGGGGCTATTTCCAGTAACAGACAGAGCTTTCTCCTCTGGGATAGATTTCACATTGCCCTGAAAACACTGCTGAAGGCCTTCATAATGAAGGCAACACTGAAATTATATTTATCAAAATAAATAGTTGTATTGAATGAGAAACACTAACAGTAAAAGATTCAAGTCATACAGAAAAGTACAGAGAAGAAATTAAGGACCACCTGAAACTCTACAGTACAGAGATTGCCATTTTTTTTTAAAATTTTATTTTGTCAATATACATTGTGGCTGATTATTGCTCCCCATCACCAATACCTCCCTCCCTTCTCCCTCCCCCCCTCCCCCAACAATGTCCTTGAGATTGCCATTTTTAATGTGTTGTTAAACAGCCTTCCAAACATTCTTTTATGCACTTGCACAGAGTTTTACACAAATAAAATTTACAAACAAGATATGCTGTGTAAAATTCCTTTACTCTTTTTACTTAATAATATGTAGCAGACCTCTTTCCTTATAGATAGAGAAACTTAATCTTTAATGGCTCTACTCCATGTGTGTGTCATGAGTTACAAAGACCCTTGAAAACTGCACACTTGTCCAATTATCTCCTTATGGCAAATTCCCAGAAGTGGGACTGCAAGGGCAAAGGGCATGCTCATTTAAGTTTTTGATATACCCGTATAGAAAAATTGTTTCAGTTTGACATTTCTCATTATAACATGAGACAGATGCCTGTTCCTGCCCAATTTGAGAGGTAAAATGTTTTGTTTGGCTTCTTTTGTAGTGGGTTTTTTTTTTTTTTTTCTTTTCTTGGTGTGGTTTATTTCATTACTCAGAAGTAGAATATCTTTTTGTATGTTGACTGGCCTTTTGTATTTTTTCTTTTCTGTCACAAACTTGGTCCATTTTTCAATTGAAAAGTTAGTTCTTTCCTTACATATTATGAAGGATCTTTTTATATTAGTTATATTAACTTTACTTGTGTTGCAAATATTATCGTCAATTTGATATTTGTCTTTTAACTTAATTTATGGTGGTCTGTTTTTTTCCATGCAGAGATTTTAGATTTTTATGTAGTCAAATTTACTCATTCATTTTTTTATGTCAATGGATTTTGCAGCATTATGAGGAAGACATTTTGCAATCTAAGATTATAAACACACTTACCCGTAGTTTTTACAGTACTTTTTACAGTTTCATATTTTACATTTAAATTTTTAGGTTCATCTGAAAAATTCTAATATAAAGGGACGAATAGGGGAATTCAATTTTTAATATCATATGTATGAATAACAGAATATTTTTAAAGAATAAAATGTGGGTGGGGCTGCTGTGTGTACAGGCTTAGTGCTGCCCGGGGGAAGGCCGCCTGGTCTCAGGACGACACTGCAGCTTGCCTTCCGCAGGACACCAGCCTCAGCCTCCCTCCCTGACGTTGCTGAAAGTCTTCTACACTGACTAATAAGCCAGCAGGCTGAGGAAAGGGGTTTCGTCCGACTCTGATTTTTACTGCTTAGACATAGCTGTCCGAGCTTGACTCTTGCCTTCTAGAAAAAAAGAAAGGGCATCTGGGAAGCTGGTGAAAAATGGTCATTCTTAAGATTTCCTTGGGTTTTTGTATTTTGTTTTCATATTTGAGTGTGTGCAAGTGTGCATGTCTATAAATTTTTTAATGGGGTGGGAGGTGTCTGTGGGTGCTGGTCTGATGGGTTTAAGAATTCGCACTCTTAAAAGACATTGGACTTAAATACTAGAATTTTCAATCAGGATTGTTCTACTATGAATGATGTTCTGACTCTGTTAGCCCAGCTTTTGCTTCTACCTGCTCAGGTCTGGAATCTCAAGCAACGTTCTTTTCTTGTGAACACTGTGAGCTGCAGATCTAGCACTTCTTTCAAGAAGCCATCTCTTCAGCAGTCCAGAGGTTCCTTAACCTCATCATTCATCCTGCTTCCTTTCTAGTCTTATGCCAAGACATTTGACCTTTGTGGTGTCACAAGAGGCCTTCAGTACAGAGGCCTTCACCTCTGGCCCTGGTGCCTGCTCTCCGCCTCTGGAGAATAAACCCCGTCTGGATTCCTCTTGAGATCCAAGGTGGGATATTCTGGACAGATGCCCCAAACTTTAGCAGTGCTGGTGCTGCTGTGTGGACTGAGCACCTGCAGTTTGCAGAAGACACACCACACGGGCCTTGCTTTGGGTTCACTCAGGCCTGCTGTAGGAACTCTGGAAAACAAGAAAGAGCTGATGTCCCAATACCCTACATTGTCTGTCTTGCTGTGCTCTTTTGGGGTGGGGAAGTGATTAGTTGCTTACATTCTGAAGCTCTTTGTGAAAAACAAAAAATTAAAAAAAAAATACTTAGCTCAAAGCTGTGATTGTTCATTGGTTCCTCAAACACCGATCAATGCCCTGCACTGCTAGGATTTCCAGGTCTGCACTGGACCAAGGATGTCAAAGGCCAAAGATGACCGTCACTACTATGTGATCCTCCTGGCAAGTGAGGGAGGGTGGTTACTGCCCTTCCTGTGCAGTAAGGATTATTTTAGAGTGATGGGTACTAGTGAGTAAGTTGAAAAGGATTCTAGGGTACAGAACGACAGAGTTGTCCCCAGGGGGAAGATGCTGAGGGAGTTGTTCATCTTACATTTTGTGCTATAGGTCCGACTATCCTTTCATCAAAAGATACTGAGATGATGGTCCAAGGCCAAAGATCCTTTTCCTGGGGAACGCAACAAAAAAAGAGAAGTCATGTTGGCCTCAGTGACCTCTTGAATTTTGGATCAAGCTTCTCCCAAATATCAAAAAACCATGTTGTGAGCACTGTCTTGTTTCAGGCCTTGTGCTGGGCACTGAGACACTCAGAGGACTAGGTAAGGTCCCCACTGCTGTGGGATCCATGGTCTGGTGAAAGAGCCATGTAGGCAGGTAGCTGCCAAACAGGGTAGCTTTCTTTCAGAGACTGGAACAATATGACCTGTAGGACCCCAGAGAACCTGATTCTGCTGAGAAAGACCATTGGGCCAGGTTTGCTGGGGAGGTGACATTTGTGTTGGTATCTCGAGGACGAACGGGTACCAAAATGTCCCCTTAAAATTATCCTTTTGTTTATGTATTGTAATGATGAATAAGCTAATTATCCTGATTTGGCCATCACATATTATACACAAATATTGATAGTCAACTCTGTCCCCCACAAATATGTATATATAATCAATTAAGTTTCAATAAAGCAAATAAAAAATAAAGAGAAAAGAACATTGAATATAAACAAAATCCTTTTGTTTCTCAAATTACAATGAGGAGAGTGTTTGAAGAGAGAGAAACAGTAGGGTAGAAAAGTTACATCTCTAAAAAATAAAGGAAAAATCTTGATAAGGAAAACCACTGTGAAGGTGATTTCCTCTGATGTCTCTACAGGTCACCTGCAGAGTTCACTTTGGGTGAAACAAGGGCCCGGGTCCCAGGGTGAAAGAGACAGAGTCCTTGTGTGTGTACAGCTCCCTCTAGACACGTTACTGATAACACAAGCGTGTTGTCTTAGGTTAGGGGCAGCGCCTCACTCAAGGGAAGAGACAACCAGCTGAAAGGTAAAGAGGATAACATATTTGGAGTGCGATTATTATTCTATGCTTTATATTCAAAGAAGACTCTACGGACACTCCTGAACCGGGCACGTGCTGGGCTGTGTCCTGTGCAGAAGAATAGCGGCCTCATCAGCAGCCACCCACCCCACAGCCCAGGCACATTCGCTGAGGATGGCTGGAAAAGATGACAGGGACCACGAGTTAACCCGCGCATGTTCTATGGACAGAAACACAACACCTCGTCGTAGCTAAAGACCTAACTGACCAAAAATCTTTCAGCTAGAAAAATCTTTTAGCAAATTTTAAAATTATCATTATCAAGTTATACTTCAAACAAATTGTTTATTTAATTTAAAAACTATAACTAAACTAAAAGTTCTTATCCCTCTATGTGAGACTTAGGCTGGGCTTTCACAGGTGTGTCTCACTTTCCCGTCTCGGTCTCATACCAAGGAGCAGAACTGTGATCGAGGCATAAATACAACTAAAGCCAATTAAATGCTGAACTTTTGGAACTGAAGTACAAATAGAAGGAAAATAAATGTGTTAATAACTGTTTTCACTACTGTGTACATCACTGTTTCACTAATGCAGACATTAAGGCATTTGGAACTATAATATTCAATTATCTACACCTAAAGTAGATGACACAGGGCCGGCCCGTGGCTCACTTGGGAGAGTGTGGTGCTGACAAGACCAAGTCAAGGGTTAAGATTCCCTTACCGGTCACCTTTAAAATAAATAAATAAATAAATAAATAAAAATAGAGTAGATGACACAAAACCATTAAAATCATAGAAATAACTCAATACTCTCCATATCTTTAGTCCAGATTACATAAAATTATAAACAAAAATTTCATTCCCTTCCAGAAAGCTAGAAGAAATTAATCTGGATTCTGGGATTAATTGAAAACATAAGTAAAAATGAAATCAATGGACATTTATTTTTTGAGGGCCCACACATAAGCAATCATCGTTTCTTCTTTCTTTTACAAAACCAAATATCATGAATTAAAGAAGAAAATGATGAAGTGGTATTTACATATTTCATTTTTATAAAAAATATTTTTTTTTCTGTGACTACGTTCCCGTCCTTCCTGACAAACGTTGAGCCCAGATCAGTGGTGCACACAGGTGGAGTGACAGCCTAGAACACAGGAAAGCCTGACATTTGCATACGGCAGGTTGACTCTCTGACTCCTTTATTTAAGCAGCTGATCAGTACGGGATCGGAACCCTTGACTTTGGTGTTATAATACTGTGCTCTAACAAGTGAGCTACCCAGCCAGCCCCTAGCAGCTTGACTCTTCCAGGACTTCTGGAAGAAGTTTTGCACTTCTCAAATAGGAATGAATTAATCTAATTAATATCCCTGTTCGCTTAACATTTCTTAATGTTTCAGTGAGAAGATACTCTCCCGATGACACTGATGGAAAAACAGACATGGAGAAATGATCATTCACATGACACAGTGACAGTCAATAAGGACGTCAGCCTAACAATGAGACAAACAACCTAATGACCCCTCAGCGTTTCCTAACTGAAAAGAACACCCAGAGAGAAACACAAAATTATAGACAGAAACCAATGACACTAATACACCATTTACTCCTTCACTGCTCATAATTATTCATTTTAAAATGATGAAACTCATTATTTATTGCAAAAAAAGTAAATCTTACAAATGAACATAAACTAAAAAAGCAAAATATCTACTCCTCCTTCATTCTAATCCATCCTGTGACTTTTTTTCAACAGTTTGGAGTATGTTCTTCTAGACCTTTCTGTGGATGTGTGTACATATTTAAACACACCTGCCATGTACATACGAGTCAGCATGGGTTTGTCACTGAACGGTGTGTTACAGACACCTCTCTGTGCACAGAACAGGAAAGGAGGCTTGCAGGAGGAAAACCTGACTTCTCATCCTAGCTGTGCCACCTGTGAACTGCGGGAACCGGGAAAGGTCCGCTAACGCCACTGACCCCTATCTGGAGAAGAGACATAAAAATACCTGCCTTCATCCACCTGACTGATTAGCTGTGATTTCAAATGACACAATGACAATAAGGACATTTTGAGGCACCTGGAGAGAGAGACAATTGTTAAGTCTGCAACTACCTGCCAAAAGTCACAAAACGAAGAGACTGAAAGAGGTAAAGTGGTTTGGTGAAAATCAATCAGCACTCATGGAAATCAACTCAAAGAATTTGCTACCTATCATAGGAAAAATAACATAGAAACAAAGTGTGCTGCAACGCATACGGCTCCAGGCCCGCTGGAAGATGATAATCGCCGTGAACAAATGCTGAGTGCACATGTATGGCACCCACGCACGCACATATGCACACGTGTGGGCACACACATGCATACGCATGCACAGATCATGCACACATGTGGGCACATATGCACACACATGCTGAGGCATCCTCCCTGGGACAGATCAATGCAAAGACATCAAATTATACTATTAACTCCAAGAGGCTCTTCCAGTGTCCGGCCGCGGGCCAGCCTTAGTGACTGGGGCCGAAGGGACGCGCTCTCGGGGCCATGCGCCGCCCTTCCCCCGACCCCACGAGCCGGGACAAACCGTGGGTTCTAGAACCCCAGCTGGAGCAGGCTCCTTGGAAACGGTTGTCAGTGCCTCGTCAGTGCCGTGGTGGCCGCGGCTTCTGCAGCACCTGATTAAGGCGCAGAGAGCGGGACGCGGCTGGGCCGGGGGTCAGCCTCACCTTGAGGGGCGCCGGGGGTCCGCCGTGCCCGGACTGTGGCCTGGACCCTCGGGAGCGGCCCCCTTGCCCTCGCCCCGTCTGTGTGTTGGCGACACTTCATCGCCTCTCATCGACTCACCTATCACTTTTCCTTCCCTCCTGGCCGTCCCCGGCTGTCCGGACCTGCTGGCTCTATTTCCATCGTGGAATTTGACTTTGGGCTGGAAACTGAGGTAAGTTAGGTTGACTGACCAACCATTGGAGAAACCTCTCCCAACCCTTCACGAGTCCCATTCCATTCGTGCTCACCAAATCCAGCCCAAGAATTCAGGGAGCCGTCAGTCCTTCCCAGGAGCTGACTGCACACATTCCTATAAGATGCCTGATGGGTTCTGGACCTGTCAGTGCTGCTGGCTCTGTGCTCCTGCTATGCTTTTCCTGAAAAGTGACTGGGTGGCGTGTGTGTTTGACTTGCTCTCCCCCCACCGGGAAGTTGGAAAAATAGGTACCTGAAGCACACTTGTTCTCAACAACTAAAAAGTACAGCTTTGCGAACAAAATACTGCTGGGTTTGATCTTTAAGTGAGGGGCAGTGCTCTGGCCTTGACCCCTTCACAGGGTTATTGTCCCTGTGAGTATCTTCATGGTGTGTGTTCCTGCACCTAGTATTTGCCGGTGGATGCTTCCCCAACTTATTTGCATACAAAGTGTAACAGATCTGAGAATAAAGAGGCTGTGAACCTTTCATTTATTAGCTGCAGATACTTATGAAATTGCAGATTTATGGGTACCTGTATTCTGCTCTTAATGATTCTAGTCTGGGTCTTTCATTTCCAGATGATGCGTGAGGTGATGCCAACCATCAGTGAAGCCGAAGGCTCCCCAGGAGGAAGTGGGAGCCATGCGTCCGGCTCCCCTTCACAGGCAGACGCAGATTCACATATAGAACAGTTGATCGTCTCCATGCTAGAAGAAAGGGACCGACTTCTTGACACTCTTAGAGAGACTGAAGAAATGCTGGCATTAACCCAGGGGAAATTACATGAAGTTGGTCATGAAAGAGATTCCTTGCAGAGACAGCTCAAAACTGCACTTCCACAGGAGTTTGCTGCACTTATGAAGGAACGGAATGTATACAGGGAGGAGCTCCTTGAAAGGGAAGGAGAAATTGCTGAACTGAAGGCAGAAAGGAACAACACAAGGCTGCTTTTAGAACATCTGGAATGCCTTGTCTCTAGGCACGAGAGGTCTCTCAGGATGACTGTGGTGAAGCGACAGGCACAGTCCCCAGCAGGTGTGTCCAGCGAAGTCGAAGTGCTCAAAGCACTGAAGTCGTTGTTTGAGCACCACAAAACTCTAGATGAAAAGCTGAGAGAGAGATTACGAGTAGCACTTGAAAGGTGTGGTTTGTTAGAAGAAGAATTAGGTGCCACACACGAAGAGCTAAAGATTCTTAAAGAACAGAATAAGCAGAAAAAAACACTAACAGATGGAGCACTTGACATGAACCATGAACAAGAAAATACCCCGAGCACAAATGGAAAGAGATCTTCTGATGGTTCGTTAAGCCACGAGGAGGACCTTGCTAAAGTAATAGAGCTCCAGGAAGTCATAGACAAGCAATTGAGGGAGCAGAGCCAAATGAAAGAGCAACTGGCCGCCCTCTCGAGTCACGTGGCAGAGCTGGAGGAAGATCTCTACACGGCCAGGGAAGACTTGATCAAATCTGAGGAGATGAACTTGAAATTGCAAAGGGACATTCGTGAAGCCATGGCCCAAAACGAAGACAAGGAAGAGAGAATCAGTCATGTGGCAGAGCTGGAGGAAGATCTCTTCACAGCCAGGGAAGACTTGATCAAATCTGAGGAGATGAACACGAAATTGCAATGGGACATGCGTGAAGCCATGGCCCTAATGGAAGACATGGAAGAGAGAATCAGTCACATGGCAGAGCTGGAGGAAGATCTCTACACGGCCAGGGAAGACTTGATCAAATCTGAGGAGATGAACACGAAATTGCAACGGGACATTCGAGATGCCATGGTCCAAAAGGAAGACATGGAAGAGAGAATCACTACTCTTGAAAAATGCTCCCTCGCTGCACAGCGTGAAGCCATGTCTGTGCATGACCTCAATGATAAACTTGAAAATGAAATTGCAAACAAAGATTCTATGCATCGCCAGACTGAGGATAAAAACCGCCAGTTACAGGAACGGCTGGAATTAGTAGAGCAAAAGCTGCAGCAGACCATGAGGAAAGCCGAGACACTCCCAGAGGTGGAGGCAGAGCTGGCCCAGAGGGTGGCAGCGCTCTCGAAGGCTGAAGAGAGACAGGGCAACACTGAAGAAAGGTTAAGACAGATGGAGGCGCAGCTGGAGGAAAAGAACCAAGAACTGCAGCGGGCAAGGCAGAGAGAAAAAATGAATGAAGAGCATAATAGACGTTTATCAGACACTGTTGACAAGCTTCTTTCAGAATCTAATGAGAGGCTCCAGCTTCATCTGAAAGAGAGAATGGCTGCTCTAGAAGAAAAGAATTCTCTGTTAGGAGAAGTTGAAAATGCAAAAAAGCAATTGGAAGATACACAACATGATAAGGATCAGCTCGTCTTAATCATTGAAGCACTGAGGGCTGAACTAGACCAAATGAGACTAAGAGGTGCTTCACTTCATCATGGCCGACCCCACTTGGGCAGTGTCCCAGATTTCAGGTGCCCTGTGGCAGACAGTCACACAGATTCCTACAGCACCAGTGCAGTGTTGCAGCGCCCCCAGAAAGGCCGCCTAGCTGCTCTACGGGATGAGCCTTCCAAGGTACAAACTCTTAGTGAAGAGGATTGGGAAGGTGCCCAACAGGCTAGTGTCTTAGCAAATGCAGCACAAGCTTTTGAGAGCGATGTCGATGTGTCTGATGGTGAAGATGAAGACGCCATGGACGTGAGAAACTCGACAGGCTCCCAGGACGGTCCCGTGAGCAATCCCAGCAGTAGTAACAGCAGCCAGGACTCGCGCCACAAAGCCCCAAAGAAGAAGGGCATCAAGTCCTCTATCAGCCGCTTGTTTGGCAAGAAAGAAAAGGGCCGACCTGGTCAAGCTGGCAAAGAATCATTAGGACACCCTGGTATTTCAGAGACAGATAATGCATCTCAAGACGCCTTGTCACTGAGCAAATTGGGAGGACAGGCTGAAAAAAGTCGTAAACTTCCAAAAAAGCATGAATTGCTCGATGAAGCCCGAAGACAAGGTTTGCCTTTTGCCCAGTGGGATGGGCCGACCGTAGTTGTGTGGTTGGAGCTCTGGGTGGGGATGCCCGCCTGGTATGTGGCTGCCTGCCGAGCCAACGTGAAGAGCGGGGCCATCATGTCAACCCTGTCGGACACCGAGATGAAGCGTGAGATCGGCATCAGCAACCCCCTGCATAGGTTGAAGCTGAGGCTGGCCATCCAAGAGATCATGTCTCTTACCAGCCCGTCTGCCCCTCCCACGTCGCGAACAACACTCGCATATGGGGACATGAACCACGAGTGGATTGGGAACGAGTGGCTGCCCAGCCTGGGCCTCCCTCAGTACTGCAGCTACTTCATGCAGTGCCTGGTGGACGCCAGGATGCTGGACCACCTGACCAAGAAGGACCTCCGCGGGCAGCTGAAAATGGTCGACGGTTTCCACAGAAACAGTTTCCAGTGTGGAATGATGTGCCTGAGAAGATTAAACTATGACCGAAAAGAACTGGAAAGAAAAAGAGAAGAAAGTCAGCATGAAGTAAAAGATGTGCTTGTTTGGAGCAATGATCGAGTGATTCGCTGGATCCTGTCAATTGGCCTTAAAGCATATGCAAACAATCTTTTAGGGAGTGGCGTTCACGGTGCCCTTCTGGCCTTAGATGAAACCTTTGACTTCAACGCACTGGCGCTATTGTTACGGATCCCAACGCGGAATACACAGGCTCGTGCTGTCTTACAAAGAGAATTTAACAACCTTTTGGTCATGGGGACTGACAGAAGATTTGATGAAGACGATGATAAAAGCATTTAGGAGAGGACCTTCATGGAGAAAAAAATTTAGACCAAAGAACATTCATGGCTTAGCTGCTGCATCAGCAGGGACTCTCTCTGCAAACTTGCAAATTACTTCTTCTATGTCTTCACCCTCCACGCAGCCAAAGAAGATGCAGATGGACGGCAGTGTGTCAGGAACACAGAGGTTGGATTCTCCCACAGTCAGGATTTACTCCTGCTAAAGCCTCCTGCTGTTTACCCACACTACTTCTACAGATGATTACGCAGCATTTTGAATCCAGCAAAGACTACATTTTAGAATGCAACGGAATCTTTAATCTCTTAATACTTGTTATATGGACCCTAAGATATTTTATTACAGAGTTTTTAATTAGTGAAAAATTCATGAATACCATCGAGAAAATATTTTAGAATTTAATGCTTCTTATATTTATGTAAACTTATGACTCTTCATTTATATAGTTACTTCTTTTTCATGTATATCCAGGCTATAAATATCCTTTCATATCAATTCATGTTCTTATACCTAATTTTAGTTTTTCAAATGAATGTACTGTAATGCTTATATGTATAAACCCTATGGACAAATATAGGGCTTTTGTAAATTATACATTTATTGTAATTATTATTGTTTAATTTTTTAATGATAAACCATTACAGAAAATAAATAAATAAATTAATTAAATAAATTTTTAAAAAAGTATTAACTCCAAGAGATGATTCTTGAATGTGAAGACTAAAAAAGCAATTTCAGAAACCAACTGGAAAGATTAAGATTGTGACATAATCTAAACTCAGGAAGGAGAAAAGCCAGGACATGACCTCCTCTTACAGTCATCTTTGGTGGGTTACAGAGCAAAACTTCTGTCTCAAGGGGAGGTGTAAATCTTGTAAGCACAGGGAGTAGGTGGCCAGGGGCAGGAGTCCAAACCAGACAGCCGAGGAGACAACTAGATCTGTGTTGTCCACCTCAGGCACCCTTGGAAATATGTTAGAACCACAGGGCATGAGCCTTTTCCAACCCACTGCAGTGGCCCATAGAGGAAGGAAGACATGCTCAGATGGCAACGTGTGCAACCTACTGATGCAGCTTCTAAGGTTTTCCTTCTAAGAAAACAGACTCCTGGGGAGAATTAATTCACTAATTAAACTGATATTTATTGAGTACTCTTTATTTATATTTACAAAAACTAATTGTTTATGTGATGACTGTCAGAATAGGGAAGTTGAGCCCCACAGAAGCGTTTAACTTCAGAGGGAGCTAACCTGGCCAAGGCTTCAGGGAGAGCTTCCCAGAGGAAATAAAGCTAAAGTTAGGATCATAAGGGTTAGGAGGAGTCAGCAGGGGGAAGACTCTGGGGCGACAGCGGAGGCAAAGTTCCTGAGGTGGCAGAGAGCCAAACACGAATTTTAAAGAGACTTGAAGAACTGTGTAGCTGAAGAATAGAAAGAGAGGGTAGGAATGGAGCACAATGGGATCTGCTGTACACGTTGATTTCCCAGCCAACGAGAATCACACTTCATAACACTGGTAGAAGATATCAGACAGATGCCTTGGCTGAGAGTATAAGGAAATCATGCAAAACTTCCAGCCACCCTCGGGGACCTTCAGGCACGTAGTGTAGAGCAAGAGTGTTTAGGCAGTAGTTATGCTCAAACCACAGATTTTTAATGAATGCGGAGATTTTAGCTAAATGTATTAAATCATATTAAAATCCCAGAGATGGTAAAATATTCTAGAATTGGTAAAATGTTTAATAAAAAATTTTCTAAGTATGAAGTCATCTCTACCACGATGTGTAACCTCCAAGCCAAGAAATAAAATTACCACGACAAAACAAAACAAAACAAAATCTAATGTACTGGGTCCTTCAGGGAATGAAGGCTAAGTCAACCTTGACACTGACTCTGAGCCAGACCCTCCACCTTGTTCTCTCAGTCACAGAACAGTTTCCGTCTGTTTCAGGGAGGGTTGTCAGATCGAAGCTGCCTCTGAGACCGCCAGCTAGATAGTATGGAAACATTATTATCTGAACTTGTCAAGGTCATCTTGCATGGCTTTCTTGCATCGTCATACTTTGATACTAGTGCTAAGTAGGGATGATTGCACTGGGAAGGGAAGTGAAGGAGGGAATGAGAGAGAGAGCCAAAGAAATAAATGCAAACGAAGCTAGAGTCAGGTCTAAGCAACAGAGGGCAAGAGTGGGGCAGGGGTCACAGGGCACTTACAGAAGAGAAAAAGCTCCAAGGCAAGGAGGAGGAAGCATAAGGATGCATAGGAAGACACACCGAAATACAGAGTAAATATGGGGAGAGGGCCAAGAGTAGGATGAGATGAACCTGAAACCAATTACCCATAGTCAAGGTTATTTACACACCTGACTTTCATTCCCAAACCAAGTACTTAAGAGAAGTATTTTCATTTTCATCAGTGAGAAGGAAGTAGAAGCCACATAGTGTGGAGGTTAAGGCCTGGGTTAAATCCAAGCTCTTTCACTTATTCATTGGATGACCTCGGACACGTTCCTTCATTTCTCTATGTCCCCGTCCTCTGCTTTAAAATGGGGATAATAATACATAGAGTCATTATGAGAATTTTAAAAGTTTACACAGTTCTTAACACAGGGACTATTCCTACTAAGCCGTCAATAAATTCTAGCTATTATTAAAAAAGAACACCACTAGTCACCAAAATTATCCTTCAAGGACTTCCATACCTCATTCTCTAATTCCCCACAGTCCAAGAAAGGAGTTTTCATATGGAAACAGGCCGCTACTGAGTAAATTGCTGCAGCCTTCTACAGTTTTCACCATTAGAATGTAGTTTGTGTTAGTGAGACAAATGCTACTAAGAACAGGGAGCAGGTTCACCCTGACGGTCCTGACCAATCTGGTCGTCTTCTCCTTGCCTCACATCCTTCAACCCACCTCCTTCCCCAGGAAACACGTGTAACTTCCACATTTCTGACAGCTGTTTGGGGACCTTGCTCAGGGTATTTATTCAATAATAAAGCAATAGCCAGGCAAGACAGCACAGTTTAAAGGAAATAATGCCAAATTACAAGATCTCAGAGTAAAAACACTCTACAACATGAGTCACAGCAGTGACACCATACTCTAGTTCTTCGTGTACTTCTGTCGTCTTATTACTGTGACATAGACAAATGTGGGGGAAATCACAAGCCTCTGAGATCCTAATGCTCTGTTTTTAAATGGCAGCCTGAGAGCAAAAGTACCTGGGTGGGAAGCCCAGTCCTTGGAGTCAGCTGGACCTGAGTTCAAACACCAGATCTGTCGCTTAACCAGCTGCTTGATTTTAATTCACGGACATAACTTCTGTGAAGCTTCAGTGTCTACGTCTATAAAATGAGGACAGTACCCCAGCATATTTGTGATGGTAAAAGAAGATACAAATATAAAGGGCCTAGCAGAATGCCTTGCTCGGAGTCAGCACGCCACAAATTGTAGCCAACGGCGGTGGCGAGGGTGGCATGGTCATTTTCATCATCTGCAAGGCTGCAGGATGAGTGTGCTGTTTACCTTTCTCCAACATGTAGAAAACCTAGGAGACAGTCATGCCACCAATTCATCAATGCTGTTTTACTCTTCCTCAATTATTAGAACATGAATTTCTGCTCAGGAGCATTCTACCCGTGTCCCTTAAATGCACTGTTTTTTTTGTTTTGTTTTGTTTTTTGCAGGGATATTTAAAAGACCATATCAGGCTCTTTTATGTGACATATTACTTCTTTCTTATTTTTTTACTTAAAAAAAAATCCCTGCAGAACTCCAAGCAGTGGGCACTGTCAATACCTCCGTATTACAGACATGGAAACAAGTAGGGCTAAGTTCCTCGCCAGAGGCAAACGCAACGTGCGCAGCGAGACAACTCACAACCAGTCCATCACATGCTCACGCAAATGTTTGTCCCACCTCTCCTGTCAAGTGAGCACTTGTCACAAAGGCCCAGGAACCACCTAAAAGAAAGAAATGCAGCTAACACATTCTGAGCGCCTTCTCTGAGTCAGACACTGGGCTGAGCCCTTTTACTTCGGAAGTGTGCGGTTAAAACTCTCAGCCACGGTGGACTGACTTGTATGATTTCATGAGCTCCATGTGCACTTTTAGCCATGAAGACCTTTCTGAAGTTCAGTTCAAGACATGGAGGCTTCAAAGCCTAAACCCATGTTCCTTGCTCATCTTGACAACTTTATTCAGCTTCTGTGACTACGGTCTGGCCCTGTCACAAACCATCAGACACTTCTCCTGTCCATGGGTTCATACCATCCCTATGACTCACTGAAAATAAAAAAGGGGAGAAGAGATTTCCTCTCTGACCTTGGGTAAATAACAACTTCAGAAGCCAACGGAAACTTTCCTATGTCAGCAAAGGGGTTAGATGAGAGGCAGCAAAAGACTGCCACTGTCTAGCATCGACAGAGGAGCCAGTTAGAGAGCCATGTTCCTCCTCAGTGGCCACGGTGCTTCCCAATCTCGGCCTCTCTGGTTGACCCCCATGGACCCTTCTTCCCCCAAGAACAACACTGGTGCTCACTTAATGCACCCCCATCCGTGGAGAATCAAAGCAGAAAAGGAGGGCTGCGGCCTCCGCCTAACTTCTTTTCTTTTAGACCCTATAATTAGTATATTCCAAAACTTTCAGTGACTTAAACCAGCACTGTGCAACAGAAATATAATGTGAGCTAGGTATGAATATTTAATATTTCTAGTAGCCACATTAAATAAAAGAAAGCAAGTAAAATTAACTTTAATAATATATTTTATTTAACCTGATATATTCAAAATATTATCATTTTAACATGTAATCAATAAAAATGATTAGTTAGCTATTTTACATTCCTTTTTTCATATTAAATCTTCATTTAATATAAAATTTAAAAGTGCATTTTATATTTACAGCACATCTCAATTGGGACTAGCCAAATTTCATAGACTCAACAGCCAGTGTGGCTAATGGTTACAATATTGGATAATACAAACATTCTTTCTGTTACTGTCTCATAAGCACAGGTATGTTTAATCAATCTTCACTTCATGCAGTCAGAAGGTAGCAGAGGAATAAGCAATGAATTATTACTTTGCCTCCAACTGCTTTCAATTTCTGAATAAATCTGATGTATTTTCTCATTTTACCTTTACCATAACCCTATGAAATACACCCCTACAGCATTTTAGATGGGTAACAGGTTGGTATAACACACACACACAGACACACACACCTGTTATATGCTCTCAATATACAGCCAATGACCAGAACTTAGCTGAAGCCACGTAGTAATACAGAGCCCAGGTGAATGAAAGCAACAGATCTTGCTTGCTTTACTGCTGCTCAGTCTTCCACCACCATTCCAGAAGAATTTTCTGTAATCATCTAAGCACCTTCATCTAAACGATGTTTACAAACATCAGATGCTCTTGGTCCTTTAACCAAACTTGGCAGTACTCAAGGCCATGGGGAGCTGGTACAGTCAGTGCCTAACCTGATCACAGAACAACTTCTGCCTCCAGCTCTGTGCCTTTCTGGGAAATATGTCCTCTCAAGACCATGCAGTCCCTGCCTTCAGGGAGCTAACCAGCTCATAAAAGAGATTAGATATATTTAGAAATAAATCAAGTAAACAAGAAAAAAACAAGCAACCCAATTAAAAAATGGGCAAAAGAGCTAAGTAGGCATTTCTCTAAGGAAGATATACAAATGGCCAACAGACATATGAAAAAATGCTCAACATCACTCAGCATCCGGGAAATGCAAATCAAAACTACACTGAGATACCATATAACCCCAGTTAGGATGGCTAAAATCCAAAAGACTGTGAACGATAAATGCTGGCGAGGTTGCGGAGAAAAAGGAACTCTCATACATTGTTGGTGGGACTGCAAAATGGTGCAGCCTCTGTGGAAAATGGTATGGAGGTTCCTCAAACAATTGCAGATAGATCTACCATACGACCCAGCTATCCCACTGTTGGGAATATACCCAGAGGAATGGAAATCATCAAGTCAAAGGTATACCTGTTCCCCAATGTTCATCGCAGCACTCTTTACAATAGCCAAGAGTTGGAACCAGCCCAAATGTCCATCATCGGATGAGTGGATACGGAAAATGTGGTATCTCTACATAATGGAATACTACTCAGCTATAAAAACGAATGAAATACTGCCATTTGCAACAACATGGATGGACCTTGAGAGAATTATATTAAGTGAAACAAGTCAGGCACAGGAAGAGAAATACCACATGTTCTCACTTATTGGTGGGAGCTAAAAATAAATAAATAAATTCACACACACACACACACACACACACACACACACACACACACACACACACACACACAAAAAAAAAAAACCGGGGCGGGAAGAAGACATAACAACTACAATTCCTTGAAGTTGATACGACAAGCAAACAGAAAGGACATTGTTGGGTGGGAGGGAGGAGAGTGAGGAGGGAGGGAGGTTTCGGTAATGGGCCACAATAATCAACCACATTGTATATCGACAAAATAAAAATTTTTAAAAAAATAAATAAATATATAAATAAATAAGTATATAAAAGTATTCTGAGACGGCAGGAAAGAGGTACTTTTTGAAGGTATTAGAAAAGCTTCATGCAACAGTTTACATTTCGAAATCTGGCGGGATTTACAGAGAAGAAGGCAGAAGAAAGGGCTCATGCCAAGCAGAGGTCATGGTGTACCGGAGGGCCTGGAGCACAGAAGGTGTGGGATGAGGTCACAAGGGTGAGTTGTCCGGTCTGGCTGAAGAAGGGGGATCACTAAGGAACAGAGTAAGAAACAAGACTGCAAAGGAGGGTATGAGCCATTGTCAGAAGCCTTGGACATTAACTAAGGATTTGGGATCTCATAGGCTAAGAACTAGGTACACATAGAATGTTCTGGAGAAGACTTAACACCAACAGAGGAGTACTTAAAACAACCAACCTGACAGTGGTGTAAAAAATGGGGAGTTAAAAACAAATAAACAAAAAACAAGCAAAGAAGCAAACAGCAAAGGGGGCTAAGGGGAGGTCAGTTCTGAGGACACTGCAATCCTCTGGGCAATGGGCTGTCACAGTCTAAACTACAGAAATGACAGGAAAAGCAAAACCAGGAGAAGGTAGGACTCACAGCAGCTGGGACTAACTGCAAGAGCCAACATTATTGCAACAATGGAAATAGGAAAAGTGCAAACAGGAAAGTCAATATAACTACAAGAGTTTCTCCCCCCTTGGGGATAGGATGCAGAAGAGATAATGATCTCAGGTTTTGACATGTTAAGTTCCTTAATAAGGCCTGGATCTGTTCTATGCATCTACTCTAAAAGTCTAAGTGAATGACTGTGGAAAGAAATCCAATAAGCACTAGGCTTTCCCTAGAACTTGCTAAACTAGTTCATGATAACTTGAACTGGTTGGTTACTTATTTTTTGCAAGCTGGTGTTGGCAATCTGCTCAGCTGTCCTCTGAATGACCTCAGCGGATCTGCTGACCACTATTCACATCTGCCCTGCCAACTGAGGGAAGAAAAATTCCAATCTGGAGATGGGGCCACCTGGACTGGATTTGCCTTCTGAGAGGGCCACAGGATATAAGGCAGAAAACTTCAGAGCTGACATTTTTCATGCTTCAACACTTAAAGTGAAAGAAAACATATAGGTAAATATCAGTGATAAAGTTCCTTGTCAATGGCCTCCTAAATTCTCTGAAATCTAGGAGTCAACATGCCCATTTGTCACTTAATCCTCGATGGTGGAACACTCTACAGAAATTCAGTCACACACATTTGGATTGGTCGGTCTCCTAAATAACCAAAACATTACAGAGATCAAACTGCTTCATAAAAATGGAAATTACCATTTGTATAAACAAAATATGCATCAAAGCTCCCCAGTATGTCTTCAGAAGCTATGAAATTAAATTAACACCTTTCGGAAAAGGATCGAATGTGTGTGTGTGTTCACACACTCAGAGACATACTTCAGAGCCAAATATGCCACCCTTCACAGACTTTGTCAACTCTTCAACAACATGTGCTAATAACATTTTTAAAACATTTAAAAACATTTAGCTTTTAAAAAGTGAATGAGGCCACTTTATTCAGTGAAAAATAGAGGGGTGATTTAGAAGGCAGAATGATTGTCCAGGTTGGAACATAACCCAGTCGTGGAGGTCTTGTTGCCTCTCTCAATGGGTGTGCTAACCAGTCACCAAAGATGGCGCCCAACCATCAAGACAGGGAGTGACTTTGTGCCCCTGGACTCAGGGATGGTCTTGTGAGTTGCTTTGGTTAACAGAATGCAGCAAAAGTGACATTCTTGGACTTTCAAGCCCAGGTCTTAAGAGGCCTGGCAGCTTCTACTTCCTCTCTTGGAAGCCAGCCACCATGTGAAAAGCTTGGCTACCCTGCTGGAAGAGAGGCCTCGTGGACAGAGGCCTGAGCCGTCTTGGACAGTTAAATCCAACTGAGATCCCAGCTGAATGCAGCTGCACGATTGAGCCAGGAGAGAACAGCAGATGAACCTCAGCCATCCCACGTGAGAAATAATAAGTCAGTGCTATTTCAAGCCACTACATTTGGGGTCATTTGCTATGCCATAATAGATCACTAAAACAATGGGTGACAAAAGATATCAAATGGTTAAAAGTCAGCTACACCTGTCATTCATCTGCAACTACCTGGGATCATCTTGGGATTTTATAAGCATCTCCTTGCAAACTAACTTAAATAGAGAAAACCACAAAGGACCTTATCTTATCATATCCAAACACTAGCATTCAGTAACATCTAGGATACCAGCACTTATCTTCCTTATCTTCCAGTGGATTCTGGCAATTCTATCCCCAGAACCCTGTAGGGGGTTCCCCAAGTATGTCCCTTGATTGGTGAAGCTCTCTCCTCACTTGTATTCCTGCTTTATTTAACATAATACGACAAACCTGCAAATGCTTCTGTTAGAAAGATTAACAAGGTGATGAATGCTGGAGTAAACGAAACTTCAGTATGAGCACTGGGAGGAGGAAGAAGATGGAGCAGAGGCCTTAACTGCACTTTATGGCATGGACTACATGGAGCCACAGGGACAGCAATGACCAGGCGGGCTTGGAGTGGACTGATTACTAGCCCTACTTCCTGAACCTCCCTGCATCCACACCCTGGCCATGAGTGCACTGTGGTCAGAGTGCACTTCTTTGTCTCTGGACTTTGGGCTTATTCGTGTGACCTGTTTTGGCTATTGAAACATGGGTGCAAGTGACAGTGTGCCAGCTCTAATACACACTTAAGAGGCATTATTTGTACTGCATGCACTCTTGCCCTTCTGCAATTGGAAAGCATGTCCCCACTGGCTCACTGGTCCCAGGAGGAAGACGAGAGACACATGGAGCAGCGCCACCCCAGCTGACCCACCAACTCATGATCAAAAAAGAAACGCTTATTGTTGAATGCCACTGAGATCTTGAGGTTGTCAAATACCAAGCAATAGTTGACTAACACAAGGCTCCTTTATCAGATGGTAACATTTGCAAAATCAAATACACAGAGTATTCTAGAACTATAGAGTCTTCCTGGCCATACAAGTTGTAACCAAATTATGAAATAGATGGTTAAGTGGTCTCACTGCCAAGCAGAATTTAAGTACAATATATTGAATATCAGTGAATTTTGCTTTTACAGTCTAAGATTATCTTTCTAAAGACTGTCATCTAATATTCAAAGTCCTCTATATTTTAACCCTAACTTAGTTTCCTAGCCAATTCTCTCCCACTTATATTTTATATTTCATTCAAATTGGATTATTTATAATTCTTGAATATGTCTCACATTACCTCTAGCCTTTCCTCATTCAATTCCTTCCTGCAACCTTCATCTGACAGGTTTAGAATTCTTCCAGACCTTTAAGGCCAAATTCAGATGTCACCTCTCTAAGAAACCTGCTTTGACTCTGCCTTTTAATGCAGACTGTCTGTCCCCCTGACTCTTATCATGATGATTTCCTTTCCTCTTATGATATGTGGCTTATTCTGCCTCTGAACACTTCCTTACCAGCTTATAAAGTCCTAGACAGTGTTGGGGCACAGAAAAGTATTCCCTAAAATATGATGCTTTGCCTCGGGGCCTGCCCAGGGACCTGGGGCATGGAGAAAGGGACTGGACCCCTCTCCCCCAACCAGCCACACCAAGCCAGCTCCTTGGGTCTCACCTGGTGACCCAAGGCATGGAGAAGGGAACTGGACACACCTCCCACAACCTGGCACATGGCACCAGTGACTTGGGGCCTGCCCAGGGACCAGAGACATGGAGAAGGGGACCAGACACACATCACAACCAGGCATACCGCCAGTGCCAAGGAGCATACCAAAAACAGCACCTCCATGTGGGTGGCCCACTGCAGCCTCCACAATAACCATGGCTGCCTCAAAAGCGACTAGACACCACAAGCACCATGCAAATGGTCCACCAACCACTGGAGTGCATTCACACAAGAAGAGTCACCAGCAGAGACAAAGAAAAGAAGAGGATGTCTCTTTCCACAAAGCCCATTTTAGAGTGACAGAAGCAGCATCTGCTCTATGATAATATTGGGGGACCCGATCACATCTCTCAGCATTGGACAGATCATCTAGGCAACAAATTATCAGAGTAAGCATGATTCTTTCAGAAGGAGAGAAGAAATCTAGGGTAATTAGAGGGGGGAGAAGGAGGGAGAGGGGGAAGGGGAGAGATTGGACAAGGGGCATAAAGAATAATTACGATTTGTAACAATACATATGCTAGTAATATTGATTTGGTCAACATATCTCAATGTTCAACCCCCAAAATATGCATAATTGATTTTGATTCAATAAAAAAAATAAATTAAATTTTAAAAAATATGGTGCTTTGAAAATTGAAAGGCCTTATAAATAAGCCTCAGAATCAAGGTCCCTCTAAACTTGTCCTGTCTTCCCCACCAAGCACTGGGGGGGACTTTCTCTGCAATTTCTCCATCTGACTAAGAAAGCATCTTTCCAAAAGAAATGCAATTTTCTTAACATCCCCTCCCTAGGAATCTTATCAAATAACTAGAAAAGATCAACCCCTGGAGAAAAGAAGAGAATAGGAGGTCACCACACTTGCACAGACTCTTTCTCAAGATAATATCTGCCTCTCAGGCTCATTTCCTAATAACCATTTCCTGTCCCTCTAAAGAATTGTCTATATTCCCTTCCTCCCATCTCCCCTATGAAGATTGGTACATACGCTTCTGTACCCCACTGGGTTATTGGGAAATCACTCTCTTGTGATTCCTCCACACATTGCCCTTCCCCAGCATGTTAAAATGAAATGTTTATGCCTTTTCTTCGTATTAATTGAATCTCAACAGTTGACTTTTCAGTGAACACCAGGGGTGAAGAGGAAGCTTTCCCTTGGCCCCCACAACAGCAAGGTTTATTTATCTCTGTAATCTCCATGGCATTTAGCAAAAGGCCTTACACATAGTATAATACCAATTAATACTTTTTTTGCCTTAAGGAATGAGTAACCAATGGGAGCTAGCAGGGCACCAGGAAGCCATACTGAGAAAGAAAAGTGGACTTTAGAGTCTGAGAGATCTGGATTCTGTCACTTAGTAGCTGGGCAACCTTGGACCAGTCCATCTCTCTGTGCTTCAGCTTTCGAATATGATAAATTGGGATGGCACATATTTCACGTGATTGTTGTGAAAACTCAACGTGAAAATGAATGTAAATGCCTCACCATGTTTGACAATGGTGGTGGCCCCATAAATGGTAGCTCTATTATAAAAATGATAATGACACAGAACATCACACAGAAGTTAGTTTTATTTTCTCTCAAAGCTTAAGTGTTTAAGGGTCAGTGACTCTAGCTCCAATTAGCTGTTTTCCCAGAAACTATGGTTTCAATGATCTGGATTCTAGCTTTATGAAGATGCTCATACTAATATATATGTTACTTTTCTCCACAGTTCTAAATTCTATAGGTAGTCATCAGTAGAAGCAAATTTGTCCCAGGCAAGAAACATATCTCCTTAAAAGAAAACAAAGAAAACAAGCTCCTTCCTATACTCTCCAGTCCACTTTTAATAGAGCAATCCTTAGTCAACTAAATGATTTCTGACAAAGGCACCAAGAACACACCTTGGGGAAACAACAGTCTCTTCAATAAATAGAGCTGGGAAATCTGTATATCCACATGCAGAAGAATGAACTAGACCCCTATCTCTCACCACATACAAAAATCAACTCAAAATGGATTAAAGACTTAAATGTGAGATCCAAAACTATAAAACTACAAGAAGAAATTGTAGGGGAAACATTTTCTAACATTGGTCTGGGCAAAGATTTTTTGGATAAGAACTCCAAAACACAGGCAACAAAAGTAAAAACAGATAAATGGGATTACACTAAAACAGAGCTCTTTCCCAGCATTCCCACTTCTTCACCAGGGGACTAAAACAACCATTACAATGGATCAAAGGCTAAAAGCAGCAGAACTATTTAGCAGTGACTAAATGGTGCAAATGCAGTTGTTTACATGTAAACATTATCTCAATGAGGTTCTTTATCAGTAGAGGTGAAGAGGTGTTTTTATAAATAAGTAAATGTCAAGTAGTAGGTATTATTGTCAAATAATTGTTAATAATAATTCAGCAAAAACTGTTTTATCTGCCTTGTACTAACTGGAATTTTGTACACATGTCCACGCTTCATCAGAGCAATAGTTAATTGTCCAAAGGACAAACTCAAGATCAGGCAAACTCAAAAGCCTGTAAGCGGCCAGGCAGGTAATGTCAGTGAGTGAATTGGACTTGGTGTGCATCCACCAGAAAGGGTCAGCAGTTCACTGCAGGCCACAGCCTGACTTGATGGGGCAATTGCTACCCCACCCTGCTGACTGTCGCTTCAATGAATGAACACCCAGTGTTGCCAGATCTTCTGAAGAAGTTTGGGGTTTTTGTGCAATACTCCAGTTTTTAAAGGCAGCCTTGCCTTTCATTTTAAAATTATTTGGGGAGCCAAAAAATATATTTGCAGGCCAGATGTGGCCATGGGTTGGCAGTCTGTGGATATCTAGTATCTTGCAGTAGATATTCTAAAGTCACTTTGAATCATCACAGAGAGGTTAAAAGATGATTATTAAATTCATTATATTTGTATTTTTGAATCTGGAAATGTATAATTCACTCTCCGTGAATCCTGAAAAGCACCTCACTCCCTCATTTATAAATCCTCACTCACTTCACTTTTGGACCTCTATTTACAGTCTTACAGTTCTCCCCCACCAGGGCATCCCTTGGCCACTGTCCCACACACCTACTTAAATCCTACTAGTTCTTTAAAGCCTGATTTAAATGCTAGATCCTGTATAAAACCTCCACGATGCTCCTCAAAGTCCCCTATGTATAAATTATGACGTAAATTACCCAACGTAGAAGATCTGCACTGATTCTATTAGACCTCACCATGTCCTTACCCCACATGCTGTAACACAATAATCGCTACAATTATTCACCGCCACCGCAGCGATAGGCCTGGAGTCTACAAGTCAGGAGTGAAGTTGGCGAGCACTCACCGCCAAATGCATCTCCGTTCTGGTAGCTCTTCCCTTTCTGGGCTTCCTCTTCATTTTGAACAGTAGCAACATGCTTGGCGGAGGCACAGCCCATAGTCTCATTCGGTCAGCTTCAGCTGGGCTGAACTGCAAATCATCTCTACAGACACGGGAACATTTTTTTGTTTCTTTAAACACAAAGAGAATCCACCTTGCTGCTGAGTTGGTCAAGCTGCGCACACCTGCAAGAACAGAAAAAGCTAGATCAGAATGGGGGAGCCCGGCCCAGTGTGCGTCTCAGCATCCAGCTGGGCTGTGTGCACTAGGTAGAATCAGGCATAGCCCCCTGCACCAGGACTGCAATGGGGGACCCAGGAAGGGAATGCAACATGGCCCGTTCTCCTTTGATCCCCACTCAGAAAGCAGTTCCAGAAGGGGTGCCCCTGAACAGCACATGGCTGAGGGGTGAACGTTTTGAGGAGATACAAAACTATACAAACATTTATTTAAATAAATATCTGAGCACTACTCCTTGCCACACATTACACTGAAAGTGCTTATAGGTTTGCTAATATTCTAGAATCTCAAAAACCTTCAGGGAAAGAAAAGCACATGCTTGAGGTCCACCCAGTTCAGCAGGCTGAGATAAGGCCATCAGCTTCCCCGTCCTACCCTGCAGGCCAGCTCTGCCCAGCTCTGCCATTTGCAATAAATACTGATTATGACTATATCAGTGGTCATGTCTATATAATTCCTCAGACTATTCTATCACTGGTTGTATTAAATCATTAATAAAAAGAACAGGGTTGGTTGGTGAAGTTTTACAACCTGGGAAGATTTTTTTCCTAGATAGTTAATGCTTTTATCTTCTCTACACTTCAGGTAACCTCATGTTAACATATTTTCATTTTTAAAGCTATACAAAATCCAGGCCTATGGATGGACACACCACACACACACACACACACACACACACACACACACACACACACACACACACACACGCACACACACACACACACCCCTATTCTATTATTTAGCAGTAATGTCTTTAAAGCCACAGTATTTCTATTTCATGGTCTGTTCACAGTAATGTATAGAGCTTAGGGATCTGATGGGGGAGAGACTGACATTTTTAAAAGTGCACATAATACAGTAAGTGCTATGATAAAGGTTTCACAGGAATCTATGATAATGCAGAATTCAAAAGAGCAGATTAAATTATCTCCAGACAGAGGCAGAAATTAAAAGAGGAGATGGTATTTTTTTGTAGGGTCTTAAAGATTTGGTAAAAATTTACCAGGCTGACAGGATAGGCGCATCATTCAGATGTGAGCAAAAGCCTGTGCTAAGACACTACGCTGTAGACAAGACTAGCCTGACATATTTATGTGTGCTTATTTTATGGGGGGAAGAGGGGGACAGGGAAGAGGATTGGACTGTTAATGCCTTGTGAAGGGTCTGGAGAAGGCCTCACTACCTTTTATCCAATTGAATTAAGATAAACTATAAAATGTCATATGATCTAGGAAGTCTTTCTGATCCAAGTTTGAGCACACTGTGAAAATATTAAATTCATAGTGTAGAAATCCATTCTGTCAACCTACCCTGGTTTTGGAAGAAGCATCATCGAACTATTCAGCAAGAGAGCTAGGAGAAGGCATTCAGCTCCAAAGGTAGCAGAAGAGGAAAAACTCCTCTCCCACCAGGCAGCAGCTAAGAGATGCTGCTGCTCTTGCTGCTGCTGCTTTGCATTCCCTGCCCTCATCTCCAGCATCATCAGTAAGGTAACAGGGGTGGGGCTGCAGACGTAAATTCTTGACTTTTCAAAAAGGAACTAAGGGGAAAACAACCTCACACATACACAGGAGAGAAAACTGAAGTGAGAGGGGAAGCCTCGCTTCCCTGACTGTTGCCACCTTTTCAAAATAAACAAAGCGAAAATAGAAAAGGGAGAGGAGACCCTAAAAAGATCACCAAAGTACCTTGAGAATTAAGAGACAACTTACAAACATCCCCCGTGGGAGTCCTCTCGTGCTTTCCTCTTCCTTATTCCAATTTCATGTTTACAGCCTCTAATGCTATCCAAGAAGTAAAGGTAAGAATCTAAGACAGGAATTATCTTCTGCTACCCCTGAAAAGCATTTTGTGGTGTTTCTGCTGTGTTTCAGAAGGTGTGTTAATATAAAAAATATACATATTTTTTATTTGAACTTAAATAGTTGAAATGATATGAAAATCAAATATACTGCAGCAGGACAACAAAAATAAACATATAAGAATGATCTTTTTTTAAAAAAAAAAAACAGAATGTTTCTGTTATTCAGGCTTTGGAGTGAGGGGCAGGTTAACAAGCAGCTTAGATATGATTATCCAATTCAAACAATAACTAAGGAAGTTTCAACTTAATTATATATTTTTAAAAGCACTATCACTCAATATGAGTTCTCTCCAAATCATAAATGGGTGTAGATTTTGTTTTTGAAACATATACAGGATATATTTTAGAGTGATATTTTCAAGTTTTACAAATTTATCAGAAATATATCTGAATAATTTACACATTTGAAGGTGATAATTATGAAGTTATTTGAGGGGCAGAAGATCTCCTATTCATAAAGTCAATCATAGTTTTACTATGTCACTGGATTCTGCACATAAACACTTGCCCAATCATTCATTCATTTAATCAAAAGATATTTATCGAAAACTACTAAGTGACAGATGTGTTCGGTAGGTATTGGGGTATATAGTGGTAAACAAGATAAGATATGGTTTTCCCTCAATACCCACAGAATATGAACAACCAGAGAAGGAGACAGTTAGAAAAACCAGTTTCACAGCAATATGGTATGGCTATCGCAGGTTAAATACAGGATGACAGAGGACTTCACCCCACAGGCTTCTGACTCAGCTTTGGGAGAGTGTCAGGAGATGTCACAGGTTTGAGACCTGACCACAGCTAAAGAAACATCATGAAAACACCCCTGAACTGCATTTCTTTTATAGCCTGATATGATGTCAAGGTTTCATTTCTACTGAAAATTCTTCCACTTAACCTCAATCCAACGAAGACCTCAAACTGAGCAGAACTTCAGAAATGTATCTTTAATGACAACTAGAATCATCTGCTCAAAAATGGTTCCCTTCAGTTTGCTCTAGCCTTCTCATAAACTACAGTAATTTTTTAGCTTCCATTATTCCATTAGCTTTGCTCAGTTTTCCTTCCCCAGCCCCCACACCCTCTATTCATTTACCTCTCTGAAACCACAGCACAGTCTCATAGGTGAGACTGAAAACAAGTGTGCAGAGACCACAACACGCGCAGATCTGAGAGTCTCGTTTTCACCTATTGTTACTCACAGCGTGCTGTTTCTGAAGTCACGGATCATAGTGTGAGAATTAAACCGAAGCATCTTTGATGTCTGATGGAATCTTCCAAAACTAAGTGCCACTGAGGGTGTTTTTTTTAAGCTAAATAATCTATGCGATAGGCTCATCAGGCACCTCTAAAAACATGGGGCCCAATTAATTGCTCATGGCTTTGTTTAAAAACCTCTCCAAATGGTTGTATGTCTACATTATCCTGTGCCATGTAATTAGAAAGTGTAATCTATCACGCCATGAGCTAACCTAATTTAATGCCATCTTTATAGGATAGTTTTCCTGTTTTTGATAAAAATATATCAGCAAATTTGTAAATCCAATTCAAATTCAAAAATGGATTAAAGAATGTGTAACCATGTGTGTTTATCCTTCCTCTCCTTACATGGTGCCTCAAACTTCTTTAAGGAGAATTATTGTTCCAGAACACTCTGTGTTATAACATGAGGAAGTTCTTCTTTCTACACAATATAACATACTACAAAGATGTAATACCTTTGCCCTTCTATAAGGAAAGATTATGATGGCTCTTCTCTTTACCTTAATTTTTTGAATTAGAAGCACGGTTTTATAAAAAAAACCTACTTTTATAAAACTGGGAAGGAAGAAAATCAACAAAATCTGTTTTTGAGAAAAATCAAAGGCATTTAACCTTTTTTCAAAAAAAGACTACAGGAAAATATTTCTGTTTACATAATATTGTGGGTAATTTCACTTTCCACTAATTAGTCATGAGCTTTTTCATTTTGCATAGAAAAGCCAAAAATATTGTAGACAATTTCCTTGTCAAGAAAGGCACTTCTTAAAAAATGAATTTTTTTCTTAAAAAGTGAATTTTTTCATAAAAGAAGTGATAAACTCCATAAAGAAATCCTAGGCCAGAAAGAACATGAATACCTTAGGATTAGACAAACTCCATAAAGAAATCCTAGGCCAGAAAGAATGTTATGATTATTCCACCTTAGGCTCGGAGGATTGGAGAGAAATCAAACTCTGATGGCCAAGGGTACACAGAGAGCTCTGAAGACAGCAGTTAAGAAAAGGATCCAGCCACATTATTAATAGATCAGCAGCAAAGTGCCCCCTTTTTCCTGATTAAAAAAAGAAATCAAGTCCACATCTAAAAACCCCTTTATTTTATTGAAGAAAGATCCAATATCTAAGCTCCATTAAAAAAAAAAAAAATATATATATATATAAATAACTAATCAGTCTGCTTGCCCATCTGCTCTGCTTCCCTGTAATGAGTGTTAATACGGCAGCCCGCTGGAAGGAAGAAAGGCAGCTTAAAAGTGATTTCTAATCTTGAAGCTTTGGTATCCTCGGGCTACTGTTAACACCATTTCACATTTCATTGTGGATGTTAAAAATAATACATAAAGAGATGTCGCATTTGACGTGTGGATAGTCTGGAAAAGTCAAACCTTCCTGTTACCCAGCAATTGCCGGCATCACAGAACATACTCACTCCTCACCTCACGCTCATTTGGTGGCATGACAATTGACAATATGCTATTAATTCTAAAAATACATGAATTTTGGCTTCTGCCTTCATTATGGGAAAACTCTCACTTCTGCAAATGATAATTGCACAGAGGCGTCTCTCAGAAACATAACAATAATAAGTCCTGTACAAGAGGACACATTTTGGCTGGATTTCTACAGTGAGGTATGGGGACAAGGAGGCAAGGTGACAAGGGCAAAGAGCACTGGACAGGGCGTGAGACCACTGAGCGCTGGTCTCAGCCCTCACAGGCCTGCTTGGGGGCCAAGGCATGTCTTTGAGCCTCTTTCTTTGATTCTATGATGTAACTGAACATATATCCAAGAAGCGATGCTTAGGATAAAATGACCACTTACAAAAAGGCCATGTCTTACCTACTTCAATGTATTTACACACTTTGTTTTTAATACCTACTCGGTGAGGATATACTTGCAAGTCTGAAACCCCAACATTCTCAGGAAGGCCTATGAGGTCTAAAGATTATAACCAATGATGCTTTCGACCAAGGGTATTGATTTCAATTGTGCATAGGCTGAAAAAATAAACAAAGATTAACTCTCCTATTTCCTCTTCTCTATTCTGTCTTTAATGAATAAAATTAATTTTAACAGTGTTTCTTGTAGGAAGCTGGTAAGAAAAAGTTTGTGGAATTTAAGATTTAAGAGTTTTGCTAAGGATTTAAGAGTTTTGCACCTTTATCGCACACCTGAAAACTCTTCTTTTGTGCTACCCATATATGTTCACATAAGTTCATGCATGGGGGACACTAATTTTGAGATGGCAAGAGAAGAAAACACCAGTTCCTGATGAAAGTCAAGCATCCCCAGCAGTGTGAACCTATGCAGGAGTTATTGCCACTTCCAGATTTCCTCCTCAGTGCTCAAGGCCAATGGCAGATATTCCTAGACTTTGAGTCCTCTTTTGTCTTCCACTTCCATGACCAAGAATACCATGGGCATTTGCAGGAAGTTATCAACCTGTGTCATTTGGGGGCTTCTGTGCTATGTGCTTTTACAGGAAGACACTGATGACTGAGATTTCTTAACAGCTGTGCTGCTCGTTCAACATGTCACTTGGGCCAAATCCATGTGATTTGTTTGTCAGTGCCCTAAAAATAATAATAGCAGCACCTGTTTTCCCTCTGTTTTTGGATTGTTTTGAAAATCTAAGTAGATAATGAAATGCTTTGAAAAGCACTTATATATGCAAGATAATAGTGTTCTCTGCATGCTCTGCTATGCCAGGTGTAGGACATTTTCCATCAGACCCACAGCTTTTCAAGAGCGTTGGTGGAATCAGCTTCCCCAGAGGGCTCCTGGCAGGAGGCCCCACTGGCTTAACTAACCCAAGCACACCCAGACCACCGATGCTAAGAAATCAATGGAAAAAATGAAAGAAAACAGATGGAATGGTAGAGACAAAAATCAAGAAATGACTAGGAAGAGAAAGTAGAATAAGTATGAATTACTAAAAAGCACAATTTGATTTTAACCAAAGCAAATAAGTCGTGATCCTTCCAGAATGGCCAGTGAAGACCATCCTGGGCACTCTGCATGTTGAAATATATTATAAAGAACAGAAATGATTCTTGCCCTTGAAGGACTGGCATTCAGATAAGGCTAACAGATCATAAATGTAATAGAGCAAAATAAAATTTCAATGACTAATATACCTTGCAGGGAAACAAAAGATCAGAGATGTTCTTGAGAGTCAGAAGTTATCTCAAGCGAATTAAATTAGTGCTTGCCCCAACTTTATTTTATGCACCAAGAGATGCAGGAACATCCAGCAAAATGTGCTGCTCTTAGCAGACCCTTAGTAAGCACCTGCTGGTGGGGAAGACAGTGAAACAGATGTCATGTCAGTTTTGAGCCTGCTAATCCTCTCTGATACTATAAACTACAACAGAGAACTGTAGCTAGATTCATCCTTTAGAAACCTGTAAGTTCCTTTCATGGTGCCAAAGGACAAGAAAGAGAAAACACCGTTGATCCTGTGTCCCTTGAACACATCTGGTTACTGTGGTAGATAAAAGGAAACGTGACCAATAGACGTAAAAGATAGTTGTCTAAGCTAATCATTAGAAGCAAACGTGAGAACAGTTTAAGAACAAAAAAAAAGCCAGCTTGTATTTATTTGGGCACTTATTTGGTACTGATATTTGAGTATGAATATATTTAACATTCTCAGAATTAGCAAAATTTTAAATAATGTAACAATACTTTGAAAAAATCTGAATCCCACAAAATGAAAAAGTGTTCCCCTGAAATCTAAATACACATCCCTCTTTCCTCCCAAAATAACCTCTTTCCTCCTTTTTCCCCCTGCTTACTAAAATAAGTGAAATTATCCATGAGAGATTGGTGCAAATTCTGGCCTAAGATCTCTCTCTCTCTCTCTCTCTGTGGTCTATCTCAGGCCTCACTATTCCAGGTCTGAGAAAAGTCTGCAATGATCCAGTTACTTAGTAAACCCACCTCTAATCTGCTGGTCAGAGGGCTGCTTGTTGAAATAAGTGTCTCTAGAGGAAAGCCTTGACAACCTGAAATTCTGTCATCTGGAATCTTCAACAGCTCAAGGTCTGGAAGTGCCCTGAAAACGTAGAGAAAGCGAACACAAAACCCCTTTGTTGGTGAAGAACTTAGTCTCTCTCTCTGTCTTTCTCATACACATACACACTGTAAAAGTTCTGAAGATGAGAAGATTATATCCAATATTTTGTGACTGATGGAGAGAAAAGAATTGCGTAACTTTGGGCAAGTCACTTACTTCACAGCGCCTTAGTTCCTCATTTACAAAATAGGATAAGACCTGACGAATTTTGAGGACTAAATGAGATAATATATGTAAAGCCCTTAGGACAATCCCAGGCACAGAGACGGCTACTGTCATTACATCACTGTCATCATTATTACTTAATGGAATGGTGATGAATTTTAAGATAAGAGGGACAGAGGCAAAAGAGACTTAGAAAGAAGAGATGAAAAGAGAGATAAGAGGTTAATTTTGGCAGCTTGGTGGTTCTTAGGAACTGCCCCAAAGATAAACAGGCAGACCGAACACACCAGAAAGCAAGAGACAGCAATTCTGCAGCAGGAGAAGCACGTGGGCTATGTGCAGCACTTGCAAAGACGGCCTGAGAAGTGCCAGGTGTTTTTGATGCACTGGGGTGGGGAAGGTCAACCTCTGTGTAGCACATCCTAAGGCTGCAAAGGCAAAGGCTGTGTGAGGACAAGTTGAAGGTTAGTGAGCTCTCCCAAGCTCTGGCACAGCCTTGATGAGTATGCAGCTCCTTCTTCCTACTGTTACACATTTATGTGTCTGTGTCTTTTGCCAGGCAGATCTTCAAGGTCATGACCATGTCCTAATCATTCCTCTCTATATTCCCTATGGCATACTGTCAGGCACACAGTAGGGTCTGCAATACATGCTGAATGGATAAATTCCCTTAGAAATCTTTTTTCACAAAGAGGTGTGGGGTACTTCTTAAAGAAGGGAGCTTCCCTCAGCCCCATGTCCTAGATCACCTGCATGGACAGTGATTTCTTTAGTCCACTGATAACTAAAGTTAAAAATGTCTATCTCAGCCATCACAAACGATTTCAAAGTATGTTCAGTATATACTCCCTAAAAGACAGAAAGGGAGTAATATGTAATACAATACCAACATAATGCAATTTTGAAGGCTTTTGGCACTTGTACGGTTGGCCCTAATATGCCCTAGAAAATTGTGCTATCTATTGATTTCAACACTCATTTTGGGGGAATTGCTTAGTTCTCAACATTCCACTAAGGAATGGAGATTCCAAAATGGATCAGACAGCTAGACCTTGGTGTGCATTTCCTCACTTTAAACTAGAATCTAGAGAGGTTTGGCAGTGCTTTTAATACTCACGCACCTGAAGAACCAAGGTTTTTGTTTATTTGCTTGTTTTTGATGAAATTCAAATCTTTGATTAGCTTTCCATAACAAAGAACTATTTAAGGTTGATGTCCCTAGAAGGCCAAACAAATTGAAATTATAAACATCACTTTCAGGAAGCACAAGTCAGTGCTTCTTTAACCTACTGAGTTAAAAAAAAAAAAATAAAAGACACCTCAGGTCTCATACTGCTTTCAAGAAATGCACAAGACTTTTGGGAACTTCATCGATTTTGTAGTGCTCGGCCCCAAACACATTCTGTGCAATCATCTACTCAAAGAAACCAAAGAGTAAGAAGCTGAGAGGACAGATACAGCAGGATGAAAAAGCAAAGTCACTTTGTATATACTTTGTATGTATGTATGAATGTTCCAGCATTCTCCGGCCCCTGACGAGTTCACTCATGACTCTGAAGTCTTTCCTCTGAATGTACCATCATTTCTGGGATGTTTTTTGGAGTGTGAGATAACAATAACATAAAAGTGAGGGCAAGATGGTCTTCCCTAGCACTCTAAAAGATCATATACGTTGCAGATTATGAACTATGATGACCTTGTAAATGTTACCAAAAATTGTAGCCTACTCTTTTAAATCAGTTCAACATTCCCCATTTGAAGTAGCATAATAAGTGAACATGGTGTTCTTTCCTACGTGTTCAGCGAAAGGTTCTTAGAGAAAGAGACCAGAGTGGCAAGCTCAGGAGAACTGGACAACATGGGCAGGAGGACCACGACGGGGGCTGACAGGAGACCGCAGCTCACCCTCAACAGGCATCAGGCAGCACCCCCGGGGGGTTAACGCTCTCTAGCAGACCACATTCAGTGCTAGTCTGAGACATGAAAGTTGCAAGCCTATCTGAATAGAGTACTAAATGTGTGGCTTGATGATAAACCCTTTTACCTAAAAAAGGTAGAGCAGAAATAGGTGAAAGTGAGGATTTGACCACATTCTATCCTAAGGAGGCCTTTGCCCCAGCTGTCTTTGTGAGATCACCCATGGGTGGCCTAGCTGTGGTGGTTACATTCCTGCATATGACAAACGTACATCTGGCAAACTGCTTATTATTGCTGTATCTGGGAGGATTGTCATCTGCCATCACCTATTACATCACTGCCATTACCACCCCAGGAACAGGCCTGCAAAAATAAAAGACACATTTTCTAATCCTAGGATCTCTCTGAAAATTTTAAAGAATTTTTAGGATCCACATTAAAATTTGTATTTGTAGATCATTTTCTGGACCCAGTCCCCAAACCTCTCACTTATTCATTGACTTTTTCTATGCCATATTTTTTGTTGGTTTGTTTAATTCTTCTTTGAGAGAGGAAAAAACTTAGTCATGTCCAGTGGGCACTGGGATGGTCCTTCTGGCAGTTTTAAAAGCATCGCAAATGATTAAAATTTGCGGTAAAAAATTTTATTCTCATAAATTCATAATTATCCCATTAATTTTCTACAACAAAACAAATAAGATTCTTAATTCACTGATTCTGTTGGGTCCTTCCCCTGTCCCGAAATCCTCCATAATTCACTAATGCCCTGAGGTAAAGCCTGAGATGCCTGGATTTTCAAGCTTCACCTGTCTTCAGGGACACCTGAGGTCAAGGTTCCTAATCTTACAGATGAGAAAACTGGAAGCTGAGGACTTCAGGCAACTTTCTAGGGGTCCCCCAGGACCCAGTCCTGCTTCCCCACTGTCACCTCTTCCTACTGCTCCAAGGTAACTGGCATCCTCTCCATCCCATCAGGTGGCTCGCACAGTCCCACCTCTTCACTTCCGCTTAAGCCTTTTATTTTCCAGGAAGAAGCCTTCCCATCGTTCCATGCCTGCCCTCAATTTTCTCTCTTTCCTAAACTCTAACTCAGTCAATTATTTGGTGTTTCTTAGACATCGCTCTTAAAATAGATGCTAAGTGCTTTGAGGGCAGAAACCCTCTCTATTTGTCTCCCCTGCTATGATGAGTGCTCTGCTAGGCAGAGAGCAGGAACTCAACAAATCCTCTTCAAAGAGCTCACCAGTGGCTGTCTCTGTCTTTCCACCTCTGCACCTGCTACACCACCCTGCCTAGAACGTTCTCCTTCCTCAATTTTGCCTGGCTAACTCTGGTCTGTGTAAGCTGTCCCTCCCACAAGGTCCCAGCGTACCTGATAATTACCCCTCATGGCCCTCATCATAGTGCAGGATATCCGTCATTCCTACTTACCTATCACTTCCACAACTCTAGAGTGCAAGCTCCTTGAGAGACACAGACTGTGTTTCTTGTTCCAGCTTCTAACAGGGATTAGCTCAGAATATGTGCTCAATAAAAAAAAAATAAATGAATCCTCCAGAAGTAAGTGGAAACTCCTTCCCATGGAATTCAAGGCTTTCCACCTACATCTCCAATCCCAAATAGCTCTCTATAGCCACTTGGCTCCAGCCAGTTTTGTCTGCTACTAACCCCTGAATGTATTTTCATTTTCTAACTCTAACTGCCCCTGCTCACAGTCTTCCCCTTCAGTAGAAAGCCATCCCCCTTAATCTCTGCCTGTTATTCAAATTCCACCCATCCTTCAAGGTGCAGAACAAGTCTTATCACCTCCACAAAACCTTTCTCCAGGCCACACACATCTTCCCTTTCTCTAAAGTCATCAGCATGTGTCTGTACATGGTCCCTTCATCACTTACCCATGTGGCTATATGTCTGCAGTGATCTTTCCATATCAGTCTAAATTGGCCCAAAGGGAGCCCCCCTCCCTATGAAGTTAGCATTTACCCCTCATTTAGGAAATAATTATATGCACAGCCTTGGGACATCTGTGTTGATGATATATATTGGTAACTTTTGTGCATTTTTGTCTTGGTGTCCTAATTCATTTATAAAATTTTCAAGGCAAATCATGCTTTTGGTTTCTTTGATCCTGGGCAATTCTTTGCACAAAGTAAGAGGTTAGTAAACATTTGTTACCTGACATGCTGGCTAGAAAGCAAAGTGTGCAGGATGTGAGAACTATGGGAATTATTTTTTTAAAAAAAAACAAAAAAACTTTGACCAAAAGTTCAGCTGAAAATTTCTGATTATTAGAGGCTGCTTAAAAAGGTCAAATGTTGATAGTATAATTACAGCATAATTTGGTAAAATTACTCTCTGAATAAAGGTTATTTTTAAATAGAAACTTTTGTCTGTGATAAAAAATTGTGAATAGAAGATAAAAATTAGTAGAAAAGGAATAAAAAGGAAAAGAAAGAAAAAACATACTCATATGCCCCAAATTAACACACACCCCCTTCCTCCCCCTAGATCAGGAGAGCTGGCCTGCAGCATCCAAAACTGCATCAGTTGACTTTTACTACAAGGTCTAGTTCATGACTGAGTTAACACCATGGCTCTACAAAGGTCTACCCAACAACTCCCTGAACATAAACACAATAATTCTCCCCATGTTGCATAGAGAAGAGGGAGAATCAATCTCTTACCTGGTGTGTCATAAACATTTCCTTATAATTATGTCTTGATGTACTGTGTCTAACTATTTATTTATTTTATATCTCACTGTATTCCCCCCCCAAAATATGTACAGCAGCTGCTTTCAACCATAAATAACAATCTTAGGACACATATGCTGTGTTCAAGATTAGTAATTCAGGGTTCAGTAACCTAGCAACAGAATGTCAAGAGACCTTCTCCTCATCTGTGCCCTCAACTGCCAAGGATCTCCAGACCTCCAAGACATGGGCCTCTAAACCCACTGTTCAAACCGGGCTTGGTTGTTACAAGTCAATATTGGTCAACAATGGAAAGATCACAAAACACAGGAGACTTTTTGCCAGGCTCCAAAAACCTGAGTGTCAAGGAACATAAATAGGAAGTATGCATATTACTTGGGACCAGAGGCCACAAAGTTGTCAATTAGGCATTCACCTTTGGGAAAGCCAAATGAGGCAGCATCTATAACTCTCTAGCAACCAATATCTCACATGTTTTACATGCTGTAGGCTGAATACATATTTTTAATGGAAATGAACAAATGTACCCATGACTAGGCACCTTCTACCAGATGAAGACAAGAAGGAAAGAAGGGGACATTTTAATGTTTTGTTTTAATGAATTAATAAAAGCTGAATCCTTATCTCCAAGAAATCAAATACAGACTGGTCCTCCTCCCTGTTGCTTAGTTTGGTTTGATTTCATCAGCTCCTCTGTCTCACTTTAATGGGTGTTGGTTTCTAATGGGCATTTGTAGTTAAGGGTCTTTTGTTTCTTAAAAAAATATATACATATTTTACTGATTTTCATTTCCTACCCAATAGTGAAAATCATGATATAGGAAAGCAGCATAACAATGTGTTTTTTTAAAATCAACCATTCCAGCAGTGGCAGAAATAAGTGAAATGTGGGAGGCTGGTTATTTGTACATCAAAGGGAAAGTGAAATTATCTATAGGGTGACATGATCATTTGTTTTCCGCAATGAAGCAAGCAAATCAAATAGGAATAAAACCGGAGCCTACCATCACCATTCACAGTATAATGAGTTCTTGCTAGATTAACCATTCTCCCTCCCTGTTATACTCACTCCAAGAAAACAGATGTACAATGACATCAGCAAAACAGCCAAAGATCATCAATCTACAAGACAGGAAATGCAGCAGCCAGACTTGTATCCTTTCTGAGCATTAGCTGACTCCTGGCTGCTGGCTCTGGTTCTGCAGTGCCGGAGATAGGCTCACAAAAAGACATGTCTTTGGGAGGCAGCAAGGATCAGGGGTACATTTATCAGAAGCAGTGCCCGAGGACACGGAAACCCAAACCTGCCACGGCTCTCCAGATCAGGGGGCTACCTATGTGGTATGCTTAAGGCCAAAAATCTTGGACTCACTGAATTTTATGGTATTTCTCTTCCCTCCAACTCAACCACACATTATTAGAAGCTGGACATGAACACATTCTGTCAAGAAGACCAAAGACAGGGTGTGTGAGGCATTGGGGAGCCCTGACCACTGGCATTACAATAGTCCTTTAGATGGCCGAGGCCACCACCTTGCACGCAAAGAACAGGCCAGTTCAAAGCCCGGCTGGCCAGGTGCTAAGGTCCTAAGCAAGAAGCATGGCCTGTAGAATGGATGGGGTGGGTGTTCCTGGGTCACAGGAGTGAGGTGAGGTGCTGATACTGTCAATGCTGCCTTTAGCTCTGATGCTCCGAGTTTAAGATGGTGACAGGCATGTCAGCCTCAGTATTTTCTCTACAACTGGAGACAAGGAAGGAGACCTCTCCTCGATGTCAAACAGCGATGGAGAGCTACAGGACTCAAAGCATCCGCTGGTATCACAGATACAAAAACAACTAATAACTAATAACTGAAGTTTTCATGCCACTTTACCATTGGCAAAGGCTTTCACATGTTGGCTCTGTCAGTCAGCCAGGGTCTTATCTAGATGAGTGAGAAGATACTGACAGCACAACACTTGATGCCAGTAAATTTATTCCAGATCAAGGGTTCCTCGAGTGAGGGGAAGAAGGAGAATCATTTCTTTTAGAAAAAGGGGGAGTCATCCCATTTTGATTTCCTCTGCTTGAAAGTAACAGAGTTTTAGTGAACAAAAACTCAGGAAGAGCACTGGAGCACATTCAGTGATATTTGTAACATCTCCGACTCAATTTCCACTGCATGTCTGTTGAAGCTGCATTTTATTTTGGATGTCAACATCTGTGCAGGGAACTTGCTTCTCCTGACCATGGTAGCAGTTTCTGGAATCAGCAGGACAAACGCTAGGATATGGAGACTACTGAGTGACTTTCCTCCCACCTCTTGCTAGTCCCCACCCCCCTAAACTATTTCAATCGCCACCTACCAACAGGATTTTGAATTAAATCTGTGGCTAAATGTCTTCAGAAACGCAGTGATGACTTCCAATCCACTCGAGGAAATGTGTTTTACTCCCAGGGTGCTCGCTCACACTGCTGTCCTTGGGGTGGAAGGGTCCATGCGTGGAGTCCCAGTGGAGAAAAGCCCTGAAGAGCAACAAAAGGAGCCGGAGAGAAATGAGGTAAAGGGAAGCTGGTGAGCTGAGCAGCTGTGGAGGCTGCAGAAGCTGGAAGCAGCCAGAGGAAAAGGGAGAGAAATAAAGATGGAAGGGAAGCGAATGGATGCAAAAGCTTTTTTGAATGCTCTCCCTGCCAGGTCCACCTGACCTCTAGACTCAGCTCAAAGCATCTGGTTTCTAGAAGCTTCCATGATCCCGACCCTTCCCTGTGAGCTCTCAGCTCTTCCCACATCCCACATTGTCTCCCCCCTACCCTTTTATGTGTCTCCCCAGTGAGACAATGTATGCCAAAAGCAGGGACTCTGTTACTAACTTTTTAAACAATGTACCCCCAACTCCTAGAACTGTGACTGATGCACAGAAGGTGTTCATGTTGGTCAAATAACAGATGAATCTTAAAAATGTAGCAGGTGTTAATAAACAGATACTGGCCATCACAGTCCTGGGGCAGCTTTGGGATCTTAAACCAATATACAGCACAACAAACTAAGAAATGAATTTTATTAGAAAGGAAAGTCATTCGGTCACCGGAAAATAAAGGAGAGCTGCGTGCAGTTTCTCTCAATATTCTGCAAGCCTGAGTGAGGCACTATCATAACTAGCATCAAATCCTTACAGGTGCAAATTCAACACTTCGTACTCTTTGCCCTAAAAGTGTTAAGCAAGCCTTAATAAAGTCTGATTTACCCTCACCAGGAAGAACTTATACACTGGAAAAATGCAACGTGTTCTGTTAGAGTGATGGACTCCTTGAATGTCAGGCTATTTACTAAACAAATTACTCTCCACATCACTTTCTAATCTACTCTTCTAGTGAAGATGGCAGAAGTTGGCACGAAAAGTTTAGGACTCTGCAAAAGTCCCTGTAATGTCAATGTTCCCCAGAAAGGGATCAAACACAGAAACAAAAGTACTCACAGCAAACAGCACAGGTTCAATATTATGTACACAGGAGGCAGTTAAATAATGTTTAAGTAAATATGATTACTGATGAGATATTGTTTTTTTAAAAACGTACACTTAACTTTATTCGAGGAATGGAAAACCCTTTGACAGAATCACCACCACAGCACAGAAGCATAATAAAGATATGAACACCACGCTAATCTCTAGTTATTTAAATTTGCCGCAAAATCTTTGATGCAAGAGTTAATTTCGCACTCTTTTTGGAGTTCCACCATTCTATCATCACTTTGTTTTCCAACACAAACTTTAACGCCCCTTAAGCCCTGAATTAGTCTAAGTTTGATTCTTTTGAAGTTCTTTTTATGGCACATATTTAGAAATGAATTAAAATTAACTTTGTTATGAGAAAATTTCCAAATCATTTGTGATACCTGGCAACCAGCCAGACTGTTGTAAAAGCCAGAGTTGGTGTAAGTCAATGGAGATGTTAAATTGAAAAACTCTTGGAGTTGTTTCAAATTATAGCAGAGTCAAAACCATATCCATTTACTATTCAGTATACATGTGCCAGGCGTAATATATAGTTCTTTACTGCTTCAAATAGTCTAGATGTAAAAGTATGTATGTTAACTCCTTTAGTGAAGATGCCTTTTACTGTTTCCCCAATGGTACCCAGCACAGATGAATGAATAACTGAGATTGTGACAAACCTTCTTCCCCTACTTATCTTTAGGGTGGACTCCTGAAGAGAAGCAAATACTGCAGAAGACGGAAAAAAGGGCAATCACCACTGGAACAATCTCTACCACACACAATAAAGTAGTGATAACCTCCCCTACTGGGATCACCCGGCCCTCAAATGCCCAGTCCCCAGGCAAAGCTCTGTGAGGGCAGTAACGGGGTCCCCTCGGCTATGCATCCCCAAGCTTGGCACAGGACACTCAACACCACCTACAAAGAGGCAGAACGGGCCAGCCGAAAGGACGTAAGCTTTTGAGTCAAACAGATTGGGGCAGAATCAGGCTCTGCTATTTACCACTACGAGACCCAGGGAAAGTTAAGCAATCTCTCTAAACATCAGTTTTGTCTTCTATTAAATGGGTATAACACCATCCACCTTCTAGGATTGTTCTGATGATTTCAAACAATATCTACAAAGCAACTGCCAAGATGCCAAGCACTTGATAGGTGCTTAACAAAAGATAGCTGTCATTATACATATCAGGAAGTACACATGGCTTTATATGATAAAAATGGCTGTTAATGCCTAAATGATCTTTATGCCTCACTCCCATAAAAATGCCTCCAGATGCTCAAAGCTCATGCCATTTCACTTTCCCTTTATCTGTGTTACAGACCATAACAAACCAGGCTGAGGAAAGAGAATGGGCAGGCAATCCCACTGACAGCTGCAAGACACCCATCAAAGAGGCACAAAGGAACCCTGAGCAGACACAAAAGTCCAGAAGAGTCTGGCCAATGCAATACAGGGACAGCGGCTTTCAGCGATTGAGCCCAAAAACCAGTGTTCCTCTGAATGACCACAAAGAGGTCAGACTGCCTGTGGAAGACTGATTCTGCTTAAGACGGCGAGAGAAATGGAATCTATGTAAAAAAATATTTCTGTCCAAATAGTTAGCCTGGACTCCCTCCAGCTGGAATCCAGGCCTATTCCCTTTGGGTTCTCACAGCACTGTGCTTGCTTCTCCATGGCAGTCTCCACACAGTCTGTTTAGCATTGGTCTGTGCATCAGTGCCCCTTGAAAGCAGGTAACCACTTTTATTCATTCTTGATCAGTAAGTCTTTTTTGAATATACCAATTTACTTTTCAACATAATAGATGCAATTCTAGTCACTTCTATGTCCTCACCAAGTTCTTTCGTTAAGGATGAATTAAGTTAGAATACTCTGTATCTGCACAATTTATTGCTTACACAGCAACACCATCTTATGGAGCATTTATTTACAAATCTAAAATAGTGGGGTAGTCTTAATCAGACTTGATTAGACAAGACATAATGTCAAACCAAATGATTGCCATCACCTTCTCCGGAAAGCAGCCTGACATATGTTCTTCTGCCTGGTTTGGTCTTCTCGCTCCCCAAATGCTGAAACCATTCATGCATTTTTCCAGTCAACATTTACTGCTGTTGGGGCCACCACCATACTAGGCACACCTGGACATATACAAATACATATATTTGACTTCAATGCAGTGATTGTCAGAGGGTAAAAGATGAGCAAGTAAGAAACTGCAGTACAATGAGGTAATTGATATAACAGCATGAAAGGAACTGTAGACAATAAAATTACAAAGGATGGTGTTAAGACACGATTGTGCAGAGAAGACAGAACATGAAAAACAGCAAATTTGGGACTTTTGCTATCAAAACTTCCTAAAGAGGAAGAGTGGGAACATCTTCACCATAAAAGAACAGAAATGTGTCATAACCTTTCTGAAGATCATCGAGTTTCCATCTCAGAAGTAAACTTTCCATACTGCCTTTAAGCTGTTAGCTATGACAATGCAGTTACCTAACATGGTTAACTAAATTTAAGCAGAAGCACTGAAAATATATCAGGTGTCAATGTGACAACCCATATGCAAGCAAGAATCAGGTTTCAGCATACACACTCCACACCTATACAGAGAGAATTATATAGTTTCCTGATGGGTTCCCTGGACTACTATTAAAAATTTGACAGTGAAAACCAAAAATGAATAGTACGATAATATCCCAAAGTCTGGACATTATATATTCATCCATTCATGACCTCATTCTGCAGATATTTACTGAGGATCCAGTTTGTGCCAGGAGCCACTTAGACACTGGGGATATGATGGGAACTAGGAAGTCAAGAAGTTTTAAGTGGTTATTTGAAAAGGTTTTCCAGTAAATCTTAATATTAGCAATGCCAGAAAGGTAATCATTTGTGTCAGTATTTTCATTGCTGTACCCAAAAAGGAAAATATTGTTGGCCCACAAAACACCTGTAAGGGAGAAAGTATAAAAGGAGAGTTCCTGATTCGGGAGTTGGAGGGGATTGGATATCTCACAGCTACTTTCTAAGACTGTTTCTCAGAGTGTGATCTGGGGACCAACAAGATTGGAATCTTTTTAGGAATGCATATTCTCAGCCCTCAGAATCTGCAGTTCTAACAAGATCCCTAGTGATTCACATGCATACTGAAGTTTCAGAAGCACTCTTTTAATAGGTTTTATTTACAAGTTTAATCACAAGACAGATCCCCTTATATTTGTGGCAGAATCAGACCTCTAAGCCTCCTTCCAACTTTTGAGGTACTCAGGCTTTGAGAGCTTGTCTTTGATGAACTGAAACAGCAAAAAAGCACTTCGAAGTGAATTCACACATGGTTCTTAGTATGATTATGCCATTTCTGAACAGCCAAAGGTGTTTATTCACTTTAAACAGAACTGATCCTCATTAACAGATGGGTAAGGAGGTCTCTACAATGGGACAGTTTGTGCATAAGGGAAATAACCTAAAGGAACCTGAGAAATCAGTCAGTATCAGCCCTAAGTTCCATCTACCCCAGTATTGTGACAGTGGTATTAAAAGTCTGAAGAGTGTTCATTTGCCCTTTTAAAATGTCAGGTCACTAAGGTTAGGGGCAAAGCTACAAATATTTTTTGCTATCTTTAATAGTGGAACTTTGGGGCCGAGCCTGTGGCGCACTCAGGAGAGTGCGGCACTGGGAGCGCAGCGACGCTCCCGCCGCGGGTTCGGATCCTATATAGGCATGGCCGGTGCACTCACTGGCTGAGCGCCGGTCACGAAAAAAAAAAAAAAAAATAGTGGAACTTTGAGAAATTTCAAACTCAGATGTCAGAATAGTCATAATATTAGACATACATGATGCATCACACTTTATTAAACTCTAATTCCTACTTTCAAAATGTAGAATAATCTTGAAATGAAAATATAATTAACTAATTAAAAATTGCCTATATAAAAGAAATATATTTACTGTCCCCTAATTCCTACAAAGAATGCAGGTGTCTGAGAAGTTTTGCAATTGCTTGGGATCAGTGGCTTATCATTCATAAGGAATTGAGAGAAACCACATTGCGGTACTGGATGTCTTCGGAGGGACCTGATATCTTCCATATGCCATCGACTGGTAGGTTATGTTGTGCACTGCTGTTGGACCAACCATTTAATTTACCTCTAAGTATCTGTAAAACTGTAATTTTACCTCTAAGTATCTGTAACTGTAATGACTGATGCTATTTACACACACCCTGATACTGGATTACCCACACAAAATAAAAAATGTCTAATCTACTCAACTGAACCATGCCACAGTGTGTAAAATATATCGAAACTTGAAATGTTCCTATCCTTTCCTTCAATTCTCAGTTTCAATTACTGGATAAGGATTACGTTTTTTGTTTTTTGGGTTTTTTTTTTTTGCCTTTTTCGTGACCGGCACTCAGCCAGTGAGTGCACCGGCCATTCTTATATAGGATCCGAACCCGCGGCGGGAGCGTCGCTGTGCTCCCAGCACCGCACTCTCCCGAGTGCGCCACGGGCTCCGCCCAGGATTAAGTTTTAAACAAACAAAATTCCATGCTCACTGTCTTTCCAAAAGTAAATAAACAAATGAAATTCACCCTGTGTGTATTTTTTAGTGTTTTCCTTATGGATCTGAGGCCCATGGTATATGTTTGCATAACACGCTCAGGATCCCGACATGATGCATGCTATTCTTCTGTCCGTATAATGTTCTGTTTCTTGTTTTCAAATATAGAAACAATTTCAATCAATCTCTCCAACAGCTGGAAAGAAAGATTAAATATAATCTCTCTTCTCTTTCCAAGTTCACTTTCAAGCTAAAAGTATATTCCAGGCAAAGCAAGGACAGCACTTCATTCAACCTTAAATTGTGACTCAAGTAGACAAAAGCTGTGAAATAGCTGACACTCACTGTCCCTTAACCCCTGAGGTTTCACACATGAGCACCATCAGCTATTTCTTGAAGAACAGTCAAACACGGCAGTTATAGACAACCGAATTAAAAAAAAGAAGAAAAGAAAACAGTTCTGGTAGAGATTTCTTCAGAGATTAAAAACTAAAATAGGTGGCAGTATCAAGTCAAGTCAAGGCTTTGGAACACAACAGAGGATATTAACATGAGCACGTTCAGCAAACTAATGAAAAAACAAAACATTAAAACACAGGAATGTTTACATTGGGTTGTCTCCTTTAGGAAAATGAAGCACTACTTTCCTGAGAAGGGCAATTCTAGTAAAAATGTGTTATTAAACTGTGTATTAGTCAATACTTCAAACTAAAATCGCATGAAGAGCCAAGAAGGAATTGCAAAACAAAAGCAGAACAATCAGAAGCCCGTGTTCTGCTCTCCCTGCACCGGGGCGGAGCTGCATTTACCAGGGGGCTTCACAGCCACCAAAGTCTGCATGCAGAAGTCAGCAGTCCATGCTCTAGAATCTCTGCAGAAGGGAACAGGATTCAGCTCTTTAAGATAAGCGTGGCTATAATACAACTCTTGCTTCCTCTCCCCCAAGTGATGCGGGCTATGCTCCTTATCACTTAGAGGTGTTGCATAGCGTGCGTACCAGCTAGATCTTTCCAGAAGCAGACTATGGCTCCTGGTCTAAACAGTTTACTGCTCAGGAGGGAAACAACCCTGGCTGAATAGAGACCAACTGCCTCTGGAATACAGCAATTCTCTCAACTAAAGGCTTTATGCTTCCTTCTGACTGAAAGGTTTCCGTTCCTGAGGCCAGTTTCCCTAAAGCAACAATAGAAGTGAGGCAACGTTACTAAATTTTTTAAAAGCCTTAAAAACCACTTATCAAATAGAGCAGTTTATAATAAAACTGTGCTGGGTCACAAGAAAGAGAAAGCTCGAGAGCAGACAGGCAGAGCGAAAAAACAAGGAAGATATAGATTTGGCCCCTGCCCTGTATAACCTGAACAATTTCACCAGTTCTGAGTAACACCATAAAAAAAGGGAATCATAGAATTTTTTGTGTTATTTACCTATAAAAAGATCAACCAAAGTCTGTTCTGAGCCATTAGCCACACAAATATATCATGAAAAGGTACAAACCACGGCCTTCCTACATGCAAATGATGAATGTGGTGGTCTGCCTTCTTCTTGCCACTAGGCCACAATGGGGTCAGGCTGATACTACTGAGGCAAATATGACCTTATTGCACAAGCAGAAAAACGGAGCTCATTTTCTGGTGCAACCCTTCATTCTGCTGTTTCTGACAAAAACAAGAGCTTCCAGTGACCCACCCCCAATGGAGACCCCACCAATGAGATGAGAGGAACATTCCACCTTAGCACAGAGACAGAGCTGTTCTCACACCCACTCTTGCAAAGAAGGGAAGTTTAGCTCTGCACCAGGCTTTGGGGACTCCAGGAACAAAAATCTTTTTTAAAGGAATAAGCCCTTCATAGGAGACTTGTGGAGATACCATCATCCTTCTTTGCTCTCCTACCAACCAAACCTTCTATCTGTAAACAAGAAATAAGCTCCCCCTAGAAAGCTTTCATCAGGAACACTTCTACACTGCACATGCACACGTCTAGGATTTTAAGAAGCTTTCCATATACTGCCGCTATGGGAAGTTTCACTTAAGTAGTTGGCTTCAGCTTTGACTTGTGATTTCAATGTCACAAACTATTTCACCTTCCAGGGAATGCAAAAGATCTCTTAGGACCCTTTTATTCATCTCCAACAATAAACTAACATTAACATTTATTGCTAAAAACAAAATTATTTATAAAGAATGTAAACACTCAATGGAGCATTTGCTCATTAAGTTTATAAACATGGAAAACTTGAACTTTCAGATGCTTATAATTTGTTAATGCCCTTATGTGAACTTGGAACAGAAGAGGCCTCCAAAGTGCAAGATATGCATTTGGAGGAAAATTCTACAGCTAACTTTTAACTCATGTTTTTGAGCATGCTGTGCAACCATGCCTATATCTTTAGAGAAAGGTGTATGTGTGTATGTGTGTGTGTGCAAAATTCTTTAGAGCTACAAAACGAAGTCTTACAGCTGCTGATGGACAGATTGAGATTAAAACCGATATTCCAAAATTGGGTAAAAACATAAAATTTTAAAAAGAACAGACACGACAATTATTTTTATGATGCTCATTTTGAAAAATCATAGCTTTAATAAGCAATTGTCATACTAGGGGTGAATTCAGACATCACTTTAAACTTTTTTTTTCTGCATCATCATTTCTGATTTTAAAGAATAAAATAATTCATTAACTCAAAAAAAAAAAAAAGGGGTGTTAGGTTCTTTCCTGACCTTTAAAAAGGCTTTCTTTCATCCACATAAAATTTAATGAAGTATAATATTGATATGGATATGGCAGAGAGCAGAAAGTTAAAGCAAAAGGACAGGCAATTAGGCTATATGTTTATTTTGATAATCTTTATCTGGCTCTGTGTGTGTGTGTGTGTACACATTCTGGGCATGCCACACCTACAAGGCACATACCTCTCTAGTAATATCACCTCCACTACTTGTTACCATAAAGCTCACAGACTTCTTGTTCTTTGTGTTAAGACATTGTTGACACCTCTATAATGCATACATTATTGGGCAGATAACACATTAGCACCCTTCCCTGATTTAGTGCTATAGCTGGTGAGTCACCTAGCGAAGGGAGTCCAGAACTGGGCAGCAATGAGAACCCTGCCTGCAGGGGCACAGGGCTTGGAGGACTCCCGGGAACCCTGCAGTAGTCAGCATGGTGGCAAGGTCCACTTCACTGACCTTGGCGAATCCAGAAAAGAGGCACTTCTCTGACTGAAGTGACCAAACCTCCATGCACACTCTCTGCCAGATGACCCACACACCATTCCCTTCATGATGGTATCAGGTATCCACCTAGAACCTCTCTGTGCTGTCTTCTAAGCAACTGATTCATTGTACCTGGAATTTAAGACACCACACACCCCAATCTTCCCATAAAATACCTCCTTCCGTCTTGTGTTCTGTCTGTTACCCATACCTTGCACACCAGGCAGGGGCACTTTTCTGTGATTTCCAAAATCTAGTATAAAACTCCCTTTCTTATTTTCAGGACTAATAGGAGCTAGCACAGTCTGCCTTTTCCACCATGCACCTGGCATGAAGAGGTTACTGGCACTGAAGGAAAGCTATAAGGACATACACGATCACATAATTAGAGACAAACTCACAGTTGCTAATCTGTGGGCTATCAAATATATTAGATACAAAGATCATAATTTTGACTGGTATTATATGTACCAGTATAATGTTGAGATCATTGATAAAGCCTTTTCCAACTAAAACTGTTCCCAGAAGACTTAAATTATAATTTCCTGGGGAAATTATCACTATCATCAATATCATTATCATTAAAATTATCACTATCACTATTGCTACCAATATTGAGTTTGGTGGTTCCTGGATATTAAGTAACCTAGCTAAACCCAATTTTCATTGCTAAAAATACTATAAAATAAATTAAAAATAAAATTCGATCACCTTAGTTCATTTTAAAAAATACATCCATTTAGGCAGGAAGATAAGGAAGAGAGTAGTCTTATCTCAAAACTTTTACTCGCATATTTTTAAGGGTCACTAAGGAAAGGGAGGGAGTAGAGGAACTTAGAATGGGAGGGACATAGTCAAGTCACCAAAGAAAAATTTCTGCTTGAAAACTGTCTCTCCCTACCTCTCTTAGCAGCCACTCTTCACACCTTTCCTCTCTCTAGGAAACGGGATCCAGGAGAAAAAGGAACCCTGTGGTTCCCTTGCTACTGTCTCCTTGAAGGAGCTCACGGTGGCATCCGCATGTAAAGAAGGAAGAGTCTCTGGAGACCCAGGCCAGCATGCATTCAACAACCACGTATTAAAAACTTACGTGCTCTGTAGTGAGCAAAAGCTAGATATTCTCAAAGATGCTATGACAGCCCTAACTATGAAGGTTAGTTCACAGCCCTGTAGACAATTACAAGGCAATTAACAGTAGCAGCAACAACAATCGTGAAGGGCAGTATTTGCAGATGGTACCATAAGCACTTGGGAAGCAGCACCCAAGGGCTCCAGCAGACCATCAGGGAAGTCTCAGAGAGAAGGGCGATCCTTAAGACTTGAAGGATAAAGTGGTGTTTCCCACGTTGTCAAGACGGGAGGGTAGGGTGGTGGTAAGAGGTGGTGACCTCGAGGTAGAGTGAATGTATGAGCAAAGCCTAGGAGACCTGACAAATATGTCATGCTCTAAATAGGTCTAAGGAGGGAGTGTCAGGACATGAGACTGCTTAAGTAGACAGGGGCTGGATAATGAAGGGCCTTGCTCAGACCTTGTAAGCCACTGATGTCGGCAGAAATGTGAAACAACCAGATTTCTGTGTTAGTGGCATCATTGCTGGGAACCAGGCTAGAGGCAAGGAGATCGGTAAGAAAGTTTACAGTGGTAGTCCAGTGACCAGGTAACAGATGGAGAGGGTGGAAATTAAGACACTGTACCAAATAAGAAGATACAAAAGATATCATTTGGGCGGGAAAATAATGAGAGTTTGATGACTATTTACATGCAGATGTTTAGGTAAGTTAGAGAAATCTAGGCTAATTCAGAGGTATTTGGCATGAAGAGCAATTGGGTAAATGGTAAATCTATCACCCAAACATGTCATCATTGAGACATTAGTAGAGATAGAGAGTAGACAAATGAATGGACAGGGCTGAAGCACAGGACAGAGTTGTGGACCAGAGACCAGATGTGAGATATCAAACATGCAGGCCGAAGAAAAAGTCATCAATGTGACTATTCAGGACAGCGTGCAATGAGGCGGTCTGTAGCTTTTTTGAGTCACGGACGCCTAAAATCTGATAAAAGTTATAAGCCTAACCCCTAAAAAACGCTCATTTGCATATAAGGACAAAGTGCCACATTTCCCAAGAGTTATAGATCCTCTGAAGCTCATCTATGAACTCACAGGTTAAGAACACCTAGAATAAAGCAAGTAGAGAAGAGGGCTTAGTAAGGGGACAGTTAAGAAATAGGGCACAGAAGAAACTAAAGAGCTACCCAGAAGAAGTAGAGCCTCTCCAGTCATTGTAGACCACTCTTTCTAGAAATGTATGTGCAATAGGGGCAGTATGGATAGAAGAGACTGGGTTTCAAAGTAGAATTTTGGTCTGTTGATTTTTAACATTTTTCTTACAGAAAATTTCAAACATATCCGAAGTAGAGAGAACAGTATGATGTAACTCTTGTACCTATGTCTGACCTTCAACAATTATCAACTCAGATCATTTCATCCCTGAATATCAGTATCTATCTCTAAAAAGGACCACTAAACAAATAACACAGCACCATTATCATATCTTAAAATATTAACAATAAGTCCTTAAAATAGTCAAACATCCAGTTAGTGTTCAACTTCCCCCAACTGTCTCATATTTTTCTCATTTTGTTTTCAGTTTGTTTAAATCAAGATCCAAATAAGGCCCATATATTGGAACTGGTGACAGTAACTGTTTTCTTCAGGCTCTTTTAATCCATAGGTTTCCCTGCCTGTCTGTCTGGCTTTGTTCCTTGGTCATCTGTCCTGTAAAGTTTTGTTTCTTTGCATTGTTTATTTTTTTTACTGTTTTTATTTTGCCGATTGCATCCTCGAAGTACCATTTAACACGTTCACGTGATTCTTCTGTATTCTGTAGATTCAGATTTGGGTTCAACATTTTGGCAAGAATAGTTGACAGGGAGTGTTGAGTTCCATCAGGAGACACAACAGTAGGGTTTTTTAAAAGATGCGGCCGACAAATCATACTTACCTGCTATGGGAAAAAAGCCAGTGAAAAAGGCAAGGCTGAAGAATAGGAAAAAGCACGCAATGAAAGACAGTGGACAGTGAAGACAGAAAAATATAAAAGGCAACTGTGTGCTCTAACCATGAAGCTCTAGGACTTTCAAGCAGCCCTGAGCACAGCGTTTGCGGTAAAAACTGGTACCCATCACAACGGTCCTAAAGGCATCAAGAAGACTGAAATATTTTATATTTACTTTGATCAAAAGCATGAAGCCTTTCCTGGATTTTAAAAAGTCTATCATTAAAACTGTCAAAATTAGAAAATTCTGTGCTTAAAGAGTTAACCTCCCAAAAAAATTCACAGAAGAGGGGTCTCTACCATAACACCAAATGGGTAATTATTTGGTCTTGTAAACACACAGTCAACGTAATCCTGCAAGGGAAATCTTTAGCCAATAACATAACATTGATGTAATTATTATGGTGAAACGGTAATAAGGAGAGAGACCCAAGGTTATGTATAACTTTTTAATTAATTTTTGCCATTATCCCCACATGCCAATTTTTTTCCCCTAGGGACCAAAACTTTGATTTTACAAAATGCACCTATAAGAAACACAAGGTTCCACTAACTAACACCCTCCTAAGGGACACACTTATTCCACCAACTGGCCCTCTCCAGAAAACCTGTCTTGTTGTCTCTGACTTTTTGACTGTTCCTGCCTCAAAAGAACAAGTTTTTTTTCAACATCTCTAGCTAGGACGTTTTAATGCACTGAATGTTTCTATGTTCTATAATCACCTTGTTAGAAACAAACTCCAGGTCTAAAAACAAAGCACATTTTAATTGAGGGTGCAGGGATATCAGGTGAAAAGGGCCTAGCTAAATTAATAGGCTTTTCATTACAAAATTTTATATTCTAAAAACTTCCGTGTGAAAACAAGCCTGTTTTTACTGCATTTATAAACACATCTGTGGGGTGATTTTACTAGGATGAACGGACACGTCAAAAGTCGGTGAATACTTCCCAGATGCTACTATAGAGACTAGTGCTAGTCCTCTATGACGTGCCAAAAACAAGGGCAACATATTAAGATTCTCATTAAGTTTTACTCATACATCAAGGCCCAGCTCAAATGTTACCTCTGCTGGGAGGTCTTTCCACACCCCGTGAAAGTAGTAATCCACCGTTTTCCCATATTGCATCATGTATAATGTCACCCCACAAATCACCCTGCACATGACCACTGAACAAATACAACATTCGTCCTAGGTGTCTATACACTGAGGATACAACAGATAAGGAAGAAACCTTCTTTGGAAGAGTCCTGTTTTCATCTCCCTAGATATGGGACCAAGTCACACTTCTGCACTTAGCATGAACCCCTTGCTCGGTGCTTATTATGTGTTCACTGAATGCTCAGAAGAAGCTCTTCGTTTTCCTCATGACAACATTGTGAGGCAGACAGGAAGCGTTCATGTTATGTTTTGACTTTTACATACAGAAATCAGGTTCAAATGTAATATGACTTCACCAGTCTCATAGCTAGTGAGTAGGCACCGTGGAATCCAGTCCATCTTGAGAACAGATGGGTGAGAGGACCAATGGTCCAAATTATTAGTTATTGTAATAACCATGGGGATAAAAGACAACAGCAGAAAAGATTTAAAAATCTTCCTTTGTAGAGACTCTGGTGACTAGAACCTGAGTCCTCTTTCTAGACTGTCTTCCTTGGGAGGCAGAACTTTCCATGGACATACAGGTTAAATAACGTGGGATGAAAGGCATTTTAGGAGTCTCTACTCCTCCATAAGCAAGATTTTTTTAATTGAAAGAATTTCCAATTACGAGCTCATTCTAAAAGGCCATGATTTACTTCCATCACTATGGAAAACACTGCCCACGTACAGCCCTAACCACGGGGTGGGCCTTCTCACTTCCCACCCAGGCAGGCCAGGGGGCTCCAGGTACAGATGAATCCAGGGCACTTCAGGCTCTGCTTGGACTTCTGTGTCTTGAACCCCCATTTCAGGGACTCCATGCCCTTTGCTACCCTTGCCCTGCCATCCCTTCTGCAGCTCTACAAAGGAGAGTTGGTTAAAGGAAGTGATGGAATGATAAAGTTCTAGAGACTTCGGTACTATCCTTCCAGGGAAACATGGGGCTTTGAGGAGGAAGGATGTGGACCCCAGAGAAATAAATGACCAACGGCATAATTATGGGGAAAATAACCTGGAGTGAAGAACTCCCCCAGTGTGCCTTAAATAGCACCAAGCAGATAAACGATACCTTTTACAAGTATTGTGTTTATAAAGGAAAGTTGGCTTTGAGGGCTCCAGGATCCCACCACAGGGCACAAGTTCATGAAGAAGGCTACAGGAGATGAAGTCTCCTTTGGAGAGAGAAGGGGAGAAAGTAACACGGTATTTATAGACTTGCTGGCTGGTGAAATATAAAATCGGACATCCACTGACGAAGAAAATTTGGATTTTAAAACCAGGTAACTATCCACATCAGAACAGCTATTGCATTGCCAGTTCCAAACCAGTGAAAAGCAGGTTAAGCACATGACACATAACTATCTCACTCAGAGCTTTTTATTCAGGGCACACAGGAACGGTCTACAGAAAAAAAATAAATTTGCACATAAAGAGTAAAAATGCTAAGTCTACGATTAAGGGATTTTGTACTTAAACCTCAGGGAAGAGCCTGCAAGCGGAGGAACGCCCTTCAGGAAAATGCACAGCAAAATTCTTTACGTAGGTTCTTTTCTCACCTTTGCTTCACATTCAAAGTCCAGCATATTACTGTTGTTGTTACTGACTTCAAACTCTAGTGCTCCATATAAAGTTGAACAGGAAAGGGGAATGGAGCAGAGATAAAATAAACTAAAATGTCATATGGTGTTAAATTGTTTAAAATCCTGATGATCTCAATATTAAATTCTGAATCACTGGCAACAATCACATAGAGCACTGAGCCAACCAATTCACACGTTAATGTAAACTGAAACACAGCCTGTCACAATCTTTTAATTTAAAACTTTCCTTCCATATACGCAAATATTTTTGTTCAGCACACAATGTATCCAGGAAGATGGGGATAAGGATCAACTGCAGAAGAGTAAGAACTTTAATCTTAACAATCAAGTAAGTGAGGTGGGATCCTTTGTGTTTCTAGATACAATCAGAATCATGACCCAGAGAGCAAAAATAACTTTTTTAGTCACTCAGATCAGAGGATTAGAACCAAACCGGTAAATGCCACAGTAAAACTAATGTTCAATGTAATTAAAGCTCTGTCATAACTGTAGCTCCCTAGAGCTGCCCTGTCCCAAGAGGTTGTCAACCAAAGAAAGGGAGTCACCACCACTTATGAAAGTCAATTAGTGCTGGACATTTTACAAATATCATATTCCACATAATTTTTATTATAATCCTATATTAAGTGTTATTTCCATTATGCAGATAAGGAAATGGAAATTCAGAGAGGCAAGTGACTTAACTAAGATTATGTTGCTACTAGAACCAGAACTTGTACTAAGCCTATCTGACCCTTAAAATCCTTCCCAACTCAGATTCTATGATTATGATAATTGTTACTAACAACTCCCATTACATTTATTAAATGTTTATTATGCATAAGGCTCTAAGCAATTTATCCACTGTCATATGAGGTATTATTATTCCTATTTTATAGATGAATACGCTGAGGTTGAGGGTTGAGTAGCTTGCAAGGTCATCCAAGAGTAGGGGGAAAATCGAGTTCCATTTGATCTGAAAATCCATGGTACATTTCACTACTGGGCTGTTCTATTCACTGATCACAACATAACTAAATGGAGTCCAAGAGTCTGGCTGTGACATTCACTGATATCTCTCATAATATTACCAGTGAATACCAAGCCCTGTAAACATCAATACCTGCTGAACATGAACCACTACAAAATGGGCCTACACATTTCTTTTATTATTGAATTTTTTGACATGCTTCTAAACCAGATCAAAAATTTTAAGATTGCCTTGAGTTTACAGCTGCTTTAAATACACTAATAAATTTCTACTTAGCTCAGAATTGTATATTTACTACACATATTAGTAAGCAGTATAAACACAGTGATTAAGATTTTTAGTTCTGCCTATTCATCTATAAAATGGGGATACAACCTATTTCATAGGATTGTTGTATGACATTTAAATGAAGTCATGTATGTGCTTAGCTGCACATAATCACACACTATAATGATCAAACAACATTGCTGTTGCTCTCCTATTTTGGAATTGGGTCTATAAGCAAAAACATTCTTTTAGGTTAAGCAAAATAAAAGAACTAACAAACTAGTGAATGAATCTGAATTTGAACTAGTGAATGAATTTATGCTATAAACCTGGAATCAGGCATCTTATTGGGGGGCAGATTTGATATTTGATTTCTAGAGAAACCAGATGTTTCCCCCTTTTCTTGTTTTTTTTCTTTTAAGAGGACATTAAAAAAAATTAGAATATCTTTTAGTGTAGGAAAGGTTTAAGAAAAGAGCTGTGGAAATTAATTAATGGAGAAAGAGAAGTATAGATACAGCATAGTTAAACAAGGAATAGGAGAAACATGGTCACTAAAAATAACTCAATCACAAAAACCAAGAGGAAGCTGTACTGAGGTAAAAATGCCTATGTATCCTGGGAATGGAAAATTCCACTAACCAAAGAGGAAGCTTTCCTCTATCAGAAGACTTGGAATTTTAAGAAGGTACTTTTCCCCTGATGCCTGTACAAAGGGAGTAGGTGGAATTTCAGTTTACTAAGGACTCTGCGCCAAACAAAAAATATAAAATAGGACCCTTCAGTTTGAAATGTAGGGAGAATATCCCCTATATTTGATGTATTGCCGGCATCAACATTCAAAAAGAAACACAACCTATCTAGGACTGGATTTTCGTGGAAAATGTAGAATCTGGCTGGCCTCTCCTCTAGGACTATTTAACTGGAAAAGGTAAACCAGGTTTCCTAATAATTTTTAACATGAATGCTGAATACATAACACATAACTTTTAAATGAAATATACTTCACAATCACAAACTTGACAAAACATCCCTTTCTCTTTCTACACACACACACACACACACACACACACACACACACACACACACACACACACACACACACAAAGGGTACTTCAGAAAGTTCATGGACAAACTGAATTGAAAGCTAATAACAAATCTTTCATGAATTTCTTGAAGACTTCCTGTATATGATTCATATATATATATATATATATATATATATATATATGATTTTCATATTGTGGTCTTTAAAGTATCAAAGACACTTTCCAAACTTACTATCTACTATATTGGAATATGCTTGTTCTACTTGTTAGTAAACAGCTTTCAGAGAAGCTTTTAGAATCATGAGATTTCTTCAGGACTTCGGGCCCACACATAGGAACTGAGCTAAGTTCTCTATTACATTCATCAGGAATAAGAGCCCGTTTTTCAGAGCTCCTAGGAATGTGAACTCTTTAGCCTTCCTCTTTCTTTTCACTGGGAAAAGCCCACAAAATGGTGTTAGGGCTGCAGGTGACACATAAGTTCTTTCTGGATCCCACCCAGCAAACACACAAACAACCTGACACCTCCATGCCACCTGCCCAGCTTGACCCCATAGCTTCTCACTGTCTTTACACTTAGAGTGTGGCACCAGGAAAAAAAAAGGTTCTCAGGGAAGACAGGAACCAAGCATACCCACAGAGTTAAGATAGGAAGAAAAACAAGAGTCATGGGAAGGTCTGAGTAGAGCTTCTTATCAGAGGAAGATTTCCTTATTGATTGCTGTTTGTTTGCTTTACTGAAACAAGAGCCTTGATTTTGTGTTTCAGGTCAATTTTCTGAGTTCATTTTGGAGGAAGCCTGATCCGAGTACCAAATCTCTTTTTCTGCTTGCAGGATGATTTTGTTTCTTGAAATGAATAGTTGTTGAAATGCAGTGGGGAGAGAGAGAGAGATTGAGTCTTTCCATGGTAAGATTTTGTAACCTTGTAACCTGAAAAAAAAATTCAAGAGATTTCGTCACCCTGCCCCACAGGCTCTTTCACCTAGTGTCCTCTGTCCACAATGGCCAGAAAAGGCCCTGGTTGTCAAAGATACCCCAAGGCTGCCTTTTTCCTACCCTTCAGGTCTCAACGCAAAGCCAGGTCCTCAGAAGGATCTTCAAAAGTACTTCTCCCCAAAACCAGTTACTCAGTCTCACTGTCTTAGTTTATTGACTTTATAGAAATTATCACTACCTGATATGACCATGTGCAATTACTTCTTTACTTGGTTATAGCTGCGGCCCTCTCTTAGACAGCTGTTCCCTGAGCCCAGGGACTTCTGCCTTGTTCACGGCTGCATTCCCAGCACAGAGAACAATGCCTGCCACTGTAAGTGTTCAGGAGATGTCTACGGAGAATGAATAAGGGAGCGCTAGAAGGGCAAGAGAATGGGAGAAGTCCTAGGAAGGGGACGGGGGAGCAAAAGCATATTACCTTTATGTGTGCTAACAGCTACTTAGTTCAGTGGGGAATGAAGCTGTAAGGTCCATGTTCGGTTGGGCAGAACTGGCTTCTAACGCCACTCTGCCCGGACCTAGAAACGTGGTGACTCCTTTTTGCGCTGAACATGTCAAATGGGCTCTTGGCTTTTCCACATGCCTTTTCCACTTGCTCTGCATGTGCACATTCCCACTCTCCATGCCGCCCACTCCCAAATCTTCACCTCCTACTCTTTTTTTTTTTTTTTTTTTTTTTCGTACTTTTTTGTGACCGCGCTCAGCCAGTGAGCGCACCGGCCATCCCTATATAGGATCCGAACCCGCAGCGGGAGCGCTGCTGCACTCCCAGCGCTGCACTCCCCCGAGTGAGCCACGGGGTCTGCCCTTCACCTCCTACTCTTGACCGGGACCGTAACTCACTTCAAACTGTCTTCTCAACAAGAATGCCACCGACTTAGCTGCATCTCCTCCATACCTCAGTGACAATGCAGCAAGTTTCCTTCTGCGAAGGCCAGCCCCACCCCTGCTCCCTGCCTAGGCCCTCCCTTCTGCGACCTCCCCCTGCTCCGTATCACCATCGTCTCCCCTGCGACCGGTCGTTCTCACCCTCACATCCTGTTCCCTTCTCCTCACACTCCTGTTGGGCTGTGGTCACCACCGTGCTGCTCTCCTCCCCATTTCCTCCGTCCTGACCACACAGCGAGGCAACGGGTCCTCCTTGGTCCCACGTTGCTCCACCTCTACGCAGCATTAGTTACAAGTGAGCATTCCTCCTTCCGTTTAATTTTGGAAAAACATTTTTCAGATTTCAGATTTTGTTCTTCCCAATGCAGACGATTAGATTCCCTCCTTTTAAAAACACTTTCTTAGCTTAGCTACTGTGACACCACAGTCTCCTGGGTTTCCTGCTACCCTAACTGGTTGTTCTTCCAGCCTCCTTTGTTACATCCTTCTCTTCTGCCAACCGCTCACATTGGGGTTCTCTGATCTCAGCACTGGAACACTTAAATTCCATCAATGTCCCCCTATCCTGAACTTAACAAGAACAAACCAGAGCTCTGGATCGTCCTTCCAGCAAAATCGCCTTCAGCCTTTCTCATCTCAGTCAAAGGCATCCAATGACACAAGCCCAAACCCAGAGAATTATTCTCGACTTTCCTCCATACGTCTCTTCCAAATATACCCTGAATCCCACCAGTTCCCACCTCTCTGTTGCTCCAAGTCTGATCCACGGCATTATCTATCTCTCTTGGACTTTATAGCAATAACCACCTGATAATATAAACCATCTTCCCTGCAGTGGGGACAGTGATCTTTCCAAAGCTTGAATCAGATCACGCCACTCCCTGGCTCAAAACCCACCGATGGTTTCCCAGTACACTTGGAATAAACCCTTTCGACAGACTCTGACAAGGCCTTGCTCCCTCCCACCGTCCTCACTTACTACCATCCAGGAATGAAAACCCTAGTGCCATTCCTCAGACATGTCCAACTTATTCCCAGTACATCTTGTCCGCATGTTGCACAGCTGAGCTCTTCCCCTAGAGCTTGCCACGGATGCCTTCTCACCAACACTCTCATCCTTTGGTTCTCAACCCAGTGCTGCCTCTTCAGAGGGAACTTTGCAGCCCACATGGCCACACCCCACCCCAGACATTCTACCATTCTACCATGTTAACTTGTTCATGGCATTTTTCAGTTCCCTGAAATGATCTCATTGCTTCCATGTTTATAGCCTGCCTCATCCAACCAAATCTAAGCGCCTGAAGGGTGGAGTCTCTGTCTCTTTTGTCTACAGCTGTTATCCCCAGTGTCTAGAACTGTGGCTAGCATGTCAATGGTGGTCAGTAAACAATGACTGAACGACCGACTGACTTTAAGCCTCAGTCTCTGCGTCTGCAAGTAGTGATAATACTTGGATATACTGGATTAAATAATACTATCTGATGGAGTAATGTCAGGATCAGGTCATATACATAAAGTGCCTGACACCACATGACCCTTGCTGAGTGCTCAGCAGATGCCTGTTATTATCATTAGACACCCTGATCATTTTACCGTAGCATTTATTCAAGAGTCATTGAATGTCAACTGTATTCCAACACTATGCTAAGTGTTAGTTAAACAATAAACAGAAAACAGTCACTGTCACGAAAGTGCTCACAGTGTACTGTACGATGGACATATAGAATCAGGAAAATGATTGCAATACAGAGTAAGAGAAAACCTGATGGAGAGTAAGCGATTTTAAGAGCCCTAGAAATGGAATACTCTGTTTGCCCTGCTGAGGAGATTAGGCAAGAAGGGACTCTCAGAGAAGGATTTTCAGAAGAGATGATACCTTAAATGTCTTAAGAAGGATAGAAATTTATCAGGTACGGGAGAGAAGCAGTTCATGCGAATGTTTCCAGGTATGAAACAGGCAAGCACTGTTTCTAGGACTGAAAGGGAAGGTAGGGGACGGCGTCCACAGGGAAGTTGAGTCAAGAGACTAGAACTACTTGGTCCTGTTGTGGTAGCTACTAGCCACGTGTGGCTACTGAGCACACGAAATGAGACTAATGCCACATGCTGAAATGATATTTGGATATACTGGATTAAATAAAATATATTATTAAAATTAACTTTGTCTGTTTATTTTTGTGTTTGATAGCATGACAACTAAAATATTTTAAATTACATACGTGGCTTGACTTGCATGAGTATTCTCATTGGATAGCAATGATCTAGAAAGACAGAAAGACTGGTCATGAAAGGCTTTTCATAGTATACCAGGAAACTCTAGTTTATTGCATAATCATTCTCTCCACAGGTAATGGGAGCCTTTGCCCTATGTGGGCAAGTAATACGTTCAGATCTGCACTTTACAAAGACAGGCATATAGGTGACATCACATATGTATTACATATATTAAACCAGTCTCCCTCAGTCCTCTGGAAAGACACAATTGGGAAAGAAAGACTTCTGCATCCCTATTCTTCTCTCTGCCAGTCTAGAAGACAGCCCCGGGGTACCATTCCTGGCAGCCCAAGCAGAGGTAGAAAGGATTTTCCATGTCTGTGGTTTTAGATCAGAGCAGGAGAGACTCCAGGGCATGGATGACAACCATGCACAAACCCCCTCCAACCCTGCCACCAGGAAAAGGGCTGCCAAACCTGCTACACCATCACAGGCCAAGAGGAGATGGCCAAGGACTGCTCTCTCAGGCCAGGTAGACCTGCCCAAGGAAGGCCCAGAGTGAGGGTGACTCCAGGTCCTGAAAAAAGTCCATCTGCCTGTATCTGGGGACAACTCAGAAAAGAGCACTCCATGTGGTCCCTCACCCTACAAACTTGAGAAAACAAAAGCATGTACCTCTTGAATCTGGCTTGACTGATCCTGAATTTCAGTGTCAAAAATTCTGACTAAATAAAAGCTTAACCAAAAAAAAAAAAAAAAAAGGATTCTGGAACTTGTTTTTTGATATCAAATACAATAATGAAAAAAACAGCAAATTCATATTCCATATTTTCCTTTCCTTCACTAAAAATAGCAAAAGCAAAGCAGAGGAACTGCTAATAATCTTAAGGATTTTGTAAACCTCTCATGTTCTCCATTTAGAATTTCTGCAAATACCTTAATTCACCAAAAGCCTATAAATTTTGCAAGAACATGGGACTCCATTTTTCCTTCTTCTTCTCAGAGATACCAGATCGTAAAAGAAGGAATGATGAATGGGTATAGTTATAAATATTCCGAGGCTAATGGGAACCAAAGATGAACTATAGAAAAATCTGGTATTTGGAAGATAGATGTTAGTGTGCGCTTGAGTTAACGGGTCTTGACTGCATATAAATTTCAGAGCTATCTTATCAGATAAGAAAAACTGAGCCAAAATAGCACTCATAAATGACTAAATTTAAATTTTACCAAATATATTTTTAAAATTTGTTTTTTGTTTTTTTTACTTTAACATTAATTTGTACATATTTGTGGAGTACAGTGTGCTGTTTCAATACATGCATATACCGCGCAATGATTCACCCAGGGTAGATAGCATCGCTTTGTACCCCTTAGTCTACCACTTCTCCTCCCCCAAATATTATCTGTAAAAAGTCTGTTTTTCAAAATGTAAGTAACTGACTTCTAATTAAAATATAAATTATATTTACAGACAGTTTAAGGATTTTAATAGAATGGTTGTTTTTCACTTCACTAAGAGTGGGAGAAAGACAAATATTAATCAAAGTCTTACAAATAGAAAAATGTGTTATGTTTGAAACAGCAAGTCCTGTATCTGAGGAGGGGCTTACAGTAGAGGATATTCACTGGAACATCCAACAGGGATGGCTGGCTGAAAAGTTTCTTACGACCTGAAAGGTGCTTTTGTGCAGTATTACTGCCTGTACTGATATGTTTGCAGCATCACAGATTATAAATGGACGCTGCCTAAGGTTGCCAAATTTAGCAAAAAAAAAAAAAAAAGGATCACCAATTAAATTTTAATTTCAGATCAACAATGGATAATTTTTTTAGTATAAGTATATCCCAAAGTATGTCATATGGGACGCACTTATACTAAAAATTACTCTAAAAAATTATGTGTATTTTTTAGTACACTGTAGTTTACCTGGCAAACCTAATGCCGTCTGATGATAATGCTAAGTTGCTAGAACATTGCATCTGAATTTTAGAACATCAGATCCTTCTAAGTACCTTGAGTTGCCCTCAGACCAAAATCCAGTAATTCTTTTATGCCAGATGGCGCCAAATATGACTAAGCAGACACCTCAACACAACATCCACGGTGTCCATGGAAACACATCCAAAAACTGTCTGCCTGCCTTCCTAAATTAATTTAAAATCATAAAACCACAAAATTTTAGAATTGGAGACTAGCATAATTTTTTTTTTTTTTTTAAGAAAAAAATTATGTCATTTGCAAGCACAAAGACTTTTCCTACAACCAGTTACCATCATGGGGTTAAGGAGAGTGACATGAATGCCACATTTAACTACAGGAGAGCCAAGAAGATGCCAGGGCCTCTCCAGTCCCAGAATCTATTTATTCTTACAACGTTAGCAACTTCTTATGGGCCATCTTCACAAGAGGTAATAAAAATAGAAAAGAAATGGACTGAAAGTTCCTTGCGGACCAAATAGGTGTCAAATTCATCTGTGTAACCCAAGTGTTTGGCACTCAGTGGGTGCTTAATAGATGCTTGATGAGTGAGTGAGTGACTGTGTATGTAGTCTTGAGTCACTGAGACCCAGTGTGTGTTTGGCTGGGGGTGGGAGGTTGAGGAAGGGGAGATCACAGCCCCTGCTCTCAGTCCATTTTCCTAACCAGATGCTTTTGTTCACCACGTCCGTAATAATGATGCAGAGATGTCATCACTCCGCGCACTTGGGCCCTCAGGAAAGCACCTGGATCTCAGCCCAGGTTCAACTCAGACCCAGTTTCTTCCCCTCTGTGGGCCCATTTTTCCTCCAGGGGAACCAGCACAGGCCAGTGGGACACAGGCTTTTCACAGACCTATAGAAACATCCATGACCTGAGGAAAGAACAGTTAGCTCCAGAATATGAGCAGAAATCAGAACTATCAAAAGTAGTAAATGCCTACTTAAACGTCTACAATATATACTTAAGTCAAAAATCAACTGCAACTCAATGCTCATATTAATAAGTATAAATTTTATTTAATGTGGGACGTGTGTACATTTTATTACTTCTGACACAACGTGAGGTGTGACCAGCCTTGCCTACGTACTTTCCTCCCTCCCACCTGAAACTGCTCACAATGAAAGCTGCCTGGTAGACCATATCTTACAACATTTAGAAAAAGAATCACTTCTTCTAGTCCCTCCCTGCCTCCTATCCTCTTCCTCCTCAAAGCTGCTCACTGCAGTAATGTCCTGATTTTAAATGTTTTTTCATGAAGCACATGTGTTCACCTGCAGTTCCATACATGCCCCCTACACGGTGATGTACGTCTGCTGGGAAGAGTTCCAATGGTTGAAGAATGAAAAGAGGCACGAATATTAAAATGGCTAACTTTTAAAGAGTGCTCCCCATGCATAAATTACTGTGCTCAGCGAGGTACTGACACCTTACAGCACCCTCTGTGGTGAGATCTATTATCATTCTCATCTTATGGGCAAGAAAATCAGAGAGCCTAAGTTGACACAGGTGAACCAGGATCTAAACCTGGGCAACCTGATCTTATTTTAGATAAGTTACTGAGTGCTCCAACTTTGGAGTGAAGTGGACAGAGGGCCATTACTCAAGATGGTTCAACCTGTGAGAATGTTAGGATGGCCATACTGAAAATCAGCTAAGTCTAGGGGAAAGAGGGCTAGGGGTAGGGGGAGAAGAAAGACAACCAAACAGATTTTTTCAAGCAACTATGATGATGAAGATGGAAAAGGTAAGATGCACATGCCTCAAATTGAAGGCAGAGCTACCCAGTCTATATTCTGGAGCTGGAGGGTCACTAGATTAGGAAGTGGCACTTCCTAATACCAAGAGCTGGAGGGAGACATTGAGTTCATTCATTTCAGCCACATCATTTAACAGATGGGGGACCAAAGCCTAGAAAGGTTCAATAACCTGCCCAAGATCACCCAGTTGAAGAGTATTCCAGGTCTCCAGACTCCACTCCAGTGCTCATTTTTCCTATCCCTCACTGCCTCCCTGGGCCTGCAAGTGAGAAGTGAAAGGCAAAATAACTTAAAAAAAAAAAAAAAAAAAAAAGGCAATCCAGGACAGATAAAGAAATCCTGACCTAGAGGCCTCTCTGAGAAATCTTTAGGGATCCACAGAGTAAGGGAGGTTCCCGCAAATAAAAGAAGACATGCCAAATGAGAGCGGGTCCAGGCAACTAAATCAGTAGCAGATTTTTATCAAAGTTAAGAAGGGGCTTTAGCAGATTTTTGTAAGCACTGGGCACTGATAAGGATTCGTTAGGAACATCATGTCAAGTCAACTTTTATATCCTGTTCTTCACAGAGTTCTTGGTGAACTGAAAAACTTTGGTCCACTTAGGTGTCAAGATTTTAGCAGTGTATATGGCAGTCTGATATCTGGTGAATTAAATTGCAAAATAAGAGCTAGATTCAGCTGACGCATAACCTTAAGGCACCTTCGCCAGCCCCCAGCAGACCTTGGCACCTCATTCTCTCCACTTGATGAGCTCACAAAGGTGACGTCTTCCTGTGCTTTGCTTACCTGTCTGAATCCCACAAGTAAACTGCGAGCTTCTGGATCCCCAGCCCCTGCACACAGGAAGATCTCAGTAAGTGTCAGTCGAATGAATGACCTCATACTTCATATTTATTTGGCCATTATCTCTTGAGCATTTACAACGTGCCAGGCTTTGAGCTCAGTACTGGGTATGCCTTGTTTAACATACAGACAGGCTCCCTGCCTGCCCTACTGGAACTTGGAATCTAGTGGGAGGGACAGGCATTAAGTGAATAATTATATAAATAATGATCCATATTATGAAGGGAAAGTACAGGATGCTACAAGAAGGGGCATTAGGGAAGACAGCTCTGAGAAAATGACATTTAAGCCAAGAATCAAGATAGAAGTTAGCAAATTAAAGGATAGGAGGAAGACCACTTCTAGAAGAAAGAGCCTGTGTAAACTCCCTGAGGCCGGAAGATGAACAGCACAGAGAATTGCAAGAAGGCCTGCGGGGCTGGAAGAAGGCAGTGTACCCCAGATGGGGCCAGTGAGAGGGACACCATGCAAGGTGGGTGGGTCTCACTGAGCATCCCTGCTCTGGGAACAGTGAGGTGTGTTCCTGAAGGGCTTGCAGAAGGGAGCGAAGTGATTAGACAGGCTTCTTAGAAGACCACTCTGGCTGTGTGTGCAGAATAAAATGGAGGGGGAAGTAAAAGGCCACTGGTGAGGAGATGCCTACAGTACTACAGTAATCCTGGCAAGTTTTGAATGGACAAATTGATCATACACTGTTATAAGGATACGCCATTACATATCAATAACCCCAGAGTTAATTCATGCGAGGGTAATAATTTGGAGGAAGAGCTTCATAGCACGGGCCACATTTCTCCTTGGCTCTGCCCTTGGTCCCGGTCCTTTCCAACATCTTTATCTTGATCGGGATGATGCCAGAAGGGAAACTGGCAAAGATGCAGAGTACATAAATCTGGGACGGATGGCCAGTGTCAAAAACCCAATCCAACCACTTCTTGACTCTCTTTACAGGCTCGGGGAAAGGGAAGGTTTTCATAAAGATGAAAACTATATGGTCTTGGTTCTCAAGGAACTCTTGGCCTAGTGGGGGAAGTCTGGGCATAACAAATATTAATTCAAGGCAGATGAGATAAGGGCTACAAAGGTGCCGTAAACAAAGTTGTATGAACGTGCACTGGCAAGAAAAATTAATTCTGGCAAGGAAGTAAGGAGAGGCTTTTCAAAATTGGCCTGTGACCTTGCCCTTTCAGGCTGAGGGGGAGGAGTAGGCCATTCCTAGCAGCAGGAAAAGCTGAGTATGGCAGAGGGGAGCAAGTCTGCTGGAGCCCAGGGGCGAGGCAAGCTGCAATCCACATTTTAAAACATCAGCATTAGTGCTAACTGGCTGGTTTACAAAATCCTCCCACATATACTGTCTCGTTTAATCTCACACCACACTAAGGTCAGTACAACTGATCTTGATTGACACCTAAGAATACTAACCCAATCATGAGGGACAGAGTCAGAAGTCCCACCCAAGCATTCAGGCCCCAGTCACGAGCCTTAGTCTACTCATAACCAATGAGATCAGACAAAGCCAATGGTGTGACATTTAACAGAAAATAAAATAAAGTCCACCATTTAGGTTTTAAAAAACTGTCCACATAAGATAGAGAACACTCAACCTTGCCCCATCCAAGGAATAAAGGGCTAGATGTTCTGATGACCACAAACTCAACACATGCTCACATGCTCACAGATACTATGCTTCTGCAAATGTATCTTCACTACAGTACAGTTAGGAGAACACGGTCAATAAGGGTCCTTCTGTGGGATGAGGTCAGCACACTGACCTTGAAGTCAGACAGCCCTGAGTTTGATTTCCTGCACTTCCACTTACTAGCTCTGAGGCCATGGACTGGAAATCACTTCACTCCTCTCAGGCTGTTTCTCCATCTCCAAACTGGCATACTAAACCCACCCTATAGAGTTGCTGGGAGGCTGAAGAAGAAAATTCAGGACGAAGGTTGGCACATTTTGTTAATGGTGGCCTTCATTAGCTCTCACTGCGGCTCTCTGCCAAGGTCAGAACACACTGGAGACACCACACTCAGATTCTGATTCCATGTTTTTGAGAGATATTGAAAACTTACAGAACATGTGGGAAGGGTTATCAGGATAGATGGTTTGAGAAAGTCTTGCAAGTCTGGACACTGTAAAGCCTGAGTTCTTGTCCTAGTTTTGTCACTAACTAGTGATCTTAGGCAAGTCACAACTTATTTGTGACACAGATCCTACCTGCAAAGTGATGAGTGTTGAGATATGAATTCTAAATGACTTCTAAAGTCTCATTCAGCTCCAAAAGTCCTTAAGTTTTACGAATTCTGCTTTATGAGGCTCTTTTAAGGGAACTGGATTTTCCAAAGAGAAGATTAGGAAGCTCCATGAAATAGCTGGTAAATACGATAAAAGCAGTCACTTAAAAGAAGAGCAGACTTGGTGTGTTTTACAAGAGAAAATTAGAAAAGCAGGAACAATAAGAGAGAGGCTTAAAAGAGAGCGGTTTTGGCTCAGGCTAAGGAAAAAAGAACTTTCCAGCAATAAAAATTACTCAATAATGGACACCAAACATGACCACTAGATTGTGAGATCCTCAAAGGCAAGACTATTGTATTCAACTTTACTCTCCCAACAGCTGGCACAATAACTGGCACATAGGAAACGCTTAAATGATGGATGAATGGAAGGAAGGATGGAAGGATGGATGGATGGATGGACGGACGAACGAATGGATGGACGGACGGATGGACGGAAGGATGGATGGATGGATGGATGGATGGATGGGTTGGAGGAGAGGAGGGAAATAGGGAGGAAGGAAGAAAGGAAAGAGGGAGCTGCCTAAGGAGGTAGTAGTGAACTTCCCCTTCCTGGGTTGTTCAGGCATCAGCTGAATGACAATCTAAAGGACTCTGCAGAATGGATTTCTATCCCATGTAGGAGGTTCCACTGAACGTCTATGTGATATTTATTTCTTCACTTCTCACTAACTCATCCTACATATTTTTGTCAGATTAATCTTCCTAAAGGACAGTTTTGTTGATGTCACCCTCCTACTCAAAAAATTTCAATGGGTCCCCATTGCCTCTTCAATTAAGTCCATAAGCCTGGTATTTGAGGACTTCATTCCTGCTCTTGCCTTAAGGATTTTTATTCATTTTTCAAAACTCAACTTGGATATATCCTCCATCAAGAAGCAAACTACTTAGAGCCGGCCCGTGGCTCACTCGGGAGAGTGTGGTGCTGATAGCACCAAGGCCATGGGTTCGGATCCCTATATAGGGATGGCCGGCTGGCTCACTTGGGAGAGCGTGGTGCTGACTATACCAAGTCAAGGGTGAAGATCCCCTTACCGGTCATCTTTAAAAAAAAAAAAAAGAAGAAGAAGCAAACTACTCTTCACATTTTCCCCCACACAATTTAACCAAACTTTGTCTACTGCTGTATATTACTGCACACAATTATAATGCATTTGGTGACAGTTCTCTTGTATGGACTGTGAAGTCCCTGAATGAGGGAACAATCTTTATCTCTGTACCTCCAACCAGCAGTTAATAACTGACTTTCAGCAGTTATTCAGTAGTAATAACAGCAATTGTTTATTGTTTCTCATAAACCAGGCATTTCGTTAAATCCTTGATATATATTATCTCCTCGGCTCTTTATAACAACTCTACTGTTCCCATTAGATAAATAAGGAAATAGAGGCCTAGGGGAGGATAAATAATTTGCACAAGACACAAAGCGAATAGGTGGTAGGGGCTGGTTTCAAACCTAGGGGTTCATGCTTTGAATTCCCGGACATGAACGTCTCCACAGTGCTGCTTTCCCTGCAGCAAGACCTCCACGGCAGCCAAAACATTTTATTCATTCACTCATTCAACAAGCATTTACTGAGCCATTAGGGGCCAGGTTCTGTATGGAGAGTTCCTGACCTCAAGAAGCTTTTAGTCTAACATGTGAAACAGGCAAATCAACAATTATGGCACAATGCTACCAGGAAGGTACATACAAGAAGGAAACTTCTCAATCAAACTGGGGTGACAGGAAGTATCAATAATAGCAAATGACTTCCAGTTATCAAGCGCCTATAGCATGCTGAATAGTGTGGAAACGTTATCACAAAGCTTTACAACTACATAAACTGCAGCCTAGTGAGGTTATAGTGTAGCGGTTGACAGCACAGTTTCTGGAATCAAGGTGCCAGTGTTTGGCTCTCAGTATTGCTACTCTGTAGCTGTGTGACCCTAAGCAAGTTACATGCCCTTTCCGTACCCATCTGTAAAACGAGAATTATAGTAATTTCTACCTCATAGGGATGTTGTAGTGATTAAAAAACTAAACCTATGCAAGACACTAAGAATGCTGCCTGGCATATACAAGGGTACTACAAAAATTTCATGGAAAGATTTGCATTATCCTTCAATTCTATTTTTCCATGAATTTTTTGAAGTATCCTTATAGTGTTACACAAATTTACTTGTGAAGTAACTTGCCCAAGAGCACAGCAAGTAAGTGTCTTGACTGCAATATCCATATGTATTTCAAACAAAGCCTTCCTCAGGAATGCACCTAGAACAAGGTGATATTTGAGCTGAGTTTTGAAAAGCAAATAAAGGAATAAGAAGGGAGAAGGGAATATGACTGGTAGAAGGAATGGCCAAGATCCTACTAGTTTATTGCCACGCTATTGTTCAATCTTTTCTCTTCCTGATACTCCTGCTCTAGCAATCTTGACCCATTGAAATCTTATCCATCAGCCAAAGACATCCCATCAGACTTCTTCCAAGAATGCTCCCCTGATTTCCCTCCCATGTGTTTGGTTGATACTTTTCTTGTCAAGGTTAGTTATGTATTTACAGTTGGTATTTTCAAAGTATGTACACACATGCACACATATGAACAGATATCCACAGGGCTTCTAGAATGCCTTACACTCATGGAGCAGTGTGCTTTATAAAGCACCACAGACAATGATCATCAGCTCAAGTTCAGAGATATTTGTTATACTAATTATGTTCCAAAGCTGAAATTAGTAACCATCCCCAAACTGCAGACAGCTCTGCTGTAAACAATATTTCCTATTCATCCTAAATCATGATCTTGAATTTCTCACCAATGGGGGAGGTATACTGTGATTTATTATTTAAAACTGCAACTCCCTCTAAGTAGCCAAAAAACAAAACAAAAATAAAAATGGAGAACTTGATACAAAAAACCTCTACCCTTCCAAATACATATTTATCAGAAACTGACACATTTGCTTTCTTGGTTTCTTTATAAAGCTGGGGTAGAAGTAAGTGGGAAGGAGTTTCATATTAAAAATGATCAGAAACATAATAAAAATCTCATAATGCTCGCATATGTCAGATGTTGTTTTGTTTTAAAGCCTGAAGGAATTTTATTTTGCTCAAAATTGACATTTGGTTTGATCAAACACCTCAAGCAATGCATTCAAGCAGAAGCGTTAATAGCGGGTCAGGGAGATGTGCAGAGGAGATGCATCCAAACAATGCTGAGACTGTGAAGTTCATGGGCAAAAATGGACAAATATGAATCTCATCTCCCTTCCTTCTTTCAGCCCAGTCACAGAAAGGGTAGGTGAATGTGTGGTCACAAGGTAGGCAACATGACAAAAAAGAAGCAAAAAGACCAGACGATCCAAAAATTAGATAATCACCCCTCCCCCAAATTATATTATTAACTTGGCATCTAAGCACTGATTAATCTGTGTTTATTACAGGTCTCCTTATTTAAAAAAAAAATCATAAGCTTACAAATACTTAGAAAATTGTAACTAAAGGAGTATAGATATGTTTTTTACACATTAACTTGGTTTTAACAACTTTGGGTTAGACAACAGAGAGGATAAAAGTACATTTTCATGGAAAATAAGACATTTTTTGGCTTTTTGCAAAACAGAGAGATAAGGCAGAAAGACTGGGGGGATCAAATACGGACCATGGTCAAAATGAAGAGGCCTAATGGTAAGGCAAGCCTACCAAACGAAGGTTTTTTTTCCTCCTAACAGTCTAAAATTAGATACCTTAGCAATACTACCTTTCTTTGGGGAAATATGATACATTATCGCCGACCTTACTTTTTACCACCACTGAAGAATTTTGGTCCCATAACTGCTTGACAGCCAGCTTCATAGCTGGTTAGACCTAGAGAATTTAAGTCTAATAAGATGTCACCGCCAACTTAATTAAAACCCACCTCTTACATGAAGTATCCACCTATAAACCCAAAGCTATATGGACGAACACCCCAAAAGTAATTTGGACCCACAAAAATGCCTCAGCTTTCATCCCCTAAAGATACATTGTTACTAAAAAAAAATGGAATCAGCATTTTTTCTTTCTTGCACAGCCTAAATCTTGGCTCTCAGAGAGTAACAGAATATTTTCAAGTTTTCCCTGAAGACCTCTTTCAATTTTGGGTGTCTACACACATGGTGGTAATTTTGGGTGTCTATACCCACGGTGGTACAGCAGGAGACCCAGACCCGGATTAGACCCTGAAACTCCACTGCTCACTCCAAGCCGCAGCCAGTGATCCTATTAAAATTACGTCGGATCACGTCCTTCCTTTGCTAGAACCCTTTGCCTTCCCCCCGAGAGTAAAAACCAACCCCCTCCAATGGTGTCCAGGGCCGTACATCCTGGTCTCGGCTTCCCCGTCTCCTGTTCTCCTCCCTGTTGCGCACTCCCTCCGGCCACACCGTCCTCATGCCCAGGGCCTCTCCCTGCACGGCTGTTCCCCTGCCTGGAAGGCTCTTCCCACAAACAGCTGCATGGCTAACTCCAGCACCTTCAAATCCTTGAATAAATGTTTCCCTCCCAGTAAGATTTGTCCAAAATTACATGTCCTTCAAGCTTAATTTTCTTTTTTTCATGGTACTTCACACTCTCCAAAAAATGGCATCACTGACTGGTACTGTGTTTATTCTTTATTGCCTGTTCCCCCAACTAGAGTGCGTGCTCCTTGAGGGCTGGGATCTATCTGTGTTGTTCACTCAGTGAAATCTCACATGCCTGGGATATAGCAGGTGCTCAATAAATACTTGTAGAAGGAATGAGTAAGATCTTTTATTGGTCTAACCTCTTATGATTCCATAGGGTATTCAGTACTCCCTGCTTGGTAAACTGGTATAACTGGTTATTTCTTCATAGAAACCAACCTAAGAAACTGATTTACTAAAAACATTTGACTGTCACCATTGAGTGAGAATTTACTATGCACCAGGTACTGCTTTTTACATGTTTTCTCATTCCATCTTCACCAAAAGCCAGTGAGAAAGACATTATTATCCTAATTTTACAGAGGAGGAAACTTAGGCTCTGAAAGATTAGATAAGTAAACCAGGAGTACACCACTGTGAATGCCTGTGCTGGGCTTTCTGCAGATCCAGGGCTGTCTGACGTCCCATGCTGCCTCCTGCACTGTGAAACTGATTCACCTCTTCAACAGCACCAGACAACAGAAGGACCCCATGGAAATGTTATAGAAAGACTCTAGAGTGCAGTTAATCATGCAGAGAAAACCTGGGCTGAAGAAAACAAACAGAATACAAATTTTGTGAAAGATGCTGGACTTTTATCACAAAATATACAGTCATCCTTAAAAAAAAATCATTCTGACATGGCTATAACCAAGCCAACAATAATAGAACATGAAAAGGAGATGACATGACTTAGTGAATTCAACATTTGGCTCCCTAAAGACTTGCTGTGTGAGTAGGATAGCCCCGGACCCCTTCACTGAGCCTTGACAAACTGACATGTTGCTGTCCAGCATTAGGTAGCACCTGCAGATCTTGACATTAAATGTGAAAAATCTATGTGCAAACCTAATGAATCTACAGAAGAAAGGCACTTGGTAAATTCAATTATTTCTTGATCAAAAACAATTTCTAAGGTTGAGAGGAGTTGTTTGAGAACCATTTCATAAGCTCAACAGAGCAAAACCTAAAGTCAACTCAGACAGTTGAGCAGAAATTCCCAGAGAGTGGCAGAAAAAGTTATGATCATTCTACTAGAGGTTCTTTCTGGACCAAAGTCTTAGCTGAGCCAAGCCTCAAAAGAGACGGGGTCTATAAGCAAAGTTTCCAGAAGGGTCAGCTTCTCTTCAGAAAAGGGGAAACAGTCCAAACCAGCCACCCACTTGTTTGGCTTAGAATAGGCCAGTGGTTGGGCAAGGCTGGGAATGTGCTACCAGCAGCTACTGTCAACACTGTCCAACTTCTAAACCAAAGACACTGGGAGGAAAGGAGAGGAAGGCCAGCCAGGGGTTCTGCTGATCCCCACACATGGAGCACTACAAAGCTCTGTCACCTGTCAGACCTGGCCTTATTCCAACACAGTTCATCACATCTTCTCATCAGAATTCTCCCAGTAGTTTCTCCACCGACACCGCAAAAGAAAACATTTGCTTTCATCTTTCCAGGATGGGAGGTGGCAGTCTCAGTGACTAGGGACACAGGTAAAAGGAAAATCTAGCATTCTGATGTTTAAAATTGGCTCATTGAGATGAAATATCCAACACTTCAAAATATCACATGGATAACTGAAATTTTTCTTTTATGTGTTAATTCTATATTTTGAGTTCAAAGATCTAAAATTAGATTACACATAAATGCTGAGAATTTCTTTTGTGATAACTGTTAAAAACCCCAAATTTTAAATCCCTGCTTAAACTGTTTTAATCAAGACAGTCTTAAAGTCTTAACTTTGGAGGGCTATAATTGGCAGAAATTTTCACTTTATTAGTAATGTAAAATAATCATGCTGTCTCTAGAAAAATTTTTTTCAAAGTAAAAGCCTTCACAAGTGTTCCGTAATCACTCTGAGAAGCGTCCTGACACATGCATGTCTTTGGGGGACGGGTGTACTTAGGATCTAACTGAACATAAAAAATAGCATTGTCGCTATGGAAGCAGCTTTAAATTTTGAATATTTTTCCTTACTTAGCAAAGGCCATATTCTTTATATGCAGCTTCTCTTTTCACTGAAAAGGGCTTTGACAGCAATCCACCTGGTTTGTCGCGAGCCCTGCCTTCCCAAGGCAGTCACCCTTCCCGCTTACTGTTCAAGCACCGCTCTTCCTGCTGAGCCAAAACATGAGGGGAGAGTGGAATTCACACACGCACGCACATGCACACACACACACAGTGACTTACACTCATTCAACCATTTGTTCCTTGAAGGAATCACAGACAAAGCTCATCAGGTCTGTCACTAGTTAGTTAAACTGGTCTAATTCCAACCTCCCGTTTCTCAGACCCTTCAGAGTGGTCATCTTTAGAAACTAGCACTTCTTCCAGTAACACAATGAAGAAGATTGCTTGATATATTTGAAACTCTTACTTCTGAACTGTCTTCAGAGTCTATGTCCCATTATAATAGCTCAAAGACAGTGACCTGTCATTCTTTTTTTTTTTTTTTTTTTTTTGTCTTTTTGTGACCGGTAAGGGGATCGCAACCCTTGGCGTGGTTTCGCCCGCACCGCGCTGGATCCGAACCCGCGGCGGCAGCGCCGCTGCGCTCCCAAGCGCTGCACTCTCCCGAGTGCGCCACGGGCCGGCCCGAACTGTCATTCTTTGAAGATATATTTGATTCTGGGAAGCAACCAATAGGCAGGCATTCAAAGCCAAGCTTGCCAAATACAGTAGGCAATCGTGTTGAGTAATACCGTTCTTCATAAAAAATGAGGTGTTACCATTAAGTAATGAAACTGGTTTTTCTGATAAGGATCATAACCTGACTTTGAAGAAAGATTCAGAAGAAGAGTTCCAAAAGTGTTTGTTTGTTTTTAAGCAATGGCAAGATCTTTGGATTTAGTAGAAAATCGCCAAAGCTACTTTGAAGACAACATTTCCCGTTTAGACACACACACACGTATATAAAATAAATAAAATTAAATTAATGATTTCTGCCAACAACTTACTTCCAAATCCAACATTCTGATTAATTTTCACAAAACTTTGTTCTTTTCCCATTGTCATTCTCATAAATTAAAGTCACCTACAGTAATGGCAACAAAATCTTAAAATATACAATTCCTTTAAGGAACAAATGATGGAATGAGTAAAAGAAAAATCTTATTTAGTATCTTACAATTGAAATGGCTTCAGAGATTATTCATCCAGAAAACATTTACTGAGAGACTAGTGGCAAAGAGAGAGAGATGCTCAGTTAGCCAGGAATAACCATCTAGATCTCTGGTTGATAAATCATCTCTTTAGGAAGATGATGTTATGGGTCAGCTATGTCCCCCAAAAGTTCATGTATTGGAAACCTGACCTCCATTGTTAACAGTGTTAAGAGGATGGAAAATCCAATTACGGTATTTGAGAGACTGAGCCTTTAAGAGGTGATTAGATTGTGAAGACTGTGCCCTTGTGAATGGATTGATCTAATCACGGAGTAATGGGCCTGGCTCTGATGGCTTTATAAGGATAACAAGTAAGCAGGTCAGTTCTCTTGCTCAGCTCATTCTAGCATCACTGCAGAAGAAGACCCTCACCAGATGCACAGCCTCCAAAAACTATGAGAAATCAATTTCATTCCTTTATAAATTACCCAGTTTCACATACTCCATTCTATGCAACCAAACCAAACTAATACAGATGGTTTTGCTTCTCTGATGATGTAGTTTATCCCTGGCCATTTTTTTGGCCTGGGACTATTGTTTATTTGTTAACTAAATTGCTTTCAATAAGTTGAAGAGAGCAGGGCTTCCTATACATTCGTGAGAGAAAGACTTCGGAATGACCTTCTTACTCTGTGTGATGATACTGAGAACACGTTTCCCTGAAATGGTGGAATGAACACTTCTATCTTGTGGCAGGTCACGTGACACTCTCAATATTAACGGTAAATTCACCTTCTTGATATAATCAGTACTCCAGGAGAAGGATGAATTCCAAATCTCCTGTTTTCCATTCAAATCAATTGGCAGTGAGGAAGCATGATGGTCTTTTCAAGATGCTTGGAAGTGGGGTGCTATGGTAACAAATACCTAAAAATGTAGAAGGGAGCTTTCGAACTTTACTGATTATCACTCCAAGATGGCTCTGATATTCCCTCTTTTCTTCTGTTTCATTTTCTCAAAGGCTTTTCAAAATCTACCAAGTTGATTTCATGACTCGTTAATGGGTCACCTCCCACAATTGGGAAAGCGCTGACCTACACCATGAGTTATTGACACTGTGACCCACAGACCACCTCCATCAGAACAGAACATGCAAAACAGGCAAATTCCTGGGCACCATCCCAGACCTACTGCAACAGAACGTCTGTTGGTAAAGCCCAGGAACTGTTTCAATAAGCTTCCTAGGTGACTCTGATGTGTGCTGAAGTTTGAAAACTAGTCTAGACTATTACTTAGTCATGAGTCATAAGGAAAATAAGTGCAAAGAGGCTAAGTGATTTTCCAAAGTCACACTACTAATTAATAGCAAAGCCAATTGGGATCCTTGCCTCCTATCTTTCTGATTAGTGTTCTTTAAATACGTGAAATTCATTTGACTACCCATGCCCATCTCTAATCCAATATCCCACAACTTTACTCGGTGGTCATGCCTAGAACAGCGCCATGTCTGGGTGAGTGTTAGGAAGGACCACAGGAACGTATGTCTGTGGTAAAGTGAAAATTCCAAGCAGACAGGAGCCAAAAATCATAGATATGGCCCATCCAACTATTAACTTCTGGGTCCAGCATCAGGCTCTAGGGAAGCCGGGAGAGACACTGCAGTTCTCAAGTCACATTGTTTAATAAGTATTGATCTTCATCAAATGCATCTCTGACCCACAAAACAAATTATCCCAAGGGTTGAAAAATGAAATAATAGAAGCAAAAGTGGTTTACTCCGCACAAAGGTAAGAAGAAAACATTACATTAATGATACAAAGGTGGCTAAAAGAATTAATAAACTAGTAATTAAAGCCATCATTTTAGTTCCTAAATCATTAAACTTACAAATAAGATAAGATTTTATCACAGAACAGTATCAACAAAAAGCAAGTCAATCTAAGACACAAAATAAACTGTGTGTAAGAAAGTAAAAATAGACCCTATAATTAGAACATTTATTGCCAAATCAATAGTTTGTTTAGGCTTTCTGATTTTGCCTTTCTAATACCATTTTTTTCCTATCAGAAAGGCCCCTCCACTTAGTTCAGGTTCACATGGTCAAGCTTTGTGTCCACAGACACAGTAATCCCCACAGTAAGAAGGGCCCTTCCACTTAGTTCAGGTTCACATGGTCAAGCTTTGGTCAAGCTTTGTGTCCACAGACACAGTAATCCCCACAGTAAGATCAGGGCTCCGAGGGGATTCTGCTGAATGATGGTTGCCCTCTCTTCCAGAAGCAGCCCAAAGATGGTTTTCCCAGGGTCTAAAATAAAATTAACTCAATATGCATTCACTGAGCAACTTTTAACTTCTGGTCCAGTGTTAGGCTTTAGGGGAGTGGGAAGAGATACGGTGCAGTTCTCAAGTCACATCTTTCATTGCAAAAGCTCTCTGTGTGTACTTAGTATTATGTTGTTATTATAAATCACACAAGAAGGTGCACAATGGCCAACAGACTCACCTGGGAGGAAGGAGGAAGCAACTGCAATGTGTACACACAGGAGAATTTTTTTCAGGGAAATAGGTAAATTTGAGGCACAGTGACCTTTCCTTGCTCCTCTTCTCTGACTTTAAGACTACTCCTTCCTCCCCTTCCTTTTGACTTCCCTGTCCACCACTCATGGGTCATATTTTCACCAGTAGAGACACTTCTTCAAAAGGCTCTAGAAGGAAGGGCAAAGCTGACTGTCACTTCACTGCCTACATCCCTCTCCCTGCAGTGAGACAGCCAAACACATCCACAGACTCAGTGCCTCAGGTTACTGGGCATTTACAGAAACATTCTCCCCTGGTATGGTCAGGTCTGGCCATAGCTACTTCAGAGATTACTGCCAAGCTCTGTAGCTTGTCAAAACAAGAAACAGTCTACAGATTTCAAACTAAACTTAAAAAAAAAATCAGCTCTGGCATCATTAACATGTTAACACAGGGCATTTATGCTAATCCAAAGCAACTACTCATTCCCGTACTTTGGTCATCCTTAATACTGTGAGATTTAGTTTAAATAAATTCTAGAACTGGCTGCAAATTTACTATGTAATTTTTGTGGGGTTGGGAGGATGAGCTTTACCTCTGGGGTTTGATGACAAATATTAGCATAAAATCTCCTGATCCACTACATCTTCAAAAGTTAGGGTGAAAGTATAAAATCCAAGATAGCCACCGGAAAAACATTTTTTATCTCAGCATAATCCTCCCAAGATAAAGCCTAACTTCTTGAAACATCCTTACCTACCCAGATAAAGACATAATTATCAGGATATTGCTTCCAAAGCCATACTTCCTGGATAAATAAACTATTCACAGATAATTTATCTAACACAGTTCTTTTTTTCTTTTACTGAAAAGAAAAATAAATTCTCAAATAAGAATAACCTTGCAGAATATTTACTAGATATTATTTTAAAATTTAAGATCAGACACTTTATTTTAATTCACATTGAAAAAATAAATTTCCTACTGTCCCTACACTTTCTTCTCCATGTGTAATATATCACTTTTATCGCTCAGAAGTTTGCCAATTTCTCATACTTTATCCTCTCCCTGCTAGATGTCTTTCTCTGCCATTATACAAATTTATATAAATGTCTTGATTTCCTTCTGTTGGTAGCTACTCTGCAGTGCTGTTAGAGAAAGGATGTAAATAAGAGCAAAGCCAACTGGGGGTACAGCTGAGAACAGTAAGATATTACTCAGTAATTCACAGAAGAGAGAAATGAAACAATGATCACCTAAGCCCTTGGAGTCACTACAGCAATTAATTCAGTTAAGCATGCATTTGTCAAGGCCCACCGCGAACCAGGCACTGTGCTAGGTAGAAGACGCACTACAAAGATGGGGCAGGGCATGTGGACCAAACCCCTCACTCTAAGGGGTTACTTGATATTCTGTAAGGAGCTAGTAAGTCATGATCATCAGAGTACACTGCTTTGGATCACTTTCTTTCTTCTTATTCTTTCTATTTTAATTCACCAAGATGCATTACAAATCCCTTTATTCCAGTAGGACACATGTTTAAAAATCCACCTGTGGGTCGATTTCTGCAGCACCCTCCCTCAAGTCCCCATTCCACACCCCACAAACATTCCATCACTACCTCATTTCATTGACTTCCTACCCAATATCGTGAGGTGATTTCTCTCTAGAAAAGGTAAAGATCAGAATCAATTCTAACATAAGAAGACCTACTCACTGCAAAGTAGTAAAAACAGCAGATTTCTGGGTCCTTCTGTTGTGACTCATCTATACCAAGAAAAAAAACCAAGATTCCACCTTAGATTGCCAACTGCTGGCCAAGGTCTCCCAACACTACAAAACATGCTGAAGAAAACTTTCTTTGAAAATTGAGTAAGAATCTTTTTTAAAAATGTTCAATATGAGATGGAAATATTTGAAACTATCTGCAGTGGAATAAATGGCCCCCCAAAGTCATTAAAGCTTAATCCCCCAATTGTAACTGTTGAGGATAATTGAAAGAGGGGCCTATTATGTTAATTGAAAGGTGGGGCCTTGAAGAGGTGATTGGATTTGTGAGCACCCTGCCATAGTGAGTGGTTTAATGGTGGTTGTGCGTGTGGTCCTGAGGGCTCTCTTTCTCTCTGCTCCTGCCTTTCTTGCAATACCCTGTGTCACCACCAAAGAAGACCCTCACCAGACGCGTTCCCTAGAATTTGGGCTTCCCAGCCTCCAAAACTCTAAGCAATGAATTTTGTTTTCTTATAAATCACCCAGTCCAGGTATTTTGTTATAAGCAACATAAATGGACTAATACACTACCCATATTTCATGTTCTCAGCTAAAATAACTCTTGATAGTCTTACTACCAAGCTGAAATAACTCTTGGTAGAAAGAATACTGACATCCAAACCCATTAGGTCACTGTAAGAATAGCCATGTGATTAAGGCACAGACTTTGTTCTAAAATTTTCTGATGGAGCACTGTCAGAATTAAACAAAAGGACCCTAGTTTTCCATTTTTGTTATGCATGAGACTTCATCAGATTGGGATGCAAGTAGAAAGGTGGGGAAACCTGAGCAGCCCTACAACTGTTTGTTCAAAAGTCAGACTCTCCCCACAGGAAGGTGAAGACTTCAGGAGAACATGCTCTCACGTCCCATCTGTCCAGTGGCTATTCTCATTTCCCAGTTCTTATCAGGGAGTCTTCACTCACAAATACCTAACACAGATAAAAATTCCTCTTTGAAGATAAATATTTTAACTTAAAGCTCAATTTAGAAAAGCTCCAGGCTCTAGCAAATGACCCAAACAATAACCCTTTGTTGAGCTGGATTCAAAATAATGAATGATGAATGAAAAAAATTAAGGCAATAAAATGCCCAGTAGAGCAGTAATTTCTCATTGATAGGATGGGTCTCACTGGTGGGATGCAGAAGTCTCTTAGGGGACAGGGTTTGCCAAAAGCACAAACCCTCAACCCTGGGCTGCTGCTGCAGAATAAATTCACTCACCTTCTCCGTTCATTCAGCTGCCCATCTAGTTAATAAAAAGTAATGTTTCAGTTCAGGTTTTATGTTTAATTTTAAAATAATCCACCACCAACAAAAGTAAACCATTCCCTACTGTGATGTAACAATCCAACACTTACACGCTTTCCAGTTTTAATAGAGTAATTTTACCAAGTGTTTTACCAAGTGCATTGAGTCATCTACCTATTCAGCAAGGAAATACTAAATTGCTACAATTTCTATTTAGGACACTTTTCTCATTCTTAGCTGCCTAATCTCAGTACTACTGAGTCATTAATTCTCCAACCGCTCTGTCTTACGTCGATCATCTCAGATAATAAAATCAGAGGCCAGGTTAATAAAAAGTGAAAATGAGAACCCAGGCTCCCTCTGGCCTACCTGATGTTTCTAAACCCTGATAGCGGAAGGTTATGTGGCTCCCTTCCTCACCTGACATCCATTAGCCCACCTGCAATGAAATCCATATGCCCATCAATGCAAAAACCAGACCCTGGGTCCTCTTCAAACTGTTTCCTATTTATCATTTTCCTATTTATCGGTGCAACCAAGATATATAACTTTTCATTTTAGAGTTCTTTACACTTAATAAAAAAGAATAAATAGCTATGTCAAATATAATGTGCATTTGGCATCCCAATAGCCACGAATTATTTGCTAGAGACCTGGTACATTTCCTTAAATGCTCCTGTCCTCCCTTCCCCCAGACCCTGCAAAAACCATGCTATTTCAAAATTAAGCAGGTAAGAGATTTATCAGAGCTATCCAAATAACCCAAGATGATGTCTTTTATTTGCTTCAGGGGGAAATGGTGTCTGTGGATTTCTGGACTAACATGCACTCATTTGTTGAACAGATGCATACACTGCACTAAGTGGATGTGGCGGGGCTTAGGATGTGACCCCTGGGGAAAGTTTCACTCAGATTAGAAAGAAAATCTCACCTGAGAGATTTTTCTGAGTTTTTCATATTAAATGTTACCAGACAAATGTAGTTGTATAACCGTTCAATTACGGGAAATACCACTTAGGTACCTATTTATTTTTCCCACTCTTTTGAGGCACATATAATGTTATAGCCATGGTTAGTTCAACATCAAAGACTCAATTCTATAGAGAAATAAGGTGTTGGGGGGAGGTGGGGGGGGGAGTATGAAAAGGAGGAAAAGCCCTCCTCTGACAAACTCTGAGGAATGCATCCACATTTAGACTGTGGCCTGCACAAGTTTCCTATACTCTTTCACACACATGCAACTGGCCCATTAGAGCTCAATATAACAGAGTGAGGCTCGAGTCCTTCCTCAACAGCCCTTTAAAGGAGCAATCAGGAAAGTACACTCTGAATGCATTTCTGTACATTAGAAGGTTTTTCATCAGGCGGTATGGAAAAGACATGCATGCTATCCCAGCTGAATTCCCCTCACAATTCTGATCCTCTGTGCCACTGAACAAATAACCTGCCACAAATTATAACACAAATTTTATTTTCCAAAGAACAACACCTGATCATGAATATCTGTGTTTATCTTCACTCTCTTCTCAGAATCTCCCTTGCCCTCACTTTAATCCCATCTTAGAAACATTTAAGATTCAAAAAAAGATCCTCTCCAAATCATTATTTCATGATCTAACCCAGTTATAGAAAACCAAGATGAATCTCACATGCATTTCATTTCTGGATATACTCATTTTACTTCCTTGCTAATCACAGGAGTGTATTTGATCCTGTTTGGTTCATTTTTAACCTTGCTTATTTGAGATATGATGATTTTTAAAGAGTGAAAAATCAAAACACATGAGAGAGATTTTATTTGCACACAGAGCATCACAAAACTCTCATTTGAGATTATAGTAAGAGAAAGTATTTTTCTTTACACTTGAACCTAAAGCACATTTGTTAGAGACTCAAATATAATGGAATTGGAAGATGTAAAGATGGCCTCGGTATCATTATAAAAACCCTCCTCCTGGGGCTTGGAGAGGCACACAAACACCTGGAGATCAGGAGGTAAGATGCAGATTCACCACCTTTGCTCTTACACTGACCTCTTCCTCGTTTTGATTAGAAATTTTTTGGCCACTTTCACTCCAGAGAAAGAGGCTGAGCAGCTTTAGGAGCTTCGGTCAGCACCAAAGCTGGAGGTGCACCAACCTAAAGAGAAACAGACAGAGATTCCAAGCAGCTCTGCCATAATCTCTGTATAACTTTGGGAATTCACAATTCCTTAGGAACCAGGTTCCCTAGCAACCAAATGTTCATTCAAATGCTCCTTCCACCCTGTCCCCTTCATCAGCTGTGTTCTTTGGTGAAAATACCAATGGAAAGAAGGGGTAGCAGAAAATGAGAGAACTGTGATGCTAAACATGATGTAACTTCAAATTATAATAAGAATTATTAGTGTCGGGTCTGATTTTTTTAAAAAAGCCATATAATGACTCAGATAAAAGACCAGGGTGCAAGTTTTATTTGCTGATATCACAATTTGGATACATAAGGTAATCCCTAGAGAATCAACAAAGAAAAAAGTTTAAAAATTTTGACAAGTGGAGAAATAGACACATACGTAAAATCTTAATGCAGGAAGAGAAAACGGGCAACAAAGATTTTGTGCATGCACAGCCAAGAGAGGTTTTGGAATTCAGGGTAATCTTGAGGAGGAAAAACTGGGGAAGGCTTCATATCAGAAAACTAACAAACAGAAACCCACGTAGGGCCCCTACTGCCCAGTCAACAAACTATTTAAAGCCAGCAAGTCTATGAAAAGACATATCACAGAGGGGTAGAGAGCAACTGCTTAATGGTACTAAAGAAAAGCAAGATTAAAACTGATGTTAAAAATTCATTTAGAATGGAAAGAACTATTCAGACATTTATATGGAATAATAAAAGACCACGCGTAGCCAAACCAATGCTGAGCAAAACAAAAATAAACCTGGAGGCATAACACTACCTGACTTTAAACTATACTACAAAGCTATAATAACCAAAACACTATGGTACTGGCACAAAAAGAGACACACTGATCAATGGAATAGAATAGAGAATCCAGAAATCAACCCACACATTTACTGCCATCTGATCTTTGACAAAGGCACCAAGCCTATTCACTGGGGAAGGGACTGCCTCTTCAGCAAATGGTGCTGGGATAACTGGATATCCATATGCAGGAGAATGAAACTAGACCCATACCTCTCACCATATACTAAAATCAACTCAAAATGGAATAAGGATTTAAATATACACCCTGAAACAATAAAACTTCTTAAAGAAAAGATAGGAGAAACACTTCAGGAAATAGGACTGGACATAGACTTCATGAATACGACCCCAAAAGCGCGGGCAACCAAAGGAAAAATAAACAAATGGGATTATATCAAACTAAAAAGCTTCTGCACAGCAAAAGAAACAATTAACAGAGTTAAAAGACAACCAACAGAGTGGGAGAAAATATTTGCAAAATATACATCTGACAAAGGATTAATATCCAGAATATATAAGGAACTCAAACAACTTTACAAGAAAAAAACAAGCAACCCAATTAGAAAATGGGCAAAAGAGCTAAGTAGGCATTTCTCTAAGGAAGATATACAAATGGCCAACAGACATATGAAAAAATGCTCAACATCACTCAGCATCCGGGAAATGCAAATCAAAACCACACTGAGATACCATCTAACCCCAGTTAGGATGGCTAAAATCCAAAAGACTCTGAACGATAAATGCTGGCGAGGTTGTGGAGAAAAAGGAACTCTCATACATTGTTGGTGGGACTGCAAAATGGTGCAGCCTCTATGGAAAATGGTATGGAGGGTCCTCAAACAATTGCAGATAGATCTACCATACGACCCAGCTATCCCACTGCTGGGAATATACCCAGAGGAATGGAAATCATCAAGTCAAAGGTATACCTGTTCCCCAATGCTCATTGCAGCACTCTTTACAATAGCCAAAAGTAGGAACCAGCCCAAATGTCCATCATCGGATGAGTGGATATGGAAAATGTGGTTCATCTACACAATGGAATACTACTCAGCTATAAAAACGAATGAAATACTGCCATTTGCAACAACATGGATGGACCTTGAGAGAATTATATTCAGTGAAACGAGTCAGGCACAGAAAGAGAAATACCACATGTTCTCACTTATTGGTGGGAGCTAAAAATTAATATATAAATTCACACACACACACACACACACACACACACACACACACACACACACACACACAAAAACCGGGGGTGGGGGGAAGAAGATATAACAACCACAATTACTTGAAGTTGATACGACAAGCAAACAGAGGGGACATTGGTGGGGGGGGAGGGAGGAGGGAGGGAGGTTTTGGTGAGGGACAACAATAATCAGCCACAATGTATATCAACAAAATAAAATTTAAAAATAAAATAAAATAAAATAATTTAAAAAAATTCATTTAGATATTGTGAAGAACTGCCACAATATATTCAAGAATTTCCTTCTCTGAAATTTTAAGAAAATAGTGGGAATACTAACTTTCTGGGACGGGCCTTGCTATGGTTTGAATGTCTGTCCCTTCCACACTCATGTTGAAATTTATTTGTCATGGTGACAGTATTAAGAGATGTGACCTTTAAGAGTGATTAGGCCAGGAGGGCTCTACCTTCATGGGTAGGATTGGTGCTGGTATAAAAGGGTGAATTCAGCCCTCTCTCACTCTCTTCTGCCTTGTGAGGAACAATGTTCCTCCTCTTCAGAGCTATCTTGAAAGTAGAGACTAGGCCCTCACCAGACACCAAACCTGCTGGTGCCTTGATCTTGGACTTCCCAGCCTCCAGAACCTTGAGAAAAAAAAATGCTTGTTCTTTATAAATTACCCAGTCTCACGTATTCTGTTTTAGCAGCAGAAAACATTAAGACAGGCCTCCATTGAGCAATGGGACAGACTAGCACCTGAAATTCTTAACAAGATACGCTGGAACAAAAGTTGGGAACATGGGCTTTGGGGCCAGATAAGCCTGCATTAAAATCCCATCATGTACTTCCTATGGACTTTAGACTAGTTACTTAACCTCTTTGAGTATCAGTTTATTCATCTGTAAGGTGGAGACCACATCTAATTCTTCATAGGACTATTACCCAGATTAAATGAGTTAATAATGTACATGCTGCATTTGGCAGATAACATATGGTTAATAAGCATTTGCTATTAATGATGTTATCTCTTCAAAAATCTTCTCTCACTAAATAAAGTTTAAAATTGGTCATGATAATGTTTTTGCATAAATGGTACCAAAAAAGTACTTAGTGTCAAAGTACCCATGACTCTACCTGTACTTGTACCTGGTGATATAATGGTCACTTGTGTGTGTATACTACACAATAACTTATTTCTTGCTTCTTGACCCAGACTCTGAAAGCAAATTTCTGTCTTCAGACTTTCATACAACCAATTAAAAAGTTGTTGTCACTAAATAAGAAATAAAAAGAGCCAAGTGTTTCACATCTTACAGAAGTTTTTCTCAAGCATAAATTTAATTATTTGAGTTCTGGTCAACCTAATCCTATGTCTGGATTTTTGTTGTCATTTTGTTTCTCTTTTGTTATGAAATAATCACATAATACACATACATTGAATGTATAAAAGCAAATGAACATCTGAACATCTTGCACCTGCCTACAGAACATCACAAGTACCTTTGAAGTCTCATGAATGACCTTTCCCAAGCATAAACTATCCTTCACCCCCAGAAGTACTTACTCTCCTGCATTTTATGTTAAACAGTCCCTTGCTTTTCTGAATAGTCGTCCCATAGACGAATCTATCCTTGAACAACATGCTGTTTTAATTCAGCATTTTTTGAACTTTACATAAATGGAATCATACTGTGCTATTCTATCTTGCTTCCCCACTTACCATTATGCTTTTGAATTCATCCCTATTGACGCCCACAGTTGCAGATTACTCTCACTACTGTTTCACATGAATGTACCATGATTTCTTTATTCAGTATACCAGGGTACTTCAGAAAGCTCATGGGAAGATTCATATTATCTTTTAATTCTATTTTTCCACAAACTTTTTGAAGTACCCTTTAACTGCTGATAGGCATATCGGCTATTTGCAGTGTTTTGCTATTATGAACAGCATTGTTTTGCACATTCTTGCACATGTGTTAAGAGTTTCTCTAAGGCAGTGTTTATGAGCCTTTTTCACAACCCAGCTTATATAGAAAATGGTAATTAGGTATGGAATCTGAAGTTATTACACAAAACTGCTCCCACTCCAGGCTTGCTACCTACCTGCTCTACTAACTTGCTCTTGCTACCCTGAAGGCTAAGGGGATCAGGGCCACAAGGTATTTCAAACTTCCTTCCAAAATCACTGTACCAATTTATACTCTCACCAGCATTGCAAGCATATTCATTCCCTTTGCTTCATGTACTTGCCAAACACTTGATATTGACAGACATGTGCCAATCTAGTAGACATAAAACGGGATCTCACCATGGTTTTAATATTAAAACATATTATACAGCTTCTATGATTAAAACAGTAGGGTACTATAGCATGAAGGGATAGACCAATAAAAGAGAATAGAAAATGCAGAAATACAGCCAATTACTTCTGAAAATTAATTATGTAAGAGGGGCATATCTCAAATCAGGGGGAAAGATATCAGATAGCTATGTGGAAAAAAAGAAAGTAGGATCCGTTCTCCATATCATACACCAAAATAAATTGGCAGATTTAAAGTGTTAATGATAAAACCACACAAGTTTAAAAGAAAATATGGATGATTTTATAACTGTGCTGTTCAGAATGGTAACCATTATCTACATGTGGCTGCAGGGAACTTGAACTATACCTAGTGTGACTAAAAAACTGAATTTTCAGTTTTATTTAATTTTAATTAATTGAAATTAAAATTGGAAAACTGATACTCAATTCAGTTATTGGAAAATTTTAACCTGGTTCTGTGAATTTACTTTTTTCAACTGTAAATTTTATGAAATCTAATACAGATCCAGTATTCACAATGAAAATTTAGTGACCAAATTGAGATGTGCTATAAGTAAAAAAATACACATCAGTTATTGAAAACTTAGCATGAAAAAAGAATGTAAAAACCACACTAATATTTTTAAATACTGACTACTTATTGAAATAATATTTTTGATACATTGGGTTAAATAAAATATATTAAAATTAATTTCACCTGTTTATTTTGCTTTTGGTGATGTAGCTACTACAAAAAATTTACACATGTAATTTGTCTTATGTTTATTTTTATTGGACAGTGTTGCTCTACAACCTTTTCAAACAACGACTCAAAACCAAGATGTAATAAAGACAGATAAAACGGACTACATCAAAGAAAAATAATTTACATAAAAACATCATAATTAGAGAAAAACAACAAATGATAAACTGAGAAAAAAGTCCCTAATATAAAATAAAGGTAAAAAAGACCCCCAACCCTATAAATATGGGCAAAAAAATAAATAACAAGACAGTTCATTGAAAAAGAAATGAAAATGATCCCTAAACATATAAAAAAGAGCTCAAGCTAGCTCATGATAAGAGAGATACAAATTAAAATTACACTAGTGTATCTTTTCTCACCATTTAGACGACAAAGACCCAAAGGTTTTACAACATATCCAGAGGTGAGGCTGTGGGGTAAGAGGCACTCTCATACTTTGCTGGTATGAATACAAAATAATATGGCACCCACAGAAGGAAATTCGGTAATATCTAGCAAAGCCACAAATGTCTTTTCTCCTTTGTCCTAGTGATCTTACTTCTAGAAATCTATCTTAAAGATAAACTGGCAAGAATATGAACATAAATATTCACAAGGCTGCTCATTGCTGTACTGTTCTTTCAGCCATCCACCTAGTTAATGAAAAATAATGTTTCCATTCAGGCTTTATATCTGATTTGCAAATAAAGCCCCATCAATGAAAGTAAACCACTCCCCACTACAATGTAAGAGTGAAAGAATGCAAACCACCATATATCCAAATGAGTAAATTTGGTATACTGACACAATAGAGTTTCTGCAGTTGTAAAACACAATGAGAAATCTCTACATATGGCTCCAGAGTAATCTATGATATATACTGTTAAGTGCAAAAAGCAAGTTACAGAACTACAGTATGCAACCTTTTCTCTGAGGGGAAAGAAATAAAGATATTGGCTTACCTTAACGGAAATAAAATGTAAATATGTAACATGTGTATATACATTTATGCATACATCATACATATGCATACATAAAACATACACATACACATACATAAGTATATATTCATATTTTAGTAGATATATTCATATCTCAGTAGGAGATAGATATGCATACAAGAGGGGGTCTTCAAAAAGTTCATTAAGAAATTTGTATTATCTTTTAATTCTATTTTTCCATGAACTTTACAAGATATTACTATGAAATATATATGAGTGCTCCCATACATATTTTCTTAACTTGGTCCAGTGAAAAGGCTTATAAACAATGACCCGCCCAGAGGCAATGAGAACCCCTAACACCTCGACTGTGACCTCTGTATACCGTTTACCACTAAAAAGATCTAGAGCAGGAAAAGTATAAGATAATGTCTGAAATATCCTGTTAAAACAGAAAGTAATCAAGTTATCAAAGACTACTATAGTCTCATCAGAAGAATTCAGAAGCCAATTTAAAAAGACTCCCACAGGCCAAAGATAATTTGAGCTTCAAAATAAATAACTCCAAGGGACTGTACACATAAATTGTGTTGAAATCCATGGGTTCATAATGATATTAAAATAACAAACCTTATTGGTCTCCTTTGGAGGATACTAGAAAATCAACCCATTATTTTGAACATTGAGTAAAATAGAGGGAAGAAAACCAAGCTTAATTTTCCTACATAAACTATACCTCAAGGTAGCCAAATAGTTGCTGTGGAGGGATAACAGAATATCACTATTTTACAACCCTTACTGAAATGATAGTGACCATGAATGGTTTTTGAAGAGCATGGGGAAACGTTATAATGGACAGATCAGACTGACAACACCTAAATCCACTGATCAGTCTTAACTTCACAAAGGAAGACACAAGAAAGTATGCCTCCCGATGAGATATAATAGGAAGTATGAAACGCTTCCTACAATGTACTCTTGCCAAAATATCTGATCAAGCTCCCAATCTAGCTCAAACTACCAGTTCACAAGAAATATAGGAACAGAGGAATATAGTGATGATGAACACCAAGAATGAAGATGCAATCAGCAAACTACAGAATGCAGGGAATCCTACAGGACAAATCCATTTCTTCAGCTAATAAATTGCTAGGGAAGAAAAAAAGAGGAAAAATGAGGAAAGGAAGCCTATAAGTAAAGACAGAGGCATCTCTCAGATATGTTAAATGCAAAAATATAACAAATTTTGGATTCTCAATATAACAAATTCATCATTTTAAAAGAAATTATGAGACAATCAAGGAAATTTGCTTTCTGACTTTTAATTACTTTCATGTTTTTGATATTAAAGAATTATTCTTTAAAATATTTAGGCATGATAACACTATAGTTATGTTAAAAGGGAAAAAAAAGTCCTTATCTTTTAGACAAGGTAATACAACGTCTGTGATTTGCTTAAAAAAGAACAAGTAAATGAGAAAGCAGAGGTCTTCAAAAAGTTCAAAGAAAATGCATATTACAAAAAAACTATGCATGGATTGCAAAATCTTTTTGCACCAAAATAAACTCATACTAACTTGTTACAACATGTCTGAACAGGATCTCGTTTGAAGCACTAAGAAGGATAAGACACCAGTTTGAAAAAAGCCCCTGTCAGAGCAACATGAATTCTGCTAAAATTGAAGCAAGAACAAACATTAAATTTATAGTGAAACTTGGGTGGAAGAACAGTGAAATCATTAATGCTTTACAAAATGTTTATGGGGACAATGCCCCAAGAAAATCAGCAGTTCACAAATGAATAACTCATTTTAAGAAGGGACAAGACAATGTTGAAGATGAAGCCCACAGCAGCAAACCATCCACATCAATTTACAAGGAAAAAATTAACCCTGTTCATGCCCTAATTGAAGAGGAGCAATGATTAGAAGCAGAAACAGTAGCCAACACCATAGACCTCTCAATTGGTTCAGCTTACACAATTCTGACTGAAAGATTAAAGTTGAGCAGACTTTCTGCTCCATGGGTGCCAAAACTGTTGCACCCAGATCAGCTGCAGACAAGAGAAAAGTTTTCAATGGAAATTTTAAACAAGTAGGATCAAAATCCTAAAGCATTTCTTTGAAAAATTGTAACAGGAGATGAAACATGGCTTTACCAGTACAATCCTGAAGATAAAGCACAATCAAAGCCATGGTTATCAAGAGGTAGAAGTGGTCAGTCAAAGCAAAAGCAGACTGGTAAGAGCAAAGGTCATGGAAACAGTTTTTTGGGATGCTCAAGGCATTTTGCTTGTTGCCTTTTGGAGGGTCAAGAACAATAACATCTGCTTATTATGACTGTTTTGAGAAACTTAGCCATAACTTCAGCAGAAAAACAGCCAAGAAAGCTACACCAGAGAGTCCTTCTCCACCAGAGAGTCCTTCTCCACCATGACAATACTCTTGCTCATCAAACAAGGGAAATTTGCAAGAGTTTCAAGGGAAAATCACTAGGCACTCACTTTACAGTCCTGATTTGACTCCTTCTGATTTCTTTCTGTTTCATATCTTTAAAAAAAATCTTTAAAGGGCACCTATTTTCCTTCAGTTAATAATGTAAAGAATACTGCATTGACATGGTTAAATTCCCAAGACCTTAGTTTAAGGATGAACTAAATGGGTGGTATCATCAGTTACAAAAGTACCTTGAACTTGACAGAGCTTATGTTATGAAATAAAGTTTTTATCTTTATTTTTATCTTTAAATTCCATTTTCCCATAAACTTTTTGAAGTCCTCTTGTATGTGTGTTGTGGGGGAAGCAGTTTTGAGAAAATGGAACTGTCCAGGAGTTGATAATTAAAAGTCTAACTTTAGAGTCAGAAAACTGAATTTCAGTCTTAGCACCACCATTCATTAGCTACAAGATCTTGGTCAAGGTCCTAAACATGCTAAGCCTCAGTTCTTCCTTACCTATAAAGTAAAGGTAATAGTAGTAGGTTCCTCATAGAGTTGTGCAAACATTAAAGAAAATAATGCAAGCAATATACTCACTACAGTACCTGGGCACAGAGTAAGCACTCAATACATGTCAGATTTTATTATTACTATTGTCAACTACTGCCATTGTTATTCAAGATCATGAATCTACAGTTAAGAGGTGGTGGAACTGGTACAGAATCTGTTGAATCCAAAGCCCACGTTCTTCCCACTACATTATGATGCCTCCCCCACTTCTACCTCTCAGTGGAGACTGAGAACAAGTAAAAATCATACTCTGCAATATGCCTCCCTACTTATACTACAAACCTTTAGTGACATTGCTTCTCAGTCTTCACTTCTGGAATCAGACAATTAGCCATTCTTTGTTACAATGTTGTAATGTAATGTGTCATTTGTGTAGATGGCTATTCATCTGGTGGAATGTAAATACCCATGTACTTTATCCCCTTATAAATCAGTACGCACACTCATAAATTCACAATGATTAAACATTGTACTGTTTCATCATCCTCTCCAAACATGGCTCCGAATTTTTACTACCTCAGGTGCTGGCATAAATTATAAAAGGCTAAACTGAGATTCCAAACCTACGACACCAGCAAAATGATAAAATATCAAAGTTGCATGCAGCATAAGTTAATATAAGATTACATGTTACATAGCCATACAGAGTTTTTTAGCAGTGAGGAAACACCTTGATATCCTCCCATAAGGAAAATATTTCCACCTCTATTTAATAAAGAGTCATTGCAAATCCTGAGGAGACCCCTGCAGTATTATTTTACTTCTTCATGCAACAATTCTGACCACGTGCCACTGCTTGATCCTCCCTCCTTCCCCTCTGACAGACACCATGCTTGCCTGGCTCTCCTGCCTCTTAGAGACTTTGTGCTTTTCAGTCTCCTTCACCATCCGTTTCCATCACACCTCTCACAAGATAGAGTTCCCCAGAACTCACTGTTCAGTTTTGTCTTCTCATACTTTCCTTGGGCAATCTCATGCCAAACTATTGTAGTTTCAACTACCTAATTTACAAAAACCCTCTTTCATTCATTCATTCATCCATTCAACCAATATGTGCTGGACCCCTGTTGTGCAGTAGGTGTCCTTTTGATACAAGGGATTAAATATAGATATAGTCTTCTCATGGACTTTACAGTTGGGCAGGGGTTGGTATTATTGTTAACCACAGAATCACAAAAATGAATGTGCAATTATAATATTGGGAAGTGCATGTAGGTGAGGAGGTGCTTGGTACACTAAGAGGGCAGAATACAGGGATTTGACCTCATTATGGAAATCAGGAAATGATTCCCAGAGAAAACAATGACTGAGCCGAGATCATAATTCTACACCAAACCTCTCTACTGAATTCCAAACTAGAATTCCAGTTACCAATTAAGTATTTCCATCTAAGCATATTGCACCTAAAACTAAACATACTTCAAACTGAGTTAATTATCCTTCCTCCTAATACCTGGATTCTCCATCTCAGTGAGTATGATCCATTCAGAAATTTTGCAATTTTCTTTACCCCCTTCATCACTCTGTATGCCAAATTTGTCACTGAGTCCTACCAATTCTGCTTCCTAAATCCTTCTGTCTGTTCCTTTTTCCCATTTTCAGCTCTCAGCAACTCCTGTCAAGTCGGTACTAGAGTTCACTTGCTGGGACACGTCTCTGGCCCTCTCCAGTCTCTTACCCACTCATTAAAGAACAAATTATCATGCAAATTACAACTCTTCCATCTTTACAGTTTTTCAATGCCTCTCAATGCTCATATTTTGGGTAATAAATCCAAACTCTTTAGTACAACCTGTAAGACTCTGCATAGTTTGTCAGCCTCACCTCCCATCACTCTCCATCCCATGTGGAGAGTCCAGCCACATTGATCCACATCCATGTGGCTCCACATCATTGTGTGTCTTCTGCCTGAAACATCCTATTCATCTTCCATCTGCCCCAATCCCCGTTATTTCCAAATGCCAGTCTGTGAACTGGTCTATGAGTCCACAGTGAAATGAGAAGAATGAAAAGTGAGTGAACCAGTGTTAGTCCTCTAACATTTTTGGAAATGTAAGCAGTGCCCTAGAGGACTCCCGTGTAGCTTTCAAGTGTCAGTCCACATACTTCCCACTCTGTGATGCCTTCTATGACTTCTCAGTGTTGGGGAACTATATTATTTATTGTCTGAACTGGGACCTTTTTGAGAGTAAAAGGGATGCTATTATTAACTATGTTGGACAGTGGGAATAAATGAGGACTGTCCCAGGGAAACCAGGATGCACTGTCCCACTACTTTTAGACAGAGTTGGGCGTTTTCCTGTCTTCACTTCCAAAGCACCTTTGCCTATTCACCACATATCATGTGTTCACATGTCAATTTCCCTGATGGTCTGAGAACTCCGCAAAAGTAGGGCCAGGCCTTTTTATCTCTATATCTCTGGCATCCTTCCAGTGCCAGGCAGTAAGATGACACAAAGTGTCATCAACAAAAGCAAATGTTTGTTTAATAAATTATCTGAGTGAATAAGAAATATTAGATGCCTTAACCTTGGCCAATGAAGGGATTTAAAATTTTCCATTATCTTTTCTCATTCCTTGCTCCCTTTTAAAACTCTCTTTAACCAAATTTCCTAATTTTGCTGAAGAGAGTTTTAAAAGGGAGAAAGTTCTTCATAGAGAGAAATTTCAAGCCTCAGATCCATGACCAGCTATCAATCAACCACTAGCTACTTATTCAGTACAATCTACTGTTAAGGCCCAGTGGATGTGGCAGAAGAGCTTCCATTTGGCTGGGGGGAAAAGTACATAAATGAAAAGCAAAACTAATAATGAAATAAAATAAACCTAAAATGAGTGTTACAGGAGCTCATGGAAGGTAAGGGAGCAACGACTCTTTTATGGTCAAAAAAATGCTCCTTTGAGGAGGTGAGATTTGAATTGAAACTTGAAAAATGGCCTGGATTTCTAGAGAAACAGCAGAATGGAGGATGTCCCAAGGCAAAGCAGGGGTGGGTGTTTGTATCTACACTGTCATGGATTCCTGGCACAGAAACCAGAACATCTGAATTTTTGGCAAATACTAAACAACTCAGAGAGGTTCCTGGATCCTCACTTCCTTTACCAAAACAGTAACTGCCTGAGACATATATGTTGCTTATTCCTGTATAGCCTTTTCATTACAAGAACTGTTAAAAAATTATCTTAGGAAAACTGCTTCTGGCAGAACTTTCAGAGGGAACTGCTGAAGTCACCCCTTGGCATGTATTAACTGTGTCTTTGAGACGTTCTCTACAAATCATAGCCCGGTGGCCTGCAGCATCTCCTTACTCTACACCTGGCTTTTCCATCTTCTCATGAAAGAAATCCTAGTGTTAATACCGGGGGAACATTACACTGAAAACAACCATTGAAGATCTTCCTGTTGACTTTGAGATTCAGGGAGAAGCTGTTAGGAGTGGCTGTGATATATGATGCATCTCCTGGGGTGTCAAGAGTGCTTCACTTACCACTTATACCTGTGATAATGGGCATGAGAAACACCCCCACAGTCCAGTGAAAACTATCAACTTCTCGTTCTCCTTTTCCTACCCAGCGAAGTCATCAAGTGAAGTGGAATATGTCCTCACACATGGTTTAGCAATGACCTGAAACTACTGCAGTATACACCCCACTCAAATAAAGTAGAGATTCATCAAAGAAAGGGAATTCATACTTAAGAACCATCATCTCCCTGCTCTGCTTTAAAGCACGGTCTTCCAAAAGCCCTAAAGCACTCAGGATATTGCATCACTAGTGTTGGATCTACTTTTGAAGTACAGTTTTCTGAAAAGACCAATCCAAATTTGTATGTAATGAGTCAACGGGATATGTTTTTCTAGTGCTAGTCCTCGTTTTACTACTTTTTTTTTTCTCACTAACCCTACTGATGGGGCCAACACATGCTATAAACTTATAGGGGAGACCCACAGTGGTATATCTCAGCTAAAGGATCTTTGCCAGGCACAAATGTGTCCCGTGAGCTTATAAAATTTTCATGGAGAGCAGTAAAACCACAACAAATGAGAAAAAAAGTTGGTTCAAGTTACAGTAATATTTAATAAACCAACATTTATCTCACCAAAGGAGGAAAAAAAGGTAACGAAGATGAAATTAAACAAAGCATTCTCCTTCTGTGATTAGCAAGTAGAGTCTGGGGATAATAAAGCCTTTCAATGGTGCTATTATGAAAATCTCTGAAATGCTTCGCAAGATTTGTTGTCCAAATCTTTAAAAGTAACAATAATCATCAAGATATCTCCTTTATCTGTTACCCAGTGGGAGATGTAGTTGCTAAGTGAAGAAGCACAGTACTTCAGCTATTGTTAAATGGCTTAAGAGCCTTCAAAAGTGAACAATTTGACATAGTGAAAACCAAGTGAAAAACAAAGGAAGAAAGATCCTTAAGCTTGGGGGTGCTCTAATTCCATTTTTCTACACGTATAAATGTAGAAAGTGTGGTATAAAGTATGTGGATGCCAGTTCATGAACGCTATTAACACATCTGCTGAGATGGCAGGAGCCAGTGAAACAGGCAGAGGCAGGCATGTGCTGGAAGATCTAAAGGCCTGATGGAGAGAAGGGGGTGGGAGAAATAAGCAAGCAGGTGTGGGGCGAAGCAGGACAGCGGAAGGGGCCCTGAGGGCAGAGGGAGAAGCTGGGCTGGAAGCAGGAAGTTTACTGTTGGGCAGACAGGTGGGAGAGATAGTGGATCTGGAGATATGGTTAAAATGCTTGAGGGCCGGGCTGTGGCTCACTGGGGAGAGTGCGGCGCTGGGAGCGCTGAGGCCCCGGGTTCGGATCCTATATAGGGATGGCCGGTGCGCTCACCGGCTGAGCGCGGTGCAGATGACACCAAGCTGAGGGTTACGTTCCTCTTACTGGTCACAAAAAAAAAAAAAAAAAAAAAAATGCTTGAAAAGCTCATTCGGACACACAAAACTGAAGTCTTGCAGGCAAAAGTAAGGTGGGGGGATAAGTAGCAGGAGTGTCTATGAAAGAAAATCTACGAGACAGAAAAACATTAAAAAGCTTCAGAAGGGACAGGAAGGTGAAAGAGATATTTGGCAAAGGAGAAGTCAGAGGTAAAAGGCAGCCCAAGACAGAGAACAGATTTAGGGGAGGGCCACAGGATGCTAAGCCTGAGTGAGCTCAGTGCACCAACTAGGTCTCAACTTTCCCCTTTTTAAGCTATTTTGGAGGGAGTAGCAGCGAGTCTTATAAATCAAGAGATGGAGCTACTTGAGCTTCCCCAGGACTGCTCCACCACTCCTTGATCCAGGCACATTCTCAGAGAGATCCCAGCATGGAAAACTCTGATTGCTATGGCTGCAGCCAAATGCCAAATGAGACAGGGTGCATGAAAGGACTTTGAAACCTCGAAGGCACGCTATAAACATGAGCACTGTTATTCACTGAGCCCCTCAGATAAATAAGATGATAACCACAGCTTTAACCAGGAGGGAAGAAACAGCTGTCAAATATAGAAATTATATATATTCCAAATCAAGATGCCCCTAACTAGAAATTCCAGTCATTTGAGAGGCCATCATGCTTGGAATGTTCACTTTCCTGTCAAATATGTTTCAACATTTAAAAATCCTCCCTGAGGCACAGTACAGAGCTGTTAATAATGTACAGATTTATTAAAACTTAAGTCTGTGTCTAATGTATTTCTCCGAGGTTTTGACACATTACAGATAGTAACCAATTAGGTTAATTCCATTCAATTCAATCACTCGCAGTGACTTCCAAGTGCAATGCTGGCTGCTATGGGGGTGGCTGAGATGAGCAGATCAGCCCCGCCTTCCAGTAGTTTGGCCAATTAATCTTCTCAGTTTCCATTCCAGATTGGGGAAGCTGCATCTCCTTTCACCAGTGTAGGGGGAAGCAATCTTTATATTACGTGACTAGCCTACATCCTAGGAAATACATTTTCTAGCAACATATTTAACAAAAACGTAAAGGAACTTAATACCTGGTGACTGCAGAGGCTGTTGTGTGTGCGTTTCTATGTTTATCCTAGCCCAGTTTACATCCAACCACTCCTGTCATAATTGCATAACCACAGCATGTCATGTCGTTTCTTGTTTCAACTGTAACTCATAAAATTAAACTTCAGAACTGAGATAGTCAAGCTAAACAACTGCCTACTTTAAAAATATGTATATGTATAATTTACATGCCACTTCAGATAAGCTCTTGAATTATGATCTCTGGAAAATACATTTTTCAAAATACAGTTTCATTGTCTCAATTCTTCCTGCACACAAGCCCTATTCCCGTTTTCACAGTTTTCTAAGCAGTATCTCTAGCATTCTATTACATCTATTTCTCATGTTTTATCAAGAACCTAATTAAGCATAACTTTTACTTTTCCCATGCTATGGAACTTCTAAAATCGAAGCTCAAAGGACCATGAAATGGCCAAAAATGCATTTGTTTGCTAAAAACATATTAATGAAAGTATCTTTACAAAGTAAAGTTGCAAAAAAAAAAGGTCAGTGAAACACCTGAATTCCCACCATGAACACTGTGCTAGGTCCTCACCCCTGTATTATTTCATGTTTCCCTCCCTTCATCTTGGGAGGGGGCTTTACTACACCCATTTCCAAAACAGTATTTTTAAAGAGATGTATATTTTCATGAAACTAAGACTGATCCATTCAATATCTGAGTGAGTTCCTATCTACTAGACATGTATAAGTTGATTTACACAGTCAATATGTTCCTGAAAATTTGGAGACAAATCAACTTTTATAAATAAACTATTTTCACATAAATGTGCATTATGAGATCAGATCTGCCATGTCTTCACTTCTGATAGAAAATCAGGAAGGTGCTACTCAGAGGGCTTGCTGGAGCGCTGCAGTCCATTCACATGTACATACCCAACCCTAACAACTCTCGGATGAGTTTGGATTTCATCCGACCCATGAGGAGGTACAGAATTAAACAGTTAAAGCCACTTAAACCAGTGATGCCAACACTCTGAGATGTGGGTAAAACAGCAGCAGGGAAAACACGTACATGACACACAAAGCAACGTCCTCCCCGCCCCACCTTATGTCTGGTTCTAATAAGCTAGAGAAAGGTCATAAGACAATGAGGTTTGACCAATTTCTCTATTAACTGGCATTCTCCTTCTACAAGTAGAACGAGAAGGAAACTTCAAAGGATGCAGAACTCCACGACCTGTGTACTTAAATGTGTGAGCCTCAAAAGGTGCCTCACATGGCTGCAAGTTGCACTGAGAAGTTCAAAATGAAGCTGGTAATGCTTATCACACGTAGGACCCTCTGTGAATAGTCTCCTGCCCTAAGGGCGATGCTAGTCCCAGCACTGGTTTAATGCCTTGACACTCCCTCCCCCAGCCTTTGGTGTCTCCCTCTCTGACAAAAAAATATCCAGAAGAAGGGAGCCACTGAGTGCCTGGAGCAAGCCACTTGGGATGTAACATTCAAAGCTTGCCTGGTCACAAATCCAACACAGTGCAGAGGCACCATCAACCTGGAAATGATACTCATAACGGTGCAAACCATCTTCCTCCTGGTAGGGCTTTTGAATCAGTGACAGCAAATAGTACCAGTTAATGGGCAAGCTCCTGATGTGTACTATGTCATTCTTTAAGAAGCTCAAACCACTTCAGACAGTGGCCTATCAATTTTCAGAAATCCATGTTAAACGATAAAGTGAGATGGGCAAGGGAGGTATATATTACTAGCCAAGAAAACATATCATCAGTTCTCTCGACTCAGAATGAACCGGAATCAGCTGGGAAGAAGGAAGCTACAACCTTGGGGTCCTTCTAGGATGAACATTTAACATTGGAGGATGTGAGACCTCTCTGCCACCCAAGGCCATTTTTCGTGAGAAATATGCTCCAGTTGAGATAATGCTAGACAACAGAAGCACCCCGCCCCTTCTCAGGCATCCATCCCTCCAAGGGCTGGGTGTGTTTGTCTTTGTTGCTTTCCTTAGTCGCCCTCCAGAGCTGTTCTCTGGACTCAGTTTGCACAGTAGGAAACATTAAAGGAAATTATATTTCAATGCTGCATTTGTGATCTGTGAAGTCCTAGTCCTAGCATTGGTTTAATGCCTATGAATACTCACAGTTGTCCTATCACTGGCACTTCCGGTTTTATAAGCAGCAAAACAAAAATAGGTGATCAAGTCCAAATTAATGCCCATGTCTGATCAATTACATTGCCAAACAGCCAACACAGAACACGTTCTACTGATCTTACAACCCAGCTCCAGAAGCATAAAAAAGGGGAGAAAACCCCCAAAGTCAGCATCTTGGACTTACAAAACCTTTCAGAAACATCACCTTCTCCCCCTAACAGAGCTGAGGTATCCCAGGCCCACGCTGCCCATGCTTTTTTTCTATCCTGGTACATCTCAATTTTACCAAACCCAAAGGTCATTCTCATTAGGTAAAAGTGGGCCCATTCCCTTGAATAGAGAGGTGTTCATTGCATGTGTCTGCGTAATGAACTTGTCATTTCCCTAAACAGTCTGTACAGTCGCCTTAAAAAAAAAAGTACTACATGGAATCTATGGTGTGTCAGCCTCCTCTCAACGTCTGAGTCAGAGTATGTGTGTGTCTTAACTGAGGTCTAGGTGATCAGGAGGTATCGCTTTCAGAGTTGCTTCAATAACTGAACTTATGGCTGTCTTCCAGCCACACACCACATAAGCACTATCTATTTTAAAACAGTTTTCCTAACCCGCATGTGATGGAAGATATCTCATAGGTCGTTAACTTCCTCTTGGAAACCAATCACTTCTCTCTCAAACTCTTGCCATCTCTCAAGATTCATGCGTGTTTGTGTGTGTACATTTTCATCCTTGGCCATGCAACTCTTGGAGCAAAGAAAGCCACCCCAAATTTTACCAACATGTCTGAGCCATTCAAAGCTTTAGAAGAGGAATGAATGGGTGACGAGAGCCCTTAAGCCCAGGGATTTCTCTCACACAAACAGTAACTGGGGAAAAAAACAATCCCTCCGTAGGAGGGGGCAGGGTGGATGATAGCAGAAGGACATTAACCAGCAGACCAGAGGCAGCTGTGGCAGCAGCACTTCACGAACTGCCTGCAGAGGGGAGTGAAATCTGTTCCGTGTACAATAACCAAGCACCTCCGGCTGCCTTGCATGGCACGAATATTAAATACACCGAGGAAGGCAAACAGACGCACCGAAACAACCCACCCCCAAAGGTCAAAACTTCAGAAATCCCGGAGATCACACCACCCTCGCAAACACATCAATCAGTCGGAGCGGGAGAAGGGACCTGCAGACTTAGCCAAGGATTCTCAATTTTCTTTTTTCTTTCAAGCTGCGGCTTGCAAAGTACAGTGGCTACATGCAAAGCTAGAGAGGAGCAGGAAGGCTGAGGGCGGCGGGGGGTGCGGGTGGGAAGGGAGGGGTGTCTCACACCAGCCACCCAGGCCTCGATGTGACGAAAGTCGTCAGCAGCCCCAACCGCATCCCAGCCCTCCTCATCCTGGCAAGCGGGCGCCCCCTGCGGCACCCCCACCCCAGCTTCCGTCCCTTGCAGCAGCCCCACCAGCCCCAAACCAGCGGCAGCCCCGGCCCGGGCCCCGCGCACGCAGCGCCACGACCGCGGCTCCCATTCCTTCCGCGCGGCAGACACCCCGCAGGCCTCCCTCCCTGCCCGCCCGGGGTGCCGGGGAGCCGGGCTCCGGGGGGCTGCGCCGCCAGCTCCCCCCCCGCCCCAGAGCAGGCGACGGCTCGCGCTTACCTTGGGCGCTCGCGGGGGAGCTGAAGGTGGCGAGCCCCCCGCCCCCCGCCCTCTCCTCCTCGCTTTTCTCTTCCTCCCTCCTCCTCCTCCTCCTCCTCCTCCCCACAGGGTGTCCGCGGCTCCCCCTCCTCCCTGCTGCTGGGAGTAGAAGCCGAACCCCCCGAGGCCGGGCCCGCGTGCGTGCGAGCGGGGGGCGGCGGCGCGCGGCCAGCTCTCCAGTAACTGAGCGCGGCGCGCGGCTCCCAACTAAAGTGTGAAGAAGCCGCGCCACGGAGCGTCCCCGCGGGAGTGGGCAGGGAGCGAGCGAGGGAGGGGACCGGGAGGTGGGAGGCAGGGACGGAGGGAGGGGCTCGAGGGGCGGGGGCAGCCAGACACTCCCCAACCGCCAGTCCCTCCCCGCGCCCGGCTCCCGCGCGCGTCCCGCTCCCCTCCCCGGGGGAGGGGCCTGCAGAGGCCGCCCGGGCGCCGCGCACCGGGGAGGAAGGGCCGGGCGAGCGGGCTCGGGGGCAGCCGGGGCTGCAGGGAGGGAAGGAGGGCGTGCGTGTTCACGTGTGCGTGTGTGCGCGCGCGTGTGTGTATGTGTGTGCGCGTATGTGTGTGTGCGTGTGCGTGAGTGTGTGTGTGTGCGCGCGTGAGTGTGTGCGCGCGCGTGAGTGTGCGCGCGCGCGTGTATGTGTGTGCGCGTGTGTATGTGTGTGTGCGTGCGTGTGTGTATGTGTGTGCGTGAGTGTGTGTGTGCGCGCGCGTGAGTGTGTGCGCGCGCGCGTGTGTTTGTGTGTGTGTGTGTGTGCGTGCGTGTGTGTATGTGTGTGTATGTGTGTGTGCGCGTGTGTATGTGTGTGCGCGTGTGTATGCGTGCGTGTGTGTGTATGTGTGTGCGCGTGTGTATGCGTGCGTGTGTGTATGTGTGTGTATGTGTGTGTGCGCGTGTGTATGTGTGTGTGCGCGCGTGTGTGTATGTGTGTGCGTTTGCGCGTGACCGTGTGTGTGTGCGCGTGCGTGTGTGTGCGCGTGTGAGTATGTGTGTGCGTTTGCGCGCGAGCGTGTGTATGTGCGTGTGTGTGCGCGTGTGTGTATGTGTGTGCGCGTGCGTGTGTGTGCGCGTGTGAGTATGTGTGTGCTTTTGCGCGCGAGCGTGTGTATGTGCGTGTGTGTGCGCGCGCGCTCCGGCCGCTTGGCCAGCGGGAGGGACCCCGGCGGGAAGACTGTGTCCCGTTCGGCCTTCCCGGTGGGTGTCTGAGGCGGCTACGCGGGAGCACCAGGGCTGCTCTGGAGCTCTGCGGGAGATCTGGGCCCAGCCACGGGGCCGTGCCTGCCGGAGGCCAATGGAGGGAAAGCCGGGCATCCTCCGCTCGCCGCGCCGCCCCTCCCCTGCCAGGCCCCGGCCCGCCACCGAACCGCCTCCACCCTGCCCCGGAGCTGCGGCGCCTGCAGGATGAATGAAGGAAGCCTCGGCGACTCGGTGGACGCGGCACTGGAGGAAAGACACGGCGCGGTCGCCCTGCGCCCTCCGCACCTCGTCCCGGCCTCTAGGACCGAAGCTGAGGCCGCGCCTGCTGGGCGCGCCCGGGATGGAAGCGGGGTCTGGAAAGGTCGCCGCCCGTCACTTCAGCCGTCCTGTTCTTTGTGGACTCTACAGATGGTCAACCCATGTCCCACCCTCTGGGAAATTTTTCTCCTCTTCCCGGGCACGTTGGGTGTTTCACGCGCGCCCTGCACTGGTCTCTCTGCACTGATAGCCGTTGGGTGCCTTTTGTGCGGCTTCCCCACGCTTCGCTGTCCCTTCATTGCCTTAGACGCGCGAGGAATGGCAGGTCCCCTAAGTGAGGACACCCAGTAAGACAGTAGGGGGAAAGACCCTCCCCGGGCCCCGCGGGTTACACACACACCGAACCGTTTCCGCATGCGGCCGAGATGAAGTTGGAACACGAAAATCAGCTGTGACAGCGATGAGACACTTAACTGAAAAGCAAATCCATAGTTTACTTTGATGAAATGAGTTAGTAACCGCCCATCAGTGTCCAGGAAATCGACCCGTTTTGAAAAATGGTTTTCCCTTTTCCACATCTTTTTCGTCTTAAAAGGCCGATATCACATTGTTCACGAAACTCGCCTTGGAATCTATTTAGTTTAATTATCCATATTCTAGTTCATTTTTCTCTCTGAAACCCGAATTATTCTTGGAGAATGGTTAAAATGGGAGGGTAGACAAATTGGGATTTCAATCAGGTGCCGCTGCCTATTACCAGCCACCGTCCCTATTACCATCAGCGACTGACTTGTTTGATTTCTTTTAGCCTTTCTTTCCTTATCTGTGAAATGGGTTTGATGATAACAGTTCCTACCTCATAAGCTTGTTGTGAAAGTAAAGTAAAATGAGGTGGAAATGTATGTAAAACACTTTGCATCTTCTGACACATGGTAAGAACTCAATAAATAGGAGCCATTACTTTAAATATATTTTTTAAACCCAAATATGGTGGACTTTTTTTCTCTTTACATTCCTTCTGAAAGTGGGGGGTGGGTGGTGGGTTGAAGAGGTACTGACCCAGCTGCTAGATTTATTCAAGTAGTAGTCAAAAGATAGTGAACCCTTCTCTGGGGTTTTCAGGCCATGCCTGAAACCTGTGGTAAGAATGAAATAAATTCATAACTAAGGCATGAGTGCATGTGTGTGTACATATCTATGTGCATATAAAAAGATTGTTGAGGACAGCAGGCTTTGTTCTTCCCTCTCGTCTCTCCTTCCCTTACCTACACAGACCACCCTGACTAGAGCTGTTGTTGACCTGTGTTGTATTCTACCCCTTCAGGGCTCCAACGGTGGTTGGATTTCTTGAGGGCGAGGCTATGTGGGTCTCCTTTGGCTTGGTATCCTCAGAATTAACAGAAGGCCACAGAGCAAGCACTTGATACATGTGTACATGAAAGAACATCCATACTATGAACTTTCAAAGCTGATTTTTAAATTATTCAAGATACTATAGGTACATTGTGGAAATTTTCAAAATTTGAAAAACTCCGCCAAGAATGAAGAAAATAAAAATCATCATAATTCCATCATCCAGAGAGAAGCACTCAGTGTTTCAAGTACATCCACTTTCCTTTCATTTATTTCATCATCATTCAATCAGCAAACTTTTATTAAGTACCTGGTTAGAGACTAGACAATAGTCCAAGAACAGATTGTACGTTCTTAGTAAGTAGTGTTTCCAAGTAGAAACTATTCCTCGGAAGCAACATATTATGTGATCCTGAGGTTCTCCGGAAAGAATCCCATGATTAAACAACTGCAATCTAGGTTTTATAGGCCTTGAAGCACTTACTTTGGGGAGCCCCTTTCAAGATAAAAATGGCAAAAGAACAAAACCCTTTTGGAAGGTTCATGTAAATGAAGGTCATGGAACTTAAGCTCCATTTGCTTATCAGTAAACCTACTCCTTGGTGCTGGAATTTCTGTAGAAATTAATTGCTTTGATAAACATTGTTTCAGTGTGAAAACAACTGGCTCTTCATTTCACCTGGAATCCCTGGGACACGTCTCCTCCCCGCCCCCACAAATTCGGAAGAGATTCTAGTGGAGATTCTCACCACCCACAACCCACACACTTTCTTGCACATGGCCTTAGCAGAGGCAGTGGGACTGGGGACTTTTGCAAGGGCTACAGAAGGGAGGCAGGGAAGAGCACAGTGAGAGGGGAGGGAGTAGGCAGGCAGGCTGGCCACCAAGGTGCTGGAGAGGCACTTGAGGCATCTGTGTTAAGTCACTGACCATGCAGCAGGAGAGGCCTCAAATTTGCTTGGTCAGCACAAGCTAAATCTACCAGACATTTTATTATGGATATCTTTCTAGCTATTCATAATTGTTAAGATGACTCTAAGCATTCTTACGTATAAAAGTGGAAAACGTGATATTTTTTTTCCTGGTCTTATAACTTCTTTGCCCTTCCACACCACAAGAATCTCTGAATTCTATCTCTTCAAACATTGTAAAAATAACTTTTTTAAAAATTGATTTTTTTTTTGCCCAGAAAAGTTGCATTTTAATTTTCAAGGGCATCACTACCATAATACATTTTCTCTTATTTCTAAACCTTTAGTTTATAAATACTTGGCTGTATAGGATCATTCATAACACATCAGTTTGTATTTCTTTTTTTTTTCTCTTAAGTATAGTATTACAGACTGAATGTTTGTGTACTCCCCTGCTCCCCCAAATTCACATATCAGAGCTGTAACCCCCAGTGGGACAGTAACAGGAGGTGGGACCTTTAGGAGCTAATTAGCTTTAGATGAGATCTTGTGAGTGGGGTCCTCATGATGGGATTAGTGCCCTTTTAAGAAGAGCCAGAGAGCTTGTTCCCTCCACACCTGTGTGAGAGCACAGCAGGAAGGCAGCCATCCAAGTCATGAAGAGTCCCCACCAGGAACCTGCCTGTTCTAATACCAGGGTCTTGGACTTCCAGCCTCCAGAACTGGGCCTGTTGTTTAACCCACCCAGTGTGTGCAGCATGAGCTGACTAAGGCAGACAGGTTCCATACCATTGACTATAAAAGGAAACCAAGGAAAATGTAGGTTGATTGAGACAAAGGTAGAAGCAGTAAACCATCCTCCTGTAACTTCTCTTATAAGTCTAAATGAATTAATGTTATGTGGTTCGTTTTTCAAAGGTTTTCTATAAGGTTAATTTTTCTGAGTAATCAAGTCAAAGTAGCTTTTGCAGAGTTATTATAAAATAAGGGATGCTAAGATAAATAGTACTCTGAAATGTGCTTTTTTCATACTTGTTCCGTGCAATAACAGCTAATGCTAATATGTCTGCTGTGTGTCAGGCATGACATTATATAATTCGTAATGACTGGAAACTAAGTCACTTCATCTTCCCCAAAACACAATCAGATAGAGACTCATATTATCATTTCCACGCAGATGTGGAAACAGAGACACAGAGGGGTGAAGGAATTAGTGCAAGGCCGAGTGGCTGATTCTCACTAGTCAGATGCCAGAGCCCACACTCTTAACTACTGAGAAATACGTTTCCTCTTCCATCTCGTCTGCTTTTCTGCCTCAGTTTTCCTCCTCTTCAAAGCCAGGCTCAACCCCTAATTCCTAACAGGAGTCCATCTGAGTGACCCCAGCCTCTGAGCTTCTGAACTTTTAGAGTATACAGAGCCTTCCCTGCGTGCTGAAATTTTAGTCTTACACCGTTGGGGACCCTTCCACATCTTTTATGTTGGCTCCACCATCAAGATTAGTAGTTAGAGGCTTGAGACTGCATAGTGTATGTGCGTGTTTGTGTGTGTGTATGTGTGTGTTTAAAGCTTTTCGGGGGAGGGGGTACCATAATGTACACAGGTAAAGCACTCAAAATCAAGGGCCGTTTATGTATTTTGATTGAAAGGGTATCACTTCTAGTGACACACAGCTCCTTCTGAATGGTTCTGGGCTAAATCAGAGCAGAGATTAAAGTCAGTGCTAACAACTTGCTAATGGTTCTAATTGGTCTTTCAATGATGTGTGAATTACTCTGAGTAACCAGCTTCTCTAGATCTGAAAATTATGGCTCTTGCTTATGTCTATTTAATTTTTCCTTGGGTTTCTCCTTAGGATATGTATTTTCTTTTATCTCATTTTTAGTAGTTAGATAGCTAGAAGATGAACACATAGAAGCAAGGAGTGATAGGAACCCATCACCAGAGGATGAACACAGACAAAAGTCAAGAATGAAGCAGAAGGAGGGGAAATCCAAGCACCATGGAGGGGGAAGCAGAGTCTCTCAAGGCTGTCTGCTTCCTCCCCTTTTTGTCTCACGACTTGCCTTTTCCAGATATTGGAAGTTAGCTTTCCAGTGTTGGGGAGGCCTTTTTCTCAGGTCACAAGGCAGATCCACCACTGTGGCTGTAACTGATGAATCCCCAGATGCTCAAGTCATCTGGTTCCTACTGGTGTCTGCTAAGAGTACTGTCTTGCTTCCAGCTTACACCTGCTAATATTTTTATTATTTCACACATTGTTCCTGTCTCTCCAAACGACTGCAAGTTCTGTGAGAACAGGAGGCCTTGCTGTTCCTACAGGGCTCAGGCTCAATACACCCTTAGGGTTCACTGGATCAATCAGTCAAGTCACTATGTGCATCCTCTTGGTGGCAATGGAAAGCAAATATTGACCTTTCAAAATTTCAGAAAGTGTGACACAGCAAGAAGAACATGGAAGAAGAAAACAGAGGAAAGAAAATGACACAGAGAGAGCGTGAATGAATAGAAACAAGCAGAAAACCCACGTTGCAGTCAGCCCTCCTCGTCTGTGGGCTGTGAATTCAACCAACTGCCAATTGAAATCATTCAGAAAAAAAAATGTGTCTGTACTGAACATGTACAGACTTTTTTCTCGTCATTATTCCTTGAACACTACAGTATAACAACTACTTACATAGCATTTACATTGTACTAGATATTATAAGTAATCTAGAACTGATTTAAAGTATACGGGAGGATGTGCATAGGTTATTTGCGAAGACTATACCGCAGCAGATCAGGGACTTGAGTATCCTTGGATTTTGGTTTGGCGGGAGGTCTAGAAGCCTCTCTCTCACAGATGCCTAGACAACGATATTTTCATCTGTCTCAACTTTACCTCTTTGAAAATGCCCTCTCCTTCCCTACTCCATTTCTGAAGGTGAAACAATATTAAGATAAACACGAGTAGTAAAGTTGCAGTCCCTTTCACCATAGTTAAACAAGAACCCTCATAGTTAATGTCATAAGCATAGATTATACTACAGTTTTCAAAAGCTATGTTGGTTCTGATGCTATGAGCTGATTTCAGATACAGTTATTGAGAATTAAATTATTTTAAGAGCAAATGGAAAATATTACTACTGTAGAGATATAAGCAAACTATTATTCTTATATTGTATTCTAGAAAGGAGAAAGGGAGGGGCTTCTGTTTAGTTCACTTTGTTAGAGTGCAGTGCTGGTAACACCAAGGTCAAGGGTGCAAATCCAGTTACTGACCAGCTGCCAAAAAAATAAAAACAAAAATAAATAAATAAAAGGGAGAAAGGAAGGAACTGGAAAATTCCCAAACAAGAATTCCAAATAGTTTTTGGGTCGTATCATACATCAGACAGTTTTCTAAACTCTCCTGCATGTTTTAACTGATTTAAGCCTCCCAATAGTGCTATGAAGGTATTGTCTTTATTATTTTCTCTATTTTTGGATGTGAAATTCAAGGAACAGCAAGTGAAGTTAAGTAGGCCAAAGCCAAGGCTGCCTGGGTAACAGTGACAGAGCTGCGATTTGATCTTATGCCTGGTACTTAACTACTACACAGTACTGATGATGGCTACCAAACTTTTATGACTGTGGGCATAGAAAAGAGTGATGTTATCTTCTGGAATTTGCTGGATGCTAGATATCCTCATTACATGGTCCACCACCTTCTTCTGTGTGGTCTTTATCACCTGTGAGGGAGCAGGACAAGGAAAGGGGGATTAACACTCTCGGACCATGCCATCTGCTAGCTAAGCAGAGCTCCCCCTTGGTTTTCCTAGCCAGAAGACTATTATTTTATTTAAATTTTTTGGCAGCTGGCCAGTACAGGGATCCAAACCTGTGACCTTGGTGTTTTAAGGCTGTGCTCTAACCAACTGAGCTAACTGGCCAACCAGCCAGAAGACTATTAATACCCAAGATACGAGATTCCAGAGCAAAGGCAGCTGAAAGGCTTGGAACAAGACAGCACTTCCATGCCTTAGCACTCAGTTTAAATTAGTCTTTGGTTCAAAATAACTCTCTTGACGAGTAGTTTTGCCTTATTCAAAATGCCAAATGTCAATGGAAAGTGTTAATGTAAACACTTAAAATGCTTTTACCAGTTTGAAATGGTAGTTTCATTAGTTTCCTCCTTTCCACCTTGTTTAGTTCTGCAGCCCCGGGCCAGGCCTCAGTGCCTCTCTCCTGGACTCTTAACAAGTTGCCTTGACTTCAGCCTTTATGGTTGCACATCATACTTGCTGTTAGAGTCCTTTCTCTAATGCACAGATCTTCTTTTCAAGCTTAAAAGACTCCAGCTCTCTGAAATGTCCAGATGGAGTCTAAACTTCTCCATCATGCACACAAAACCTCCCACAGTCTGGCCCCTGCCTACCTTTTTAAGACTGATCCCCAGTTCCAAATGCTAACTAGAGAAATGGCTCAGTTACTTGGCTGAGTTGCTGGTTCCCATCTATATTCTGCTGTGTTCTACCCCTGTGCCCTCACACCTGTCCCTCCCTCTGTGTAGACATCTTAAAGCCCTACACATTCTAAGAGCTGCCCCTCAGCAATCCCACTCTTTCCCCAGCACTCACTAGCTCTATGGCCATGGGCAAACCATCTTGACCTCTCTGAGCCTCAGGTTCTTCATCTGCAACAAAGGGACCATACTTCGTAGATGGAGAATTAGAAATAAAGGTCTGGCACTATGCATGGTTACAAAGCAGAAACAGGGGCTTTGTAAAGGGCGATTATCATGTTAACCCTTTTTCTTTGGGGTCTTGCTTAAATGCCATTTGTTCCGAGAATCTTTCCAAATATCCCTTGTCACAATTAAGCTTTTGTTACCTCACCTCCTACTGAAGTTTTGGGGTTTTTAAAAAGCTTTTGAAATTTGGCTTATTTGTTATAGAAGTTAACCAATTCTGACTCATGCAAGACAGATATGTATTTTGTAAATTGTACGACTCAGTGGAGTTAAGCATTTCACACAACCATACAACCATCACCACTATCTAAGTCTGGAACATTTTCATCACCCTAAAGAATAGGAGGATTCCAATTTCTCCACATCCTTATAGACACTTTTACTTCCTTTCTTTTTTATTCTAGCTGTTCTAGTGGATGTGAAATGCTATCTCACTGTAGTTTTGATTTGCATTTCTCTAATGACCAATCAGTTGAGCATCTTTTCATGCGCTGTCCTGTTGAAGTTTGCTTATAGTTTTATGATGGCAGTTGCTACAATCCTTTGCTCAAAGCTTTGTAAATTGTACGGCTCGAAATGTGTTTATTGAGTGAGTTATTTACTCTTGATATCACCCACTAGGTATCCTGATATGAACTGACTACAAGGGAGAAGAGAGAGAAAAATATGGAGAAAAGAACAGAGAAAAAAAATCAAAGAATATAATGCCTACTATTCTGAGAGTCCCCAAGTTATATGTTGAATAATGCTTTGCAACTATTAAGAATGTCCTGGTACTTCTACCAACTGATCCCCATTCATTGTATTTTTTTTCCCCTGGATTACTTGGGCAGATTTGATAAGGACGTATTATTTTCAAATTAAAACTTTCTAGTTTTAAATGAGAAAAAAAATTTAACTAGGAAAAGTAATTTTGAGCTCATGATGGTAATTGGAGCACAAGAGCTTAACTCCCCCTGCTCTTTCAAAATCTTCTCTAGGGATTAAAACAATGGGGAAAAATCTGTAACCATCCTAGAAACTCAATTAAGGTGCTATCACATTCCAGGAAATCTGAAAAATATTTGTTAGATACTCTTTCAGTGAAGAGGAACTTATTTGAAAGAATAGAAGGGCAACCCTCACTTCACTAAATGCCAAAGAAAGACCCAAGGAGCAAGAGAAAGGGGTTTGCAGTGGACTGTCACTGTTTCCATTGCTGGAAAGGCTGGAGATGGAGTAGGCAGGCAGGAGAGGATAGGTACCTACCAAGTCTTCTCAGACGTGTATCAAACAGAAAAGCTCAGAGTGCGGATCCCAGTGCAGTGCCAGGCCCAGCTGCTAAGGGGGACTGTTGGAGAGAGGGCCCAGACCAGCTAAGCATGGGTTACACCGCAGCATGGGTTACCCCACAACGTCTTCTACTGAGTGGCTACTTATCTGATATGAACTGGTTGCTTCTTTCAGCCCTGAAGGATGTGTAGGATGTTTCTAAGAAATAGAGGTTTAATCATACTAGTTTGAGTCAGAGGAATCAGGAAGAATGACTGTAGTTACCCTCTGAAAGATCATGGGAAGCAGAGTCCTTCTGGAAATTCAAGAAAGGAAACCAGGCCTTGTGGACATCAACTCAAAGGAACCTCAGCAGTCACAAGCCAGCACTGCTGTACTTCCATATGCACCTACCAGTCTGTCCCACTAGAAGGAATGGTAACGTGAGTAAGAATAATAGTATTGTAGATGAGACATCAAAAATACTCTAATTTACAAACATGTTCACCATTTACAAGTTTAAATATTTTATTAGTAGTAAAAATTTACTTTGCAATATACCATGCAATACTTCACAGTGACTGAGACCCACCCTGTACTGGGCAAAAGAGAAGTGTCCATGTATTTCCCAAAGTAGAAAAATGTATAGGCCACATTCTGTAATGACAATGCAATAAAGCTGGAAATAAGTCACAAAATGGTTTTAAAAATGCACAGAAATTTTAACAGCACAATCCTTGTGAAGGTGAAAATTCAAATACATTGAAAAGGACAGATACATGCCATAAACAGTGTTGGGGCAAACTGGCAACTATTTGTGAAATAACAAAATTAGCTTCTACCTTGAGCAATACAATAATAAATTCCAGATGGATGACATATATGAACATAAGAAGTAAAGCCATTTTTATTTTCCTTTTAGTAGAAGAACAAACATAGGGAGGTTTTTATATAATCTTGAAATAGGCGAGGCTGATTTAAGTAGAAACCATAAATGAAAAGATTGCTGTTTTGAATACATAAAATAAATATATATAAGAAAAACATCATAAAAAAATTTAAGAATAAATGACCTACCGGGATAATATTTTTAATATATTTGATAGATAAATGGTTAGTTCACTTACGTAAAGAGTCCTATAAATCATTGAGAGACACAAATTTATCCCTGTACCAGTCAGCTGCCAAAAAAAAAAAAAACAAAACCAAATTCAGTAAAAAATTGGTCAAGGATATGAAGAAATAATTCTCAAAAGAGGATATATGTTTCTAATAAAATAAATGAAAACATTCAATGTTACTAGTAATTAAAGGAAATACATTAAAATAGGATACCATTTTCTAACTATTCAATTGGGAAAGATGTTTAAAAATTATTATCTCTGGAGTTGAAGGTCTAGGGAAGCACATACTCTTCTATCCTGCTGATAAGATAATCTATCAATACAAATAAAAAGCATTAATTAAAAGTTTTATGCTTTTTGCCTTAGCAGTTATTTGCCTTCTAGGAATTTACAATAAGGAAATAATCAGAGATGTACACTCATATATACTACGCTAAGGAGTTTTTAATGGGAAAACATTTATGATACTTTATACTATAAAAGAGTATGTAAAATTGTATATATAGTATGATCCTAACTATGATCGTATATAAATTTAAAAATTTCATGCAAAGATTTGTATTATTTTAATTCTATTCTTCCACAAACTTTTAGAAGTACCCTCATATATACAATTGTGCTTTGAAAAAAAAATAAAATGTTAATAATGGCAATTTCTTTGTGGTAGGATGTGGGGTGAATGCATTTTTAAAAGTATTTTCCCTATTTTTCAAAGTTTCTTCAAAGAGCACATATTGCTTTTGTAGTCAGAGTAAAAGGTTATTGAAAAAGGAGTCCACTTCTTTAAGAGTCTTTCTCTGAAAACAATTAGAGAAGTATAGCTATTGAAATCGGGAGTGACATTTTAGATTTTTATTTGTTTTTGTCTTTTTCGTGACCGGCACTCAGCCACTGAGTGCACCGGCCAGTCCTGTATAGGATCCGAACCCGTGGCGGAAGCGTCGCTGCGGTCGCAGCCCCGCACTCTCCCGAGTGCTACATGGGCTCGCCCTCGCCCGACGTTTTAGGTTTTTAAAAAATCCTTTCAAAGCCCTATCCTGCTCACTGTAAGCTCGTTCAGCACTTCAACTTGCACTGTAATTAGTATATTTGGGGGTTGCTCTTTTTTCTCTAAGTACATACATATTAGTTTATACCGTATGAAGTTTTTGGAGGAGCATCATAGAAATAATTAAAGGATAAACCACAAGCCCTATGTGCGCAGGTATAGACGTGGCTATTCTAAGCATGAAAGGAGTGGCTATCTTAAGTCTTGCCCTCTTGCAGTGGGTATTCTGGTCATGCCTTTTCTAGACTGACTGACAGCCTATTAGATACCAGAGGTAGCTTCTGTGGCATCTGCGAGAATGCACTTGCAAACATCCAGGTAGGGAGAACAGGGCTGACCCAGGACCCAGGCTATTGTGCTCTGAAACCTCCTGCTGTGCTTGTACACAGGCCACACTTCCCAGCTGATGACCGAGTGTAACAGGGATACTAAGGCACACCCATTCCTAGGAGAACAGAACTCCAATTTTCCCCCACGTCTCTCCCATTCTCTGCTGTATCTTTTTTTTTTTGTCTTTTTGCGACCGGCACTCAGCCAGTGAGTGCACCGGCCATTCCTATATAGGATCCGAACCCGCGGCGGGAGCGTCGTCGCGCTCCCAGCGCCACACTCTCCCGAGTGCGCCACGGGCCTCGGCCCTGGCCCTCTGCTGTATCTTTGTAGACTCTTCCACCCAGCTTTCTCTCCCTCTCTTCTTCACGAAGGCTCAGACTGACTCTCCCAGCCTTCTCTGGGTCCTTCCCTATTTTCTCTCCCACATGCATTTTCATTAATAAAATCCTTGCACATCTAATCCTGTCTTAGCATTTGCTTCTCAGAGGATCCAAGCAAATTCAACTTCCCAGCAGTCTTGAAATCCTAAGCCTTGTTGCTTCCTCTCCCCTCTGCACCCCAGCATCTTCACCAATGAGCATCAGCTAAAGCAAAAGGAAAGAATCAGAACGGGATTAAAGGACAGACATCCCTTTGCAGTTCCAGGGTCTGTGAAGTAATAGACACAGATCTAGTCACATTTCACCTATTCAGGTTCATGTCCATTTTCCATTAAGGTGCATATTTTAGCCTCGTTTCTGGGAGTTTGGGTAAATTTCTTTGGAACACACATTCAGCAATGAGACCAGTGCTATCCAATAGAAATATAATTCAAACAACAAATGTAATTTAAAATTTTCTAGTAGTTACATTCAAAACTAAAAAGAAATATGTAGAATAACTTTTAATAATAGATTGCATTTAACTCAGTGTATCAAAATATTACCATTTCAACATGGAATCAATATAAAAATTATTAATGATATATTTTACTTTTTCTTGTAGTATGCCTTTGAAATCCAGTGTGTATTTTACACTTACAGCACATCTTGATTTAAATTAATTACATTTCAAATGCTCAGTGGCCCCACATGGCTAGAGACTATTGCATTGAGTGGCACAGAAATAGAATATAAGTGCCTTGAGTATAGGAGTGAGTTTTTTCCTATTCTTGGATGAGGAGAGCAACCAGGATTGTCATGGACATTAAGTACGTGCTTCATAAATACTTGTTAATTGGTTATTTGTACCATGAAATGGTGTGGAATGTGTATGTACAAGCATCCCTTACTCACATGCCTAAGAAGCTGGAAGTAACTTGAGTGACAGGGAGGGCTGGGTGGGGACTGGGGTGCATGGGGCAACCCTGTCTGAAGGGGCAGCTACCTCTCAGGTCCAGGTGGTTATTGACATCTGCAGAGGTGAGGCCGTTGTGCTTTACCTAGACAGGCCAGAAGTCTGGGTTATGTGAAATCTTCCAATTTTTAATGTTAGCTATTAATTGAAATTTTAAAAGTGTCCAGGTGAGCAATAGTTTGTGAAACACACACAAGGTGAAAAGAACCTTCCACTGTATGTAAGTCCTTTGAAAATAGACAAAATACACTGACAAGCTAAATTAGCGTTCATAAGAGAACTAAACAAAAAAATTTATAAAGCTGCCATATTGCCTTTTTGGAGAGAGAAGGCAATGCCCTATGTTCTTGAAAACTTGGGTTAGTCAATTTTAGAAATATTAAAATTCTGTGGTTTTAGACTATGGCTTCTTAATTTGTCTCTCCCTCTCTTTCTCCCTCTCTCTCTCTCTCTCCATATATATACACACACATACACACACATTTAATATATATACACACTTAATGTTTATTAATACATATATAAATTTAATGAAGTATAGCTAGATGAGGTATAACACCTTTCAATGCTTGACATCACTATTGCTAACTGAACCCATGGGGTGGAAAATGCTTACTATATTCAAATGTGACTATGTCCCATTCTCAGCTACAAAAGATCTGTGACCTTTTGTTGGCAGTGAGAGGCTTTCAGGAAGTCACCTTATGAAGCAACTGTCGTGGCAGGACAGCTCTCCCCAGGTTTAGCTTGAGGTTCAGAGCAGCCAACAAGCTGAGGACCCAGCCCTCCACAGGGTCACCTGCAGTGAGGGGTGAAGGAAGGAGTGTTCTGCAGGAGAAGCCTCCCCCTGCAGTCACCGGTGGGCTCTGACACAGAATATGTACTGGCTGTATTATCAGACACTTTGAACATTCTGGATGTGATCCTGAGACTCTTCACCTTAACTACCACATTCCGGTGGGTGGGGCATTGGTCACTGGGTCTGTAGATCTGGACTCTGAGTGGAGCTGCCTCTTCCACTGGATGCAACACCTCTGAAGACAGACAAAACACAGTGGCGAACTTCTGTGAGGAGTGTTGGGACCAGTGTTCCCTTCACCACCGAGGTTGGCTTGCTGTCACCTCCTCTTGGGTCTTAAGCAAAAGAGGCCATAAAGCTAGTCAACAGCAGATGCAGGATTTAAACCCAGGGTTTTCTGATTCCGGGGCTGTGATTCTTCCCTCGTGCTCATGAGGCAGAGAATACTGGCCTGTGCATGCTGTGCTACCTGCATCCCCACAGCCGTCAAGCTGGACTTTGCCACTGGATACGGAGGTGGAATTGCAACGATTATAGCCGTTTATATGCATTCAGGCTGCCCATGTGCCAGACACAGCGCCAAGTGTTTGACCTGAACCATTTCCGTTTGATCCTCACGGCATCTCCATGAGGAAAGAGCCATCATTATACCCGTTTAAGAGATGAGGACACGGAAACTCATGGAATTTAGGTCATTTACTCAAAGTCCCAAAGATAGTAAATGGCGATCCAGCTTTGAACTTGGGTTTACTTATTTATTTATTTTAAACACTTCTTTATTATCCCCTACCCTTCTTAACAAGATTTGTAGTTGGTATTGTCAGCAGTGACAAATCACAGAAGATACTTTTATAAAAAATGATTCTAGCGGAAAGTGAGGGTATGGGGCAGGATTCAAGGCAGGCTAGGTAAACCTCCTACTGCAGGAGGCCACATACCTAGACTAGTATGTGTCAAAGACTAAGTTAATTGAGGTTGTTAACTGAATTAAGGTAACATTTTACTGGGTCACCCGAGCTTGGAGTCATTAATCGCTCCTCGCATTCCCACACCAGTCCATTCAGTTAAAACTAACTCTTCTCCTATGGTTCCTAGAGGTGGGGACGGGGGAAGGGAGGGGGTTAGGGAGAAATTGGGTAAGGGACACAAAGAATTAATTACTAGCATATTCATTATTACAGATCTTGATTAGCTCTGTAATAATGAATATGTTAATAATATTGATTGGATCATCACATATAGGACACAAATAATGATAGTCAACACTTTACCCTGAAAATATGTATAATCAATTATGCTTCAATAAAAAAAAAATAATAAAAGAACCTACCTCTCTTCAAAATTGTCCCTCTCCTCTGCTGTCACTGCTGCTCTGCAGTTTAGGTCATCATCTTCTGCTGAATATTGAAATAGTTTCCCAACACTTGCTCCTCCTTCTGTCCCTTTTCCTCCACACAGTCATCAGAATTCTGCTGCTTTTTGCTTCTAGATAAGTCTTCCTTTATTCCTTCTCGGTTTGTTCCGGCTCAGGCCCTACCACCTACTATTCATTCATCTTGCCTGAATATTGTGGTGATCTGAACGCCTCCCTGCCCCCTGGCCTTGCCCCACTCAAATCTACCTTCCACACACCAATCACAAAATATTGGTTCTCTGCTAAAAATTATTTACTGCCCTTTTATACATCAAAAGACACCACAGACAAAGTAAAAAGGCTACCCATGGAATGGGAGAAAATACTTGCAAATCATGTATCTGATAAGGAATTAATATCCAGAATATATAAAGAACTCCTACAACTCAACAACAGAAAAGCAAACAACCCAATTTAAAAAATGGACAAAGGAATTTAAATAGACATTTCTCCAAAGATATACAAATGCCCAATAAACACATGAAAAAACGTTCAACATCAACTAATCGCTAGGGAAATGTAGATCAAAACCATAGTGAAATACCACTTCACACCCATTAGGGTGGGTATGATTAACAACGCCCCCCCCCCAAAAAAAACCACACTAGAAAATAAGAAGCCTGGCAAGGATATGGGAAAATTAAAACCCGTGTGCATCGCTTGTGGGAATGTGAGGCGGTGAAGCCACTGTGGAAACAGCTCAACTGTTCCTCAAAAAGTTAAGGACAGAATTACCATATGACTCCTCAATTCTATTTCTAGGTAAATATTCTAAAAAATTGAAAGCAGGGACTGAAATTAATACTTGTACCCCAATGTTCATAGCAGCATTGTTCACAATAGTCAAAAGGTGAAAACAACCCAAATGTCCATCAACAGACAAACGCATTATCAAAATGTGGTACGTATACAATGGAATAGTATCCAGCCTTATAAAAGAATAAAATCTGCATATATGTTATAAATACACGAACCTCAAAAACATTATTCTAAGTGAACTAAGCCAGACACTAAAGGACAAATATCGTATGATTCCACTTACGTGTGGTTCCTGAAAGAGGTAAATTCATAGGGACAGAAAGCAGAAGAGTGGTCACCAGGGGCTGGGGCAAGGGGCTGGGGGAGAGGAATGGGGAAGTCATGTTTAATGAGTAGAGTTTTTGTTGGAGATGATGAAGAAGTTCTGGAAATGGATAGTGGTGAAGGTTGCACAACACTGCTAATGTCCTAAGGCCACTGAATAGCACACTCACAAATACTTAAAATGGTAAATTTTATGTTGTATATATTTTCCCACAGGAGAAGAAATCATGAACTGCCAACAGGTTAAAATCCAGGCTGCTTAAGGCCTTTCATGATCTCGCCTCTGCCAAGACCTTCAGTTCGTCTCCCGCATCCCCCTGCCTGGCCCTTTCCAGCCGAACCATGAGAAGGCACTCGAACTTTCCTCGTTCTCACCATGGGGCTCCATGCCTCCTCCTTCCTTCCAATCTCATCTCAGACTTCCTCCTACAGGCAGACCCCCCTCCAGCACCACCACTTGGCTCCTCATGCTAAATTCAGCCCCCCTCATCTGCACTCCCTGTACCACCTAGACAAACTCCTACTCGTCCCTCAAGATGGAATGCTGTGGCAGCGTCCCTGTGAAGCCCTACTTCCCTTCCTTAGGCAGGATCGCTTCTCCCAGCGTCGTGGTCCTGAATCTACCAACGTTCTTTTCGCTTTGTGTGGCAGGTGTTAGGGAGCCTACCTGTCCCTTACGAGCTTGACAGCTTCTCAAGAGAGGAGATCACAGCACCTCAACATGCAGCAGTAGAATGGTGTGTTAGTCCGTTTTTGTGTTGCTTCTAACAGAATACTCAAAAGTGGGTAATTTATAAAGAACAGAGGTTTATTTGGCTCATGATTCTGGGACAGCTGCATCTGGCACGGGCCTCAGGCTGCTTCTACTGATGGTGGAAAGCGGCAGGCAGTGGCGAGTACAAGCAGATCACATGGCGAGAGGAAGCACCAGAGAGAGAGGAGGTGCCAGGGTCCTATAAACAACCTGCTCTCACAGGAACTAATAAAGTGAGATCTCACCTATTATCCCCACCCCCAGGGAGATCATTAATCCATTCATGAGGGATCGGCCCCCACAACCCAAACAGCTGCCAACACTGCCACACTGGGGATCCGATTTCCACATGAGTTTTGGGTGGAACAACACATCCAAACTCCATCAAATGGAGTAAATGTCCCACTCAGAACGTTGCTGGATGAATGAATAGCTATGAGTGGCCCCTCATTTTTGAATGTGGGCATGGGAAGAAAGAAAGGCCTTCGTTTTCTAGGGAGCTAGAGAAGAATTACTATACTTTTCCCACCAGAGCCATAGGGGTCTTATTTCCAATCTATAAGAAAGTTAACTCTTGAAGACACCCAGGCTTTGCTTAATTTCAGTTTTGGTTGCTTGGCTTCATGATATACCATGAAGACCATTCTCAGTTGCCATTACTCCTAGCTTTAAGAAGAAGGAAAATAATGGAAAAATAAACAAATTATTAATAACTTCCAGAAAATGTGGGTCTTTGGACAGGAATATTTGGCCCAAACCATGTAACACACCCTTAGCTAACACCGTTTCTTCCCGATTTTATTAACTTGTATATTAGCCAGTCTCTACCTTCCTAACATAAATCATCATATCACCACTTGCTACTGTTTTTGGTTGTCCCTACTGTCATCTAATGTTCACCTTCAGCCAAAGTCTTTCTTAAATATAAAATTCCAGGAAAGTCTAACAGAAAGAAAGAACAGCAAGCACACATTTTGAATACCTGTTGTACCAGGCACTGCTCTCTCTATGCTACTTATGCCAACTGTATTAGTTTGCTAGGACAACCGCAGCAAAGTACCACAAACAAAGTGGCTTGAATTACAAACATTTGTGATCTCACAGTTCTGGAGTTTACCACGCCAAGATCAAGTTGTTGGTCGGGTCGGTTCCGTGGGCTGTAAGGAAGATTATGCTCCATGCCTCTCTCCTAGCTTCTGGTGGTTTGCTGGTAATCTTTGGCATTCTTTGGCTAGTGAAATATCACTCTCATCTCTGTCTTAATGTTCACATGGTGTTCTCCTTGTGTGCGTGTCTATTTCAAATTTTTCATCTTTATAAGGACACCAATCGTACTGGAGCAGGGTAGGCACACCCTACTCTAGTATGACCTTATCTTTATTAACTACCTATTTTCAAATAAGGTCACATTCTGAAGTACTTGGGGTTAGGACTTCAACACATAAATTTTGGGGGGCCACAATTCAACCTACAACATCACCTGGTTCAGCTTTCCCAGCAACCCATTGAAAACTGTGGTGTTATCCCCATTTTACAGAGGATGAAGTTGAGGCTCAGTGAAGTTGAGTAACTAACTCAGACTAGAACAATCAATGAGTGACAAAGCTGGGATTTGACACATGGTCTATCTCCTTCCAAATCCCAGGCTCTTCTCACCATATAAGCAAATACCTTTATTTACAGTCCCTGCCTTATTTCTTCTAGACTTAGTAAATACCTGTCAACTGATTGAGTCTGGGCCTTTTCACTTCTACATAATAATTTAGTTTTGTTTCAAAATATTTACTGAGTACCTGCTACTGTAAGTATTTTAGGCACGAGGGTTCAAAGATGACTTGAAACATGGACCAGGCTTCAAGGCACTTAAAATTTCACGGAAGAGACAGACATATAAGCAAGTCACTATTTCATAAGGAGGCATAAAGTGTTAGGTGGAGATCAAGCGACTCTGTTTTGGAGGGATTAATACTAATCACTGGGATTCAGCCAATAATTTTTATATCTTCACATGGAGGACCAGGGACTGCAGGAGGCACATTTAATACACACGTTTCCTTTGCTCTAGCATGCTCTCCCGCTTCACGGGACTGCTGCAGAACTGCTGTCCACTGAAGCTGAATTAGCGAAGAAGCCTGGTCTCGGCATGACACTCCTTCCTCTCTGTTGAGATCATTCAGTCTCTCCCAGTGAGTAGGATCTGGTTCTTGAGACATTTAATCTTAGCATGAGCAGCCTCCCTCCTCTGAGACAGACGATGAAGTTTCCACAAAAAAGTAGGAGGACATTTTCTTCCATGCCCACACTCACCCTGAATGTCACAAACATGCCCTTCTCTCGGGGAAGGCACCGAAGGCAAACAGAGCTGATCTTTTCTTTACTTCAGCTTCCAAAGTCAGTCTGCTGGATGAAATATTTCTAACAAAGGCACTTCTTCAAAGCAGTGTTATATACAGTCCCATGCCTTTGAAGTGGTCCAATAAACTAGTTACTATAGAACTGACAGAACTGCACACCACATTCAAAATGTGCACAGACACACACACACACGCACACACCAATGCATCAGAGATGTATAACCAGCAGGGATGGAATTCTTTGGGATTCAAAGAAAGATCTTCTTGCAGACTTGAAAATATCTGCTTCAAAAATATTCACAGAATCAGATCACTTAGATTTTGAAACTTCCAGAGCAAGCATGAGAACCAGAGCAAGAGAAAGGGAGAGAGGGCACTTTATTCTTGCAAAGGGAGGCACCGTACTTCTCACTTTTTAGTTTTAACTAGATACGGCAGAAAAAGACTAGCTAGTATTGGAGTTTCTATCTCAAAAATAGAGCCACACATATTTTCAAATTCTCTAAATCCTCCTTGATGTTGCTAATAGAGTTCACTAATGCATTCATATAACAGCCACTTATTGAATGCCTATTATATGTGAAGCACTGGGCATATCAAGATGCTTTTGACAAGCGCAGACCGATGTCAATGTTAACATTGACAAACAGATAGTAAACATAACAACTAACAGATAGTAAAAACGCCAGCACCTCAATGGTAAGGCCTGGCCTTCATTTTATCGGAGTCTGGTATGGATGGGACTGCCATTCTGTTTTAGGCTGATGTAATATCAAAGTTAATGGCACCATGGCATCTTCATGAATGAGTGGTAGGTATTAAGTACTCAGTAAGACACAGCCTTGTGGTGGAGACAAGCTGTATCAGGAAGGGAGAAAACTAATAAAGGAATGAGTAAAAAAAACTTTCTCCCAACAGAAAAATTCCCAGTACTAATATGCATGTTTTGGGAGTAATCAGACACTAACTATAGTACAAGATTGGGGACCCAGATTCTTTCTATCTGTAATGTTTAATTTTATGTCAACTTGACTGGTTTAGGGGATGCCCAGAGAGCTGGTTAGACATTATATCTGGGCATGTCTGTGAGGGTGTTTCTGGAAGAGATTAGCATTTGAATCTGTAGACAGAGTAAGGAAGATCCCCTCATCAATGTGGGCAGGCACCATCCAATCAAATGAGGGCCTGCACAAACAGACAAAAAGGAGGAGCAAGGGTGAATTCACTCCCTCTTCTTGAGCTGGGACATCCATCTTCCCCTGACCTCAGACACTGGAGCTCCTGGTCTTCAAGACTTTGGACTCTGAGAATTACATATGTGGCCTCTCCTGGTTCTCAGGCCTTTGGTGTTGGACTGGGAGCTGCACCACTAGCTTTCCTGGTTCTCCAGCTGGCAGATGGCAGATTGTGGGATTTCTTGGCCTCTATAATCACGAGAGCCAATTCCCATAATAAATCTGCTCTTCTATACCTATATGTATCCTATGGGTTCTGTTTCTCTGGAGGACCTGACTGGCACACCATCTTTCTATTACACCATCCCCACTGTGTTGGCTTTTGGCTCCGCACATATTCCCTTGTAGTTACAAGATGGCTACACCAGCTCTAAGCATCATATTCTCACAAAAAATATATCCAACAGCCTAAGAAGAAATGTCTTTATTTGTAATCCTTTTGAATAGCAAGGGGAACTTTCCAGAAGTTCTCCTGCAGAATTCCTCTGTGGTCTCATTGGCCAGAATTGTCCAGAATAAGATTTCTTATTCTTAAACCAATCACTGGCAAAGGAAATGTAATTACCACGATTTGTCTAACCATCCAGGTTCAATCCCTGGGGCTGAAGAAGTGGCCAGCCTCCCCTAAAGAATATGGTTTTCTGATTCCTAAGCAAAATGGGAATGCCTATAGCAAAGAATATGGGGCAGTAGCTGGTGGTGGGAGGGAATGGGTATAAGGTGGGCAAGCAGAGGGTCTGTCACAGCACAGTCACACAGCAGAAGCACCTCCAGGCAAGGAGCAATTCCAGTTAAAGGATCCTTCTCTGATGATCACTGGGCTTGACCTTGCTTCACAAATGAGCTTCTCTTACAGGAATGAGTTTTGCTGATCTTTAGGATAGCTGCTAAGGACACACTGTGCTTTATATTCTGCTGGTTCATATTACACCACCTTGACCTGAAGCCAAATTATTCCTAAGAGTTCTAAAATGGCTTATGGCTAGGAAAGGCTAGTGATGTCATTTGTTAAATGTGGCACTCTACAATTATCTTACCAATATAAAACCATCCAAAGGCTTTCCCACAGAATGTTTATAGGAAAAAATGTGTTTTTGAAGCAAGAATGAAACACCCTACAGCTTACTCCACATGGAATAATGAAGTAACAGACCTAGCCTGCCATAATAATGGTGTGAGGAGTGAGGAATTGGTGACCAGAGATGTCCTCAGGTTTTACTTCAGTGAAAAAGGAAATTTGCATGGTGCTTCTTGAGTTGGTCCTTCCTTGCAAAAGTCAAATTATAAGCCTCCTTGAAATGGAGAAGTTTACTTTTTATATGCAAATTACTCAAATGTAGAAGGAACTGTATTAATATGCTTAAAAAAAAAACCCAGTATACCTAACAAAGTGCTTTATATGTAGTATTGAATAGCTATCTTTGTATTAACTGATTGTAGTGAGACTTCTTCAAGAAATTATCAAAACAAGAAGATTCTCAAGTACTGAATACCTTGGCAATATTATAAATCTTTCTTGGCAGATGCAAAAGTTATCTCCCAAATGTATACCAGCAGTTCTCAACTGTGGCTGCACAGTGAATCACCTGCAGGGCTTTAAACAACACTGATGCTTTGGTCCCTCCTAGAGAGTTTCTGATTTGGTACAGGGTGAAATCTGGGTACTGAAATGTTTTAAAGCTCTCCAGGTGATTCTAATATGCAGCCAAGTTTGACATCAAGATCACCTGAAGGACTTATTCAGCTACATGTTACTGGGCCCAACTTCAGAATCTCTGATTCAGTAGGTCTGGGGTGGGACCCAAGAATTTGCATTTTTGACAAGTTCCCAAAAGATGCTGCTGCGGCTGCTGCTCCTCAGGGGACCACATTTTGAACCAATGCTCTATAGCTGGGTTCAGCAAACTATGGATTATGGATCCAATCTGGCTGAAGGCCTGTCTTTGTATAGGTCATAGGCTAAGGATGATTTTACATCTTAAATGTGTTGTAAAGAAACAATAACAAAATAACAACAACAAAAACAGAGAAGAATATACAACAGAGACTGTGTGGCCTGCAAAGCCAAAAATGTCTAATATCCGGCCTTTTACAAAAAGTGTTTGCTGACCCCTGCTTTAGAGGATCATGGGGTCTGATGGAAAAATGTAGGAATCCTAAAGGATGAGAGAAGAACTTTGGTGGGAAATTTTGTTCTAGTAGGCATGGGAGAAACTCTAAACATAACTAAGTGATTATTAACCCCCTACTATATGTCAGGAGAGTGGCCTAATTTCACTGGATCCTGACAATACAGTTATCACTTCTCTTCTATAGATCAAGAAATTGAGGCTCCAGAGATATTAACTTGCTAGTTTATTTATTTATTTATTTTTTGTCTTTTTCGTGACCGGCACTCAGCCAGTGAGTGCACCGGCCATTCCTATATAGGATCCGAACCCGCGGCGGGAGCGTTGCCGCGCTCCCAGCGCCGCACTCTCCCGAGTGCGCCACGGGCTCGGCCCTAACTTGCTAGTTAAAAAGCTAGCAAAGTGATAGAACTATGATTGGAAGATTTCTACCTACCACCCTACGTTGTAGAAAAAGCTTAGAATCTGCTTAGATGTGGCTGCAACTCCTGAAGTTTAAAAATAAAATAAGCATCTAGAAACATCTATTTTTTTACCCCACTGGTTCACTTCATTATTGATTGTGTTTTAGGCACTGTGCTGGGCACTTACGCTACAAAAATATGTGAAACATTATCTCTACCCTCAAGGAACTAAAGTCTGCTGAGAGAAACACGTGTGAGAAGAAGCGCATACAAAGTTCAGTGGGGGCTCAGAAGAGGGAGTCCGCCAGCAAAGCTTCCCAGAGCAGAGAAACCTTCAAGGATGCTACTTGTCCAGGCAGATAAGACTTGGGAAAGTTTCCTAGCAGAGCAAACAGCTTTGATAGTCCAACATAGGCAAGTCCCAGATGGAACGGTTTTACCAGTCTGAAGAATCTCCCAGGATTCCTGTAGAACACACAGCTCAGCTTCGCCCAGGCCACTGGGCTGTACAAGTACGAGACAACCAGGCAGCTAACACAGAAGAGGCTCCTAGCCAGCCAGTGACCACAGCAGTTGGCGTGTGACAGTAAATGTTGGTCCAATTTCAGTGAAACAAGAAACTTTCAATTCTATTTCATGGTTTTGCACAGTCATTTCCAAGCAAAGTTACTAAAAGAAAGGCTTATTTAAGTAAATTCTTAGCCTGCTGATGGACGGCTCCCGTTGGAAGAGAACATGTGATAAGGGGTGGGTTTCATAGAGCCACTTTGGGGCGGAACAATCTGACACTGCCGATTTTATATATGTGTGATTTGTCACGCCGAGTTGAAAAAGCAGGCAGGATTCCACATCATTCACTGATCCTAGTTCAAGACACTAATAGCTTCACTTTTTGAATTCATTTTTAAGGGTCAAGGTTCAGATGAAATCACTAGGCAAGAAATATTTTTCTGATTGCCCAGCACTGTGTTGTGAGATGAATAAAACAGATAAGAAATTCACAGCCCTGTCAGGGTGGGGGATGGGAAACATACACACGAGCAGATTAGCTTGCTACGCTGCAATAAATGCTGAGGTCAAGTCAAGATAACACAAGAACCCAGAAGAGGCATTCCTAACACTCCAGAGGATTTAAGGAAGGTTTTAAGGGAGGACCACACCGAACAGAAAGTTTGCTTCGGAAGCCTGATGGTGATGCATTTGACTATTTCTTTAGGAAAGTCTGCCTTTTTTTCTTACCACGCATCTGACCCATCAGGTTTGACCTGGCTTTTAGTAATTTAGGTATAGCCTTGAGGAATTGTATCAGCCATTGCTAGAGTGCACCTGCCCCTGGGGAGGTAAATTGAGAAGAGTTTGAGGGCGTGACATACCAGACCACAGAGCCCACAAAATGTACTGGGAGATCACTCAGCTAGAAAAAGCCAAATGTTTATATGGAAACATTCTAGAATCCGCCATTTAGATCAGGCATTCCATTTTTTGAGTCATTTGCTACTTTTTAAAATTTGGGAGAATAACATACGATCATTGTAAAAAATTTGGAAAATACAGAAAAAGTACAAAGAAGAAAAAATCTTTTATATTAGCACAACCCAGAGTTAATATTTTAATGTTTTGGTGTATTTCCTTCTAAATTTTTCTATTTTACTTAAAACCTACTTATGGGTTTATAGGTTTTAAGTAAAATGGTACTGCATATATAGCTATGCACAGTTTTTTCATTTAATATTATTACATTTGAATTTTCTCATGATCTCACAATTTTATCAAAATTACTTTCATCACATGGCTTAATTATTCTAACCACTCCCTTTCTCTTCAGACATCTATATTTTTCCAGTTTTGGCCATTATAAATAATGCAATGAAAATAATGTGATAAATACAACATTACCCTTGTTTGGGAACTTTAAAGGTTTTTGGCACATATTGCCAAAATGCTTTCCAGAGAATCTATGCCCTTGCCAGTTTTAATTATTATTTTTGAAATACATATAAAAGTGATAGATCAAACTATGTATCTCATTTTAATTTTTATTTCTTATTACTATTAATGCTGACCATTTAAAAATGTTTTTAACAGCCATTTTTATCTTTTCTTAAAATTGTTAGTGCCCTTTACCAATCTTTCTACTGAGGAATTAATTTTCTTATTGATTATATGAGTGGCTTATAAATGAATACGATTAAATCTTTGCATATTAAAAATATATTCTTACTTTTTGTTTGCATTTAGATTTTTTTATGTGCAGAAAAGTTTAACTTTCCTGTAATAAAATCTAATTTTTCTTAATGTTGTTATGCTTAGATTACTTTCTCAAATGTAAGAGAAATATTCATCTAAATTTTATTTTAGTTTTTAAAAATTATTATTACATCCACTTCTTAAATCCTTCTGGACTTGATTTTGGTTTATGGTGTGAGGTAAGGAACACACACACATCATTGAGAGAAACGCCCTAATTACGTACGGCAAGGAAGACCAGGAAGCGTCTTTTATTCTCTGAGAGTGAAAGTCAGTAAGAATCGGCACAAAAAATCACAATTAACAGGGTTGAACATAATCTCAAGAAGCCTTTCATTTACTTGAGATGAGTGAGATCAGGCTAAAATGTCACGTTCCTTTGCATTCGACTATAATTATGTCAAGTCTAGGAGTAAAACTAGTTATACCACATTGATTTGAAAAAGCAAATTCATTATTATTCAAATGCAAATTTTCTACTAGACAAAACCTTTCAAGACCTGAAATGTGTAGGAGAAAATAATACAAGTGTCCTTAATATTCAAATATTCAACACATATTTATTAAGCACTTATGTGTGCAAGGAACTGTTCTGGATTGTGAAGTGACTGGAATTACAATTGCTGTGTTTGAGGACACAGCACCAGTATGTCCTGCACTGGACAATAGAGAAACATTGTCAATTTGATATGTTTCATATGTTTGCTGGAAGCAATTCTAACATATAACTAATTCAGAAATGCCTTCACAGAGGACACAGCAATGCTATGAGGAATGCAATGACAGAAGTTTCTGGTGAACTCTGAAGACTACTTAAAAGGGAGAGAAGAGCAATATTTTGTCAGGCCTTCCCCAAGGACGATGCCATCTTTTAGTATTACAGTCATAAGAAAGTTATAGTATGTAGTGGGCTGGCAGTGATATTCCGGGCTTAGAAAATATCCCACAGAACTATCACATTCCCTTTGGGATTACGCACCCGTGCTTCCCCATAGTCTAGGTTCTTTTTCTGAGATCAATTAGAACGTATTATCTTGACCCACTCTGGAACTGCCCTCACTGCACTATGCCTGAGGCTTATGCCCGTGGCATTAACTGAGGGATGGTATGACCAATAACCTTATAAAGTGCATTGCTCCATTTGTCATAGACATAACGACATTGTCTAACACATCACTTCCTATCACTCCTGTGACAGTCCATCCACAAACTTTTCTTTCCTTCCTTCTTCCCTTCCTTCCTCTTTCCCTTTCTTCCTTCCTCCCTTCTTTATTTTTCTTCCTTTCTTTTTTTTAACTTCTGATTCCAGTAAACTTATATTAGATTCTAATGACATTTATTACATAGAACCTCACCCCTACCCCCATCTTGACTTCCTACTCCCTTTTATAATTCCTTAGTTCTAATATGTTTTCACTTGTGTTATTATTTCCTAATTGTACTTTTTTCGCAATTGGTCATTTGCTCTGATTCCATTCTTGCCAAACAATATTCTAGTACATTATTACCTACTAGGTATCTTGACATCATGAATAACAGCAACGGCAGAACAAGTTTCATCTTGCATGCCAGCACAGATTAATGGCAACGGACCTGCATTGCTGTGTTAAGAAGGAAAGGAGAGCCTTGCTCAATCAGCAATGTCTGTCCGAAGCATAGTCGGAGAAACTATTGGCACTTCTGCTAGATATTTGACACCCATGTCTTAAATACAATACATAAGTATTTTAAAACCAAGAAGGGCATAAACAAATTAATAAATTACTTTCCGACTCATGTACCAGTGACTTGTGCATCTCATTAGCCCCAATCCATTCTCCAAAGCTTGAATATACCCATGCAAAATGAAAAAATTGAATTTTTAAACTTCACATAGAAAGGTGATCTGTTTCATAAATCTTACTAGCCCTGGTCTCATGAGTACATGAACAGGTATCTTTCTAGAAGGGAAGATTTAAGGAACCTGGTCACTAAATGCCTCTCCCATGGTCTATTCAAGATATGAAAGTTTATTATTAGAGATTCATTTCTTTAGATTCTAAAAGTTAGCTTTTCATGAATCTTTTACTAAAAGAAAAATAGTCCTATAGTGGGGTAATATTTTAAATGTTATCAGTGAATTAATTGTCTGGTTGCTAGTTAAGAAAGAGGTAAGAGAGTGGGGACGGTGGGAGTACATGAACAGTCCTAAGAAGGAGGGACAGCAGAGCTAAATTTTGCTTATTTAGTCCAACAGTCACATGAGATAAGCAATGAGTAAGCTTATAAGTGCATCATTTTTGGCCATAAATAATGAGGTATGAAGCAATTCTCCAATAAGGAATTAAAAGGATCGTGGAGGCAGGCAACCATTAATGACACACATAAAATACCTTGTCATATGCAGATGGCTAATGCTTAAATTTTTCAGTAATTAATTTGTTATTCAACTCCTCTCAAATCCGGGAAAGTTCCTGAGAGGAACTTGTTTTTTAAATTGGCATATTAGGAGAAATGGGCATTCCCCATTCATTCATTTATTCATTCGTTGCATTCTGTAAATAAATAAATGTTTCTTCTGTGCTTACGGAGGTCTCGCCTGTGCAATGCTACTGGGGATACAAAAGTAAAGGAAGACACAATTCCTGCCTCTGAGGAGGTCACATCTGGGCTGGGAGATGAGTGATATGTACACGAAACAACTGATGAATAACACCAGGTTGGATAAAATCAAGCATGAGGGTGCTTGGTTCACACTGAAAGCTCTATAGAAATTCACAGACAAGAAAGCGCATATAAGGAGAAAAATCAAAAAACAGTCACTTTGAAAAGGATAGCAAGAAGCCACTCTTCCTGTATCAGGTGTCCATAGTAACCGGTGTGACTGCTATCACCTTGGGAAAGACTGAAACCGAGACTGTGATATTTACTACCTGCCCAGGACAATGAAGTTACCCCGTTCCTATGACACCCTCCTAACCATCAAGAGGAGGAAATCAACCATGGACTCTTGAGAGTTCTAAAATCACTCACGATTGAAAAAGTAAACGATTCCTATTCTTTCTGGTGTGTGAGTTCTTTGTGCTGAGTTATGATCTCCAGCATTCTGGTCACGACTATCCTGGAGAAAGCACCAGGCCTAACGATACGGGTATGGGTGTAGCAGGTGCAAATTTCAATCCACGAAGTCATGCTCACTTTGTTCAAATTTAGGAAACTAATGATAAAATTCCATAATGTAATATGCCATAAATATTTGAATGTACAGGACAGTTGTTTAAAAGAATTTTCCTCCATTTGAGTTTTACCTATTGGTTTCCTCATAATTAGACATTTTATGTTTTAGGACTCAATTTTTTTTTTTTTTTAATGTTAGGTTGATTTATAAGCACTGCTCTGGGCAGTTACAAAGTTTACTTGCAATGAGGAAGGTACTGTGCAGGGCAAGTAGAAGTTGAAAAGTTTGTTTGTTTTGTAGCTGGCTGGTATGGGGATCTGAACCCTTAGACCGGGATCCAAACCTTTGACCGGAATCCAAACCTTGGTGCTACAAGGCAGCGCTCTAACCAACTGAGCCAAGCAGCCAGCCTATGACTCAATTTCTACAAGAGTACTTCAAAAAGTTCATGGAAAGGTTTGAATTATCTTATAGTTCTATTTCTCCATGAACTTTTTGAAGTACCTTCACGTTTGATGCCCCCATTAAGCCAGATGCTTGGGTAGGGCGGCTGAGGAGGCCATTTCAGGCCCAGGCTTGAAGGGTTTTTCGTGAGGCACTTTACCTCGCCCATGCTTCCTAAGCATCACTGAAACACAATTTCAAAATTTGTCTTTAACAATATCCCAAAGGGCCTACGAGACATGCTAACAACATGGTCTCCTTTCAAACGGATTAACACAGTTTCCCCACTTTATATCAATTCATGGCTGAGTTCTGGAGCCTTCTGAGGTGCTAAGTTGTCAGGGGAGTGGTGTGATGCGGGAAATCTTTTTTATGAATTTCTCTCTCCATAAATTTTTTGTGAATTTCTCTCTCCATGGTGTCTACTGAGATGTCATCACCATGGTTTGTCCCTGGGCATTCACTCATGCAGGCCTCCTTGAAGATTGTCCACCTGGCCCTTTCTGGGCTGCTGATCCTTTCTCCTACTGCCCTACACTCTCACTCTTTCTGGAGAGCAGGAAACACGGTGAGTGAACCTAAAGTCCTGACCACTAGGCTTTGCTGCTTCCTCCGAGCCCAGAGCGGGCAGAGCCCTTCTCCACTTAAGTCACTGACATGTCTCTGTAGTCATCACTTTTCTCTCTCCCCAGCCCTCAGTCCAGAAAATCCTTTTCTAGTCTGAGGCCAAGGAAATCTTCCACTAACCTAAAACTTGTTAGAAATGCACATTGTTCCTTCCCACTCCAGCCCTATTGAATCAGAAATTCTTAGAGTAGGATCGAGTGGTCATTGTTTTATTGAGCTCTCCGGACGATTCCAATACAAGACAAGATTTGAGATACACTGATCTGTGCCTTGAGTTCTTTTCTTCCCCTAGTGCACTGATTCTCAAACTTTACCATACATTAGAATCACCTGCAGAACTTATTTGATCCAAATTGTTGGGACCCCACCCACAAAATTTCTGATTCAGTAGGTCTGGGGAGAGGCCTGAGAATGTGCATTTCTAACTAGTTCCCAGGTGATGGTGCTGATTCTGATAGTCTGGGGACCACATTTCAGAGAACTATTCTCCTAGTAGTCTTAGATCTATAACTTTCAATTCTCTTCCTTGTGTGTTTCTCACTAGGGTCCATCTGATTCTTATTGCTAATTTAATAAGATACATCTTCTAGAAATTTGTTTAATATATAGTAATTTCAAATCCAGAGCCATCCATCACCAATTTGACATGGGCATATATAAATGTTTTTGAAAGCGAAGATCTGTTGTTAGGCCAGCAGTTCTTTAGTTTTCTCACCCAAGTTCCCCTCCCCAAGTCAAGGGCTTCCTCCCATAGCTAAATCAGCTATAGGACATCCCACAAGATTCAGAAAGAGGAAAAAAGCCCACTGTTCACCTGGCCATCTCCACTGGCTTCTGGGGGAGGAAGGCACTGAGCTCTTGAGGACACACAGAGTCAGAGGAAAGGGAATGGGTGGGAAGGTGGGGCGAATGAATGAGCTAATGCTTTCAGAGCCAAATATTATTTCTTTGAGGCAAGACTTTTTGTCATGGTTTGGGGGAGAAGAGAGAAACAATTTAACCTCCTGAATTCTTGAGGTTTAATTCTTGGTGCCAATATCCCTGGACTTGAGCAGAACAGAAAGTGGCCACCAGTTCTCCTTCCTGCTTAGATGTATTAAATTTAGTTGTATTTAAATTTCTTTGCCTGCAGAATCATCAGGATCCCCAAAGCCCTTGATACCACTTTTTTTGTTTTCCACCTGTCCTCCTGAAGAGACACAAGGTCTTTTCTTCTTCTTTTTTTTTTGTAATTATCACAGAGCAATTACTTTAAGTCTGCAGGTCACAGCCACACTCAGCTAGGCAAAGAGCCACTCCAAAGAACTGCTTATCCTATATCTGGTCTTTCTTTTAAACAGAATTCTGGGTTTTTTAAGATAAATTCTTTTTTGTTAAGTGGCCCCAGAACATGGTTCTGGATAAAAGTACCTACCAAAGAACATGCTAAATATTAGTTATCATAATTATTTGGATAGGTCAGCATCATTTATTAATGCTTCCAGGCATTGCTGTGATTAAGACGGTGCTTAGGGTTTCCAGAACATAACTAGGACTATTTCATTTAAGGCAAAGTTGCAAAGACTTTTCTGCTGAAGCAACACTCCTATTGCCATTATAGCGATAGGTTCAGATTTCTTTCCTCACGTTTACATCCCAATAGAATGGGATTACTTGTGTTTTTAAATACTTGTTATAATTGTCCATCTCCATCTTTTTGTTCTCCCCAGCACTAATCACAGTACTTTATTTTTTATAGACATTCAATAAATATGTATTGAGTTGAACAGAATTGAAAGAGACTTCCAATTAAATATTGGAAGAAAGGTTTTTCTACTCCATTCTTCATGTGAAACCAACAATAACACAAGAACAATAACAAACCACAAAGAAGGAAATGAAATAAGGAAGCAGCAATGTCAGGGAACAATAATCTATGAAGAGTAGCTGTCAAACATAGTAGTATATGGACCAAACATCGGGAGCACAGCACAAATGGATAGAAACCTTGACAGATCTTGGGGAACACTCAGCTTTCTTAACGTAGTTGGCCATGCTGGGGACCAAACCGTTGTTTACTTACTTGTATCACTAGGCCTGGTAGAGGGGAGGTGAGTTGCTAAACCAATCTGGTTTAACACTATAGAGTGGCAGGAGATGAGGGGCCAAATGGTAATCTGAGTGGACTTTCCATTTCTACAAGGAGAGGGTGTCACTTTGATGGGGTAGATGAGAGAAGTAAGTGACAACCAGCTTAGCTGCTGCTGATAATAGGTAAAACAAAAATGAGGAATAATCATCACTAAATCACCATTAAACAAAACTATGGCATATAGGAGACAAGTGGACTCTCTGCTGACCTCAAAAGTGGCTCTAGAACAAGGAATCTGAGACACGTATGTGGTAGGCACATATGAGAAGGTTCTAAAACCAGGCTACCTTCTGTCTTTAGTAAGTTCATGGACCCTTCCCACCCAGTCTTTTATAAGTAACTGGTCCAGAAAGAATTGACTCCATTCAAAAAGTTGAGTAATAATCAAAAAGCAGCCACAAAGAAAAAGGTACACGGCAAGCAAAAATCAGATAAAAATATTTGCCAGATGAAGACATGCCACAGTTCATGTGTTTCCTCCTCATATCAAATACCTTAAAGAAAATGTGGTTTCTAGAAATAAGAAATTAAAGAGGAGATAAAGGTGTTCAAGCATAAGATGAAAGTCTACTAAATGAAATGAAGAGGAGGAGGCCTAGCTTTAGAAAGGATGAAAAAGACAAATAAAATCATTATAGATACAGAAGCCACAAAAAAAGCAACAACAACAAAAAAAAATTGGTAAAAAGGGAAATGGAGACAGGATAGAGACAAGTAGAAAAAGAATTAAAAGAATATAGTTAAGGAAGATTGAGACAAAAAAGGAATATACAGAAGACAATGGAAATCTATGCTTGCTATACTAGAAGAAGAGATTAAATTGAAAAGAGAAAAGTGCTAAAGGTGTAATAGAAAAGCTCTGTTGATGATGAAGATCTGAATCTCCTTACTTCACTTTCTACAGGTCTTTGCTCAGATTTCATTTATAAGTAAGGCTTACCCTGATGGCCATGTTTAAAATACCCACACTATTCTCCTGGGTTCTATCTCCCTTTCCTACTTTATTTTTTCTCAATGCAATATCTGGAATGAAAATTACACTGAATGGAATTAACAGCAGCTTAGGCAGCACAGAAAAAAATTGGTAATCTTTGGAGAGATAACATTAGAAATCATATGAAGTGAAACACAGAGTGGGAAAGCCTAGGGAAAAATGAACAGTACCTCAGTGTTGTGAGACAATATCAAGCAGTCTAACAGATGTGTAATTGGAGCCCTGCGAGGGGGGAGGAGACAGAAAAAAAATGGCCAAAAAATGTCTAAATTTGGTGAATACTCTAAACTTGCAGATACAATAAATCCAATGAACAAATGAAATATAAAGAACATCGCACAAAGGCACAACATAATCAAATTGTTGAAAACTAGTGATAAGTAGAAAGTCATAAAAGTAGGTGGGGTGAAAGGAGGACACAATACGTAGAGGAGAACAAAAATAAGGAAGACAGAAAACTTCTTGTAGAGCCAGATGACAATAAAGTCATGTCTTTAAAGTATTGAAAGAAGAAAAGTCAACCTAGAATTCTGTAACCTACAGAATAGCTTTCAAAATGTAGGTGAAATAAAGACTTTTTCAAAAGGGAGACAAAAACTGAGAGAATTTATTTCTAGCAGAACTATGCTATAAAAAATATTAAAAGAAGTTCTTTAGATAGAAGGAATATGATACTAGAAGAAATTTAGATCTACACACAAAAATAAAGGGTACTGAAAATGGTTAATGTGTGGATAAACATAAGACACATTTTTCTCACCTTTAAAATTTCTTTAAAAAATAATTGTTTAAAGAAAAATAATAAGCAGGTATTATGATATTTGTAACATGTAGACCTAAAATATATGATTGTAGTGGATTGAATTATGTGCCCCCAAAACTTATTGAATTGAAGCTTGAAATGTGTCCCCAAAGTTTTATGTATTAGAAACTTAGCCCCCACTGTGACATCTAAGAGGGTGGGAAATCCTATTATGGTAATTGAAAGGTGGAGCCTTGAAGAGGTGATTGGATTGTAGGACCATGTAGTAGTGAATGGATTAAAAATGGTGGTCAGAGGTCTGGTTCTGAGGGCTTTAAAAGAAGAGAAGAATCTGTTTCTCTCTCTGATGTCTCTGCTTCCACCATCTTGCAATGTGAATAAAATAGAATTATAAAAAGTTTTTTTAAAAGCAGAGCAAAGAGAAAAGATGAGCAAAGGATACATGAGAAAAATAGAAAACAAAAGCAAATGGATATATGAGTATTTAAACCTACCCATATTAATATCGCATTACATGTAAATGGTATAAAATGTTTCTACAATAAACCCACCTTATATATAAAGATACAAAATAGGTTAAAAGTAAAAAAGATAAAAAATACTAATCTAAGCAATGCAGAAGTGTCTATATCAATTGGACAAAAGAGATTTGAGAACAAGAAATATAACCGGAAGTAAACAATGCTTTTCAATTTGGCATGCTTTGGTTAATTTTCTAGAGTTTGAGCTGGTTGTCTTTGACAATTTTGTCCAGTTCTATCATTGCTTTTTGGGGAAAGTACCTGCTAAATTCCTCACTCAGCCCTTCTGGAAGTCCTGACCCCTACCTACAATGTCATAAGAATGATTGTTGAATTTATGAAATGACTTTTCAGCACCTTTAATATGATCACATATTTTCTCCTTGTTTCTCTAATGAATTACTTTGAGAGACTTCCTAAATGTACAACCACCTTTGTGATCATAAATAAATGCTAATTATTTATGCTGTTTATAAAGACAAATAGTTATTCTTTCATAGATTCATTCAATAAGTATTTGAGTGATGACCCCCAAAAAGCATTTTTTTGTTGCAGTGCTAGATTCTGTTTGCTAATTTTTAAAAATATTTTTGCATCTAAGCACATAGAGAAATTATAGTTACCTGTTCTGTACCTTCTTTGCAAAATTTTTGTATTAAAATTGTGTAGGCTTTGTAAAATGAATCAGGACCATCTATATTTTTTTCTATGGCCTAAAATCCTTCAAATAACATCATAACTAGTTGTTCTTTAAAGATTAGATAGATTTCAGCTATGAAATCAGTAGGTAACATTTTTAGTAGAAAATGTTGACCTTTAGTAGACATTTGACCTTTCCAATGTCTTCTGTGGTAATTGGTCTATTCAAAGTTTTTAATGTCTTCTAGTTGGGTTAATTTTGGTCATTTATATTTTACTAACAAAATATCCATTTCCCCTACATGTATGAATTTGTTGCCATGGAGTTGCATATAATTCTGTCTTACAATAGTTTTAAACTCTCTTACATTGTAGTTTGTTTCTTTTCTAATTCCAAATCTTCTATAATTTTACTTTCTGTCTTACTTCCTTAATGAAGTTTGCAATAGGTTATGTATTCTGTTGGCTCTTTTGAAATACCAGAATTTGGATTAACTTATTATTCTACTAATTTTTGTTCTACATTTGGTTAAGTTCCAATCTTATCTCTATAAATTCTCTCTTCCTAAATTGCGGGGGAAAAAAAGTTTTTCTATTTTTTCTCTAATTTCTTGGATAGATACTAAGTTTCTTGATCTTTTATCTTTTTATTTAAAATAATAAAGGCATACGTAAAGGAATGAAATCTGCCATTTGCAGCAACATTTATGAACTTAGAGAAAATTGTATTAAGTGAAATAAGCCAGATACAGAAAGAGAAATACCACATGTCCTCATTCATAAGTGGGAACTGAAAAAAAAAAAAAAAGAAACAAACAAACAAATGCCCTAACAATCATAATAATTCCTTGAATTCTCAACAGGAGAGAATGGAACTGAGGACACCAGAGGTGGGAAAGTGGCGGAAGGAGGGGAGATTAGGGAGGAATTGGTAAAGGGCCACAAAAAATGTTTACATTGTATAATGATAAAATTTTTTTAAAAATTAAAATAAATAAAATAATGAAGGCATTGTGACTAGTTTTTTGTTTGCTTATTTGTTTTTACCTCTCAGTGCATCTTTGGATGTGTTTTGTAAGTTTATGTATAAAGTATTCTTTTTCTTGCTTTCTATAGAATTTATAATTTTAGCTTTGAGATCTTCTTGATCTAAAGGCTATTTAGAAATGTATTTCTTAATTTCCCAGTAATACACTTTTAAAATTTTCTTTATGTATACATACATATATATGTGATTGATTTTTGTAAAAATTTTATTGTCATATGAAAATTGTTTATTTTACACTAGAGATTTCCAAAATTATTCTAAATATTTATTAATTTGGATTTTGACATACTACTCAATTCTTCTGTACAGCAAAGTAAATAATGAAGAAAATGAGAAGGCAGCCTATGGATTTGGAGAAAATATTTGCAAACCACATATCTGATAAGGGGTTAATATCCAAAATATATAAAGAACTCACACAACTCAGTGGCAATAAAACAAATAACCAGATTTTTTAAATGGGCAAAGGATCTGAATAGACATTTTTCCTAAGAAGATATACAAATGGCCAACTGGTAAATGAAAAGGTGCTCATTATGACAAATCAGCAGAGAAATGTAAGCCAAAACCACAAGAAGATGTCACCTCATGCCGGTTATGGTGGCTATTATAAAAAAGACAAAAAATAACAAGTGTTGTTGAGAATTTAAAATGGTGCAGCCCTTGTGGAAAACAGTAAGGAGGTTCCTCAAAGAGTTAAAAATAGAACTGCCATATGATTCAGCAATTTCACCTCTGGATATATATCCAAAGGAAATGAAATCAGTATCTGGAAGAGATTTCTGCACCCCCGTGTTCATCGCAGCATTACTCAGAATAGCCAAGACATGGAAACAACCAAAGGGCCCATCAACGGATGAATGGATAAAGAAAATGTGGTATATACTTATACATGTAATGGAATATTAGTCAGCCTTAAAAAAGAAGAAAATCCTGCCATTTGTGACATGGATGAACCTGGAAAACATTATGCTCAGTGAAATAAGCCAGATGCAGAAAGACAAATACCATATGACCTCACTCATATGTGGCCTCTAATAAAGTAGAACTCATAGAAGCGGAGAGTAGAATGGTGATTACCAGGAGCTGGGGTGAGAGTGGGGAAGTGAGGAGATGTTATTTAAAAGGTACAAACTTTAAGTTATGAGATGAACAAGTTCTGGGAATCTAATGTGGAGCATGGGTGCTGATGAATGTGTTAATTAATTTGAGTGTGATCATCATTATACAATGTATATGTATATCAAATCATCACGTCGTACACCTTGAGTATAAAAATCTTTATTTGTCAATTAAATATTTTAAAATTAGATAAACTACTCCGACATATATTGCAAAGTAATTTTCATAGAAGTCCACAGTAAAGGAATGTTCATTCTTTATTGGTGGGGAGTGGGAGCCAATCTAACCTGGGTGCCCTGAGGGATGGATTGTTGAAAGATGGTGGGTGCACCAGAGAGTACTAAACAGCATTTAGAAGAACTGGACTAGCAGCAATATGCTACATGGACAGATCTTCATGAAACTGAGTGAAAAAACAAGAAGCAGAATGTGATTTATTACACAGCATCATTTACATCAATTAAAATATCTGTACATAAAACATCCATACACAATTTATAATAACACATATAAACAAAACACATTAGAGTTGTTGCTTATGTTAGGGCAAGGAAATGCAGGTGGGGAATCTGGGTAAAAGGAAATAAACAAGCTAAGCAACAGACAGACAAGAGAGGATCTTACGTGGATCAAAGATGATAATGCACCATGAACTAAGGTAGGTGGCTGCCATGACTCTCTGCCTTTGAGTTCTCCTTCCCAAACAACAGCAGCAACAAGAACAGAAAAGATGGTAACAAACAACGAGAGGTTGAAAACTGGCAGGGATGCCAGATCAAGTATAATTTTGAAGGCCGCCATTGGAGCTTGGCTGTCATTCTAAGGGTAATGGAAGAAATCACTGGAGGGTTTGAGGAAGTGAGTGATAACTCTTTGCAAAGACCATTCTGGCCATTGTACGATGACTGGAGGAGAAGCAGGGAGATGGATGAGGAACCACCTGCCGTGGCTCAGGTGGGAGGTGAAGGCGGCCCAGATTAGGACAGCAGCAAAGGAGGTGGAGAGAAGTGGGCAGATTCAGGCTATATTTTGCAGAGAAACCTGACAGGAGCTGCTGAGAAACTGAATGTGGGAAGGACAGCAATAAAAGACAACAGCTCAGCTTTGGTCTTCAGCAGCTGGGTGGTGTTGCTGAGTGTGATGGGGAAGATGGGTTCTAATTTGGATTTTCTCAGCGGGTTATGCTTGATATGGCTGTTCGACATTCAGCCGAGAGCTCAACAAGGCAGTTGGATATACATGGTCTGAATTCTCGGGAGATGAACAGTTGGAAGTTGCATCAGTACACAGAGGTGAAATATTTGGTTCCAACACTCAGTATTTAAGTCACCTTGGCCAAGTTATATAATTTCTGGGTCTTTATTTATCTATAAAATGGCAATACTATTATCTCATTCCTAGAGCTGTTATGAATCTTAAATCAGATAATGCATCTGAAGAACTCGGCACAGAGCCCAAGTGCTTAATAAATGGTCCTGTGACTGGAAAACAGTGAAGGGGAGGATAATACCAAGTGAAGGAGGTTGGCAGTGCAGAGGCCATGTCAGAATTTTTAGTTCACAGTTAAATAGCTTATAATAAGTGGCCATTAGGGGTTTTTATGCAGGGAGTGACGTGATCTGGCATTACTAATAGTATTGGCAGATGATTTAAGTATTAGCATTTGATAGTGTTTTTTCAGACTGTAGATAAGCAGGTTGTCATAAACATCAAACAAATAAACAAAAAAACCCCTTTGATTCTGTGAGAATATGCTTAGAAATTATAACAAATAGAAGCATTTTTATCTAAGGGCGTTAGGATAGTCTCAACAATTCTTGAATCTGCAGAATTGTCAGGGGCTTCTCTGCCAGCTCGTGCACAGTTCTACTGTACATTGACTCTGTTCTTGAGAGTAGAAAGCAATCGGGTCCTCAGGGACAGCTGGCATGCTGTAGCTAAGCAGGGTTCCAGCCCCATAAAGTGAAGCATCAGTACTTTATGTTTATTATGATGCATTAATATAGATGTTGAAGTCAGGCTTTGCCCAACATTTCAGAAAATATCTTCATTCTGATGTATCCAATTGCTTACCTGTATCCAATAGGTGATTCAGTGTTTCAGAAAAGGCTGCCTTTAATAGAAGAAGAATTATATAAATATCTAGTTACTGAACAAAACTCAGGTTGTTTAATTTTTGGATTAGGCATGCTAAGGATCACTTATTCCTTACCTTAGATGTGGTGAATAACCATCAGGAGCTCCTGAGCAAGGTATGCTGGTGGTTCTGATATGACATTTCTCTTTATTTATAGACTTGACATAACTAGTGAGAACAGGCCTCCATTGTCTTGTGCGTGCTCACTTACCTGCTCTCCTCCTCTCCACTCCAGGCTCCAGGCCAGGAGCTTCCACCTGTATTCTGCTCTTAATGATTCTAGTCTGGGTCTTTCATTTGCAGATGATGCGTGAGGTGATGCCAACCATCAGTGAAGCCGAAGGCTCCCCAGGAGGACGTGGGAGCCATGCGTCCGGCTCCCCTTCACAGGCAGACGCATTTATTTGATTGTTGTTTGGTTGTCTTAGATGTCTTTTGTTCCTTGCTTTCTGATTTACTGTTTGTTTTCTGTATGGGGAGTGTGTGGGTTCTGCCATGTGTCTTTTGATTGGGGAATTTAAGCATTTTACATTAAGAGAGACTCAAGAAATGCTGGCATTAACCCAGGGGAAATTACACGAAGTTGGTCATGAAAGAGATTCCTAGCTTCATCCTCAAGGCCATGAATCGGGAGCAGTCATTTCCAACACTGAGGGCTGATGCCTGTCCCTGCTGCCTCATGTCAAAGGGTCATGGGATGGGATATGATGTGAAGCAACTGTGACCACAGAGTGGGGCAGGGAGGAAGCAGGCACTAAGCTGATCCCAAGGACTGCATGATTTTGGACCCAGAAAACTTTCCCAGAGACAGAACATGCTCAGTCAATGCTTATGGGTGATCGTGACCAAGATTTCCTCATGATCTCCCTAGAAACACTCAGAGGAGGGCTACTGTTCCTCTTGACTCACAAGGTCTGAAACAAGACTGCTGAGGACACAGCATGCTAAACACTGAGTTCTCTTGAGTGGAGCCCAGAACAAGGTTCTGAGCACACAAAATATTTATGTAATCGCTGGGGCGAGGCTACTGATGGAACCTGCTGAGGTGCAATCCCAGCAAGGGGCTTGTGATTCCTTAGCCTCCTGTCCTCCTTCCTTCCAGCAGGGATCATAAGTAAAGCCAGCGGCCAGCCCTCTGGAGTTGCTCCTCAGAGGAAGGGACAGCTGTCATTGTCAGCCAGAGCAATGACCCAGTGTTCAGCACTGCCACAAATTCAGCCACGGGAAGATAATGTCGCTAAAATGTCCCTACAGACAGCTAACACTCCTGGAGCAATTTTTACAGTCAGGCTCATCGCCTTGGTTATCTTATTTAATACAGCCCTATGAAGTAGGTATTTTTATGTCTGAGCGACAGATGAGGAGGGTACATGGGTTTCCCAGTGTTGGACAGTTTAATAAATTGTAGAGTCGGGAATTCTAACTCAGGATAGAGTAGGCGTTCACAGACCATCGTGTTTCCATTTCATGCCACCGCCTCTCTGATGGTTGGCAAAGAGTCTTGGAAGGCAGGCACCCAGAGGAATCACCAAGGCAGCAGGATGGAAAAGCAGCAGTGTCAAGAGTTCACATGGGGAAAACTCAAAGGTAAAGTGAATGCTTTATCCGGAAGAAGCACCAGATCTAACATGGTAACACAATACTGATTAAACTTCTTAAACAAAAAAATTCCTCTGGAGAGGCCCAAGGATGGGATGCACAGCCCTGGCAGCCTCCCCAGTAACCTCAGATATACACGCATGCATACACACACATGCACATGCACGCACATACACACATGTACATGCACATGCACATACATGCATATACACAGAAACAACATGAAACAGAGAGTTCACTGACATCAAAGGCAGAGACAGCATTCTGATCCCTTCTGTTTTCTGTATTTCCAACAGTCTGCAATGTATCCCAGACAGAAGAATTCAATAGACTGAAATTGCAACACTAAAGTTAGTGGTAAGACATAGAGAGGATGCTTCAAAGAAGAAAATCATAGTCTTTTCTCCCTGAAAAGAACCTCAAAAGAGAAAAAACATCTTTCTTCTCAAGCCATTTGAAATAAAGTCTGAAGTAATAAACCAGACATTAGATGTGAGAAAAAGTTTGCCAGCAACCAAGAGCCGCAGCCCACAGCCCACCCTCTCTACCTTAGAACTGGCCACTTCCACCTTGGCTCCTATTGCAGCTTATAGATTCTTTTAAAAGGATTCCTATAATACTTTACTGTATATATTTGATAATATTTATCCTTCCCCTTTTAGACTATAAGCTACCTACATGATAAGTTTGTTCCTCCAATAGTTAACATGGTATCTACAAACATAGTAGGAACTCGATAGTCATTTGCTGAATTAATCTTGAATTTATTACTTTTGTTGCCCTTCATTAATCAAGCCAGATAGAACATATTGCTTTCTCCTATGCCTGAAATACAAGTATGTATTTCAGTTGTCATGAACTAATGTGAACCTAGAAGTTGTTCTTTTAAGGCAGTCATAAAGTGAGCACAGGCTTGGAAGCCAGACAATGCTTGGTTTGGGTTTGATTCCTGGCTCTGCCAATCGCTTGAAAATTACTTGATTTTTTCCACCCCTTAGCTTCTCATTTGTAAAATAGGACCTCTAGGAATCTCAGAAAACTATTGCATTAAATGAGATAAAACAGTGTATATTTAAGGCAGAGTATTATTCTTAACACACCAGCCATATTTGTTCTTTAAAAATGTATGTTAGATCATGTCACTTGTCTGCTCATAACTCTCCAATGACTTACCACTTCACTTAGAGTAGAAGTCAAACTCCTTGCATTGTCCTGAGAGGCCTTGCAGGATCTGGCTCTGAGTTACTACTCTCCTTGCTGCTCATTGAACACTTCAGAACATTCCTGCTGTAGGGCCTTTGCACTGACCGTTCTCTCAGCCTGGAATCCTCTTCTCCAACATACCCACATGGCCAACCTCTGTAACTACTTCAGGTATCCCCTTCTCAGTAAGGTCCACCACCACCAATTGGTTTAAAATTGCAACCTGAACCTTATACCCACAAAATCCTGACCTACTGTGCTCTGAACTATTTTTCCATAGCCCTTATCCCCTTCTTGCATATTCTATAACTTCCTTATTGATGTGTATATTATCTGGGAGTCTCCAGTGACACTCTTGCACTCAATTGTAGCTTCACAGGGACAAGGATTTTTGCATGTTTTGTACATTGATGTATCTCGAGTGCCTGGCAGGAGTTGAGTGCAGCCTCCTCTGCCCAGAAGCAGGCAAGAAAGCACACCAAAAACACCACTTTCATGTGGGTAGCCAGCTGCATCCATGGCTGCCACCAAAGCAGCTTGACGCTACAACAATAGTCACAGCCACCATGCAGGTGGCCTGCCAGACATTTAGCTGCACTGACACAAAGACAGTCACCATTGGAGACCAGGAAAAGAGGATGTCTCTATCCTCAAAGCCCACTTCAGAGTAATAGAAGAAGCAACTGCTCTGCCAGAGACCAGACATCAACACAGAGAGATACTAGAAATATGAAAACCCAAGAAAATATGACACCACCGAAAGAATACAGTAAGTCTCAAATACCAGACCCTATAGAGAAGGAAACACTTGAAATGACTGAAAAGAAATTCTAAGCAACAGTCTTAAGGAAATTCACTGAGATACAAGAAGACTTGGACAACATAGTGAAATGAGAAAAAAAAATCCAGGATATGAAGGAGGAAACTTACAAAGGGAGTAATACCTTAAAAAAGAATGCAGCAGAACTCATGAGATTGAAAGATTCACTCAACAAAATAAAAAACATAACCATGAGCTCAAGCAACAGGCTATAACAAGCAGAAGAAAGAATTTCTAATCTTGAAGATAGACTTTTTGAAATAACCCAGGCAGGCAAAAAAAGGGAAAAAGAATTTTAAAAATGAAGAAAATAACCTTAAGCACACAAACATTCTAGTCATGAGTTTCCCAGAAGGGGAAGAGAAAGGAAAAGGCATGGAAAACCTGTTCAACAAAATAATAACAGAAAAAGTCCGAGGTATAGAGGAAGACATAGACCTTTAGATCAGGAGGCTCAAAGATCCCTAAACAGATTCAACCCAACAAGATTCTCTCTAAGACACATTATAACCAAACTGGCAAAGCTCAAAGACAAAGAGAGAACCTTAAAAGAAGGAAAAGAAAGTGTCAAGCCACTGATCAGGAAGCCCCTATCAGATTAACAGCAGTCTTCTCAACAGAAACTCTATAGGCCAGAAGAAAATGGGATGATATATTCAAAATACTAAAAGAAAAAAGCTGTCTGCCAAGAATGCTATACCCAGCAAGGCTATCCTTCAGAAATGAGGGGAAAACAGTGTATTTTCCAGACTAACAAAAGCTGCAGGAGTTCACCATCACATGGCCAACTCTACAAGAAATCCTCATGGAAGTCCTGCATCTGGAACCTGAAAAATGAAATACACAAGAAAGAACAAAACCTACTTGTGAAACAAAAATGCAAATGAGCAAGAGAAAGAAACTAAATCTTACCACCACAAAAAGCATAATGACAATGTAATAACGTCCCTGCTTTATTTCTGATTTTGGTAATTTTTATCTTCTCTCTTTTTTTCTTGGTCAATCTAGATAAAGGTTTACAAATTTTGTTGATCTTTTTAAAGAATCAACTTTTATTATTGTCGATTTTCTCTACTGTTTTTTATTCCCTATTTCATATATTTCTCTTGTAATCTTTGTGATTTCCTACTTATGTTTGATTTTAGTTTAGTTTGCTCTTTTTCTATTTTCTTAAGGTAGAAGTCTACATGACTGACTTGAGGTTTTTCTTATTTCTAATATAGATGTTTACAAGTATAAATTTTCCACTAAGCACTGCATGAGCCCCACATCCTATAAATTTTGATATATTGCACTTTGATTTTTATCTTAAAGTACTCTCTAATTTCCCTGTGATTTTTCTTTTTACCCATTGTTTATTTAGGAGAGTGTTGTTTAATTTCCAGACATTTGTGAATTTTCTAAATTTCCTTCTGTTATTGTGGTCAGATAACATATTTTTTGTTATCTTTTATGATCTTAGTCTTTTTAAATGTATTAAGACTTGTTTTGTGGCCAAAAATAAGAATAAAAATGAAAATAAAATAAAATAATGTATTGAATGGGCTTGACAGCACACTTGGAACACCAGTGAAAGGATTAATGAATTCAAGGTTAAATTATTCAAGTTGAAGTTAAGACATTATTCTTATTCTTTTCTAATGCACTTGCTAATTTCACCAAGATGGACCATATGCTGAATTATAAAACAAGTCACAGCAAGTTTCAGAGAACTAAAACCATAGGAGGTGTGTAATCTGACCAAAAGGGAATTAATCCAGGAAGTGAATTAGAAAATATAACTGGAAAGTCCTTAAATATTTGGAATTAAAATCTCAATGGAAATTAAAAATGGTTGAAACTAAACAATAATGAAGACACAGTACATCAAAATCTGCGGCGTGCATCTAAAATAGAGCTTGGAGGATATATTAAATTAATAAATATATGTAATATATATAAAATAAATGTATAACAAATGTATTATAACATGTAAATATATAATATGTAACAAGCATATATATTATATAAAATAAATTTTTATTAAAAAAAATGAGAGCCATCCTCATGACCACACCCTCGTGCTCCTCCCCGTCATCACTGGGAAACTAGCACACACCGTACAGGGCCGTGGGGAAAATAAAAGAGGAAGGTGTGTCATGCATCTAGACAGCGCCGGTATAGGTCAGGTACTTGGCAAATGTTACTTCCTTTCCTCCTCTCTTTTGCGGTTTTTTATATCGCTTATTTGCTGTGGAGGACCCTCAGGACATCGCTGTAAGGCAAAACCAATGACTTGGTTCACATATAAGTGTCATGAAGGGACATTTACAGAGCACTTTAGACTGTTGATTCATTATTATTACTATCATTATTAGCCAAGTATCAAAATGGAATTTCTGTGACTTTGCAGTCTCTTGATCATGATTCCCTATATTAAGCACACTTTCTACTGCTTTTTCTACAACTGAGTAAAAAAGATAAAAAAGAATAAGACGGAGGAAGAGCAAAGGGGAGGGGAAAATGCACACACACAGAGAAATACACAGTTTTGCTTTCATAATGTCTGGGTTTGCATTTATACTAGGGAGAAATATACCTACAGGAAAAGAAAATGTCATTCCCAACTTAAAATTAAGCATTCTGTAGACACTTTGGAAAATACCGTAAGCATCAAAATGATACTGAGGAATACAAAGGTAGGTGTTTCTGTGTTGGTGGCTAGAAACATCAGGCTGTAGATGTTTTCAAGCAAGCAGAAATGTTCACTTTTTGTTTTACCCTTTCTTATCTCTCTCCTGTGTCAGCCTAAAGGGGATTATTTTGCATGTTCAGCATGCAATGGTCCATAAATTCTGCCTGTTGATAGTCATCATAAAACACAGTAGTGACAGCTCATCTTCCTTGCCTCTTGGAAATGCAGAGACTGTGGCTGAGATCTTGGAAGGACCAACTGCAAGGATGAGTCCTCTCTGGTTGTCCAATCCAACATTCACTTTAGGCTGGAAACGCACTCAATAGCCCTTCGTTCCTTAAACCCCTAATAATCAGCATATGACTCTTTCTTCCTTACATTTCCATACAGCTTGTTTCTCACCATTTCTTTTTCCAAATTGAGCAGTCCTTGAATACTGCATGAAACAGCTCCGGCAGTTGTTGATGGGATTGTCTTTACTGTCAGCCTGTTGTGCTATTCCATTTTTCTGTAAAACGCTTTTACAAGAAGGAATGTTTATCATGTCACATTAGAAAGTCAAATGTCTCTCTTATGAACTCTATACTTTGGTTGGAAATCATGCCCAGATGCCAATTCTTTTACTGTGCCAAAAACTATATATTCTGCATAAAATGTGAATTATCTTAACTTCCTAGCCACCAACTCCTCCCCCCACTTAGGGGATAGTTGAGATTGGCATGGCCATGGTGACAGCCAAAATCCTGTTGTCATGGGTAGTTTCCTGGGGACAAAGTGAAGATGGGATTCTTATCTAATTTTAAGTGTAATCAAGGTTCAAATGATAAACAAATTCAAATGTTAGACCTAAAAGTCAGAAGCAGAGTTGAAGTTAGGATCCTAAAGCCAGGAGCAGGACTTACATGGAGTAACTAACCAAGGAAAAGGACGTGGACTGGAGGAGTAATTACCTCAAAAGCTAGAGAATGCCCTTGAGTGAGTGGGTCAGGCTGTCTTAAAGGACCAGAAGGAGGGAATAGGTGGAGGCAAAACCCACGCGCAGTGTTTAAGCCTGAGAATGGACAGTTTTCAGGGTTTTTTTTGTTTAAAGAAACTTATTGAGCACCATACATAAAAATCAACTCAAAATGGATTAAAGACTTAAACTGAAGACCTGAAACTGTAAAACTCCTAGAGAAAAACACAGGGGAAAAGCTTCATGAAATTGGTCTTGGAAATGATTTTTTTAAGATATGACACCAAAAGCACAGGCAACAAAAGCAAAAATAGGCAAGTTGGATAGAATCGATCTAAAAAGCTTCTGCACAGTGTCAAACAGTCAACAAAATGAAAAGGCAGGGTATAGATTGGGAGAAAATATTTGCAAACCATACATCTGATAAGGCATTAATATCCAAAGGAACTCACATAAGTCAATAGGAACCCGATCAAAAAATGGGCAAAGAACTTGAATAGACATTTCAACAAAGAAATACAAACAGCTACCAGCTAAATGAAAAGACATTCAACATCACTAATCATTAGGGAAAAGAAAATCAAAACCACAATGAGATACCACCTCACAACTGTCAGGATGGCTATTATAAAACAGAAGACAAGCGTTTGTGAGGATGCGGAAAAATTGGAACCCTTTTACAACTGTTGGTGGGAGTGTAAATTGTTACAGCCATTATGGAAAACAGTATGAAGTTCCCTCAAAAAACTAAAAATAGAATTACCATGTGATCCAGCAATCCCTCTTCTGGCGTTTATCCAAAAGAATTGAAATCAGGATCTTGAAGAAATAGTTGCACTCTAATGTTCATTGCAGCATTATTCACAATAACAAATATGTGGAAACAATCTAAATAGCCATTGATGAATGAATGGATAAAGAAAGTGTAGTATATGCACACAATGGAATATTATTCAGTCTTAAAAAAGAAGGAAGTCTTGCCATATAAGACAACATGGATGAACCTGGAGATTAGTGTACAAAGTGAAATAAGGCAGGCAGAAAAAGAAAAATACAGCATGATTCCACTTCTGTGAGGTATCTAAAGTTGTCAAACACATAGAAACAAAGAGTACAATGGTGTTCCCCATGGACTCGGGGGAGGGGGAAAGGGGAGGTGTTATTCAACAGGTGTAAAGTTGCAGTTATACAAAAGATACAATTCAAGAAATCTGCTACATAATATTGTGCTTAAGGTTAACAATACTGTTTTGTACGTTTAAAAATTTGTTAAAGGGATAGATCTCGTGTTAAGTGTTCTTACCACAATGGAAAAAAAAGTACATTGATTTTTCTTATCACACATACATGATCTTTAGAGAAAATCTGGAAAATACTTTAAGCACAACAAAGAAAATAAAAATCACTTATAATTCTACCAGTAAATCCAATCATCAGAGAAATCCACATAAACCATTTGAAAAATTATATACCTCTAGAGAGCAGCAGCAGCATGCTCATCATCATGATTTATTGAGCATTTACCATGCACTGGACACTGATTTAATGGTTTACATGTAATTACTTCATTTCACCCTCAAAACACTCCTTTGATGGGGGAACTGTTATTAACCCCATTTTGCACATGAGGAAGCTCAGGCACTGAAGACTTAGGGAACATTACAGTGTTACACAGCTAATAAATAGAGTCAGGAATCAAGACTATGTTGTTTGATTCTAGTGTACCCACTTTATATCATTTAATTTTAAAATAGATGATACATTCACATGTCTCATAAATCAAAAGAATATAAAAAAGGGTATAGAATGAAAAGTCTTGCTCCTGCCTTCATCCCCATCTGTCCCACACCTCCACTGTCATAGGTAACCACTTCTGTTAGATTTTTGAGCACACTTTCTTATGCAAATACAACCGAATACAAATATATTATTTACTTCATTTTTGCTTTGCTGTTAAGAAAAGTAAACTTCACTTTTGAGAGCAGTTTTAGGTTCACAGCAAAATTGACTGGAAAGTAAAGAGAGACTCCCATATACCCCCTGTTCCTACACATGCACAGCCTCCCCCACTATCAAATCCCCTAGCAGAATGATACATTTGTGACAACCAATGAACCTACACTGACACATCACTATTCCCCAAAGTCTGTAGTTTACATTAGAGGTCATTAGAGGTGTTGTACATTCTATGGGTTTCAACAAATGTATAGTGATATGCATTCACCATTATAGTATCATAATGGTAGTTTCTCTGCCCTAAAAATCCTTTGTGCTTTGCCTATTCATCCCTTCATCCCCGCTTGGAAATCACTGATCCTTTTACTGTCTCCATAGTTTCTCCTTTTCTAGAATATCACATAGTTGGAATCATACAGCAGGTAGCCTTTTCAGATTGGCTTCTTTCACTTAGTGATAAGTGTTTAAGTTTCCTCTATGTCTTACATGGCTTGATAGTTCATTTCTTTTTAGTACTGAAAAATATTCTATTGTCTGAATATACCAGATTTTATTTACCCATTCGTCTACTAAAGGACATTTTGATTGCTTCTAAATTCTGGCAATTATTAATAAAACTGCTATAATGATGTGTTTGCAGGTTTTTGTGTAGACATAAGTTTTCAACTCATGTGGATAAATACCAAGGAGTACTATTGCTGGATCGTATGGTATGAGGATGTTGAGTTTTCTAAGAAACTGCCAAACTGTCTTCTAAAGTGGTTGTGCATTTTGCATTCCTACCAGCAAGGAATGAGAGAGTTCCTGTTGCTTCATGTCCTTGCCAGCATTTGGTGTTTTCAGTGTTTTGGATTTGGCCATTCTAGGTATGTGGTGGCATCTCATTGCTGTTTTAATTTGCAATTCCCTAATGATATATGACATTGAACATCTTTTCATACACTTATATGCCACCTATATACCTACTTTGGTGAAATGTCTCTTCAAGTCTTTTGCCCATTTTTTAATCAGTTTGTTTGTTTTCCTACTGTTGAGTTTTAAGAGTTCTTTGCATAGTTTACATAATAGTCCTTCATCAGATATATCTTTTGCAAATATTTTCTCACAGTCTGTGGCTTATCTTCTTGACAATTTTTTACTTTTTACATTTTAATGTAAGTGGTAGCACTTGGTGTACACTTTTCTGGATCTTAACTTTCCACTTAATATGTTGGAGACCTTTCATCTGAGTATGTAACGAATTATTCATTCTTTTTCAGCTGCATACTGTATGTTTCAGTCAACGATGTACAATGGTGGTCCCGTAAGATTGTAATTATACCATATAGCCTAGGTCATGTAGTAGACTATACCATCTAGGCTTGTGTAAGCACACTTTATATGTCCACCAATGACAAAATTGCCTATTATCACATTTCTCAGAATGTTTCTCCATTGTTAAGCAACTCATGACTGGATTCCTTTGTGTGGCTATATCTTGATTAATTTAACAAGTCCCTCACAGGGAGACACTCTTTCTGATCGTTTGCTAGGACAAACGATCCTGCAATGAATAACCTTGCATGCACAACATTTGGTATGTGTGCAGGTTTGTGTGTAGTAGACAGCCTACATTTCACCACCATGCTGTGCTATGGAGGTTGAGAAATGACTGCTTATTTACTTCATGCCTGACATTATTGGGTTTACAAGTATTTCATAATCAAGGTTTACTCTTTGTGGTTATAGAAGTTTCTGCTTTTCAGAGACAACCTGGAGACCCCAGAGAAGAACTTCAGGCTCTGCTCTGAAGACGCACTGGCTTTCTGGTTCCTTCTCACCTCCAGGCTTTCCTGCAGGTTGAACTGCTCATCTCTCACTCTCCCTCTGGCTAACTCCAGTTCCACTCAGCTGAAATGCCACCTTTTCAGGGAAAACTTTCCTGTCTCTCCCAAACAATATTGCTTCCCTCTGTTACTCATTTTCGTAGCTCCCCAGATGTTGCCTTTGTAGTACAAGGCATACTTCGTGCTTATTTATATAAGGATCTGTCTGCCACTACTCCATGATGCAAACAACCATGTCTGTCTTATTACGCTTATCCCACTGTATCTCTGGCATCCAGCCCAGTGGCTTAAAGATGTTAAGCAATCGATAAATATTAGTAGAATGAATGAATGAACTCAGATTCACTGGGTGACTGTTTCCTTGTCCTTCAGATCAATCCTATTTTATTATAGAAATATTTAAAATTTTTAAAGTCTTGTTTGTATTGTCAGGTATGAGAAAAAAGCAAACATCTCAATTGGCTCTGGTTTAGGGCATGTAAAACTTTAAAAGTGATGACCTAAACATTAGCATTAGGAGTTGAGAAAGCATCAGCTTACAAGTTTCTCATAGTCCCTTAGATTGGCCATCAACTGAAAAGGCACCTAGGAGTAGCCAGCCTTGGTTTCCAAACATGCACTGCATGTCAGACCCTTCTTCATGTCGCAGCTCAATTCTAAAGAGTGCGATCGCCACTTTATGTTCTGGGTTATGACTGCTAGTCTCTGGTAACTTCCGAAGGGATGGGGTAAGGGAGGTGGATACATGTGTTATGGCATTCTGGCTTGGTGGAAGAAAAAATTAGGAAAAAAAAATGGAATTTTGCCTCCAAATAATTATGCTGTTCCTGGGGGAGGGAGGGGAGTCACATGTTCAATGCCTGGGCAAATCCTGCCCTCTGATGAACAGTTGAACACAAAGTTGTAGCTATTCATTACTAGCAGTCTTTGGTGAGCTATGTGTAATTCTCAAAGGAAGTCCAAGAACAAAAAGGATGACATGCTTTTTGTTATAAAATTTTATGTTTTTGAACATTGGAAAAGAGAGATCACAAACATGGTGCCAAATCTCTTGTGCATATTTCCTGTATAAATTGATTTATTCTGATTTGGGGCCAATGACATTTTCTTTTTCCTAAACCCTTTACTTTGATATAAATAAAACTGACTCCTGTGCTATTCCTGAAGAGGTCAATGATTAGGCTTAATTACTTCTCTAGGGGCACCAGGAGAAGCTTAGATAAATAGAGTTGGTTTTCTACAAGAGAGCAAACACACATACACTGGCATGTTAACTCCTCTCCCACGGAGGCTCTAAATGACATGTTATAGGAGGGAAATAAGAGACTTGTTATGTTCTGCCTCCTCACCAGCATTTGCATTTCAAAGATCAAAAAGCAACTTATTATTAGAGCTCCACAGGGTCAGAAAACTTCAAATAAAATAAAAGATTTGATATTAATCAACAGCATGCTTCCTCCTAGGAAGACCACTTGAGAAGGTATAAAGCTTCCTCAGCCCTGCGTATCCATTCCTTCCATCACAAATCTATAAAAAAATACTACAGAACATTAAATAAGATTTTTACTACCTATTTGTATATGTAGCTCCACCAACCAATCAATAGTGTCCTCTATGTGTTAGGCACAGGCAGAGGCAGTATATTGATGTGACGGACAGCAGAGGTTCTGGAGGCAGGCAGACGTGTGTCTCCACCTAACTATGCGACCTCGGGTAATTTACATGACCTCTTTGAGATTTAGTGTTTTCACCTATAACATTGGTCCTTTGCATGGATTAAATGAAACAAGGTTATAAAGTGTTTAGCACCTTATCTAGCTGGGCATCTATTTAGCACATAATAAACAGTAGCTATTATTACTATTATTAGGCACACAAGAGAGGACATGGCCCCCATCCTCAACAATCTAAAATCCAGTGGCAAAACAAGACTTGGGCAAGTACCAAGATAACTAAAAGCACAAGGCACTGCAGATTATTTGAATGAGGCAGTGGTATATCTTGCCACAAAATCTAAAACTTCTATGTAGTAGCAGATGCAACAGAATCATACTTTCATGTAATAATGCTATTTTATTTCACTTTTTAGATTTATTAAAAATTTTGCCCCATCTGGAATGGTGGGGGTGGGGGGAAGTCCGCCTAGCCCCTCCCTTACCTTTTTGAGGTGGTGATGGCATCTTCCTTTCTAGTTAATTTCAGCTGATTACAATGCAGTTTGATTCTACTAGATCACTACATTGGGTAAAATGTACTCTGCTAAATGTATTGGGTGTTATAAGAATAAGTGAAATAGAGAGATGTGAGAAAAGAATATGTTCACAATGGAAGAACAGGATGCTCTGTCAGTTTAGTCCTCTGGGGAGCAAAAGCAAGACGTATAAGAGATGTACAGGGGGCAACACCCATGAAAGATAAGAAGGAGAGGGAACAGGAGCAGGCGGAGACAGCCTTGAGACTGTCACATAGGTTCATCAGCTTTGTGAGGAGAGGGGGAAGTAAGAGGATTAGAAAGGAAGAGCTTCAGACGGTAGTGCAGCTCCGAGAAAATCTCAGCCAGCTCTTTGGGGTATTCCCAATTGGCAGAAATGACAAGGCTCTGGAGTCTCTGCCACGCTCAGTCATTAGCTGGGAGCTTCCCAGGGAGGGAGGGCTCAGGTTGAATGCTGCAGTGGATACCACACCTACTGCACCTCCTTCCGGTAGATTCTGCTTGTAGGGAGACCTGGGTGGTACACTTTCATAGTTGCCACAGATTGTCTACCAAATGGGACAGCCAGAGAAGAAAAAAAGAGCTCTCAGAGATTCAGAGAGTAATTACTGAAATTAGACATCCAATTGAAGGATTGAAAATTAAAGTTGAAAAATCCCTCATAACACAGACTAATAAGTCCAAGAGATAGAAAATATAAAATACCTGAAATAAAAATTGAGACAGAAGAGCAATCCAAGAAAACCATTATCCTATCAATAGGAGTCTCAGAAAAAGAGAAGGGAGAAGGAAGGAAATTATATTGCAAGTAGAAGATACATTTCTAGAACCAAAAACTAGGTAGAGTGTTCAGTGCAACAAATAAAAAAAGACCTATGCTGAGATACATTCTCATAAAATTATAGAGCACTAAAAAGAGAAGATCCTGAAAGCTTTCAAAGAGATAAAACAGTTCACATACGAATGAATGAGAATCAGACTGTTGTCAGACTTTAGAAGAGTAACAGTGAATGCTAGAAAAAAAGGATGAAATGCTTTAAAGACTCTAAAGACAATTAGGTTCATCCTAAAATTCAATAGCTAGCCAATAATGAGAGATTAATGCATGAAAACCCTCAGAAAATGTAATTTGTGATGAAATTGTCTTAGTAACTGGAGGATGTACTCCAGTATAAAAGATAAAGGAAGACCTGGAATTCAAGAAACCAATCCAGGTTATTCATCTCTTGAATCCAGCCAAGTAAAACAATGATGGGAATTTTCAGAATGACATTTGCAGCAGATCTAGTGAACTTCAATCCAGACTAGAGAAAGAGGCCAGAGAGGACTGGGAGGGAAGTCTCACTGGGGTAAAATCTATGATTGCAATTGGTGATAATGAGGATATAATAAAAGTCTGAAATGACCCTCTTTCTCAAATAAGAGAGGAGCAGAAAGAGCTCTAAGAAAAACAAAAACTCTGCAAGAAGGTTTTATACAATAAGAAGCAAACCAATATGTGTCAAGGAAAATCTATTTGGCTTTGATGCTAGGAATAGTCTCTTTAAAGTGGCTCAAGGATCCTGGCATTGAAACAAAAGAAAATGAAAAGTAACCCTTATATACTACTTGGCTGCACAGTAAACGATATTTACATTGTTACGCTAATGTAAAAACTATTTATTCATTTTCAAATTTCAAAGTCAATCCATGGGCAAAGCAAGAATGTTGGTGAAATTTCAGGACAAAATATAGCTGTCAATAAATATTTGACAATGTAAAATAATTTGTAGCTGACAGAAGATGAAATGTGAGGTGGGGGATAAATGTAGAAGAAGGGTAAGGCCACTCTCCAAATTGGAAAGTTGATGGAAACAAATAATTTTAATAACATTATTTAATGTTATAAAGATAACCAATGGAAGAGTTCAAAATAATATGAGTGCTAAACGTTGGGAAGAGAATGGGAAAGAAGAGGTTAAATTTTCATTTCCCTAGTTACTTGATAATGATTATAAGTGAAAAATCAGGATATGGAGTTATAGTAACTACACTTGTGGAAATAAGTAGCCAAAGCACTAAATACAGAAGCAATTAAAAGAGATGAGACTGCATCAAAGGCTGGCTGGGAAAACATCAGTTATTATGAGTTCTTCTTTATTATTTCATTTTCACCAAGTACAAGCATCGTTTTGATAAAAATTAAAATTAAAAATAAAACCTTTAAATCTTATATTGTTTAAGGCAATAGTGAGTGCCATAGCAGTTCTATAGCAGGTACATGATAAAAGAGTAGACTTTAAACACACACACACACACACACACACACACACACACACACACACACACACACACACTATACCAGAATGGATGAAGAAAACTGGCGTTTCTCGAGGAGATACAAATATAGTGGTCACTTTAAATTGCCTGTCATAATTAAACTATTATTTCATGCTCCAAATAAAAATGTACAGTCATTGGCATATTATAAGCATTAAACTTGTGGTGACATAACAATTAGAAGTTTTCGATAGCTACTGATCTGCACCTTGTCCAAGTCTCAGGCCTGTTCCTCTCTCTAGCCCTCTCTTCAGGCTTTTCTATGCTCAGGGGGGAAAAATGTGTTTTTATCTCACTTTCGGGTTAGGGAAACTGCTGCTTTTGTTAATATCATCAGAGCACATGAAGACAGTTTCTCTGATATTCAGAAGAAGCTCACTTTGTTTTCAGCTTCTCCCTGTAGCATAAATGGTTGTTGTTTACGAAAATCTAGCGTATAAGCTTCCCCTTGGGGCATTCATGCAAGCTGAAGCATAACTAGCACAATGACAGACGTTCTTTCCATAGCCTTGAGTTTTAAAGTTTGTAAAAGCCAGAAAGAAAATACCTGCCATACCCTGTACCAAGATTTACCTATTAGAAGGATCCTGGTCATTTTCTTTCAGTCTGATGTTGAGGGACAGGTGAGTGTTTGTCTACGTGCCATGCACCATGCTAGGCAATCTGCACGCATTATTTCATTTAAGTTTCACAACAATCCTAGGAGGCAAGGACTCTTAGAGCTATTTTTCATGTATGAAAACCATGATTTATGGAATTCATATGGATAGTAAGGAATGAAACCAAGATTTAAAGCCTGTCTGCCTGGTTCCATATCCTGTACTGAAAAAGAACCTCCAGTTCACTGTTAAGCCTTATGGTTTGGGTTTATTACCAATCTCCTCCTGCTCCGTATTGCTCAATATGAAAGATCTTTACCTCAGCAGATACCTTATCAGATATACTGTTCTTCTCTGTTTATATCATCCTGTTTTATTCCTGTAGGCTCATCTTCAAAAAAAAGGTTTTTAGTAGAACTGACCAAAATAACCTTTAGTTGTTTGTGCATTGGGACTAGATCTCTTCTGTCTTTTTCCAGCATTTTACTGTCATTAATTTTACATCATAGAACCTCAACTAGGGTCTGCCTTGATCCACAGTTAAAGCATTTCTCTGGAAGGGAAGTACTCATTCCAGATAATAAGAGCTGTTAAGTAATTTAAAACATTTTACTCCCACATGACATTGAATCTTAATTTTTTTTATATTGCATAAAATTCTCAGCACACTTTTTATAAAATTTTACTTCACATCCAAAATATCAAAGTTTTAATTTTTAAAATAATTAGCCAAGAAACAAAATGGCAAATTATAAATAAAACATGTTGTTTTTATAACATCTCATATTCATTTATAATGTATGAATATTTTAAAAGTAAAATATCATTTGCAGTTTTATACAATTTGCATTTTAACATATTGTAACACTATATATAATGTTCAGTGAATCGATGGAAAAACTGAGGCATCCTATTAAGAGATGAAAGATTTAGCAGCAGCAGAAAATATGAAGTTGGGTAGATTTTACATGAGTGAACTTGATTAGGTCAAGGTTTGCTTTTTGTAGGAGAAAAAAACACAAGCAACATTTGTACTTTGAGTATCTACAATTTTTAGTTTGTAGTCTATTTCATCCTTTTATAGAAAGCAACAGAAAACAGGTTTATACGAATAAAAATGTAAAGATGAAATACATGAAAATAAGACAAAATAAAGTACAAATGTTTGGAGTGCTAACGTGATTAAGTATTACCTCTAATTTTGTAGTCAACCATATTTAGAAATAATTTACATACAATAAAATTTATAAATTGCAAGTGTATGATATGAATTTTGGCAACGGCATAGCCCCATTGAATCACCCTCATGATCTATGCATAGAACACTTGTACCATTCCAATACTCTTTTTTTTTTTTTTGTCTTTTTCGTGACCGGCACTCAGCCAGTGAGTGCACCGGCCATTCCTATATAGGATCCGAACCCGCAGCGGGAGCGTCGCCGCGCTGCCAGCGCAGCACGCTACCGAGTGCGCCACGGGCTCGGCCCCCATTCCAATACTCTTGTGCCCCTTTCTACCAATCTCCTCTCACCACCTGCAGCCCCAGGGAAGCACTGAACTGTTGTCTAACACTATTCATTAGATTTGACTTTTCACGCATCATACCCTGCAGTTTAACTATGATGTGTCTATGTGTGATTTTCTTTATATTTGTCCCATTTATAACTTATTATGCTTCTTCCTCAAATCTGGGAAAATTTGGACCGCGATTTTACAAAATTTTTTATGCATCTTTCTTACTTTCCTCTCCTTTTGGGATTTCAACTGCAAATGTTCTTAATATTTGATCATTTCTATTCTATCTCTTTAAGTTCACTGACAATTAATTTCATCTCCCCCCTGCTATGAATCCTTTCCAGTGAACTTTTCATTTTAGTTATTTTACATTTTAATTCTAGAATTTCATCTTTTTTTTTTTAAGAGTTTTCATTTCTCTGTTGAGATTTCCTCTTTGGCCACTCTTTAAGACAATATTTTATTTTAAATCTTTGAAAATATGTATGATTGCTGCTTTAAGTCTTTTTGACAAGTCAAATATTAAACCATCTTGTAATCAATTTTTATCAACTACTTTTGTTCTTGACCATGGCTTACATTTTTATGTTTATTTGCATTTTAAGTAATTTTATCACTGTATAATAGACATTGTGGATGACATATTGCAGATCCTTTGGATTCTATTAGCTTCTTCTGAACAGTGTTGTTTTTTGTTCCAGGAGGCAGTTCAGTTACTGGCTTAGAAGTTTGAACCTATACAGATTTGTTTTATTCTTTGTTATGGCAGATATGCTTTGTTATAGTAGAAAGTACAGGTGTTTTCTAAGACTCTCTAAACCGGGTAGAGTCAACTTCCAAACTCTGATGCCCTTCAGATTTTATTAAGTCTTTTTTTTTTTTTAAAGAAAATGAAATTTTATTAATATTATTTTTTACATTCTAGGATGTTGCTGTGGAGCAGTTGGGAGGGAGGGGGAGAGAGAAAAGGGGAAGGAAATGGGATGGAAGAAGGAGGAAGGAGGAGGGGTGGGATTGAGGCCTGTGGCATCCCCCTCATTCCCACAGAGGAGACTGGGGGGCTTCCAGTGGTGGCTTGGTCATTGTTGGGCTAGATGCAGATGTCAGGGGGGTGTGGAAAAGTCCTTGCCCCCCACCATCTCAGCTTAGGAACACAGGGTTCTTCTTGCTGTGGCTTGGTGGTCATTGCTGGGCTGGCTGCAGGTGTCGGGGGGCATGGCTGAGACCCGAGGCCCCCTGCTGTCCCGACTCAGGAGAGCCCTGGGTACTTCCTATGGCACCTCAGTGGTTGCCACTGGGCTGGCTGTGGGTGTTGGGAGGACATGGTTGAGGCCCAAGGCCCCCCACCAACCCAGCTGGAAGGGCCCAGGGTGCTTCCTGCAGCAGTTTGATGGTCACTGATGGGCTGACTGTGTGTGTTGGGGGGGGCATTAAGTCTTATTTTTAGGTTTTGATAGGGTGGGTCTATTGTAGGCTTTGCTGTAGTGTGGTCCTTACTCCTAAAGCATAGCCTTTCTGGTGTGTCAGCTGGGAACCCCAGGTATTAGTGAGGGCTCTGCATTGGCTGGGCCAGCACTTTAACGTTTTCCAGCACTTCCTGGTCTCTGATATGCCTTTCTTCTCCCAATCCCATAGTAGCCACTCTCCAGTAAACCTACTATGGTCTTACTCTAAACATGCACAGTCTAGTCCTTAATTCAAGGACTCATGAAGAACTGCCACCCAGACTTTTGAGTCTCCTTTCTGTTCAGCTCCGTCCTCTCTGGTGCCCTGCCTTGCTCTAAAGATCCCAACCAATTCAGCATCTCCAAACTCTGAAGTTGTTTCCAGGCAGAGAGATATGGCAGTTGTGGGCCTGGTCTTGTGAGTTCTCCTTTGCTCAAGGATCACAGTCTTGTGTTGCCTATTGTCCAAAGACAGAATAAAAGATGCTTCATATATTTTGCACAGTTTTATTGTTTACGAATGGAGGGCTAATCCCATAATAGCTAATCCCTCATGGCTGAAGCCTTATTGACAGCTTTGAAGAGCTACCTGATGAAGTCTGAGGTCCTCGAGTAATGACATTTGAGGGTTTAGGGTGATATTCAGGTGACTGAGAAAGAAAGGTATAATAACTTATTGTTTAAAAATGTTAGTCAAAATATGGAACAGATAATTATGAGATCTCTTAAAATGACCTTCATGCTTTTGTCTTCCAGCATATCTTCCTTGAGACAACCAACTTCTCCCCACTTCATGGATTATAAATGGATTTCAATGGCAGTGCTTTCTCAGCCACTCCCAGTCACAAATGTGGGCCAATCAAAATACTCTACCCTCATGACCTCAGTGATTGGTATAGGAATTAGCACCCAAACAATGTCAATCAGAATCATTCCTCAGTTTAACAGATGGATGTTGTTGCAGACACCTTCTCTTTCTCTTGGGTTGCTGTATTAGTCTGTTTTGTGTTGCTTATAACAAAATACGTGGAACTGGGTAATTTATAAGAAAACAAAATGTATTGCTTATAGTTTCTGAGGCTGGGAAGTCCAAAGTCCATCTGGTGGTGGGAACAGTGACCAAGGGGTCTCACATTCCAAGATGGTGGAAGCAGAGAGAGCCAGACAGACTCTCCTCTTCTTTTAAAGCCCTCAGAATCACACCCTGACCACCATATTTAATCCATTCACTACGCATGGTCCTACAATCCAACCATCTCTTCAAGGCTCCACCTTCCAATTACCATAAGAGGATTTTCCACCCTGTTAACCATCACAGAGGAGGGCTAAGTTTCTAATACATAAAAGCCTCAATGAGTTTTGGGGGAATATAATTCAATCCACTACAGTTGCTAACTGGGAAGATATGAGCAGGATCTCTTGACAAACACCAGAGTCAGTCTAATAGGTCTTTGTCCTTCTTAGACCACTCAACATTCAAACCCTCTTCCAATTTGAGATCTCTGTTGTGTGACCGTTGGCATGAGTCAGGGTACTGCCACCTACTCCAGTAATGGGGGAACAGATATTCTCTCTACCTACCCTCTGGAAGCCATGACACAATCAGACTGAGTCTTGTCAATGCAATTCTTCAACCCAATACTTCAGATATGGAGTTAAGGCTGTAAAGATGCAGAGAGAGTAGTGATTATTTGCACAATGTAGTGGTGGAGTAGAAAATCCACTGACAACTGGAAGTGTCCAGTTATGGCACTTTCAGATAATATATTTGCAATAAGTATCTAGTGGTGGCACCAGAAGTAGCATCTCGACTAGACCATTCCTGGGTCATGAACTTGGTTGTGTTCACTGCTATCTGGGAATCATTGGATATGCATGCTTTCTGTTTCTGGCGCCTAAGACTTTTAATAAATTTGAAATATACTCAATAACCTTTTATAAATTTCTTCTTTGCTTAAGTTTTTTTGGCCACTGGTAGTTGTCCCCCAAATCTTTTCTCCCCTTCTTCCTAAGCACATGACCACATGGATATAGACCACATTTTCTGGCCTTCTTTGTAGCTATGTATGAATAGCTATGTGAAAAAGTTAAGACCAATGGGTTATGAGCAAAAGTAAGGTATGCAACTCCTAGTTTAATTTTAACTTAAAAAGAAGTTGCTATTCATGGATTTTGATCTTTCCCCTTTACTGAAGTTTTAAATACCCACATGGGCTCCGCATAATGATCTAGCCTCTACTATGTAGAGAAGGACAATGTCCTAGGAGATTATGGCCTAAAGAAAACAAAATGTATACAACAGAACTTCCTCTGACTAATACATAAGACAAAACACAAAGACTTAGCGATTAGGAAATCTAGAGCAGATTTAGACTGTGAACCTACACAACTACTCCCTAATTATATTCCCCCAAAAGGTCCAGATATCCCTAAACTCTTGAGAAGTACATTGGTGGGGGACACTCTGCCAACATCTTTGAAAAGCGCTCTGGAGGCTGCTCTCTGCAATCTAGGGATAGCCAGTGGTGGGGTGGGGAATGCTGAAATTGTTAGGGGTTCCATGACATCAGGATCCAGGAACATCAAAGTCAAAACAACATTTAACTGGCAGAGACATAGTGAATGTGGCTACCACAACAGGCAGCAGGTCCAGCAGGATAATCTGAAGATTTAGAACCACAGTGGTTAATTTGTCATAAGGTCTTTAAATTACAATACATGGACAACCACCAAGTCTCAATTTGATTTGTTTAAGTAAAAACTTCAGTTCTATTTTTTTTTTTTTGTCTTTTTCGTGACCAGCACTCAGCCAGTGAGCGCACTGGTCATTCCTATATGGGATCCGAACCCGCGGCGGGAGAGTCGCTGCGCTCCCAGCGCAGCACTCTACCAAGTGCGCCACGGGCTCGGCCCTTCAGTTCTATTTTTTAAAGACCTTACTTGTATAAAGATGATTCTCTTATTACCCAGATCTGAATCAATTCACAAATCCCAGAGCACCCTGAATGGAGGGGAGTCTGGGATCTTTTACTGAAGTAGTCACTGTGAATCTATCTCTAAGGCTTCCCCAAAGGCATTTATGAATACATACAAGGGCAACTACAATACTGTGCCTCTTGGGGGAGAGGGATTATTGGAACCTGGCTCTGGACATTTATTTCCTGAGGGCGCAGGTGCCATTATCATCCTTTGGTCAGAGTGGGGCTCATGGGTATAAAGTACAAAATGAGCCTCAAATCAGGTCTCAGTAATAACTTCAGACACATATCATGGCTGTTTACTTAGTTCCTGAGTACAGAGTTAGATATATTTTATCATACGGATCTGGAGAGAGTGATGCAAAGGTTCAGGAATGGGTAGTGGTTACTCACTCTGGCAACACTGGAGTTGGGAGTCCATGGCCAGGTGACACATGACTAGCGGTTGCGTGTCCAGTGGTGGTGGAGCCTCTTCCTGCGGGGTGCTGCTGCTAGTGCGGTCGGCTTTCCAGCGTGCTTCATTTGCCGCCTTCTCTCCAAGACTGCTTCTCTGCCTTTCCCTTCAGTGTGTATACTACACAGTACTCTTCCAATAAAAATCTTTCCTGTTTAGCTTAGCCAGACTTTGCTTCTGATTTTTGCAACCACAAACCCCGATGAGTACAAACAGCATATTAAAGAAAACCAAGTAGATATAAGAGAAATTGAGAAATGGTAAGAGATAGAGATTTCTGGTGGGAAATTTTTATTTTTCGACTCAGGTTTGTCCAAAGCACTCCCAGTTAATAAGACAATAAGTACCCTTTAAGTACCTTAAGTACTCAGAATTAGGATTGGTTCATGTGGTACTAAAATAAATATGAATTACATATCCTCCTACTTCTAGTTTCTTTAAAGAATTAGCAGATGAGAAATTATTAATGATTAGCCTTATTCCTGAAATAGGAGTGAGTGTAGGTCAGAAACGTACCAACGAAAGCAGTGGAGTTAAAAGACTGAGTGAGGCTGAATGTTTTGACCGTCTCACTGTAGAAAATAAAGCTCAGTATGGACAAGAAATGACTCTATGATCACAAAAGAAAAAGATCAGAGAGAGGAAAGAAAGAAGGCAATACCCGTCCTTCCTGTGGAATCAGGCCGGGTTCATGGTCTCCGTGGCATGAGCATGACAGAGCTTGCTCCTGTATTTTGTGTACTCCCAAGAGTTCTGAGAATGAGGTAGAAAGATCAGGAAAGAAGAAAAAGGGTGCCACTCTAAACTATTTCAAGAACCTAATTATCTGGGGAGAAGTCACAAACACACACGCGCGCGTGCGCGCACACACTTTGACCAGTGGAGATGCCACATTTCCCATTTGTCTAATGTTATTGAGTGACAGACTCATGTATAAACCATACAGTGATTGGCTACTTATTTTGATTGCTCTACAACTTCTTGGCTTTTCATAAACAGATAGTTTCCCTTTACTTGGTGTTCACTGCTCTTTGATTAAGCGTCACATAGCTGCCTTACACATCCTTAGGAATAGACTCAAGTGGAATATTCTTTCCTATCTTCAGCCTAGCAAGGCCTTTCTTTTCTCATTCAGGAAATTAGCCTTCCTAATTCTGGCTCCTTCTGTAGCAGCTTGACTCTGCACAGCATTAAAGAGCTTTAATGGTACACTGAATGGGTCATCTTCACAGAATGACAGCTCCTTCTGAAATTCTAGGCGAGTCAACACTGACTTAGGCTTGGTTCTACCAGGTAAGGAAAAATAGAATCTGTGTTGCCCAGGAGTCATATTTAGTTTTCTTTTTTTTTTCATTACAATAGTCCATGACACTATCAGAACTTTTAAAAAACTAGTTCTTGCAGAGCACCTATTCAGTGTCCAGCACTGGAGGAGAAACCAAAAGTACTTCAAAAGAAAAAAAAAAATCACATTTTTCACTCTTGTCCTTAAACAAAGAATATTTAAATTTCTCTGTTTTCTAGTATCTTCTATGCTGGGGGGAGGAGATAAGCAGCAGATTCCACAGCTGATGACTGAGCCCTTTTCCAGGGCAGTTGCCAGAGGACCCTGATGTGCAAAGCAGCTGTTTCTCAGCCTCTGGGAAATTTACCCGACACTGATGGAGAGCAATTGACACCTGCTCTTCTCAGCCCGGGGAGAAGGGGACCCTCCAACTCCAGGGACCGGAATCACCCACATTTCTCCTTAGTAAGTTAATGAGTAAACTAGAACTGATTCCCATATTTTTTCCTCTTTTCGAGTCTTCACATGACCTGCAAGAGGAGAAATAACTCCACAGACCGAAAATACATAAACCACAGGAACATTGGGGTTTAGCTTTGAATAATATATTCTAAAACAGACTTTCTCTTTTACAAAACTCTTGTTTTTCAGAGACACCCAACTGAAATCAATTATAAAAGTTTGAAATTGTCCTGGGTAAGGTATTCCTGTACTCAGGATTTGATTGACTCCCTAGAGGACATTCTATGCTCAGGATGCCAGGAACTTGGCTTTCTAGACATTGAGCTAGGGTTGGGATTCCCAGAGTGAGCAAAGTAGAACTAGGTCTTTCCCCTTGTCCTACCTTCTCTCGAACAAAGGCACTAATCTAGGATATTTATTCAAAATACCTCTGAATAATATGATGCTTAGAGCTCCTGCTCCCAAATGGCTGGAATTGCCCATAACATCAGGAGATAGGCCATGTCAGGGGCATTATTTCACAGGTTCTTTTATGTGTCCTCTGGGCTCAGTAAAGGCAGACTGAGGTAGGCTTCTCAAAGCCAGTGGGGCTGCTGGTCAACCTCCCATAGCCAGATTAGTCCATTAGTGAAGTGGTTAAATAGATCATGCCTGTGTTCAGTGTTCACCATATCCCTGTCCTGTGATGCTTTATCCCATTTAGAGACATCTCAGGTGCTCGAGGGCTTCTGCTTTTCTGACCATTGAGACTCCACCTTGATAGCACGCTGCACTCCAAATTAACCTTTCCTCCTCACACCACATTAAGTCCTCTTCAGAACATGCCTGCCCTGATCAACAATTTTGAGCCAAATATTGACCAACTTAATGCATTATCTTTTTGTGGGAGAATTTCCATTTAATGAAGATAATGTTTTACAGGCTAGAATAAAAAGATTGAGGTTTAATCTGTGTTGTTCTAAAGATCAGAATTGGGGTCAAGAGGGTGGAAATGACCCATCCTCAATATGTAAAAAGTCTTTCTAGCAATCTGAGATGTTCAAAAAATGGGAAGCCACACTTCAAGAAGCAATGAGACACTTATCGCTCTACGGTGGGTATTTTTCTTTGGGTGGAACTTTTGACTGGCTGAATTCTACAGATTTGGATCAGAATATCAGAGCATATACCAAGCCAATTAACAGATGCCTTTCAGAAGTCATTGAAAATGATGTAGATATTCATCTGAACTGAGGAGAGAGAATGACATGGTAGTTTATTCTTTAACTGGAAAAGTTTTATTGAGTTCTTACTATGTGCTGGGTACCAGTTCATAGTACCCAGCACTATGCATGTTATGAGTTGACACAATGATGAATAACTGAAACACAATCCCTGCCGTCAAAGGGCTTACAGTCCAGTGAGGGAGAGACAGCAATAGGCAACTGCAATGTATTTTCAGTAGAAGGTTATTAGAATGCTGGTTGAACCTTGCTGGAAACCTAAAGCAGCCACAGCTGCAGGGGTGGAGAATTGAGTCAGGGAAGTTTTCCCACAGGAGGCAACGTCTAAGGTCAGTCTGAGAGATTAGTTTAATTCTGTGTTAACTACTAACCCTCTTTGGTGAGGCAGGAGTAACTGGGATAGTATCTTTTTCTTAACCTGTCAACCAGGGACTTTCCATCTTCTCTGATTCTTGTTGCCTTCTTTTTAATTCTACCCAACCCTATGCTGAATAGAGCCATTTTGGGGAACTAGACTGATAAGAGAAGTAATATGGAATCATGTGAAGAGCATTGTATCTTTAGATAGGAAGACCTGGATTTGTTTCCTGGGAAGACAGTTTTCTAGCTGTGTGACTTTGGGCAATCTACTAAACCCCTGTGCCTCTCTTTTTGAGAAATTGTGGAAATAATAGTACCTTCCTTAAAGGGTTGTGGTGCATAATAAATGAGATATAATGCAAGGAGAGCACCTGGAACTTAGTAAGCACTCAGTAAATATTCCTTTTACTAGCTGATACATCAGCTGATCGATGCTCTCAATGTGTTTTGAAATGTGTAAATTTCAGTATCTTACAGCAATGATCTCCAAATTTTTTAATCATGTACTTTGATCAGAAAAATGTTTTGTCCATGCACTCTTGATCTGTGAACATTTGTACATATGTATTTTTTATACAGGTGGTATAGTACTGTCCATATTACATAGTATACCCTCAAATAGAAATTAAATAGGATTAGACAAAATACATAGAAAATCTCTTGTGCCATGGTAGATGTCTGGCATTACCCCCTACTTTGATGAAAACAGTATTAAAAATAGATTTTCTAAAGTTGTAGAGGAGTATCTGTACCATATTCCTATGTGTGTAAGTAGCTGCATACATATATAGTGAGAGAGAAAGAGAGAGAAAGGAAGAGGAAAGAAAGAGAGAGGAAAGAAGAGCAGAAGGAGAGGGAAAAAGAGAGAAAGAGAAGAGGGAAACTTTTGGTTTTCCCTTTACATTTTTGTGTGTTGATTAAATATTTTAGAATAATAAGCACACATTGTTCTTAATATTAAAAAAAAATTCAATTGCAGGAGGTTAGTTTGGCCTTGGTTACCCAGACTTCAGTCACTGCATGTCTAACTGCTCTTCCTATTTCTTTACCATTGAAATTGTTCTACTGGCATTTGCAATGCAGGATACTTGGGAAGGGATTCACTTTGACTCAAAGAGCAACTGCTCTCTGTAATGTCTTATCCTTCCAGAAACTTTGGAGGTAAGAATTTATAGACCTTTGTGTTTTGAGGTAGGAAAAAGAATTTCTTCTGCATTGAGTTTTCCCTGGAAGTCTCTCCTGTGCACTGAAATGCTCTTTCCTCTACAACTGTGTCCGTCTCTCACTGGGAGAGTCTCCATGGTGAAGGACACACCTTTCTGTGAGTCCAAATCTAGACAAGCTGGTGGTTTTCGTTGGCTGGTTTGTAATTTTTTTCATGCGTGAGGTGTGTGAGTGACTGACATACATATTAGATTCTTCACTTTCCTGACTTTTTGGACATATAACCTGCACTGTAGTGCCTGGAAAATATGGCATGATGTGTCTGATGTAACCTTACTGGCAAGATGAAAAAGCATTATATAACCTACATGCACTGCCAGGCTAGCATTTTGTACTGAATGTGATGACCACCACAATACTTATAAAGTCCTGGTGAAATGATAGGAAAATTTTTGTTCCTTCATGGCTGCACCCTATGTGTCAGTCCTGTCACCACTGTGATGGAGTGAAATCCTTTCTGGTCCCTGATAGTGAAGGAGAGAATCTATGTGACTCTTCTCTCATTAAAAAGGAGGAAGTAACTTACATTTTATATTTCTGTGTATGTGTGGTACCACTTTATTTTTATTAGTTGTAGCTGAACAAATTCTCCAGTGTAATTTAGTAGATAGGAGTTGCTTTAGGCCTTGCAGCTCAAAAATGTTTTCCCATAAATTCCACTTGTAGATTAATTTCAGCTAAACTGGTTATTTTAAAATACAAATACCCTAGTAGCTGGTAGGTCCCATTCATCTTCTAGTAGAAATTACAGATAGTCTCTTATTTATATTGGTTAAGATTTTTTGATATGCATTCAGTTCACTCCACAACTTATGATGTTATGTTTAGATAAATCCATCATAAGTTGAAAATATCATAAATTGAAAACATCCTTTCGACTTACATTTTCCATTTGCAATGGTTTTATCTGGATGGAACCCCATCATAAGTTGAGGAGCCTCTGTACTATTTAAATGATATGTGGGTTATAGTCTGTCTGCTCCTGTAGATCAATTATTCAGCCTTCTTTCCCTGCTTTCTGCCCTAAGATGCTGACTTTTATTGGCTGTATCACCTCAGCTCCCTTGCTTTCTGGCTTGTGCAGGTTTGGCCAATGGGCAGCACTGGAATGAAATCAGAGAGTAGAAGGAGAGAGAGGTCAGGGTATCTATCCCCTGGTTACTTTCCTGCTGGGCCATGGTTTTGCAATGACTGTGTTCCCCTACCTAAGGCCAAAGCCCACATTGGGTCTGGTAACTCCTTCCCCCAATCCTTGCCTGTTTCTGCTGTTACAGCCTTTAGGGGGCTTGAGAACAAGCACCCTTGTCGATTTCCTTTGCCTCTGCTCACATCTTCATAATTATCTCCCTATTAAGTGTTTTCCAATTATCTCCTTTGACTGTGCCATTTATTTTCTGACAGGACCCAGACTAATAAAGCAATACCACTAGAAATGGCCTCAGGAAACAACCCCCTAAAATGGTATATTGGGATTGTATTATGTGGTAGGCAGAGAATGGCCTTCCAAAGATGTCCATGTTCTAATCCCTGGAACCTGTGAGTATGTTTTGTCACATGGCAAAGGGGAATTAAGTTTGCATATAGAAATAAGGTTGCTAATCAGCTGACCTTAAGATAGGTTATCCTGGATATCCACGTGGGCCCTATGTAACCAAAAGGAAGAGGGAGGCAGAAGAGTCAGGGTCAGAGCAATGTGATGCGAGAAAGACTGATGAGCCACTGCTGACTTTGAAGATGGACGGGGGCCACGAGCCACAGAGTGCAGGCAGCCTCTAGAGATGGAAAAGTCAAGGAAACAGATAGTCCCCTAGGTCTCCAGGAAGAATGCAGCCTTGATGACACCTTGATTTTAGCCCAGTGAGACCTATAGCAGACTTTTGATCTACATAACAGCAGGATTATAAATGTGAGTTTTAAGCCAGTACATTTATGGCAATTTGTTAGAGTGGCAATAGTAAACTGATAGAGGTTACTAACATATCTGACAAGACCATAGAGCCTTCTTGACAAAGGAAAATGGGATACAGATAATCCATGATATACTATTCCAATTATTACTAGTAACAGAGATTGGGATGCAGTGCAGGTGGAAGGCAAGGTGTTGAAAGATCAATTAGCTATGGTCTGTGGTTGCTACAGAGACAGTGGTAACTATCAAGATTGAGGCTGGCTGTTTCTGTCAGTCCTAAATAATGTACACAGATAAAAGTATAAATTAAAAGCTTTGAAGTTCCGGTCAGTGCACAAGGAGAAAATTAGTAAATCTCTATGGCAGCTGTAAAAGAGTCGCTTATCTTCTTGGGCACGTGTTAGATATGAGTGGGGATCAGCCACGGTCTCAGGATATTAACATCAATGTCTGTTTTGCCATGGACCAGAGGAAAGAGTAGAACCTCGACACATAGGATGGGAACATTTGGGCAAACACAGACAAGACAAAGAACTGAACTCCCAAATTGTCTTAACTTCCTTGCAAATAAGGAGCCCAATCCAGCAGAGGGGTGGGGGCCGTTGGATTTGTGGTAGGTGAAGGAAGCTATGCTTAACAACTGAGTTCTCATGATCAGCCTCAGAAATAGGACTGTGAAGCTATGTTTTATGTAAATCATTTCTTTTTCTACCTTGTCTCTTTGCTGCCTTATATAAAAGGCATCGGCAGTGGCTCACACTTTAGGTTTAGATGGGAGTATGTCTGAATTCATATCACCTACAATGAAATGACAGCTGGTAGAACTTTATGGGTCCTCTGTGTTGAGGACCCACGTTTCTCACCCAGATAAAAGGATGCTGAGGCAAAGCGTGTCTCCAGGTTGGATGTCAACCTTTCTCCACCTGGCTCTGTGTCCTTAGAAATTGACCTGTATGGACCGCCTCCCCAGTCTAAATTGTCTTCTGGCTGTGGGTTAGGTTTAGTCAATTCAAGGCAGGAGATTAGAGGGTGAGCTGAGAGGGAAACATCAGGGTATTTATTTGTTAGGCTCCCACCTCACTAAGTCTGTCCCAACCACTATTTTAGAAACATAGCTAGAGATTCCAGCTCGTGTCGGGCAGCCCTTGTCTGTAGCTGCTATTTCTAGCCCTGGGTTTCTTCTCTCATCCCTTGTTTTTCTCCACCCTGCTCTCACTTTTCTAAATAGTCCCTTCATTAAACTCTCCTCAAACACCCCTTTTTTCTTGCCAAAACCCTGACTGATATCATCATCATCACAACTAACATTTACTGAGCACCTGTTACGTGCCAGTCACTGTGCCCAAACGCCATACATAAATTAGCTTATTTTATTCCCACCACACCTCTATGAGATGCATGACTATTGTTACTCCATTTTACAGACTGGAAAATTGAAATTTTGAAATTGGCTCATAGCTTATCCAAACTTACCCAGCTAGTAAGTGCCTGAAAGAGGATTTGAGGCCAGTCTGTAGAATTTAAGGAAGCAGAGTTGAGTAAGTGTAGAGAAGATGGGTTTTGAAGTCAGAGACTCAGTACAAATATCAAATGGTGACATGAGGCAAGACACAATTCCTCTGAGGTTAGGTTTCTTATTTCTAAGATGGGAGCTACATTGCTTCTGCCAGTTAGAGTTCCTTGTTAGCTGGAAACAGAAACAATACTGCCTAATTAAGATTACAGGAATCCAGAGAGTTCTAAAGGACCCAGGTAGCAACAACTGATAAATTCATTCTTCAAGGCCTTCATGTTGTCAGCTCCAGCAATTTCCCATCCACAGTTGATAGTGCTCAAGATTAACATTCCCTGGAAAGAGTGCCCACTTGGTCTTGCTCATGTTACTTGTGTACAACTTTTACCAGGTAGGGTAGGGCATGGTGTGCATTCAGTGTTGGGGGTGGGGGTTAGTCTCCCTGGGAAAATCAGTTACCTGCAAATTACCTGCAAAAGGAGTAAAAGGTGCTATGAAGGCAACACAGACAAATACACACGATATAAAACCTACTTACATGCTTCCTGCAAAAAGTGGAGATACTCTAGGTAATGGCACAGGGCTCAGGGCTTTCTCTTCCCTCCTGCTTGACTGTTAAGAGAATAGGATTTTGATTGTAGTGGGAGGAATGGTGGTAGAAGGAATTTATGCTCCACCAGCTGTAACTATTGTCTGCCTTCTGACAGTCTCTCACAGGAGCTAGCTCATGTCTACTTCCTGTTCTGCCCAGTAGAGCTGCCAACCCCCACCCCATAATGCCTGTGCTTATGTAGAATTCTCTCCTATTGTCTACAGGCTTCTGCAAAGGGTGTATCTGTGTCCTACCTCTCCCTCATCTGGTCCATCTCTTTGTTGTTCTAGACCCTTCTTTTCGGGCCGGCCCATGGCTCACTCGGGAGAGTGCAGTGCTGATAACACCAAGGCCACAGGTTCGGATCCTATATAGGGATGGCCGGTTAGCTCACTGGCTGAGCATGGTGCTGACAACACCAAGCCAAGGGTTGAGATCCCCTTACCGGTCATCTTTAAAAAAAAAAAAAAAAAAGACCCTTCTTTTCTCCTCAACAATGTAATTTTGAAAAATTTCAAAAATATACAAAAATTGAAAGAATTAAACAGCAAACACCATACATATAACCTAGATTCTACCATTAATAGTTTATTTGCATTTCCATCCATCCATCCATTCATCCATATATGCATCCAAGCCTCTGTTTGACAACATTGTCTTACTGATTTTTTAAAGATTTTTTTTTTTTACAATGAATCCAAATCTTTCATATCAATGTTAGCAAAGAACCACCTGACAGGGACCTCAGTAACTTCCAGGGGTTGAACAAGTCTCTGTTGGTTAATGCTTTGACTAGGTGAAAAATTTAAAGCATTTGTTTCTCAATAAGTAACCATCTGCTCTTTCTGTTGGGCTTCCTGATTCCTGTCATTTCTAACTATGTCACTAAAATAGATTTTTCAGAAAACTGCTTTGGAATGGTGGGAAAAAGTCTATAGGAAAAATTCATTGACTGAAGTGACCCACAACCAGGAGAATACCTACACAGAGCATGTTCTAGATAATAATAATAATAGGTTTTGAAAAATGTCCAAAATCTATTCCACAATTTCCAAAGAGATTTTCACATCTGATTACAAAGCCTTGGAGGACTCTAAAATCTTAGGAGGGAAACTTGTGCTCTTGAGAATCAGATAAGCATCTCAACTCCTGAGGGCTAGTTGAATACCAAGATAATCTACATACCCCAAGTTGCCTTAGATTCTTATGTGACTAGGTTTCACTGTGAGATCTGTGGTTCTCGTTCAAGCCCCTGAATTCAGGATTCAGGTATCTGGGTCCTCACTGATTTGCTTAATTGTTGAAAGGAAGTTTTGAGCTAGTGTTAGTCAAACTTTATTTTATTTATTTACTTATTTAAAAAAATTTTTTTGCTGGTTATATTTTAGATGCAAAGGTGATAAATTGGAAGAGAAACATACCATAGCCATTTTTCAAGTGCAAACACAAGTCAGTTTGCATTCATCTTTAAAATATGGAGCATCTACTGTTGGTACCGTTTGTCTGTGCTCTAGCATGTGACTTCATTCTCTGCATTTCATCTTGATGGATGAGTAGGGTTGAAAGCATGTGTTTTGGGAGAACTGTAGGGAAGGTGGAATTAGCAGGTAGCTGGGGAAAGCTTGCTGAAAAAAAAAGAGATTGAGGAATAATCCTGCCTCAATTAGAGACGTTCTAATTTGTATTGCAAAGGACATAAACAGAATCCTAGGACATGTCAAAGAAAAGGAATTAAAGATGAAAAGTAGGTAACGATATCAAAGAGAAGCGTGAGCAATCCCTAAATAAATGAATACAGACCAAATGGAGAACAGACATCTGTGAATTGAGCTGGGAAATTCCCAAGTAACCCAGGCACGATCTGATAACGTCAAGCCTGGGGTGATAGGATATGACAAAGGGATGGATACTAGAGAAATTTGGTTTGTTAGCTGCCTATGTAGACTTTTTTTTTTTTTTAACCTTGGTTCCCTATTTCTTTCAAATTGTATCCCACATTATTGTTCAGGTACTCACCATTCCCATACATCTCATGCTATATACTTCAAGAGAAGCTGATGTCACTCGCAACTCCAGGGATGGGCTCTTGTTTACTTAAGCTGATCAGCACAGCCCACTGCCTAGCCACAGTGTGTGATTCAGAGACAACTATACGATCTTTACTGAGATGCTTGGGAAGAAAAGCATCTCTCCCGGATGGTGTGCTCTAAGCTTGGAGCTGCTGCAGCTATGCTGACAGCATGAGGGAAGATAGCCTTACGATGAAGCAAACCAGTGGAAGGCAGAAAAATCAGGTCAGCACGGATAACCATGAGCCACTGAATTGACCTCCTCTGAAGTTCAAACAATCCCTATTCTTAAATTTGACTTCATCATTAAGTAGCTACAAGTTGATAATGATGCTAGCGTAGCCCAGATGATATTACTGGAATGGTTAATAGTGCAGATTTTACTACCATATTAGAAAATAATCTTCTACCACAATACCTGGCACTTAGGAGATGCTCAATTAAAATATAAGATGGGGGGGAACCTCATTTCACCCAGCACATATTTTTATGTGTTTTATTTATTCTAAAACACCAAAACTAGAAGCAAAATTAGATACTCACATGGTTGTGTTAGCAGAGTGTTAGTGGTGGTCGTGGGGCAATTGTATGCATGAGAGGTAAGAAGTTGCTGAAGGAAAAAATTGTATGAGGTATATTTTCTCCCAATCACTCTCTGTGACCAGAGATAAAGCATCTGATGAGGTAGGAACAGAAATCAGTAAACGGGTTTTCTCAAATTTTCTTGGCTGCTCTTTCAAATCATTTCTATTCCTGAGAGCCAGCAGTTCACAAGAGGGGGAAGCTAATGTATTTCTCTTCTTATTTTTCAAGGCAGAGGGAACTACCTAAAAGGGAAAAGAAATTAGATAATGTTGTATCAGAACTCAGGTCTGATACTGACTCTTCTAATAAACCATTGTGACCCCACAGAGTCTCTTTCTGATACTGGTAACTGTATCTCCCTTTCCAAAATGGGGATAATGAACTAACACAGTCTTGTTGAGATGTTTAGAGAATCTGCAAATATAAACTACTTGAGAAATATTCATGTACTAGCTAGGTAAAGAGAGAAGAAATTATACCCTCGAAGAGATCAAAACTGCGTTTTCCTTGGTCATCATCCAGGACTTGTGTGCAAGGCTAGTGTGGGAGTTGTCCGTGTGTGACACCCCTGAGCCCGTTGCTGATGATCTTAAACAAATTTCAGAATTCAAACAAGGCATCATTCTGACTAATAAACAAGGTCATAAGGTGAATCCACCGATTCGCAAGCTACCCTTGTGTGAGGGGAGATTTTTCCTTTCTGGGCTAAGCACATTAACTCTTAATGGTGGCTCATATCCATCTGAGAGCTGTAGTGTATCCATTTATCAAGGCTATGTGTAGCCTCAAGGTGTGAGTGTTGTGTTACTGGAAGACAGAGAGTTGATAAGTATGGTGCAAACTAGAAAGAGTGGCTCACTGTGGGAAGGAATGAATGAGATGGACAGGGTGATTAAGGAAGGAAGCAGGTTCCTTAATGCCTTCTGTACATGATAAGGTCCTTTAAAGCTAGAGAGGCCTGTAGTAAACATCAGAAAGACCAGGGATTAGCCACAAAGTAAACATCTGGTGGCATATAAGGCTTAGCCCAGGAAAAAATGGGTCAAGGCTATCATGGGAGTAATTTATCAAGAGCCTGTGCCTATGCACAAAATACATAAAGAGGTAAATGAGAGGATCTCTGCCCTCCTGAGACTTTCACTCTATTAGAGAGACTGATTATGCATGTAGAAAGATGGTACATCATGCTCAATATTGACACCTCAGGGCTAAGGAGTTTACAGTCCCAATGTTGCAGGAGCTCAGAGGATTTCCATGGGCTTGGGAAGTTGGGGAGAAAGAGTTGATTTTGAGCTGAGCTTTGCAGAGAGAGTGCTGCTGAATGGCTGGGGTTTGAGAATGTGTGTGAGAAGAAGTAAGAGAAGTAGAAGGAAAAGTCAGAAGAGGTGGCCCCCTGATGATTCCAGGACATCCATGGACCCCCTGCATGCCCACAAATCATTCCCTCATCTCTTCCTTTTAAGCAGCAATGTTATATGTAAATGAAGATGATTTGAATAAACAAAAAGGAGATGAAGTGCCAAGGAGGGCTTCTGGAAACCCTTAAAAAGAATAATTCTATTGTCGTGCTGGCTTTCTATTACTCCTATGTGTATACTTCTATGTGTATTCAATACAACAGGTGTGGAAAAAGGAAACTATAGGCTGTGATCGTGATAGTGGCCCTTTGCTGACTAAAATGCAGTAGCATTATTTCCCAAGAACTTAAGAGTACCAGTAACATCATCACGTAAGCTCCTAAATTAACTTTAGGCACAACATAAAATATTTTTGAAAGGATTTTCTGGATATCTTCTTAGGAGGAGATTTCAGGTCAGAAGTTACATTAAGGAATTAGTCATTAGGCACCAGGACAAAGCCAGTCACATGTCAATCTTTGTTGTCATGTGCCTTGTTGCCAACATGGGCCTCAACATTATCATGTGGACAGAAGGGAAAGTATGATAATATGGGAAATGAGGATCACATTTTCTCTAAGTGTCAGAGATCCCAGAGATCTTTCCTGGAATTGCTGGACGATTTCCATCTTCTTAATGAGCAACACCTCATTTAGGAAGGCAGTTGTTGATGTCATCTGGACCGCAAAGTCCTGTTACAGATGAGATCAACATCAACTCAACTGCCTTGTAAGGAAGTAATGTTTTCATCACTTGAAATGTCCGAGCCAAGTGTTCAAAACTTAAGTCATGGTTTTCTTTTTATTTCTTCCCTCGCCCATAGGCCAAACTCTGCCAACCCCCCTTCTTGGAGAATGAATGGCACTTCCATCCATCCAGTGACCTAAGCCAAAAACCCAGACTCCTATCTTTTTTCTCACCCTGACTCCTGCTGCTCTCATTCCAGTTCCCTTAGCGATTCCCCAGTCTGTTCCCTCCACCTGTCTCCACTGCTGCTGCCATTAATCAATCAGAATCTCACCTTTGCTCAAGGGGAATATTACAACAGTCTGCTAATGGGCCTCTTTTGCTTTCCTATAACAGAGTCTCCATAATAAATCAGGAGTTATCCTTCAAAAACCCACAATTCTGTTCATGTTACTCCCCTGATTTAGATCCTTCACTGCTTCTAGGATGACGTTCCAACGGTTCAGCTGGCGTAGGAAAGTATTCATGAAGACTCTGGACCCTGCCAACCTCATGAACCTCACTTCTTCTCACACCCTCCATTTCTTAGGCCCCACAGTCCAGCCAGGCCAAATTATTTTCTAATCTCTGAACGTGCTCCACTCCTTCCTGCTTCTATGTCTTTGTCCAGGTTGCTCCCCCTTTCTGGAATGTTCCCTCAACAACCATGTCTACCTGACCAACAAAGCTCATCTTTAAAGGCTCAGTGCATGGGTTGTCTACGAAATCTTTCTGGTCTGCTCCCTTAAGAAGAATCACTTTTTAAGTCAGGGCTCCCCTCCAATCAGTACAGTCTTCTGGTATCACACATACCTGTGTGCTTTCTGGGGTACATGTTTATCTTCCTTTTGAGACTGAAGATGAGGGCTGATGCCATATCCATCTTTGTATTGTATTTATATTAGTATTGTCAGCTGGTTCCATGTTAGGTTCTGCCAAAGGGAATGCTAGAAAGAGGCTGTAAGACAGGAGGAGGAGGAAGGCACATGCTGTATTTGGCTTCTGGTCGACCTCCTGCTCCTGTGAGCATCACCCTAGCAATGCTTCTTCACCTTCCTGCATCAGCAGCTGAATCCAGTCTGCAGTTTCTGTAACCCTTGCAGAACCAGCCCCATTAGGCCCCACAGAGAGACACCAGCATGGGCTTCTCAGAGCTGCTTCCTGCAGATGCTGCCTCCATGATCCTGCAGGTTCTCCTTTTACTTTTAGTTACTGAGTTAACTGTATCTAGTTAACAATTCTTTATATTAAATTTACTCTCAAATAACCAATATGGTTTCCATCTCCTGACTGGACCCTGACTTACACACTTGCTGAACCAAAGGGGAAATCCTTTAGCATGAAGGTGTCAAATTAAAATTTTGCTCATAAAAACACCAATGGATTTTAAAAAATGAACAACATAGTGTCATCATTTAAAAGCTTCCCTCTAAAACATTCACTGAATCTGTAATGCCTTAGCAGGTAACTTTATTCAGGACACTACTCTCCAGGTGTTAAATCTGAAATCTTTGCTTTAGACAACTCCTGCCTAATTTATGTTGGTCACTTTCTGCAGAGCCTAGACCAAACTCTTTTTGACTAGTCCTACCCTGGACCACCAACTCTCACTTCTCATTCTAGTCCTGTTGTGATGGGGCCACTGCCCTGAGCATCTGTTCATATTCTCTACTGGTTTGTCATTTGTATGTTTTCTGCCCTTTCCTCCCCCACCCTAAGAGCAGGATCACATCATCTGTTTCTGTGAATCCCCACAGCTCAGTAAATGTTACACAAACAAATGAGAGAATGAAGTGAAGAATCGGGCAAAGGGAAAACCCACTTGCTTTGGGTTACCACTGCTCACTGAGTGGAAGATCTTGGGCACAGTGGCACCTGATAAACATTGCTGATCGACCTACTCCCCGGTATAATGTATGATCCCAGTTTCTCATGAGTGCTCCTGTTTTGCTAATGTTATTTTGATATAGATCTTTTATAGGTAACATTATTTTAATGTATATTAATGGTGACAGAGGCTGTCATAGCAGGAAGAGTATGAGTTTGGAGTCAGAGAAACGTAGGTTCAAATTCTAAATCTGCCACTGACTACCTGGATGATCTTGGGCAAGTCACTTAACCTCTCAGAGCCTCAATATCCTCATCTTTAAATTGGAGTTATAATAATAATAAAAAACACGTATTGAGTGTTATGTGTCAGACATGTTTTAAGTGTCATACATGTACTAACTAGTTTAATTCTCACAGAAAACCTGTGAGGTATCTATTATTATTATCCCCATTTTACAGACAGGGAGACTAATCTCAGAGAAGTTAAATAACTTTCCCAGGACCACCCAGCTAGGAATTCTGGGCATCAGGATGTAGACCTAGGTGGTCTGGCTCCAGATCCCAGCTTCCTAACTGTAGGTTCTATTGCCTCTTCCCTTGTATGGTGACCTGGTCTGCTTGAGATACCATATCAAATTACCATAGACTATGTGGCTTAAACAGAAATTTATTTTCTTACAGTTCTGGAGGCTGGAAGCCTCAGATCAAGGTGACAGCATGACTGAGGGCTCTCTTCCTGGTTTACAGACTGCTGCCTTCTTGCTATGTCCTCACACAGCTGAAAGAGAGTAAGCAAGGTCTCTGGTGTCTCTTCTTATAAGGGCACTAACCCCATCATGAGAACTTCACCATTATGACTTGATCTAAACCTAATTACCTCCCAAAGTCCCCGTCTCAAAATACTATCACATTGGGGGTTAGGGTTTCAACATATGAATTTGCTGCTCGTGGTATTTGGGGGGGATAGTGGACAACACAATTCAGTTCATAGCATGTGGTGACAGGACTATCATTCAATGAGCTAACAGATGTTAAGGGGCATGGCCTGTATAACATCTGCTGCGTAAATGGCAACTATTCTGGCATCCTGGAAGGGAATTCAGAAAGAGCTTGGACTCAGTAGCTTAGGTTTGAATTAGATTTACCATTGAAATGACCTGGCTGATGTGCATAATTATTTTTGTTTTGAACAATTTGGCAAAAGCCTCTGCCTCAAATAGCAGCAGGATATTTTCCTGTCATCCTTAGTGGTCAACTTGGTGGAAGGTATTTGGTTCTGTAATGTTTATTCTGTGTTCTGTTGCTAAGGAAAAGGTGATGTAGCCAGATAAAGAGGTGAGAGAGGAAAGCCAAGCCATGTAAAGGAGGCCTCCTGAGCAAGCCATTTGAAACAGGGCACTCTATCCCTTTACCCTGCTTTATTTTCTTCCCAGTACCTGTCACTACCTGACATAATATATTTGTTTATGTGTTGTCTGTTCACCTACAAAAATAATTTTATGAGGGCCAGAACTTTATCTGTTTGGTTCTGTGCTGTCTGATCTTTTCCTGAAACAGTGTCCTGCTCAGGTAGGGTCCTCAGTAACTACTTGTTGAATGAACAATGCCTTCACCACCAGTTTCTAGTAAGTGCAGAAAGATTTTTCATGTGCTATCGCTCATACCCATCTCTGGCAGAACTGAGCATATAATTTTAAAATGCAATGAAGAGAAAGCAATTCCAGGTAAGTGTGGAATTAGAGCTGACGTTTCCTTCAGCTCTTGAGGAGAAGCACTGTTTTAGACACGGCAGCCAGGCAGGGACTCTCGGAGGAGACATTTGAGGACATACTGAATGAAATGATGGAGATAGTGTGTTGATGTTATCACCTTGAATAATGTTCACTTTTTAAAATTCCTTTCAGAATTTAGTTCTAGGAAAAATGTTTTCTCTCTCAAAAAATACTGAGGACCAAATAACTCTGTGCTATACTTTTTTCTTCGGCTACTTGGAAGCTTCGAATCAAACTTAATGCTCAGGAATAATATACTGGCTTCAGCTACGATTTTAGAATATTGATATCTCTACATATATATTTTAAAAATCTATTTCTATTTTAATAAATATTATATGTTTCTTTTATTATAAACCATCTCAAATTTCAAATATCAGTTTAAATACCTGAATAACGAAATAAAGATCAGTCCTAAAGAAAAGCAGGCATGGCAGGCCAGGCTGGTGGCCCTGGAAGAATCCCTCCCCTTCCTGGTCCCCTGCATGGCATACACTTCTGCCAGCCCTCTGGTCCTGCCCTTTGTTCTGGATTGGCAAGGAGTGACCCCATTCAGCATATTCATCTTCTTCCACCTCTTTTGCTATGTCACACGTACCAGCAACACATACAGCAAATCTGATCCTGTGTTCTGTTGCATCTTCAGGACTCACCACTGTCCAGCAGAGAAAAAATCCATGGAGATGTGTAAATTTTCTAGCCGTCTTCCATGTCATGTCCCCCTCTAAATTCATGCCATAATGATACTAAGTTTCCTGAGTTCCTCAGCGTACCATTTTTGTTCATACTTTGGTGATTTTCCTATTTTGTCTGTTTGGAAGGTTTTCCTAATTCTTGTTCATCTTGAAAACTTGTCTTTACCCTTCTGGTATCTTTAGTTTAGCCAATGGGATTCTGTTTATAAAAACGTATTGAGTGATTACTGCATGCCTAGAATTGTGTCTCAGGTTACAGGGTGCTAAGCTTAGCTCTCCCTGAGCTCCCTTGACTCCTTGCGTGACTCATTTCTCCTATATCCTATCATGTGCACCTCATATATCCCTCCATTATTTTGCTCTAATCCACATTGCCAGATAGGCATTTACTTAGCTTTATGGTTTATTTCCTCTGCTTGACTCTGAGTTCATGAAAAGCAAAAGATGTTCATTCATCTCAGTATCTTCAAGGTACAGAGGTGGGCACACAGTGGGTGTTGATACATATACAATTTTTTTAAATTGACTAAGCTAAGGATGTGATAAGCAGAAAGAGCAACCAAGAACAGGGCCTTTTGTATAGTAGCTGCTCACTAAATATTTATTTACTGCAAGATAAAATAAAATCCAGATGTACCCAGTGTAGTGGACTGAATTATGTCACCCCCAAACTCACTGAAGCTTGAGTTGTGTCCCCCAAGTGTTATGTGTTAGAAACTTAGCCCCCACTGTGACTGTTAAGATAGTGGGAAATCCTATTATGGTAACTGAAAGGTGGAGCCTGGAGGAGGCAATTGGATTATAGGACCACGCAGCAGTGAATGGATTAATAATGGTGGTCAGGGGCGCGGAGTGAGTGAGGAGGTTATGCTCTGCTCTTTCTGCTTCCACCATTTCACAGTGTGATACCCTGTATCACTAAAGTCACCACCAAGATCCTCACCACCAAGTCCCCTGGACTTTGGATGTCTCAGCCTCTGAAACTGCAAGTAATAAATTTTGTTTTCTTATAAATGACCCAGTTTCAAGTATTTTGTTATAAACAACAGAAATGGACTAATACACCCAATAACTGGGTAAGGGAAAGAAAGTGTGGTGGGTGTGCTGCATAAGTGATAAGTGTACATGAACGAGAATCACACATTTTGGGTGAAGATGTAGTGACTGGACCTTTGAATGTGTATATTTAGTTTGATTAAATAAATATTTCTTGAACACCAACTATAAATAGGAAAGCTCACCAAGTGGCTGAGTTTGAGCAATGAGGCATGTGTGACGCTCACCTGTGAAACAAGATTGCATTAAAGGTGTGCACGCTGGAACCAGACGAACCCTGGGTTTAATCCCAGTCTCAGCTCCACCACTTTCCTGCTGTGTAACTTTGGGCAAGTTACTTAATTTTTTTGAGCCTCAGTTTCTCATAAATAAAGATAAAAATACCCAATTCATAAGTGTTTATGAGTTTGACATGAGACAATTCATCTAGAATGTAATGTACATTGTAAGGATCCTATAAATGTTAGTTATTAATACTAAAGGCCAAATAAGATATCAGTACTAAACTTTAGATTTATCTTCAAATCAAAATAAAGAGCCATGTTAACTTTTGAAATAAGTATAAAAATGTTTAGCAAAATCTCAAATATTGAAGTTGAACCATATTGAAATGATCAATATTGAACTGTTTTTGACTTATTAAAATGGCAATGTCCTTTTATGGCCCAGTTTTTCTTGTGTCGTACAGCTGGTCACATGCCATTCAGAGGCAAATTCCTTAGATTTCCTCTGTCCACTCTGATCTCTTTCCTCTCAGCCAGCTGTTCATTTGTGCTCGCTCAGTGCACTCTCTGCTTCCTTCCAGAAAGGACTGAAGAGGCTGAACTCCTATAGCAACTGTGCAGTTCATTTGGCAATTCATCAGGTACTGCCTTGTGAGAAATCCTCATTACCTTGAACTGTTATGTAAATCTTGTAATGGTTTGAGCTTTTTACAGGCCAAAAGCTTTTAATATGGAAAGAGAACTACCCAGCTGCCTTCAAAGGAGAATGGAGAAAGGACCCCACCCTGTGTTGCAGGGCACTGACTTAGGAGCTGGAGACAGGGGCCTGGTGACGGGGAGACAGAGCAATGGCTGTCATCAGCACCCAAGATGATGGGCCCAAGGAAGAAAAAGGACTTGTTCTGTTCACCTTAGTAAAGTAAAGAAATAGGATCCATGGAAAGAATCATGAGCGAGATCTGCCCCTTGACCAAAAAGGCATCTGAGGCGTGTGGCTGTGCCCCACCTCTGTTAGGAAGAAAAGGATGAGTGGTGCTCAGGACACAGAGCTGCAGATGAATAGAAAACGGGCTTTCCAGACACCGAGCTGGCCAGAGGGTAGGTGTTTCTGAAAGGTTGAAAATGACTGGACCAGAGGATGCTGTATTTCCTCCTCTTCTAGTTTCTAGACTGTTCCTTCTCTAGGAGCAGGGCTTGTGTTTAGTCTATTCTTGTACACTCCACAAGGTCTAGTGGTAAAAACACTATGGTCTAGTGGTAAAAACAAACAAACAAAAAAAAAGGTCTGCTGGGGTGATGGATTGGCTCATTCTGGTCCCTTTACCTGAAGGGGCATGATATAAAGACAGCAAATCATCTTAATTATAATAATTGTGGATAAACGTGGTACCTAGGTCCTTAATGGGTTCTGCGTCTCTTAACTTCAGCTTGAGATTTTAAGGGTTTACCTGACAGAGCCAACTATAAACATCATCATCATCATTTACATTTGTGGAGCCGGGTTTTCTATACAATATTTGTCTCTCTCTGGACCATGCCTCATAGGTAAGATGTGCATTGTCATTCTCATTTTAATGAGGGCCAGAGGTTCAGAGTGGTTAAGGAAACTACCTAACGCCACACAGAGAGTAAGGGGCAGGCAGCAGTGTGGTCTTCTGACTTCTGTCCCTGACCCTGGGTAAGTTTCCTCTCATGACCCCTCGCAGAATGCCAAGGAGGTATTCCTTGAGGAAAAGGTAAGGAGGCAGCAGAGGAAACGAAGGCAGGGAGGAAGCAGGGGCGGGGTGGGGGACGGGGATGTGATTTGTCTCATCACTCAGCAGCGTTTCCAGGTGTACGCGTCGACCCTGGGCTGCTCTGCATGGGCACCCTTGCTCCCTGTGTACTGGGCTGGGTGAGCAGCAGGTTTCCCTTAGCCTATCCCAGGTTCCAGGTTCCTGTTACTGAGAGGCCCAAGTTACCGCTTCTTCCCAGAAGAGGTATGATGACTTCAACCCTTGCCTTGGAACAGATCTTTGTGGAGTCCTGTCAACTGGCCATGGCTTTTCCAATGCTCCCCACCAGTCTCAAAGGCTACACATCATGGAGGATGAGAGCTTTAGCTAGGGCCCAGGAAGCTTCTGATCGGGCAGGCACCTGTGGGGAGGGAGGAGCGGCTGGGCCAGCGGCAGCAACCAGGCAGGCGAGATTATCTTGTTGACTCATTCTCAGAGTCTGAGCCGAGAACCTGCCTCCTGAACCTGTAGCAAATCTCCTTTCAGCTACCGTCTTCCCTCCCTCCTGTGTGGCTGCCGCAGCCCCAAAGGGCCCCAGCTTAGAAATGCTACATATGCTCCCCCTAATTAATATGTGACGTGGCATCTCACAGATACCTCAGCAGCACTTTCGAGGCTGAGAGGCAGATGACAGGTGAGCTTCTTGTCTTTCATATGCCTCTAGACTGTGACATGTCCCAATGGACAATCAGGCAGCTATGGATCTCTCCCTTCAGTGAGAGATGTGACATGTGTCGGGAAAAGGAGATGGCTCTCTCTTCACATCAAAATCTTGCTTCTTGCCGAGTGTTCAGGTGTAGCTAGCAGGTGGCTCAGTTTGGTGGGTGCACGAAGGTGAGGCACATGTTCCAAAGAGCAGCAGCCTTTCTCAGGGAGGTCACTAGTTATTAAAAATCTGTGTCTCCTGGTCTCAGCTTGACTCCAATTTACCCTGCAGCCTTAAGCATGTTGTCAAACCTCTCTATGCCTTTGCTTCCTCAATTGTAAAATAACAGTTCTAAAGTGTGTTAATAGTCCTGGGGAAGAGTTAATCAAATGAATTGTGATACGTAGAAATAAATATTCATTGAAGCTAACATGCAAATATAAAAGCACCCTAGGAAGAAAGGCTTGTCTGATTCTTCTGAATGATTTCCATAAAGCTGGGCTGGCTCCCAGGTGATGTTATGGAGCCATTACACAAAGAGACTGATGTTTTCAACTTATTCTCTTAACTCATACTGCTTTATATTTAGACGGCTGTCTATGGGGACACCATCAATATCCCATCAATTGTAATTGGGAAAAAGGTGTCTCAAAGTCAGGGTGTATCATTAATCTTCAGCATCAATTTATAGACATATCAGCATTGGCACACCAACTGGGATGTCAAAGCTCTATCCCACTGTGGAATGCAGCAGATCATAAATAAGCCAGGACCTTCCCAGTCCAAGATTCTAGTCAACCCCAGAGACTAAATGTCAGGATCTGACAAACTAAAGCAGAGTTTTGCTCCTTGGGGAGAAATACAGACAAGAAGTTTAAAAGCCTTCTGTCCCCAGTTTTCTTAAGGGTCAAGAAAGTCTATCCCTACTGAATTTAGATTGAGGCATTTTCCCCAAGGCATTCCATAATCCTTTACTGAGCATGTCCTATGCAGTGTGGGCATTTCTCTCCTCCACACTGGAGATGTTAGGATGACAAAGACATGCAACCTGCATTCAAGGAGCTTACAGTCCACTCAGGAAGAAAGACAAGAGACAGACAATCTTAGTACAGTGGCACATGCTCTGGAGAGGTAGCCCAGTGTGCTGTGGGAGCCAGAGGGGACAGCTAAGTGTGTGGGAGGAAGGACTCCTGGTTAAAGATGGCGAATCAGCTCCACATGGTCAACTTCTTTCTCTTTCTCTCTCCTGAGCCCTAGGAGAGAGAGAACTGATTACAATCAGTGATTGTAATGAAAGAAAAATTCTGGGAATAAACCTACAGTGATGTAGAAAAGGGGAGAAGTGCCTTCAGATAAGAGAAAGTGGATGGGGAATGGAACCGGCAAAGCAAGATGGAGGAAGAAGCTGCCCAGCCGGTCAAAAGGTGGGAGGTGAGAGAGGGAAGGGAGGGGAGGATACAACTGAGAAGCGAGGCCCAGCAAGGCTCAGAAGACGGAACTCAGGCTGGACAGAATTGAGAGCTAGAGTATGACAGACAGCAGAAAACAAGAGGGCTCACTGAAAGCCTTTATGGGAAAGGCCCGTGATGAGAGCACCCATCTCCCCTCCAGCATATTCAGCAGCTGTGTGTCAATCTCCAAAAGGAATTGGGATGACCGTCAAGGCACTGAATGGCCACCGACAGCAGACCTGTACTGTTAACATGCCTCCTACCCCATCGCCCCAATGCTATGATTCTCGACAGTGAGTGATTTTTGCCGCCCCACCCCTGCCAGGATATTTCACAGCGTCTGGAGAAGGCATGTCGGGAGGACAACAGACTTTGTGGATGTGCTACTGGCATCCAAAGGGTAGAGGCCAGGGATGCTACTTAACATTCTACAATGTGTAGAAGAGACCCACACAGCAAAGAATTGTCTGGTGCACAATGTCAATAATGCCGAGGTTGAAATGCTACTCTAACAAAAAGTCCTCCAGTTGATAAACCCCACACCCACAAACTCCATAACCATTTCAGCCATGCCTCATTTCAGTCATTATGGACCCACTTAACCAAGCAGCTGGCCAGTGTCGGATGCTGTAAGAGATGCTTCACAGCAGAGCTGTGAGATGGTCACTGGAGGCACGGGGAGGAAGGATGTTTCAGTGTTGCTTTGGAAAACTCTCAGACAGTACAACAAAGTTTTTAAAAAGAAGAAGAAGAAAGCATGAGAATTAGGAAGAACAAAGAAAGAGTTCCTGTTACACGCTGAGGGTGAAAAAGGACTTTTCAAGGTTGACCGCAGTACCAACTGATGGCCAGCAGAGGGCAATTGGGGCAACAGAGCAGAAGTGGAACTTCCACCTGCCAAGAACGCAATCACAGTGATGAGAACGCGTCATTGGGTCAGGAGCTCAGCTGGCTAACAGCATGAAATAGAGAAGGCAGTGGCTCGCTGACTCCAGGACAACTCAAGTTTCACACAGTTGAGAAATTTGATCATGGAAGAACTGGGACCCAGAGCACTGGGGGTGAGGGGCCAGAGTGGGTATAGGGCCTGGGGTGGCAGAGGCTGATCCCTTTCCAGGTACTGGGCGTACCATAGAGCAAGGGGAAATAGGCCTCTGAAATGCCTCCAGGTGGCAACTGGGTGCTGGCAGTGTTTGCCTCCTCCTCTCAGCTCTACTTTGCTTCTCATAGGTCCAGTGCCTGGTGCGGCAGTGAGAGGACGGCAGAGAGGACTGACCTGCAGGGCATGCTGTGACATGAGTGCATCTGAAGAAGGTAAATTCACAGCTGGCGGGAAAGACGAAGCCTGGCTTTGGTTGGAAGCAAGCTAGTGTACATGTGAGTTCCTGCCCACCAGTGCCATGATGGCCCTGCAAACCCAGCATCACACTCCGTGTGTTTTGATGGCATGAACCTCCTTTAAAAGTCACTCTGTAGGTACTTTTGTAAAAGTAAGCAACAAAGAAGAGTTCAGACCCTTCTAGGGGAGATTCAAGGAAGATCTGGAAGTATTCTGGGCCAACAGAGATGAAATTCTCATCAGACTCAACAAATAAGGCCACCTTCCAATATTCACTTTTATCGTCACTGACGATAGATACTCATTCTCCAAGTTTATTTCATGGATGTGTGTAATAGAATCAAGTCAGAACATCTCAGAAATCTCACTTATTTATGCTGTATAGCTAGCCAAGTGGGCAGTGAGAAGGTTTAACAGCCAGATATTTGGGCTGGAGATGGTATAACCTCTATAATGCTTATAGTATACACAATTTTGGCCCACTTCAGAAACCCAGTAAATCTACAAAAAAATTTGGATTGCAAGTCTGAAACAATCTGGTTTGTTTGCTGTTTTAAAAAACATTTTTTTACCTGTATCTATCAAAACCAGAAACAAATAACCCTCCCATACCAAAAAAAAAGTGGGGAAAGGAACTACACTTTATTTAAGTGCTGGGCACTGAGCTAAGTAAGTACATTATTTGCATGGCATTTAATCCTCAGAACAGCCCAGTGAGTTAGTATTGTTATGCCTTTTTACAGACGAAGAAAACAAAGTTCTAAGGTATAGCTGTAATACCCTGACAAGTATTTATTAAGTGCCTTCAGTATCAGGAACTGAGCTATACTCTGCAGAAAACAGATGAGATGGCAGTCTCTCCCCTGTTTGTAGAACATAGATATGTACACTGACAATTACATGGTAGAAATACTATAATGGAAGTGGGAACACCTGCGATCTGACTGACGGAGTCAGAGACAATTTCATAGTGAGGGGACATCAGTTGACTTTTTAAAGGAACAGGGATTTTACAATCTTCTTGCCTACCTGGTGCTGTAACCTTGTACCATTGCAAAGTGGTATCTCCAATTTCCATGGAAACTCCCTGAAGGCCAATTAGAATCCAGTTTATAAATTTAAAATAGGTAGAGCTTGATATTACTCTCTGATGCGTGCCAGGGTCTACTACCTGCTGGTAGAGTTCTGTGGCCCATCAAGAACCATATGGGGGGCATCCAGATTGGAAAAGATGAAGTCAAACTGTCCCTGTTTGCAGATGACATGATCCTATATATCGAACAGCCTAAAACCTCTACAAAAAAACTGTTGGAATTGATAAATGATTTCAGCACAGTAGCAGGATACAAAATCAACACACAAAAATCAGTAGCATTTCTTTTCTCCAATAGTGAACATGCAGAACGAGAAATCAAGAAAGCTTGCCCATTTACAATAGCCACCAAAAAAATAAAATACTTAGGAATTGAGTTAACCAAGGAGGTGAAAAATCTCTATAATGAGAACTACAAACCACTGCTGAGAGAAATTAGAGAGGATACAAGAAGATGGAAAGATATCCCATGCTCTTGGATTGGAAGAATCAACATAGTGAAAATGTCCATACTACCCAAAGTGATATACAAATTCAATGCAATCCCCATCAAAATTCCAAAGACATTTTTCTCAGAAATGGAAAAAACTATCCAGACATTTATATGGAACAATAAAAGACCACGCATAGCCAAAGCAATGCTGAGCAAAAAAAATAAAGCTGGAGGCATAACACTACCTGACTTTAAACTATACTACAAAGCTATAATAACCAAAACAGTATGGTACTGGCATAAAAACAGACACACTGATCAATGGAATAGAATAGAGAATCCAGAAATCAACCCACACACTTACTGCCATCTGATCTTTGACAAAGGCACCAAGCCTATTCACTGGGGAAGGGACTGCCTCTTCAGCAAATGGTGCTGGGATAAGTGGATATCCATATGCAGGAGAATGAAACTAGATCCATACCTCTCACCGTATACTAAAATCAACTCAAAATGGATTAAGGATTTAAATATACACCCTGAAACAATAAAACTTCTTAAAGAAAACATAAGAGAAACACTTCAGGAAATAGGACTGGGCACAGACTTCATGAATATGACCCCAAAGGCACGGGCAACCAAAGGAAAAATAAACAAATGGGATTATATCAAACTAAAGAGCTTCTGCACAGCAAAAGAAACAATTAACAGAGTTAAAAGACAACCGACAGAGTGGGAGAAAATATTTGCAAAATATACATCTGACAAAGGATTAATATCCAGAATATATAAGGAACTCAAACAACTTTACAAGAAAAAAACAAGCAACCCAATTAAAAAATGGGCAAAAGAGCTAAGTAGGCATTTCTCTAAGGAAGACATCCAAATGGACAAAAGACATATGAAAAAATGCTCAAAATCACTCAGCATCTGGGAAATGCAAATCAAAACCACACTGAGATACCATCTCACCCCAGTTAGGATGGCTAAAATCCAAAAGACTATGAACGATAAATGCTGGCGAGGCTGCGGAGAAAAAGGAACTCTCATCCATTGTTGGTGGGACTGCAAAATGGTGCAGCCTCTATGGAAAATGGTATGGAGGTTCCTCAAACAATTGCAGATAGATCTACCATACGACCCAGCCATCCCACTGTTGGGAATATACCCAGAGGAATGGAAATCATCAAGTCGAAGGTATACCTGTTTCCCAATGTTTATCGCAGCACTCTTTACAGTAGCCAAGAGTTGGAACCAGCCCAAATGCCCATCATCAGATGAGTGGATACGGAAAATGTGGTACATCTACACAATGGAATACTACTCAGCTATAAAAACGAATGAAATACTGCCATTTGCAACAACATGGCTGGGCCTTGAGAGAATTATATTAAGTGAAACAAGTCAGGCACAGAAAGAGAAATACCACATGTTCTCACTGATTGGTGGGAGCTAAAAATTAATATATAAATTCACACACACACGCACACACACACACACACACACAAAAAAAAAAAAACTGGGGGGGAAGAAGTTATAACAACCACAATTATTTGAAGTTGATACGACAAGCAAACAGAAAGGACATTGTTGGGGGGGAGGGGGGGAGGGAGAAGGGAGGGAGGTTTTGGTGATGGGGAGCAATAATCAGCCACAATGTATATCGACAAAATAAAAAAAAAAAGAAATTTAAAAAAAAAAAAAAAAAGGAAATAGGACTGGACACAGATTTCATGAATACGACCCCAAAAGCACGGGCAACCAAAGGAAAAATAAACAAATGGGATTATATCAAACTAAAGAGCTTCTGCACAGCAAAAGAAACAATTAACAGAGTTAAAAGACAACCGACAGAGTGGGAGAAAATATTTGCAAAATATACATCTGACAAAGGATTAATATCCAGAATATATAAGGAACTCAAACAACTTTACAAGAAAAAAACAAGCAACCCAATTAAAAAATGGGCAAAAGAGCTAAGTAGGCATTTCTCTAAGGAAGATATACAAATGGCCAACAGACATATGAAAAAATGCTCAACATCACTCAGCATCTGGGAAATGCAAATCAAAACCACACTGAGATACCATCTCACCCCAGTTAGGATGGCTAAAATCCAAAAGACTATGAACGATAAATGCTGGCGAGGTTGCGGAGAAAAAGGAACTCTCATACATTGTTGGTGGGACTGCAAAATGGTGCAGCCTCTATGGAAAATGGTATGGAGGTTCCTCAAACAATTGCAGATAGATCTACCATAGGACCCCCCTATCCCACTGTTGGGAATATACCCAGAGGAATGGAAATCATCAAGTCGAAGGTATACCTGTTCCCCAATGTTCACCGCAGCACTCTTTACAATAGCCAAGAGTTGGAACCAGCCCAAATGTCCATCATCAGATGAGTGGATACGGAAAATGTGGTACATCTATACAATGGAATACTACTCAGCTATAAAAACAAATGAAATACTGCCATTTGCAACAACATGGATGGACCTTGAGAGAATTATATTAAGTGAAACAAGTCAGGCACAGAAAGAGAAATACCACATGTTCTCACTTATTGGTGGGAGCTAAAAATTAATATATAAATTCACACACACACACACACACACACACACACACACACACACAAACTGGGGGGGGAGGAAGAAGATATAACAACCACAATTACTTGAAGTTGATACGACAAGCAAACAGAAAGGACATTGTTGTGGGGGAGCGGGGAGGGAGGAGGGAGGGAGGTTTTGGTGATGGGGAGCAATAATCAGCCACAATGTATATCGACAAAATAAAATTAAAAAAAAAAAAAGATGATTGGATAAGGAAAATGTGGTATATATACCAATGGAATACTACTCTGCCATAAAAAGGAATGAAATTCTGTCATTTGCAGCAACATGGATAGACTTGGAGAAAATTAAGTGAAATAAGCCAAATACAGAAGGAGAAATACTGCATGTCCTCACTCATAACTAGGAGCTGAAAAAATTAAAAATAAACAGAGAACAAAAAAAAGAAAAATACAACAATAACAACAATTCATAGAACCTTCAAAAGGAGAGAATAGAACTGAGGCCACCAGAAGTGGTAAAGGGTGAGGCGGAAGGTGGATTAAGAAGAAATTGGTAAATGGCCACAAAAAAATGATTATATTGTATAATGATAAATATAGGAATAAAAATAATAAATAAATGTTAAAAAAAATTAGGTAAAGGAAAACTAACCATAGTCTATAAATAGCTCAGCTTGGAATCAGGTCACATGATTATAGCAACAAGAACACTGACCACTGGTCTATCTTCAGTTACGTTGAGAGGACAAAGCATGAGAAGAGCGTGCTTGCCCGTGCAGGGCAGAGGGTGGAGAGAAGTCTCACTCCTTACCTTCTGCCGTGGAGCACCCACAGATACGCCCACAGTGAGAGTCAGGAAGGAGCAGGACAAGCATGTTATCTAGAACCACGAATGTGAATATTATACTATCGTTATCGCTTAAAGAGGTAAAATCGGTTGTCTTCTGGAAGAGAGAAATGGTGCGGGGGTAATGTGCAGAGAACTCATTTTTAAATAAACCTTGGGTAACGATTTGCCCTCTTTTAACTATATGCATGAATAATTGGATAAAAATTAATAAAATTAAAAACGAAATATGTTGATAACTAAATAAAATTTATGAAGGAATCTGGTACTCTCGGTAAAAGCTTCTTCTGGGGAAAACAATTTTCCCTTCAAAAAAGAAAGGCGAATTACACCACACTTTGAAGGACTTTGCTTTTCTTACAAAGACATTTGCTGGTACTCACATAGTGCCTTAACACTGCAGATTGATATGATTATCTCTATCCTTGGTGACAAAAAATCAGACTCAGAGGAGGTTGCGATTTGTCCGAGATCATGCAGTAAGTCATTAGTGCCAAATCTTTGTCCCTAATTGGCAATGCCACCCAGAATTTGGAAGCTGTCTTGGGACAATTAGTCAAGAGGGACTGCCATCCCTGCTCATGGCAGGCACTTTTGATCACTGCCAGTGGTGTCCATGAGGCAGGTCTGCCTACCCGTCACCCACAACCCTGCCTCTTTTGACTCACAGAAGACATGTGGAAGACGACTGGCTGGGGCCGGGGATGGTTCCTGTAGCCATGACACAGAGCCCAGATCACTGGCCACATGGGAGGTGAACTCTTGACCCTGGCCCCATTCCAGACACAGAGACTGGCCCATGCCCACGTGTTCTCTTCTTGGGCTGATGGGCAGCCAAGCCCAGCTCACCAGCACTCTTGAATTGCCCCTCAACCATCCCCCACATGTAGCAAGGGCTGGAGTCTGCGGTAGAAGATTTAGGACCAAGGATTGTGGTTAGATGGTCCTTCCTGGGACATGGAAACCCTTTATTTCCTTATGGACCTTTAAAAAATGATGCTCCAATGGATGATGCGCAGCTAGGGAGTGTCAGAAGAGTGAGAACAAAATAATACGAATCATCTTCCATCAGGACTCTTTCAAGGGAGAGAGGAAGAGCTTTGCTCTGGGCCTAAGAAAGGAAGAGCCTAGGGCTCTCCATAGGCTGCATATGACCCCCACATTCATTCATGTTTCTCCCCAAAATACTTCAATATAAATAAAATATGACCTTCGAACCACACAACTGTCAGGAAATATGTTTCATTTCCCCCAGATGACAGTGATTCTTTCCTGCCTTGACTCCCACCCCGTTCACCGTCTGTGCCACTGATCTGGCCCTCAGCTTTCACGGCTTCCTAACTGTTAGCTATGTTTTCACGTGTAAAGATCTTCACTCCCCAACCAACACACAGTCTAACACAATACTAGGCACAAAAGTGAAGAATTGTGGATGGATCCTCTCTCCTTCCTTTTCTACCTCTCCTCTCCTCAAATGAATCACCAAACAGCGTTGGGCCTCTGTACCTGCTTTCAATGTTCCAGAAAGGCCCTTGGGAAGTCTGACCGATAAAACATAAAGTCCTAGTGAACAGACCAAGTGAAGGGCAGAGCTGAAAAATCCCTACCCACCCTGTGTCAGTCTTCCAGCCCCAAATCCAGGTATTGGTTTTAAAAAACATAGCATAATAATTTAGTACACAGGGTCACAATAATGCCTTGGACAATGGCTATAAGAAAGGACTATGTTAGGCAATGACCATCATTGTAATTGTTAGTACCTCACTTTCTTGGAACATCTTACTCCAAGCTCTGAAGCAAAGGGACTGGCACAACTGGAAGGGATGAGAAGGCCCTGACTCTGCTTTCCGTCCTGGAGGAGTCAGAGCAAATCACACACCAAGCTGAGAGAGGCTGCTTCCATTGACATTGACACAAGAACCTCTGTGAAAACTTCCAGTCCACCTGAGGATTGCTTTTGCCCTGACACAAAGCCTAAAAATGCCTACACGTGGCAGAAGGGTCTGACTGCTCTTGCAGCCCGGGGGAAAAATAAGCTTCATGCATGTCTACCAAATATTCTCATTCCTACCAAATCTACAACTGACGGGTGGGACGCCTATGGCTTTAGGATGGCCTGATGTGTGAGTTGTAGCTTGAATTTGTACTAACATTCTCATCTGCCAGCAGGTCACCCAGCTGCCTGGGTGTCCGCACGATCTCTTTCACCCTGATTTATGGCCACAGTGAGCTTATTCACCATCTTCTCGGTTTCTAGACCCATTTTTGCAAGTGATCAAGTGGCACATATCTAGTGCACTGATAATGGGAACGACTTCTGTCAGGAAAGTCTGCACTACCCTACTAAACGTTTGCTTTGGTAATGCTGTGCATCTTCCTATTGAACTGCTTTTGTGAATTACGTCCTCCCTGACAGCAGGCGTAGGGTGAAAGGAGAGAAATTACTTTCCTTCCTTTTGACTTGTCTTTTTCAGAAAGCCTGCAAACCCACAGGAAATACTTTCTTAGTGGTTCACAAAAGACTTCAGTCTGGCTTTGCCTCTCCTTTCAAGGGGACTGAGGTAGAGACTGTTGGTCACCTTCCCATATCTGGTCTCTCCTCCTTGTAGAGTGAGGGAATTGGGCTCGTGACTGCAGGGAATAAAAACGACATTCTGAGCCTCCCTTAGAGCTGGGTGTTGTCCCTGAGTAAGTCCTGGCGGACAGGATGTGCATGGACGTGCTGTGCTCAACTTCTGGATTGTACCCTTGAAAGGATGAAGAGCGTCCCCCCTTTCTTTTTCTGCCCTGGTGGCTGGAATGCGTCCAGGGTGGTGAGATGTCCTGGGTCCTACAATTAAGGGCACCGCCTCAGAGAGAACGGAGAAGCAACCTAGAAGAAGCCTGGGACTCTGAAAACGCTGTGAAACAGAGCCAGCATAGCAGCTCAGGCTTCTGTGAGAAGAAATAAGCTTCCATTTTTAAAGTCTGGGGGCTTTGTGAGTGTTGTTCTGGGCCTCTGTCACAGTTCCCTACTTAATAAAGGGACTACTATAATAACAGCAATGCAGTAGCACCATAGGGAACCAATCACCTTCCCAGACTCCCAACATCATCCTCCTTCCAACTCTGCCCTAAAAGAAAGTGGATTTCTAGGTGAGGGCAGTCCTGGCTCTGGGTGACTGGTGCTCACAGGAACAGCCACATAGAGGATGCTGGCATGGCTACTGCAGACAATTAACTGCCTCTGACACTACCTGGAAAGAAAGTGTTTTTTTTGTTTGTTTGCTTGTTTCCTGAAATAGGAGTGTTTCTTAATAAAAGGCACAAAACAAAGGAGCTGGTCATTTGCAGTGTTTCCATGGTGGCAGTACACCCAAACACAAATGGTACCTGCTTGCCTGCTAGAGAAGGCAAAGACGATGATGTCATCAAAGGTCCAGGTGTAGTCCTGGTGTGGGGGGTGGAAGGTCAGCTTGTCAGAGGCCTCCTTCCTGAGGTCGCTTAGGAAGGTGGAGTGGACCATGGGCACAGGGAAGCAGCCCGTCCGCTTCCACTCTCTAATCTGAACGTAGTCTGGGGTCCGTTTATAGAAGCCCTGTAAAAGAGCAAATAGGTGGGCTGTGCTCTGATCTGAAGCCTTCCTCTTTCCCAGTCATCTGCTAGGCTGATTCCGTTTAAGTCATCACCAGTTAAACAGAAGCTCCCGGACAAAGTCACCTTCACTCCTCCTATCTTGGCCTAAGAATTTCTGAATCAGCTCAAGAAATACTATCTACGTATAAAACAATACTAAGGGGATCTTGATATCAGAAATAATTTGGATTTCAGCATATATCTTGATTTAGTAATTCCATAATAGTGTATTTTATGTTGACTTATGATTGAATGTGGAGTCTGAGTGTTAAGAGGTGGTGGGGCAGAGCAGTGAAGAACCCAGGTTCTAGTGTTAGACTGCCTGCGTTTGGATCCCAGCTCAGCTGCTCATTGTCTGGGGGACAGTGGCCAACCTTGCAGTGCTTTTTCCTCATCTCTAAACCAGGGATGATGGCACTGTCTACTCCACGGGGTTTTCTGCAAAAATTAAGTGAGGCAAAACCTGCAAAGTGCTTAGCATAGTGCCAGCATCAAGAAGGCATCAACGAATATTAGCTAGTATTAAAATTACATGATGGATAATATTTTTAATTAAACATGCATCACTTAGACATACAAATAAGTGCCTTCTTTCGATGCAGTTACTTATTCAATATTCTGGTGGAGATGTGACCGCTCCACATTTTGGAGGGATTTGTCTTTTGAAACTTCCTTCTGCACGAGCACACAGGACAACAAATTCCCTTACTTTGTAGTTTTAAATACACTGAGTTTGAACAACTTTGGCATTATCTAGCTCATTTTCTCTCCAAACTAAACTGTTCACTCAACAAACATCTTATGAGTACCTACCATAAGGGGTCTTCAAAAAGTTCATGGAAAGATTCGTATTGTCTTTTACTTCTATTTTTTCATGAACTTTTAGAAGCACCCTCATATAATTCAAGCTGATCAGCAAATAAGACAGCCCCAGACTTAGCCCTCATCAAGTATAGAGTCTAGTGGAGGAACTTACACCCCAGGGGCACCTACTATAACTTGACCATGTCCAACGCTAAAATCTGTTCCAGAAGAGACAAAGATGTATCTCAATAAATAAACTACAGCTTGTGAAAGTATGTGAAAGCTTTGAAAGGATTTCCAAAAATTTTCTAGGTGATGACAGGCTCCTTGTCTACTTCTCTGACATGTTCTTCAGTGTTTAAGGAGTGTTCTAGATGAGCTAACCCTAACACAGACCACGTGATAAGGTACATGATCAGAAGATGTGAGTCTTATTGTCATCTCAACCATCTGTTAGCTGTTTGATCTTAGCCCATGCTTAACCTCTTTGAGCACGAGTTTCTTCTCCTGAAAAATGGGATAACAGTTGCTAAGTCTGTCTCATAGAGCTGTAGAATGAAGTACGTGTGGTAAGGTGTGTGAAGATACTTTGGAAACTGTAATTCATTATATGAAGTATTATTTTTACTATAATTTTTGATTAGCTCTTAACTTAAGGATTGTTTAACATCCTCTGTGGATTCTCCTAACACTTCAGCTCATGAGCATTCACCCAGGGGAGAAAAGGAACACTGGTTCTTTAAAGGACTGCCTAAGGACTCATGTCAAATGTAAAGTTCTAGTCTACTTAAGAACAATATTCTCAGAATGAGAAGCTTGGAAAATTCATGATGATGATGGATCATTGAATATCCTGGAGGTGGGAGTGGGAGAGAAGGAAACAGAGAAAGAGAGAGAGAGAGAGAAAGAGAATTAATATGCCTCCTGCAGAGAGACAGAGGCAATGAATGGGTCTCTTTTTCCACATAAGTTAAATCTCATTGCTAATAATTCCTGTTCATTGGTCAGACAACATCAAGGTCATTTTGTTTTGGAGGTGTTTATGGGTTCTGGAAAACAGGGCCTGCCTTGAGCTTATGAAGTTATTGGCCATTTCTGTTCCTGCCCTAGTTGAAACCTGACTAGAATGGGGGAAAGCCAAAAAAAAAAAAAAAAGAGGGAGGAATATTAGAATTGCCCCTAAGTTGCTCAGAATTTAGTTTTATTGTGCAAAACAAGTGAGCACATTTCTCCTATTTGCTTTTAATGATTAAAGCAAGTAAGGAGATAACAGAAACTTGGAGACTATGGTCAGTCACTAGGATAACCCATCCTCGTTACTGGAGTCAAAGCATAATTCATTAAAAGAAACCCTTGAGTGATTCTGCCTCGTGGAACACTACAGACTATTCACTGAGAGTAAATGAATTTAAACTAACCTCATATAACGTTTTCTCCCAAGGAACTGAATGGCCTTTATAAATATGAACCTATTGCCTCCCTCAAAGTGATAACAAAAGAGGACTGCTTCATCCAGTGTTTACTGGAACTGCTGATTATTAAATTTACAGGAATTCTGCAAACCAGTTGAAATATTGGTAGCTTAAAATCTGTAAAAACAAAAATCATGTTTAATCCCTACTATAACAACATCTCAGATAACAGCTTTTCATATTTTTAATAACTATATCATCAAGTAGTTATACTGCATTTTACATAACCTTTCCCTTAGCTTAAACAACATGTAAGTTGTTTGCGTGGTGGGAGAATTTACACGATAACAATTGGTAAATGCTGTGAATCAGCCCCCAGAGAGAGCCAGTTATAAAACATTTATCAGAATACCACCGGCCTCATTCCTCAACCAAAACCAAACCAAATATAAAAGAGAGACTCAAAATTGAGCCCTCTGGCCATGAGAACAAATATATCACTTAATATATCATTTTTCTCTTAACCCATCTTTATCCTACATGAATGCATCTTATGTTGATTGGTTTAATTTACCTCTCTAATTCATTAAAAAATAAAAATATAACCAGCCATAAGCATTCACTGCAACAGGCCTCTAGATTTTGAAGATTTTATTATGCAATAGAGAAATGAGGAAAATTCAAAATTTGTTTTTAACTTGAATTTTGTAACTATAAGCATCCATGATAGTTTTAATTATTATAACTCTTTACAAATAAATTTGGCAACATATCAAAGAATCATCAAAACATTTATACTCTTTGACTCAGTCATTCCACTTCTAAGAAACTACCCTAAGGAAATAATCTTAAATACAGAAAAGGTTATATTAATCATAATGGTCATTATAATAGTAAAAAATTGCAAGCCACTCAAACATTGTTCAAACTAAAAGAAAGGCTGAGTAAACTGCAGTATAGCCACTTGATGATAATGTAATTATTAAAAACATGCAAGCTTCTACCTGTAGTGCTGTTATAGTGCTGGGGATAATTTTTTTCCTTTTTTTTTTTTTTCCTTTTTTCCATTTCTAAGTTTTTCTATAGTGTTCTTACGTTAATTTTCTAATGGTAAAGAAAACTCATGTAATTTCTTTTTAATTCCCTGAATCGGGGATTGGGGGAGAATACAAAACATTGATTAATTTGAAGCTCTAAGGCTAAGCTCTTTAGAATATATTCTTCATAATTAATACAGAAGAACCCATTGGGTTGTGGCATTGAACCTGGATTTATGGCCTTTTCTGAAAATGTTTGCTCTAGTAACACAACGACATGCATGTTTCAAGGGAGTAAATGAGAAAAAGATGAATGGGGCCACGATCTACACAGTGTTACCTTTTAAAAACGCATAGCCTTAATTCATTAGCCAAAAGACTTGCCTGAGGTGTGATTCCGCACCAGAAATTAGAATACAATCCCCGAGACTCCAGCATGGGGGCCACAATGGTTTTGTTTTCTGCAATCATTAGAATGAGGGTCTGTGGATTAGTCAGGAAATTGTCGACATCTATGAACTAGGAAAGGAAAAAGATAATATCAGGTGAAAACGTACTTTTCAGTAATGGGTTCAAGAAAAACCCAACACTTCTGAAGGATTTGCAGAAGCTTGCTCATGAGATATGGAACCAGCTATCTCTATCTTCTTTATTGAAACCCAATTCAGCTGGATAGTTTTAATTCAGTCAAAATATATCTAGTCTAATTTCCACATGTTCAACTTTGCACAAGGCACCAAGCAATGGATTGGTATTGCCGGACTGGACACAAACTCAGCCAGGGCCCAACCTATGCCTTGGCTGTAGTTTAAGTACAGGATGTTAATGGCTCTCAAGTCCTTAAAGATTCATTCAAAAATACTTATTGAGTGCCCACTCTAGGTACAGATGGGCAGACCTATTTAGGTTTTATACAGTAGTGCCAGAATGTCCCCAAACAGGTCCATCAATGCTATTTTAATGTTACAAGTAGAATTTTAATTTAAAGTGCATTAAATCAACCCACGGTAACCAGTGAAGCTATTTCCCATTTTAGCAGAAGTCCACATTAATAATGATTTATTTGTAGAGACAGTGCAACAACAAATTCTAGCATATAAAAGAATGGGGAATTGGTCAACAGACACAAAGAATGATTGTGTATTGTAATGATGAATAAGCTAACTATACTGATCTAACCACCACACGTTGAACACAATTATTGAAAATCAATGTTGTACCCCACATGTATGAATAATAAAAAAAGAAAAGAACAAAAAAAGCACAGTGAACTGTAGACTTAAAAATGGCTGAAATGATAGATTTTAGTTATGTTTTACTACAATGAAAATAAATAAATTATCAGAAGCATTCATTCTTATGAACCCCAAAATTTTGTGGTCCAGCATTAGTACACTTCAATGACGTTGAAACAGCTATGCAATGTTAAACACTGTCAGTACAATTTGAAAACTCCTATGAAATTATTTGTGTTGAAAGTGTGTCTGATACATTTTGCAGCAAGATAACATGGAAAATGGAAGGCAGCCTTGGTAAATGAGTCCATCTCCTGTATCTAAGAATAAATGGAACTACTTTGAGGAAAAGCATTGGTTGAAGTTATGTTTATAACAACATCATTAGCCATAGCATGAAAAGAATTTCTCAAACCATTTGAATTCCCAAAATAAATTTTTGAGAGCATCAGGGTAATCAATCTTTTCATCTTGATTCCTCTAGGAAATAAATTAAATTTGGACTATGTCAGTAGCCATAAATGCCAGCTATTCAGCAGTATATGTTACGACATAGTAGTTATGTTATTCTATGTCTCCCCAATTATCTCTTGCACTTTATTGTCTGTAGTATATGACTCAGTGAGTACTGTTGGATCGTTTTTTTTCTTGTTTCCCCTGAGAAGGAAGCAGCAGCTTCAAAGACAAAATTTTAACACATAAAAATGTATTTCCAAAAATATACAGCCTTGTACATAAGTCAAAAAAAAAAAAAAAAAGAAAGTGTGTGATAAATTATTGAGCTGATTTTTGCTGTGCTTGAGGGGCTGGGGCAGACACAGGTTAAATGTATTCCTTTATGAACCAGAGTCTATCGACAGGGAGCAGATGTCCAGAAATGTAGTGAAACAATATTAGCTATGTTTTATTGGTGTTATTTCTAATTTCATACTGGAAAACATTTGCCAAAAAAATTTGGGGGGCCACAGATGAAGAACTTAGTTCCCATGAACTTATGGAGAAGAAAGTCTGTCAATTTTCAAAAGGGAAAAGAAGACTGCAGAGCTCCTTGTTAGGAAGCTGTCTGCCTTTCCAACTGTGACTGCTTCATCTAGGACAAGAACAAAATATAACATCGATTCCTAATCATCAAGTCCAGCATTTACTGGACCACTCTGGAAGTTCTAAGGGAAGTGATGGAACCTCTTTATGGGAGAAATTCCCCATGAGACCCAGCATAATTGGGAGCAACCAGGAGGCCAAGCAAGAGATGTCACTCCTTAAATCACTCGGGAGCAAAAGGGAAGGGAGGTTCAGAGCTGTTCAACTGAATCTCTTTTTATATAATTATTTCTCGTATCCCCAAAATTCTTCCAAAAAGTGATTAAGACAATTTATATTGCTTTACCAACAAAAAAGTTTCAGAGTTTCTTATGCCTGTGATATGACAGAGACCAAATAATTCAGGATCATCTTGGCTCACTCTCTAGAAATGCATGTCAGAAGCAGGTCTGTGATGAAATCCAGGCATCCTCACATCAAATTACTAAAATTTCCCTTTTAGTCTGTATTAAAAACTGGAGGAGGTTGTGCCTAAGTACAAGGTTGTTTTGATTGTTCCCATGGCCCTGGTTTTTGGACAATGGATTTGGACACATTCTAGATAACAGCTGTCAAGAAATGAAACATTTGCTTTTACCAGGATGTAGTCTGACCATCTTTCCCTCGCAGTTCGAAGGGCTGCCTGTCGTAATTTCATCACATGGGCAAACCGGGAGCTTGGCCAATGCTTTGGTCCAATTTCATCAGGATAAGACCTAAAAGAATAATAACAATAATAATAGCTTTTAATTATTGAGTGCCTACAAGTACCAGGCTCTGTCCTAGATGTCTCTGTGTACTAACTCATTTAATCCTCGGTCAACCCAAGGAAGTAGATACTATTATGGTTATCAACATCCCATATTGCAGATAAGGAATCTGGAGCAGTGAGAGATTAGGTAACTTGCTGCTCACTATATACATAAGAATCTTTACAGGAAATATTTTAATGGGTTCTAACAAGATCCCTATGAGGTAAGTACAACTGTTCTCCCCCTTTTACAGATGAGGATATTGGTGTGGAGCAGTTAAGCCTTTCACCCTGTGTTATACAGTCAAGATTTGAATTCAGGAAGTTTACCCTGAAAGCTCATGTCCCTAGACACTTTTTTATACATCCCGCCATCAGATAAATTTGGAAAGGTCATATGTAAAAATACAACTCTCCCAGGAAGAACAAAGATTTGATTTACTCGGTAGAATCTCAGTAAGTAATTCCATACAGCTTAACCCATTGACCTATCTCAGTTAAAGCGAGGCCATGGGGCAGATACATAACGTCACTGGTATCTATAGCAACATCCACAACACAGCCAGGCCCGGACCCCTGCATGCCCACAAAGGCAAGTGGGTCGGTCCATCCTCTAGAACCCTTCTGAAAGCTCCCAGCTGGTATGGTCACTCACTGGTGCTCTCACAGTAGCCCCAAACTGGCCACCCCTTGAAGTTCTCGTAACTGCATTGGCAATGTACTTATTTTAGTGAATGAAAAATCACAAAAACAATGAGACTTTAACTATACAAATAAGGTTGATAAAACTATGTACAGTACAGGAATTCTCTGGAATGCCTTCTCCAATTATTGCTTCAACAAAAATCAGTGGAATTTCTGTTGAATATACTGCCAAAAAAGAGAGAAAGGCCTTCCTCATTATTTTTCACACCGACCTTGGCATATAATATATTTAGTCAAAACCTGGGTACAGAGAATGTTACCAGGATGCAAGGCATGAAATCTTTCTGTGCCATTTAAATTGGGCTGAATTCCATTATAAGGAACTCCCAAGGGGTGTTTAAAATCTTTTACAGTGTTCAAACTTCATTGTTAAATTTTTCTTGTATAAAGACCACATGCTTGCATGGTTACATTAAGAGAGAGAGACTAGAGGAATAGAAATGCGTTCTGGGATGTCATTTATGATTATTATAATACAAATTTGGCTTTCAATAAATTACTTATCTTGGGCAGAAATTCTGGCAACTCATTCATGGTAGTTCTGTAATTTCTTAATGTGGAGTTATAGGAGTCTTGGAAACATTTACAATAGTAAGCGTTAAATACATTACATTTATACTTGTTCTTATTCACTCATTTGTTCATCCAACAAGTATTAATTTAGTGCCTGCCAATAATACAGCACTGGGGGGAAATATAAAGTGTTTGTATACTCTAGCCCCTACCAGAGAACCTGCCATTTATTTAGAAATATGCATAAATTGCACAGTTGACTAATAATGTTACTTAAGCATATTGTTGTATCAAAAAGAATGATGTAGAAAATAAGCGCTACAATTGTTGAGAGGAAGGTAGACCTTTATACCTGGAACGAAGAGGAATAGCTTTCTGTAGTGGGTATGATTTGGGAAAAGAGCTGGTTACAAAGAAGAAAAGGGCCTTCCAGGAACTGCATGGGCAACAGTTCGAGGGTTGAAAATATAAGGACATTCTGGATGAAGCAGATTTTCTTTTGGGAAGAAGCAGAAAATATGGATGCTCAGTTAATGGAATCTTTTAAATAAAAGTGTCAGGTATTTGAACTTTGGTCTGTAGGTACTGGAGAGCCATTGGAGTCCTTTTAATAGAGGAATGAAACTATTTCATTTGTATTTTAGGTACACTGATTTCACAGTATGGTATGTAGGATGACTTGGAAATAGAGCCAACTAAGAAGTTGCTATGGTTGAGTTTCTGGTCAAGATGGTGGAATAGATGGTCCCCAGAATCACTCTGTCCAACAAATCAACAAATTTACAATGAAATAAAGGTAACATCAGCCAAACTAGTGCCACTGCAGCTCAGGGGAAGAGGAGGAGAGACCTATGGAGTTCATGAAGGTGGGAGAAACCATGAAGAGAGAAAGAAAAAGCTGCTCCGAGAGTTTGGGCCGCAGCTGTTTTAATGCTGGAGCTGCTGAGTGCATGGAGCAAGAGGCAGCAGAAGCTGCAGCTGTGTCCTTCAGATGGAGTTACTTGGAGGTGGAAGGGGAGAAGAGGGCCTTGGTGGCCCCCAGGACAGCAAGATCACTAATAGGGTTCCTGTGGACCCCTCTCTGAGTGAAGAGTCAGAACAGCTAAAAAAGGGGAGCCATTCAGAGGCTGGTGAGTCAACACAAGGGACCAGCACAGGGCCCATCCCATGCAAAGAGTTTGGAGTGTGGGCAGCAGGGAAGACGGGCCCACTGGAAGAACACTGGGACACAGCAAGGACAGCCAATCCGCCCCCTAATCAGCACAGGACCACTCAGAGGAGACTGGTCGGGAATGCAGAATTGCATGGGGTGCAGTTTGATGAGAAAACTCGGGCCCAGATCAGAGTTTCTATACATCCCAGGTGCACCAAGTCTCTGGAGAGCCTGAAGTACCTGTAAGGTCACCCATAAAACCCTGAGCTGCACAAAAAGCCTTCCCTAGGGAAACAGCAGCAAAGCAACAATTTAACTCAACCGCACAGCTCAAGTACTGGTTCCCACAGGAAGTTTCCCCATTTTAGAAGTAAGCAAAGGACTTAAAAATTAGTTACAGCCCAGGCACACCATTAGTGCTTTGAGGCCCACCAGGGAACATGAGGCATGGAGCCAAGGACAGAACCCCTGCCCACAGCCACTCACAACACCAGCACCTTGGGGCCTGCCCAGGGGCCCAAGGCATGCAGCTGGGGACCGGAACCCCTGCCCCAAACCAGGCACACCTTGCCAGTGCCTCAGGGCCTGCCCAGGGACCTGAGGCATGGAGAAGGGGACTGGACCCCCCACCCACTACCAGGCACACTGCACCAGCACCACAGGGCCCGCCCAGCGACCTAAGGCATGGAGAAGAGGGCTGGACCCCCCCACTCCCACAACCAAGCACACCACATCAGCACCTTGGGGCCCACCTGGGGACTGGAGCCAGGGACCAGGCTCTCCTCCCACAAACAGACACACCACGCCAGTGCCTGGGGACCCACCTGGGGACCTGGGGTGTGGAGCCAGGGACCAGACACTCCCCACAACCAGGCACACTGCCAGCACCAAGGAGCATGAAAAAAACATCACCTCCATGTGGGTGGCCCACCACAGCCACCACAATAACCATGGCTGCCATGAAAGCAGCTAGATGCCACACCCACCATGCAGATGGTCCGCCAGCCACTGGAGTGCATTGACACAAGGAGAGTCACCAGTGGAGATAAAGAAAAGAAGAGGATGTCTCTTTCCACAAAGCCCATTCCAGAGTGACAGAAGCAGCATCTGCTCTGTGATAATATTGGGGGACCTGATCACACCTCTCAGCATTGGACAGATCATCTAGGCAACAGATCAACACAGTAACCACTACTCTTTCAGAAGGAGAGAAGAAATCTAGGGTAATTAGAGGGGGGAGGGGGGAGTGAGAGGGGGAGGGGGAGATTTTGGACAAGGGGCATAAGGAATAACTACGATGTGTAACAATATATATGCTAGTAATATTTATTTGATCAACATATCTCAATGTTGAACCCCAAAAATATGTATAATCAATTTTGATTCAATAAAAAAATTATTTTAAAGAAAGAAGTTGCTATGGTTACAATTGGAAATAACCTACATATCCATCAGTAGAGGACTGATTAAATAATTATGATATAGCCATACAATGTATACTTTCCAGTTAAAAAAACAAAGCTCCTTAACTATTTTTATATAATAATGACCAAGACATGATAAATAAAAGAAGCAAGGTTTGCAAACTTTTCACTATGATCCCTCAAGTATAAAAGGTTTATACTCAAAATAAGAATAAATAATAACATTTACATATATACTGCTGTGGTAATTTATTTATGAACTAACAAAAAACTGAACTTGGCTGGCAGCCAGGGAGGAAGGAACTATGAAGATCTGTGAAAGGAAAACGTGGCAGGTGTTGGTAACGCACTTAAGTACAGAGATGAAAGACAATGAAACATCACGTGTCTGCAAGACTGCAAGCCTGAAGGGCTGCAGAAGTGGTTAAGAAGGAAGGGTAAATAAGGAGTTTACAAAATTCACTCTTGTTACTCACTCTGGTTCATCCATAGGCCTCCACTCCACATAGTGATAGAGTCTCTGTACATTTTTTAACCACTCCCTGAGTATTTCAGTCATATTATCCACATTGTGATCAGTGGCTGCCCTGCATGAGAGAAAACGCAGTATACTTTAGTTATGTCATCCAAAGAAAGGGGGGGAAATCCAAAGGACCCCATTCTAACTGAAAGGAGAATGATCAGTTCTGGCAAAAAATTGTATGCATGGCAATAATGTCTTCACGGTCCAAACTAGACAATGAATTTCTGAAGTGAGAGATGCTGCTTAAAATCATCTTTATATCATGAGTTGCATAAACAGGGTTTAGCCAATTGTAGAATTCATAACGATTGTATTAATAAACATATGAAAACACAAAAACAGTATAAGCAAGAAATGAATTAACCTAGAGTCAGTTAATGAGTCTTTTTGAAAATTTTCCCATTTGTTTTACTTTTTAGTTATCTAAGATGTAAATTCTGCTAACATTTACCTTCAATTTAAGCAGCAATTCAGTTTCATGTTCGTTTCAAGTCAATTTTTAGGTCACAACAAAATATCTAGTCAGTGCTGATTTAATCATATATATAAGAGGGTGAAACCACAATAATAATTCCCAATATAAAACTTGAAATCTAAGGTATCTTCACCTACCTATTTTGGGTTTATACAAAATACATTATCTTCAGAAGCCTTCAAATATCGTATGTAAAACTTGTTTCTATTCTACACTGAAAGCTTAAAAAATGATTCCACTTCTAACAGGGCTTAACTCACTTATTAAAATATTTTCAAATTTTATCACAAAGCAAAACCCAACTCCATGCTGTATATGAGATACATGTGCAAATCAAAGTTATCCAGAACACCTAAAACTGAAGAGATAAACCAATGAAGTTAAAAAAAAAAAAAAAAAAAAGGAAAGAAAACAGGGGTTATAATGCTGACATCAAATAAGGTAGAATTCAGGCCCCAAAATATTAAAAATTACAAAGAAGGAGACTTTATAGTACTAAAAGATGCAATTCACATCAAAGATAGAGTAGGTATAAATATCTATGCACCTTCATATAGTACAGGGGTTGGCAAACTTGTTCTTTAAGAGGTAGATAGTAAATATTTTAAGCTTGAGGCCATACACTCTCTGTGGCAACTACTTAATGCTGCCATTGTAGTAATAAAGCAGCCATAAACAATATGTAAATGGATGAGCATTGCTGTGTTTCAATAAAACTTTATTTACAGAAACAGGCAGCTGGTCTTCAGGCTGTAGTTTGCTGATCCCTGATACAGTAGAAAGTATAGAAACTTCAAAGAAAAACAGAAACATCATAAGAAATGATAACGTGCAACTTCCAGTTGAAGATAGCATGAGTGAGGAAAAAAGTAAATACACAGAATATCTGTACAACACAATAATAGAGACTATAAGTTCTTCTTACGTTTATGGGGAACATTTACTAACATTGACCAACAACTACATCACAAAGAAATCCTCCATAAAATTGAAATAATATAAACAACATTTTCTGATCACAGTGCTAAACTAGAATTAATAATAAAAAACAAAAAATTCCATTAAAAATTCTCTTAGAGGGCCGAGCCCGTGGCACACTCGGGAGAGTGCGGCGCTGGGAGCGCGGCGACGCTCCCGCTGCGGGTTCGGATCCTATATGGGAATGGCCGGTGCACTCACTGGTCACGAAAAAAAAAGAAAAAAAAAAGAAAAAAAAATTCTCTTAGAAATACAAACCAATTTTAGAACTTCTAAAAATTAATAGTAAAAACACTGCCTATCAGAATTTTGGAATATAATTAAAGCAGTGATCAGAAAAAACATTATAGTTTCAATGTTCAAATTGATAAAAATAAATGAGTTAAATTCCTACTCAAAAAGCTAGAAAAAGAGTAGCAAAGCAGGAAATTCATAGTACAGATAAAGGCAGAAAGTGATGAGGTATAAAACAGAAAAAGAGTGAACTATAAACAATCTGAAATGCTACTTCTTTGAGAAAAACCAACAAAAGACAAGCACTAGTTAAGACACCTACTCAAGACAACACAAACATAAGAAATGAGAAATGACAAGTGGGGAGGAATATGGTTGATTTGAAAGAAAAATTTTTTTAAACTTAAGCAACTGCTCAATGAAAAATATGAGGGTACTTCAAAAAAGTTCATGAAAAAATAGAATTGAAAGAAAATATGAGTATTTCCATGAACTTTTTGAAGTATCCTCATATATTTGAAAAGTGGATAAAAGGGAAGATTTCCTAGAAAAACTGTGGATGTTTTTCTGCACATTAGCAATTTTGCACATTAGCAAAATTGACTCCAGTAGAGATATAAAACTTAAATGAATAATGTTCACGGAAGAAATAAAAAAAACACTAGGCCCAGATGGTTTCACAGAGGAATTCTACCAACTCTTGCACTCGATATTTCCAAAGTTACATAGCTTGTTCTCTAGAGTGTAGAAAGAAAGTGAAAGTTCTAAGTTATTTTAATAATGAAAACATAATATTCATATTTAAACTTAAAGAGTAATGCACACAAGCATACACACACACAACTACAGACCAATATCTTTTAATGAATATGCTGCAAAAACTTTAAAGTATTTGCAAATGGAATCCAACATCCTATCAAGAAAATATTATAGCATAACCTAAGATTGTTCAATATAAAGGTAATTCATAAACATAACTCACTTATTAACAGACCTGAAGAAAAATCATATGATTATCTCTGCAAATTTGTAAAAGGACTTTAAAAAAAATCAACACCTATTCCTGATTTTTCAAAACCACACAGAATAAAACTAAAACAGATATTAAAACATACTATAAAGCCACTACAATTAAAACTACGGGGTAATGACACAGGGATAGATGGGAGACCAGTGGAACAGAATAGAAAGTACAGAAATTAGTATATGATAAAGGTGGCACCTCAACTCATTGGGGTGAAGAGACTTTCAGAAAAGATGTTGAGACAACTGGATAGCTAGTTGGAAAAAAGATAAAATTGGATGCATACCTCACACCACACACAGCAATAATTCCAAGAAGATAAGAAGTCTACATGAAAAACTAAAATAAAAACATACAAGCAGTTACAGAAAACAGGACTAAATTTCTTTATAATCTGGGTAGTTAAAAGGATTTCTAACTATGATTCAAAATCCAGATGCAAAAAAGAAAAGATTCATAAATATGACTACTTAAAAATTTAACTATCAGTTTGTAAGGCAGAAAAAAACACTGTAAACAAAGGCACAAAACAAACTGAGAGAAAATATTTGCAGACTATGCAAGGCTAATTTCCCTAATTAGTAAAGTATTCTTAGAAAAAGAGAAAAATAGCTAAAAATTTGATAGAAAAGTGAGCAAAAGACAAGAGCAAACAATTTACAAGAAAAAGATAAAAATAGCTCATATCAAAAGATGCTCAAATTCAGCTGTGATAAAAGAGAAGCAAATTAAAACTACATTGAGGTACCGTTTCTTACCTATCAGATTGACAAAAATTCTAAAGCTAGACTGTACCCTCTCTTGGAAAGGATTCCTGAAAATGGGCACTGTCATACATTGCTGGTGGAGTGCCAAATGGAATAATCCTACGAAAGGTAAACTGACATAAACCTAACATAATGACATTTGCATTTTTCTTTTGACCCAAAATTCCACTTCCAGAAATTTACCCTGAATGTCAGTCTCCACGTAACTTTTTAAAAATGCACGGCGTTATTCAGTGTGGTATTAATTGTAATAGCAAAATATTGGAAACAACCTAAATGCTCATCCATGAAAGACCAGTTAAATAAACGTCACTGATTGGGCTACACAGCTGTAAAAAACAATAAGAACAATCTCTGTGAGCTAATATGGAGTGATTTCCAGGATAAGTGAATAAATGAGTTGCAAGAAATATATCCGATGCTACCTTTAAAAAAAAGGGGGGGGACTACATTTTCCAAAAAAAAATACAGAAAGGTTAAACAAGAAACTAATGAAATTGGTAACCAACAGTAAGCATGTGAGAATGGGATGGAAGATACAGGGAAGAGGGTGAGACTATTCTGAGTATCTCATTTATATAGTTTTGACTTTTGAAAAACATACTATTATTTTACATGTGCAAAAACTAAAATTAAGCAAAAAATTATAGGGAAAAAATTCTAATGTCAAATACAAACAGAAACAAATGAAACTTATTACAATTGAAATTGATAACATAACCCCGTGGAAAAAAAAGAATGAACCCAAGTAACTTTTGAACGTAGGACACTGATTATACTTGTACATACTCAGTGGGATACTTTTTAAGGACAAAAATAACTCCAAAAAAATCTTAAATTTCATTCTGTGGATTTTTTTGTTAGTAGTTATATTGTAAAACTTCGTAAACTATATTGTGTGTACGAGGGGTCTTCAAAAAGCTCATGGTAATATTATTTTCATTAGTTTCAATAAATTTTTTGATTTCCTGCTTGATTTCTTCTTGGACCCATATGTCATTAAGTAGAATGCTGTTTAATTTCCATGTGTTTGTATAGTTTCCAAAATTTCATTTGTTATTGATTTCTAGTTTTAATCCATTATGGTCTGAGAAAATACATGGGATAATTCCAATTTTTTTTGAATTTTTTGAGACTTGATTGGAGACCTAATATGTGATCTATCCTGGAGAATGATCCATGTGCTGATGAGAAGAATGAATATTCTGAGGTTGTTGGATGGAATGTTCTGTAGATATCTGCCGATTCCAATTGGTCTAGAGTATTGTTTAGATCTCGTGTTTCTCTACTGATTCTTTGCCTAGATGATCTGTCTAATATTAACAGTGGGGTGTTCAGGTCCCCTGCTATCATAGTATTAGTGTCTATTTCCTTCTTTAGGTCTAATAGTTTGTTTTATAAATCTGGCTGCTCCACCATTGGGTGCATACATATTTATGATTGTTATGTCTTCTTGATGGATCAGTCCTTTTATCATTATGTAGTGTCCCTCATTGTCTCTTTTTATGGTTTTTGGTTTAAAGTCTACTTTGTCAGATATAAGAATAGCTACTCCAGCTCATTTTTCTTTTCTGTTTGCATGGTAAATCTTTTTCCATCCTTTCAACTCTTAGTCTATGTGAGTCTTTATGGGTGAGGTGGGTCTCTTGAAGGCACCATATACTTGGGTCCTCCTTTTTAATCCAGTCAGCCAGTCTGTGTCTTTTGACTGGGGAATTAAAGCATTTTACATTAAGAGTTGTTATTGAAAAGTGTTGATTTATTCCTAGCATTTTATTGATTGTTGTTTGGTTGTCTTAAGTGTCTTTGGTTCCTTGCTTTCTGATTTACTGTTTGTTTTCTGTGTTTGTCGGTTCCTTAGGTTGTAGATAGGCTTTTTGTTTGTTTGTTTTCTCTTCATGAATGCCATTTTTATTATACTAGTGGGTTGAGATTTTTCATGGGTTTTTATGGCAGTGGTAGTTATTTTTCAGGAACCAAACCCAGTACTCCCTTGAGAATTTCTTGTAAGGGTGTTCGTGTGGCAGTGAACTCCTGCAGTTTTTGTTTGAGTTAACCAAGGATGTGAAAAATCTCTATAATGAGAACTACAAACCACTGCTGAGAGAAATTAGAGAGGATACAAGAAGATGGAAAGATATCCCATGCTCTTGGATTGGAAGAATCAACATAGTGAAAATGTCCATACTACCCAAAGTGATATACAAATTTAATGCAATCCCCATCAAAATCCCAATGACATTTTTCTCAGAAATGGAAAGAACTATCCAGACATTTATACGGAATAACAAAAGACCACACATAGCCAAAGCAATGCTGAGCAAAAAAAATAAAGCTGGAGGCATAACACTACCTGACTTTAAGCTATACTACAAAGCTATAATAACCAAAACAGTATGGTACTGGCATAAAAACAGACACACTGACCAATGGAATAGAATAGAGAATCCAGAAATCAACCCACACACTTACTGCCATCTGATCTTTGACAAAGGCACCAAGCCTATTCACCGGGGAAGGGACTACCTCTTCAGCAAATGGTGCTGGGATAACTGGATATCCATATGCAGGAGAATGAAACTAGATCCATACCTCACACCATATACTAAAATCAACTCAAAATGGATTAAGGATTTAAATATACACCCTGAAACAATAAAACTTCTTAAAGAAAACATAGGAGAAACACTTCAGGAAATAGGACTGCACACAGACTTCATGAATACGACCCCAAAAGCACAGGCAACAAAAGGAAAAATAAACAAATGGGATTATATCAAACTAAAAAGCTTCTGCACAGCAAAAGAAACAATTAACAGAGTTAAAAGACAACCAACAGAGTGGGAGAAAATATTTGCGAAATATACATCTGACAAAGGATTAATATCCAGAATATATAAGGAACTCAAACAACTTTACAAGAAGAAAACAAGCAACCCAATTAAAAAATGGGCAAAAGAGCTAAGTAGGCATTTCTCTAAAGAAGATATACAAATGGCCAACAGACATATGAAAAAATGCTCAACTTCACTCAGCATCCGGGAAATGCAAATCAAAACCACACTGAGATACCATCTCACCCCAGTTAGGATGGCTAAAATCCAAAAGACTCTAAATGATAAATGCTGGCGAGGTTGCGGAGAAAAAGGAACTCGCATTAACTACTAGCAACTTCTCCTACCTCATTTCCTGCCCTTCTCCAACTCAGTCCCACCGTCTAGCTGCACCGGGCATCTTGTTATTCCTTGAATGTGCCAAGCTTCTCCCTCTGCAGGGACTGGGCATCTGCTCTTCCTTCAGCCTGGAGTGCCCCTCCTCTGGATGTCTGCGTGCTTCCCCCCACCCCCTTCATTCAGGTCTCTGCTCAAATGTCCCTACTTCAGAGAGGTCTTCCCTAAGCACTTTATCCTGTCAGTCTAATTACCCAACTTTTCTGTTTCCTCGTGGAGCTTCTGTATTTATTTGAGCAGTTGGGCATAATCTCCCCACCGGACTATAACCTACACGAAGGCTCGGACTTTGTCTCTTGTTCACTGCTGTAGCCCCAGTTTCTGGCACATGATAAGTGCCCAATAAACATTTGTTGACTATTTGAAGGAATTGCTTGGAGACTTTGTTCTCCACTACCTTGCCACCCCTCTGGCACACAAACACTGGTGCCCTACCACCCAGTGTCCTCCAAATCTAAGTTTCTCCTCTAGTCCAAGGTAACTAGTGTGGCAGATTGTATTTTTCAGATGGTCACCACAGTATATGTCCCATATCACATGCCCTTCTTACAAATTGATGTTGATAGCCCTGCCTTTGAGAAGTGTATCTCCTCTTGCATCTGTGCTGACCTGTGATTACAGTGGGACTAAGCTGTGGCTATATAGCATTTGCCTCACTCTCTTGGGTCTCTCCCTCTGGGAACACAGCCTCATGTTGTGGGGAAGACCAAGCCATATGGAGGTGTCCTGACAGATAGTCAGGCTGAGGTCCCAGATGACAGCCAGCACCAACTTCATATATGTGAGGAAACCTTTGAGATGACTCCAACCCCATCCATTGCATGACGGCCACTGCAGGAGACACCCCAGTGAGAACTGCCCGGCTGAGACCAGTTGGCCCCTCTAATCCTTGGGAGATAATAATAAATGATTGCTCTTGTTTTAAACCACCAAGCTTAAGGGTGGCTTGTTATATAGAAATAATAATCAAAACAGATGGGATATGGAGTTGGCCATAAAAGATCTGATTTCTAGTCTCTACTGTGTGCCTCTCACATTCTTCAGCCCCTGGACAGCCCAAGGACTCTGTCCAAACCTCTCCAACCATAGCAAGCATGTAACTATTTCTTCTAACTTTTATCCTAGGTTGATTTAATGAAAATTGGTCATCCTCAGGAATTGCACTTATAAAAATGTATGTAAATATATTGAGATTTTCCAATGATCACCATTCAGTATTTGCCTGGATTCAGCTACTCTTTGGTTAATAAGTCCCCAGGACAGCTGGGTTAATGAGCTTTATTCCATTGTCAGTCTTCTCCGCCCAGCCCCATGCTGGTTCCTGGGAGCAATTCCTTTTCCAGGGAGTCCTTGCCATCTATAAAGCCAGATTCCGTATTCTTCTAGGCACACTCAACTCTGTAGCTGTAGCAACCGCTCACAAGGCTGCTCAACTGCTCTCACCGACCAGTTCTTACTCAAGGGTGGGAGCAAACCCAGGAGCCCCACCACCTCACTGGGCTATTGCCAGGACCAATCTGACAGGGCTTTAATAAGGGAGTCAACATAGTTGTGATGGGGGCTATATGGCAAACCTATGCTCAGAGCTCCTGAAATGCAGTTAAACATCGAATCTGGAAAATTAGCTCGAGATGGAAATATATGCAAAAAAATGCAACCTACAGCTGGGGGGTGGAAAGAAGAAAACAAGAAGACTGGATAGGCAGGGCATTACAGAATTGGTCAGTGCAAAAGCAATGGTTAAGATCATGAGATCTGGCTTTTGGTGCGCCTGACTCTGCCACTTCCAAGCAGTGTGACCTTGGGCAAGTCCCTTACCCTCTGTAAGACTCAATTTCCTCATTTGTGAAGTGGAACTAATGATAGAACCTCCCTCATGGGGATACTTACTGTATGGAAGGAATGAACACATGTATGCAAAAGCAAGCACTGAAAACTGGCACAAGGGAGGCCCCCAGTAAGTGGGAGCTCTCATGTTTCACCAAGATGGGTCAAGAAGACCACACCAGGGGATGGTTAGAAGACTGCAGGAATCTGTGCAGTGATTTTGGAGCTGTAGTGGGGGAACTTTGAAATTGGCAAGGCCACCACTTTGCTTCAGGGATGCTGTCCAAGAGCCTTGGGCTTTTATATTCCTTTCCCCCTCACCCCCGTAAGAACCACCTCCGCCTCCTCGACAGCTGCCACTCTTGGATTGCTTTTGAGCTGCTACAAATGTGGGCCCCTGGGACTAAAACCCTGGGAAAACCCTGCCTCCATCCTCTCCCATATCTCACTTGAAGGTTGAGTGAAGGGCCAATTTGCAACACTTAACATAAAAGCCAGAAAATCCACTTAATGCCCTTGGTTTCCCACGCACTAGTGGTAGAGCAGTCACATTTGCACAAAGAGGCATGTACTAAAATAGGCAGTTTGAAATATTCCTGGCAGATGGTGCTAAATATAGACACAGTGACAGATTGGCCCCACAGAACAACTCTTCTCCCAAGCCTTAAGAACGTACTAGAGCCGAGAAGCTCCTATTCTAGCTTCTTTTTTTCAAAAGATTGTGGCAACAGCCCCAGGATCTCACTGTGCTAGAGAACTGCTAAGATTTACAGAAGGGAGGTACCTCTGGGGGTGAACGCCAGCACGAAGCTGAGAGGTTCCCAAATCCCACAAAGGCTGGAAGGAAAAAAAAAGGTGCAAATATGGAGATCCGATGAGCTGGATTCCATTGAACATTTTGAAAGATTACTCTGCCGAGATGTCTTTTATATGAGCAAAAATCTACAGAATGGAAGAGGAGGCAGTATAGTGCAATGGTAAAGGGTGGAGGTTTGGGGGGTCGGAGTGCTGAGGTTTGAACCTTTGTTTTTCCCCTTGCTAGCTATATGAACTTGGCCAAGTTATTTAACCTACTGGTGCCTCAGTTTTTCATCTGCGGAATAGGGATAATAACAGTACTTACTGCATGTGAAGATTAAATAAGGTAACGTATGTAAAGGCCAGGCACAGTACCTGGTAGAAAATAACTTGCATGGATGGTAGCTGTTTTATTTAATGGACTAGGAGGAGAGAAAGATACCTAAAATATGACTATAGTATTTTAAGGTAGGGAGGAATATTTTGGATAAAAACAAAGTTGAAATTAAAAATAAAGTCAAGTTGCAAATCCTTAAATAGTTTCTCTGTACACTGAGATTGTATTTGGAATAGGCAATACCATAAATACCCAGTGGAAAGCTGGAGTATAAGAGGCTGGCTTCCATGCAAGGGGGACATATTCTGGGGGCTTGATCACCATCTTAAATGGGAAGGAAACCCTATCTTGTCACAACTAGTAAGAGCAAAGGACTTTGAACATTGAGAAATTTGCTGTCTGACTTCCATACAGTAAACCACTTAAAAGACTGGGAGGTTTTCTCTTTAACTGTAATGACAGAGCTTGCCTGCTAGTCTGTGGCAAGTGCAGTGAGGGGCCTAGAAGGTGGCCCTGTGTCTGGCTCTTTCTCTGCCACATGGCATGCTCCTTTGAGATGGTGCCCCTGGTTTCCATCCCATTTTGTTCTCTCCAAATTTTGGAGTTAGAGTTTTTAAGGTTTATTTTATGCTGTATGCAGAGCTAGGACTATGACCCAAAGGCTAAGAGAAATGTTGGTTTTTTAGTTGTTCTTGGAGACTAAACTGCTCCTGACAGCCTGCCCCCTGGAGTTAGAGGAGTCTTTTCTAGACAATTTTCTCAGTGGGGGACGTGGTAAAGGCAACATCTGCGGGACAATTATGGAATTACTTTCAGGGCTCTGGCCCCAGAAATAACAGGCCAGTACATAGTCTCTTGGTACAGACCTGCCTATATCCTTACATCTTGAACAAGTTAAAGTAGACTAACTGCTGATACAAACAAACCTCAACATTTCAGAGGCTTAATTGAGTAAAAGTTTATTTCTCTGTCAAGCAAAGTCCATTGGCCCTGGGATGGGGAAGAGAGGGCATAGGCTGTCTCTGCTCCATACAGTAATTCAAGGACCCATGTTGACAGACGCCCTGCCATTTTCAATGTGTGGCTTCCAAAGTTGCCTGGATTTCACCACCCAGTAGCAGATGGAGAAGGTTCATTGAGAGCCCCATGGGAAGATTGTTTAGGTCAAGTCTAGAAGTGGCACACATCACTTCCACTCACATTCTGCTGGCTGGTACCTAGTCACATGATCACATATAATGCAAAGGAGGGAAATGTAGTTTCTCTGTTTGCCCAGGACAGAGAAGAAAAACAGGAATTTTGTTGATCAGCTGGCACTCTTTCACACACTTCTTGAAGTGCCAGTTCAACAGACCAAGAGACATTTTGAAGAAACATTTTGAAGAAATTCCAAAACTTTTTTCAAATTTCCTGTGCTGTTTTCACTCGATCTTTGAATCGAACTTGATAACTAGTTGCTTCTAATCTACATCTCTTCCTGTTAAGTCTTGTAATCAAAGGATATCACAGCTTCCCTACAATGGGAGTGGGATTGCTTTGTCTCTCATAGCCTAAGTTTCCTTGTGAATGGCATGGTGAATGAGTGCCTCCTTCTAAGAAGAAAATACTAATTACTTTTTAAAAGAAAGCTTATTTCCCTCAGTGCAAGAGTTGGAGTTTTGCATTTTGCATCATTGCTGGGGTTTTAGGAAAACTACTACGGATACTTCTCCAATGCTGTTTGAACTTGTTTTATCAACAGGCTGCAAAAGAGCCTAATAGACAAAGAAAGAAAAAAGAAAAAAAAGTAAAAGAATGCTTCATTCATGAAAGGAACAGTACTGTAATGACATAGAATAGCTCCCCAGTGTTTTAAGTAGGAACCACCAGATGCCTTCCTCATTTCTACTGAAGTCTGTTATATACATAGATATATACTTGTATGTTTATATCATTCTCTTAACTTTATGATCACTTTTCAACAATATTAATGGAAGTAAATTGTATTGATAGTAACCCTAACAAAAATTTCATTACAGTCAAAAATTGCAGTAATATCGCTGAGTTTACAGTCAACTGCTATAGTAAGACACAAATATAATAAAATTTAATATACACTCTATTTATATAAGCTTAGGACATCTTTTTCACTTTATTACATTAAGTTTTGTTTTCACTAAATGTTTTTACATTGACCAATAGTTCTAAAACTTTGTTGTGCATCAAAGTTACATGAACAGCTTGTTAAAAATATAGATTCCTAGAATCTAGCCTGGACCTATTGAATGTAAGGGGTGGGATTGGGGCATATGTATTTTTAACAAGTTTGCCAGGTGGTTTTGATGTACACTAAAACTTGAGAACTATGCCTCATGTATCTGGCATATAGTAGGCACTAGATTTATGTTTGATGGATGAATGAGTGAATGAATGAACCAAATAAAATAGTACTCTTACAAATAAATTTGTTACTGAGACTAGAGCACTAAAATAAAAATTCATTGGCAATTTACTGTCACGAATATTAAACACAAAACCAGGAAATGATTTAATCACCAGGAAAGCTGCAATAATAATTCAGTTTTATTTGTAAAATGCTTGTTGCCAGGTTTCACTGACATCAACTATTCAAATTACTACTAGAATGCCAGAAAGTCATAGATAGATCATGCAGTTATTAGGGGAGGGTAGGTCACACTTTCAGGGAGATGTATGGATTGGGGTAAAATAATTTTGATGAAAATGCAGTCTTATTAACATGAAAGTCTCCATGCTACCAGTGTTTTAGGTACCTCTGGCTGAGAATGATTTATCTAGTGTCAAGAACAATTTCAGGATCACTCAGTTAATGAGAGTTCATTACTAAATGGCAAGTGCTTTACCAAGAGTTGGACTCCCCTAAAACAAAAACAATTTAAAGTTTCCAGCAAGGTGCCACATACCTTCCTGGATATAATATCCTCCAGGTTTTCCTCCTACCTCTCAGTATGCTCCTTCTCTGCTTTTCAGGCTCATTATCCTCTACTTAGCTATTAAACATTACCATTCCTCAAAGGTTTGTCCTACACCCTTTCCTTTATCTTATGCTCTAGGGAGTGTGACCTATCTCCATGGCTTTAATGACTATATACTTATTCATGATACCCAAATTGCTGTCTCCAGCCCGCACCTCTCCAGTTGGCCATATAGACCAGCTGTGATTGGAACATCCCACCCAAATCACTGGAGTACCATCCCCATTGTAATAACATTAAGAGAGTGGGAAATCCAACTATGGTATTTGAAAGGGTAGACCTTTGAGAAGTGATTGGATCACGAGGACTCTCATTATGAATGGACTAATCCATTCATGGGTTAACGGACTGATGGTTTAATGGGTTATCAGGGAATAGACTGACGATGTTATAAGGAAAGCAAGTGAGCACGTGGAAATGCTCTTGTCATTCTTACCATGAGATTGCCTGCATAACCACAAGAATTTGTAGAGAGTTTCCACCAAGAACAAGGCCGTCACCAGATGTATCCCTGGATCTTGGACTTCCCAGCCTCCAAAACTGTAAGAAATAAACTTTGTTTCTTTATACATTACACAGTTTCAGGTATTCTGTTATAAGCAACAGAAAACTCACTAATACAAAACCCTATGAGAAAAGTTTACAAAACTTAGGTCCAACTTTCATGAGTAAAAGAAAAATATCAGTCAATCTTTTCTTTTATTTTTAACTAATTAAGCATATAGATTATGTAAAGTATCTGACAATAACAGATACATGTAAAAGATTTTGACATCATATGCCAAGTACTCAATATATATATAGTACATGCTGGGTTTTTTCCCTGAAGTTGTTATATATTACAACCCTCTAAAGTAGAATAAACATTAAATTTCAAAACTACATTAAGATGTGTATCTGAGTAGATAGTGTCAATCACACTGAGATGGAATGATATTTGTCTGGGATCCTGAACACCCGATCTTGGACCAGCCACCTGTGGCAACCTCTCTCAGGTTCAGAAGGGAAAAGTACACATGCAGGAAGCAACCTCTCTTGTTTAACACTCTGAAGTTTTAACCCCCTTTTAACCTCCCCACTGAGAATTAACCCCTGCTGAGCTGCACAGGGTCACCTGACACCGGCAGGACTCCTTCACCTGGAGGAGTCAGCCAAATAGCCTGGATCAGAATCAAGCACAGTGGCCTGTTTCCTTGAGACCTGCATCCAGTTCTGGTCCTCAAGAGCCTACCACTTTGATAACTAGAAAGTGCAAGGAGAGATAAATCCAAAGGAAAAACACAAGGGGAAAAGGAGAGTTGCCTCCCATGGCCAAAAGCAATCGGTACCCCTCACATCTCCCACCCTTTGCCTGGAATCTCTCTCAGTATTCCACTGGTATTGACCCACTGAAGACATCCTCCTTACAGTGGGGATGAGGAGCCTTGTACTCTCCTGGGAGACTACAGGGTGCTACTTGTTTGGTGATGTATTTATTTATCCAACTAATATTTCTGGGTAACTAATATGTGTCAGGCACTGTTCTAGGTACTAGGCATACATCAGTGATGAAAAATCCCTACCATCATGGGACATTTATATTCTAGTATATAAATAAAATATACACTGAGTTATATGATGATAAGTCCTGTGAAGAAAAATAAAGTAGGGACAGTGGATAGGGAATGTCACGCTATTACAATAACCTGAGCAAGAGAGGACAGTGCTCAAAAGTGACAGCTGGAGATGTGAATACTCCACTCTCAATAACTGATAGAACAACTAGACAGAAAGTCAGCAAGGACACAGGAGACTTAAACAACACTTGACCTCACTGATGCTTATAAAACAGTCCACCCAAGGACAGCAGAATAGACATTCTTTTCAAGCACACATGGAACATTCTCCAGAATAGACCATAGGGTGGGCCATAAAACAAGTTTTAATAAATTTAAAAGGTTTGAAATCATGAAAAGTATGTTCTTCAGAAACAATACAATTAAATTGGAAATCAACAACAGAAGGAAGTTTGAGGAATCAACGAATACTTGTAAATTAAATAAAATACTTCTAAATAACCCATTTGTCAAAAAAAAACATCAGAAGGAAAATTTTTAAATATTTAGAGCTGAACAAAAATAAAAACTCAACATATCAAAAATTATGGGATGCATCCAGAGCAGAGATTAGATGGAAAGATATAGCAATAAATGCTTACAGTGGAACAGAAAAAAAGATATCAAATGAATACCTTGAATGCCTACCATAAGAAACTTAGAAATGAAGGAAATAATAGAGGTTAGAGTAGAAGACAATGAAATAGAAAGAAAAACAAGAGAAAATCAATGACATCAAAAATTATTTTTTTGAAAAGATCAACAAAATTGAATCAATCTTTAGCCAGCCTGACCAGAAAATAAAACAAGAAGACATAAATTACCAAAATCAGGGAAAAAACTGGGATAATCACTACCGATCTTAAAATTAAAGGATTATAAGTGAATATTACGAACAACTTTGTACCAACATATTAGACAATTTACATATAATGGACAAAGAAGATTTGAATAGACCCTTGACAAGTAAAGACATTGAATTAGTAATTTAAAATCTTCCCACAAAGAAAAATTCAGTCCCAAATGACTTCAATGGTGAATTCTAACAAATATTTTAAAGAGAAGTAATTCCAATTCTTCACAAACACTTTCAGAAAAGAGTAGAAGGAAAGACTTCCAAACACATTCTATGAGCCCAGTATTAACTTCACTGATCCAAAAGTCAAAGATCTTTCTTTTTTTTTTTTGGCTTTCCAAATGAAAGTTTATTCAGATAATCCAGCAGATCCAGTACTCCTACTTGGGAAATATGTGATCAGTTTTGGATGGATTTTGCAATCTGCTCCTACACATATGTAAGACATTTTCCCCACTCTTTTTAATAAAATATAATCAGATTCCTGAATTTTTGTGTATGGAGCAAAAATTGTTCCACTGACAATTGGAACTATTGACTATCACACATAATGTATCACACATGATATCCAAAGTGTAGGGACATTGTTAGTCCATAACACAACATTAGATGAAGACATCTTAAGAAAAATACAAAATCCTTAAAATTTTAACAAGCTGAATCCAGAAACATGTAAAAAGAATTACATGCCATCACTAAGTGAAACTTGTCCAAGGAATATAAGGCTGGTTTAGCATTCAAAAACCAATTAATATAATATACCTTATTAATAGAATAAAGAACAAAACCCACATAATCATCTCAGTAGATGCAGAAGAAGTATTTAACAAAATCTGACACCATTTATGATAAAAACTATCAACAAACTAGGAATACAAGTGAACTTTTTTAACCTGATAAAGGGAATCTACAACTTATAGTTAACATATTTGATTCTGATAGACTGTTTTCCTGCTAAGATTAAGAATTAGGCAAGGATATCCATTCTTACTCCTTTTATTACACATTGCTCCAAAGTTATAGCCTGTTTAATAGTGCAAGAAAAAAAAAAGAAAGAAAGAAAGGCATACTAACTGGAACAAAAGAAGTAAAACTGCCTTTATTCTCAGATAACATGATCTTGTATGTAGAAAATCCTAAGAAATACACACGTAAAAAAATCAATTAGCACTAATAAACAAATTTAGCAATTGCAGGATATGGGATCAATGTACAAAAATCAATTGTATTTCTACACACTAGCAAGGAACAATCCAAAACTAAAATTAAGAATTTCATTCACAATAGTATCAAAAAGAATAAAATGCTTAAGAATCAATTTAACAAAAGAAGTACAAGGCAGGATTTTACAATAAAAACAATAAAACATTGTTAAATAAATGGAGATACATTCCATGTTCATGAATTGGAGACTCAATGTTATTAAGATAGCAATTCTCCCTAAAATGATTTGTAGATTTCATAGCGTGACCCCTATGAAATTCCTGGCAAGGAAATTTTTTTTGAAAAAATTGGCCATCTTCTTCTAAAATGAATATAAAAATGCAAAGAACCTAGAATAGCTGAAACAATCTTGACAAAGAACGAAGTGAGACTTAACACTACTCAATTTTAAACTTACCACAAAGCTATAGTAATCAAGACAATGTGGTGCTGATGTAGGACAGGCACATAGACCAATGGAACAGAACTGAGAATCCAAAAAGAAACCCTCACATTTACCGTCAATTGATTTTTGACAAATGTGCTAAGGTAATTCAATGAGGGAAAGCATAGTCTTTCCAATAAATGGTGCTGAGACAATTGGATATTCACATGCAAAAATAAATAAATAAATAAAAGAAAAAGAATGCAGACACTAACGTCACAGTATACACAAAAATTAGCTCGAAATGGATCATAGCCAATGTCTAAGTGAGATCATAAAATTTTTAGAAGAAAACATACAGAAAAAATAACATTGGATTAGGCAAAGAATTCTTAGATATGACACCAAAAACATAATCCAGAAAAGAGAAAACTTTATCAAAATTAAAAATTTTGCTCTTCTAAAAGGCACCATTTGGGAAATGAAAGGCAAGAAATAAACTGGAAGGAAAGTTTTGTAAATCATACATCAGATAAAGGACTTGTATTCAGAATATACAAATAACTCGTATAACTCAATAACAAGACAAACAACACAATTTAAAAATGGGTAAAAGATTTGAATGGACATTTCACCAAAGAAAAATAGGAATAGCTAACAGACACATACTACTACACCCCCCACTAGAATGGCTATAATTAAAAAGACAGACGGCAACCTGTGCTTGTGAGGATGTGGGGAAGTTAGAACCTTCATGCATGTGAGAATGAAAAATGGTAGAACCACTTTGGAAAAGAGGATGGCAGCTTCCTATAAAATGAAACACATGCTTACCATACATCCCAGCAATTTCTCATCTATATATCCACACAAAGACTTACACATTAATGTTCATAGCAGAATTATTCATTATAGCCCCAAACTGGAAACAACCCAAATGTCCATCAACTGATGAAGGATAAACACAATGTGGTATATCCATGCAACGGAACACTATTCAAGATTGAAAAGGAGCAAACGACTGATGCATGGTATGACATAGATAAACCTTAAAAACATTATTCTAAGTGAAAGAAGCCACGCACAAAACATTACATATTGTGTGATTCCATTTATATGATATGCCCAGAGATGACAAATTTATAGATACAGAAAACAGATCAATGGTTGCCTGGGGTTGAAAGTGGGAGCAGGATTGACTGCAAATAGGCACAAAAAAACATTTTGTGGTGATGGAGATTTTCAAAAACTGGATTGTGATGATTATACAATTATATACACTTACTAAAAATCATTGACTTGTACACTTACAATAGGTGGATTTTCTACTATAGAAATTATATTGGAAGCTTCTTATAAACAAGTAAAGCTTCTTATATACCTCAATAAAGCTTTTTTTTTAAAGAGGTGACATGGCTTGGACCATAAATCTCAGAGGAGAGGGGGTAAGAAGTGACAGATGGTAGAAGCCATCACACTAATGGGCAGGTCAAATAGGGAGCTGAGAGTCTTGATCTAGGGTCACTACCTGGGTCAATATACCCATAAAAACAATACTTGGGCTTCAATTTCCCACCATGGACCATTACTGCAGATCTTTGTTTCTTAGGAAATCCTACAAAGATATAAGAAAATATTTGCATTTATATATCATGAAGACCCTTGGCACAGAGGCTCCCCCATTTCTATTGCTGAGGTCCCCAGGCCTGTACCTGAGTAAGCTATCACTTGAAGTGCAGTCAGTTCTCCTTGGACTGTAATGCCTTTCACCTGGAAGTCCAGAAGATGGCTCTAGGTGGGGGATGTGAGGCAGTGTTGAAGGTGGAAGACTTCAGAGTCCTCTCAGAAGGCGAGTGAGGAAAGATATATTATTTTCTATAAGTCACTGCCAGGTAACTCAGTCTGTCCAAGGGCATCTCACTCATACCAAAGTCCTTACAGGGGCGCTACATGATTCATCCCCCATTACCTCTCTGACCTCGTCTCAATACTATGCCCTCTCTCACTCTGCTCCAGCCACTTCCTTCTCCTTGGTGTTCCCCAAACTCACCAGGCATGTCCTGTCTCAGGGCATTTGCACTGGCTGTTTCCTCTTCTTGGAATGCTTTTCTCCAAATACCCATATACTAACTCTCTCACTTCCTTCAAGCTTTTCCTCAAAAATCACTATTTCAGTGAGACCTTCTCTGGTCATCCTATTTAAAATCGTACCCTCAACTCTCCCATCCCCCCTTCCCTGCTTTATTTCTTCCATACTATTTATAGCCATCTGACACACTACATATTTTTCTTTTATATCTTTTTTATTGCTTATCTTGTGACAATGCTTGTCATTTAGTAGGCTGTGAATACATACTGAATGAATGAACAGCTGACAAGCAGGGGACAGAAAAGCACCTGTGGGTGGAGCTCCAGCTAGGCATCTGTTCCAGGGTACTCAGGGTGTAGCCCGAGAGGTGGTTTAACCCAAATCACTTCCTAGGCTCAGGAAGCTCTGCTTCCTCACCACCGCACGCATCCCATTTTTTCATCCCTTTGGCAAAGCTTCACCACATCTCATGCCAATGTGTTTCAATGGGAGGCCAGGAAACATTTTCAGCCCATCCTTCCCCATCTTAACTTCTTATTAAAGCTCGCTCTTAAAACAAGTTGGTCGGGGATGCCTCCTGGGACTGACACCATTCACTTGGCTCCTGCTATTTTTTTTTTTTTTTTGTCTTTTTTGTGACCAGTAAGGGGATCGCAACCCATGGCTTGGTGTCGCCGACACGGCGCTCAGCCAGTGAGCGCACCGGCCATTCCCATATAGGATCTGAACCCGCGGCGGGAGCGCCGCTGTGCTCCCAAGCACTGCACTCTCCCGAGTGCGCCATGGGGCCAGCCGGGCTCCTGCTATTCTGATTGCCATATTTTTCACTTTGTCTTTTGAACGGTGTTCCATTCGCTTGCATTTCTGACTGATAGATTGGAATGTCTCTGACTTGCCACCTATTTCTAACACCTCAGCAACCAAAAGCATGACAAAAACATTTTAAAGCACTTGAGCATTAGTAGGAGAATGGTTTTCTCCTGTCTCCCATTGCCTTTGTAGTCCATCCAGTTGCTCCATCAAGCCCCCCGTGTTTGCAGCTGCACTTGGCCTGATAGTCCACCACGGCCTGCTGGGGACCATCTATAATGCTGAGATCTTTGTCTCACCCACAGTCTCTCACCCTGTACAAAAATCTTTGGAGACTGGTTTCCCATTAAATTTTTAAGAGGCAAAGAAAGAAAGAAAAAGAACAACACTAATATAAAATTCCCACATTTCTGTTCCATCAGCAGTATCTAGCTTTTTAAATTTTTGTTTATTGCATATGCTCTCCCAACAATTACACACACATACATTTGTTTTCACTTTCCTTGCTTTCTTGTATATATTTAATTTCCAATCCTAAATTTGGAGCTGAATTTGGTATCCCATTTATTAGTGTCATCACAGAAGACATCATGTCTTCCTGAGCTCATTCATTACTCCTCCTCCTCTCTCAGCATCGTTTTAAATATGCAAAGTCTCATCACCAGTTTCGCCATCCCAGCAACAGGCAGAGCTGCCCTTCTCTGCAAAAGGAAATAAAGGAAATGTTGCAGGAATATGATGTTAAGACACAGTCTGCCTTGGAATCATGCATTCATTCATTTCTCATGTATCTAGAAAATTTTTACTAAATAATAGGCAAAGATCACTGCGGAGGTGCTTCAAGGAATGCTAAGATATAAAATACACTCTTTACCTTTAAGGAATTTGTTGGCAAGCAGTGGAGATAAGAGTTATGAAAGAAAAGAGCAGCCGATGATAAAGCTGAAGCCCTCAGTGGAGGCTTCAAGGAGAGCAAGCTCACTTTCAGCTGGTCTCGTCAGAGGAGGTGTCATGGAGGCAATGGTTCGGTGGTGGCATTTGAAGTGGGTGTCAGAGGATGAGTAAGACTTTGGAAAATAGAGGAGAAAGGGAGGCAGAGGAGTTCTAGGGGGAGTGGCAGCATGAACAAAACCACGGAAACAGAAGAGCTTAACCCAATTGAAAAATGAGCACAGGAACTAAATCGGCATTTCTCAAAGGAAGATATGCTGATGGACAATGGACATATGAAAAAATGCTCAACATCACTCAGCATCAGGGAAATGCAAATCAAAACCACACTGAGACATCATCTCGCCCCAGTTAGACTGGTGTTGTAAAAAAGACAGAGAATAACAAATGCTGGTGAGGATGGAGGGAAAGGGAAACCCTCCTCCAGTGTTGGTGGGACTGTAACTTGGTGCAGCCATTATGGAAAATGGTATGGAGGTTCTTCAGACAACTACAGATAGATCTACCATGTGATCCAGAAATCCTGCTGCTGGCTGTATACCTCAAAGGATTGGAAATCATCATGTTGAAGGGATCCCCACACTCCCATGTTTATCACAGCCCTATTTACAATAGCTAAGAGTTGGAACCAACCTAAACGTCCATTGTCAGATGACCGGATAAGGAAAATGTGGTATATTTACACAAAGGAATGCTACCCTGCCATAAAAAAGAATGAAATCCTGCCATTTGCAGCAACGTGGATGAACTTAGAGAACATTATGTTAAGGGAAATAAGTCAAGACACAGAAAGAGAAATACCACATGTCGTGTCTCATAAGTGGGAGCTGCGAAAATAAACAAATAATTAAAAAAAGAAAGAAAAATACAGCAATCACAATAATACACTGAACTTTGAAAAGGAGGGAGCAGAACTGAGGTTACCAGAGGAGGAAAAGAGGGGGTGGGGGGGAGGGAGGAATCGATAGAAGGCCACGAGAAATGCTAACATGGTATAACATTGAACACACTGATTACCCTGATCTGAGCATCACACATCGCACACAGGTACTGATATGCAACTCTGCAGCCCACAGACACGTACAATCAATTATGTTTCAATTTTTTACAAAATTGTGTTTTGAAGACAAGAAGACAAGATCACCATCAGGATCAGGATCGTCTTCATTAGAGCACCAGAAAGCAGAGCAGCAACCCAGAGGCCCCAGTCCTACCCAGAGATTCTGCTGGAATGCTCTTCCCACTTCACTTTGTAGGGCCAGCTCCTTCTCATACCTTCAACTCTGAGGTTACGTGTCACCTTCTCACAATGGTCCTTCTCTGACCACCACATCGACAGCAGGACCCCTTTCCGCCAGTGCTCTCTCTCAGCCTCCCTCTTTTAAATCATAACATGTATCATAATTTATAATCACTATGTTGATATGTTTGTTTACTTGTCTGACTCCAACAATAGCATCTAAAGTCTCTGATAACAGAGATCACGTCTATTTGCTAGCACCTGAAAAATGGTAGGAGTGCCATGAATATTTGTTGACCGAATAAACTAATAGTTGCATTATGAATGAACATTATGAATGAAAGTCACTTTTTTTGAGAGACGGCTTGATGCTTTTATTTTATTATTTACTTATTTTAAATTTAGTAAGTGCATGCTTTATTACTTGTCTTTAAATCTTTCACCAAAGTTCACTTACTAAATTTATATTCTATGAGGGAACCTCAAAAAGTTCATGGAAACATTTATATTATCTTTTAATTCTATTTTTCCACGAACTTTCTGAAATACTGTCATGTATGATAGGGGAAAGTCACATTATGGGCCCTAGGCACTTTTGCTTTCATGGGCTTTTTCATCCAAAGAAAAATATTAAAAATTATGTTTTATAACTGTGTTGGCATAAATACAAATATCATCTAATTTGGCTTATATTCTTTTTTTTCTTTTGGTTTTAAAAGAAATTAAAACATCATGGTCCTCTCGGCATTGTGGGACCTAGGTACTGTGCTTCCTGTACCTAATGAATAAGTCAGCCCTGTGAAAAGCAAAAAGTTGTTTTGAAGAATTATTAGAAAGCGAGGCTAGACAGATAATACGGAATGAGATTTTGGAAGGTCTTATACATCAGATTTTGAGTTTAGGACATTTGAACTTTATTTAGTAGGCAACAAAAATCATGGAGAGAGTTTGAGCTAAAGAACGACATGGTTTCAATATGCCAGAGCCATTGCAGGAAGAAGAGGCCGAAGGCGAAGCAGGAAGGTTCCAGAATGTGGTCCAGACACCGTGAGATGAAAGGGGATCTGAACTGCAGTGGTGACAGTGAGCGGGTATCAGAAGAGCAAAGGCAGATCTGAGAGAACTTGTGAATGTCTTTCACAGCTGACTATTTAGAGAGGGCACTTTTGAAGATGGCTGTGGTTCTGAGCTTAGATTTGGAGAATGGCGTGCTCATAACAGGAATAGTGTCATCAGGAGAAGACAGGCTTGGTGGGGAACATGGGTTAGGTCTGCGATATGTTTGGGGGAAGGTGTATGTCTGTTTTGTGTTGCTACAACAGGATATCTAAACTGGGTAATTTATAAAAAACAGAGGTTTATTTGGCTTACGATTCTGGGACAGCTGTATCTGGTGCAGGCCTCAGGCTGCTTCTACTCATGGCCACTGGGTACAAGCAGATCACATGGCGAGAGGAAGCAAGAGAGAGAGGGGAGGTGCCAGGGTCTTTTAAACAACTAGCTCGTGAGAGAACTAATAGAGCAAAAACTCACTCATTACTCCCACCCCCAGGGAGAGCATTAATCCATTCGTAAGGGATCCTCCCCCATGACTCAGTTTCCAACACTGCCACATTGGGGATCAGATTTCCACAAGTTCTGGGAGGACAATACATCCAAACTCCATCAGAAGGGGTGCTAGCAGAACAACAAAATGGTATATTTTAGCACTCGGGCACTTAGAAATTAAGTCTGGAATTCTGGAGCTCCAAAATTTTAAACAATGTTCAGCCCACTTCAAGATTCTTTAAATTATGGTACATGAATAATGAAATTAGTAAAGAACATTTTTAAGCAACTGTTCCAGGATTACCTCTTCTTCAGGTTGGCTGATTTGTTCCAGTAACAATCCCCAGTTAAGGGGTCGCCCAGGTCTCTGCCTCTTCATTTTTCTCAGCCGAGGAAAAGAGAGTTTCAAATGAATTCTTCATCCTTGTTCTCAATGGGCTCTAATTAAATGAGCTAACTGGTTACAGATGGTTACCAGGATATTTTTAATGAGTACAGACTTAAGACCTCTTTCTTCTGTAAACGTGACAAGCAAGGTTGAGGCCTGCAGCATTTCAACAGGTCCCAGCCAAAGAGAAAGTTGGTTGAGGGGAAAAGGGCCACTTCAGTATTAGAGGCCAGGGAATTTTTGGAGCTTCCTGGCTCCCAGTCTCAATGTGTGTAGCCTGTGGAACAGTTTCTACAGTGGACAGTTTCCTCCAAGCTCCATCCCTACCCTAAGTTACCAGGCTGCTGTGAATTTTTAATATTAGAATCAGACTATATTACCAGAGTAATGGGAGTAATAGCTCTCCTATGGGTGGAATTTGGGCAATCTATCCCTTTCCTACAAAGTTTCCCTGACATATTCAAACTTTTATATTCCACTATGAAACCAGGACATCACAAGTGCCAGCATTGTCACTGGTCACCTTCTTCTCTTTCTTCTTTGGCAGCTGGCCAGCATAGCGACAGAGCCCCGGACCTCGGTCTTAATCAGCACCATGTTCTAACCAGCCGAGCTAACGGCCAGCTGCCAGTGTCTTCTTAATCACTATGTGCCTTTGTCACCCTATTTTTAAAGTGGGGGAAATATTACTTTATGTCTGATAGGGAGATTAAATGAGATAATTTAAGATAGTGAAGATTAATTGAGTTAATTTATGTACAGCACTTATGAGAGTGCTTGGTTCATACTAAGTGCTCGATAAATGTTAGCTCTTTAATTTTTATCATGGTAGCACCCAACCAGGGTGCTTCCCTTATCAACTTATATTTTCCCTCCCTGGAAATAGGAACTGTACATTATCTGCATCAAAATCACTCTGTTGGGCCGACCCAGTGGCGCACTCGGGAGAGTGCAGCGCTGGGAGCGCAGCAGTGCTCCCACCACGGGTTTGGATCCTATATAAGGACGGCCGGTGCACTCACTGGCTGGGTGCGGTACAGCCGGTCACAAAAAGACAAAAAAAAAAAGAAAGAAAAAGAAATTTAAAAAAAAATATATATCACTCTGTCGCTCGCTCTCTCTTGCTGTCTCTGCTTCCACCATCTTGCAATGTGAGACCCCTGGGTCACTGTCACCACCACCAGACAGACTTTGGATGTCCCAGCCTAAGAAACTACTAAGAAATAAAAGACCAGCACCCCAGAAGTCTCCCTTGTGCTTCCTTCTAATCATTCCCCACAACCAAAGTGCAGCTATGAAGGTTCTTATAAATGTCTTTTGGTACACATATATCTTACTTCTGGGGATATACCTGAGAGTGAAACTGCTGAATTAAGAGTATGAATATGTTCAGAGTTCTGGTCAAGACAGTGGAATAAATGGTCCTCAGCCTCACTCTCTCCCACAAATCAACCAATTTACAACTACAAAAATGTAACATCAGCGAAGATGGGGCCACTAAAGCTCAGGGGAAGAGGAGGAGAGACCTATGGGGTTCACGAAGGTGGGAGAAACCACAATGAGAGAAAGAAAAAACTGCTCTGAGTGTTTCAGGCTGTGGTCGCTTTAAGGCTGGAGCTGATGAGCACATGGAGCAGGAGCCGGCAGAAACCACAGCTGTGCCCTTCAGATGGAGTTACTTGGAGGCGGCAGGAGAGAATAGGGCCTTGGCGGCCCCCAGGACAGCAAGACCATTAATAGGGTTCCCATGGATGCATGCAGGAGCAAGGAGCCAGAACAACTGAAAAAAAGGAGCCATTCAGAGGCCAGTGAGTCATCACAAGGGACTGGCACATGGTCCATCCCATGGGAACTGTTTGGAGCATGGGCAGTGGGGGAGATGGGCCCACTGGGAGAACACTGGGACACAGCAAGGACAGCCGATCTGTCCCCCAATCAGCACAGGACCACTCAGAGAAGACTGGTCAGGAATATAGAATTGCATGGAGTGCAGTTTGATGAAGAAACTCAGGCCCAGATCAGAGACTCTACACAACACAGATCCACTGGGTCTCTGGAAAGCTGGAAGTACATATAAAGTCAACCATTAAACCCTGAGCTGCACAAAAAGTCTTCCCTAGGAAAACAGTAGGAAAGCAGCAATTTAACTCAACCACACAACTCTAGTACTTGTTCCCACAGGAAGTTCCCCTGTTTTAGAAGCAAGCAAAAGACAAAAAATTAGTTCTGGCCCAGGCACACCACCAGCACCTGGGGCCTGCCTGGGGACCAGAGGCTTGGAGTAGGGACCAGATCCCACTCCCACAATCAGGCATACCACACCAGCACCTCAGGGCACACTGAACCAGCACCTCGGGGCACACCACACCAGTACCTCGGGGCCCACCTGGGGACCTGAGGTATGGAGCCAGGGACCAAATACTCCCCACAACCAGGCACACCGACAGCACCAAGGAGCATACCAAAAACATCAGCTCCATGTGGGTGGCCCACCACAGCTACCACAATAACCATGGCTGCCATGAAAGTGGCTAGATGCCACAACCACCACGCAGATGATCTGCCAACCACTGGATTGCATTGACACAAGGAAATTCACCAGCAGAGAGCAAAGAAAAGAAGGGGTCTCTCTCCACAAAGCCCATTTTAGAGTGACAGAGAAGCATCTGCTCTATGATAATATTGGGGGACCTGATCACACTTCTCAGCCTTGGACAGATCATCTAGGCACCAAATCAACAGAATAACCATTACTCTTTCAGAGGGAGAGAAGACATCTAGGGTAATTAGAGCGGGGAGAGGGTAGGGAGGGGGGATGGGAGAGATTGGACAAGGTGCATAAAGAATAATTACGATTTGTAACAATATGTATGCTAGTAATATTGATTTGATCAACATGTCTCAATGTTGAACCCCTAAAATATGTATAATCAATTCTGATTCAATAAATAAAATACATTAAAGTATAAGATAATAACTAAAAAAAAAATCCCCAAATCACTCTGTTGAATATAGATGCTTGGGTCCCTCCCTAGACCAATGGAATAGTCACCTCTCAGAATAGAGCCCAGAAATCTGCCTTTGAACAATTTTTCTAAGAGAGTTTAGTGTCCCCGGAGTTTGAGACACCAGTCTACCGGGTTTACCTGAAGTGCAGATGCAACTTCTGCCGTGGCCTCCACATCCTGCTTGCTGGACCAACTGTGAAATATGTTCCAACATCTAGAGCCCCAAGACCTGAAATGTGCTGATTGCTCAAGGTACGTGGTGCCTGGGTCAGGCTCAGGTCCACAAGATCACTCTGAAGAACACTCCTGCTTCACCCCTCAGTCTTATTCTAGGAACCAACCTAATGATCTATTATGGTCAATTCCCAGCCTGCAGTCACTGGACAGAGGCCTCCACAGCTAGCAGTTTTCCTAGAAGGAAGTCTGTTTAGAGAGCCTGGTGATGCTTTTAGTATATGTCAGCAGATCGATCGAATCCCATACACAACATACAGGATTCCTGCTGCCTCCTGACTGTGAAATTTCCAATTCCCTGGCACATCACCATTTCAGATGATTCATTTTGAAACATAGTTCCACTGGAGGAGACAGTTTGAATTTAACCGCTCCGAGTAACCTCACCCCAGGCCAGTTATTGCATGTCTCATATTGTAAGTCTGAGAAGAATCTTGCCCATCATGACAGTAATCACAGTACAAAACTATAAGTTCTGCATTTCTATGGGACTTTATAGTTGGCTGTCAAAGAACTTTCACACCTATTATCTGGCATGTGCTCACATGCTAGACAGAGTTAGAAAAAACAGACATCTCTTCTGCTTAACAGAAAGCTGAACCTCAAGAAGTTTATTTGACTTACCTAAATTTATCTAAAATATTCCAGGTTAACATGGCAGGTGAATCTCGGTGCTCTGACCCCTGGGCGTGGGCTCGTCCAGCTGCCCCAGGCTGCCTCCAGCCATCATATCACCAGGGTGGAGAAGAGATGAGCAGCACAGGGTTTGGGACCACAGGTTGAATCTCGAGTCCGTCGCTCACCAGCTCTGTGACCTTGAGAGAACCCACTTCCCGAGGGTGAAGTAAAGATGTCACATAAGCACTGTGCCTGGCACACGGTGAACACTCTGTGCTGGTCACAGGTTAGTAGCATTGCCGTGATTATCAACCACAGTCAGTGATGGTGGTTCTGACCAAAATTGCTGAGATTGTAGCAGGAGCCTGACTCCTCTCCTACATACCATTTTTGGGTAAGAGGACAAAATAGTTACTATGTTCCATGTTTGTCTTTTTTCACTCTTATAAAATAGAGAAACTTTTTAGAACTGACTCTCCAATTGTCAAGAACATTAGACTAACTTATTACTGTATGATATTATGTTTGACTTGGGAAACAGAATTTTCTTTTCCAAAGAACTGAATTTAAACTACCCTTGTCCCAAATCAAACAAGTTCAGTCACTCTGTTTTGTTCCATTAACTTTTTGACCAATACTAACCATAAATGTGTAAGATTTACACTGGCTCAGAGGAGTGAGTGAGCTACGATCAGTCCAGGAAGAGAGGCTGGATGAGTTTCCCTGACACCTGCTGGCTTGGGGAGCTGATTCCTCACTAATTTCTCAACAACATCTAGAGATTCAGAATGAATACACTCAATAAAGGAATAAATAAAAATGTTGGCACCCAGGGAACTATTTGCCTTAGATGATGTAATTATGACTTTCAGTTAACTAGTCATGGAGACTTTATGAACAACAACTTGCTTCTCTGCCGTGTCCAACGTACAGCACTTACTAGGAACTTAATAGACCCTAGGGGGAGACTGCAAAGTGAGGGACAAGAGAAAACTACCGTCAGGCTCAGGGCCATGGAGGTTCTGAGTGCAGAACACACCCCAGCAAAGGCAGCATCCTCGAGGGTGAAGCGTAGTAACACAATAACCTGTGTTCTCTGTGCTTCTACACGGGATGATGCCCTTCCTGCCTCCCCATCCAAGTCCTCTGAGCAGCTGCTACCATGGGAATTTCTCCATGCAGGCAGGATCAGCAAAGCACGACCAACACACGTGAGCATCCATGTGGCTGTGACGTGCAGAGAAGTGACCCATGAGGGGAATGTAACTTCAGAAAAGAACTCATAAGAAAAAACTATTCCAAATAGTACTCTCAGCAGCTCTGTTTAATAATAAACAAACAAACGAAAAAAGCATAAAGAATTAAAAACCACACAAGTGTGTAGAAGGGCCAGAAATACCATGATGGAAATCATGGGGGAATACTACCCAGCTATTAAAAATAACAAGGTTATGGAATACACACTGCTAGAAATGTTCATATAAAACAATATGAAATAGAAAATCACAACAATGTTAAAATTAACTTATATTTCTGCATTAAAATGTTGAACAAAATACTGTAAAAAATCTTAACACCCAAGAGATTAGAATCTTCATGAATTTGTCCTCTCAACTTAAATGGACCACACAACCATATTACTACATTGCTTTAGAAAGGTCATTTTCTCAGTCCAGCAACTTATATTTTGCACTCTCTCTACTAGCCTCAAACTTCCCAGCCTTGTCATCATAGAAACTAGGAGTTGTCTGTGACTCTCACTCAGCCAGCTCGCATTTGGCAACATAATCCCTCTTCTTTCCCATGTTCCAGCCACACTGGCCTTTTGGATCTTTGAATTTGCCAAGTGCTCTTCTATCTTGAAGTCTTCCCCTATGCACGTCTGCTGCCTGAAAGGCACTTGCCCAAAGTCCATCAACTCGACTTACATTTCATATTCATCTGCCTCACTCCTGGCAGCCTGCACTTTTTCCTTCACGGCACTTAGCATGCTTTGTAATTACTAATGTATTTGCATGACAATTGTTTTACTGTGTCTTCTTCTCCCAAATAGATGGTAAGCTCCATGAGGAAAGTGATGGCTAGTTTTATGTTTCAACTTGATTAGGCCACAGGATGCCCAGATGTTTGATCAAACATTATTCTGGGTGTTTCGGTGAGGGTGTTTTCGGATGATCTTAACATTTAAGTTGATAGACTGAGTAAAGCAGATTGTCCTTCCTAATGTGGCACGCTGCATCCAATCAGTTGAAGGTCTGAATAGAACAAATAGACTGATCGCCCCAGGTAGGAGAGAATTCTTTCTGCCAGACTGCCTCTGAAGTGGGACACTGGCTTTTTTCCTGCCTTTGGACTCAAACTGCAATATTGGCTCTTCCTGAGTCTTGAGCCTTCTGATCTTTGGACAGGTACTACACCATCAGCTCTCCTGGGAGGATACTATAATGTCTCTTAATTTCTAACAAGATTATAGTTTGAAGTCTTAATTTAGAAATCACAGAACAAAGTTTCCTTATATGTATAATTTTTAATAGCTCAGTTCTTCAGAAAAATATCATGGATATGTTTCATCACACAAATCTAAAACAAGGTACATAATAAAATTCTTTATAGTTCATATTTGGTAGAAATCTACATATGAAAAAAATGACCCATGTATTCATAATAAGAATTTCAAGTGTTCAAGTGAATTATACCTTGAGGGAAAGAAATCCCACCTAAAGAAAAGGATTTGTCAGGAATAATCATAGCTATTGATCAACAGTAACAAAATTTGATGTTCATAACAGCTTTTTCTCTCATAACTGTTCATGGAGGAGTTGTGCATACTGAAAAAAAGGGCAATTCTAAAGCTTAATATAGCTAACATAAAAACAAGAAAGAAAAACACACAGTTAACACTATTTGTTAATGCTTTTAGTCCAAGCTCTTTAAATCTTTTCCATAAATGTGAGCATTTATTTTTCTACAATGATCCTGAAAGAGAAACTACGAAAGCTCTGAAGATTTACACAGAGGACAAGTTGAAGACAACATTACTTTTAACTTCAAATGTTGATGAAATAGAATGTGTTATGGGTTAAAATTAGTATTAATTTCAATCCAAAGAAAATATCTCCTTCTCTCCTCTTCAATATGGACAATACAAAAGCATTAACTCCTTGATCTGCCACATTATAATATAATGGAGTGACATACCATAATGCAACTCTAGAACAAAATGCAAAATTAACTTGGTGCCAGAGGCACCAAAGAAGCCTTATTCATGCACATATTAAGTCCCAAAGAAAAGTTTCAAAGATAACAGAACGCCTCCTTGGGAATCAAGCCAATGCCTTCCTAGTAAAAAGTCAAGGCAGCTAAAATCCCAGGGGCTTTACTGAACAATCAAGTGCCTGTGTGGCTATTCACCACAGTGGGAAGTCATTCTGCTAAAATAAACCACAAACTTTTTTTCTTTTCTTTTCTTTTCTTTTTTTTTTTTTTTTGAGGGTAAGAGGAAAAAAGAGCTGTGTCAATTAAAACAAGCTGCAAGAATTGGGGGTTTCACCAGCAACAGATTTCCAATAGAGGTAGAGTGAGGACACACACACTCTTGATATGCAGCAAAACCAAATGACAGAAGACATTTTACCAGTTCTTAGACTTCAGGCCTCAAATAAAATAATGGTCATTAAATGTATCTGTAGAGGCAGTCTCTTCCCCAGTGAAACAATGCTCAACATCACTCAGCATTTGGGAAATGCAAATCAAAACCACACTGAGATACCATCTCACTCCAGTTAAGATGGCTAATATCCAAAAGACTGAGGATGATAAATGCTGGCGAGGCTGCAGAGAAAAAGGAACTCTCATACATTGTTGGTGGGACTGCAAAATGGTGCAGCCTCTATGGAAAATGGTATGGAGGTTCCTCAAACAATTGCAGATAGATCTACCATATGACCCAGCTATCCCACTGCTGGGAATATACCCAGAGGAATGGAAATCAGCAAGTTGAAGGTATACCTGTTCTCCAATGTTCATCGCAGCACTCTTTACACTAGCTAAGAGTTGCAACCAGCCCAAATGTCCATCATCAGATGAGTGGATACAGAAAATGTGGTATATCTACACAATGGAATACTACTCTGCAATAAAAAAGAATGAAATACGGCCATTTGCAATGACATGGATGGACCTAGAGAGAATTATATTAGGTGAAATGAGTCAGGCACAGAAAGAAAAATATCACATGCTCTCACTTATTTATGGGAGCTAAAAATGAATAAATACACAAATAAACTGGGGGGGGGAGAAGAAGACACAACAGTTACAATTCCTTGAAGTTGATATGACAAGCAAATAGATATAAAGTTGTATGGAGGGAGGGGGTAGAGGAAGGAGGGGAGAAGGTTTCGGTAATGGGCCACAATAATCAACCACATTGTATATTGACAAAATAAAATAAAATAACTAAACTAAAATAAAATAAATGCATCTGTAATAAAAACTACACTTTTGGAGAGTGGAAATATTTTTTAATTACAGAGAAATAATAATGGAATGTCCTTTAAGGAAATTAAGGATTAAATCTCATAACTAAAAATGTGTTTAGAAATGTTCTAAAGAAGGAACTCAGCTCTAGTAACCATTTACTCCATTGTTTGTATACCAAGACTTGATAAACTATGGTTGCCTGGTTTTTTTTATGGTCCATGAGTCAAGAATGGTCTTTACATCTTCAAATGTACATTTTTAATGGTTATATAAGTACCTACCTAATAGCCCCAATTTTTCCATTCAGTCCACAAAACCTGAAATATTTACTATCTGGTTTGATGACTCCTATTCTATACCATGAAAAAGGGTAAGAATAAGAATTATAAGTATGAACCCAGGGCAATGTACTCTTTAAAAAGACACTAGGGAAAAAGAAGGGGTGAAAGGGCAGGAAACACGGATGAAAAATAATTTAACTAAAAGGTAAGGAAGCTATTCATAGCATTGGCAGATCACCTCTTCAGACTTGTGATTTGTACTTTGTCCTCATGACACACATTATAGTTAAAGTGTAAAGTGTGGAAAATGGTGATAAACCTTGGAAGCAGATGAATTTTGTAGACATTCTAATTTTTTGGAAACTCTTGGAAAGTTGCTTGCTCGTATGTTCTTTAAGGTAACATTTAGCAAGTTTCTGCTGCAGGAACTTAGTAGCCTAAAAGAGTTCATTCAACAAATACTTATTTAGTACTATGTACCAGGTACCAGGTTACATACTGGGGAAATAGCAATGAACAATCAAACAATACCAAATACACAATATTTTGAGTAGCAATGTGGCAAGTGTTATAAAGGAGGACCACTCTTAGTTGGTCTAGGAGGCTTAAGAGTGGTAACAGAGTGGTAACGCTTGCCGTGGAAGTGGTGAGAAATGGAAAGATTCCATAGGATTTGTTGATAAATAAATTGTGGCATATAAGAAATGGGAAGAATATAAACTAAGAAATTATAGCAAGGTTACAGGATTCAAGGTTAATATACACAAGTCCACTGTATTCCTACATACCAGCACTGCTGAATTCTGCCAAACGTTTAGAGAAGAATTAATACAATTCTTCTCAAACTATTCCAGAAAATCAAAGCAGAGGGCATTTTCCTAAACTCATTCTATGAGGCCAGCATTGCCTTAATACCAAAAGTAGACAAGGACACAACAAAAAAAGAAAATACAGGCCAGCATCCCTAATGAACAAAGATGCAGAAATTCTCAACAAAATACCAGCAAACCAAATTCAACAACACATCAAAAAGATTACATACCATGATCAAGTGGGATATATATCCTAGGGACATAAGGATAGTTCAACATATGCAAATCAATAAATATGATAAACACATCAACAAAATGAAGAAAAAAAACCATATGATCATCTCAATAGATGTAGAAAAAGCATGTGACAAAATTCAACATCCCTCTGTGATAAAAACTTTCAACAAATTAGGTAAAGAAGGAAAGTATGTCAACACAATAAAGGCCATATATGATAAACTCACAACAAACATCATACTGAATGGGGAAAAGTTCAAAGCTTTTCCTCTAGGAATTAGAACAAGACAAGGATGCCCACTCTCATTGCTATGATTTAACATACTATTGGAAATTCAAGTCAAAGCAATTAGGCAAGAGAAAGAAATAAGGGGCATCCAAAATGGAAAAGAGAATGTAAAATGGTCTCTGTGTGCAGAAAAAATAATTTAACATACAGAAAAATCTAAAGAATCTATCAAAACAAACTCTTAGATCTGATAAATGAATTCAGTAAAGTCGCAGGATACAATATTTACGAAAATCATTGGTGTTTCTATATATACTAACAATGAACTAGCTGAAAGTGAAATCAAGAAAGCAATCCCATTTACAATAACTACCAAAAAAACTCCAAAAAAACAAATAAATTTAACTGACGAGGTGAAAGATCTCTACAATGAAAACTACACAACACTGATGAAAGAAATTAAAGAGGACACAAAAAAATTGAAAAATATTACATGTTTATGGACTAGAAGAATTAATATTATCAAAATGAACACACCACCCAAAGCATCCTACAGATTCAATGTAACCTCTATCAAAATACCAATGACATTCTTCACAGAAACAGAAAAAACAATCCTAACGTACAAATGGAAACACAAAAGACCCCAAATAGCTAAAGCAATTTTGAGCAAAAAGAATAAAGTGGGAGGCATTATACTACCTGACTTCAAATTATACTACAAAGCTATAGTAATCCAAACAGCATGGTACTGGCATAAATACAGACACATGGATCAATGGATCAGAAAAGAGAACCCATAAATAAATCCACATAACTATGGCCAAATTATCTTTGATAAAGATGCCAAGAACTTACATTGTTAAAAAGACAGCCTCTTCAATAAACAGTGCTGGGAAAACTGGATATCCATATTCAGATGAAAGAAACTATAAACCAATCTCTCACCAGATTCCAAAATCAGCTCAAAATGGATTAAAGACTTAAATGGAAGACCTGGTATCACAAAACTACTAGAAGAAAACACAGGGGAATCACTCTAAGACATCAGTCTGGGCAAAAATTTCATGGAGAAAGCTTCTAAAGCAGAGGCAACAAAAGCAAAAATAAACAAATGGGATTATATCAAAGTAAAAAGATTCTGCACAGCAAAAGAAACAGCAACAGAGCAAAGAGGCAACTGGCAGAATGGGAGAAAATATTTGCAAACTATTCACCTTATAGGTATTAATATCCAGAATATACAAGGAACTTAAACAACTCAACAGCAAAAAACAATCTGATTACAAAATGGGCAAATGACTTGAATAGACATTTTTCAATAGAAGACATACAAATGGACAACAGGTATATAAAAAAATGCTCAACATCACCAATCATCAGGGAAATACAAATCTAAACCACAATGAGATATCATCTCACCCCAGTTAGGCTATTTTCAAAAAGTCATAAAATAACAAATGTTGGTGAGGGTGGGGAAAAAGGGAACTGTTGTGGGAATGTAAGTTAGTACAGCCATTATGGAAAACTGTATGGAGATTCTCAAAAAACTATAAATAGAACTACCATATGATCCATCAATCCCACTGCTGGATATTTATCCAAAGGAAAGGAAATCAGCATACCAAAGAGAGATGTGCACTCCTACGTTTATTGCAGAACTATCCACAATGGCCAAGATATGAAATAAACCGAGGTGTCCATCGATAGTTGAAAGGATAAAGAAAAATGTGGTATATATACACAATAGAATACTACTCAGCCATGAAAAAGAATAAAATCCTGTAATTTGTAGCAACATGGATGAACCTAGAAGACATTATAAGGTGAAATAAATCGGATACAGAAAGATAAATATCACATGTTCGCACTCACATGGGGGAGCAAAAAGAAAATTTTAATGCATTTTTAGAAGCGGAGAGCAGAACTGTGGTTACTAGAGGCTGGGGAGGGGAGATAGGGAAAGGTTGGTTAAAGGATGCTAAATTACAGCTAGATCAGAAAAATAAGTTCTAGTGGTAGTGCTAGGCATCTATAATTAACAATAATTTATTGTATGCTCTCAAATGGCTAGAAGAAAGGAACTCAAATGTTCTCATCACAAAGAATGGATAAATTTTTGTAATGATGAATATGAAAACTACCCTGTTTTCACCATCACACACACATTGTACACATGTATTGAAATAAAATCTGTACCTCATATATATGTATAATCAGTACATTTCAATTAAAAATAAATTCCTTTTAAAAAATTAGCAACAACAACAAAAATAACTTTACTTCAATAAAGAAAACTAAAACAAAAATCAGAAAATCATTAACCATTTTCCCCCTCATAATTTAGATCCTTCTGAAAGTCATTTAAAGTATTTTCCCATTTACAACTACCTGTAATACTAATACTATTACAGAAACCTGTAATAGTTGTGGCAGAATATAGTCTGGTGTAATATACTTCTTTTCTTTTAAGGCAGTCAGCAAACATCAATGGCAAGGTGGTCCAAACAGAAGGTAATCAAGCTATCCAAACACAAATTTGACTTCATTTGCAACCTCAGCACTGAAAAAGATAGGTCCCTAGCTTTTAGTTAGGATTCCGGTGGTCATCTCATCTTTAAATCCATCAGATCTCTTTGACCTTTGTAAATCTATGAATACAATTTTATACTATTGTTGTGTCTGGGGAAACTGTAGTCATTTACCAAAGTTGCTACATGGATTCCTTAAATTCACCTTAGCAAGAAACGTCTAGAGTATTCTCCATATGGATACACCATTCATACACATAAATTAATATGGTATTTTATAATGCAAACTAAAAATTATTTTACATTAGTTTTAGGAAGTATTTTTAGATGGGAGAAAAAGGAGAGGTGTCCTTCCCTTCAAGAAACACTAGCAATTAATCACCTACACTCCATCAGCATAATTTCCCCACCAGATCAGAAATGGGAACTGTACCAATTTTATTCTCCCACTGGAGATCAGCAATTAGCATTAAATCGACATTTTCAAAAGGACTAGTAAACAGAAGACTTTCTATTACCTGAAAATATGACAAAGTGTTTTAACTATGTTCATATATTACGTATAACTGCTTTACAGAAAACACTAGTCACAAACTGTACTTGTGCTCAAAGTAATGCATTCACTTAAAGGCCATTTAAATGCACATTTACCCTGTAATGAGAACTGTTTCCACTCTTGCCAGAAACTATATAAACAAAATCACCAGGCCCAAAGCCTGGGAAAATAAGTGGGAAATGGATAGAAAAACCGTTTAGGCATTCTCAGAAATGCACACAGATACAACATTAAATGTTGCCTAGAATTGTTATCTTTTATGGGGTCAGCAAATACATATATAATATAAAATAAATAATGGAAAGAATAAATCATGTAAATGTATATGCCACTCTGCCACTCAACAGCCAAGTGGCAAGACAGCTAATAAAATGGTTGTAACTGATATAGTGGGATTGTTTGTCATCACTAAGGAAATGTCTTATAACTAAGTTGTATTTAATAATATAAATGAGAGTTTGGTCCAGTTTACAAACAACAGATTCCAAAACTTGAAAACTTCAACTATCTCAACAGGAGATAGTTATCAGGCCTGGTATGCTATATGCTCTTTGTATTATTTACACTCTTAGTAAACATTTTTTTAGACCTTTAAATAGGAAATATTTCTCAAGCCAGACACAAAGGTATTTATTATAAAAGAAAAGATGGATTTATATGATTATATTCAAAGTTATATTCAAATTAATAACTATTAAAAAAAACAAATTAACAAGTGTTATTCATTAAAGCATACCATAAAGATAGTGAAAGATGGATTTAAAAATTGCAAAACCTAACCATCTAAGGATTATTATCAAGATATATAAAGAACTCATACAAGTCAATGAGAAACTACAGGCAACCCAATAGGTAAAGGATATGAACAGGCATTTCTTAAGAGAGGAAATAATAAATATGCAAAGAAATGTCCAATATTTTTAGTGATCAGAGAAACGCAAATTAAGACCACAATGAGATAACTCATTCAACGGACAAAAATTTGAAAGTCTGACACTACCAAATTTTGGAGACGATACAGTTCCAATGGATCCTGTTTACACTGCTGGTGCAACCACTTTGGAAATAGTTTGAAATTATCTCCTACAGTTGAATATTTTTAGTAACACTCCATCATCAGGAGAGTGGGTGTGAAAACTGAGGTACAATGACACTATGGAATATGCAGCAGCCTAAATAATGCACAATAGCGAATTAATTTTAGCAATATAATTTCCAGTACATAAGGTGAGCCTCAAAAAGACTGCATATCTTTTAAAAAGATAAAAACCTCTAAAATAAAACAATTCCCAGTGAATATGGGATTCAGGATGACAGTTACCATAGGTCAGTGGAAGCAGGGAAAGGAGGGGTCCCATAAGATTAGATCCCAGTAATTGTTAAGTATCTAGCTTGTTTTGGGTGGTGGGTTCAGAGATACTTGCCACATTATTAAAAATAACCAACTAACTAAATAAATAAAAGCCAGGCATGGACTAAGAATGAGAGTAAGTCATGAAACAAAGATATGTTTAATCCAATTTTGTGCACCTAAGATTTATAAAAAAGCCACCTCCCCCCACCAAAAAAAAGAAATGCATTAGTTAAAAATCTTAAAAGTTTTTTTCCCTCTAAGATGGCTGCCTAGAGAGGTATGGCGCTAGCCCCCTCCCCATAAAAAGAGATCAAAACAACAGACAAGTATATTTTGACTGGAACCGGAGGAAACACAGTGCAGAGCACCAGGAGAGTAAGGAGATTCTTGTGAAACACAGAAGAAGGGAATGGCGCGTAGAGGACAGCGAAGAGCAGGGCATCCAGCCTTAGCCCTGCTATGGGGACCCACCCAGAACCAGGCGGAGAGAAAGGAGGGTGGAAAAGACCCCGGCTATTCCTCCCACCGCCACAAACGCCAGTGATTCCTGCCTTGGGGGGATCCCCAGTCTTTTTGGAACCCACACCTGAACTCACTCAGTACCTACTCCCCCCCAAGCTGGCAAGCAGACCTACTGAGCGGGAAATCAACTAAAAAGTAGCGAGTCCCCACATTCATCACCTGCCTTGCATGACCTGTGGAAGCTAAACCTACAACAAACTACTTGGTCCACAACTAACTCGGCGGCAGCCCTGACTCCCACTGGGACCCTCCACAGGCACCCACAGGCACCGATAGGGCCACAATCTCAAGTACCTGAAGACTAGACCTGTGTGCTGAACCCAGCCAGCCTGGGTCCCTTTGTCTAGAGGCACTGCCTGCATTTTGTGGTGCTCACTTGGGCACTGGCAGGGTCAGAGCACAGGCTGCCTGGAGCCTCTGACAGAGTGACTTAGACCCCAGTGACTTAGACCCCTGGATTAACACAACACCCTCCTCCTCCTCCCCAAGGTAGGATGCTTCTGGGCTCAGCTGCACCCTTGCAGGCTCACATGGGGCTCAACAGCGATTGGGTAGCAGCTTTCTCTTCCTACAGCACACCTTCAGAGAGCCACTGGGTCCCGCATCATTCTCACAGGCTTGCTCCAGGCTCAACAGCTGAGCCAGTGGCCCTGTACAGACCTCCCAGGAACTGCTGTAACAGTATACATCTACCCACTGGCTGACAGCGGACCACCCACCCTGACAACAAACCCACCCCAACAAGAAACTGCCAAAGGCCCTTCCACCTAGGCCATGGCACTTACAGACAACTCTAAGATTGAAAACAGTAGAAGAAGTTGCAATGAAGGCTGCACTACCACACTGACCCAGATCCAAACTTCAAGTGCCCAACTAACTGTCAATATAGAATACTTCTATAAGAAACAGTCTCCCCTTCAAAAGCCACTCCCAGAATTGAAAGAAGTGACTACACAACCAGATGCCCAGATGAGAAACATGAAAAAACAAGGAAGCTTGACTCTCACAAAAGAAGACTAAAATTCTCCAATACCAGACTCCAAACAACAGGAAATTGACAAATTGCCTAAGGAGGAATCCCAAAGGACAATACTAAGGAAACTCAAAATGATGGATGAAAAAATAAATAGAAATCACAGTGAAGTCAAAAAGAAATCTGAGGACATTTACGGAAAATTCAACAAAGAGATACAAGCCATAAAATAAAAATCAGTGGAAATCCTGGAACTGAAGAATTTATTCAAAGAAATAAAAAATAATCTGAGAGCCTAAACAGCAGGCTAGAACAAGAAGAAGAAAGAATCTTCAAACTAGAAGACAGGCTTTTTGAACTAACACAGTTGGACCAAAAAAATAAAAAATAAAAAAAGAATTATAAAAAATGAAGAAAAACTGCAAAATCTTTCTGATAACCTGAAGTATAAAACATCTGTATTATAGGTATGCAGGAAGGGGAAGAGAAAGGAAGAGATATTAAAAACCTATTTAATGAAATAACAGCTGAAAACTTCCCAAATATTGGGAGAAAGATGGTCTTTCAGATTCAAGAAGCTCAAAGATCCTCAAACAGATTCAATCCAAAAAGCACCTCCCCAAGACACACTGTAGTCAAATTATCAAAAGTCAAAGACAAAGAAAGGATTCTAAAACAGCAAGAGAAAAGAGTCAAATTACCTATGAGGGAATCCCCATCAGGCTAACGGCAGACTTCTCAACAAAACACTGACTCTCTCTCCAGGAGAGACTGGGATGACATATTCAAAGCACTGAAGGAAAAGAAACTGGCAACCAAGAATACCATATCCAGCAAAGCTTTCCTTCAGAAATAAAGGAGAAATAGCATCTTTCCCAGATACACAAAAACTGTGGGAATTCATCATGACAAGACTGGCCCTTCAACAATCCTCAAAGGGGCCCTACATCTGGAATCAAAAGAGAGATATATGTCACCATAAACACACGAGAAAGAATAAAAACCACTAGCAGAACAGATACACAAATGAGAAAGAGGAAGAAAATGTATTTTATCACTACAAAAAAACACCCAACAGCAAAGATAAACAATGAAAGGGAAAGAAAGGAACATAAGAAATATAAAATTATACAGAAATTAATAAAATGGCAGGAATAAAGTAATACCTTTCAGTAACAACTCTGAATATAGATGGACTAAAATCCTCACTTAAAACATATAGACTGGCTGAATGGATTAAAAAACTAAAATATATAGACTGGCTGAATGGATAAAAAACTAGACCTGACTATATGCTGCCTACAAAAACACACTTCACCAATGAAGACACACAGACTAATAGTGAAGGAATGGAAAAAGACATTCCATGCAAGCAGAAACCAAAAACAAAAAGGGGTTGTCATACCTGTAACAGATAAAATAGAGTTCAAACCAAGAACTATAAAAAGAGAAGAAGAAGGACATTACATAATGATAAAAGGATCAATGAAGCAAGAAGATATATCAATCATAAATATATATGCACCCAACATCAGAGCACCTAGATATATTACTGGATCTAAGGGGAAAGGTAGACCCCAACATAGTATCAGTTGGAGATTTGAGCATGCCACTCTCAGCACTGGACAGATCATTTAGACAAAGAATCAGCAGAGAAATATTGGATTTAAACAGCACCTTAGATCAAATGGACTTGACAGACATATAGACAACATTTCATCCAATAACGACAGAACATACAATCTTCTCATCAGCAAATGGATTATTCTCCAGGACAGACCACATGTTAGGTCACAAATTAAGTCTCAACAAATTTTAAAATATTGAAATCATATCAAGCATATTTTCAGACTACAATGGAATAAAATTAGAAATTAACAACAAATGAAACTGTAGAAATGATACAAATTCACCGAAATCAAACAACATGCTCTTGAACAACCAGTGGGTTAAAGAAGAAATAAAGCAGGAAATCAAAAAATTCCTTGAAGTGAATGAAAATACAAGCACAACTTTCCAAAACCTATGAGATACTGCAAAAGCAGTACTGTATTAGTCTGTTTTCTGTTGCTATAACAGAAATACCTGAGACTGGGTAATTTATAAAGAACAGAGGTTTATTTCGCTTACAATTCTGGGACAGCTGCATCTGGCACGGGCCTCAGGCTGCTTCTACTCATGGTGGAAAGCGGCAGGCAGCTGGCAGGTACAAGCAGATCACATGGCAAGAGGAAGCAAGTGGGGGGAGGTCCCAGAGTCTTTTAAACAACCAGCTCCGGTGGGAACTAATGGAGTGAGAACTCACTCATTAATCCCCCCTCCCCCAGGGAGAGCACTAATCCATGCATGAGGGATCTGCCCCCATGACTCAATCAGTTTCCAACATTGCCACATTGGGAATCAAATTTCCACATGAGTTTTGGTGTGGACAACACATCCAAACTCCATCAAGTACCAAGAGGGAAGTTGATCGCAATAAGTGCTTACATCAAAAGAACAGAAAGACTTCAAATAAATAACCTAATGTTAAATCTCAAAGAACTTCAAATAAACAACCCAACATTAAATCTCAAGCTAACCTAATGTTAAATCTCAAACTGACCTAATTTTAAATTTCAAAGAAAAACAAGAGCAATCTAATCCCAAAACTAGCAGACAGAAAAAAATACTTAAGATCAGAGCAAACTAAATGAATAGAAACCAAAAGAATGATACAAAAAAATCAATGAAACGAAAAGTTGTTTTTTTGAGAGGACAAAGAAAATAGACAAGCCGTTGACCAAACCAACTTAAAAAAGAGAGAAGACCCAAATAACAAAAATCAGAAATGAAAAAGACATCACAACCAATACCCAGAAATACAAAGAATCATTAGAGACTATTATGAACAACCCTATGCCAATAAATTTGAAAACGTGGAGGAAATGGATAAATTCCTGGCACATACAGACTACCAAGACTGAACCAAGAAGTAACAGAAAACCTGAACAGACCAACAACAAGCAATAAGATTGATGCAGTAATCAGCAGTCTCCCAACAAAGAAAAGCCCAGGATCAGATGGCTTCACTGCTGTATTCTACCAAACGTTTAAAGAAGAATTAACACCTATCCTTTTCAAGGTATTCAAAAAAAATCGAAACACAGGCCATTCTTCCAAATTCATTCTATGAGGCCAACATCACCCTGATACCAAAATCAGACAAAGACAAAACAAAAAAAGAAAGCTACAGGCCAATATCCTTGATGAACATACACACAACAGTCCTCAATAAGATATTAGCAAACAGAATACAACAGCACATCAAAAAGATTATACACCATGATCAAGTGGGATTCATCCCAGAGTTGCAAGCATGGTGCAACATATGCAAATCAATAAATGTGATATACCACATTAAAAAAACAAGGACAAAAACCATATGATTATCTCAATTGATGTTTGACAAAATTCAGCATCCCTTGATGATAAAGACCCTCAACAAATTAGGTATGGAAGGAAAGTATCTTAACACAATAAAAGCAATATATGACAAACCCAGTGCCAAAATCATCCTGAATGGGGAAAAACTGAAAGCTTTTCCTTTGAAAACAGGAATAAGACAAGGATGCCCACTCTCACCACTTTTGTTCAACACAGTGTTGGAAGTTTAGCCAGAACAATCAGGCAGGAGAAAGAAATAATGGGCACCCAAATTGGAACACATGAAGTTAAATTGTCACTGTTTGCAGAAGACACAATTCCACATATGGAAAAACCCATAACCTCTACAAAAAACTTCTAGAGCTCATAAATAAATTCAGTAAAATTGCAGATACAAAAAAAAATCAGTAGTGTTCTCATACACCAAAAACAAACAAGCAGAAAAAGAAATCAAAAAAGCAAGCCCATTTACAATTGCTACCAAAAGAATAAAAGACCTAGGAATAAATTTAACCAAAGAGGAGAAAGATCTCTACAATGAGAACTACACAACCCTGTTGAAAGAAATTAAACAGGACACCAAAAGATGGAAAGACATGCCAAGAGCATGGATTGGAAGAAATAATGTTGTGAAAATATCCATACTACCCAAAGCAATCTACAGATTCAATGCAATCTCCTTCAAAATACCAATGACATTCTTCACAGAAATAGAAAAACAATCCTAAAATTAATATGGAAAAACAAAAGAGCCTCAATAGCCAAAGCAATCCTGAGCAAAAAAGAATTAAACCAGAGGCATTAAACTACCTGACTTCAAACTATACTACAAAGCTATAGTAACCAAAACAGCATGGTACTGGCATAAAAACAGACACTCCAACCAACGGAATAGAATAGAGAACCCAGAAATCAACCAAGGTACTTACAGCCAACTGATCTTAGAGAAGGCACCAAGAACATACATTGGGGAAAGGATAGCCTCTTCAGTAAATGGTTCTGGGAAAAGTGGATATCCATGTGCAGTAGAATGAAACTAGACCCTTGCCTCTTACCATCTATCAAAATCAACTCAAAATGGATTAAAGACTTAAGTATAAGACCTGAAACTATAAAACTCCTAGAAGAAAACATTTCAGGATGTAGGACTGGGCAAAGACTTTATGAATATGACCCCCAAAGCACAAGCAATGAAAGAAAAAACAAACATATGGGATTATATCAAACTAAAAAGCTTCTTCACAGCAAAGGACGCAATCAACAGAGTAAAAACATAACCTACAGAATGGGAGAAAATATCTGCAAACTATACATCCAATAGGGAATTAATATACAGAATATACAAGGAACTCCAACAACTTCACAGTCAAAAAACCCCCAAATAATCCAATTAAAAAATAGGCAAAGCAGTTGAATAGATATTTTTCAAAGGCAGAATAGAAATTTTTCAAAGGAAGATACATGAAAAAATGCTCAACATCACTAAGCATTAGGGAAATGCAAATTAAAAACACACTGAGATAATAACTGCATTTAGATAACCACATTGAGTCACCCCAGGTAGACTGACTATTATCAAAAAGACTGACAATAATGAATACTGGCAAAGATGTGGAGAAAAGGGAACTGTTCTACATTGTTGGTGAGACTGTAAATTAGAACAGTCATTATGGAAAACAGTACAGAGGGTTCTCAAACAACAACAGATAGATCTACCACACAATCCATCAATCCCACTTCTGAATATATACACAAAGGAATGGAAATCATCACATTGAAGGGATATCTGCACTCCCATGTTCATCCCAGCTCTATATACAACAGCCAAGATATAGAATCAGCCTAAATGTGCATCGATGGACAATTGGATAAGGAAAATGTAGTATACATACACAATGGAATACTACTCAGCCATAAAAAAGAATGAAAATCTGCTATTCTCAGCAACACTGATGAGCCTGGAGAAAATTGTTAAGTGAGATAAGCCAGGCAAAGAAAGAGAAATACCACATGTCCTCACTCATAAGTAGGTAGGTAGGTAGGTAGGTAGGTAGGTAGGTAGGTAGGTAGGTAGGTAGGTAGGTAGGTAGGTAGGTGGGTAGGTGGGTGGGTGGGTAGGTGGGTGGGTGGGAGGGAGGGAGGGAGGGAGGGAGGGAGGAAGAAGGAAGAAGGACAGAAAACAACAATAAAATGTCAAATTTTTAGTAGAGAACAGACCTATAGTTACTAGAGGTGAAAAAGGGGGAGAGGGATGGGTGTTAGCAAGTAATTGGGTAAGGGACACAAAGAATTATTACTACTTGTAATGATGAACATACTAATAATATTGATTTGATCATCATATACTGTCTACAAATACTGATAAGTCAACTTTGTACCCCATAAATATGTATAATCAGTTATGTTTCAATTCAAAAAATAATTCATTTAAATCTTAAAAATATATTAAAGAACAAAAAATTTTTAAAAGTCCCACAGCTGCATGAAGCTTTCTTTGACTTCAATTTGCATGTTAATCATGCTCTTCACCAATTCCTATAGCAGGTATGATTGGTATCACATTGTATACCTTACAATATATGTTGTTTCAAATGTAATGGCTTGCCTCCTTACCAAGAATATAAATATTTTCTGTTTCCTTAAGGATAGAATTTCTACCATTTATTCTTTCTCTAAGTGTTAAATAAATACTTGTTGAACTCTCATACTTAATTCCTCAAATGACCAAGAGTAAAGCTATGATCCCTGTACCCCAAATTCCTTTAAAAATGTTATATTACTACCTTTAATTTAATGATTCCTAGTGCTTTACTCAGAAAAGGAACTAATCTGTTAAACAAAGACCAAAATCACCAGTTCACCTGTTATGGCTGAGGGAAGCAGTGATGGGTACAGGCACCACAGTCTGGAACCCTTCCCCTTCTAGCTCTGTACCAACAAGGCAGATGAGCTGGAGTTCTGGTAATCCCACACAGCTTACTTCATGCCAACTTTTACCTGAAAGAGCATCATTGAATGGACAATAATGTTCATCAAAAGCAAAAGATAAAAATACCAAACTTCTACCTAATACTCAGTTGAGCAAACACCACTTATAATGCCACCGCCTCTCTTTACTTTTCTAGTATTTTCTGTTACAAAGTAATTCCCAATATAAATGAAGAAATTACAAAATTGACAAAATTAATAGCAAATGCATAAATAATTGCTTAATATAATGCCAACGATGCTATACCCCAACTCAATCCCCCAAACTCATACCACAGCCCCAATAACAAAACAATATAAACAAATGACTTACTCTCCATGAGGTCCAGGTAAGCCAAGAATGCTATGCAGACTTCGGTGTCATCTCCTATATCTAATTCCATCATTTCTAAGTACTGAAAATCAAAATGCAATTGTCAAATAGAGAAGGAAGAATCTTTTAATCATTTCTTTCAATCAACAAGTATACATTAAATATCTCTTCTAGGTAATAGCGGTAGTTAAAAAGCAATATAAGATCTGACCTCTACCTCTAAAGAATTTGCAATTGTTAGGATAAACACATGCATACTTACAATTATTAGGCAAATAACAATAGATGACATTAAGTGATTAAAAACCATGTGAGTGGAATAAAAACACAGAACCCAACAGGTCAGAGGAGCTTTACTCAGGGAGATTGGTTGCTGAATGCTTCATGGCAGAAGTGGGATGCAAATTGAGCCCTGAAGGACATGATTTGAGTAAATGGAGAAGTAGAATAATAGTGTGGGTAATCACACAAAGGTGGGAATAAACCACACATATTTAAGGGCCTATAAAGAAACCTATCTGCCAGGAATAGAGACATTTTTTAATAGGATTTTCATTGGGACATGTTGGTGGGGAGCTTCTATTTCCCTGGTCTCTTATTTGCATGGAAGAGAAAGTCTGCTAGAATACCATCCCTAGCCTCTCTCCTCACCCCTTTTCACTCAAGAGTAGGGAGTTATTTAATTGCTGGATTTTAAAGAAGGAACTAAGCAAGGTGCTCCTTCTTTCAGACTTGCTGGTCAGCATAAGGGAACATTTTTCAGCAGCTTACTCCTGCAGGGAAAGCCTGAGACTGTCTAGCTACATCAGTGACTAGGTGGATAAGCAAGGCTAATGCAGAGATGAGGTTTTGGCAGACTTGCGTGGGGGCAGATCTGAAGTCACATTCCCCCATGCGTTTCACCGTAAGTGTACAGGTGCAGGAGAATAGGGGTATTATTAGTTGTCTACCTGAAGCCTCAAATGTGTTTGAAAATGACACAAAACGTAATTTCAGGCCAGATTATAAGGTCTTGGTGGCCAAACTAAAAGTCTGAGTTTTGTCCATAAGGAAACACTGAGGATTTCTAAGCAGTAGAATAACATAAGTGCTGTGTGAGAATGACAAATCTGATACCATTTTACTGGATGAAACTAAGTAATTTCCAAATTGAGTAACAAAAAAATTGGACTGGAAAAACACTCACTCACTATTATTTCTTTTCTGGTTTTTAAAAATCAATTCAGGAAGAATAATCAAAAGGGAAGATTTGGTGGTCATGATCTACACAGCCATTAACTTCAAAGAGAAAAAAAAATCTACAAGCATGAAAACTGAATAGCAACACCAAATCTCGATGAGGCTTTAAAAATGTGTTATTGGTGTTTCATTTATTAAATACTTACATAGTGCTTTCTATATGTCAAAAATATTAACTGATTTAATCCTGTAATAACCCTACAAGGCAAATACTATTATTATCCCTGTTATTCAGGTGAGGAAACTAGGTGTAATGAGATGGAGCCACTTGGCCCAAATCACAAAGCTGGTAAGTGACAGAACCAGGATTCAAACTCAGTGAGTCTGACTTTGAGTTCATGCTCCTAACCACTATGCTACCCTGCCATGTTGTTTTCTTTTTATGGTACTAAATAATACTTCCATGCTATTGTTTCTTTTTCTCACTTGTTGGGGGAAGATGAAGGGGACAGAGCAGGAGGATAAAATCAAGTGAGAAGACGAAGAAGGCTTAATTCTTTTCAGACTTATATCTATAAAATTTTACCTTTCTTGACTGTTTTCAGATCATTATGAATTGTTGTTCTCAAATAGAAGAGTGCAATTCTATTAAAGTACCAGACCAGTCCCAGAGATTCTTACAAAATCCACATCTCTGCTCACTGTCCATTCACTGTTTGGGACATTACTGGTACAAGGCAGCAATTTCCCAAGCAGAAGCAAGCAAGGGACTAATCATCTTTACCTCCCTTGATGTGAATACAGAAAAATATACTCACAATGTGAGTAGCTCTGCTTTAGGCAAGAACCTATTCAAACTTTCCAAGAAATCAGATAAATTAGGAATCTGCACCTGTGCAAAATCATGATGCACACTCTGGGTCCAAGGCTAAGGTAAACGTGACTGTACCTAAACCTCTAACATGACGGACTCCTAGTTCATTATGGCCCACAAACTGTCTTGTATGGTTAATGTGAGAATTAAAGAAATTCACCCCCCCCAAACGACCTCTATCTAAACAACAAAACTCAGGTATTGGTGGAGTGCTCATTGGCGGTCTCCAGCTTGAGGAGACTTTAATGTTTTGCCTTCAGTTTAAGGATGGCTTTGGTGAGGGGCTGGGGAAGGTGTCAGAGCGATCGTTCAACACGTCTAAACAAACAGAAACGATACTGCCTGAGGCTGGCAGTAGTGCACAGCGGCCCCCGCCACCCACCGCACCCTCGGCTGTCCGGCCGGTCGGAAGGGGAGCGCGGCCTGGGAGCTCCGCCTGCGGCCGGGGGCTGGACCGCCGCCCGGCTCCTCTTGCGCCTCCTCACCTTAGGGTGGGTGCCCATCCAGGCGTCCTCAGGGACCCACGAGGGAGCTCCGCCGCCGCTGCGAACGCCGACCGGGCCCAGACTGCTGCAGCCGGCGGTCGGCTCGGCATCGCCGCGCTCCTCCATGCCGGCCCGCAGGGCGCACGCGTGGTGCACCACGACTTGCGCCCGGCCGGAAGCAGGGGCGCCCATGTCTGGGTTCCGCTTCCCTGCCCTCTGCAGCATCTGCGCTGGAGGGCTCAGGTACTGGGAGGAAAGTGAAATCAGCCCCTCCCTCTGACAGTGGTAGCTAGAACCTGTGCAAAAGCAGGTTCTAGTTTTACTCTGCGTTTATTATTAAAAGCTGGGCGGATTCGAGCGCGAGGAAGGTTCAAGCGAGCCCCGAGCCCAAAGCCCTTAACCCTCCTTAAGTCAGTGCTGCCTGCAGCTTTCTTGAAAAGTAGGGGTTAAGTCCTCTTTGCCTTTAGCATTGGGTCCCGGTCTCCTATTCCTGGGAATTTAAACCCTATCCAATGCCCTGTTGTAGAAGTTTAACATCGAACCATATTTTTAGGGTGGACCTACCTTTGCGGATTAGAGGAAACATGAGTCGTTGAATGAGTGGTCAGAAAGGGAGGATAGAAACCAGCATAAGTGTGTGACCTGGAAGCCAAGGAAAGGCAGAGTAGGACATAGCATTTCTGGTTTTACTCTATGTAAAACAGGGAAACATTAGAGGCTCCTGTTATGTTTTCATAGGGTCACTCTGACTGACTGAGGTGTTGACAGTAGGTGGTAGGGGACAGGGACTGATTAGGAGCCTAGTGTATTAACCAGGGCAAGAAATGACTCTCAAAATTCAAAGTCCCAGATACATAGGGCAGAACTTCCACTTTCAGACATGATAGACTAAAACTCTAGTGGCTGATCCTCCAGCGGAAAACAACTATAGAACTTGGACATGACACAAAAAGCGACTGCCTGAATATACTGGAATGCAACACAATCAGAAATTACAGAGGAAAAAGTGAACTTGATGGTAGAAATCATCCAAAGTGAACAGCAAAGAGAAAAATAATTTTAAAAAATGAGCAGAGCCTCAGAGACTTGCTATATGATTTTTTAAAAAATCCCACATACATGTAAATGGGATAACAGGGAGAGAAAAGAAAAAGAATGGAGCAGGAAAAAATTTAGAGAAACAGTGGCCAAGATTTCTCCAAATTTGATGAAAGGTAGATATTTGCTGATACAAAATGATAAACTAACACCAACTAAAATAAATACAAAAATGTCCGCACTATAGTCAAACTTGAAAGTCAAAGATAAAGAGAAAAGTCTGAATGCATCAAAGGAAACACAATACATTACACTCAGAGAGAAGTGTAGTTATTCTTGAATATGATATACAGCCACATACAAAGATTCATAAATTGCCCTAGAATACATTTCATTTGAAAGAAGTCATTAACCTTTACTTCCCCAAAGCATCTGCTAAGCCCCAAAGAAGCAAACAGCACTGAAATCAGTAGGCTCACTGAAGCACTGAACACTGACACTAATTCAAGTAATTGGAAGTTAATAAATCTTTCTCTCTGACCCCTAGTGATACTAATCGGTTCACATCTGGTATTTATAGAAGCATTTTGTTGCTAATATGAGTAAAGGGGAAATTTTATAAATTGGTAAGAAGATCCAGTGGGATTAAATACCGTGTGAACAAGGCTCGAATATCTCCAGGCAAAGATTTTCAGTTTCTGCTTAAGATTTAAAAAGGGGGGGGGCGGGGAGGGAAACCTAGAATGATGAAGAAAGAACTGTAAACTGAAAAAGCAACAGACAAATGCTATTCTTTGGCAAATAGATTAAGTACTGTTGCTCAGAGAAAGCATAATACATTTAAGCATGAATATTGAATGCTTCCGACTTTTAACGTCCATGTCTATTTAAGCCAGTTGAAGAAAGAAAATAAAGCGTCTCTTGGATTCCACATTAAGCAATGAAAACTTTTAAATAGGACTTGGTGATTGGGAATGCCTAAGAATGAACACAGAAGGATTTGGGAACACTTAGACAAGTATAGAATCAAAATGGCTTTTTGGCAATCTAGAGAACAGGGTAGAGTTTCAGCTTCTGATAGACTGGAAGATTTCTCCTTTTGTCAGTGCTTCAGTAGTTCCCCTCTCACCGGTTCCCCAATTAGGCACAGAGCCAGGGGCAGCCCCAATGGGGAGAGCTGGGCTCCAACACAGCGTTTTCCACTCCAGTGCAAAGCCAGGCGTGCAGGCGCCGAAGGGAGCTGAGGCCCGCAGCTGGAGGTGTGCCCCTGGTATTCAGACATTCCCGGCAGACGAAGTCATCTGAGATACACAGGATCTGGCAGTCTGCTTGTAACGATGCAACTGTGATCATTCACATGACACAATAACAGTCAATAAGAACGTCAGCCTAACAATGAGTCAAACCACCTAATGACCCCTCAGCGTTTCCTAACTTAAAAGAACACCCAGAGAGAAACACAAAATTATAGACAGAAACCAATGACACTAATACACCATTTACTCCTTCACTGCTCATAATTATTCATTTTAAAATGATAAAACTCATTATTTATTGCAAAAAACGGAAATCTTACAAATGAACATAAACTAAAAAAGCAAAATATCTACTCCTCCTTCATTCTAATCCCATCCCGTGACCTTTTCTCAACAGATTGGAGTATGTTCTTCTAGACCTTTCTGTGTATGTGTGTACATATTAAAACACACCTACCATGTACATACGAGTCAGCATGGGTTTGTCACTGAACAGTGTGTTACAGACACCTCTCTGTGCACAAAACAGGGAAGGAGGCTTGCAGGAGGAAAACCTGACTTCTCACCCTAGCTGTGCCACCTGTGAACTGCGGGAACCGGGACAGGTCCGCTAACGCCACTGACCCCTATCTGGAGAACAGATATAAAAACACCTGCCTTCATCCACCTGCTGATTAGCTGTGATTTCAAATGACACAAAGACAATAAGGACATTTTGAGGCACCTGGAGAGAGAGACAATTGTTAAGTCTGCAACTACCTGCCAAAAGTCACAAAAGGAAGAGACTGAAAGAGGTAAAATGGTTTGGTGAAAATCAATCAGCACTCATGGAAATCAACTCAAACAATTTGCTACCTATCATAGGAAAAATGACATAGAAACAAAGTGTGCTGCAACGCATACGGCTGCAGTCCTGCTGGAAGATGATAATCCCAGTGAACAAATGCTGAGTGGATATCTATGGCACGCACGCACGCACATATGCACACATGTGGGCACACACATGCATACGCATGCACAGATCATGCACACATGTGGGCACATATGCACACACACCCTGAGGCATCCTTCCTGGGACAGATCAATGCAAAGACATCAAATTATACTATTAACTCCAAGAGGCTCTTCCAGTGTCCGGCCACAGGCCGGCCTTAGTGACTGGGGCCGAAGGGACGCGCTCTCGGGGCCATGCGCCGCCCATCCCCCGGCCCCACGAGCCAGGACCCAGCGTGGGTTCTAGAACCCCAGCTGGTGCAGGCTCCTTGGAAACAGTCGCCAGTGCCTCGTCAGTGCCGTGGTGGCCGCAGCTTCTGCAGCACCTGATTCGGGCACAGAGAGCGGGACGCGGCTGGGCCGAGGGTCAGCCTCACCGTGAGGGGCGCCGGGGGTCCGCCGTGCCCGGACTGCGGCCCGGACCCTCGGGAGCGGCCCCCTTGCCCTCGCCCCGTCTGTGTGTTGGCGACCCTTCATCACCTCTCATTGACTCACCTATCACTTTTCCTTCCCTCCTAGACATCCCCGGCTGTCCGGACCAGCTGGCTCTATTTCCATCGTGGAATTTGACTTTGGGCTGGAAACTGAGGTACGTTAGGTTGACTGACCAACCACTGCAGAAACCTCTCCCAACCCTTCACGAGTCCCGTTCCTTTAGTGCTCACCAAATCCAGCCCAAGAATTCAGGGAGCCGTCAGTCCTTCCCAGGAGCTGACTGCACACATTCCTATAAGATGCCTGATGGGTTCTGTACGTGTCAGTGCTGCGGGCTCTGTGCTCCTTCTATGCTTTTCCTGAAAAGCGACTGGATGGCGTGTGTATTTGACTTCCTCTGCCCCCACTGGGAAGTTGGAAAAATAGGTACCTGAAGCACACTTGTTCTCAACAACTAAAAAGTACAGCTTTGTTAACAAAATACTGCTGGGTTTGCTCTTTATGTGAGGGGCAGTCTGAAAGGACGAGTCGACACCAGTTGCCGATCCACTGGAGAGAGCCCGTTTATGAGGCAGCACACACACATATATAGGGCTTTAAGGGGAAAGCTGATTGGCTTAAAATACAATCCCTACTTAGCATACCGCATGGGGTTTGGGGGGAGCTGATTGGTGTGTAATTCGCGCCGGCGGGAAGGAGAATACGGAAGACAAGGGCCACCAGCGCCATGATGGGGTGTGGCCGAGAAGGGCTTATGTGATGGGGTGTGATCCCTTGGGGCATTTGGGTCCCTACATTCCTCCCTTTTTCTTGTTTTAGGAAAGGGGACGTTGAAGTCATCGAACTACTTCCTGCTGAACTGGGGCGTTGTGGGGGGGCAAAGGGAGGAAGGTACATAAATACCGATTATGAAACCCCAAAGGAGGGTGGAGAAACAAGTCATTTCAAAAGGGGAAAAGTCCATAAACGTTCCTTGAAGCCACAAGTCGCACATGCACCGGTTCCATTGTTCGTAGTTGGAGACTGGAGGGAGCAGCCAGGCGTCGGTGGCGAGGGCGTGTAGGACGCGTTCCCTCTGGAAGGTGGTGTCTCTTCAGCATCGGCTGAGGCGCTCACGAGATGAGGCCGGGGCTTCATCGGTATCTAGAAGCTGGTAGTTTCTAAGCAAAAGCTGGTTAAAGGCCTGATTAGAGATTTTTCCCACTTGGGCTTGAAGAAACCTAATGATACAGGGCAAGAAAAGGCAGGTTATGAGGATAATGATTAGAGGTCCCAAAATGGGCCAAATCCAAGTTAGGACAGGGCTTAAGATAAAGGAGGAAAAGGGGTTAGAACTGGATGTGGTTCGTAGGCTGGAAGCCGAGTTGGTGAGTCTGATGATGTTTGTTTCTACTAGACCGGATTCATTGATATAGTAACAGCATTCTTCCCCAAGGAAGATGCAAGTACCTCCTTTTTCTGCAGTGAGGAGGTCTAGTGCTCTGCGGTCTTGGAGGGTGACCTGAGCTAAAGAGGTGATCTGTCTCTGTAGAGAGGAAAGAGATTCGGCAGTGGAGGTCAGAGCCCCTTCAAGTTTAGCATTGATGTCTTCGACCGCCCATAAACTGTGTCCTAAGGCTCCTCCCGACAGTCCGGCTCCGACCGCTGATGTTGTTAAGGAAACACCGACCATGATTGGGGGAAAGGCGGCCCTTTTTTGTCTTGAGGGTGGGTGAAGAAGATGGAACAGTTCTGAATTGGAGTACAGAGTGAGTTGAGGGACGATGGTGACAAGAAGGCATGGGACAGTAAGATTAGGCAGGATGGAGGTAGAGAGGGTTCCATTGCACCAGAAGAAAGAGCCTGGTGGGGCGACGGTGTGGGTATGAATGGTCGTTGTTAAGATCACAATAAGACGGGGGAGAAGTTAGGGAGGAAGAGCTTCCGATGAGACAGTGATGGGGCAACAGAGTATTGTTGTCTTTGTCGTCGGGCTCCCAGAGAGGGACGCCCGGAAGGTTAAGGTGTTCTGGTGGTGGGGAGGAGGTAGCATTGAGAGGAAGGGATGCATTTAAGGGGACAGCCGGCAGGAGCGGTCGCATGAGAGAGGCGCAAAGAAAACAATTTTCGGGAGAGAGAGCCGGCGAGGTGTGGGTGAGAAAGATGAGTGTTTCAGAAATGATTCGTTGCCAGGTGGAAATGGATTACCTGGCAGGGCAAGTTTAGCAGCGGTCGGAGTGCAAAGGATGACAGAACGTGGGCCTTCCCACTTAGGGGTTAGGGGGGTTTTGGGTTCTGGGGAAGTGTAGAATACTAATTGGCCTGGGCTGAGTGAAAGGTTATTTGTGGAAAGTGACGGATCTGGAAGTAGCCAGTCCTGGTGCTTCCATAATTCGGTGCGAAGGTGGGAGAGCGAGGGAAAGGCCATGGCGGGTGGTATGGGTCCTTCAGTTGCTGTGATCCCCGGGGGTAGGAGGGGCCTACCATACATGACTTCAAAAGGGGAAAGGTTGGAGGGCCTCTTTGGAAGAGCTCTGGCCTTGAGTAGAGCGAGAGGTAGAAGACGGACCCAATCAAGGTGTAATTCCAGAGATAATTTAGTTAGTATGTCTTTTAAGGTTCTATTGGTTCTTTCTACCTTTCCAGATGCCTGAGGTCGGTAAGGGCAATGTAGGTGCCAGGGGAGAGAGAGTGACTGGGAGAGTTTTTGTACTATCTGGGCGGTAAATTCAGGTCCATTGTCAGATTGAATGGAAGTGGGCATCCCAAATCGTGGGATGATTTGGGAAAGGAGAGTCTGGGCTACGGTGGAGGCCTTTTTATTGGATGTTGGGAATGCCTCTACCCATCCTGAAAAGGTATCAACAAACACCAAGAGGTATTTGAGGCGCCGGACGGAAGGCATGTGTGTAAAATTGACTTGCCAGTCGGCTGCGGGTGTGAGACCTCTGGCCTGGTGGGAGGGGTATGGCCCAGGTTTGAGAGGGGTGTTAGGATTGGTACACTGGCAGATTGTGCATGAGGAGGAGATTTTTTGCAAGAGGACTTTGTCAGATGGGGTGATTGAGAAGAAGGCTTGTAAAAACTGGGATAAACCTTGGGGGCTAGAGTGAAACAGGTCATGGAGCAAGCGAGAGAGGACTTATCATCATTAGGCGGTTGGGGCTGAGAGGGTGTCTGTGAAACCTGGGGGCCGTAAGGAAGAATGGGAAGTTAGTTTTGTGTCTGTGGGTGCCGTGCCGCAGTGCGTGCTGCGAAGTCAGCCTTACAATTCCCGCGAGTGATTGGGGAATCGTCCCTCTGGTGGGATCTGCAATGAATGACTCCTAATTTACAAGGTAAGTGGGATGCCTTGATTAATGTGGAGATTAAAGCTGAGTTGGTGATTGTGTTACCCTTGGTGTTAAGCAGACCCCCTTCTTTCCATATGGCGGCATGAGAGAGAAGTATATGAAAGACATATTTGGAGTCCGTGTATAAGTTAAGAGTTTTTCCTTCAGCTAGAACACAGGCTCGCGTGGCAGTGATAAGTTCAGCCTGCTAGTTGGTAGTACCCCTGGGTAAAGGTTGGGCTTCTATAACCAAATCAAGGGAGACTATGGCATAACCTGCATAATGAGTGTTTCCGTCCTTGAATGAGGATCCATCTGTGAACCATGCGAGATCAGCGTGAGACAGGGGCCCCTCAGTGATGGAAGAACGGTAAGGTATGAAATTCTGACGGCTTTCTACACAGCTGTGCAAAGGTGTGTTGGGGGAATCTGGTATAGGCAGTAGAGTAGCCGGGTTTCGGGGTGGGCAGGTATTGATGGATAGGGCAGGATTTTCCAGAAACGAGGATAGGAGGGTTAGAATTCTGGAAGGTGGGAGGGAGTGGAGAGACTTATAGGTAAGGAGGTCTTTAAGGTGATGTGGTGAGAGAATGGTAAGAGGTGCCCCAAATGTTAATTTGGATGCCTCTTTATGCAGCAACTGCCCCGCTGCTAGGGCTCTCAGACAGGGTGCCCAGCCTTGTACAGTGGGGTCTAACTGTTTTGATAGGCATGCTACAGGGGCAAAGGAGGGGCCATAATTCTGTCCTAGGATGCCTAGAGCTTGTCCCACATTTTCATGAAAATAGAGGAAAAAGGGTTTAGTTAGATCAGGGAGATGAAGTGCAGGGGCTGTTAGAAGGGCCTGTAGTGACGGGAGTGGGGGTCAGTCCATGTGAAGGCAAAAATGTCTTGAGTATCAGTTTCCAGGGGTATGGAAAAGAAGGTATCCTTTAAGTCCAGAACCGAGAAATGAGTACAGCGAGTATGGGAGTATTGAAAGGGGAGCGAGTGGGACAGAGATACCCCTTTTTTAACAGGTCCTGAATGATGGGGCTTAACCCGAAGAGGGCTGCTGTGGTTAATGGATACTGAGCCTGGCAAATATATTTGGAGGGGTCTTTTAGTTTTATGTGTACGGGGAAACACTGGGCCAGAGCGGGGTTCGCAGTGTCCCAAACTGTGGGGTTAACAGGGTGCGTCAGGATGGGTAAGGACTTTTTTGGAGGGGTGGAATTAGTAGGATCTTGGGCTTGAACTAGCACTAGGAGAAAGGAAATGGGGGAAGAGGAAGAGGACAGGGGCAAGGTAATGGAGACTTGAAGCCGTGATAGAATGTCCCGACCCAACAAGGGGTCGGGGCATTGTGGCATGACTAGGAAGGAATGGGAGAAAACGGATTGAGTGCCTTGAAGGCAGCAGGTTAAAATAGGGGTTTTGGGGGGAAAGATTTGTTTACCTCCTACCCTGACTATAGGAGAGCTGCTGGAGGTGGTGGGGCCTTTATATTCCCTTAAGACCGAAAAGCTGGCTCCAGTGTCCAGGAGGAAAGATATTGGGTGGCTGTCCACAACCATGGATACCCTGGGCTCTTGCTTTGTTATAGAGATGGTCAGGAAGGGCCCACGGCTCCATCAGTCCTCAGCGAGGCCCACCATAGGTGGTGTCCACGGTTCGGGGGACTGTGGGGCAGTTGGTCCCTCACCCCTTCAGGAAAGGGGGCAATCAGATCCCCAATGTCCCTTCTTTTTGCATTTTGGACAAGGAGTTTTAGGTGGCCTGGGGGTGGGGCAAGCTTTGGCCCAATGCCCTTCCTTTCCACATTTAAAGCAGGCTCCAGGTGGAGGCTTAGAGGTGGAGGCTGTGGGAGGGCGCCCAGGGGTTTTGATAAGCCGGGCCAACATCTGGAAGTTGGCGTGGTCGGCCTTTTGTTTTCGACGTTCTGTTTCCTCCTCCCGATTATGAAAAACCTTGAAGGCCACTGAGAGGATTTCGGTCTGAGGGGTTGCAGGACCCTGCTCTAATTTTTTAAGTTTAGTTTTAATGTCGGGGTAGGAGTGGGCCAGAAAATAGGTCATAAGGACATGCTGGCCGTCTTCTGAGTTGGGCTCTAAATTAGTGTATTGTTGAAAGGCCTGAGTTAATCTATTGAGGAACTCGGAGGGAGTTTCCTCCTATTTTTGGACAATTTCTTGAATTTTTTGGAAATTGACGCCCTTGTGAGCCGATTTTTTGAGGCCAGTTATTAAGCAAGAGGCAAAATGGTCTCGAGCGTGGATTCCCTGGGCTATGTTATAATCCCAATTAGGTTCCTGTTCTGGGACTGCTTGGGGGCCTGGTGGGTGATCCAGATTGGTACGATGGATGTCAGTGGCATGGGTTTGGGCTGTATCCCAGACCGTGCGGCGTTCCTCAGGGAGGAGGGTATTGGCTAGGAGCATGAAGATGTCATGATGTGTGAGGCTGTAGGCCTGCAGGATCCATTGGAATTCTTTAATGTAGGTGGTAGGGTCAGTAGAGAAAGAGCCTAGTCTTTTTTCTCATTCTGTAAGGTCAGCTAGGGAAAAGGGAACATGGACCCTAACTACTCCTTCAGCCCCAGCTACCTCACATAGCGGGGCGATTGTTAGAGGGGCGGGAGGAGGACCTCAGGAACGGGTGAAAGGGGGGCTTAGTGGGTCAGGGGTAGGTGAGGGTAAAGACGGCGGAGTGGATGGCGCTGGAGGTGCAGAAGGTGACGTGGATAATGGTGGAGGAGGAGCGGACGCCGGAGGCACTGGGGGAGGAGGAGATCGGTAAGGTGGGGGTTCATCAGCAGGGTCAAAGGTGCAAGGATCGAGGGGTGACTGTGAAGAGTGTTTACAGGCTAAAAGGACTTGAGAGGGAGCACAGGAGGAGCAGAGGGCGGGGTTCTGAGCCAAGAGGCAAAAAGCCTCGATGTAGGGGATCTCCTTCCATTTTTTTAGGCGCTGGCAGTAGTTAAAGAGGTCTCGTAGAATGTTAGGATCTAGTGTGCCCTCAGGGGGCCATGTGTTTTGATTATCTAAAGGATAATAAGGCCAATCTTGTGTACAGAATTTGGTGAGGAGTTTGGGCTCAATATCCGGCCTGAGGGAAAGGTTCGTGAGGTTGTTCAGAAGGCACTGAAGTGGAGAGTCCCCTAGGGAGGAGGAGGAAGCGCCCATTCTGGTCTCTTAATGGGAATTTAGACAGAAATCGGACAGAGATTAGTGATAAGACAGATCCTTCGGCCGGTTCTGAAAGACGGGATCCTAGAGGGCATCCCCAGTAGGTCTCGTCAGTCCCGGCAGGTTCAGGTACGAACCAGGAGGAAAGAAGGGAGGTGTGGGTCATCACTCAGACCTCCACTTCTCTAGGGCAAAAGCCCGGTGCCTGAAGGAACCTAGTGCCAGGATTTTCTGGTTGGGTCCCAGACCTGGGAAGTGGAGAGAGACGGAAATCGGACAGAGATTAGAAGAGAGTGGTGGACAAGAGGGTGAAAGAGGGAAGGAGAGAACAGAATGGGGCTTTTAACCTCCAAAAATGAAAGTAAAAGTTTACCGGGGCTTTGGAACCTGTTATAGTGGTCGTGAAGACCATGGTGGGGTGGGTATGGGTGTTAGGAGCTACCGGACAATCTAGACTCCCTGTGGTAGCCTGAAAATGGCCGGTGCTCTTTAGAAAAGGGGGCTTACCTAATGATGAGCCAGTGGTGAGTGGAAGAAGCCAGAGCCAAAAACAATGGACGAGGGTGGACCGTCAATGGTGAGCGGTGAAAGGGAGGCCAGTCCTGGCAGGATGGAGTGTTACAGCTCGAGGGAGACCTGAGGGGCGACTCGGAAGGTGCTGTCGTTGCGATCTGAAAAGTGTCGCCGCTCGAGAGAAACTCCGTCCCAGGTTTCCGCACCAAATGAAAGGACGAGTCAACACCAGTTGACGATCCACCGGAGAGAGCCCGTTTATTAGGCAGCACACACACACACATATATAGGGCTTTAAGTGGAAAGCTGATTGGCTTAAAATACAATCCCTACTTATCATACCGCATGGGGTTTGGGGGGAGCTGATTGGTGTGTAATTCGTGCTGGCGGGAAGGAGAATACGGAAGAGAAGGGCAACCAGCGCCATGATCGGGTGTGGCCGAGAAGGGCTTATGTGATCGGGGTGTGATCCCTTGGGGCATTTGGGTCCCTACACAGTCCCCTGGTCTTGACCCCTTCACAGGGTTATTGTCCCTGTGAGTGTCTTCATGGTGTGTGTTCCTGCACTTAATATTTGCCGGTGTATGCTTTCCCAACTTATTTGCATACAAAGTGTAACAGATCTGAGAATAAAGAGGCTGTGAACCTTTCATTTATTAGCTGCAGATACTTATGTAATTGCAGATTTACGGGAACCTGTATTCTGCTCTTAATGATTCTAGTCTGGGTCTTTCATTTGCAGATGATGCGTGAGGTGATGCCAACCATCAGTGAAGCCGAAGGCTCCCCGGGAGGAAGTGGGAGACATGCGTCCGGCTCCCCTTCACAGGCAGACGCAGATTCACATATAGAACAGTTGATCGTCTCCATGCTAGAAGAAAGGGACCGACTTCTTGACACTCTTAGAGAGACTCAAGAAATGCTGGCATTAACCCAGGGGAAATTACACGATGTTGGTCTTGAAAGAGATTCCTTGCAGAGACAGCTCAAAACTGCACTTCCACAGGCGTTTGCTGCACTTATGAAGGAACTGAATGTATGCAGGGAGGAGCTCCTTGAAAGGGAAGGAGAAATTGCTGAACTGAAAGCAGAAAGGAACAACACCAGGCTGCTTTTAGAACATCTGGAATGCCTTGTCTCTAGGCACGAGAGGTCTCTCAGGATGACCGTGGTGAAGAGACAGGCACAGTCCCCAGCACGTGTGTCCAGCGAAGTCGAAGTGCTCAAAGCACTGAAGTCATTGTTTGAGCACCACAAAACTCTGGATGAAAAGCTGAGAGAGAGATTACGAGTAGCACTTGAAAGGTGTGGTTTGTTAGAAGAAGAATTAGGTGCCACACATGAAGAGCTAAAGATTCTTAAAGAACAGAATAAGCAGAAAAAAACACTAACAGATGGAGCACTTGACATGAACCATGAACAAGAAAATACCCCGAGCATGAATGGAAAGAGATCTTCTGATGGTTCGTTAAGCCACGAGGAGGACCTTGCTAAAATAATAGAGCTCCAGGAAGTCATAGACAAGCAATTGAGGGAGCAGAGCCAAATGAAAGAGCAACTGGCCGCCCTCTCCAGTCACGTGGCAGAGCTGGAGGAAGATCTCTACACGGCCAGGGAAGACTTGATCAAATCTGAGGAGATGAATATGAAATTGCAAAGGGACATTCGTGAAGCCATGGCCCAAAACGAAGACATGGAAGAGAGAATCAGTCATGTGGCAGAGCTGGAGGAAGATCTCTACACAGCCAGGGAAGACTTGATCAAATCTGAGGAGATGAACACGAAATTGCAACGGGACATGCGTGAAGCCATGGCCCTAATGGAAGACATGGCAGAGAGAATCAGTCACCTGGCAGAGCTGGAGGAAGATCTCTACACGGCCAGGGAAGACTTGATCAAATCTGAGGAGATGAACACGAAATTGCAACGGGACATTCGAGAAGCCATGGTCCAAAAGGAAGACATGGAAGAGAGAATCACTACTCTTGAAAAATGCTCCCTCGCTGCACAGCGTGAAGCCATGTCTGTGCATGACCTCAATGATAAACTTGAAAATGAAATTGCAAACAAAGATTCTATGCATCGCCAGACTGAGGATAAAAACCGTCAGTTACAGGAACGGCTGGAATTAATGGAGCAAAAGCTGCAGCAGACCATGAGGAAAGCCGAGACACTCCCAGAGGTGGAGGCGGAGCTGGCCCAGAGGGTGGCAGCACTCTCGAAGGCTGAAGAGAGACAGAGCAACACTGAAGAAAGGTTAAGAGAGATGGAGGCGCAGCTGGAGGAAAAGAACCAAGAACTGCAGCGGGCAAGGCAGAGAGAAAAAATGAATGAAGAGCATAATAAATGTTTATCAGACACTGTTGACAAGCTTCTTTCAGAATCTAATGAGAGGCTCCAGCTTCATCTGAAAGAGAGAATGGCTGCTCTAGAAGAAAAGAATTCTCTGTTAGGAGAAGTTGAAAATGCAAAAAAGCAATTGGAAGATACACAACATGATAAGGATCAGCTCGTTTTAATCATTGAAGCATTGAGGGCTGAACTAGACCAAATGAGACTAAGAGGTGCTTCACTTCATCATGGCCGACCCCACTTGGGCAGTGTCCCAGATTTCAGGTGCCCTGTGGCAGACAGTCACACAGATTCCTACAGCACCAGTGCAGTGTTGCGGCGCCCCCAGAAAGGCCGCCTAGCTGCTCTACGGGATGAGCCTTCCAAGGTACAAACTCTTAATGAAGAGGATTGGGAACGTGCCCAACAGGCTAGTGTCTTAGCAAATGCAGCACAAGCTTTTGAGAGCGATGTCGATGTGTCTGATGGTGAAGATGAGGACGCCATGGACGTGAGAAACTCGACAGGCTCCCAGGACGGTCCCGTGAGCAATCCCAGCAGTAGTAACAGCAGCCAGGACTCGCGCCACAAAGCCCCAAAGAAGAAGGGCATCAAGTCCTCTATCAGCCGCTTGTTTGTCAAGAAAGAAAAGGGCCGACCTGGACAAGCTGGCAAAGAATCATTAGGACACCCTGGTATTTCAGAGACAGATAATGCATCTCAAGATGCCTTGTCACTGAGCAAATTGGGAGGACAGGCTGAAAAAAGTCGTAAACTTCCAAAAAAGCATGAATTGCTCGATGAAGCCCGAAGACAAGGTTTGCCTTTTGCCCAGTGGGATGGGCAGACCATAGTTGTGTGGTTGGAGCTCTGGGTGGGGATGCCCGCCTGGTATGTGGCTGCCTGCCGAGCCAACGTGAAGAGCGGGGCCATCATGTCAACCCTGTCGGACACCGAGATGAAGCGTGAGATCGGCATCAGCAACCCCCTGCATAGGCTGAAGCTGAGGCTGGCCATCCAAGAGATCATGTCTCTTACCAGCCCGTCCGCCCCTCCCACGTCGCGAACGACACTCACATATGGGGACATGAACCACGAGTGGATTGGGAACGAGTGGCTGCCCAGCCTGGGCCTCCCTCAGTACTGCAGCTACTTCATGCAGTGCCTGGTGGACGCCAGGATGCTGGACCACCTGACCAAGAAGGACCTCCGCGGGCAGCTGAAAATGGTCGACGGTTTCCACAGAAACAGTTTCCAGTGTGGAATGATGTGCCTGAGAAGATTAAACTATGACCGAAAAGAACTGGAAAGAAAAAGAGAAGAAAGTCAGAATGAAGTAAAAGATGTGCTTGTTTGGAGCAATGATCGAGTGATTCGCTGGATCCTGTCAATTGGCCTTAAAGCATATGCAAACAATCTTTTAGGGAGTGGCGTTCACGGTGCCCTTCTGGCCTTAGATGAAACCTTTGACTTCAACGCACTGGCGCTATTGTTACGGATCCCAACGCGGAATACACAGGCTCGTGCTGTCTTACAAAGAGAATTTAACAACCTTTTGGTCATGGGGACTGACAGAAGTTTTGATGAAGACGATGATAAAAGCTTTAGGAGAGCACCTTCATGGAGAAAAAAATTTAGACCAAAGGACATTCGTGGCTTAGCTGCTGCATCAGCAGGGACTCTCTCTGCAAACTTGCAAGTTACTTCTTCTATGTCTTCACCCTCCACGCAGCCAAAGAAGATGCAGATGGACGGCAGTGTGTCAGGAACACAGAGGTTGGATTCTCCCACAGTCAGGATTTACTCCTGCTAAAGCCTCCTGCTGTTTACCCACACTACTTCTACAGATGATTACGCAGCATTTTGAATCCAGCGAAGACTACATTTTAGAATGCAACGGAATCTTTAATCTCTTAATACTTATAATATGGACCATAAGATATTTTATTACAGAGTTTTTAACTAGTGAAAAATTCATGAATACCATAGAGAAAATATTTTAGAATTTAATGTTTCTTATATTTATGTAAACTTATGACTCTTCATTTATATAGTTACTTACTTTTCCGTGTATATCCAGGCTATAAATATCCTTTCAAATCAATTCATGTTCTTATACCTAATTTTAGTTTTTCAAATGAATGTACTGTAATGCTTATATGTATAAATCCTAGGGACAAATATAGGGCTTTTGTAAATTATACATTTGTTGTAATTATTATTTTTTAATTTTTTAATGATAAACCATTACAGAGAAGAAAAATAATAAAAAAAATAAAAATAATTTTTAAAAAAGTATTAACTCCAAGAGGTGATTCTTGAATGTGAAGACTAAAAAAGTAATTTCAGAAACCAAATGGAAAGATTAAGATTGTGACATAATCTAAACTCAGGAAGGAGAAAAGCCAGGAGAGGACCTCCTCTTACAGTCAACTTTGGTGGGTTACAGAGCAAAACTTCTGTCTCAAGGGGAGGTGTAAATCTTGTAAGCACAGGGAGTAGGTGGCCAGGGGCAGGAGCCCAAACCAGACAGCCGAGGGGACAACTAGAACTGTGTTGTCCACCTCAGGCACCCTTGGCAATATGCAGAACCACAGTGCATGAGCCTTTTCCAACCCACTGCAGTGGCCCATAGAGGAAGGAAGACATGCTCAGATGGCAACGTGTGCAACCTACTAACGCAGCTTCTAAGGTTTTTCCTTCTAAGAAAACAGACTCCTGGGCAGAATTAATTCACTAATTAAACTGATATTTATTGAGTACCCTTTATTTATATTTACAAAAAACTAATTATTTATGTGATGACTGTCATAATGGGGAAGTTGAGCCCCACGGAAGCATTTAACTTCAGAAGGAGCGAACCTGGCCAAGGCTTCAGGGAGAGCTTCCCAGAGGAAATAAAGCTAAAGCTGGGATCATAAGGGTTAGGAGGAGTCAGCAGGGGGAAGACTCAGGGGCAACAGCGGAGGCAAAGTTCATGAGGTGGCAGAGGGCCAAGCACGAATTTTTAAGAGACTTGAAGAACTGTGTAACTGAAGAATAGAAAGAGAGGGTAGGAACGGAGCACAATGGGATCTGCTGTACTTGTTGATTTCCCAGCCAATGAGAATCACACTTAATGACACTGGTAGAAGATTTTGTGGGATTTTAGTAATGGAAAAATATAGCTCTAACTGGCACAATTTGCTAGTATAGCTTTAACCTGCGCAATTCGCTTCTGCAAATGCTTTAACCTGTGCAATTCGCTTCTGCAAATGCTTGCTAATATGGGGAAACATATCTAAAGGCATTTTATGTATAGCAGCTTCTAAGGGGCTGTTGAAATGTAAAGCAGCTTCTAAGGGGCTATTAAACAGCAGGGGGCCCAAGTACACTAAACATTCCAAGAGGGGCATACCCCCCCACGGTCCCCCGGACAGTCTGGTTCCTTATCTAAAAGTCTCCTTGCCAGGTGCCAAGGAAGATATACCATTTAAAGAAGCGCTCTTATCAGGGTTACCAGCCTATTAAAGGCCACCTGTAAATCTAAAGGCACCACAGATCTACCGGGGTACCAGCCTGCTAGAGTCTGCCCATAAATCCAAGGGTGCCACTCATAACCGACAACTCATCCTGTCATAAAGATCTCTTCAAGAAAAACTGTATAAAAAGTGCTTGCGTTGTAAACTGGGCGGGCTTTTCCGAAAGGCAAAGCATCCCAGCATGATGGAAAAATAAAATCCCTCTTGCTGATTGCAGTGGTCCTGTTCTTGTGGTCTTTGTGAGGAGAGCCACTCCGGCATGTAGGATTTGTGCTTGGTGCATGGGTCTTACATTTTTGGGGGCTCGTCTGGGATCAGCTCGCTCTCCCTGGGACCAAAGACTAGAGAACGGAGGATCGCTCGAGCTGGTACCACGGTTGTCTGTCTGACTGTGTCTGTTTCTTTTGTTGTTGGCTGTAAGCTGTCTATTATAATCTGGTTTCGGTGGCTCCAGGACGGAATCACCTGCCTGATTTTAGATTTTCTGAGGCTCCAAAGCGGAGCCATCTGTAGTGGTCAAGCGGTGGGGCAGACGTGCCGGCACGCCACAGCCACAGGAGTCCTGGAGGACGCTCCAGATTCCTCTGCAGGATACGAACACGTTCGGCTCCAAGGGAGATCTCTAGGAAAGAGACCCCTCCCGAGTTCTCTGATAATCTGGTTGTGGCGCTCATTGCAGGGGCTCATCGGTGTTTTGTTTTTTGTCTGTCTGGTTGTGTGTGTGTGGGGACTGACGATTTTTCTGGGGCGACATGGGGCAGACTGTCTCAACCCCTTTGGGCCTGACTCTGAAATACTGGAATGACGTGAAGGACAGAGCTAATGATTTGTCTGTGCCGGTTAGAAAGAATAAATGGGTAACACTTTGTTCTCTGGAGTGGCCAGCTTTCCAGCTCGGATGGCCTGCTGAAGGTCCCTTCTCTCTGCCGTTGATCAAAGCGGTAAAAAGAAAAATTTTCAATTCTGAAAATCTCCTAGGCCATGCATGTTATAACATTGTCTGGGAAGATTTAGTCAGGGATCCTCCTCCGTGGGTCCGTCCCTTTGTTCCCTTAACAGGTCCAACGGCTGTGTTTGCTCTCCAAGAAGTAAAAAAGAAACCGGAGGTCCTGCCGTCCACCGGCCCGGACTGGCTTCTTTCTGACCCCCCTCTCCCTCCCAATCCTTCTTTCCGATCACAGGCAGCCGGCCATCCACTCCACCAGAGGAGGACCCACCAGAAAAGAATCTGAGGGAGGGCCGGCTCAGGGGACACGCAGTAAACAAGTGGCCCCTCCAGATGCTCTTCCTATCTCCCCCCTGCGGGCTTACGGCCCCCTGATGAAGAGGGCAACCAGCCCTTACAGTACTGGCCTTTCTCTTCCTCTGATCTTTACAACTGGAAATCTCAGAATCCCCCTTTCAATGAAAACCCCCACGGTCTCACTAACCTGGTAGAATCTCTCCTATTTACTCATCAGCCCACCTGGGGTGACTGCCAGCAGCTTCTACAGGTCTTGTTCACTACCGAGGAGAGACAACGAATCTTCCTGGAAGCTCGAAAGAATGTGCCAGGAGACGATGGGGGACCTACCCTCCTCCCTGATGTTATAGATGCAGGGTTCCCATTAATCAGAACAAACTGGGACTTCAACTCGGCAGAAGGTAGGGAGCACCTGAAGGTCTACCGCCAGGCTCTCATGGCAGGTTTCCGAGGGGCAGCAAAACGCCCCACCAATTTGATTAAGGTAAGAGAGATAACTCAGGGGCCCGATGAGTCTCCATCAACATTCCTGGAGAGACTCATGGAGGCATTCCGTCGGTTCATCCCATATGATCCTGATAGTGAAGAGCATAAGGCTACAGTGACAGTCGCTTTTATTGACCAGTCTAGTAGGGACATCAGGAAGAAACTGCAGAGACTGGAAGGGTTGCAAGATAAGTCATTAAGAGAATTAGCGCAGGTGGCTGAAAAGGTTTATCATAACAGAGAGTCAGAAGAAGCAAAGGAAATAAAAAGAGAAAAGCGCCAAGAAAAAAATTTTCACAAACTTCTGGCCACTGCAGTTAGGGAGACTAGGGAGCCCAATAAAATGGTGCCAGGCAATAAAAAGGAACCCCTGGCGAAGGATCAATGTGTGTACTGTAAGGAGAGAGGACACTGGGTTCGAAACTGCCCCAGGAAAAAGAAAGAGCCTCAAGCCCCCAAAGTCTTGGCCTTGCAGGAAGACAGTGATTAGGGGGGATGGGGTTCGGGTCCCCTCCCCGAACCCAGGGTAACTCTCAAAGTGGAGACCCAAAGTGGCTAGGGAAAAAGCTAGGAAAGTAACAGCAAATAAAATCCCCCCTAAGTATACTGTATTTAATCAGATTCATTGTAGTCTGGCACTTGCTGTACTGATTACCCAACTTGATATCCTGAGTGAGACCATTTTATTCCTACAAAACAATCTGTACTGTCTAGGCAGAGACATACTAATTCAGTTAGAGCCTCAAAAGGAGAATCAAACATTGAATTGTGATGTGAATCTTCAGTGTGTTTCAAAAAAAAAGAAAGAAAGAAAAAGAAAAAAGCTGTTACACAGTATTGTATAAGACAGTGATCCCAAGCTGAAAAATGTAGGCTACCATTCTGGATCAGCTTTTCATTCACTGATTGTAGGAATGTTCATGTATATCTTGTGTTTGTACACAAAGCATACAAATATCTGTTCTCTGTGTTTCAAGAATAGATGTTAATACTTTTAGTTAGATGCTAATACTTTTAGTAAAGTATTTAGAAAACTATATTTTATTATTCATATGCACGAACATATATGAGGGATCTCCATCATATAAAAAAGAATTTAGAATGAACCAGATGATGTTCCCTCAGCTTTTTCCATAAATTTAAGAGTGTGATATAAATTATCCCTTTACAAAATCAGGATATAGTATATTCAACTTTAAAGCTTACATGTAGAACAAAACAACAAAAATAAGATACCTAAGACAAATACAAGCAAGACCTTTATGGAGAACATTATGAATGTCACTGAAGGTCATAAGAGAAGACCTAAATACGTAGAGAGACAATGTTTCCGGAGAGAAAGATTCAATGTTGTAAGTGTGGCAATTTCATCCATCTATAAATTGATCTATAGATTCAAGCAATCCCAAACAAAATCCCACTAATACCTGATAAGCTGATTCTGAAATATGGGCATAAAGGACCCCAAATAACCAATACCCATCTGATGGACAAATGTAGGGAACTTCTTATAAAGGTCTGTGATTAAGCGTATGTGACATTGGTATAGGTATAGGTAAATAAACCAGTGGAACAAAATAGCCAGCCAAGGAATAGACCTATACAAGTATGGACAGAGGTGACATTGCAGACGTGGGAAGGGAAGAAAAGAAAGGACGATTCAATACATGGTGTGGAGGCAAATACTCTTAACCTTTTAGCAGAAAATGTAAAAGAATATTTTACAACACCAAGATAGAGGTGGATTTCTTAAACAAAACTAACCAACCACATGAAAAAGGTTGATAAACTTGACTATATGTCATTTAAAAATTTCTGATCCAAAGAGAGTGGGGGGGGGAAGCTATAGTCTTGGAGAAGTCATCTGCAAAACATAATTGAAAGAAAAGACTCCCAGACTAAGTACAGAACTCCTGAAAGTCAATTAGAAAACAAAACAAAACAAAATACCCCCTAGGAAAAAAATGGGAATAAACAGAAAAAAAGACAAATAGCCAGCAAACATGAATTGGAGCTCAATCACATTGGTTGAGTGAGAAAATGCAAACTGAGGGAAAAAGATACTGTAACATACCCATCAGATTAGCAACAAAATCTAGGAGTCTGCTGAAAAGTAGAGCAAAGAAAGGATGCACAAATCCTATGATCCTGTGGTCTACTCCCTGATACATACCGTAGAGCAGTATTTTTAAAATGGAGTGTGAGGTACTGTTTAGTGGTTGTGGAATAAAATGAGTGGTTTTGGTGCAGTTTTATAAAAGGAATTATTTTCAAAAATAGTTTCAATCAGCAACTTGAATGAATCCCAAAAAACCTTAATGTATGGTCAAAAATGTTAGTCACAGAAGAATATTCTAAGTATGATTTATATTATATAAATTTCAAATATAGCAGAATTATTCATAATAGCCCCAAAGTGGAAATAACCCAAATGTCCATCAACTGGTGAATGTATAAATCAAATGTGCTATGTCCACACAGTGGAATATTATTTAGCAATAAAAGGGAATAAAGCACTGACATGCTACAACATGGATGGACTTGAAAACATTATTCTAAGTGAAAGAAGCAGGTCACAAAGAATCACATAATGTATAATTCCATTTATATGAAATGTCTAAAACAGAGAAATCTACAGAGACAGAAAGTAGATCAGTGTTTTGCTAGGGCTGGGAGAGTTGGAGGAAATGGGATTGACTGCAAATGAGGACAGGTTTCTTTCGGGGGTGACAAAAATGCACTAAAATTGATTGTGGTGATTTTGCATAACTACCAAAAACCATTGAATTGTATACTTTAAATGGGGGAATTGTATGTATGCAAAAAAGTCAAATGCAGGCAAAACTAGTACAAATTTAGGAGGTTTATTAGTCAGGGCTTTTCAGAGAAACAGAAGCAATAGGATATATATAGAGAGAGAGAGAAAGATTTTAAGGAATTGGCTCATGCAATTGTGGGGGCTGGAAAGTCCAAAATCTGCTGGGCAGGCTGGCAGGCTGGAGACAAAGGAAACAGTTGCTGTTGCAGTCTTGCATCCAACAGCAGTCTGAAGGCAGAATTCCTTCCTTCTCAGGGATCGCATTCTTTTCTCCTAAGGCTTTCAACAGATCAGATGAGGTCCACCCACATTATGAAAGGTAACCTTCTTTATTCAAAATTACTGATTTAAATATTAATCGCATCTGAAATATACCTCACAGCAACATCTAGACTGGTTTGACCAAACAACTGGGCATCCTAGCCTAGCCAAGTTGATGCATAAAATTAATCATCACAGGAGGTAAAGTTCTAAGCAAAATTAAGAGACCGATTAACACAAAATTCAGTCTAGTGCTTATCTCTGGGGAGTAGAGCAAAGCATTGAGAAGAGAAGGGACACACAGAGGGCCTTAAGCCTCAAAGTTAATGGTCATGTTCTGTTTCTCAAGGTGGGTGCTGGGTATATGAGCATTCATTTTATTAGTAATATTTAAACTAATATATTAGTTTGTGGATTATATACCATATACATTAGCTTATAAGATATATTCCAGTTTATTAAATATTTTATATTAAATTTTTTCTAAAATCTAGAGTATAAAGGGATAGTAAGTTAGCAATTTATGTAAATAAACAGTTGCAGATATGCAGCCTTAAATAATACCTGGCTTTGTACATGAAATCTATGAAAAGGCATCAAAAGCAATTCATGGTCCAAAAATTATCCCATCTCTGTCTCTAGATATTTATTCAACATCTGCTGTCAACATGGATATTGAGTCTCACGGAGGAGGACTGAGTGCAAACCCATACGGAAGTTACGCACATTGGAAATGCCCATAATGTTAATAGTGGTGTGGTGGGGTAGTGGACTATGAGTGGTTTTTCTTTTTCTTTTTCCCCCAATTTTCAACATTTTTTTTTATCCTGTAGTAAAATAAACTTCAGTAAATCATTGAATTTTAGAGCCTTGGCCTAGAAGGACCAATCCAACTCGCCACATCCGTGTTAAAATATCTCTTACAGCATACTTAACTTGTTTTAAGTGTTCCTCCTTGCTCTTCTATTTTTCCCTTCCTACTTCCCTCCCTCCCTCTCTCTCTCCCTCCTTCCCTTCTTTCCTTCTTGCCCTATCTAAAACCTCCAGTATAACACTGAGCAGAAGTGATGCGATCTGACATTCTTGTCTTGTTTCTGATCTTAGGGGCAACACTTTTAGTCTTTCTCCATTAAGTATGATGTTAGCTGCAGGCTTTCTGTAGATGCCCTTTAGCAGGTTAAGGAAGTTTCCTTCTATTCCTACATAGCTGAGATTTTTTGTGAAGAATGCATGTTGGACTTGTAAAATTTTTTTTTTTCTGCATCTTTTGAGATGATCATACGGTTTTTCTTTTTAAGTTTGTTAACATGATAAATTGCATTAATTGATTTTTCCAATTTTTTTATTGTGGTAAAATACATAAAATATAAAGTTTACCACTTAACCATTTTTAAGTGTACAGTTCAGTGGAATGAAATATGCTCACTAAAATCCAAAAGACTCTGAACCATAAATGCTGGCGAGGCTGTGGAGAAAAAGGAACTCTCATACATTGTTGGTGGGACTGCAAAATGGTGCAGCCTCTATGGAAAATGGTATGGAGGTTCCTCAAACAATTGCAGATAGATCTACCATACGACCCAGCTATCCCACTGTTGGGAATATACCCAGAGGAATGGAAATCATCAAGTCGAAGGTATACCTGTTCCCCAGTGTTTATCGCAGCACTCTTTACAATAGCCAAGAGTTGGAACCAGCCCAAATGCCCATCATCAGATGAGTGGATACGGAAAATGTGGTACATCTACACAATGGAATACTACTCAGCTATAAAAACGAATGAAATACTGCCATTTGCAACAACATGGATGGACCTTGAGAGAATTATATTAAGTGAAACAAGTCAGGCACAGAAAGAGAAATACCACATGTTCTCACTTATTGGTGGGAGCTAAAAATTAATATATAAATTCACACACACACACACACACACACACACACACACACACACACAAACCAGGGGGGGGGGAGAAGATATAACAACCACAATTATTTGAAGTTGATACGACAAGCAAACAGAAAGGACATTGTTGGGGGGAGGGGGGGAGGGAGAAGGGAGGGAGGTTTTGGTGATGGGGAGCAATAATCAGCCACAATGTATATCGACAAAATAAAATTTAAAAAAAAAAAAAAAGACACAGATCACTGATATCAAGAATGAAATAGGGCATATAACTAATGATCCTGAGGCCATTAGAAAGATAATAAGGGAGTACTGTAAACAATTTTACACTCACAATCTGAACAGCAGGACTCACAAATCTGAACTCTTTGACGATCAATTCCTTGGATTCCACAAACTACCAAAACTCAACCAAGGTGAAACAGACAACCCTCCTTTGGCTGCATTGCACATATTTTGATATGCTGTACTTCATTTTCATTTAGTTCTATGTATTTTAATTTTCTTTGAGACTTACTCTTTGACCCATGCATTACTTAAAATTTAATTTCCATGTGTTTGGATGTTTTCCTATTGTCTTTCTGCTGTTGATTTCTAATTTAATTCCATTAGGGTCAGAGAACACACTTTGCATTATTTCAGTTCTTTTAAATTTGTTGAGGTTTATTTGATGGCCCAGGATACGGTCTATCTTGGTGAATGTTCAACAAGTGCTTAAAAAATATGTGTATTTTGTTGTGACATTTGCTTTTTAGTCATACATTTTATGTACCCCTCATCAGAGGAAACTGAAAGTTGTGTCACCTTTTTAGAAATTTCTAACTGAACCACCAATTTTTGATAGTCGGGAAGCCTGTTTATCCTATTTAGGATACAATGTTGCTATAAATGTGGAATATCTCATTGAAAGGTTAAAGACAGGGTTGAAGTCAGCTGTGGGGTGCAGTCTTTAAAAGAAAAGTTTGGACTCTCGGGTGCTGGAGAAATGGCCTATGTTGCTCTCCAGGGAAGAATGCCCTGGGAGGCATTACGGGGGATTATGGAAGGAGGTGAAGGGATAGGAATCTTAATCTGGGTGAAGAGCAAGTTCAGCAGGACTAGACTCTCCACCTCTCATTCCTGAAGCTCCTTCCTTCAGCCATGGCTTTCTTCCACAGCCCATGGATCACTTTCCACTAAGCATTGTTAGTACCTTTCAATAACTTCTCTCCCTGTGGCAAGCAGATTGTAAACACGCTGAGAATATGGCAGCTCCTCATGATCCATCTCTGCCCTAGCGCAGCTCTGGAAGTAACAGTGGTGCATTCCTCTTTGACAGGTGACTTATGGCTGTTGATGAGACACATGCACAGGAATACTCACTGTCTTCGTGAGTCCACACAAGCTGAGGAGTGCTTGGAGGCCCATCCCCAGGAGTGGCGAAACACAGCACTGATGTGAAGTAAGCAGTAAACTTCTTCAAGTTGGTTATATACCCATGGTGGACTCCATGGAAATCTGGAGCAATGGTGACCACAGTGATAGCCTCAGAGACATCTGCTGGCCATGCTAGAAGCTGGATAAACAGGTTGAAAAAGAAATCCTTTTTAATTGCATGTCTTTACTCTCAAATCTGTATCAGAATTTTGTTTTGCAATTAATGTGTCTTTAAGGAAAGCAAAGTCATAATTAAGAAAGTCCATAAATCCTACATCTTATAATCTTACTTCAAAAAAGTTGAATTTAAAAGATATCATAGATTATTGCATATGAATATGTAGATTCATATATATATATTTATACGTGTATATATAAGTGAATATCTACTTTAACTCTTATTGGAATAATGGACACTCCCTCACACTTTCACCTTTTCTTCACTTACACATGTCACAGAACATATATTTTTTAACAGTAAGGAATAATGACGACAGTATTTGTTAATTTAATTGAATCAGTATAATGAAACAAACACAAACATCTTTCCCGATAGGCACCTACTCTGACTCAGAAAGAAGCCCATGATTCAACAGGAGCAATCTTAATTATTTATGATTTATAACACACTAGGTTTCCTGAAAAGGATTTTAGGAGATTGGTTACAAATGTAAAGAAATAAACTATATATACCTATTCCCAGAATAGTTGTTTTAATGTCTTGGCAACATTTTCTTTGTGTGTGAGTTTCAATTACACTGACACCCAACATTTCTAGGATTAATTAGCTCTGAAAGTTGACATGCTGCAGGACACAACGCGTATTTATGTACATCAAACTGACAGCTCAGCCATCAAATAAGCACCACAGTCTCGCCAATAAGACTTGACAGGAGAGTCAAGAAGGCAAAATCATCTTGGCTGATCAGTATGATTTTCTTTCAAAAAAACCTCTGACTTTAGATACCTCTGAGGAAAAAGAAAAGGCAGGGAAAATTTCTGGCTACATCTGCCTTTCTAGCAGACAAACAAGTGTTTTAGTAGGTAAAGCCAAGTGGAGGGGAAAAAATGAACCATGTGCCTGAGGAAATCATACTCTCTGAATCTGAGATTACCACATATTCAAGCAAACTAGATGGAATCCCTTCTCTATAAAGATCTTCCCTGAGTGTACCTGCCATTAAAGAAGGTTAGTGAACATGCCGTAAGTAAAATTAAGGTAGGCTCCCAAATCTAACTGGAGAAGTTGATCTAAAAGGTAAGATAAGCTTTTTTACTTTTGGAAATTGCATCCAAGCACATCTACAAAAGCAACATATTCTGGCAAGTAAGGACAATAGAAGTTAGATGGTGGGAATTTGTCTGTGTCTCTAATTCAGATCGAGTAGGTACCCTGAATCAACCAGTCTCAGTTCTTTAAACAGAACTCTCCCTAAAGTAGAAAGGTAGGAGGAATAAGTATCCTAACTTGATAGAAATGTCCCTCAAGTGCGTCTGGTGCTCTTTGCTCTAAGTCTGTGTTCTTCTGAGAGAACTCCCTTCCAGGTAGAAGTGATTTGTGCAAATGTTGATTCCAGTCAACAGAGATAGGTCTCCCACTGGTCATTTGTAAATGAATGGCTTTTCTCATAAGAAACTGCTCTCTTATGTGTGAACTATCTTCTTGATAACTAATAGTTTGAGTTTCTAAGCCAGTATAGCTGATAATAAGACTTTGGATAAATGGTGATCCTACCAAGGTCAAGACACGCTGCACCTTGAGGCAATGGGGTCTTCATGAAATAGGAGGGGGCCATCTCCTCATTGCATCACAAGTTCATTACAGACCAAGACAGCCTCCCAGAGACCCTAAACGAAGGCCACGTACCTTGTATCCCTGGTTGATGCCATTGATGAACTGCTGAGGTGGAGGGTTCCACAGGAACTGAATGGTCATGGAATTCACAGCTTCTGTCTGCATGTTCTGTGGGGGTGCAGTAGGCACTGTTCCAAGGCAGTCATTGAAGACAGCAAAACAAAATGGTAGGCAGTGGAGAGGAGAGACAAAAAAGAAACCCTTAGCCGCCACTCACGATTCACAGGCAATTACGGCATGGAGAGCAGGGAAGTAGGATGAATGTTCCTGGAAGCTAACGGTGGCATTACAAAGAAAGAGAATTGGGCTATTTCTCATTTTCTGTTGGAGAATTCTTTAAGGCATAGGCATAAAAGTGGGCTAGACCATCTACTCATTCTACAGATGAGCCTTTCCTATGCATCCAAGACAGATAACAAGCAAAAACTTTCTATAATTTGTTTTCCAATTACCAAATATTTGAGACCAAGACAAGGTTCCATCTAGAAACCTGCCCCCCCCCACCATTCTATACCACAATGTTTCAAGCCAAATTATTCTTTATATGAAAAAACAAAACAAAACAAAACTATCACCCCCCTCCCATGCATATTGTTGTTTATTCATTTGGAGGTTAAATTTCTTTTTGTCAACAGAGGGAACCATTTTTGGATTTTCCACTGTTTCTTTCTTTGACTGAACAGCTATTGAATCCAATCGTATACCTGCCAAATGGCCTGCCTTCAAGGAATGTACATTCTAGGGGAGATGCTCATGTAATTGTAAACTGGCAAGTTACTCCACAGAGCAGTAAATGTCCAGGGCAGAGCGAGTGATCCTGCCCCGGGAAGGAACAGATGTCTTCACTTGGACTGTGTCTGAAAGAAAGGGTGGATCTTTGAAGGAGGAAGGGCCTTGACAACTGCATTCTCAGCTGGGAAAACAGAGTGAGCAAAAGCATGGTGCCAGGAATGAGCCTGGCAAGGGGTGGAACCCGGTGAGCATGGCTACACATGGGGCATGGGGGGGGAGAGGGGACGAGGAGGTGGATGGGCCACTCTGGGGATTGCCTAATATGTCAAGAAAGTGGTTGATAATTTATATGGTACGCAATGGGAAACTGAATGCTTTTGAAAGATAGTGGCATGACAGGGCTAGCTTTTTAAGGATGGTAACCCCAATGGACTGCAAAGAGGGGACTAGCCCACCGGCTGTACCATCAAACTTTCTGCAGATGAAAACGAAGGTCCTGGCTCTTTAGAAGCTTGTTTCCAAAGTGAAACACGGAAGCCCAAAGGATCCTTTGGCTCAGGGTAAAGACACAAAGACAAAGGTCTCCTGGCACAGAACACACGGGGTCAGAACACATCCGGTTAAAAATTACTACATTGTTCATGGCTCTCTTCCTGAAAAGAAAATATCATCAGGCAGAGATTAAAAAAACTTAAAATTCACCAAGCCCTTCGAGTCTACTCCTTTAAGTCATGCTCTCTTTTCCCATCTGCTGTTGACTATGGCTGTGATATCCCTGAGTCCCTCCCTCTGTAAGTCACCAAGGAAGCTGACCTACTTCCTCACTTGGCACCCATGCAAAATCTGTGGATTAAAAATGGCCACAGGGATTGCTATACTGAGGATGTAGAAAGTTGGAAAGAACATCACATCCACCTAAGAACAAGAAAAAGCTGAAAAATACTACAAAATCATAACTTTTCTTGAGCCTATAAGAAAGCTGAGGTTCCACATCAGCCAAAGAGTAAGAAATAGAAGGGAAAAATGGGCCTGTCCAAGGAGTCGGGGTGTGAGTGCTGGCTCACCTGTGACAGAGCATGAAAGAGAGAAAGAAAGATGCCATGCAAATGGGTAAGGAAAATTCAGCTGAAATCCTCAATGAATTGTTAAAGCCTGAGTGTGGGCTAGCATGGGAGTATAGAATCTTTCAGAGCTGCAGACACAGAAAAAGAATACATTTCGTACAGAAGAAAATCAAATCCCAATATATAAAAATCATTGTCTATTCTGATCAAGTGGGACTTAAAATCTGAGTATCAATCAAGGTAACTCACCGTATCAACAGAATAAATAAAAAAACATATGATTATCTTAATAGAATTAGAAAAAGCATTTGATGAAATTTAACATCCAATCATGATTTTAAAAAAAACAAAACAAAACACCTCTCAGCAAAGTAGGAATTTAAAGGAACTTTCTGCACTTGATAAAGGGCATCTATAAAACACCTACAACTAATATTTTATTTAAGATGAAAGACAGTGCTTTCCCCCTATGATCAGGAAAAGGCAAAGATGACTTTCTCACCATTCCTATTCTGGAAGTCTAAGCCATACAAGGAAAAAGAAAAAAGAAAAAAGCCATGCAGACTGAAAAGGCTGTCTCTATTCACAAACAGTAAGTTTGTCTATGTAGAAAATTCCTAAGAGTCAACAAAATGAAAGCTCTTAGAACTGAGTGAGGTTAGCAAGATCAAGGATACCAGATCAAAATACAAAAATCAATTATATTTCTGAACATGAGCAATAAACAATCGGAAATTGAAATTAGAGTCAGTACCTTTAAAATAGCAATGAAAACATAAAAGAGACATAAGCAAATTATGTGCAAGTTCTGTAGGCCGAAAACTGCCAAACATTAAAACATGAAAGAAATAAAAGACCTGAATAAATAGAGAGTTATATCTTATTAATGGATTGGAAGATAGCACAGTAAAGAGGTCAATTTTCTCCAAACTAATCTATATAGTAAATGCAATACCAACCAGAATTGCAGCTACATATTTTTTCTGAAATTGAAAAGGTGATTTTAAATTTTATATGGAAAAGCAATTAGAATAGCCAAGACAATTTTGAAAAAAATTGGACAACCTTCACTACATGATTTCAAGACTAACTATAAATCTACAGTAATTAAAACAGAATGTTACTGGAGAAAGAATGAACACATTGATCAATGACAGAATAAAGAGTTCAGAAATTACTCCCAATTATATCAATTGATTTTTGATAAAAGCACAAAGAAAAGACAGTCTTTCCAATAAATGGGGCTGAAAAAATTAGACACCCATACTCAAAAAATAAAATAAAGTGTGGATCCATACCTCATGCCATGTACGAAAACTAACTCAAAATAGATCAGAGGCTTAAACATAAACCTATAAATTATAAAACTTCTAGGAAAAATAGTTGTGACATTAGGTTAGGCAAAAATTTCTCAGATACAACCTCAAGGACATAATTCATAAAAGAAAAAATATTGATAAATCTTACTTCATTGAAACAGGAAACTTCTGCTCTATGATAGACTCCTGTTAAGAAAATTAAATAACAGGCTACAGACTGGGAGACAACATTTGTAAGACATATATCTGATAAAGAACTCTTATTGACAATATATATAAAAAACTTAAAAATCCAATAATAAGAAAGCCAAAAACTCAAAATATGGGCAAAAAGAATCAGATAGTTACTTCACAAAGAAAATAGAATGATGGAAAATAAGCCTATGAAAAGATCCTCAACGTCGATGGTCATCAGGTAAATTAAAATCATGAAGTGATACTACTACGTATCTATTAGAAGGGCTAAAATAAATAATAAACAGTAACAACTAAATATTAGTGAAGATGTGAAGCAACCGAAGCTCTCATACTTTTAGATGGGAATGCAAACTGGTGCAACCACTTGGTAAAAGTTGCGAAGTCCAAAGTTAAACATGCACTAGCCATACAACCCAGCAATCCTGCTCCTAGATATTTGTGCAGAAGAAATTCACATAAAAATCTGTATGCAATGTTTATAGCAGCTTTAATAATCACCCCAAACTGCAAACATCCCAAATGCTCCTCAATTGGTGGATGGGGAAACAAACTGTGGTACATCCATGGAACAGAATGCTACTCTGCAATGAAAAGAAACAAACTACTTATACACACCAACAACATAATCTCAAATGCATTTTATAAGGAAAAGGAGCCAGATTCAAAAGACTACATACTGGATTATTCCATTTATACTGTGTTCTGTAAAAGGCATAATTATAGGAAGAGAAAACTTCAGTGGTTGCCAAGGGCAGCAGGCAGAGATAGAGGTTCGAGTACAAAGGGCCAGCACAAGGGAATTTTGGAGGTGATAGAAATATTCTACATCTCAATCAGAGTGAATGTGGGTTGTTAATGTTTGTCAAAACTTATGGAACCATATACTAAAAGAAGTGAATTTTACTATGTGTAAATTATATCACAATAAATCACACCTTTAAAACATGCTGCAAATTCTTTGATACTTTTCCCATTGAGTGGACCACGCCAGCTCCCCCTTTTTTACTTTGGAATTTCAAGGCGAGGAGTTCTCATTGTGTTGTCTTTATTGCGGATCCGAGGTATCTGATGAGGACTGGAAAAACAAACAACAACAATAATAATTCTGATTATGAACACGCCAGCTGAATGTATCAAAGACCAAAAGGGAGTACTCATAAAAGCAGAATGAAGGGACTGGCATATCCCGTTGGCCACATCTTCGGGGACTATCGACTGTAAATGGGCATGAGAAAGGTCGGATGTTTTTTGATGTAAATTTGTGAAATCTCCCCCTAGGGTAGAATGATTCCAAATTCCTTTTCTATGCATCTGAGTCTGTTGCCATGAAGTATGAGAATCGTTATAAGGAAGGGGGGTAACACAGATCCGTTTATAATTATGGTGAATGTCTATGCCCAGGCCCCTTGAATGCAGACTCTGACTATTCGGACCAACAGAATTCCCCAGGCCTTAATAAATTAGCAGATTTTATTCCTTTCTGGGAGTCCTGACAGGCCTTGTAAGAAGTCCAAGGACCCTGAGACCACCATGCCGGAGAGCCATGTGCAGGTACACCAATGAACAGTCCCAGGGGACCCCAGCCTTCTAGTCAATCCTGCCAAGGTGCCAACATGTGAATAAAGCCATCTTCTCACCTCCTACCCTAACTGAATGAGTTATACCACCAGGCACAAGAGGCCATCCAACTAAGCCCTGCTCAAATTCCTGACCCACAAAATCATGACATATAATATAATGGCTGTTGCTTTAAACCTCTAAGTTTTGCAGTAGTCCTTATGTAGGAATTGATAACTAGGACAATCTCTGCTGAAAGAAATAAAGAAAAGAGGAGGAAGGAAGAAAAGGAGAAAAAGGGAAAGAGAAGAAAAAATATTAGGGACTACTGGAAAAAGACTGAAAAATGTTCTGACTTTTTCTCTTAGAACCTACATTCTCTAAGAATGTATCACATTCTTTGTAGTCTTAGCTCTGGGGTTTTACGAGCCTCAATTACTGACTCTGGAATCCCATAATAATTTCTCATCAAATGTTGTTAAATTCTCTAAAATAAGACTACATGGATAATATACAAAAAACAACAGTATTTTGCATAATTAAACTAATTTATACTTTGTTACACAGTTCAAAGATGTCACCTGTACCTTTGCCTTGCTTCACTGCAGTGTGATGGTCATGCTCCTGGTTCTGGTCCTTCACCCTGAAGTCAGTGCTTCTCTGGGACCCACCACGGTCTTGGAGGACCAAATCCCAGGAATGTCTCCCCCGGTTGACCCACTTAGGAAGGCAATGTCTCTCCCTTCTCAGTGCATGGGATTACGCAGTCATGAGCTATAACAATCACTCAACTTGAGCCACCACACATCAAAGCCACAGACTCTGACCCTTTGATACACACTCTGCTTCTCCAAAGTCACAGGACTAATGGAGGTTCTAAAGCCTCAAATTCCTTTCTTTCACCACTCTCGGCTTTATTCCCCCCCAAATCACTGATTCTCCTCAACCTTCTTCTAATCCCAGATTCTCAGCTTCTCTTTTTCCTAATTATTGCCATCAGAATAATTTCCTAATTATTAATTCAGAAATTTGTGGACAATGGAATTGGAAATTCCATCAAGCAAGAAAAAGATCTACAGCCAATAAATCCTTTTTGACAGTGTTTCAAATAAAAGAGTATTTGTGGCTGGAAAAGTTTTAATTATTGAGGGTTATGTAATCCTACCCCTTGTGGAGAAAAAGACAAGGGCTTATTTAGTCTTGGAGATAAGAGAGAGGACTACTCGGCAGAAAAGCAGAAAAGCGAAGGCCTAAACTCAGAGTTGGGTTTCAGTATGGTCTTCTCACGAGTTTAGGTGGAAGCTGTGGATTCCTGCTGCTCAGAATAAGGCCTCAAGGGACATTTTTTCCCCAGGTAATGAGCATTTAAAGTGTGGTTCTTTCCATGTCCTTAAAAGCAAGCCTTGAAGCACCCTGATAAAGTAACAGGTGTTATACTCTTTTCTGGGTTTTGTTGCTCAAAAAAAAAAAAAAAATCCATTTTCACTAGATAATTTCCCCCTTCCCGCACAGACCTGAGTAGATTCTGTCTTAAATTTGACATAGCCTGAACCCATTCAACACGTCTCAGTTCTCACAGCCAATGACAAGGAGCTCAGTCATGAAGCATCCAGTGCTCACAGGCACCTAATAATAACATGTGAAAGGAAAAACCAGAGCAGTTTAGACACCAGGGATTTAATTGTTATGGAAATGTCTGCAACCAGGATAAAACAGAAGCTGTTTCTCTTACCTGGAGGTGGGATTTCTTGGAGTGGGTATGCAGGAAGCATGACAGTGCAGTGGCCCTGTCAGTGTGCCTCGGATGGGTTACATATGGGCCAGGGGATGCTGATGTCTATAGGTATCATAGCAGTAAACCACTGCTTACAGCCATTCAGAGATATACAACTGTTGGAATTACATTTGAAAACTATACATACGTATTGCATATTAATAAGTGAAAGACAATGTGAAAAGGCTACATATTGTGTAATTCCAACTATATAATGTTCTGGAAAAGGCCAAACTCTGGAGACACTTAAAAATATCAGTTAGGGATAAGTAGGAATGAATAGGTGGAGCACAGGGGATTTTTAGGGCAAGAAAACTATTCTGTATGATATTATAATGGGCCATACATGCCATTATGTTTGTCAAACCCCGCAGAATGTACAATGCCAGGAGTGAACCCTAATGTAAACTACAGACTTTGGGTGATGATGCATCAAAGCAGGTTCATTGATTGAAACAAAGGTACCACTCTGGTAGTGGGAAAGACTGTGCCTGTTGGGGGCAGGGTGTATATGGGAGCTCAGAACTTTTCACTCAATTTTGCTATAATCCTAAAACTGTTCTAAAAATTAACACTCTATTAAGAAAAACAAAACTGTTAGTATGCTTCAAAAAGTTCATGGAAAAATAGAATTAAAAGATAATGTGAATATTTCCATGAAGTTTTCAAAGTACCATCATATACCAGTATGCCCTACACTTTCTGAATCTAGTAACAATCTCTGCAGCATCTGCTGCAGACAGGCCTAGAGTGACTTAGCCACACAGCACCTCCTCTAACACCTGCTCTGACCCCTCTTATCAAGCTTAGCTTTAAGTTGCAAGTTGCTTATCATCTGTAAACTTTTTTGTTTATTTGTTCAGTGTGTGCATTTTTGTTTTTGTTTTTCAGTTAATTTGCTGGTATTTTCACCTAGTCACATACAGAAAGCATGTATAAATTAGTTTATGACTATTATCTGATAATAGGTGTTCCCTAATAAAATATAAACAATTAAAAATCTTTTCTTCTCCTTCATTCTCTTCCTTTCTTCCTGGCTAGTGGTTATAAATTCAGCAAGATCTGATTTTTGATGAAATTTGAAAATGAATCGTATCAGCATCAAGGAATTGTAGTTGTTATGTCTTCTTCCCCTCCCCCCCCCCGGTTTTTTTGTGTGTGCGTGTGTGAATTTATTTATTTATTTTTAGCTCCCAACAATAAGTGAGAACATGTGGTATTTCTCTTTCTGTGCCTGACTGGTTTCACTTAATATAATTCTCTCAAGGTCCATCCATGTTGTTGCAAATGGCAGTATTTCATTCATTTTTATAGCTGAGTAGCATTCCATTGTGTAGATGTACCACATATTCCGTATCCACTCATCCAAAGGAGAAGAGGGAGGAGGGAAGGAGGTTTCAGTAATGGGCCACAACAATCAACCACATTGTATATTGACAAAATAAAATTTAAAAAAAAAAGGAAATGAATCATTGTTTTTAGAAATTTTTAAAAATGTTTTAAAGTATTAAGCTACATAATTGAATCAACTTAGTAAAGATGACTATAGGGTTTTACAGCTTTAAATAACTGACATTTCAAAATATTTTGGATTAGAAATGACATAATTATATTCATGAGTTTTACAGAATTTTAATTGTCCAATCAAATAAAAAACGCATCAATATTGCCTATTTGCTTACAGCATGCTTCATTTTTTGAATTTTCAGCCTGATTTATTTTGAAACACTCTTGAAGATGTGTGCAACCAAAACTTTTTGAAAAGTTGATTTCTGAAGTTATTAAGTCCTATAGTCCACTCCATATACTTTATATTTTAATATATATTCTTTAAAATTATTTATGTGACTTATTAATACTATTGTATATTTATAGAGATACATTTTCCCACCATAATGAACAACCTTTTTAGGAAAGGAAAATAATCAGGTACACTAAGTCAGAGTAGTAAAAAATGTTTGATATGATAAGGATGATCTCAAATTCAGATTTGCGTTTTCCAATAATCCTCCCTTCTTCAGCCTCAATGTTGTATTTAACGAAAAAGGAATCAGATGAAGCAATAATGCCAGGACTTTTCCCACAAGCATCAACCTTACACAGAAAAAGATTGGAACTGGTAAAATCGTCTGCAGGTCCACAATAAGAATCACAGGCATATATGAGTTTGGTTACAACTGTATCAGATTCAATACAAGAAGCCAGCTTCAATGCCCTGCATTTAATAGCTAAAGCCAAAATCCCTCCTGCAATTGCGGTATCACTCATTTTGCCAGGCTGCATGGAAACTGTCAGCATCATGTTTGGGACTAGTGAAGCACAGGAAATAGGAAAGGTACGGCTTTTGAACAGTACTGTTAGAAGATGCATGAATGATGTGTCAAATGACCTAGGGACAAACCTAGTTCGGAGATCATTAAATTGAACAAGTTTCCACTGCAGATTGATGAGTACTGATGTTAATAATGGAACTTGGTGTACAACATTAAGTGTGAATCCCTCAAAAGAAATGCTCAGAACATTATTTATGGTACAGAAAATATACCTGTTTTCAATTATTTGCCCTGGACACAGACTCTGGGCATGAAGAGTGTTGAGTAAAGGCTTATTGGGGCTCAGTAGAGACACCTGTAAGGAAGTGGAAAGGTCATGACTGGGCACAAGAAGAAGCTGCCTGGCAGTATGGCAGCATTTGGGGTCTCCGTTGATCCTATGGGGAGCTCTGGAGTAGAGGTGTCCCTTCACCTTGTCCTCAATTGAGGAAAGGGGACTGAGCTTTCCTATGGTCACAGCAGCCAGCCATTAGCCACAGGCTGAACCATGGGAAGGGGTGTCATCTTGGGTTAGGCAGTTCTCAGTGAGTGTCACAGCTATGAGCCCAGCACTGGGGAGAGGTGTGTCACCCAGAAGAACTGATCCAGATGGGGTCACCACAGTATTCACTGCATACCAGACAAGCTACTGGGGATGAAATGGTCAAAACTACACAGACTCTTTGGAATAAACAAAATATTAGAAAAAAAATTGTAAGTTTTGGATATAAATGCCGACAGAATGGTATAAAGATTTGATAGCAAAATTTAACCTGAAAAATCTGGGAATTGAAAAATCCATTGTTGTATTCACAGAGGTCTCCTGTCTAAAAGGTGGCCTATAGAACTGAATTCCTCATTATATGATGTTATCAGAACAGCAAATCTAATAAAACCCAAGACACTAAAGTCCCACCTAATTTCTGCTTTGTGAAAGATATGGAATGAGAGTACCACTTCTGGTAAAAAAAAAGAAGTCCTTTTGAAAGATTCACACTCATGCTGAATACCAAACTTCAGTGTAAACTTGTGTGATTTAACGATCTTCTGTACTAAGTCTGTCTGGGTCATGACACACTATCCATGCATCTTCTAGAAGTATTTTTCAAAAGTGGAAACTTACCTATTTCCTATTTCATTTTCATATTGAAGTGTATCGGCTGCCCCAAAGAGTTTTGCAAGAATCTGTGAGCTGGACAAAGCATTATTGTTACCAGTGCTGTTATTATTTTTGCTGAAGGGGGGTCTCACTTTTAAGATTTGTTGAAGGATAGGTTACTGGCATCAAAAATGGTTCCTTACCAACATTTTTGAGAAACTGAGTGAATGCAATAGATAACTGTCAAGAACTTGTGAAAGTAAACAGTCTTAGTTCGGGCTGCCATAACGAAAATATCACAGATTGGGTGGCAGATAAACAACAAACATCAGTTCTGGAAGCTGGGATGTCCAAGATCAAGACAAATTTGGTGTCTGGTGAGGGCCTGCCTCCTAACCATAACTCGTATGACAGAAAGGACTAGCTAGCTCTCACAGGCCTCTTTCATAAAGACACTAATCCCAATCATGAGGGCAGAGTCTCATGATTTAATCACCTCCCAAAGTCCCCACGTCCTAATACAACACCTTGGGGGTTAGGATTTGAGCATAAGAATGTTGGGGGGACACAGACTTTTAGACCACAGCATATACTAACATGTACGTGTAAAACATATGGATTCAAAGCAAAAATTCAATTATGTTATAGAGTTAAAAATTATTCACTAGTGATATATAATCAACTTTATAATTCTAGAGGTGTCTGTATTTGAACCTTAAAGAAAAATTATTAAGACTGGAAGAGCAGAATACGTGTAGGTCTATAGAAATGCCCATTATTTTGTAAAACTTGATATTAAAAACTTCTCATCAGATTCCAAATCCACCCACATTATCACTGAAAATAATCAACATTATTTTTGTCAAAGAAATAAAAGAAAAAACCATTAACCTAAAGAAACATTGCACCCTTAAAGTATAATTTAAAGAGATTGGATTGTCTGAATTCTGGTTAATGGCAAGAAAGAAGTTTCTTTCAACTGGGAAAAAAGCAATAGATAATCTCCCAGCATTTGTGACTTCCTGCTTGTGCAAAACCTTTTTTGTCAATACTAACTTTTAGGTATTTGAAGAGATTATCATTAAAAGTTTTGAATGGAGCCATCTCAAGAATAAAGCCAGATGTGAAAAAAGTTATGTTCATCAATCAAGCTCCAGTTTATCACCCAAAATACTGAAGAGACTTTTGATTTGGAAGTTTTACACCAATTCAGTATTTAATAGTCTTCCTAGCGTTCTCCAAAGATGACCAATGAGGCTTTTTAGAAAGTATTGTTATTAATCTACACATCGTAACATATTTGAAGCATTTCAATCCATTGCACTTGTTATTATTGATTTTCAAATTGTCCCATCTTTAACTAGTAGAAGCCTCTTCAGGTTGGCTTGTGAGTCTTTTTGACAAGCCCCAAATTAATATTTGACATCTTCTTTGATTTCTGGAATGACAAGATGTTCTAGGCTCACATGTACGTTATCTGCTTCTCACGTGGAATCATCCATTTATCTAAGAAAGCCTATTTATTTTTGCAGTACTGGGAAGCTCAGTGCTACGGGGTTGGTACTTATATCTAGGCCTTTTTACAAGAAATCCTTTTTTTAAAGATAAAATCATCATATTCCCAGTTCAGATTTAGAGTTTCAACTGTGCTGAAAATCTCAGTTCCCAATGACACCAACATAATTACTTCTTTGCTTTAGCTCCACAATATTCATACAATTGCCTTAAAGAAACAAATCCAACACTAACATCAACGATATGACTGTTGAAAACAGTTTAAGACCTTTATTTTTTAGAGATGTTTTTGTTTTTGTTTTTTGTCCTTAGAGTATATTCTGCTAGGATGTACAATCAAAATTCCATCTTTTAAAGTTACTTGAAATAATTACTTTCTGTTTGGTTATGCCACCAATTCAATGTACAATTGTGTTCATTTGTTTAATTTTGCCTTCAAGAAATTCATTTACAAATATTTAAAAATAAATTTAGTTTTATGAATAGATAAAATATATTTATATAGTTTCAAATTCAATTCTACAAAGTATATTCAGAGAAGTCTAATTTCTATTTCAGGACGCTCCTTTTCCCTTTAGCTATAGTTCTAGAAATATTCCTCTTTCTTTGTTACAGTCATATAAGACTCCATCATGTGGCTATACCATAGTTTATTCAACCAGTCTCTTAATGATGGGCATTTTTGTAGACTCTGGTCTCTTGCTATAACAAATAGTGTTACAATGAATAGTCTCGTACATGTGCCTTTTAATTTGTTTGCAAGTGTATCTTTGGAATAAATTCCTAAAAGTAAAGTTGGTGTGTTGGAGGGTATACCATTTAGCCAATTACTGCCAAATTCTCCTCCATTAGGGGTTATATCAATTTTTGCCTGTTTTAAATGAAAAAGAATTAGAGACACTTTTAAATGCTAAAGATAATTTAATTTTGAAATATTTCAAATTTACAAAGAATTTCAAATGCATAAAGACTTTTTTCAAAACTGTTTGAAAGTGAGCTACTAACATGAGCTCCATCACCTTCAAATACTGAAGTATGTAATTCCTAGAAACAAGAACATTCACCACATAATCATAATATAGCCATCAAACCAGAACATCAACACAGATAGATCGCTGGCATCTAATCTGAAATTGCTCCTATTTTCCCCATAATGTCTTCTGTAGCAATAGGATCCAATCCAGATCATACGCTGCATTTAGATGTCATGTCCCATTAGTCGTCTTCAATCTGGAGCAGTTCCTCAATTTTTTCTTGACTTTCATAACCTTGACATTTTTGGATACTGCAGTCCAATTTCCTGTGCATTGTCTCTCAGTTTGAGTCTGTCTGATGTTTCTTCTTAATTAGGCTTAGGCTTGCATCTTAGGTAGGAATAGCACACAGCAAGGCTATGTTCTTTTCATTGCATCGATCCAGTGGTACACCACTCTGATTTGCCTCATTAATTATGATGCTAACTTTAATGACTTGCTGTCAGGATTCTCCACAGTAAAGTTATGCTTTTTCCTTTGTAATATACATATATATACACACATGTATTTTGTGAGGAGGTACTCTGTGTATATCCTGTTCCTCACCAACCTTTTCCTCTCTAATTATAGCATCCATTGATGTGCTCTGATTGAATTAGGGGTGTACCACACTGCATCCCCGGTAGCAGTGAGTGAGAACGTCTATTCACCACGCCCCTGCCACCTTATCATAGATTACTGTCAAACTTTTGAATTTTTACCAAACTGATAGGTGAGAAATATTGTCTCTGTGTAACTTCAATTTGTATTTCTGTTTTTATTGGAAAGCTAAGCATATTTTCATGTGGTTAAGGACCATTTGCATTTTCGTTAACTCTCTTTTCACATTTCTTGTCCACTTTTCTTTTGGTTGTTGGTCTTTTTCTTCTCTATTTTAGAGGCTCTTGATATAGAGATAGTAAACATTTTTCTGGGATGTAAGCTGCAATTATTTCCACTAATTTGCCTTTTGGGTATTTTTTTTTTCTTTTTGTTCATTTGACTTTTTTGCATAACAGAATATTTTAGCTTTTTAAAAATTCCATATAATCAAGCTTATTAATCCAATGAAAGCATTTATTGCTTCTAGATTTTGAGTCATAGAAAAGTTTTCCTCACTTCTAGGTTTTAGGGGAATTCACTATTTTTTTTCTTCTAGTACTTGCATGGTTTCATATTTTTCATATTGATATCTCTAATTCAGCTGGAATGTATGCTTATATATGATAAAGAGAATGAATCCAGTTTCATATTTTTTCATATACGTATTCACTTATTCCAATAATATTTATCAAAAGGTCAATCTTTATCAGTCATTCAAGATGTCACCGCTATTGTATACTAAATTTCTATGTAGAATCCATTTCTGGGTTTTCTGTTCTTTTCCATGAAACTTCTATTCATGCACCAATACTACACTGTTTTAATTACAGAACTTTATAATATGTTTCAGTACCTAAATGACTATTCCATCTTCACTGCTTTTTACTTTCAGGTTTTCCTGGCTATTCCTGCCCATTTGTTTTCACAAATGAACTTTAAGTTTTCTAGCTCCAGAAAGGAAAAGCTGACAGTGCTGTCTTTTTATTGGAATCATGTGGCAATTCTGCATTAGCACAGGAGCACTAACATCGTTGTGATATTGAGTCTTCTTGTTCAGGAACGTGGTATGTCTACCCATTTGTTTTCATCTACTTTTATAATTTTCAGGAGTGTTTGTAGTTTTCCTCATATACGTTGGCCATTTCTTGTTAAGTTTACCCCCAGGTTTCTTTCTTTCTTTCTTTTTTTCCTATTCTAATGTTATTTTGCTATTCTAAATGAGATCTTCTCTATGATTATAAGTTTTAGCTGTGTGTTGTTTGTGCATAAGAAGTCAATTGCTTTTCATATGCTGATTTTATAATTTGCTAGTTTGCTAAGTTTTTATTGTTTACAGTAGTTTCTAGATATCAAATCTTATTATATGCAAATAAAGATAGTTTAATCACTTCTTTTTCAGGCCTTAAACCTCTAATTGCTTTCTCTTGTCTACTGCTTTGGCTCACACTTCAATATTAAACAACAGAGGAGACTATGGGCAGCTTATGGTTCCTCCCTTAGCAAGAACGCCTGTAGTGTTTCCCAATTAAGTAAATAGAGAAAACAGACTTGGGAGCTTGAGGTACATACATAGTTTACCATGTTACCTGAAACTGTAATATTACTAAGGGAAAATACAGGTGAAACACTTCAGCAACTAGGTCTGTTCACAGACTTTATGAACATGAGTCTGAAAGCACAAGGAGTAAAAGAAAAAATAAACAAATGGGACTTTATCAAACTAAAAAGCTTCTGCATAGCAAAGGAAACAATCAAGAGTGAAACGACAACCTGCAGAGTGGAAGAAAATTTTTGCTAACTATGCATCCAACAAGGGGTTATTATCCATAATATATAAGGAACTCAAGCAATTATACAATACAAAAATAATAATAATAACCCAATTAAAAAATGGGCAAAGGAGCTGACCAGACATTTATCAAAGGAAGACATACAAATGGCCAACAGGTACATGAAAAAATGTTCAACATCACAAGTCATCAGGGAAATGCAAATTAAAGCTACATTGAGATACCACCTCACCCCAGTTAGACTGGCTATAATCAAAAAGACGGTGAATAACAAATGCTGGCAAGGGTATGGAGAGGAGGGAACACTCCTACACTGTTGGTGGGACTGTAAATTAGTAACCACTATGGAAAACAGTATGGAGTTTTCTCAAACAACTACAGATAGATCTTCTATACAATCCAGCAATCCCATTTCTGGGTATATACCCAGAGGAATGGAAAGGAATGGGTATATACCCATCATGTTGAAGGGATACCTGCACTCCCATGTTCATCACAGCTCTATTTACAATAGCCAAGATATGAAACCAACTTAAATGTCCATCGATGGATGATTAGATAAGGAAACTGTGGTATATATACAAAATGGAATACTATTCTGCCATAAAAAAGAATGAAATACTCCCATTTGCAATAACACAGATAAGCCTGGAGAAACTTATGTTGAGTGAAATAAGCAAAGCACAGAGGGATAAATACCACATGTACTCACTCATATGTGGGAGCTAAGAGAGAAAGAAGGAAAGAAAGAAAGACCACATTAGTGCGTTGAACTTGCAGAGGGATAGAACATTTCTTGGGCTACAAAGTGGAGGGGGGGAGGGGGAGGAAGAAGGAGGTTGGGAATAATTTGGTGGAGTACATGGGTTACAAATGCAATTTGTGGCAATGGGTATGCTGCTAGTGTGAATTTGGCCCTCATATCATGGGCATGAGGGATGACAATCATGCTTTGTATCTCACGAATCTTCATAACCAATAAAAAAAAAGGAAAAAAATTTTTTTTAAATTCCTATTTTATTATATGTTTTTACTACAGAAGAGTGTTAAATATTGACAAATGTCAAAACTGCATTCTTGGAATAAATCCCACTTGGATATGATCTACTATTTTTTAATGTGCTGTTGGGTTTTATTTGATAATTTTTAGCATTTTTTCATCAATACTCATAAAGTGAAACTAGACTGTAACTTTTTTCTTTGATGCAATCTTTTCATTCTTTGGAATTGTTTAGGTATTTTTTTGTGGCCTAAGACACGATCAGTTTTCGTAAATGTTCCCTGTGCACTTGTAAATAAGGTGTATTCTCTATTACCAGGGTTCAGAGTTGCGTATACATCTATAATTTCTAACATATGTACTGTGTTGTTTAGGTATTCTACAGTTAGTAATTTTAGTTTTTGTCTATATTTTGCCTTTGATTGAAAGAGGCATGTTAAAGTCTCCTTGTATTAGTGTCTCTTTTTTCTTTGCATCTCCTATAGTTTCTGCTTTATGAAAGTTATTGCTGTGCTCCTAGGTGCATAAATGATTATTTCTTCATTGTGGATTTTAGCTTTTAGCATTATAAAATGCTCTCCTTTGTCTTAAAAAAAATTTTTTTATATAGGTTAGTGGTCAGGTATCAAGATTATGATCCCTGTTTTCTTTTCATTTGTATTTGCCTTTAAAAATGTGGTCCATCTTTTTACTTTTTAATCTTCTAAAATCTTTTCCTTTTAGATATCTCTTGTTTACAGCATAGTGTTAAAGTTTGCTTTGTTAGCCAATCTGGAAATATTTTTATTTTTATAGGTGAATTAAGTTCATTATGTTTATTGATACAATCAATAAACTTGGCTTCAGTTCTGTGATGGTGTATCTACACATATATGCTACAAATATGCTTATGAATATATGCAAGTGTGTGTATATGTGTGTATGTGTGTGTTGGAGTCAGCTTGGTCCAACACAAACTGGGCTAGGCTGGTTGAGCCGGCAGACCTTTCTACTAAGCCCGTGTGAATGTCAGACCTTTTGATGTCAGAGAGCCGAGGGCTCCACCACCAGATCCTGCTAAAGTTGCCATCTTCTGAACATGCAGATGGCTTGAGCCTGCACAGATCACTGAAGGACTCCTTCAAACGCTTTAGACAATCATTATCCCTCATGCCTCGCCTTGCCCCTAACCACTCCCCCATAAATGTACCCATAATGGGAAAGGTGGATCTGAGATGCGAATCTCTCACCTGCTCACATGACTGCCTTGTGAATAAACCTTTCTCTACCGCAAAGACACATGCTTCAGTGATCGGCTTTCCATGGTGACCAAGCAAACAGAACCCACTTGGTTTGGTAACACTAGAAATGATTAAGTTTAGTGAAGAAGGCATGCTGTCAAAAGCCGAAATAGGCTGAATACTAGGCTTCTTGTGCCAATTAGCCACGGTGAATAGAAAGAAAAAGTTCTTGAAGGAAACCAAAAGGGCTACTCCTGCAAACACATGAATAATGAGAAAGCAAAACAGCCGTATTGCTGATATGGAGAATGAGTGCTCTGGATAGAAAATCAAGCCAGCCACAACATTCCCTTAAGCCAAAGCCTACTCAGGACAAGGCCTAAACTCTCTTCAACTCTATGAAGGCTGACGGAGGTGAGGAAGCTGCTGAAGGAAAGTTTGAAGCTAGTAGAGGATGGTTCATGAGGTTGAAGGAAAGAAGCTGTCCCCATAACGTGAAAGTGCAAGGTGAAGCAGCAAGTGCTGATGCAGAAGCTGCAGAAGTTGTCCAGAAGATCTAGCTGAAGGTTGCTACACTAAACAACAGATGGTCAATGTAGATAAAAGAGCCTTATACTAGAAGAAGATGACACCTAGGACTTTCATAGAGAGGAGAAGTCAATACCCAACTTCAAAGCTTCAAAGGACAGGCTGACTTGTTAGGGGCTAATGCCACTGGTGACTTTAAGTTGAAGCCAATGCTCATTTACCATTCTGAAAATCATACGGCCCTTAACCATTATACTAAATAAAGCCTGGATGACAGCACATCTGTTTGCAGCATGGTTTACTGAATATTTTAGGCCCACTGTTGAGATCTACTGCTCAAAAAAAAAAAAAAAAAAGATTCCTTTCAAAATATTACTGCTTATTCGACAATGCACCTGGTCACCCAAGAGCTCTGAGGGAGATGTACAAAGAGATTAATGTTGTTTTCATGTCTGCAAATACAACATCCATTCCATTCTGCAGCTGATGGATCAAGGAGTGATTTCAACTCTCAAGTCTTATTCTTTGATAAATATATTTTGTAAGGCTAATGCTGCCATAAATAGTGATTCCTCTGATAGATCCAGGCAAAGTAAATTAGGATTCACCATTGTAGATGCCATTAAGAACATTTGTGATTCATGGGAAGAGGTAAAAATATCAACATTAACAGGATTTTGGAAGACGTTTATTCCACCCTCATGGATGACTTTGAGGACTGGAAGAAGATGTGGTGGAAATAGCAAGAGAACTAGAATTAGAAGTGGAGCCTGAAGTTGTGACAGAATTGCTGCAATCTCATGACAAAACTTGAACAGATGAGGAGTTGTTTCTTATGGATGAGCAAAGTGGTTTCTTGAGATGGAATCTACTCCTGGTGAAGATGCTGTGAACACTGTTGAAATGACAACAAAGAATTTAGAATATCACATAAACCTAATTGATAAAGCAGCATGAGGATTTGAGAGGATTTTCTCCAATTTTGAAGGAAGTTCTATTGTGGGTAAAATGCTATCAAACAGCAATTGATGTGGCCAACTTCACTGTTGTCTTGTTTTAAGAAATTTCCACAGCCACCCTGCTTTCAGCAACCATCAGCCTGATCAGTGAGCAGCCATCAACACAGAGGCAAGACCCCCCCACCAGCAAAAAGATTATGACTCGCTGAAGGCTCAGATTATTGTTAGCCTTTTTTTGGCAATAAAATATTTTTAAATTTAGTGATGTACATTTTTTTGATATAATGCTATTGTACACTTAATAGAGTACATTATAGTGTAAACATAACTGTTACATGCACTGGGAAACCAAAAAATGTGTATAACTTGCTTTACTGTGATTTTCACTTTATTCCAGTGGTCTGGAACTAAACCCGCAATATCTGTGAAGTATGCCTGTAATATGCGTGCATATGTGTATGTGTGCGTGTACACATGTATGTGCACATGTGTGTATGTATGTACACATACATGCAATGTATGGTTATGTGTGTGTATATTTATATGTGTATGTGTACATGTACATGTAAGTGTGTGTAGATATACTTAAGCATACTTTGAAAAGTTCATGGAAGGATTTGTATTACCTTTTCATCCTATTTTTCAACAAACTCTGATGTACCTTCGTATATGTGTATGCATGTGCACATAAATATATACATATACTTTTATATATATATGTGTATGTGAATGCATGCATATGTGTGTAGATATGTAGATGTGTATGTGTGTACATGTTCCTGTATATGTATACCTGTATCTGTATATGTGTGTATACATGTATATCTACACATGTATATGGGCCTACTCAAACCAGGTCCTCTCTTATATTTATATAATGAATCTAGGTTCAAGATCCCTGCCTTCATAGAGCTCAGAGTCTAGTGGGGGAAGCAGACACTTATAATTCTGTATAAGTGCTACAACAAAGGTCAGCTCTATTTCCTTAAAGAAGACCCTATGGAGGAGATAGTTCCTGTGCCAAATCTTTAAATATAAGTAGAAACTGCCAGCTGAAAATGCAGTAAGAAGGGTACTACAGACTGGGTATATGCAGGTGTGAATGCAAACTCAAATACATATATTCAACTCAATCATCATGGTTTTTTTGTTCTATGAAATTATAATAACCAGAGTTTGGTAAAGAATGCTTCTTCTGTGAAGCTTCATAGAGCCAAGGGACTCATAAGCAGCCCAACTGATGATGTCTAGATAGATAGAATTTTGCAGGCTGGAGAAGGAGGAGTTGCAGGTACCCCCTGAGGTCATCTGGCTTACCAACTTGTCCGTGCAGGAGTCCCGCCCACAGCATCCCAGCAGGTGGCCATTCAGCTACTGTGGCAGAACTTCTTCGACCAACTTTCCTGTATCTTAAGTCAAGCTGCTTACAGTTGCTCCAGTTGTAAAGGGTATTTTCCTTATGCTGAACTAAAAAAACCTTTCCTTTTGCAACTTCTGCCCATTGATTCCCACTCCGTCTCTGGTGTAAACCATTCCTTGCACATGCATATAGCTGTTAGACTATTTGACAATCACAAAAATATCCAGCCAGGCTTTACTACTGCAGGCCAAATAAGCACCCTACTTCTCTCCTCTGTTTCTCATGTGACAGGACTGACCAGACACTGCCCATTCTGGTTATCTTCCTCTGAGAAGCCTGGGTTTCCTCACCATCCCTCATGCTCAGGAAACTGCAGCTGGCCTCAACGATCCAAGTGGCATGCAGCCAGCACAGGACTGCATGGCATTATGATCTGCCTTGATCTGCAAGCTGGTCATTTAGGTGAAGGTCATGGTCATAGCTCTCCTTGGGTCTAAAAGCCCCAAGTCTTTTTATAGTGAAAATTGACAAGTAGTGTATCCCCTTCCTCTTGTTAAATCCTTGGTTGTTTGCATCTAAATGCAGTATTTTGGCTTATCCCTTTTATATTTCAATTTGTTGATTTCAACCATCAATCTCAAAAAGCTATTTCTTTTTGATTTCTGGTTATGGGATAAAATAAATAAACTACCCCCCTCAGTTATACACCTGCATACTTGATAGGCATGCCTTCTCCATTCCCTCCCAGTCACTGACAGAAGTCTTGACCAAGAAAAGCCCAGAAGGATGCTGGATTATGAGAATGGAACCATGCTCCAAGCACTAGTCAATCAAGTACATCGCATTTTGGGGGAACAGCTCAACCCTATGAATCTATCTAATTACTTTATCACCCAATCCATATTTCTCCATCTTATCTATAGGGTGCTTATTGAATGAATGGATGAATGAATGAATGAATGAATGAATGAAAATCAAGTTACAGATTTCTTCTTCCTTTCTTTCCAAAGTCATGATATTTTAGTCTATTGACTCTGTAACCCTCACCAAAAAGGAAATGAAGTTCACAGGTTGTAACTCATTCTGAATGAACCAAACATGACTCCTAGTGATTGCTTTCTAAGAGTTTTACGGCCATGATTCTCTAGGATTCCTTCTTTTTAGTGAAACCCATAGTCTTGCCCTCTGTTGAGTGTTTTACAGCTTCATCTAGGCATTTCCTCTCTATCCCTCATTTTTCAGCAGGGTTTCTGTTTAATGTGCTCTTCCTATCTGTTTTGAAAGAAACTCCACCCCTTGTCAGAGACCTATTGTTCTAACAAGAATCCCATTCATCTTGACAGAGAGCCAGATCAAAACCAGAAGAAAAAGATTTGGAAATATGGACAGGCTGCTTGGCTTGAATAATTGTGGCTATCCTAGCCTTACTTTCTTCCAAAGGGCTGGGGATATAAATGTGGAACAGAAACTGTTCTAAAATTGTAGTATCTTCCAAACATGTGTGTATTATCAGTGGTCAACCTTGGTCCAAACAATTCAATCCTCTTAAGTTGCAAATCAGTCAACACCCATATTTTCCTTTTCTGCCCAAAGTCATGACCTTTAGCGATAGGAAGACTCTAGCCTCTTACCCAACCATCAGAGTTTCTAGATAACAGTTGAGGATTTTTTTTTTTTTTCTGGAAGGTACCACTACTCCTACATTCATCTGTACATGTAATCTCACATATCATGTGCAGCTGTTCATGTGGACTATTATTTCTCTCCAGTAGACTGGACAGATCCTCCATGGGCACATGTCCTCCTCTATTATATGAGTAGCTGGCAGGAGCTCATGATTTTGAATCCCGGGGGTTACAATCTTCTACCCGCCAACCTCTAGAGGAGGTTCTCAAATTAGAACATGCATCAGAATCATCTGGAGGGCTTGTTGAAACACAAGTGTTTAGGCCCTGCCCTCAGAGTTTCTGATTCAGTGGGTTTGGGGTGGGGCCCAAGAATCTACATTTCTATCAAGTTCCCAGGTGATGCTGACACTGCTGGTCCATGGACCACCTTTGAGAACCACTGTTTAGTGTTCCTTTTCCTTCTTCCTTATTTCCTCCTTCCTCCCTTTCTTCTATCCTGCCTACTTACTTGATTCCTCCTTTCTTTTTTCACTGCCACTCTCCCCCTCCCTCCCTACATTCTTCCCTTGGTTATTACTTTTATTCTATCTAGAGCCTAATTACTTGGTTGACAGAAAACCCCACTCCGGATCCCACAAAAATCTTCTCTGCCTTTTCTACCAGAAATGCCTGCTGGCATTTAGAGCCCACAGAATTTGTAACTCTGTCAGGCAGGTAATTTTCCTGAGCCATGGCATACAGCTAAAGAGAGACACACATTTTTTTTTAAAATTTCATTCAAGTCAAACAATATCATAAAGATAATGTAAACCTTATTTGCAACACCCTTGAATAAATTCTAGTCTATCATCACAATTCATCTTCTCTTCAATTTACATAAATGGCAGAAACACTTTAAAATAATGGTTAATCAAAAGAAACCTGTGCTGACCATGGAGTTATATGATGTTTTAGAGACTTGCCACATGTCAAATAAAATTAATAAATAACATTGTGAGGTGCCAGCAGAGAAATTCATGGGGCCTTCTGGGACAGGTGGACGTGGGTATTCAGCCCTTTGTGGTAGGAAATAACTTACTTCTGCATCCTGTTTATAATCCCCTATTAGACTGGTGCAAACCAAACCTAAAGATGCTAAGTGGCCCACTGATAATGCTGTAAAATTAGTTGAATTTAGCACAGAATGAAATTATAGTGCATTGTCCAACATAATCTTTATATTCAAACATGCTCAGTTGTATTTATTAAAGTAACACTATCTTATCTGTTACAGATAAACCATAAAATCTCTTACCTTAACAATATAAAATTACATCTTTTATTTCCCTCAAGTGCAATGTCATTTTTCTGGGTGGTGGGCAGCCTTGCATGTGACCATTCAGAGCCCACCTGCTGGCTCCAATCTCCTTTCACTGGTTTTGGAATCGCTTTTGCCTATAAAACAGTCTCACCACTTCTGCCTGCATTCTACGGTGAGAGCTTGTCACAGTCCACCACATGCGATGGGCTGGGAACAGAGCTGCTGGCTGGCAGCTGCTTCCCAGCGATATCTCTACACCATGGAAGCGGGCATGGGTCTTTATTTTTCTTTTCTTTGGGTCTATATTTATCTTTGCCAAAATTGCACACCCTGTTTTTCATTATCTTAAAGGTATATGATTTCAAATATTAGAGACTGAAGTTTCTATCCAGAACTTAATGGGGATTCATGGGCATCTATTTCTCCAGGTAATCCCACAGAACTAAATGTATATGCCTTTCAAACACGACAGAAGCAAGCTCATTACTTGGAAGAATTACAAGGCTACACACTACGGGGTGGATGTATATATTACAATTTGTGTGCTGCGTGTTATCATTAATTCCAGATCGTTATAGGCTATGGCTGAGCTCTTGTGTTGCTATGGTTCTTGCAGTTTTGATACACCTGAATGTTCTCACTGCATTAAACATTTCTAACACATTATTAGGATTACAAATCTTTGACAACTAAGCTCAAATATATTTTTACAGCCTTTATAAGAAAAGACTTTAACACTTAAAAAGTTTTGGGTGTCCCTTTATGAACTTTTTTCAATTCTTTATTGCCAGGCATTGAGGAGAAGTATTTGGGGCCAGTTTTTAGGCTAGGTGGGTACAACACAGGGGGGCACAGGAAGCAGGCACTGGGCAGGCTGTTTGCTGACCTGGTCCTCCTTAGCCCACTCCTCTGAATCTGTAGCAGGTTGGGGATGAGAAGACAGAAGAGGAATATTTCAATTCTTGAGATACCGGTTTTATTCCTGAAAAGTATCTATTTTGTGCCAAATGCTGAACTTCCAAAACAAGAGACTGAGACCAGCCAAGGGCAGAAGCTCAATCTGGCTTTCTGTTGGTTCTGCAGCACTTTGGCTTTGCCAAGTTGGTGTTTCCTCCTTTCCCTCATCCAAACCCCCTTTTCTAATGCATCCAATCTTTCTGTTTTCTTCACGTATGTGAAAATTGCATATTTGTGGTTTCTTTTCTGTTCTTACAATGATCTCCTCTCCATGCCAGCCTTGCAGGTAAGTAGCATTTCCACACACACATGTTCATGGGCACATTTAGGACCAGTGTCACTGCCTTGAGTTTCCAGGACATCGAGTAGCATACCTCCTGGTCAAGCTACTAACACTTTCATGTAGATAATTTCCCAACGTACCTGCTAGGCTGCAGTCCTGCATTCAGCATTTTCAGCAGAGTAGGGGAAGGAAAGATTCTGAGTTCAGATCCCCGGGCAAAGCCAAGTTCAGTGTGGGGAACACGCACTCAGGAAGGTTTGCTTTTGAATATCATGATGCAGAAAAGATACTAAGAGCCCAATCTACACATCACAGGGCTCAGAGCTGCTTTCCTTTGAGTTTTCAAGACAGCAAGAAGAGTCAGGACAAAAGGTAGAGTATCACACTGAATATGGAGATTAAATTGGCATAGCATTGGACATTGAAATAGAAACAAATAAGCATTTTGTCTTTACTCAGGTATATACTAATGCTTTGTTTATCTTCATATCAGGCATTGTGTTTGGTTCTGGGGATACAGATATAAAAAAGGCAAATCAGACACGGCCCCTGCCCTCAAAGAGTTCCCAGTCTAGTAGGAAAGACAGGTATGTAAATCACAAATTAATGTGATAGTTACAATAATTTAAGATTGGTATTATTTTTCATGTATCTCCCACTGGCAGCTGAAGGGCAAGTCCCAGGAACCCTTTCTCTCACACAAGGCCATCTGCACAGATACAGATGCTGGAACCCCATCCCATCTCCTCCAGCCCCAAATCTTAGCTCTGTGCCGAGGCTGTCAGTACCTGCTTACATCCCCACTGAGACCCCCGTTCTGTCTTATATAACTGGATGTACAAGACAGGCTTCACAATGCTAACCCTGGTGAACTCTAGGTCCAGTGGGAGCTTTTTCTGAAAGGGACACAAGATCAGACAAACCAAACACTCTGTGCTGCTCAAATTCAATATTTTTCAAACTGTAGGTCACAAATGCATTAGCAGATCAGGAAATCAATTCAGTAGTCACACCAGCATTTTTTAAAGAATGAAAGAATGAAACAGATTGGAATAGAATAGAAAATGTCAAAGAACATCATACACTGGGAGCATAACTATTGTTACATGAACCTTTTGTTTCAGTTGAGTGTGTGCCTACTGGGTTTCAATGTAAAAGAGATTTTTTCTTGTTGTGCATTGCAGTCAAAAATGTCCAAAAGCCACTGCAAACCCACCTGCTATGTGGACATAAGTGAGATGTGACCTCACTTCTTTTCTATCGTATATACAAGGTGCACTGAAAATCTGGCAGCAATTTTTGTCTGTGCTTGATATATGCAGAATGAAAAATAAAAAGCGAATTCTAGTGATGGCAGGTTATAGCAGAAAGGTCATGGGCTTGGAAGGCCAGCAGACCTAGGTTTAAATTCCAGTATTTTATAGTCTTGTGACTTTGGGAAAGTTAGTAACCTCTCTGAGCTTCCTTATTTTCCTCTGTAAATAGAGACAGTAAGCCTGTCTCACACGACTGTTGGGAGATGAATGAAATAAGATAATGAATCTAAGTGCACAGCACAGTATAACAAAAACTGGTGTATAGTGGCTTTCCCTAAAACGCTAGTTTCCAATCATTTCCTTTCCCATAAGCTCTAAAGACCAAATTAAGCTCATACCTAATGGAACATCCCATACCTATTTTGTTCAGCTTTTACTTAGTGTTTTAGGTAATGCTGGAAGAATTTGGAACATTATCCCATTCTGTAGGTACAGCCTAAGGTCTAGAAAGTCTTAAGGATTGAGAAACAAATCTTTTGTGCAATGTCATTTAATGCCACATTGAGAATTTCCCAAGAGGAGATAAGAACGGGGCTTGCCAACAGAGTGTTCATTTATAATCCTTACTTTAAAAAACCTTTCAAAGCCCAAGTGAACGTTTAGGAGCTTTTACTAATGTTTTAGAAATGTGGATAACCAAATGTTTTTTTCCATTTCTTTTTAAATATGAAATATTTCTCTTTCATTATAAGGTAATGTTCTGAAACCAGAATAAATCATTATAGCGCAAATACACCTGTTACAAGAAGAAAAATAATAAAGAAATAATACCAGGAAAAAAAGTAAAATCTTAGCTTGCAAAAGTGATTTACAGAATAATTTGGTTTTGGACCCTTTATAGAAAAACCAACATCTGCATCTTAATGGATGCATTTTAAAAATGAATAAAAAAGTTTGCTAATCAACATGGGCTTTATAAACATAACCTATTATGTTTCATATTCTAATAGTGTATAATATCCCACACTCAGGTTCACCTGAGAACTTCATGGTCACATTATTTCATGGTTGTTTGAATAATTTCTAACAAAGCTACATTTGTGAACCAAACACTGAATCAGCATCGAATTTGAACTCCTGATTGCTTCAAATGACTACAGTACTTTCCCTCCCATACTAAATGATTAGAAAGTTGCTGAAGTAGACATTGGCAGTAAGAAAAATGCTCCTAATTATACTGGACATTTAGTTATGCAGAACTTACACTCTACAGTTTTTTTCACTTGAAACCAAAAGCATATTGATTTCTGGAAGCAATTTTAAATTCTCAAGTAAATTTAAGTTCTTTTCCATTTCATTCTGGGTAATAATAATTAAAATCTGACAAGCAGCTTCCAAATATGTTGGAATTTCAGGCCACAGCTTCTGTGACAGAATCAACATTTCCTCTCACCCCTCGGAAAATTCACTTGGCTGAAACAGTATTAGAGCTTTGCTGCTCAATTTGTACGTTAATATGTTTCATTTTAAAATGCCTTGAGCAGAAAATGTCACGGAGGCATTGTTAATAAAATCTATGAAATGGGATTGGCAGACAAGATAATGGGAGGTGGTGGATGAAGGTGGAATATGAAAAGTCAGGGAAGTTAGAAAGTTTATACTAAGTAATTCCTGTATGTACAAGGTACCGGTGCCGAGAACTTGTAAAGAACCAGAGTGGACAAACTGTACATTTTTAATATATCTCTATAATAAATGGGATTGAAAAGAAAAATGGGGTGTGTGGTAGGTGAGTTGTGGGTTCAAATTACTTCAGGGATAGACACCACACTGTGTTGAGCTCAAGGTAGGAATGACATGCTTATCTTCCTTAAGAAGCTTCCTTGAAGGAAACACACTTGTGACCAAAAATTTGTGCTCTACAAGAATGAGCTGCTGTCGCCCACCCCCGCCCCCCGCCCCCCGGACAAACAGCTTTCCTATTGCTGCATTCCTGCCGCTGGCACCAGCAAGAGCATCTGTGTGCCCTTCCCTCTCCTCACCCGGGCAAACACTGCATCATTCATAAGTTCTCTTTGAGAATGCCCGTGTGACAAGTTGCACACCCACCGAACGGTAGTGTGAGCTACAGCACCTTTCCCCAGCATTCTGATACTTTCTCAAGAGAAGCTGAATCCAAGAGCCTTGTTAAAGTCAAACTAAGTTACATCTCACTTCCCCTGATGGATCAAGCTTGCTACCTGGCTGACGGAAGAAGAAAAAATTAGGCTAGTTGGGCTGAAACCTTATTTGTCCCCAGGCTGAGTATTTCCTGCTTTTCTCATGAACTCCTGATAGACTGCCGAATTATGTTTCCATACATTCCAATAATTTTCCAAATTAGGCTGACAAATAATTAATTTTATGAATTATTCTTTTCACCTTTAACATACAGGCATTTTAATTACTCCCTTTTTAGCTTCAAGGACCTATTCAGGCCTTCAGACTTTCTCAACGATCAGTGCTAATAGCCGTGGGATACTTCAAATGCACTGAGTGGGATTCCCAGCAGCAAACAAGCATTGTTCAGCTGTTGCCAAGACAGCCCTGGAGGAGGTAAGGGCCTGGGCCTGAGGGGCCCCCAGGGGATCCTGTGGGAAGTCATGGCCTGGAGGTGCTGGGAACTTGCAGTTTCTGCTAATTCCAACACAGAGGATTATGAAGTATCGTGAGGCATTCTGTATGAGGCAGGCCATGAGATGCATTTTATATCTAGGGTTTGACTCTGCAGCAAGAGTCACCTTAGAAAGTGAGACAGAAGCTACTAGCTGTCCCTCCAATATTCATTTCCCCTTTCTTCCTTCACAATGGACAGAAATGTGTCCAGCTGAAAGACCATATTCCAGTCTCTCCTATGCAAAGATAATTCCAGAAATTATAAGAAGTCAGCAGCAAGTGGAACTTCCATGAAAGTTCCTTAAAGGCAGGCATACTTGGCCAAGAGGGACAGCCCTGTGCTGCCTTCTCTTTTGCCTTCTAGAATGTGGACGTGATAGCTGGCATTGCAGTAGCCAGCTTGTGACCATGAGGCAAATGCTAAAGATGGCAAAGCAAAAAGACGGATGAGTTCTTACTCTGCCACTACAATTCTGCACCGCCCACTGCCTGCTCTTCTGATGTGAGAAAAAGAAAAACACGCCTCTGTTTTGTTTACACTGCTATGCTGAATCTGTTTCTAGCAGCTGGACACCATTCCTAACCAATACAGACTGCTGCAGACTCTGAAAGGGCCCCACCATGTAGATGACAATAAGCTCCTCTTTGGAGTGGCCTTGTGTGGGGGTCTGCTAATCCTTTTCTCAACACCAATTGTAAAGCTACTCGACCACGCCAGTTGTCAGGCTCTTTTACCTGCCGGTAATCCTGCAACGACTGGGCCGACTGTTGAGCCAGGGCTGGGTCTGGAGCTCCCAGACCCCTCAAGCCTGTTCCTAGACTGGGTCACAAACCCTTCACATGCCAGGCTGGGTCACCAGGTCCCACACACGCCAGGCTGGGTCACCAGACCCCTTCACACAGGTCTCTCTCTCTCTCTCTCTCTAATGAACACAAGAATAGCAACAAAACTAAAAAAAATACATTGGCGCACATGTACACTAACTCCACACACACACGATTTGCTTTCAATAGACGTGCTGAACCACACCCAACTGGACCCCAGGCGAAGGCCCTGACCAAACTATTCTATTTTCCCAACACCTTGCACGCGTCTATGCATATTCCTCTAAGGGTCCTTACTGGGGAATCTTTAAAGCGTGCTTATAGTACTGACCTGTGGATAAATGAGCGAGGCTTATTTCTTTTCTAGTTCACGTTCTTATTTCATGAATGTCAGTCTTATCTCCCAGGCTAGACTGTAGGTCCCAAGGTTGATAACATATTAGGCATCTGAGCACATTGTAGGTGCTCACATCAATTCTTGAATGTCTGTGTTCGATTTTACTTAAATGGGCAGAGAGATTGACCCTAAATCTCTTTCTGTACAAAAGCTATTATATAAACACTCAAATACTGTAGTAGATACTAGTTGTTATAGTGGAAAAACGAATACAAATAACAACAATACGCAGATATTTATATATCTCAGGATTTTTAAAGCCTCCTCTTCACATGTATTGTCTGGTTTTCCTTTCATAGCTGCCTTTGAAGTAGTCAGAGCAGACAGAAATGCCACAATGTTATAAACAAAAAACTTGAGGCTCAGGAAGTTAAATGTGCTTCTTGAATACACATAAGCAGTGAATACTAAGGATCAGGCCTGGATGGACTCCCAGGAAAGGGGTCTTTCGAGGCCATGTATGCAAAAAGACCTGTGAATGTGTATGTGTGTGAAAATCTCTCTCCCATGCCTCAGTCTCCATCATTGTCTCCTCCTGTCACTTTTCTTCCTGGTGTGTCACCTTCTAGTTAGATCCCTTTTCATCCAGGTCATTACGTCCTCCCCTCCTGATCCAGACTAGTGCTGCCACTGTCCTTCCTGCACCTTCCCTGCACTCTGTTAGACTTGGTGGCCTAACATCCTCTCCTGTTTCTGTCCTACCCTGGGTGGGAATGTTGATTAAAGGACATAATTAACATGCTTGCTTCACTTTGTTCAGCCATGGTGTGGCCAACTGGGAGGCTTATGAAAAGCAGGGACAGTTGAGCACAGTAACTGCACCCTGAGGCATCTGGAACTGTGGGGCCAACTGCTGTCCCTCGGCTGTGGGCCCCTCCTGATGCCAGCCAAGTGCCTGAGCCTGGCTTGGGGTCAGTGCCATGGCCATGTCCAAGGGACAGTGTCCCAACTTTGTGGTCAATAAGTGTTATCACCCCCAATTTGTCCTGGGGCTCAAGCAGGTACCTTGAAGCATGGACCTCGAACAAAGGAGGGTCAGGGTGAGTGGGTGCTTCCTGGGGAAGTCTCTGAGGCTGTCACAAGCCTGAGAAATTCTTTCTAGTGGCCCAGGAATGGGTTTAGGGCTGGGGTCGGGGTCTGGAAAGACAACTAAGTACTAAATCCCAGCAAGCTCAGGGGAGAGTTCCCCAGGGGCATTTACAATCCCACAGAGCACACAGGACGTCTGAAACGTGCAGAGAGGAAAAGGCTGAGCCCCTCAAAGGGAGGACAGATCCATCTGTGTTTCCTGAGTGCACACTGAGGAAGTCTTTACATGAGGCCTAGGAGAGGAACATACAAGGAATTCCTCAAGAGTGTGTAAGAAGAAATGCCCTGCAGTGAGTGCAGATATGAATTACAACCATGTCCACTGAGTGTCCCGGGAGTGCTCCGGCTCTGTGTGGCAGCACCAGGCATTGAACACCCAGGCAAGGGAAAGACAGCCCAGCAACAGAAGCTGAGATGTGATGGAAAACTGCACATGCAGTATTATGCACAGACTTTAGCTTATGAATAGTTAAAAAGAAAAAAGGAGAGATGATGAACCAGATTAAGACAAAAAGCTAGCTGAAGTCAGGTTCTCACCCACATGAGGAAAACAAATCCTTTCAAGGAGCAAAAGCATACTTCAGTGATTTCTCCATCCAGAGAAATTACTTGGATACAGAGGCCGAAGCCCACCTATCATGCCACCGTCTCTAACTGAACCCCCTACCATGGCCTGCTAGGCCGGGCAGCCAGTCCATCACTAACCACACCAAAATCTCCTCTGAAGTCCCATTGACATCAGAGGCTGCCTACGTCGCGCGGAGAACATGTTCTTGACTCAGAAGACTGGATATTAGTGCTGTTTCTGCCATTTGTTGGCCATGCAAGTTCAGAACAACTAAATTCAAGCTAGCTAATACTGTTTCCTTATGCATAAGTGATTAAGAATGAAACTTGTCCTGTTCTAGCCTACAAACTGTGAGCAATTTGAGAAAGGGTCTGGGCCCCATTCCTATTTTTATAACTAGTCCTACTGCACAGGAAGCACTGGACGAGTGCTGTTGGAACTTCACGGTACTCCCTTACAGGACTGCTGTGCAGCGTAACCTGATACACGTAAACTGTTCTGAAAATGATAATGCACCACCCCACGTATATCCCTATCCCTTCTCCTTGCCAGCCATCAGAGCTGAGGGAAGGCATACTTCGTAGGCAATTATTGCTCTTTTGTCTGGGGAGTTGCTGTCGCCACACTCTGCTCCTCTCCCATCTTGCCTGCCCACTCACCGGCAGATCCATCTTCGTCTTCCTAGTATAGCATTTTGATTATGTCAATCACAGTTCTTAAACCTTTAATGGCTCCCCAGTGCCAAATGAATAAAAGCCAAACTCTAAAGCCTTAAAGCCCTTCTCAATTAGGTTGAGATCTGCTTCCCTCTGCCCTACGCAGAACTCAAATGTACCGGTAATAAAATGAAGCAGTCACAGTTAACAGTATTAGGGGATTATTCATAGCAATAGTAGTCATTTTAAGTGTTTCTAAGTTTACTGTTATTTTATTAAATAGTCTAATTAAAACAAACATTAATTGTCCAGGTTTTCAACTATTTTCCTTTTCAAATGAGTAATCAAGAATTACTTGCAGATGGACAGGTCCTTGCTGGCTGTCCTGCATTTTAAATATTTCTTCTAGTCACTGTGCAAGCAGAACTGACTGCGCTTAATTTATAAAGAGGATTTATGGGCTTACAGATGATAACGGACAGCCAATCAATAAGGGATGATAATAACAGCATGTAATATCAAGGAACATTAGGTCTCAGGCATGATTTGGGGAGAGAAGTGGGCAGTTGGAAACCTTATCATTTGAAAAAGGTCAAGGCCTGGTGGCAGTAAAAATGCCTAAGCAAATAAAATCACACCTGTGAATCAGGAGAGGGTGTACATTGCTGAATGAAAAAGGATTTCAGATTTTGTGGAAAAATTACTTCCCTGGGCAAGGATTTGGGCTGCTGTAGGATAAGTGAAGTTGCATTAAGAGAGGGTCTATTTATTACTGCTAAGAGCAATAACAATGAAATGCAGATGCAGAGAATGTCTTCCATGCCTAGCTCTTCCTGGAGCTGAGACCTGAATCCTCCAGGATACAGTGGCAAAACTGTACACTGTAGAAAGCTTTAAAATGATGGGGCTGGGTCTTAGCACATATATTTAAAACCCAATGGCTTTACAACATTCTGTCTGGTTACTTTTTTTTTTTTCAGGAGTGGAGGGAGTTTTTATTGATCTAGTAAATTGTCTGCTTGTGTAACTGAAAAAGGCAAAAAAAACCCCACAAAGCACCAGGTTGCAAACTCCATTACCAATAATCAGATTACATCACTAAAAACAAAATTGTAAATCATTATTCGCTTTGAAAAACATTCATAGTATCACATAGAACTCCACAGCAAACTTTACTGCAAAACATACAATTATTCCATTTAGAAAAACTCAGTTCCACAGAACTTTTCAAGAATAAGTGTACCAGTTAAAGGATGTGTATAGATACTTCCTGCCCTTGAAAAAAGCAGTGGGAATATTATTTGTCTCCTTTCTACAGCATTGCTTTAGTTTAGGAATGGGTGGAGAGATTAAATTAAACACGTAATGGATTTTCTTCTAAATGCAGCATAGAGGATGGAATCCTTTATTTTTATTTCTAACACACTCCAATCAAATTTTGCAAACCCTGCTCCCCCCAAAAGATAGCGCAACCTTGTGGCTTTGGAAAGCAAGCTTACCTCCTTGTAAGGTATATTCAGTCACTGCCCTGCTAAAGACGCCCAGGCCAGCACCACTGTAAGCTGCCACCTGTATTTCATACTGTGTCCATATAATCAGGTCTGTCACCAGGCACTAGTTCACCTCAGGGCTGGTGATGTTCCTCTGCTGATACTCCCCAGGCAGGCCGGCCAGGCGGTATCTGCAACACAAAGGAAGTCCATGATGGAAGAGAAATAATTTGAAACAGGAATTGGGTTTACCCACGTTATTTTGCATGGTTAGAGGAAAACAGAAGTAAATAAACAGAAGCAGAGCTGAGAGGTCTGCCCCAGACAACACCATTTCCTAATTCAACAATTTTTAAAAGTATAACCTAATCTCACAGTGATTATAAACTCTGGGCAAAACAGAGCTGACATTTCAACTACAGTACAGTTAAGGAAAAATTACAGCTTTTTAAGTGTAACTTGTCTAGGGAGTAAAGTGACTTAGTACCAAAAATTCCAGACACGATTTCCATCATGGTGTTGCTGTAAATCAGTTTGAGAAACACTTTCCTTTTGTGACGTTGAAATGTGGGGAGAAATCGAGAAGCAAACAGCATGTGGCCTCTCGGTCTCCACAGACTAATCTCCCTGCTCTGTTTCCCTCTAGGAATTCTAGATTTGTCTAAGTATATCCCAGAGCTAGAATAAGTGGCTTTGAAAAGGTGTTAACGCTTCTAAAATACTAGTCCAATGCTAAGTATGACAAATTACTTTTCAGGGGACCTTTGTGAGTGCTTGGGTAGTATATGTTCTTCAGTGTAGTAAAGGAAGAAATTTAAAGTTGTGTTTATTAAAAAAAGTGACTTACACAACTCTGGACTTAGAAAATGTATAAAGTAGGAAATTGCTACTTGTACTATGAAAGGACTTTTAGAGCATTTTTTAATTAGTAAATGTTTTTCCATGATTCAGTTTATAGAAGTTAATGAACTGCACTGACTAATTCAGTTAATTTATTGAGCTTTTATGGATCAGTCCCCCTGGGGAAAGTGAGGGACATGTACAGTGGAGTAATTTCCTAGTCATCCTGCACAGCTTCTGAAAGCATCTAAATTCTATCCCAGGAGAGGTTCTTCTCTCAGGAAAATGTGGCTTTGTATGAGAAATGGAAAGGGGAAAAGATTGATGAGGGATCCAAAACCAAAATGGCAGAAATAAATCTGTTAACTTTTTATGGCATGTTGGAATCTTTGAGCCACTGAGCTTTGGCCTCTATGGGTTGAAGATTCTACATCAGTTGCCTGCACTGTCCCACAGGCCAGAGCACCTGAGCACAGAGGGGAAGGATCTGAAATAGACACACATGGACCAGTATGGCTGGTCCGTGGTCTGAGACAGATACACACCAGGGCACCAGTATGGCTGTCTTTATCAGAAAAAAAGAAGAAACCCAGAAATGCAGGCCCTTAAATGTAAGAAAACTTTCCAAAGAGAAAGATGGCTGAAAATGTCATAAGAAAACAGAGAAATGGCAATGAATGTTTCTTCACAAAATCAGGATTTTTGAGAGTATCTTTCATCCCCTCTTGCTACAGACCATTTGCACTTGGTGAGAGGTCTGTTTGATAGGAAACATAAATGATCAAGAGCAGAGAGCACTTGAATAGCTGGAAGGTCCAAGACCTACTTCTGCCTCTTTCCTGAAAGGAGTAAACAGCCTGAAGAGGGAAAGTGTTATTCTGTGATGGGCAAAAATGAGAGTTAAATTATCAGACCACATTTTTGCTTCATATTCCATCTACTTCTGATACCTACTGAATTGGCATTCCTTTACAGAACTACCTACAGCAAGCAAGTGCAGGTGCAATTCACAGCGGGTGTTCAGTTCATTTATAGAATATGATAGTTCTCAAGGCAGTGGGCCACAGGGAGAAAGGCTTAGCACGGATTAACCCATGTGAAAGACATTTCCATTTAAATTCCCTATCTAAAGAGAAACTTTTAAAATAAATGGCACTGAGACAATTATACAGCCCATTTGGAAAAATGTAAAAATTGGCTCCACACCCACACCATACACCAGAGTAGCCTGGGCATGAGAATGGCACCATAGATCACCCATAATCAGTACGACACATGAACTCGACCTCTTGCGAAGGGTTTGCTCATGTGGACCCATCACTATACGATATACATTCCAGGGGAAAGCAAAGAAATTACCCTCAGAAGATTCTGGCTGAGGTCCCTGCTCAGCTACTTTTGAGCTGGTGATCTCAGGCAAATTCTTAACTTCTCTGAACTTTGGTTTCCATCTCTCTAAAATGGGAATTATAATAATGGCATTTTACACGGTTGCTGCAAGAACCAAATGAAACAATGAATGTGAAAGAGATTTAGAAGTGTAAAGCACCTACTAAACATTAAACAAACAAACCCACTGCTCTTCTACGAAGAACTGTAAAGAAAGAGAAATCTTGGAGTTATGCGAAACTGGCTGCATGATGAGCCACCCGTCTTCTCCCAGGCTACTCTTCATGCGACTGTGAAAAACAAATTGCAGAATTTACATCTTCAGAATGGGCTATGCCTCCTTCCGGAACATGCAGGTTAGTGCACTCTAACCAGTGGCCGAGGGTGCTTTTGTAGTATTCACAGGATGTCTAAGAAGGTCACAATTAATAACGAAAGTGCAGGGCATCCTCCTCTTACTAGTAGGATATGCTGCCCAGGAGACCGTCTTGGCTAGAACGAGATGATTTCTGTATACAGAAATTACAGGAGAATGTTTCTAAAGGACATAACCCCTACGCTCCTCACAAAGAAACACCCTGCCTATTATTATAAATATTTTATTACTGCACATGCATCCTAAATACTTCTTCTGGCTGAAGCCATGAAGGTGATTTATTTCCATTTGCTCTTCCATGTATTGTGCCTCAGATCTGACACAGAGACTGTGCCCTGGAGGATACAAACTTGCAAACAGAGAGCTGATTTGCAGACTGGAGGATTATTTGGAAATGTTTCCAAGCAAATTCACTTTGGCATGGGTCTTTAATTTCTGAAAACTTTGATATTCACAGGACTATGGTAGAGCACACTCATTTTAGGGCTTTTTTGATTTAAGCTCCTAAAAATACAGATACCACCTTCTCCAGCACTCAATTCTACTGGTTCCATCATGGAAAATCCTTTTAACAGTAGTAATCCTACAAATAGAGAAACGTGCAGTCCCTGATGTGGCCTCATAACATCAGAGAGATTTTATTATTAAACTTTGTGCCCCGAGCCTGCTTCTGTGGGATGACTTTTAAAGTCCTTACTTGACAGCTTCAGCCTAAGGAAACATTTCCCCCATGTGCTGACAAAAAGCTGGGATGACAAGCATGCGCGGGGCTGGTTAGAGAGGGCAGGCCAATTATTTTCATTAGTTGATGGGTATGGAATAAGAGGTAATGGGCTAAAGCTGGAGCAAGAGCAAGAAGCATGAATGTGACAGAAAACCTCAGCCTTCAAGCAGTAGGAAGCACCAGGATATTTTCTGGAGAGAAGAAACATCAAGCAATTGGGAATTATTCCAGAAGCATCAACAGGAACCAGAGTCCACAGGCCCCCTGCCCATAGGGGACAGAATCTCAGTCTCCTCTTTGCCCTTCTTTGAAAGAGGGAAGGACAGTTGGGACAAGGAGACAAAAGGGGCCCTGAGTGCTGATTTTAGCCCTTTGTGCTCCCCCAGGGATGGCTCATTTAAACCACTTCTGGTAAATAATGATCTGGCTTAGAGAAGAATTCATATCTTGAGGAAAAACTTGAGAAGAGCAATGAGTTGGTTGTGACAGGCAAATATTACATGTGTATAGATAGACATGTATTAAATGATGAATGGATGATTATATAAATACATATATTGGGAACAAGCTGTCCTTCATATACAAAGACAATGGAGTTAAAGAAGCAACACTTTCACAACTTCTTACATTTATCTAAGAAATTAAATTCATCCACTTAAGACCTTTGTTAACCAAGTATTTACTGATCATACACTCAGAATGAGCCCAGGGTAGGCATTTGGAGGAAGAGAATAATGGATATCTACAGTTACTGTCTCAAAAAGGCTGATAAAATTAACAAATACATCCACAGCAGTACAATCTATTAGAAGAGATTTAATAATTATCCTTTAATACTGCTTTTTTTCTTTTTACTTGTGTCAACAAACCACTGCAATTATCACATTCAGTGCAATTTTAAAATTAGTAGATTTGGCAAAGGTGATTTCTTCTGTCAAACACAGCCAAGTTCTGATATTAGTTCTTTCAATATTGTTAGAAGCTTAACCACCCTTTTGGGCAGAGACAGCAAACTGGCCACCCTTCAGCTATAACTGGCCTGTGGATATGTGCATTTGGCCTGCCCTACGTTTCAAAATACATTGTTTTCATTTGTTATGTCTAAAAGTTGTCAGATTGTATGTAAAATCCTAGATTTTTGGATTTCCTTGCAATACAAGAAGATCTGGCAATACTGAGCAACATACTAGCATGGTAACAATTAGCTATAATAATTAAATCTAATTATTATTGTTTTTAATTATGTTTAATAATATGTGCCCCTGGAGAAAACTTAAATGGAATTAAAGGATTTACAGTGAAAAACGCACCTTGCTCCCAACCCATAATACCTCCCCTCCATTCTTTTCCCAAAAAGCAATGGCTGGTGCCAGTCTTGTGTGTATACTTATACTTTATGGTTGGAAGTGCACAGAATGTCTCAGCAAGGCTGTCCACAGGAGCTGTGCTCTCCAGTCTGCTGCAGTCTCCACTACTCCCTAGTTTCACACTGGCCTGATCCTCCTGATTACTGTTGGGCTCCTATAGACATTTGAGTTTGCAACCTTAGTGAAACAGACACTTGACTCTTTATAATGACTGTACAGAAATGGCCAGTCACAGGCTACTTGCCTGAGGATGTAGCCATGCAGCACTCCATTGTGCTCCGTTTCCGGAGGCGGCTGCCATTGCACCATGATGGACTAATTAGTACGCCCACTGGCCACTATATTTTTGGGGGGAGCACTGGGTGGTTCTTCAGGTAACATCAGCCTAAAAATAAAAGATGAGCAGAAGAGTGATGAGTGCCAGAAGCAAAGGATTCTCATTTGCATTCTCTATCTTGCTGAATCTTGAGCCTGACAATTTACAAAATTTGGGTGACAAGAAAACCAAAACACACATGATCAAACTGAAGGGATGTGTGTGAAATAGTTACAACAAGTCAACATAATAGAAAATCAGTTAAGCAAGCAACAAGGAAGACACAGGAGGTGCCCTTATTCTGTCTCCATAACTCAGTGCCTCAACTCTTTAAAAAGATTACAAGGTTTAACGAGCCAGCTCACAGGCCTGTAGTCTGAGACTCTTTCCAAATTGTTTTCTTTGGCTCTTTCAACATTTCTTATATCAAACTCCCACATTTTGAAAAAAGTCATTTAGATCACAACTATTCTACAACTAAAGCCTTTTGAAAGCCCAGGTTGGCTGGGGAGGACTGACTGAGATTTGATGGAGACACCTTCCCATGTCACATCTGAATGAGCTTCTGAAGCAGCCCTCCCAGGGATGAGTGAGCATAAAGACCACTCAGGAATGCAACACTGCCACGGAAACAATGGAGTCATTCAGCTTCCCTCACAACACCCTGCTAGGTGTTTACTTGTCAAGATGGTGGCACTAGCTACCACCCTGCTGGCAGTCAGGGTGGATAAAGGACATGGAAAACACATAAGCTCTTAATTTCCTGTATACAGAGGGCTATGCTATCAGGAATGACTTATGTAGGGACAGCCAGGACACCACAGGAGAAATCCAAGAAACCTGCCTCAGAGCAATTCAGGAAAACCCAGCTAGTCCAACACATGACTGTTTTCTCTCTTTGTGACAGACTTTTCTGCCCACATTTCTGCCAATATCCCTAAGTGACTCAGGTTGATTACTTTGTTCAATTTCCTCCACCTAATACAATGCTTCTATTTAACTTTCAGGACCAAGCTGCTCCTGTCACCACAAAGAGGGATGGGCTTCACACACCTGCTCGTCTCAGCGCTGTACTGGCCCTTGCCCACTTGATTCACTGCACGCACCCTGAATTGATAGGTGCGAGCTGGAGTCAGGCCACTCACAGTGACACCTGTCATCTCGGGGCCAACATTTGACAGATGCACTTTCCATGGAGAGTCTAAAAGAATGAGCAAAACAAAATCAAACCCACATAAACTCATGTCTGAATGATAATAAGTGAATGCAAATGTGTTCCCATAAATTATCTCATTTGCTTACCAAGACAGCTCCAAGAGAGGGAGTGGTTACCCCCATTTAACAGATGTGGAGACCAAAGCTCATGGTCACATGGGTAGCAACTAGGGTGCCTGGTGTGAAACTCAGGGTTTCCTACCCCAAATATAGTGTGCTTTCCATTTCCCCCATGCTGCCATCAACAAGTAAAGGAATTTTTTGTTCAACCTGCATATGGCAGTTTTAAAAGAACCAAAATATTCCTGATTCAATATGTAATGGGAAAAGTTCTCTGTCGGCTCACATGGTTAGGCAGATTGCAGATTTGTTTCCCAGAAAAGGATGCTGCACATGCCACTGAATGATAAATAAAAACTATATTCATTAACATTTTAATAAAAGAGGAAATGAGCATGATAAAGACAGATGGGCTGCGCATTTTGCAACCCATCTGTGTGGCAGCCCATTACACCACCACACCCCTGTGTGCCTTTGGCTGGAGAGAGGCATAATGAAATTCACAGCTAGTGTCGAATATCTTTCCACCCAACTTTCCGGCAGGTGTGGAAGAGCGACTCTGTCAGCCAAATGGGCCCTTACCCCCAAGGCATCAGAAGGTTCTGCTGGGGATCCTACACTTTTGCAAAATTTTTTTACAGAGCTTACACATGCTTTTCAGCCCAATCATTTTGCAGAGTGATGTCCTGGAAAGAACAAGATCTGGCAATGACTTCGAGCATCCACTATCAGTTCCCTTTCTGAATTGCAATGATGCCTGAATTGCATTTTCAAGCTATTAGTGAAGTGAAATATGGGGGAGGCAGGATTCTTGTGGAAATAAAAACGTCTTTCTAGTTCCTCTGAAGTGGTGCTAAAATCCCTCTCACTCACATTAGAGATGGTCAAAAAGAGGCGGCATATGATTTCCACTACGGTGTTAGGCTATGCTCAGATTATAGACTATCCAGCTGCATGTAAACTCCACACATAAAATCACAGCCTCTTCTCCCAAAACCTAAAGAACCATGGAGATTCACAAGGCTGTGCCAGGGTGCTCATCAGAAATGCACTCAGGTTCCTGACAAGCAACCAAGAAAGTAGGCACAAATTGCTCCAAAATGAAAACGAGACTCTCAGTGGTAACTTCTGTTGACTCTCACACAGAGATGTCTATCACTAATTCAGAGTTAGGTGGATTCCTTAACACAAAGTTAAGCTACTCTGAAGCATGATGCCAGTTGGCTATGAAAATTGAGTCTTTTAAATTCTTTCAAATAAAGCTGCTTCCAAAAATGGCTTTCTGGGAATGCAGTCTTCACCACCAGCTGGGTGTTTCAGTGTTCTTGGCTTTTGATTATCAGTGACATGGATAATGAACAGTTGATGAGGATCCCCCTCTATGTTTCCTTTAAAAAAACAATGTGTGCTCCCCAATAAACTATGGAAAAACTCACACCAACTTCTCTCTTCACTTCGGGAGTCTGAGACCCTTCTATTAGCATCAAATGTCTCATGGTGATCTGGTTTTCTAAGCAGAAAAGAGTCATTTGTCAATGCAGAAGATGAAAGAGCCTTCCCTAACAACGGTGTAACTGAACTTGGTTGGTAGGAAGCAGGGCCTCTCCATGCCAAGTCAAGCTTTCATGGAAATACAGTTTTCATTCTGAAGACAACTGATATATAGTAGAAAACAACATGGAGACCAAAGTTGACTACAAGCTCTTCCACTTACAGTTGTTCAATTCTGTTTGAACTGCTTTTATAAAAATGAGGGACAAATCAAAACCACAATGACATGCCACCTCAAACCCATTAGGACAGCTATTACCAAAAAAACCAAACAAACAGAAAATAACAGGCGGTGAGCATGTGGAGAGATTCGAACACTTGCACTACTGTTGGTGGAATATAAAATGGTGTAGCCACTACAGAAAACAGTATGGTGGTTCCTCAAAAAGTTAAAAATAGAATTACCATATCATATAGCAATTAATTCCCCTTTTGAGTATAACCCAAAAAACTGGAAGCAGGGTTTCAAAGAGATATTTGTATGCCTGTGTTCATACCAGCATTATTTACAATGGCCAAAAGGTGGAAGCCATCCAAGTGTCCATGGATGGATAAATGGATAAACAAAACGGGGTATATCCATACAACGAATATTATTCAGCTTTTAAAAAGAAGGGAATTCTTACATAAGCTACAACATGGATGAACCTTGAAGACATTATGCTAAGTGAAACAAACCAGTCACAAAAAGACAAATACTGTGTGGCTCGACTTATATGAGAAATCTAAAGTAGTCAAATTCCTGGAGACAGAAAGTGGAAAGGGGATGAAGTGAGGGAGAAATAGGGAGTAATTGTTTAATGAGTGCAGAATTTCCTTTTGCAACATGAAAAGAGATGGATGGTGGTGAGGTTCACAACAATGGGAATGTACTTAACATTACTGACCATACACCTAAAAATGGTTAAGATGGTAAATTTTGTTATGTGTATTTTACCACAAATAAAAATGAAAACAAACGATAAAAAGATGGATGGAAGGAATAACATATAACTCCCAAGACTGCCTGGGTATGAAATAAGATAATGGATATTAGCATCCAGCAAGAAGCCTGGCCGAGGATGGATCCTTGGGCTGGATAGCTCCCACTCCCCTCCAGATCCATGCTCCACCCTCTCCATCCTGCCCTGCCCCGTGGGCTCCTTTGTGGCTCCCCTGGGACGTCAGGAGGAGAGCCAAGTCAGGCCTCTTTCTTCCTCACTGGGAGGTTGCCTCAGACTATGTGTGTCCTTCATCCAAAGGTTCCACAAGCTCTACACAATCTCTCTTTCTGGGTTCTGCAACTCCCACGGTCTCTTTGAACTAAGGGTGGAACTGGCTCTGAGGCTACCAATCCCAGGTTAGTGGGGTTTCCTTCCATCCACACCTCTCTGTAAACATTTCCTTTCTAAAACTTCCTCCTTGATTATTATAACTCGAGAGTGCCATCAGTTTCCTGCGGGAGCCCTGACTGATATTGTACTCAATAAAACTGTTCTTCCATCATCCCTTTCTTCCTTCAGATTTCACAATGTCTATAAGTGAATGACTCACCTGCTTGGTCAGATTCAAAGAGAATAACAGTCATTTCAGAAAGAGACAAAATCAAACTGTTGTAGCCAGTTGACTGAAAGGATTAATCACAACAGGGAAGGGGCAGAGAGAGCCTCAGGGTGCTGTCTTTCCTGCCCTAGGAGAGATCCTTCTAGTCCCCACCCACGTGGTCCTCACCATTTGTTCACTGAGAGTGTAAACAGCTCTTGAAAGTCCACACCCCGAGTTGCAGGATCTGCTGCCCAGTTTAATTTGACAACAGGGCTTATTAGTCTTCTTTGTACCTTGGGGCTCTGCTCAGTCCTCCAGTTACATCTATAGAATTCTTTATTCTTTTCCCTCTCCTACTAGAAGATAAAAGATCTGGCAGGAAGAGAGATTAAACTGAAAACTAATACAAATAAACCTGATCCATCTCATGGGCACTCTGATTTGTACCACCAAAAAAACCCCACCAGTGATTTGGAAGGATTTGCTCATTCACAAGCTTCAGAATTGCAAGCTCACTGAGAACTGTTAAAATTTAAATAGCAAGTCTGTTCCTGATAATAAGCAAATCCCTTTAAAAGATTCTTCTCCCAGCTAGTCCTCACGAAAGAGGCTACATGATGCGTGTCTTAGGGACTGGAACATAGAAGAATCTTTTGATAAAGGAAACCATCCCATAAAAGTTTCAATACCTTTCTTCTTTCCCTTTAGGGACTCCTCTTGTGCCTCTGATCTAGAAGAATGAGGAATTTTAGACTTCTCTCATTAGACTATTAAACAACCTCTGTTATACAGGGGGGCATCATTAATCTTTTTCTTTCTTAACAGCAAGACCCAGAATCCACGTGGACTTAATCATTACTCCATTCTGTCTGCTGGCTGAAAAGTTGGTGGTGTTCAATCTTTGAAAATGTACAGGAGCTTTTTCAAATAAAAAAGAGCATACCATTTTCTCAATGAGGTATAAGCTCTTGGTAGGAGGCTCACATCAGCTCCAGGAGTATGAACAGAGAGGCCTTGAGCTCTTGGCTCCTCATCACGTTGGCCTTCCCAGCAGAGGCCCTTTCAATTTTGCATTATCTTGCTTAAGGAAAGCTCCAAAATTACATAAGCCACACTAAACTTGGACCCATCCTGAGAACCATGTGTCCACCTCCCAGACCACATTTTTCATAACATAAAAGTAATACAAAATGGTAAGCTTTATGTGATATATATTTTGTGTGTATGTATATTGTATGAGTATTTGTATGTATGTATATGTTTGTGTGTATATGCATATACATGTATATTATGTATACCACAAAAAAGTAATATAAGTTCATTAGCAACACTTCAGAAAATAAAGAGAACGAGAAAAAAAATAAAACAAGCATATGTCCTTATGGAAGTTGTGCTTTTAAACAGTTCTCATGGTTGTTCCAGTGATTTCTGTAATTATTTTCAAATTTTTCAGACTCCAACCTATATTTTAGTGTTCAGCTCAATGAGTTATTGAGATTAGTTTGGTGGATTGAACAATGTTTGCTTCCCCATATTAAAATGCTCATAAATTATTGTCATGTGAACAGAGACACAGAATTTCAAAGCCCAGGCAACAAGTAATCCCAACCTCCATAGATTCTACTGCTTAGCATCAGGTTGCAGAATGAATCCCCACTCCGAGCCACTCATCCAGGCTGGAGTCTGAGAACTCAGAGACAGGCAAACCTAGTAGACGTCTAAGGAAAAGCTTCTCTTGGTCTAGTCAAAGCTCATCTGGGCATTAAAAGAGAAGCATAGATAATAACTAGTTCTGCAAAGGTTAAATAAAATTTTTCTAAGGATTCTAGTTTAAAAACTATTAGAAGAATGAAAGAAACATTTGTAATTTTTAGTGGCACTATTGAATTTTAAGCTTAAGGTAGTAGAGAAAGCATTTGTAGCATAGACTGTACTCCTGCAAGAGGATTGTGAGGCCCTCTGGATGGCTGTGACTCTATCAAGCACTAGACATATTTAAAACATGTCAGCACAAACACAGTCTTGAAAGAATGTTGTGACATAGACCCACTCATGGAAACCCTGAGAAATAAGATTGAGACCACAGGAGGGATAGGCCACAAGCCACTAAAGATGCCTGAGAAAGAAAGAGACTAAGGCCAGACAGAGACTTCATAGAACAGGGAGAAGGACTGGGAAATGGATGGGAATTTTCTACCTAAAACAAAACACCAAAGAGTAAACAGTTAAGATGCAGTTTGAGATCATTCACTTTAGGAAGGCTTTCTCTGCTATACGTGTCTTTATGGAAATAATAAAACTCTGCACGGTTAGGGTTAAAATGCACCAAGTTTTGCCTTAAAAGTTAAGAACTAAAGAGCTGACATATTTAGGAAATACACAAAACCCCCAGCAAAGGGACATGAACAAAATGATCCCAGGGACAGACTTTGGGGCCTTCAGCTGTTCACATCCAAGGGACTGTGGCCTCCGGAGCTGCAGGTCAGGGGCACCAAAGGTGACCCATCAAAGGACTGGGCTTTGGCTTAGGCCCATGAAGAGACAAATGCTCTCAGGAGGGTGTGGGCCAATATGCTGGAGAAGCCATTCCCTCCAAAGAAGTGAAAAGAGGATAAAATAGGGATTAGACAAATCCAGAAGTTCAGGGGAACTCAGCCTTGGATAGGAGACCTATTACAATGACGGTGGTAAACCTCCCCAAGGCAGGCAGGAGATGGATCTAACCTTGGCTGGCAGGCTACAGGAGGGAGCAGGTGGCCCTCTCTGGATGGAAGCTGGCCCAGCCTTAGAAACCACAAGCCATAGGGGCCAGTCTCTAGTCTGCACTGAGCAGCCACAGCAGACATACCAGTGTAGGAAGTTATGTCAGTCTGCAGGACAAGCTTGGGCAGAGCCTTCCAGACAGTGAGGACCAACAGAGGATGTGGGGCACATTGGGCTCCCACCCACTCCTCATCTTGCCTGAGGGCAGGGAGCTAACCAAGGAGTGAACTCTGAAGCCCTCCACCTCACCCCTCTCCGGGTCCATAACAAGGCAATGGCCCTCCCTTCCCTACCTGTGACAGGCACTGTCTCCCTGCATGCATTTTAAAATGTGAGAAAATACTATTAAAGTGAGGCTCAATATGCAAGAGCCCAAAGAAAAATGAGCTAAAACATAAAATACTCCCTAATAACTCTGCGACTATTAAGAAATACCTATGTGAGAAATGCTTCAAAGACAGCATTAAAACGATTTGAAGCATAAAGAACAAAGCCTCTTTGCCATTTTGGCAAACAAAACAGCACAAAGCCCATCAGCTTTTAAGTGCATAATAGCAAATGGGGATGAAGATGTTTAACACATTGTGCAGTGACAGTCGGGAGCGGCTTTCACACCCAAGCAAATGAGCTCATGGAGAGCGGAGTGCAAGACAGCTGATGGTTCAGTACATGAAAAGACACCTGCGGCAGCAGAAGAAAGAACTGCGCTTCCAGCTTAGAAATTCTCTATGTGAAGGAAGAGTCCACTCCCCCAAAGACACTGGGGTAGGAGCTTTGGAGAGGCACTGGGCTTTGGAGAATGCTTTCCCAAGAGCTAGTCTTGGACCAGCAGCTGGCATAACCAAGCCATGCTTAAGAAAGCAGAGATGAATTGGTAAAGATAAGGAGCAGATCACTGTCAGCACTAGAATGTTCCACACTTGAGGAAAGGCAAACTGCCCAAAGGATATTACAACCTGAATCCCCAAAGGACAGGCAAACTGCCTGTAGGATATTGTGACCCAAACCACAAAACATCATCTCAAACTCAGCATGCTTCGATCAAGCTCATGAATGCTCTGCCCAGACGAGTGCTCCTCAGTGGCCTCCTGCTTCTCAGGACCAGCAGACCTGAGGTTCCAACCATCCTCGGCCCTCTCCTTCCTGGAGGAATCTAAGCAGCAATTCAGGAATGACTGACCTTCCTGCACAAGGTCCTCAGCCTCCCGTGCTCTCCCACTCCTTGAACTTTACACACAGTTTCCTGTACAAACTTCTGGGTTAATTTTGCTAAAAACTTGTTTTCACACAACATGCCTTCCTCAACAGCCTTCTATGCCTCTCTGTTTTGTAAGGCTCTGGTCTGGCATTGTTCGGTCTCTCTGTATTCCTCACAGGCCTCCCTTTTCAGTGTGGAATGATATATGCTAGGCTGCTAGCAATGGTCCCTCATGGTGGAGGAAGATAAGAAACTCTTACTTTATTCATCTTGCATTATTTCTCTAGCGTCAGTGAGAATGTATTCCTTTGTACCTAAAAATATATTATCATATACAGTTGTTTTTTTTTTTTAAGTAGTCCATTTCAGCCTTGCCTCCAGCTTCTCCTGCTCCAAAGACCTTTCTGCTCCTACCAACTCACTTGGCCTGGAAAATTTCCTAGACACCCAATTTGTGGTCTTGCATCCAAGCCTCTGCCGTCCTTGGCCACCATTCTCCCTCGTCAAGGCACCACTACATCCAAATCCAGCCCATGCAGTTCAAGGCCCACTTTCATGGGTGTCCTCCCTGATCTCTGCTTCCTGCAGTGACTGCCTCTTTGATGGTCCCAATTCCCAGTGCCACTTCTCTTCCAATTGATTATGTACTAACTTATGCCATCTCTTGTGCTCCTGGATTTGTTATTTAATTTTATGAGTGTTGTGTGCTTCCCAAATTGTATTTATGCTCTTCCGGGTATCTCCCTGTGTCTAATACTGTCAGACAGGAGTGACAACACAATTTACAGATTTGCCTGAAGTTGCTATGCTCTGTATCCCAAGGCAATGAGGAGAAAAAAAAATAAAGGCAAAAAGGTCGATGGCTCCACTTGCACACGGACCTGCCCCTCAAGTATGTTAACATAAGATTTGTGTGTGTGTGCATGTATAAAGAGGTATGTCTTGTACCTGCAAAGAGGACTTACAGAACTTCTAAAGTGAAATATACATAAAATTGAATGATAAAGTGAAAATAAAAATACACAAAAATAAATCTGAAATTATTAAGGAGAAGAAGACAGAGAGATGGTTTAAGCACCAGGGATGACTTAAGTACTTCAGTTAGGCACTCACTTTAGCTTTGGGCTTCCTGACAACCAAGGCAAAAAAGAAACAGCTCCTAAGTTCATCAAAACAAACAAGCATTCTCTCAGCAGCAGAGACAGCTATTGTTGGGAACTATACGTGAGAGACAGTGAATGTTGCAGAAGACACAGAAATGTTCTTCCAATTTGACATTCCTTCCAGCACATTTTTAGAAAAGATGGAGATATGATATTAACTCCTAATTTATAGAAGACAGTGTTTCTTTCTGAGTTAAGGAAAAGTGCGTTGATTTCAAATTGGATGCTAGGGAACGCTGGGTCGTGGGTGGAGACCAAGCCCCTCAGAGCATCAGCTCTGAAACCTTTCCAGAGGGCAGGGCCTCAGGAATTCACGTCAGAGCTTGGAAACTGCAGAATATTCATATATTGAAGTTTCCCGTGTAAGTCGTATGGTATTTATAAATGTAACAGTTAATCGCTCTTTCAAATCAATATCATATTCATTTATATGACGTTCAAAAAAAGGCAAAACTAATCTATGGGGGTAGAAGTCAGAAGAGTGCTTGCCTTTGAAGAAGGAAGACTGACTGGAAATGGACACAAAGGAAATTTCGGCATGCTGAAAATGATTTGTATTTCGTTTTAAGTGTGGGCTACGTGTGTGTGTGTGTGTATTTGTCAAAACTCAATTAAGATCTCTTACATGCAAATCATATCTCAATAAACAAGAAAAAATCAATATTACATATTAACAGGAAAATCCTAGTAGACATTGAGATTAGGGGAAAAACAACAATAAAAGATGCTGCCCTGCCAATTATTATTTTAAATTATTCTGACCAACCCAGTAAGATATGAAAAACAAAGAGAAAACAACACATTTTTATTGTTTGGAGAAGATTTGATTGTCTACTTTGAAAACCAAGAGCATCAACTGAAAAATTATAAGAATAATAAGAAAATACGGAAAACAGCTGAATGGAAAATAAATGCCTAAACATCACTAGCTTTTTTATGCTCCAATAACTAGTTAGAAGATGAAACGGGGGGGGAAATCCTATTTACAATAGCAGCAAGACAAAATCTTACAACTTTAACAAAAAAGTATAGAGCCTATGGATATTAACCTGCAAAATTCACTAAGCAATATAAAAGAAGGAATGAATAAACAGAGAAGCACATTACCTTCTGGATGGAAAGACAAAATTACTAAGAAGTTGGTTCTCATAAAACTCATTATAAGTTTAACATGTTTAAAAATTTAATAGGACTATTTTTGAAACATCGCAAAATAATTCCAATTTTTTTTCTGGAAGAATAAACAGTGACAAGAAATAAATTTTGAAAAGATGAAGTGACCTGTTTTATCAGTCATTAAAACATACTTCGGAGCTAAAACACTTAAGTACTGTAAAACTGGCAGAAAAACAGATGATGGATCAATGCAAGAAAATAAATCCAAACAGACTTTTGTAAAAACAGGTCCCCTTAATACATGAAAAAGGGAACAACACAAATAAATGGATTATTCAATAAGTCACATTGGAAAAATGGATTATTTGGAAGAAAGAAAAAGTCACGTCAGAATACATAACATATCTAAATTTCAGATAAATTTGAGTTAAATACATTAAAAATTAAAGCTTTAACAGCAAAGTAAAAATCTATAAGAATATTGATTTTATGCTTGATAGTCTTGAAATATCTAAACAAAAGTAACAAAAGAAATCATAAAGGAAAATATCAATAGATTTAACTACATAAAAATCAAGCACTTCCGTATGTCAAAAATAATGCACAAAAATTAAGGGTAAAAAGCAAATTGAAAAAATACTAGTCATAAATGACAGAAAATAACCCCTAAGACCTTGATAGAAAAATGGGGGAAAGGAAATTGACAGATCATAGCAAAGAAAGTGCAAAAAGCCAACCAATTTGGAAAAATGTGTTCGAATGTACTAGTAATCAAAGAAATGCAAACTAAAACAACTATCAGAAGACCTGAAACTCAGAACCATAAATAGAAGAAAATCTTTGCAAAATTAGTAAAATTATTAAAATAATTCCATTCTAGATATTTTCATTAGTGTTGCCACCCTGTCTTTGCTGCTGCAAAGGGCTAACTTTGCCTATGGGGTAATTCAGCACTGCTGAGGCAATTCAGGAGGGAAGAGACTGGGGACAGTGACTCCTAAAAGAGGAGATTGGACAGCACCTCCCAGAGAAGACTGGGGACAGCGTCTCCTAGAGGAGGAGACTGGAGACAGTGCCTCAAGACCAGGGACAACACCTAAGAGGAGCTGCTAAGTAGGAGCTGACCAGACAAAGGCAAAAGGGCAGGAACAGGGAGAGAACTTCCAGATGTCCTGAGCAAAGATCCAGTGGCACTGAATATTTGTTGTGCTAGGGAAACTATCAGCAATGCCTTGTTGCCGAAGCATGAAAAGCAAAGCAACAAGTGGCTGATGATAAATCTGGAGAGGAAGGTGGCAGTCAGATGATAAATGGTACTATATACCATGCTAATAAGCCTAGTATTTATTCTTCAAGCAATGGGAAGTTCTATCTAGGAGGAAATTGGGGCTAGCAATCTGGTTAGAAGATGGGCTGAGGACTAGTCTTTGGGCTGTGTTTGAAATAGAAGTACTTTGGGGGAGCCAATGGTGATTATGGGAGAATCTGAGCCTCACTGCCCAATGCCCCCAGTGGCATCTTCTCTGCAGAGCCTCTGAAGGGTTTCTTTCAAGCAGAGTTCACTTGGTCAAGTCTGTATTCCATAGAGCTCCATCTGGTGGCTCAATGAAGGATAAATTTGAGGAGGACAAATCCATGGATTAGGGTGCTGGTGAGTAGCCAGTCAGGGTCAGTCGTTGCAGAAATGGAGAGGGCAATGGATTAGATAAAAATTTATGATGTAAAAACAACAGAATGTATCGATTTATTTGTGGGAGATAGGGAATGGAAAAGGAATCAAGAATGATGTTATATTTCTAACTTGGAAGAGGAACAACTTTGGGGGTAGATGATAAGTTCTATTTTAGACAGTTTGAGTTTGATAAGCCTATAGGACATCAAGGTGTAGATGTCTGGAAGACATTTTGTCACAATAATCTGAGGCTCAGGGGTTGGAAACACACATCAGGGACTTGCAACATGTGGGTGAACCATGAATCATGGAGATCACTAGGGAAAGCACATGGGATGAGACCAGTCTACTAAGAAAGACAAACCAAGGAATACCAACATTTTAGGGGCAGGAGAGGAAATAGTCTTCAGATGATTCAGAGAAATAAGAGAATAAGAGGTAAGAATGAACAGGAAGACAGAAGCCAAGACACAGAAACCAAGAGTTCTGAGGGAATTGAGTGATCAAGAGCATTGAATGAAGAGCAATTCAAGGAGATGTGGACTGAGCAGTGATCACTGGATCCATCCTTTGGAACAGTATGACATGGCTTCAGTAGAAAAGAGTGGGTGGAATGAATGAGAAGTTAGGAGGTGGAGATAATTAACAGAGCCCACTCCTTTAAGGTAGAAGAAGCCAGGAGAGAGGGAGAACTTGCAGACAGAGGGCCGAGAAAAATTAAATGATGAATCCAAGTACAGGGGGAGTTTGGGAAGTGGGAGCGAAACCAAGGGCATGAGTGGAAGGCTGGCTTTCAGCATACAAAGGACTGTTGTGATTATTTTTATTCTTTGTGCTTTAAACAATTTCTAAATTTTTATCAATGCACATATATAAATTTAATAATAAAAAATACAAATTTATTTTATATTTTAACTAAATTTAAATTATAAGGTATAATACAAAATCACAACTATAAATACTCATATCTATTAAAAAGCTAACAGTAGAACTAAATAAGATGAAGTATTCTGAGTTTTTCATGTAAGTATTCTCGTTACCTTCAAGAACTTACCAGAAGACATGTGGCAGCAGGTGCCAAAGATTTAGAAAAAAATCACGGGAAAAAGATTTAATTTTTCTTAGTAATTGGTAAAAGACTGCCATTATTCTATTTCAGCAGTGGGATTCCTTAGTCCAGCCCATGGAAAACATGCAAGGGCTCAGTTTGAAAGCTAGTATTACCTCTACCAAATATCAGGGTTACCATGGAAACTTGTGGCAACTCTTGCATTAGATGAGCATCTACACTTCTGATACTGTATGATGCTGATTCACTCATGTTAAAGAATAAATATTTAAAAAGGTAAAAATCATGTCTCTATACAAATATAAAATGAACATGTATCAAAGATTTTAGTTAACTCATTAATTTATGAGGGAACCTATAAGATGTTACAACTATATCAAAGAAATCGAACAACACACACATACTGATAATGCTAAAATGAATTTTTTAAAAATGCAAAACTAGTCAATATCTGCAGAGTAGTAACCAATTACATTTTATAGGACAAAATTTATTTGCATTTCCATGGATGAGAATCATTTGCATTACTACAAGTTTTCTACAATTTACGGAGTTGTAAAATAGCCCAAAGACAATGAAAACTGCAGGTCCCTAGGAATCAGATAACACTGAAGGGTGCTAAGACAGCCAGTAATCTATTTTTTTTATTTGGAACACTGCAAAGTTTTTCATAATTTTTTCCTGAAATTCTTCCCACTTGTGATCACAACAATCTCAAAGGAAGATCATTCTTGATCATAACTAACAAACATTTTAGAGAATGGGCCAAATGCTTTCACTGTTCAACAGAATTCTCGGGCTATTTATATGTCCTTGCTATCAAACCATCAAAAATCCCTGTGCTCTCTCAACAGAGGGATCCCCCACAGCCTCCTTCACCCACTATCTGGCCTGACCCTCTGCATTCCTCAGACCACAGGTGGGTACCTTGAACCAAGCCCTAGGACACTGCTGCCCCTCTCTGAGCCTCTGGCTTACTAAAGAGGCACCCGGGACAAGAGAACCATTAAACTCCACAGACAGCAAACTACAGGATGATTGTAGAAGGCCAAACATATTGTCCATATAGGGTTTCCACTTTAGTCAAGTGCATGGACAAAGGCTCAGTTCAAGCTCTAGAGTTCTACTCTGTAAATACCTGAAGAGGCCCTTTGGCAGTGGCAGGAATGTCATAAGAGCAGGTGTTAAGAAGCAGCAGTCTCAGCCCCTAAACCACAACAGGATCCACAGTTTTCAGAAGAATGGCATCCCAATCAGCATGCCAGGAGGCGCTGGCTGCACAGGGTCTCCCAAGTAGCAAGACCTACTGGATAGTTATTTAGTCTTGTTCACTTGCATAGCACTGACTGTAGGTCAAATATAATTTCCATTTTACTGTACTTGCTGCTAAGCTGTTCTTTCTGGCTATAATTAGCCAGCACATTCAACTATTTCTTAAGGGCATTCATTCCTAATAAAAATAAAAACCAGATTGTTGGCCCAGATGATGGTGCCGGTCTTCATATTTGCTGTGGCAGGAAGACATGTGACCAACCAACTGGTAGCAGCACACACTGCTTCAGCCAAGGTCACAGATGTATTTTATGCAGTTGAAATCAGGGATAGCCAAGACACAACCACTCTAGATTCTTCATGAAATAATACCTACATTAGAGGCTCTGAGGCAAAAACAGTTGGGAATCTCAGGCAGCTACAAGACTGGTCCAGTACAGAGAGCCAGAGGCTAATGAAAGACTAATCATGCTGTCACTTTCTCAGGGAAATGGAGCAACTGGACACCCACACAGTTTGTTCAATAAGTGCCAGGCACTCTGTTGGATAACATAGGTAAAAAGAGTAGCGATACTTGTACCCTGCCTATGCCTAAGGAGTTCATGGTCTTGCCAGAAGACAGACATATAAACCAGTAACTATTATACAATCTACTAAATACTCAAAAGGGAATATATAATTTGGTATGGGAACCCTAAGGAGAGAAAAATTAATTCTGCCGGTGCATGATGGGGTTGTGGGTCAGGAAAAGATATGGAGGAGAAGTGTATTTAAGCTGGGCCATTAAGAATGAGGAAGAATCTTCCCAGGCAGACACTGTCACACAACAACCAGTAATTTCTTGAGTCACATTTGACAACTAGCTGCTCCTGAACATGCCTCGAGATCTGGCACTCAGGGGCCTTTGCTGATGCTGTCCCCCTTGTTCTCTATCTGGCTCAAGTTTCATGGCATTTCCCCTTTGAAGATTTTCTCCGATTTATCTCCCATCCAGTCACTCTCTTACAGTGGTCCCACAGCACTTTGCAGATACCTTGGCGGGAGCACATTATGTGAGGGATGTATTAATGTGTCTGACTGTCTCCTTGCTCTTCATAGTTCAGACTAATCATTTCATCTCTGCATCCCAGTACCCAGCAGAGTGCCTGGTATAGAGCAGATGCCCAATCAAAATTTATTTTTGCATGGATGGATGGATGAGTGAATGGACGGACGTATGGCTGCACATACAAGTTGCTTCACATTTAGGCAAGACCGAGGAACCAATCATGCAATTAGCTGAGAAAATAGTTGCTATGGCTTTGTGAAACAATGCCTTATGTTATGTAAACTGGGAAGATAGAACACTTTCCTTTTGGAAGATGGTCTATGACTATAATTTTGAGTCCATTATGAGGGGAATCTACTAGAGAGATTCACTTCAGTTGATTTGTCAAGTACCTACTAAATGCTAGGGACTAGGACACAAAGGTGAATAAAACACAGCCCTCAGTCTCAAGGGGATGAATACCCAATGGAGATTGTCTTTACAACAGATATTCTTCAGAATTCTGATGACAAGATCTCTGCTCCTGTCACATTCTCTCCATACATATCATCATCAAGTACTATTCTACCTACAGGCCACATCCTCAGGAAAACATTATCTTCTCACAAAGGTTATTTTAATAAGCAATGCCAGTCCCTTCCCTCTTTGATCAGAGCTCTTGTGCTATAACTAAGATGAATGTCCGTAGGTAGATGGGGTTCCATCACATCTTACTCTCTCTTGGAGGAAAGAGGACAGATCAGTAGTGAGAGATGCTCACAAGAAAGGGGGAGAAGGGCCTGGACTCTGGAACCTGGCTGATATGGTGCTCAAGGCTGAAGCTGTTGTAGCCAAGAGTGAAAACTCAGCAACTCAAGAAATGGAAATAAAATACTGCCTTTGGGACTTCCCTCACTGAACTGGTCTGGGTGGTACCCAATTCAAATAAAGGCTCTTCAGCTTCACAGAGCAGGTTCCTTGAATCTCCACACAGACTGAAACCCGGGTGCGGCTTGCCATCCTAAGTTGGCATTCACCACAAAGCCCCCACTGAAGTGCAAAAGGGAAGACTCTTCTCCCTGAAACTCCTCTGTAGCTACTGACATCCAAGAAGAGCACAGGCTCCGGAGTCAGACAGCCTGGGGAGAATCACTTCTTCACCCATTACTAGCTGTGCGACCTTGGGCCCCTGACTTCCACTCTCTACACATCCATCTCCTTAGCTATAAAATGAAAATCAAACAGCGTCTGCTGTGCTATGAGCAGTGTTATCATCAGTAGGGAAATCTATCATAGGACAGGGAAAGGAGGTATAAAAGATAATTAGGAGAAATAAAGTTAGTTGTGTCAGTAATTAAAGGAAGTGTGTATAGGTTGGCACTGAGCTTGGGAAGAGCTGTAGCAGAACTGTAGGACGTTTCTGCCTATGAAACGGGAGCAGTGCCAAAAATGCATGTGGAGTTTCACCAAGTAGAGTTGGGTTTCAGTGGAGGGTACATTGAGAAAGCATTCCTAGCTGTCCTGAAATCAAGGACACATTTAGAATACAAGTGTCGTCATAAAACAAACCACAGGCCAAATGAAGCTGACCACCGTAAAGGCCAAGCTACTTGTGGTCTGGCTAGCTCTGCCATGGCGGAGGCCCAGGGAAGGAGTCTAGAATAAAGGATGAGATAAGAAAGGAAGGACTCCAGCTTAGGAATTGAAAGGTTAAATTGAGCTGACATGCTGGAGAGCTTCTTCGGGGAGGTAATGGGTAATCATGAAGGATAACTATCTCGCCCTGTGAGCATTCCAGGTAAGAGAACAGGCTCTGAGATGGCAAACTTGGTCCATTCAGGAGTCAAAAGGAAACAAGTGTGGTTGGCACACGCTCACCAAAGAGCAGAGTAACCTGCCATAAGCTGAGGCTGCACAGGAACCTGTACAGTTTGGGTTTCATCCTACATGCAGGGTTTACGTGGGGGTAATCTGGTCCAATTACATTTTAAGATCAGTATTGCTGCTTGAGTAGAGAATGGTATGGAAGAGACAAGAGTGAAAGAGGAGCTAGTTGGAAGATTGTTGCAATGGTCCTGGTAAAAGATAACGGTGGTTGGAGGGAGAAAATTCCAGCTGTTTCTTAGAACACAGGCTGATGCAGTGGATGTGGCGCTAAGGGAAGCGTGGAGGGAAAAGGAACCGAGGGCGATTCCTAGGCTTCCAGCTTGAGTAATACAGAAATGGAGGGTGACGGTAACTGAGATTAGAATGGCTGTGGTCATGAGGTGAGAACAGGGTTAGGGTTAAAAAAAATTAAAAGATGCAGTTTAAAGAAGTTAAGCTTGAGATGTCTGTGAAATAACCAGATAGAGAGATCAAGTCTTTGGGTTTTCTACATGATCCTGGAGGGCTGTGTTAATAATAGAGATGTGTGACTCATGAAGGAACAGTTGCTACTTCAAATCATGGCATGCATGAGATTTCCTAGGAAGAGATTCCAGGGAGAGCTGAGAGGTGTGAGCAGGTGAACACCATGGAACACACCATCTGGCTGGTGAGAAGAGGTGGGAAGAATGGCCCGGGAGGCTGGAGGAAAGCCAAGGCTGCTGGGCAATCCAGGAAGGGAGGATGTTTAATGAAGGAGGACTCGAAGGGTGGTGTAAACACTGCTGAGAGGTTGAGGAATGGAAGGAAAGATCTACTGAATACTTAGCTCCACGTCTCTGCCCCAAAACATTCCAAAGATGTGAACTGTTATTGCTATTGTTGTTAACTCTCTAATTAGCCCCAGGAGGGAGGCATCATTAACCCATTTCAAAATTCACCCTAGGGATGATGCTGTCCTGGGGTACCCTTGCTCAGGGCAGCCTGGTAGGCACAGCCATTCTGCTGGGCATTCACTGGCCCCAAGTCCATGCTCTTACAGAGCTCCTCTAACTAGCTCTTCTCTTCCTTCTCCCAGGCCCCAATTGCCTTTTCTCTTTCCTCAAGTGAGAGCTGTGTTTTTTTGTTTGAAACCCCATAAGCATCATAACATTTTACTACTTGTTTTGGGTCTGAGCCAGAAGTAAAGGTTAAGGACATTAAAAACACACAAAGAAATCTGATTACTGTCCTTGGCAACAGTTTCGTTTTGCTACTTACTGTTTTCAGACAGCTCCACAATGTAATAAAGAACAGGGCTGTTTCCATCAAAGTGCTGAACCCAAGAGAGCATCACGGTGTGGCTGTGGGAAGAATTCAGGCTAGCCAGGAGATTCTGAGGTGCATGAGGAAGTTCACTTGGATAAAAAGGAATGAAAAGGAAAAAGAAGAAAATGCATATCAGAATTGGTGGGTAGATTGGGCTCTTACATTGAATAGTCCTGGTGTGTAATGTTTTGAAAATGAAAAACATAAGATATGCCCCAAACACAAATACTACTCCTCATAAAAAAGAACAAACAAAACCCAACTTTACTATTCACAATGTTATTTTGTTTTCCAAACATGGTTTGATTTAATCCCTATGGTAGGTACTGAAATAACTAACAACACTGTAACTTAAATGGTGGTGGTGGGGGTGTGTGTGCAGAGTTTTACACAGCCTATTGTTAATTGAGAAAACTTAGTTAATTTGTTTTTACAGCTAGAAGCTGGTAATGCAAATGCAGTAAACTAGTAAACTGTATAAAGGGGAAAAGGCCTGGTAAATATGATTTGATATGAACGTTTCCAACACTAGCCATTTGAAGTTACTAGTGAAAATGCCCATATATATTCATCGACAACACAGTAGCCTCATTTATTGACAGCATGAGGTTATACTGTCATTCTGTCTTCTATTGGATAATGGGGATTTGGGGGAAGCTTTTAAAAGGAAACGTGGTGAAAACACTACATCATCAAGGTTATAAAATGGAAATGCAATTACAGCAAATAAGTTCTAAAAAGAAGTCCGTTATAAAAGGTTTTTACTGGGATTTACTGGTAACAAAGACACGAAACCCTTCTGCATAGTTTCTTCCAATTACAGGACTGCAAACTTAAAATCATAAGCTGCCCAAGTCCGGTATTTAACCTTTACATCTCATGAATCTGGGAGCAGAACCCTGTTTTGTGGCTATTCTGGATGGCTGCCCCTTCTATAAATGTTTCCAGGCAGTGCTGGGAAACGGGGATTCTGGGTGTGACCTGTTTCACCAACTAACTAGTTTTCGGTGTCTCTTAGACACCAATTACTGCTGAACCACATAGGTCAGAACAAAAAGCCATAATTATACTTGATATCTTTAATTTTAAAAATGTACTTATTATACTCTGAAATTTATTAAGCTGTTCTGTGCTTTCAGCTACCTAAGAAACATAGCTCTCCCTAACCCATGTACATCATTTATAAACAAACTAATATTTCTAATGTAGACTGCAAGTACATTGTATATTAGTATGATAAAGAATAAACTTGAGCCTGAAATGCTATCTTCTTTTCTCTTTAATAGTGAATTAAGTTGTAAATCAGGAAAGGCACTATTATTTCTATTTGAGTTCTCCATTAAATTTCTAATACAAAATAATATGAAGGAAATACCAGGATAAGAATATCTATTACTTTTCCCGAGCCCCATTTCCTATGCTTTGCCCCCAATCTGAATTGGTCTCGTCTGAAACCAAATAAAAGTTGTTGAAATAGTCCCACCTGAAAACAACCTAAGAATAAGCTTGGATAGATATATTTAAATAAGACTTTTGTATAATAAAGAATGTATTTGGTCTGGAATGGAGCTTCTAAACCGCTGGAATTTCTTGAGTCATAGAACTGGCTTTGTCATTCACAGTGGGCCTCTCAGAACACTCCCGAGTTTAATCTTATGAGGTGACTCATGGTGGGCCCCTAGGTAGTTCCAGGATGGGGTCCGGCCATGCAGGAAAAAACCAACCCTGTGATTAGAGGGTTGGGGCTTTGAGCCAGTGATATCAGGGCTAGAGATTTACTTCAATCATGTACCTAATGATTCAATCAGTCTTGCCTACTTAATGAAACCCCGGTAAGAACCCTGGACACTGAAGCTTAGTTGAGCTTCCCTGGTTGGTAATTGCACAATTACGTGCTGGGAGGGTGATGCATCCTGAGGACACAAGAACCTTTGTGTCTGGGACCCTTCCAGACCTTGCCCTATGCATCTCTTCATTTGTATGGTACTGATTTCTATTCTTTATAATAATACTGCAATCATAAGTATAGCACTTTCCTGAAGGAATATGAACCTAAGGGTATAGTGGGAAACTCCAAATTTTAGCCAGCTGGTCATAAGTGTGGGTGACTTGGAAGCCCTGGAGCTTGTGGCTAGTGCCTGAAGTGAGGGCAGTCTTGTTGGCAACTGTGCTAATTCCAGGTAATCACTGTCAGAATTGCATTGTAAAGATGCTCCCTAAAATGGAAGATTTTCTAAAATGAGGAATATGAACTTAGAAGACTAACAGAGGTAGATTGTGTTTTAGGTCATTTTCTATGTGTGGACACAGCTAGTGCTCAAAGAGACTCCCTGCTGGCCACCACGGTCTCTCTTCCAGGTCAGGAGGAGAGATATGCGTGCAGCTCCAGAAGCAGATGTAGCACACACGCAAGCGCCCCAAAAGACATGATAAGTGTAGTGGATTGAATTATGTCCCCAAAACCCATTGAAACTTGAACTGTGTCCCCTAAGTTTTATGTATTAGAAACTTGGCCCCCACTGTCACTGTTAAGAGGGTGGGAGATCCTATTATGGTAATTGAAAGGTGGGGCCTTGAGGAGGATTGGATTGTAGGACCCTGCAGTAGTGAATGGATAAAAAAGGTGGTCAGGGGCGTGGTTCTGAGGACTTTAAAAGAAGAGGAGAGTCTGTCTCTCTTGCTCTCTCTGCTTCCACCACCTTGTAATGTGAGTTCCTGGGGTCACTGTCGCCACCACCAGATGGACTTTGGACTTCCTAGCATCAGAAACTATAAGCAATAAATTTCATTTTCTTTATAAATTACCCAGTCTCAGATATTCTGATCATAAGTGGCATTTTACAACAAAACAAGAAAAAATTCCAATTACACATTCCAATCATATTACTGGGGGTTGACAATGAGTCATGAATCATATTTTCCACCCAAACTAGTGCTTTTATTTGCTCATCCTTCTTTTCAGTCAATGGTTGCACGCAACAGTCTCTACTCCCATCCACTCTCTGCCCCTCTACATCTGATTAGTCACTAAATCTCACCTACTACACCTTAGAAATGCCCATAAAACCAACCCTTCTACTTCATGGCCACAGACCAGCCCTCAGTCCAGTCATCACCAATTTTCCCAATGGTTTCCATGGTTCCATGGCCAGCATTGGGAACCCTCCACCCTGAGCCATTCATGCCACTCCCCTCCTGCACCCTCCATAACTCTTTCCCACACTCCTTATCCCCTACGCCCACACTAGGCACTCCCCTGAAAGCCTCAAATATCTTGGCCATAAGGAGTGACTAGCAGCACCCTGAGTCAAGCCATGCCATGACCTTTGTGTATTTGGGTGAGATGTCCTATTGTCTGTAGTGCCACACCATATCAGAAAATCCAGATCAGCCTCAAAGGCTTAGTCCTTCCTCTGGGAAGACTTTCTGGTCCTCCCACTCACACCTGATTAATTCTTGAGCAGAATGAATCACTTCTACCTCTTGGCTGCCATTGCAATTTGTAAATTTTCCAGTTCAACTTTTTTTCAGTTTTGAAGCCCTACAGAAGCAAATATCCGCTGCATCCTGCATCCTGTTTGTTATGGATTTGCCTCCCCGACTCTAATGTGGACACTGTTGTCCTTGATCTCTGCATCACAAATGCCTGGCACTGAGTGGGCCTGCAGTAAAATGTGGCATGCATGGATAACTCAACCCACAAAGGAGTGGATGGATGAGCAAATGAACATCCCCCAAGCCTGGTGCTCCATGCTAGGTGTGAGGTAACAAAGGGAGCAGCCACCACAGTCCTGCCCTCCCAGAGTTGACCAACTAAGAAGGAGCATGAGGACCTGCACAGGCTGCGACAACACAAGGCACCTGAGATCTTGGGCCATGGAATGGGCTGGAATGTAGAACTGGGCTACAGAAGGGGCATTCTAGTGGAGGAGTTGGGGATAGTATGGCTGGGGAAGGGTTGGGTAGTGAAGAGGGAAGGAACGGTGTCCCAGGGCTGGGGAGGACCATAAGCTAAGGGTAGGGTAAAGACGGTGAATTGCCTGCTGTGGTTGTGCGTAAGACTAGTGGGAGGTTTAGGGGCAATGATGAGGGTAGTAGGACTGCAGGGTTTAAACAGGGTCTTGGAGGAAGGCAAGGTAAGAGAGCTTGGCAGGGCCAGGGGAAGTTGTGGTGTGCCTGAACAGAGAGACCACAAAGTAGCCCATGTTCAAAATTTCTGGGATATCTTTTTGACATCGACTTTCTAGGGCTGGCACTGGGACCCCAAGGGCAGCTCATTGGAAATGGTCCTCAGAGATTGGACAAAATATCAGATGATGCTTTGTAATAGTCAGGAGGAGGGACATACTATGGAGCCAGGCAGCTGTGGCTGACACACATCATGGGTCAAAGGAAGGCGGTGGAAGGGGTGCACACAGCTGGCTCAGGACAAACCTCACTAAATGGACATTCCCATCCTGACTGACCATGATATATGGTATGGATAGGCTCCTACCGAGCAATAGGAATGTTAGACCTGTGTCTCCTAAGAAGCTACCTTGTCTTTACACAGATTTCCTTATATTCAGTGGGTTATATTTGGTCCAATTCTAAATGCTAAAAGTATATCTTTCCCACACTGGGGAAAACCTGGGATTCTTACATTTGACTTTGGACCATGCTTCTCATAGCCTAAGATGAAGGTGTACATAGAAACGACCAGTCTTAAAAGTGAGTGGACAGCCTCCTGATCGGGGCTGGAGGGCTTTGCAGACTGTGGTCCAGTCACACTCACTTATGGGGAGGACAGTAACTGAGCAACTTCTACCATCTGGATGCTAGCTCATAAAGTCCCTGGAATATGCTTATGCCTGTCCCTCCGTCCCTCTTTCAGAGCTTGTTCACTCTCACCTAAAATGTGATTTGTAGTTAGTGTGGTTTCTAATTTCCCTCCTCATAGATCAAAAGTAACCAACGAGAAGGCAACTGGGTCTGCTAGAAGTAGGTATACTGAACAGCAAAAATGGTCACCAAGAACTCAAGATGAAGGAATTAAAAATGATTTTTTTTTAAAAAGTTTTTAAAGAAAGACTTTAAAAAAGAAACATAAAAAAAAAGAACTTAAAAAGCAAAGTAATCTTGAGACATTTAGTACAGGAACTGAGACCTCCCGGTCCAGCACTGCCCAAGGACATCACTGTCTGTGATGCACAGAGAAGGGAGGAGCCCTCACTCACCACTGCCCAACAACGTCCACTTCCTTGGCTCAAGTGTGATGGCCCAGTGCAAAATGTGATTTTTACACACATCACAGGACTCAGACTTGGAAGAAAATTTAGATTTTTCAAGAAGGCCTCACTAGATGTGGACCTTTTGACCTTTGATTCCCAGCCTCCAGAACTGTAAGAAATAAACTTCTTTTCTTTATAAATTACCCAGTCTGTGGTATTCTGTTACAGCAGCACAAAACAGACTAAGACACACATTTTCTAGGCAACTGTTGAAAAAAGCTATAAATATTGGCAACAGAGAGGGTAAGTCTGCAGGAACAGATTACATGAAAAGTAATTAAATAAGAAAATATTGGTGAGGAGCTGTCAAGGGAGCCAAAAGGAAAAGCATGTTATAAAGAGATAGTCATCGACCCAGGCCGGTGGTTGGAGGTCAGACTCTGTCATTAGCAGCTTCTGATAGAAATCTTAGCTTACCCACCAATATGCTCAGTGACTTCGAGCAAGTCACTTCAGCCTGGATGTCTCTGTTCCCTTATCTGTGAGAGGAGGCCCCCCCCCCCCCCCCCGCAGGCTCTAACTAAGGGAATGGAATTGGCCTGGTCTGGAAGAAAGGTACGTGGAGGACACCTCACTTTTCTGCAGGCTGGAGGTGAGGAAGGTGCATTATAGGGAAAAGCCACAAAATAAAGTTTCCTCTGCATTCCCCCAAGAGCAGCTTGTATACGTGAGAGCTTGATCTCCCACGTTTTTCTCCACTGTCTTGTACTGCAAAACAGCTTTTGCAAATTAGGTAATTTCTCCACATGTCAGTCTCTAAGGTAGGATTATATTATGGCTAGCCCTAAAAATGGGGCACCAGATGTGAAGGCTAATGGGAGGTACTATCATGTCAGCACCTAAAGCAATCACAGGCAGGTGAGGATGGGAGGTGGGGTTAGATGGGGGCTCTTCCATGGCCTTGGCTCCTCCTCCACAGCTGCAGGGGCTGAAGAAAGATAGCAAGACAGCCCCATGCCTCCAAGGAAGGAGCCTGGCCCAGCCCTGCCCTCTGGAATGCGAATGTTTCCTACTGGTTTTGATATTAATGAGGTAACTATTGTGCATGTTTATGCACCTGTGCCTTATTCTCAGCCTCTCTGCATTCCTTCTCTGAGCAAGGTGGTTCCCTCTGCCCTTTCCTTCCTCTAGCAGTAGGGGCTATACAAGATGGGACCCCTTCCCTCAAGGACTTTTCCCACTACTAGGAAAGATCACACACGCACACACGCACACACGCACACACGCACACACACACACACACACACACACACATACACACACACACACGCATAAACACACCAGACAGCCCAGAACGTGGTATCTTAGGGGGGCACAAACCAAACGCTCTGGGCCTGGCGAGGGGAGAGGCGGCGGGGCCGGCACCCTGCAGGAGCGAGGGCCTTTAAGCCCTAAAGGAGGATTCAGAGGTGAAAGTGAGGGACACAGCCCGGAAAAGATGACCAGAAGGAAGAGAGGCAAGAACAGAAACAAGTTAGAAATACGGGCTTCCATGGTGGACTAAAAAGTATGGACTTATCCAGTAGGTCATAAGGAGTCCTTGAGAAACCTTAGGGAAGAGGATCACACAGTTGCAGTGTGTTTGCTGAGGGACCGAGAAAGACAGGATCTCATCACTCCCTTTCCCTCCACGACACAAGACTGCACATTAAACGAATTGTTGACTCCAGGGTGGAGACGGGACACAGCTATGGAGATTCCTGGTGTGTCAGAAGCTAAACCGTGGCGGGAGGCTGGGGGGACCTACCTGCCAGGAGGGAAACGGGCGCAGGTGTGTCCTGTCGCACAGGAGGAGCATGGACTTCGCAGGTCCCGGGAGGCCACCGCGGCAGGAGAAGGCGGTTTCAGAGTGAACGGTCTGACTTCGGTACGGGCGCCGCCATCTTCTACAGTGAGGCCGCGGGCAACAGACGTCCGGGAGCGTTGGCCTGCTCACACGGAACACGGCGGCCATGATTCATGCCTGTGCGATCACACAGGGAACGGGCGTGCGTTGTTTTCGTTGCGCGGCTGGGGCAGGGGTGCGAGGTGCGCATGCGGCTGTGCGCAGCAGGCGCGCCGGCGTCGGCCATCTTGCCTAAGGTCGCAAAGCATTTTGGGAAAAGGTGACAGACGCCTGAGCTGGGCCTTCTCCCCATCCCTCGTGGATAGGAAGTCGGTGGGCCTCTGAAGCGGGAGGAACGTGGAGAGCTGGGCCATCGTTAGTTGTTGTGTGGGGAAGCATACTGAATGTGGCGCTTTGAGGAGCCCCTTGTCGCCACGCTCCACCCTGAGGAGAATTTACCATCTGTCTTGGGTCTTTAAGAAACATTAGCATTGGAGGGATGGTAAAAATCTCAAGCCAAGACCGGTCCTGGGTAGGGCTGGCGGGGGGAGGGAGGCCACGCAGCGATCTGGTGCCTCCGGGTCAGCGTTTCTGTGCAGACCAGGATTACATGTGGCCTCCCAGCTTCAGCCCAAACAGCTCTTCCGAGCTCTGCAGACCCCAGGGAAGTATGTCCACGACCTGGTGGTCTCTGACCTGCTTCATTCTGATCCAGTGGATTTCCTTTTTTAAAAAAATCAAGTGCATTTTCAGTCGATGGAAAAGATGTCTGCTAGCCAATGGGGCTGCATCATAAGCCTACTTTTAGAAAAGAGGGTTGAAATCAGCAAGAACATGGAGAACAAAAGTAACCATAAGTGCATAGGGTTCCACATAGCTTGACTGCCTTCTAATCCTGAGCAATTGACAGGGCATTCCCAAATCCTTGGGGAATCCAGCGTGCATGTGCAGTAGCAGATTTTGAACCAGTGACCCAGCTTTTACCCCAAAACAGCATCTTCTGAAAAGGGGTGTTGCGTCGGTTAGCACTGGGCACTCAGTATAGGTACTTGCCCTTCAAGGTGTTCTGGCCACTCATGGGACAGGATATGGAGATGCCTCCCAGAGAGATAAAATTGCCTTTGACGTCCAAAAGGATAACCCGAAGTTGTAACAGACAACAGGATTCAAAATGACAAAATCATGCCAAAATATAAAAATCCCAACTTTAACTTTGTATACCACAGATATTTTCAAAATAATATGACCCATATGCAAATTAAACCTTGACTATCTTAAGAATAACTGTCATGCCTACCACCAGATGGTTCAGAGGACCACCAGGTTAATCAAAAATTAAAAGGGACTGGTGAATATTGACATTATAAGCTGAAAAATGCAAATGAGAAGCAATGACGTAGGAAGGGTGTAGAAGGTGTATATGGAAGTAGATATTGAGGTTAATTAGGTTTTGATTACAGTACTTCCAAGAAATCAGCACATCTCATTATAGCTGACAACATTAGACTAAAAATCTGCGTATTAGTAAAATTGTTCAAAAGCCCCTGGTTGGCTCCCTCTTTGTGTAAGGCAACAGATTGTTGGCAGTCGGGACTAGGGGATATACTGCCAGTCCCTCAATTCTCCCCCAAACTCGCTGACAAATCCCTTCCCTGTGTGCTGCCTCCGTCTCTGTATCTGTCAAATAGGAATATTAATGCCTAATCTACCTCCTAATGGAGAAAATGAGAAAGAGATGTCACATTATTATAAAACTAGTAAAAACTGGAGTTCACTAGTAGTCACGTAAAGCTGACAGAACATTTTAAATATTCTAGGCCATTTGATCCTCACATTAAGGTAGTGAGTAAAACCCTAGCAGATGCTAGACCCCCTTTGTATAACAAATATTTTGTATTGCCCCTTTTACTATTAGAAATGAAATTAACAGATACTACAACTTCAATACACATAAGATTTTAAAATATATTTATCTTTAATAAAAGGAAAACAGTTGAAAATTTTACAACATGATCACCAGTGTGGATTCAGGAGCTCAACTCAGTTATTTTACTGCCACTGCAATGATCTTTTCAGAATACTTCAAGTTATTTTTAAATTGAAGACAGTTAAAATTAATATTTAGAAATTTCCTAATGCTACCATTTTTCTCTCCTCAGAAAATAGAAAAGCACTGTCTTTTTTTTTTTTTTTTTTTTTTTTAAATCACAGTACCCTTTCCTAACAGGCCTAGTCTTGCTGTATTGGTCCTCTTTACTACAGTAATGAAAAAAACCCCGATTCTCAGTGGCTTACAACATTTATTGTTCACTCATGTTAATGAAGGCTGTGGCTGGCTGCAGCTCTGCTCCGAACAGTGGCTCAGCTTTAAGCTATAAGTCAGCTGCTGGTCTGGCCCATGTGTCCTTTTCCTTCTGGGATCCAGGGTGAAGGATCGTAGGGTGAACAGTTCCCACGGCAGAATAAAAGAGCCAGAGAGCTGGTGATAACCCATGATGCCTCTTAAAACTTCTGCTTGAATGATCCACACATGGTCACACAGCAAAGGTCAGAGATGTATAATCCTCTTACAGGGAAGGGGAGATGAATAACTGCAAACGACACAACCTTCTACCATAGCTAAACTCAGATCCATTATGGTACGACAGGCAGCCCTATAACAGACTTGAGTTGGCATATAGAAAAACTCGTTTGCCATCTTTTTTGAGACCAAGGGTCCAGATTCAACCATTAATAGGAAATGGTAAGAACTGTGGCAAAGCAAAGAGGCCATACCTCATTTAAAGAAGCAGCCACGATAGGCCCCTGTTAAGTGGTACAATATGCAGATGAAAGCCCAACCCTCTGATCTCCCAAAAGAAGTCAGAAAACCAGATTTTGAAAATTTTGGCAACTATTTTCATTAAACGACAGCAACAACAACAGCACTACTTTTCAGGCCAAACAAAACATCCAAAGTCCAAATTTGGACGACAACTTAAAAGTTTTTATCCTCTGCTTTAGGGAAACACTTGCTAGGTGACAAACTGGCCATGGGCCCAGGTGTCCCAGTAAAGGGGTAAATGGAGTTTTTTCTTATGTGTCTCAATGACTCAGAAAGAGTCCGTGCTCACCTGTCCCTGAGTTGCTCAGACACCATTAATTGACTCAGGTCTCAGGTCCCAGTCTCACTCATGGCCTTTGGTTTTCCTGGCCTGGGCTTGGCTTTCTGATCTGTGCCATGTCACAAGAGAAGCCTTTCAGGCTGATTGACTTAAAAATTAGAGCTCAGATGGCGAAAGAAGAGGGAAATAATAGGGAAAGAGATTGCCCTCATTTGCCTCTTTAAATTTTAATATGAAGTGTGATTTGTTAACAGGGGAGGTCCCAAGGTAGTGAGGGGCATCAATAATTCAGCAGAGGCTGTCAAGCCGCAAATAGCCCCATGGCGTCCAGCTGATGCTCCCGGATGTGGCATGGTCTACTTTTTCAAGCTCTAAGAGAGGATCAGGTTTCCATCACCCAGCCCATTTCAGTCTTGTCTTTCCTCTGCTCCCAATTCCTCATAGAACTGGAAACCCTCATAATGGAGGCTGTGACCATGTAGGGACCCAGAGGCTAACAGTCCATAGTGCTAAACTGATGGCAGGTTAAGCACTAAATTTCCCTGAGAAAAATGGTGGATTTGGGAGCTCCTACCTTGGTAGGATCTTGAGCCTTAGTGCTATTTCCTTGTCAGGTGCATGTAATGTCCAGGATTTAATAAACGATTGTTCCACCCAACCCCTGACCCCTCAAAATAATGTCGTTCCTTCCTGTTTGCCAGATTTTGTTTCTCCCTTTCTTCAAAACCAATCCCAAAACTTACTGGACCTGTTTACTGACTTCCGGATGATGGTGCTCCTTGGCCAGGGGCAGCAGGACACAGTGGTGACAAAGAGTCTCCCTTGACCACACTTTAGTCAGGCTCCTCTGAATCTCTTCCAAACTAGGCCTTGACTTTTGGACTTCTGTGTTTGGTCTTTGCGTCACCCAGTTTCAGCAAGAATCCTGTCAAGTTGGTTTAGCCAGAATCTCCCGTCTTTGGTGTCTGATCATTCTCAGGGCTTGCATCTGACCAAATTCCTCATCCTCCATCATCCCCAGATAAAACCTCATTTCTCTGGCCTGACTTCAGCAGGAATCCTGTTAGGTTAGTTTAGCAAAGAATCACCCTATCCTCTTAGTAATTCTCTATCCACTGACATCTCCCTGCTTTGCCTATTAATCCCCACTTTTCCTTGTTGTATTTGAAGTTGAACCTACTGCTGAACCCCATTGCAGTAGTTCCTGCCCCTGTCACGGTAGTCCTAAATAAAGTCTGCCTTACAGTTTTAACTTATGTCGTGAATAATTTTTTCCTTTAACAATAGGATCCAGGCAAAGATATTAGAACACTTGGGACCTGAATCACATAAGTCCATATACCTCTTCTCAGCAGGATATATGACTGTGGACAAGTTTCTAAAGTCTTTGAGCTTCAGTTTTCTCATCTTTAAAACAGGAATAAAAATACCTACCCAATTAAAGGATCAAATAGCACATGCAGATTTATTATGATTATTATTACAACTTTCTGAATTGATTTTTAGGTCTGTTTCCTTCCCCACTCACTTGTTGCCATTTGGAGCCAGATGTGCCATGAGTGGGCCTTGGCATCTTGATACCAAAGCACCAATAGCTCAGCTACTGTTTTAAACTATGAGGAGTAGAAATAGATGTAATTAATATCAACCAAATGGTATTAGGGGATTCCTTGGGCCCTTGTCCTGGAAATGTGTGATAACCAAACTTACTGTATCAACACACTCAGCTGTCTTTGAAAGGTCCGCCAAAGTGTCAACCCCAAGAAGCAATGGCAGTGTTGAGCTGGCAGTCATTTCCCATCACTGTTGCTGGACACAGACAGAGCTTTGGCTCCATAGTAGCCCATGCCCAGCCCAATGACCTGGGGAAGCAGGAAAGGGGCAAATGTTAACCTAGTGGGTTCTGCTTAATGCACCACATCAGTTGGGTTGGATTTCATAAAATATTAGCTATTGATGCTATTAGCCAGCAGTAGGTATGGGAAATGCTGTTCAATATTTTTTCCATTTCTGAGTGAAACAGAGAGCTGAGAAAAATAGTACTGTGACAAGGAAAGTTTTGTTCCTGACAGAGACATGTCTTCCCCCCCATGTTGTTCAGTCACTTGGGAGCAGAAGCAGAGCTGGGGATGAGGGTGGGGTTGGGGGAAGCACTTGTTCCTCAGAGCAAGGTAAAACTCATGTTCAGTCTATAGTTTAATGATTTTCTCTTCTGTATTGTAATTCCCCGTGGCAAATGTAGTGCTTCAGTAAGGTAGAAAGTCCCTATATCACTTTAAGAAGTGGTATTATGTAGAATAAAGGGATGGAAAAATATCAGAGAGTTTTCTTTGCCCCTGTTCACACCTCCACTGGCTCCTTGGTCAGGGAAGCAGTTTCTTATCCACAGGTCCGTGGTTTCAGGTAGTGAATGGCAGTGAGATGATTATTGGCCAATTGCAGAGTGAGAGTGGCAATGAGAAATCTCAGAAAACACATAACCACTTTTCTTTCCTAAATTTTCAAAATGTTCATCGAAAAATAGAATCAAAAGCCCTGCAGATGGACTTGACAAACATTTACAGAACATTTCATCCAACACTGCACGATACATATTCTTCTCATCAGCACGTGGAACATTCTCCAGGATAGACCACACTGTAGGCCACAAATCATGTCTCAAGAAATTTAAAAACATTGAAATCATATCAAATATTTTTTCAGTCTGCAATGGAATAAAACTAGAAATCAATAACAAGTGAAACTTTGGAAACTGAACAAATACATGGAAATTAAACAACATGCTCCTGAATGACCAATGGGCTAAAGAAGAAATAAAGCAGAAAATAAAAAATTCCTTGAGACAAATTAAAATAGAAGCACAACATACCAAAACCTATGGGATATTGCAAAAGCAGCACTAAGAGGAAGGTTAATGGCACTAAGTGCTCATGTTGAAAAAATAGAAAGATTACAAATAAACGTGCTAATGTCATGCCTCAAGGAACTAGAAAAGCAAGAACAATCCAATCCCAAAATTAGTAGACAAAAAGAAATAATATTAGAGCAGACCAAATGAAACAGAGACCAAAAGCTATGCAAAACAACAATGAAAATGGAGTGGTTGTTTGAGGAGATAAAGTTGACAAATCATTAGCTAGACTAAGAAAAAAGAAGACTCAAATAATGAAAATCAGAAAGGAAAAAGGAGAAATTACAGTTGATACCACAGAAATACAAAGAATCATTAGAGCCTATTATGAACAACCATACACCAACAAATTGGAAAACCTGGAGGAAATGAATAAATTTTTGGACACAGACAACCTACCAAGACTGAACCAAGAAGAAACATAACACTCGAACAAACCAATAACAAGTAATGAGATTGAATCAGTAATCAGCAGTCTCACAGCAAAGAAAAGCCCAGGACTGGATGGCTTCACTGCTGAATTCTACCAAATATTTAAATAATTAATACCATTTTTTCTCAGACTATTACAAAACATCATAGCAGAGGGTATTCTCCCAAACCCATTTTATGAGGCCAGCATCACCCTGATACCTTGAAAGCAGACAAGAACATAACAAAAAAGGAAAACTACAGGCCATTATCCCTGATGAATCTAGGTGCAAAAATTCTCAAAAGAATACTAACAAACCAAATTCAATAGCACATAAATAAGATTATGCATCCTAACCAAGTGGGATTTATCCCAGGGATACAAGGATGGTTCAACATACGTGAATCAATAAATGTGACACATCACACCAATAGAATGAAGGACAAAAACTATACGATTATATCAATTGATGCAGAAATTGTGTTTGACAAAATTAAATATTTCTTCATGATAAAAACTCTCAAAAAATTAAGTATAGGAGGAAAGTATCTCAACACAATAAAGGCCAAATGTGACAAACCCAGCTAACGTCATCCTGAATGGGGAAAAGTTGAAAGCTTTTTCTCTAAGAACATAAACAAGACAAGGATACCCACTCTCACCACTCTGAGTTAACATAGTACAGGACATTCTAGCCAAAGCAATTAGACAAGAGAAAGAAATAAAGGGTATCCAAACAGGAAAAGAGGAAGTAAAATTGTCCCTGTTTTCAGATGACATGATCTTATATATAGAAAGACCTGAAGACTGCACCAAAAAACTCTTAGCACTGATAAATGAATTCAATAAAGTTGCAGGATACAAAATCAACATGCAAATATCAGTAGCATTTCTTTACACCAACAATGAACTAGTAGAAACAGAAATGAAAAAAGTGATCCCATTTACAATAGCTACTCAAAAAATCAAATACCTAGGAATAAATTTAACCAAGGAGGTGAAAGACCTCTAAAATGAATATTGCAAAACATTGATGAAAGAAATCAAAGAGGACACAAAAAAACTGAAAGATATTCCATGTTCATGGATTGGAAAATTAATATTGTCAAAATGACCATACTACCCAAAGCATTTTAAAGATTCAATGCAATCCTCATCAAAATAACAATGACATTCTTGACAGAAATAGAAAAAAAAAAATCTTAAAATTCATATGGACCCACAGAAGACCCTGAATAGCCAAAGCAATCCTAAGCAAAAAACAAAGAAACAAACAAACAAAAACAAAGCTAGAGGCAGTACACTACCTGACTTCAAAATACACTGCAAAGCTATAATAATCAAAACAGCACAGTACTAGCATAAAAACAGATACATGCTCCAATGGAACAGAATAGAGAACTCAGAAATAAATCTGTGTATCTACAGCTAACTGATCTTTGACAAAGGCTCCAAGAACATACATTGGGCAAAGGACAGCCTCTTCAATAAACGGTGCTGGGAAAACTGGATATCCATATGCAGAAAAAAGAAACTAGACCCTCATCTCTCAACAGATAGCAAAATCAACTCAAAATGGATTAAAGCCTTAAATATAAGACCCGAAACTATAAAACTCCTAAAAGAAATCATATGGGAAACACTTTAACACATCAGTCTGGGCAAAAATTTTATGGAAAAGACTTCTAAATCACAGATAACAAAAGCAAAACTAGACAAATGGAATTACATCAGATTAAAAAGCTTCTGCACAGCAAAAGAAACAATCAACACAGCGAAGAGGCAACCACCAGAATGAGAGAAAATATATGCAAACTATTCATCTGACAAGAGATTAATATCCAGAATATACAAAGAACTTAACAAAACAAACTGATTATAAAATGGGCAAATGACTTGAATAGACATTTCTCAAAAGAAGATATACAAATGGCCAACAGGTATATGAAAAAATGCTCAACATCACTGATCATCAGGGAAATGCAAATCAAAGCCACAGTGAGATATCCTGTCGCCCTAGTTGAATAGCTATTATCAAACAGATGACGAATAACAAATGCTGGAAAGCATGCAAAGAAAGGAGAGCTCTTACACACTATTGGTGGGTATGTAAATTAGTACAGCTATTATGGTAAACTATATGTATGTTCCTCAAAAAACTAAAAATAGAGGTACCAGGTGATCCAGAAATCCCACTACTGGGTATTCATCTAAAGGAAGGGAAATTAGCATGTCAAAGAGATATCTGCATCCCCCGTTTGTTACAGCACTGTTCACAATAGCCAAGATGTGGAATCAACCTAGGTGTCCATTGATGGATGAATGGATAAAGAAAGTATACACAATGGAATACTACTCAGCCATGAAAACAAATAAAATCTTGTCATTAGCAGCAACATGGATGAGCCTGGGAGAGCCACCAAAGTGGTCTCCATTAAAGGTCAGTCCACAGACCACTCCCATTTCAAGCTTCAGAGGCTTTCTACTGTCCGCAGGCAAAAGGCTAAACTGAATGGGATGGACCACAACAGTCCCTGTCTACCTTGGCAGACTCATAACTCCCCACCACCATCACCCTTATGCTATGAACTGTTTGTCATTCTCTCTCTTGCCCCCAAGCCTCTGTACCTGCAGCTCCAACTGCCCGGTGTGCCCTTCCTGTTCTCCTGCCTCACCTGGACAACCCCTACAAAACCTCATCGTCTTGATGTGGAGTTCTGGAGGGTTCTGCACAAACCTCTATCTCATGTTGTCTCTATTGTTATTGTTAATGGTTCTTTCATTGTCTATATCTCCCAGTAAACTGCAAATTTCTTGAACGCTGTGTTGATTTATGTCTCCCCAGCATCTAGGTAAAGTGGGTTTAGAGTAAGTAATATTCGAATGAATAGAGTCATCATTCTGATAAGGAAACTAATGATCAAAGGCTTACTCAAGGTCATTCAAGCTATTTATTACTCGGGTCAGGCAGGCATTTGCAGTTTTTCTAGTTAAGACATTAATCTTTTACTAGAGGGAAAGAATAATGGGAAGTTATTGCTTAATGGTACAGAGTTTGTGTTTAGGATGACAAAATAGTTTTGGAAATAGAGGGGGAAGTCACACAGCATTGTGGAATGTAATTAATTCCATGGAACTGTATGTGTAAAAATGCTTAAAATGGTAAATCTTATTTATATCCTACCACCACAATTTAAACAAAAAACACTCTCTTCCTAAACAAGACACAAAACCCTAGTCAAGACACAAAACCCTAGTCATGAAGGAAATGTTTGTTTATATGACAAAAGATTCACAACTGGAATTAATAGAGATGTAATGAATTTGTAGAAGATATTTGCAGCATGTATATCAGGCACAGGATTAACATACTATCTAAAGAGCCCCTATAAATCAATAAAAAAGAACATCATCAAACTTGTATAAAAATAAGAAAAGATAAACCTCCAATTTGTAAACAGAGAACTAAGCACTAAAAAGGTCCTCAATCTCAACAACAAAGTGATAATAATTTTTCACCCATTAAATTACTAAAAATTAAAAGGATCGATAAAATCCAGTGCTGAAGAAATGGGCTTTCTCTTACTGGTCATAGAATTGTAAATTTTAAAAGTTTTATTTTTTTTTCTTTAAAAGCCATTTTTATTATCCAGTAAATTTTTAAAATGTGCATTCCTCAGGACCCAGTAGTTTTCTGTGACTGCTCTAACAAATTACTGCCAATTTAGTGGCTTAAAACAACACATTTATTATCTTACAGTTCTGTGGTTGAAAAGAATAAAATGGGTCTCTCTGAGCTAAAGTCAAGGTGTCGGCAGGGTTGTGTTCCTTTCTGGAGTCTTTAGGAGAGAATCTGTTTGTTTGTATTTTCCAGCTTCCATAGGCTGCCCACATTTCTTGGATCACGGCGCCTTCCTTCATCTTCAAAGCAGGCACCATCGGGCCTAGGCCTTTTCACACTGCCATCTCTCCAGTTCCGTCTTTTGATTCCCTCTTGTACTTTTAAGGACCCTTGTGATGACATTGGGCCCACCTGGATATTCCAGGATAATCTCCCTATTGTAAAGTCAGCTTATTAGGAAACTTCATTTTATCTGCACCTTTAATTTCTCTTTGTCACGCAATCTAACATACTCACAAGTCCCAGGGATTAGCATGTAGACATTTTGGGGAGGGGCATTATGTTACCTGCCACATATCTCACAAAAATATACACACATGCCCAAAAATGTTTGATTAAAGACTTTTATTGCAGGAGTGTTTCTAATAGTAAATAAAAAAGAAAAGAAATAAAAGAAAAAGGAAATCTGCAGTATGACATGATTTGTATAAAAATTGAAAGGGACATTTATAAATGCACACACACCTCAATAAAGAAATGTATAAAAAAGGAACTGAGGGCTGCATATTGGACTCATAACAATGATTATCTCTGAGGCTGGGAGTGAGACAGTGGCTTGGTGTTGAAAGAGAGCTTTCCTGTATGCCTTACTTCAATTGTTTGGATCTCTTACAATGAGCAAGTATAAATGAATTATTTGTGCAATTTTTAGAAACTAAGATAGTTAAAATTCAAATAAAAAATCCATTAATCTGAGTGCAGGGGAATTTCTCTAACTAACAGGATTTAAAAGAAACTAGTTTAAAAGCTGCACTATCAATGTATGAATTTACAATAAGAAAAGTTACTTTCTAGTGACTGGAATACCTACATCCACTATCAAGAAAATATTGTTGTAATAAAAAATATGTAAGAAACAAAATTAGTGAACAGAAGGGGCTTATTAATCATGAAACTGGAGCACAGGATGTCATATGTCCTTGAGGGATGTTTTATTGTAATTGAGTTAAAACCTCAATGAATTATCCAATTGACCCCAACACTTGGGCCCCTAGACACAGCCTCTATTTCTGATAATAGCTGCCTCTCTCTGCCCTGAAGAGTCGCTTGAGAATCACTGCAAATGCTCACTTTCCTACTGCCATTTTGTGAATCTGCGTAAGATCCATTTTTCTTATTGTACAAAGCACTGCACCATGCCCCTCTCTCTTTTTTAACAGAATCTATCAGACTGTCTTTCATCTCTTCTGGTGTTCTTAGTTTCCTGGCAGTGTACACAAGGTCAATGGCATTCCCCCAGTGAACACAGACTAGAGGGGGTAATCTCAGAGGCATTTTCTGCTAAACAACTAAGTCCATTCTGGTTGGGCTTTTTCTTAGCCTTGCTGACCTTGTCCCTAGATCTATGATGTTAAACTTTGGGGAACTGAACTCTTATGACTATACTGAGTTAATTTCCAGGCTGAGTGACCTTGGGTAATGCTGTTACTCTTTGCCATGTTTGTCTTTTTTCTAAGATAAGCAAGTCAGAGCAGTAAAATAGGAATAATAATCAACTTCTACCACCTCACAGGACTATTGAGAGATGAAGATGAGGAAACATTTGTCCATTCAGCAAATGTTTGCTGCGGTCCTTTACTTTGCTCAGCTCCATGCAAAAATGGGTAAGATGTGGTCTTTCTTGTTATTCACAGTCTTATAGGGAAGTCTCGCTCATGAACAATTATAATACAGAATAATAAATGCTAACGTACTGTGTTATGTTACACCTGGACGAGGTACACTTAAGAAAGGTTTGGGGAGTTAACTCTTGAGCAGAATCTTGGAGAAAGAGCAGGAAATAGGACAAGGTGTGAAGAATGGCATTCAAAACTAAAGGAACATCATGTGAAAAGGCACAGATACAGGGAGAGGATTGCCAAGAATCTGATTGGATGTAGGGTGTGGTAGATTAAAGACAGCCTTAAATTCTTTGACACTCCCCCTGAAGAGGTGGGCGTTATGTTCCTTCCCTTTGAATCTGGGTGGGCTCTGTGACCGCTTGATCAATAGAATCCAGCAGAAGCCATGCTGTGCCAGTTTTGGGGCCCAGGCCTTAAGAGACCTGTATATTTCACTTCCTATCTCTTGGAACACTTACTTTTTTTTTTTTTTTTTTTTTTTTTTTCTTTTTTGTGACCGGTAAGGGGATCACATCCCTTGGCTTGGTATCGTCCACACCGCGCTCAGCCAGTGAGTGCAGTAGCCACCCCTATGTAGGATCCGAACCCGCGGTGGGAGTGCTGCTGCGCTGCCAGCGCTGCACTCTCCCGAGTGAGCCACAGGGTCGGCCCGGAACACTTACTTCTGAAACCCAGCCACCATGCTGTAAGGAAGCCCAAGGAGCCCCATGAGGAAGCCCCAGTGGAGAGGAGCTGAGACTTCTTGGCCAAACGCCCTGGGTGAGCTCCCTGCTGACAACCAGCACCATTTTGTCAGCCATGCGGGTGAGTTATATTGGAAATGGGTCCTTAAACAAGACATCCCAGCTGACATCACATGGAGCAAAGACAAGTCGTTCCTCTGAGCCCTGTCCAAATGACAAATTCATGAACGAAATAAACGAGTGTTATTATTTTAAGACACTAAGTTTTGCTTAAATACTTAGCAGCAATAGATAACTGAAACATGGAAGTAGGAAAGAGGAGGGAATCGAGCATGACCCCAGGTGTGCAGCTTATGTAACATGATGGAGATTCCTTTCTGGAAGATGAGATTTATAGGTGGAGCAGGTGTGGTGAGTGAAGGAGGGGGAGGGAGTGTTGGAAGGTAATAATAGGTTCAGTTTAGACCTATTGAGTTTCAGGGGCAATGGGTTACCTGGTACAGATAGAGGGTGCAGTTGGACACATAGATCTGAAGCTGAAGAGAGAGAGAGAGATTTACCGATTATTACTGATAGAGGGAGAATGCATGATTGTGGGTACGAACATCAGTGGGGAATATACACACTGAGGAGAGAAGAGGGCAGCAGGGCAGCAACCACGGTTATGGGGTACGAAGAAGAAAAGTCTATGAAGAACCCTGAAAAGAAGTGGGAGTAGGGACACGGGGCAGAGTTTCCTCTTTCTGCTCCTGATGAGCAGTGCTTCTAACCACAAAGGGGAGGCTGCATGGAGCACCCCAGGTCCAATGCTTGACACCAGCCTTTGGAAACAAGGAGCCCCATGTCAGGCAAGCCCTGGCGCCTGGAGGTGCCCTGCTTTACTGATTAAAGGGGAAAATAAGCTCCAGCTGAATCCGGGAATCTTGCAACTAGCCAGCCAACCACGTGAAGTCTTTCCCTCTTCTCTCCAGCTACTTTGGCCTGTGCTTGCCTAGGTGCCAGGGCTTCCCCTTGTCCAGGAGCCCAGGGAGTCAGTCCTTACTGTGCTTTTGGGAAAAGGACAACAAACCAAGAAGTCAATTGGTGTTTTGCCTCTGGGCTAAACATGAAAAAAAAAAAAAAAAAAAAGGAAAGGCTCTTTTCAATTTTGTGTGAAGCTTTTCTTCTCCACGCTGCACACCTAAACAGATGGGGGAGCAATGGTTTATTGATGCAGTGGAGCATTAATTGTAGGAAAAAGTGAATGAATATTTCATGGACACCAGTAGCAGTTAACAAATCATGAGATGCTGCAGATGCTGCAGTCGCTCATTTCACCCTGGACAGTGGCTGCTCAGCTCTGGTCAAGTGGAACCTCCTTTTCTGGCATTTCTGATGGGTGCAGCAGGGAAGCTTGCCTATCATTTCTGTGGGCCTCGATTGCTCAAATCAGTATGTATGGAGGAAGGCTAGTCTTCTATTTTTTCATCTATTCTCAACTAGATGAGAATGTAAGATAGAAAAACTCAGAGAAAATTAACTTATGAATTGGGAGGTTTGGCTTCTGGTTCCAACTCTGCTGATGGCTGTGTGGCATTGGACAATGTACTTCACTTTTCTGAATAATAGTTTTCTATATCTAAAATAAAGGGACGAATGCATTTGTTTTCCTGAAGTTTCCTGTCTGTCATACCATTCTGTGAATCAATGAGTTTCTCGAAGTGACAGTCAATGACTCATGATGTTGAGTGATCTCTTTCACAAACAGTTATTTATGAAACTAGCTATTTATCTAAACTAGATAAAAGTTTCTGTGCTGTGTGCTTTATTCCTAGGGAGCATTGATAATCCCTTGCCATTTCCAGGGACATGGATGTACTTATGCCTAACTTTTAGAAAAGAAAAAAAGAAAAGAAAAAGAGACCTACTCAATGATTAGTTTTGGAAACTAGTACGGAAATAATAAGCACCATTATGCCAGACACAATATTTGGGGTTCACTTATTTATCTAAGGTTTAAAACTTTCCATACAAAAGGAATTTGGGCTGATTATACCTACAATGAAAATAGCAACAATTGGTTATATAAAAAGAAGTTTTAGCCTCATTAAAATCACCAACTATACTAATAAAAAGAACACTACCACTAATGAATGCTTACCTTGTGCTAAGTCATATACAGAGTATTTTACAAGCATTATTTTATTTATTCCTCAGTATTCACAAAATAGCTGTGATAGTACACACTGATAAAAAAAAAAAAAATTGGGCTGAGAAAAATGAATTTTCTTGCCCGAATGTTGAGTGGCTGAGACTTAAACTCTAGCCTGTCTAATTCCAAACACACACTTTTGTGATAACAAGTAATAGCTAAAACTTACATTGTACTTACTGTGATCTAGAAACTATTCTAAGTAGCTCCCGCATCTGGATTATCTCTACCTTTTATTTTCTCTGAACTATCTTAAACTCTGTTTGCAGAACACAGATGTTAATGCAAATGATTCTTGTTTATAGAAATGCAGATTATTGATTATTGTTCTGAGGGTGGATGTATCTTGCATCTATTCATGAATTCACTTCTGAAGTCTTTATTCCCTATTTATGTGTGGTTCTTGGAATTCTTTAAACCAGTTATAATGTCTTACTGGGTTCCTTACTTATTAATGAATGAAATGTAAAATTTGACGTGTTTTCATTTACTATTTGTACGGCAGTCATGATTTTACCTTTTTAAATAAGAAATATCCTTTAACAATTTATTGCACATAGTCACACATTATGAGAGAGAAAGAGAGAGAGAGAAACCCAGCACAGGAGATGAGAAGGCCAGGGCCCCCTCACCAACCTTTTCCACCCCTCTCCTGTGATGTGGAGGTGAGGCCTGTTGGTAACTAAGCTGGTTGCTGTCAGTGGCTTGGCAGCTCTGCCCTCGGGTGGCCTGTGTGATGACTGCTCCTCCACTCTCTCTGCTGCAGCTGCTGCCGAGCATCACCCAGCACTACCTTCCACTTTACAGGGTCTTCCCATGGCCTTCCAGAGCCCTGCTCTCTCCAAGGTCACTAAGGACGAGGACAGTAGAGACTGAAGGACAGAACTAACCAGCTTCCTGGGGCAGTTCTTCTCATTTTTCTCTAAGTGTCTTTCAGATTTAAAAATAATGGAGCCCCACATGATGAGCATGGAATTGTGGATCATCACAATTAAATCACCACAACAGTGATTCTCATACTGTGTTCCATGGAACCCTGGTGTTCCGTGAATAACCTGCAGGTGTGCTGTGAGTAAATGGAAAAATACTTTCAAGTCTTACAATAAATAACCATTTTATTGTGATTATAAAAGATATAAAAGTAATTTTCTTTTCTTTCTTTTCAAGATCAAATGACTTTGCTTTGTTTTTACCATATATTACTTTGGGTTTTCTGTTGTTGTCCTAACAAAATGGTTTTTAAAGAAACATTTCACAAGCCTATGCATAAAATTGTTATCAGTTGTTGTTTTGTGATATCAAAACTTTAAGAAATGCTGTTACAGCCCATGAGACACCGCACCATGTAATACAATAAGTACAAGAGTTGAGAACTTCTGAGAAGAGATGAAGATGTTCTTAGCAGCACAAAATCTGAACATTGTCCTCGCCTCTAGGTTTGGGAGCCATGGAAACATTCCTGCTCCTCTCCCCTGTCACAAGTCAGGCTAGAGATGGAGATACCATGTGCCAGTTATCAGAGGGCATAGACAATAGCTTTAATGAGACTGAAACTATGCTCCAACCAGATCGCTGAAGTGGTTGAAACAGTGTTGAAGTGCTATTTCCAAAGTTAGACTTTAACAATTGTAAACTGAATGACAGAATTCTCTGCCCTTGGCATTAAGATCCCAAAACAGACAATTTCCATTCTGATGCAAACCAGCTTGGGAAACAGAAGAGAACACACAAGAGGGACTGAAGGTTAAATGCTGGCGATCTTTGAGAGAACCTGGAATATTCCTCTTCTTTACAAACTGCGTATATTCTCTCTTAATCATCTTAATTCACCCATGACTTCAGCCACTTGGTCTGTGAAACAGAATTCTGGTTCTCACCTCCAGCCTAGATGTCTTGCCTGCGCTCCCAACCCTACAGGGCATCTCTGTTTGGATGTCTCGCATACATTAGTATTCTTACTTCATCCTCTCCCCTCAGCCCCCCAATCAGCTCTATTCTTTGTCTGAAGAATATCATCATCCACTAAAAACATGAGAGTCATTCTTGAATATTCCTTCTTCGCACCCACATTCAGTCCATTACTAAATCCCATCAAGTCTACCTCTGAATTATGTCTCTTATGTCTCCCTTTCTCTTCACCCTCATTTGCCATTATATCAAATCAGGGCCTCATAATCTTTCCCTTGGTTCCTGAAAGCCCATTTTAACTGGTCTCCTTGAGTGCTGCACAACTGCCTTTTAGTCAGGTCTCATTAACTGCAGATTGACCTCACTCCAGTGTATGTTTGATAATGTCACTCTCCTCTTTAAAACATCCTTCTGTGACTTTCCATTGCCTTTAAGATTCATGATCTGAGCCCAGTTTACCAGTTCAATCTCATATTTTACCAAGCTCCCCTCCTACCATAAATTGTATTTCAGCCACATTAAATTGCTTGCAGATTCCCAAATAGGACATATTCTCTGTCATGCCTACAGCCTTTGTTGTGCTTTCTCTGCCTCCCAAACCCCCTGATGCCCTTAGCTAACTCCTTCCTCCAAGAAGTCTTTCCTGAACCTCCTGGTCAGCTTTAAGTGTCCTTTTCATGCATTCTTGTGACATGTTATGGTCTATTCTATCAAAGCTCTTCTTGCACTCTATAAGCATTACCTATATTGAGGGACAGCATTAAGAAAAGTCCTATACTTCTTTCTCCAATATTTTCTGACACCTCTCTTCTTCCCCACATTTAGGATGAAAGGACAGTCTATAAAGTCTATAACTCACTACCTTCCAGAGTAGGGCTCTGTTAAATAAAACATTCAAAGGGCAGGAAATGAGTTAATATTAGCTTTTTGAGTCTCCCAAAATAGACTCGAGTTGGAAGTTCATTGTTTAAAGGATACTATTTTCGAGGATCAAAAGTCTAGGTCCTGAATGTCTTACTGCACAAAGTTTATTCCTTAAACAACTGATTTTGGAAGATCCTATGGACCAGAGGCAGAGAAAAGGGAGGCAGGAGCACTATAGAGTAGGCCACTGGCCAGTGACTGTGGGGGGGGGGCGGGTGGGCAAGGAGAGGGAATGGGAGAGCTGGCACAGGTGAGCAGGAGAGCATCTGAGAGTTCCCCTTCCCACACCCAAGAAGGGAGCTGGAGGAGCTGGAGAAGGGTCTGCGGCAAAAGGATTTCTGAGTAGGAAGGGGCGGGCACCACGTGTCCTGCATATGTTGGTAACTGGAAATCAGATAAGAGCTCAGATACTACAGCAGATGCCCACATGTTAGACAAGGGTGTTCCTCCCTGTGATGTCGTGGAACCAGTGGAAATGAAATGCAGCCCTAGGGAGAAGGAAAGGGGGACATTGTCTGAGATTACACTATATTGGCTAAGAGCCAATTTCTTACTATAAGCATAGTGAGAGATCAAGATAGGAATTAAATGTGGTTATAGAAGAAAAGTTAATAATTCTTGCTAACCTGAATTTATGGTCTGGGATTCCCACTTGTGACTTTTACTCAAAAGTCAGGTTTTTCCACTGGACTGGAGGCTCCTTGAGGACAGTGACCACTGGCATTCATCTTTGTGACTTCAGTCCTGGCACAGACTAGAGACTCAGAAAATGTTAGTTAAATGAAGATATGAATGAATAAGCAAACCTTGTTTTGGAGGATGAGGACCCGATAGAACCAAGGTAGAGTAATTTTCCTCAGTCAGATGTGATGTTCCTTAATGGAATTGAAGTTTGACATCAGAAATAAATCAGACATTATCTATCCTTTTCTGTGTGTCACAGATAGGCTTGTTCAAATTAACTGTTAAGTAACTGTATTTATTTTTCCTTATGCATTGTGCGTTTAGGCATTAATCCTCTTGTTGACATTATGAAGACAACTAAATGGAAGGTTTGTTATATTGTCCACTTGTTATCTAATTTACTTTAAAATATTTTGGCATGAGTATTATGATATGAGTGTTTGTGTGTTTGTGTATGTGGGTTAGTTTTAATCTACAAGCTGATTAGCATTCCTAATCAGGAATAAGCTGTCCAGAGGTGCTTAGTTAGAATTTTAAAAGTCCCACTCAGGAGTCCACACTCCGTAGTACTACAAGTGCTTCAACTACTTCCATCTCCATCTGTGGTGGAGGAATAGTTCACTAGCATAAATGGAGCCAGAAATCATTTTGTTGTGAGGCTGCCACATGGACAAGGAAACAGAAAACCCAGCTGAGAATTTAAAAGGGGGGTTTTATTGGCCGTCTGGTGACTGTCTCTCCAAGAAAGTCTCGGAAGAGAATAGCCCTGACTTGAAGTTTAGGGGTTTTTTTAAAAGGCACATTTTAACATTAGTCACACAGTTAAAATTATCAAATAGTCACATACCTATAGTATAGTCACACACACACATACCCTCCTGGCGTGAGGAGGGGGTTTGGGGAGGCCTCGTGCAAGCTGATAACAGGAGCTGAAACAAGCCAGTTAAACACTCAGGGGCAGCTTGGGTGGGGAACAGCAAACAAAATTCAAACTTCTCTAAGTGCACGCTTATATTTAGCTTTTAACTTCTACCAAGGGGGGCTAAAGAGCCTAGGGGGATTTTCAAACAACAACAATTTTTAAGCAATTCCACCTACCTTGTCACACAGCAAGCAGTTTCACAGAAGCGAATTGCATATGTAATGAAAGTGGGGGTCACGCTGTCTCAATTTTTCAAAGACAAGTTGAGTAGTGTTCAATAGACTGAATTGATTAGGAATACACTGACCTCTCCACCTGTGTACGAACACAAGCAGAAAATCAGTCCTGCCTGATACCTCTCAGTGTGACACCGCAGGCCTAGAAGTCCCATTTGGTCCTGTGTCCTGTCTTTTACCAGAAGATTTATTGTCTGATTCTGACTCAATGGCGGCTAGCTGACCCTCCTGAGAAAATATTGCTATATCTGCCACTAGCGAAACCTGCATGAAACACGTCTGGCAGAGGGACCAGGGGAGGGAATCAATAAGAACATATTGTATGATGCTTTTTGTGCTTGTGTGCTAGTGTGTGTGTGTGTGTGTGTGTGTGTGTGTGTGTGTGTGTGTGTGTGTGTGTGTTACAGGGTTTGGTCTGAGATTTGTTTTCTTTGTAATGTGCCACCTGGCAGCAAGTTGGTCAGGAAAGAGACCTAGAGCTGTCCCCTACCCTTAGTCATTGGAGGCCACCATTATTCACAAAAGAACCCAACAGCTGTGAATGACCAAGTTGGTTTAGGTTAGTTGGCAACACAGCACTTGATACAATGTGCGTTATCAATTATTTTTCCCGGTAATATTCAGTTTTATGTAGATACAGATATATACATATATCACAAACAAAAAATTTCTACATTATTTCTTTGCTTAATATGCTGACTCTCATATTTTCATAGCATGGATGACCCTGGGTTATGTCACCCACTAGAATGCCCCTACACTCCTCATTTGAATTTCTTTCTGGCTTGGATTTTATCTTACTTATCTTCGAACGCCCCTCTGAACCTACTACAATATCTCGGCTGGAAGAGGTCCTCATCTCTAAATGCTTGCTGGCTGGAATGTGATGGAACACATTCCCCTGTCACCCTTTGGATTGCAGCTAATGCCTACAAGAAGGAAAAGGAAAAACTAGTGTTGCCTTTAGGGGGTGAGCCAGGCTCAAGAGTAGCTGGGAGCAAACTACAGAACCAGGCATCACATGGCCATCAATTGAAGATGGAGAGAGACAGACGCTGCTCTGGTCATAGGCTGCCGTCCCATCACTGGATAGCATCATCCAGTTTTGCTGGAAAGAAGACCATCATGGGGAGAGGATGGATGTCCCAAGACAGCATCTCTACAACAACTAGCTTTCCCACGTGGCAGCCACATCTGTCAATAAAATGTGAGGTCGAAGCATTACCCCAAATTAAAACATGGGCACAAAGCACGATGTCTTGTCATCACTGGGCAGGTGGTGCTGAGGGGAAACTGAGATACAGCACAAGCTCTGAGAGAACCAGTTCAGATGGGGAGGTTGGCACAGAGGCACAGAAGGAGGGTACATAAGGTGGAGCTCAGTCTCAGGTCACCAAATGGCCAGCACCTGGTGGCAGGGCGTTGTTTTAGTTAAAGCCATTCGGGTTAGAAACCTACCTAGACTATGTTAAAGAAAGGAGGCAATTTGGGGGAAAAAATATAGGCAGGAATTGCAACCAGCCTATAGGAGAGAACCAGGAATGGCTGTTAAGATAAGCAGTTATTCTTTCCATTTATGCAGGGTCTCATGATTGCTCGTCTGGGATTGCTGGCCTCTGCCCATGAGCTTCACTATTCACTCTTGGATTTGCTTTGCTTTCTCAAACACTGTGGGAATGGCTGGGCACAAGCTGTCATACCCAAAGGAGGTGTCATAAAGCAAAAGATGAGCCCTAACAATGGGGGCTCAACTCTGGACCCAAGCCACTCTCTGTATGATTCAAACCCCCATCCTGTCCCTACTCCATTACTGCTACTACCACCAACACCATCAGCACCAACATGAATCACATCACTGGTTAGTCATTCTAGAACAGCATTTCTTGGACTTGCCAGATCATCAGAGTTATCTGGGGCTATTTCTTTAAAATACACATCGTCAGGCCCCTCCACTGGAATTCTGGGGTGGGCCCAGGAACTTCTGTCTTTAATAAGCATCCCCAGGCCATTCTATAATTGGACAGACTTGGAAACTACACTGGCGCAATTCTAAAACTTCATTTCATTAGCATTGGAATAGCCTGGGAGTTTATTACACTAGTTTATTTACCTCCTTCCTCACCCTCCAAAGCATTCAGCTTCAAAAGCCCTGGGGTGTGATTCTAGGAATCTGCATTTTAACAAAGTGATTCTGATAGAGGGGTTCATGGGCTCCACTTTGAGAAACATGATTTTAGAGAGAAACTCCATTTAGTTTCAGAATCTCTACCCAGAGCCAGTGTGACCTAGGAGTAGCCTTTTCTACCCCATTCTGTGATGAGTGGACCAAAGTCCTTCTTGGGGGAGCCCCAGAGCCATAGAACCAAAACCACTGGCAGGAGAGGCAATGGGCAGAATGATTAAAGGGGATGGGGTCCCAGCAATAAAGGTAGATCTGACACTTAAACAAAAACATGAAAAAGCTGCATTTAAATCAATGTGAGGAAACCAACCTTTTATAAACGTTCATAACAAGAAAAGTAAGAATTGTCAACTCATATATTGAGCTCTTACTACATGCTATGTGCCTTAGGTATGTTACTTAATCCTCGCAAACGTTTTAATTTTTCATTTTTGAGAAGATAATAAACTTCTTTGAACACATAGCAAGTAAGCGGCAGAGTCTGGTCTCGAACCCAAGTCTTGTCTGAAGTCAAAACGTGGTTTTAACGACCATGGTGTGCTTTGAGGCGAGAAACAGGGATTACTTCACTTCTGAAGTCAGGAAAAAGGAAATCTGTAAATATAGTGTTATATACACTAGCAGAATTATTGACTAATGAAAGGGACCCTGAATTTGATCACGAAACCCTTTAGTGGTTACAATAATCCATCCCCATAATTTACCAATTTTGTAAGCTCCGATTTTCATGAATTGTGGTTTATTAAAATTACACACCTGTGTGGTCTAGGAGGGCCCTAGAGTTCCCCAAATGTGCAAACAATTGAAGGACACAGAAGTGATGTCAAAGGAAGCCACCGAAGGATCTCGGACTAGATAATTCCCTTTCCCGTGGAAACGCTGCCCCTGAAATAAACCAGACAGCGGTTGCGCTGCTCCCTTTGGTCAGCACCACGTCCTGGCGCCTGCAAGTGCGTCTTCCGCGCGGGCACACTGGAGGGGGTGCAGCCCGCCCGTGGGTGGCACATACGCGTCCCCAGCCGGTGGGGCTCAGGGCTGTGTCCCCGTCCTCTGCCCGGCTCCCATTCGGGCCATGCGTGAGCAGCCAGGCGCCCTCGGTCTGGCCTTCCTGCGCAGGCTTGTGCCCCTTTGCAAGAAGAGGCGGCCTGCGATCCTTGCTTTAGTGAACTAGCTGTGTGTTGAGAACAGAGAACTATCATCAAGATGCCTCCTGTTGGGCCGAGCCTGTGGCGCACTTGGTAGAGTACGGCGCTGGGAGCGCGGCGACACTCCCGCCGCGGGTTTGGGTTCGGATCCTATATAGGACTGGCCGGTGCGCTCACTGGCTGAGTGCCGGTCACGAAAAGGACAAAAAAAAAAAAAAAAAAAAAAAAAAAAAAAAAGATGCCTCCTGTTGACTTTGCAAAACCTTGGAGGAGGAGTTTACAAGAGCTAAACACGTTTCCAAATCCTCATCTTCAAAGCAGTGCTTTAAAATATAAACGTGTTAGGGGGCTGTGAGGGGTCTTTATTTTGCCTTTGGTCTAAGCCAGTAATAAGCACAGAGAAGACAAGGATTCTGAGAGATTGGATGCTCTGGAGAGTACTCAGTAGTTTCCTTAAGGTCTTTGAAAATGGATGGCAAGAATCATGACCCACAAGTAACCCCAACACAGATAACCCCAAAGCTCCCTACTGTCAGAGAGCAGCTTGTGTAATTGGTTCCTAAACAATTGAACTCTCTAATTCTTTTCACTTTACCAGCAAGTATTTAGGAGCTACCATCTGCAATCCCTCACTGAACTGAACAGGAATCAGAAATACAAGACCTGGGTTTGACTTCAAGAAGCTCATTGTTTGGAGGAGAAGATCAGGTTAATAATCAGGGTCAATGCAAGGCAGCAGAATTTGAGTACTGCCTTGAGGAGAACGAGATATGGGCTGTAGGGGTTCAGAAAAGGAACATGATTAAGGTGGACCAGGGCTGTCAAGGGAAACTTCATGGAAGAGGTAGACTTTGAACTTGGAGAGCAAGAGAAAAATGTGCTGAGGGAATTCCAGTAGAGGAGAAGAGGGTGAAAGGCTTCTCTTTTTTGCACTTATTAAAGTCTTCTCAGGCCAGAGCTCAAACCTGATTCAGCCTGTCTTCCTCCATGGGAACTGTGAAGATTAAAGCCTGCAGATTTCTTTGAGTCCTCAGAGACAGCAAGCCTGATATGTGCACAGAGTTACATGAAGAATCAGTGGGTTTAAATAACATCAATTGCAATGAAAGTAATATGAACTACAAAAAAGATAACATTTTATATTCTAAGCAGCGTGGAATCAGAAAAACTAACCACCAAATACCTTTCACCTTTCTCTTTGTACTTATTAAACTGTTAAGTTGTAGAGGAAACGATTGATTAAATTGGTAAGTGCAAAACTCCTTTCTACATGTGATTATTTATTTCCTCTGGACTATATGAGGGTACTTTAAAAAGTCCATGGAAAATAGAATTAAAGGATAGTATGAATCTTTCCATGAACTTTTTGAAGTACCTTGTATACACCAAACAGCTGCATTTAGAACAGATACATAAGATTCCATTAAGACTAAAGACATTGCTACCCTGCTGTTTTTATTATTTTTTAAAATATTTTGAAACACTGAAAATACAGCTGAAAAGATGGTTTGCATCACACTTGTATTTAATTATGAAGAGGCAGTATCCTACGAGGTTAGGTGAAAGTTGTGCTGAAACCCTACCCCTGCTTGCAAATAGAATTTTAACTGGCAATTTGGCTTCTAGGTAGTGTGTATTATGACTTATAAAATAAATTAATCTTTTTTCTTTCATAAAAAACACAAGGCCACAATCAGTGCCAAGTCTGTTCCCCAGAATTGCTTGGCAGTGTTCCCAGATGCTCCAACAGTCTTACAGCAGAAGCTTTCCAACGTATTTGCTAGGCAGTGCTTTTATTTTTGTTTTTCCAATTTAACAGATTGCAACGTGTCCCACCCTTCCTGGTATCATTGGACAATAGTATTTTCAATTCTCCCTGAATGTCTTATTCAAACCTGAGGTCTTTCTAGGATAGACTCTGTTATTCTCTTCAAACCTACGTGGTTCTATCATTCCCTTAAAAAGACAAATTAAGCTCTCATGGATTCAGATTCAACTTGAAAGGTGTTCCCCAAACTGTCAAGTATCCCAGTATGTTAATAGATATTCCACAAAATAAGGATTCTGATTTCAAAGAAACACAGGAAAATTTTCAAACCCTCTGCAGTCTCCACTCAGGAATTTACAGTGCACATTAGCTGAGAAAAAGCTTAAGGAAATCAAGGCAGGAAATGTGTTTAATTCAAAACTGATTTGACTACAGAATCCTTCCTCTGTCTCTCTGTGTCTGTCTGTCTGTCTTTCTCTCTGTCTCTTTCTTTCATTCTGTAAGATTCCTGGAATAATAATGATAATAATGATAAGAGCTAACATTTATAGATATTTCTATTTCTTTAGTGATTATCCAAGAAATTTTAACATGCGTAATTAACAGAGTTTAATATTAATAGCTTTACTTTCCATATAAAAATCTTAAAATGTTGTCACACCCATGACCACCTCCCTTACATTAATGTTATCCTCTCTTGATATTTTAGTCTCACAAATTAGACATTAGTTTTACTGCTGTACATGGGCAATATTTATGCTTTCCATTTTCATATATTGGAAATTTTCCTTCAGACATGAAGTACCATCATTAGAAGTTCCTTTTGCAAAAATGAGTTGGCAGTAAATCCTCTTGGGTCTGAAAATGCCTTTATTTTTGAAAGATTATATTGCTAAATATAGAATTCGAAGTTGGAAGGTGCTTTTTTAAGTACTTTGAAAGTTTATTTTCTGTTCTTCTGTTTTCCATTATGGTTGCTGAGAAGTCAGCTATCACTCATTGCAAATGGTTTTGTTTTTTATTTTTTATTTATTTTGTTTGGCTGCTTCTATTATCTTCTCCATGTCATTATTACTCTGAATTTGTCACTCTGTTGTGTATTTCTTTTCATTTATGGTGGTTGGCACTTTGAGGAACTTCCTTAATCTGTGATTTGGTGTTCTTAACCTCTTTTGGAAAAGTTTGTTTTTATGTCTTTTAATGTTGCATTTCCCTCATTCTTACTATTTCTTCATAGAATTGACATTATGTGTATGCTTGACCTAATCACACTGCCCTCTATGTTTCTTAATCTCTTTTTCATAGTTCCCTTTTCTTTGTCTCTATCTTATATTGTATATAACTTCTTCAACTTTACCTTCCATTTCACTAAGTCTTTCTTTAACTCTGTTTAATATAATGTTAAATTCATCCATCCAGATTCTGCTTTCAATTAATATGATTTTCATTTCTGAAGATTCTTTCTAGAACTATTTTTTAAAAATGTATTTCTTTACAAATATTAATATAATAAGTTTATATATCTTATATATTATATATTTTGTGTCTGATAATTCTAATAATCTGAGTATTTGCAGGTCTGATTCTGTGGTTTCACGTTTTTGCTGACTCTCATTTATGGTTGCGTGTTTTGTTTGTGTGCAGTGAGCATATGTAACATGGAACCTTAACTATGGGGTTTTTTGAGGCTTGATTGTAAAGTTTGCTCCTTCAGAGAGGATTTTTATTTGTTTCTACCAGACAGGGACACTTGCTCTACTAGATATAATAGTTATTATAAACTATGGTAGTTAACGTTATGTGGTGTTGGCTCAGGGAGAGACAAATAGAGCTCAGAAACATGTTCACACATGTGGAATGTTGATATATGACAGAGTTAGCAATGCAGACACTGGGCAAAAGATGGTGTAGTCAATAAACAATGCATGATAATAAAGAAAAATACTTTTTTAATGCAAGTGCACCAGGAAGTGGATCCTAGCCACATCTGATTTTTGATGGGCAGGGACTGTAAGATAACTAAATCGAAGAGTAATCATTCTTACATTAAGACCCATATACTGGCTTCATGATAGGTACGAGCACTGATAGTGTGTGAAAAAATTGCACATGTATGCATAAAATAGTAGAGAAAACAGGAATTACACATGCAAAAATGTCTAAAACTATTTTTTAGTCATCATAATTGGTGGTGGTAGTTTTAGCATTGCTTTTCTATGACTTGTATGTATCATACAAGATAAAGCAAACAAATAATTATGGGATGTTCTAATTGTATCTAATTGCATCCCCTGTATCCTTGAGAACCATGTATCTCAGAGTGAAAAAAGGAGATAGATATGTCATATAGAAGAGGATAAATAAAAATCCAATATTTCTAAATTTAATTGGCAACACCAGAATAAGCAACATAACCTAACAACATATTGTGTCTGTCTGTCTCTGTCTGTCTGTCTATCTATCTATCTATGTATCTATGCATTGTCCCCTGAAGAAATCTAAAAGCTATAACCAGACAGTAGCACTGAGCTTATCTGTACTCAATTGGTGGTTTTGAAATGGCATTTTCTGTTCAAAGAAATCAGCATTTCTTAAACAAATGGGTGATTCTAGATATGGGACAGGAAATAAACAAGATGCATCTGGGACACCTTGACATACTAGATATGAAGGAAACTTTTTAAGACTATTAAGGTCCTTAGTCCAAAGGACTCAGAAGCCAACTTAATGAGGCTCCCATTACTATTCCATTCCATTCCATTCTATTCTATTCTATTCCCACATCCTACTTCCAAATATAAGATAATTTGAGCCTAACCAGGATAAGAATTGCAATGAATTGGAACCCATAAAATATCCTTAAGTTCATTCATTTCTAATGACATTAAAAAAACCAAAACACTAATTGGATGATAAGCAACTAAATCATCATCTTAAAAACAGGTTAAATAAAAGGAATGGCTAAACACTTACCTTTGCTTTCCTTTAAGAACTGTATCACTGAAAAACCAAAGAGCAAATGAGAAAAAGCATCTCATTATAAACTTCTTCCAGCCAATAAAATGATAGATTAAGATCTCATCATTTGCTAACATAAAAAGAGAGCAAATAACCTGACATTATGTGCCCATCGATGAAAGAATATGCCACCAATTGATTCCAAAGACATCAAGTTTGAGTCCGATCAAACCCCTCAATCCAGCTTCCAATTTGCAAAAAAATGCATGGTCATGTTGAACTGCACCACGGGTAGGCAATCAGCAAAATCCAGCCTCGAAGTACATATCAAGTCCTAAAAAGGAATAATACAGTATGTATATTTTTGTGTCTTGCTTCTTTCACTCAGGATAATGCTATGTTTTTTGAGATGCATCTATGCTGCTGTGTATATCAGTAATTCGTTCTTATTACTGAGTAGTATTCCATTGTATAAATATATCACAATTTGTTTATACATTCATCTGTTGATAAAAACTGGACAGTTTCCAGGTTTTGGCTATCATGAATAAAATTGCCATGAAAATTTTTATGTGAAATTTTTGTGTGAAAATATGTTTTCATTTATTATAGGTAAATACCTAGAAATAGAATTGTTGGTTTGTATGATAGGCATGTTTAACTTTCTAAACTGTTTTCTAAAGTAGTTTTATCATTTTAGTTTTCCACCAGTAGTATATAAGAGTTCTAGTTGCTCCACATTTGCATCAACACTTGTCAGTATTTTTAGTTATTTTGGTGGATTTGCAGTGGTATTACATTGTGGTTTTAATTTGAATTTTCTTCATTATTGTTGATGTCAAGCATTTTTTCATGTGCTTACTGAGCATTCTTGTATCACTTGTGAGCGTATGAAATGTCTGTTCAATTATTTTCCCATTTTTAATTTTTTTCCCCTACTGATTGAATTGAGAGTTAAAAAATATATTCTAGATAAATCTTTTGGAAGATATATGCATTACACATATTTTCTCCTTGTCTGTGGCTTGTCCACTTTATCGTTTTTTCATTCATGGTTTATGCTTTTTAAAAAAAAATTATCTAAAAAATCTTTGACTATCTGAAAGCCATGAAGATCTCCTGTGTTTCCTTCTAAAAAGTTTTTTCTTCTTATCCTTTTAATAGCTGAAGGATCTGTAGTGATGGTTCCTCTTTTCTTACTGATGTTGGTACTTTGTGATTCTTCTTTTTTCAAAATCTTGATTAGTCTAGCTAGAGATTTATTAATTTTATTGATTATTTTAAAGAATTAACTTTTGGTCTCATTGATTTTCTCTAATGCTTTGTAAGATTTTAATACTTTAAATTTATTAAGTTTGTTTTATAGCCCAGAAAATGGTTTATTTTAGTGACTATTCCAAGTGCACTAGAAAAGAATACATATTCTGCTGTTGTTAGGTGGAGTATTCTATAAATGTCAATTAGGTCAAGTTGGTTGACAAAGGTTCTCAGGACTTTAACATTCTTATTAATTTTTTATATACTTGCTCTCTCAATTACAGAGAGAGAAGTTTTGAAGTCTCCAAACATATTCAGGGATTTATCTATTTCTCTTTCAGTTTTGTAATTTTTGATTCATGTATTTTGGAGCTCTATATTTGGGTGAATACACATTTAGGATCATTGTGTCTTCATAATAAATTTACTCTTTTATTAGTATAAAATGTTCCCCTTTATCCCTGGTAATATTTTTGTTCTGAAGTCTACTTCATCTTCCTTTTGTTAGTTTTTGCATGGTATAACTTTTTCAATCATTTTACTTTTTAAAATAACAGCTTTATTGAGATATAATTCACATATTATACAATTAAGTTATTTAAAGTGGAAACAAAGTGGTTTTTAGTGTATTCACAGTTATACAATCATCACCACTACCAATTTTAGAACATGTTCATCCCCTCGAAAGGAAGCCACATACCCTTCAACAGTGACATCCCATTGTCCCTACATACAACAACACTAATCTACTTTTTGTCTCTATGGATTTTCCTATTCTAGACAATTCATAAAAATGAAATAATGCAATATGTAGCCTTTTGTGTCTGCATTCTTCAGCATAATGTTTTTTCAAAATTTATTTATGTTGTTGCATATATCAGTATTTCATTCCTTTTTATTGCCAAGTAATCTTCCACTGTATGGATTTATCACATTTTATTTATCCACTTATCAGTTGATGGATATCTGGATGGTTTACACAGCTGGATATTATGATTAAAGTTGTTATAAACATTCATGCAGAGGTTTTTATGTGAACATATAAACAGAAGCTTTCACTTTTGTTGGATATACCTAGGAGTAGAATTTCCGTGTCATACAGTAACTCCATGTTTAACATTTTGAGGAACTGCCAGACTAATTTTCAAAGAGGCTGAACCATTTTACATTTTCACCAGCAGTGTATGGGGATTCCAATTTCTCTACATTCTCACCAACATTATTATTGCCTATCTTTTTGATTTCAGTTGTTCTAATGGGTGTGAAGTAGAACCTCACTGTGGTTTTAATTTACATTTTCTTGGTAGCTAATGATGTTGAACATCTTTTCATATGCTCATGGGGCATTTGTATATTTTTTTTGATAAGCGTCTGTTCAGACCTTTTGTCCTTTTTAAAAATTGGGTTATTTGTCTCATTATTAAGTTGTAAGTGTCCTTTATCTGTTCTGGATACAAGTCTCTTATAAGATATATGATTTGCAAGTATCTTTTTTCCATGCTGTCCATTCTTAATGGACATTTAATGGACATTCTTTTCACATTCTTAATGCTATCCTTTGAAGGGGAAAGATTTAATTTTTGTGATGTCCAGTTTATCTATTTTTTTCTTTTGTTGCCTGTGTCATATTTTCTATTATACTCCCTTTAACCTCCCTGTGTCCTTACATGTAAAATGTATTTCTTATAGGTGGCATATAGTTGTGTCTTGCTTTTTCTTATCCAATTTGAGAGTCTCTCTGTGATTTAATTGGAGCATTTGGACCATTTACATCAAATGCAATTTTCAGTAAATCTGGTTTTAAGTCTACAATTCTTTTTCTGTTTATCCCATCTGCTGTATATTTATTTATTTTCTCTCTGACTTTTTTTTTATTAATTCATGTATTTTAGGACTCAATTTTATCTACATTATGTTATAATCTAAACCTCCCATCCCCACCCAGTGTTAGCTTTAGGGTATACAGTATGTATTTTTATCAAAAATTACCTTCAAATAATATTGTATCAATTCATATATAAGACTCTTACAATATGTTTCCACTTCCCTCCTCCTGTCCTTGGTATCACTTATTTTTATTTTTTTGATGGCTGGCTGGTATAGGGATCTGAACCCTTTACTTGGTGTTATCAACACTGTGTTCTAACCAACTGAATTTGATACCATTTTTGTCATTTATTTTACTTCTACATTTGTTACAAATTTCAGAATACATTATTATTTTATTGCTATTTTAAAAGTTAACTGTATTTTAAAGAAATTTAAAAATAATAAAACAATCTTTTATCTACATATTTACCATTTCTATTGCTCTTAATTCCTATATGTAAATTCACATTTCCATTTTATGTTATTATCTCCTGCCTAAAGAACTATTTTTAATGTTTCTTGTAGGAGAAGTCTCTGGATGATAAGTTGTTACAGCTTTTCATTTGTCTGAAAAGCAAATATTTTACCATATTTCTGAAAGATGTTTTAGTTGCATATAGATTTCTAGGTTGACCATATTTTTCCTCTTTTAATATTTTAAAGATGACAATCTCTTTCTTTCTAGTTTTTCTATTTCTGACCAGAGCTATGCAGTAATTCTTACCTTGTTCCTCTTTATAGACTGTCTTTTTTTGCAGGTGTTAAGATATTTTTCTGTATCTTTGGTTCTTAGCACTTTGATAATGATGTGCCTTGTGTCACTTTGTGTGTTTTGTATGTGTGTGACATATTCTTTCAGGATCATTGAGCTTCTAAAATCTGTGGATTTATACTTTTTTTCAGATTTGGAAATATTTCATCCATTCATTCTTCCAATATGTTTGCTTTGCTCTCCTCCCTCTCTTCTTACTCATGGATTCCAATTATGTATTTCTTGAACTTCTTGCTACCGTCTTACAGGTCACTGGGATTTGCTCATTTTTCAAAAGTCATTTTTTTCACTATGCTTCATTTTGAGTAAATTCTATTTCTACATCTTCAAATTCACTAATCTTTTCTTCTACAGAGTCTAATCTGTTGTTAGTCACATCTAGTACACTTTTCATTTCAAATATTTTATTTTTCCACTATGGATGTTCTACTATATTCTTTTTTATATCTTAGGTCCATGTCTTTCTTTATATATGTAAACATTATATTAACATCTGTTCTATTATCTTATTACTTCCAGCATCTCTGTAATTTTTGGATCTGTTTCTATTCGTTGTCTTTTCTCCTATTAGAGGCCACATATTCCTTCTTCTGACACAGCTAGTAAAAGAAAGACATACTTGCCCTGGGCATTGTAAATCTTATATTGTTGAGTATCTTAATTTTGGTGTGTCCTTTTAGAACACTTGGGCTTTGTGTTATATACACTTAAGTCACTCTTGAACCAAAGTGATCTTCTTCAGGACTATTTTTAAGCTTTTCTGAGTAGTGCTAAAGTAGCCTTTACTCCAGGGGTAGTTTAGTCCTACTCTTAACTTCTGACCTCTTAGCAATCCCCACATAAATGTCCTAGGTGATCTCCAAGGATTCTCCACTCTAGCTGATCAGAGTTTGAACACCTTCATCTCTGTGCAAACTTATAACACCCCTGCATCCTTTGAACAGCTTTGTGAAATTTCAATCTATGCATGTGCAGCCCAGTAGTTAGCAAAGACTCAAGGGACCCACATGCTGATTTCTGTAGTTTTTGTATGTCTGTTTTGTTTTGTATTTTTTAGTTCTCTCCCTTCTGGAACTTCTTGGACATGTTTATAAAGTTCAATAAATTAAATTCATAAATGACCATTATTTTTTTTAACAGTATCCTATAACAAACAGCTAATCTTATCACCATCTAAATGATGGCATGCATTACTGTATTATTCATATTGATAACTTGTATATGTATATGTAAGTCAGTAAAGTAAGTGAAGAAATGAGTATTATTTCTTTGGTACTTGCCAGGTTATCTTATTTATTATCCAAGTAATAAAATACATTATCAGTTTCAGTCCTGCAGTATCACTTCATGCAGCTCAGTGACAATTTCTAGGTGGTAACAGCAGCTGTCAGTTCAAGCATTCTCTAACTCCAAGTACTTGCTCTTCCCTAGAGCAAGCCTAGACCCAGGCCACTTCAAGTAGCAGCATGTGCCCCATCTCAGTTTGTGCTCCCTGAAATCAGAATGTGAGAAAAGAATTTCAGTGCAAGTAGTTTATTTGGAAAGTGATTCCAGAAAGGACATTGAGGGAGTGGGAAAACAAAACAAGAAAGGGAGTAAAACCAATAAATTGTGAGTTAAAATAGGTTACCATTGTGGGTGATTGGGACTCAATACTTCTGGGATATTCTAAGAAAACACACTCAGAATCCCATTTACAGTAGCTAGCAAAGAAATAAAATATCCAGGAATAAACTCAACCAAAGAGGTAAAAGATCTCTACAGTGAAAACTACAAAATACTGATGAAAAAATTAAAGAGGACACAAAAAATTGGAAACATATTTCATGTTCATTGATTGGAAGAATTAATATTGTAAAAATGATCATACTACGGAAAGCATTCTACAGATTCAATGCAATTCTTATCAAAATACCAATGACATACTTCACAGAAATAGAAGACACATTACTAAAATTCATATGGACTCACAAAAGACCCTGAATAGCCAAAGTAATACTGAGCAAAAAGAATAAAGCTGGAGACATTACACTCCCTGACTTCAAAATGTACTACAAAGCTATTGTATCTATTGTAATCAAAACAGCATGGTACTGGCATAAAAACAGACACATATACCAGTGGAACAGAATAGAGAACTCAGAAATAAACCCACACATCTACAGCCAACCAATCTTTGCAAAGGCACTAAGAATATACATTGGTGAAATGACAGAATTTTCAATAAACAGTGCTAGGAAAACTGGATGTCCATGAGTAGAAGAAAGAAATTAGACCTCTATCTCTCACCATTTTCCAAAATCAAATCAAAATGGATCAGAGACTTAAAAGTAGGATTGAACTATAAGACTTCTAGAAGGAAAAACTGGGGGAATGCTTCAGTACATAGGACTGGGCAAAGATTTTACCTCAAAAGCGCAGGCAACAAAAGCAAAACTAAACAAATGGGATTATGTCAAACTAAAAAGCTTCTGCATAGCAAAAGACAGAATCAACAGAATGACAACCAGCAGAATGGAGAAAACATCTGCAAACTATCCATCTGACAAGGGATTAATATCCAGAATATACAAGGAACACAAACAACTCAATAGTAAAAAAACCACATAATTCAATTAAGAAATGGGCAAATGAGCCAAATAGACATATCTCAATAGAAGACATACAAATGGTCAACAAGTATATAAAAAAATGCTCAACATCACTAATCATCAGGGAAATGCAAATCAAAGCTTCAATGAGATACCATCTTACCCTAGTTAGAATGGCTATTATCAAAAATACAAAAAATAACAAAGCTAATGAAGATGTGGAGAAAGAGGAACTCATACACCGTTGGTCAGAATATAAATTAGTACAGTTGTTATGGAAAACTGTATAAAGTTTCCTTGAAAAACTAAAAATATAACTACTATGTATGTGACCCAGAAATCTCACTACTCATTATTTATCCAAAGGAAAAGAAATTAGCATCCCCAAAAGATCCCTGCATCTCCATGTCTACTGCAGCACATTCACAATAGCCAAGATATGGAATCAACCTAGGCGCCCATTGAAAGATTAATGGGTAAAGAAAATGTGGTATATATACACAATGAAATACTAGTCAGCCATGAAAAAGAATGAAATCCTCTCATTTGCAGCAACATGGATGAGCCTGGAAGATGTTGTATTAAGTGAAAGAAGTCAGGTAAAGAAAAATAAATACTGCATGTTCTCACTCACAGGTGGGAGCTAAAAATAAATAAATACATAAATTGAAGTTTTAGAAGTAGAAAGTAGAATTGTGGTTACTAGAGGCTGGGAAGGGGAGGGGGGAAGGTGAATAGTGAGAGGTTGGTTAATGGACATTAAATTACAGCTAGACAGTAAAAATAAGTTCTAGTGAAGTACAGTAGTACGAGGCATCTATAATTAACGATAATTTATTGTATGTTCTCAGATGGCTAGAAGAGAGGAGCTCAAATGTCTTCATCACAAAGAAATAATGCTAATTACCTTGATTTGATCATTCCACATTGTATGCGTGTACTGAAATATAACTCTGTACCCCATAAATGTCTACAATCAATATGTGCCAATTAAAAAAATAAACAAATTCCTTTAAAAGAAAAAAAGCACGAGTCGCCTGAGGGAAGAGAAAGCTAAATTATTGGCTTGCTGGCTCCCATCCCGCAAGGGCTGAGGGCTGCCCCTGGAGCGTCATCTCCCTGGCTCTGCTGGCCTGCCGCACTCCTTGCAGCATCCAGAAGCATGGCCAAAGCTAGGCCTGCAGCGAGACAGTGCCCTCAGGCAGAGTCACAGGAAGCCATGAGAGCCTGTGGGAAACACTGGCAGGTGACCTCCAGGAGAAGTGGAGGGGATGTGGGTGCAGTATCGACAGAGCCCCCTTTCCTTGGAAACAGGAACTCACTGAAATCTCCTCTTCTGTTTACCCCAGTCAAGCCCACCAACATCAATGTCACAAAAGGAGAAGGTTCACAGAAGTCAGGAGCTCACTAATGGAAGCTTGGCCCTGCACGATACTGGGGGGTGAGGAGAGAGACAGAACAGTTGCTAACAGTTGCTGAATGGGCAAAGGGTAAAGAAACAGTCTGTAGCAAACCAGACTTTTGGCCTCTTCAGCAAATTCCTTCCCTGGACTGTCTGTCCGTGTGGCGTGAGGTCTGTGATGCAGCCGGGTCTCCCTGGCAGTCAGCCTCGCGGCTATAGTGTTTCAGTTAGAACTGGGTATGTGTGGTGCGTGTGATTTTTTTTAAGAAATACAGCCCTTAAGTCTGTTCCCAGAGTATAGTTGTAGCCACTGTGCTCTCAGTTCTACAGGTTTTTCCCCAAAGGAAGTGAAGAAAGGGAAAAAAAAAAAAAGGCTTCCCATAACATACAGGTGGCACGGGGACTCTAACCAAGTCAGCAGAGATTTACACGACCTCAGTGCTCACCTCATTTTAATACCTGAAAGAACCCTACCCAAACCAAAGCAATTGCGTCACCCTTTTATCATTAATTTTAATTTTGAAGTGAATCCTTAGATAAACAGTTGTCAGGATCAATCAATATGAAGGCAGGGTCAGGGGCCCCATGAAGAGTAATTCTATGAATACAGTCACTCCCACCATAGCCAAGTCATGAAGTTCCTTGATAGGAGAGATGCCTTTATTTCTGCAATGAGAGGTAAATCTTAATTACAAGTAGTCCTGTGACAGGTAGTAATCTGATTTAACTTAGTTCATTTATTTATTCAACAGTGTCAGGCACTGTTTGAGATGCTGAAGGTATTATAGTGAATAAAATAACCACCGTTCTTGCCATCATGTGGCTTATATTTAACAGGGAGGGACCAACAATAAACAATTAATCATATGATAATCCAGCAGTCATAATTGCTAGGGCTCACAGTAAATCTACATACAGGGGATCAGGAATGCAGAAATGATGGGTCGTTATTTATATTAGGTGGCTTCTCTAATCAGGTGACTTTTGAGCACAGTCCTAAAGTAAGAGAAGATGCCAGTCACACGTATATCTGGGGAAGAGTGTCCCAGACTGAGAGATAGGATGTGCAAAGACCCTGAGGTAGGGACATGACTGATAAGCTCAAGAACAGCAAGAAAACCAAGAGCAAATAAACTAAGAGAAGTTGTAGGGGACGGAGTCAGAGGGATAGTTGGGTAAGGTTATGGAACCTGCAAAGCACAGAGTCTACGAACCATTGAAGGAATTTAGTTATCGACTGAGTGACATATGAAGCTACTTGAGGATTTTTTTTTATTGAGTCATAATTGATTATACATATTTTTGGGATTCAATGTTGACATATGTGGATCAAATCAATATTACTAGAATGTATATTTATACAAATTATACTATTCTTTATGCCCCTTGTCCAATCTCTCCCTATCGGCCCTTTCTCTTCCCCATCCCACCACTGATAACCCTGGATTTCTTCTCTCCTTCTGAAAGAGTAATGGTTACTCTGTTGATTTGTTGCCTAGATGATCTGTCCAATGCTGAGAGGTGCGTTCAGGTCCCCCAATATTATCACAGAGCAGATGCTTCTTCTGTCACTCTGGAATGGGCTTTGTGGAGAGAGACATCCTCTTTTTTCTTTGCTCTCTGCTGCTGACTCGCCTTGTGTCAATGAAATCCAGTGGGTGGTGGACCATTTGCGTGGTGGTTGTGATGTGTAGCCACTTTTGCAGCAGCCGTGGTTACTGAGGTGCCTCTGATGGGCCACCCACATGGAAGTGATGTTTTTGGCATGCTCCTTGGTGCTGGTGGTATGCCTGGTTGTGTGTGTGTGGGGGGGGGTCTGGTCCCCAGCTCTGAGCCCTGGGCCCCTGGGCAGGGCCCCGAGGTGCTGGCAGTGCACCGAGCCTCAGGTCCCCAGATCACTGGAGGATTTTGATTCATAATTTCAAAAGATCACTCTAGGTGCTATAGTAGGACAGGGTGGAGATGGTGAGAAGGCATTGAATTGTGGATATATGTTGATAGTAGAGCTACAGAATTTGTAGAGAGAAGTCAAGGATGACTCCAAGACTCTTCACCTAAACAACTGGAAGCATGGAGTTGCCATTTACTGACGTGTGGAAGACTGTGGGAAAAGAAGGTTTGGTAGGTGAAATCACACTTTTGGTTTTGGTCATACTAAGCTTCAAATGTCTCTTAGATATTGCTGTGGTCTGAATGTTTGTGTCCCCCAAATTCATGTATTGAAACTTAATTGTCAATGTGACAGTATTAAAGGTGGGGCCTTTGGAAGGTGATTAGGTCACGAGGATTTCATCCTTATGAATGGGATTAGTGCCCTTATAAAACAGGCCTGAGGGAGCTTTTTTGCTCCTTCCCAATGTGAGGACACAGAAGGTGCCATCTATGGGCACAGTCCCTCACCAGACACCAAATCTGCTGGTGCCTTGATCTTGAACTCCACAGCCTCCAGAACTGTGAAAAATACATGTCTGTTGTTATAAATTACCCAGTCTAAGGTATTTTGTTATAGCAGCCTGAACACACTAAGCCAGACATCCCAGTGTCAATGTCAAGTAGGCAACTGAATATATGAGTCTGGAGCTCTAGACAAAGTCCTGACTGCAAATATAAATTAAGAAATCACATTTATTTTATTTTATTTTTTTTGGATTCACTCCTTTTTAAAAAATTAATATATATATTTTTTTACATTCTGTGATGATGTTGCAGAGCAGTTGGGAGGGAGGAGGAGGGGGGAAGGGGAAGGAAATGGGATGGAAGAAGGAGGAAGGAGGAGGGGCGGGATTGAGGCTTGTGGCACCCCCCTCATTCCCACAGGGGAGACCAGGGGGCTTACAGTAGTGGCTTGGTCATTGCCAGGCTGGGTGCGTGTCAGAGGGGTGTGGCAAAAGCCCTCACCTCCCACCACTCCAGCCTGGGAACCCAGGGACCTCCTTGCTGTGGCTCGGTGGTCCTCACTGGGCTGTTTGCACGTGTTTGGGAGGTGTGGTGAGGCCCTTGACCCCTCACTGCCCCAGCTTGGGAGAGCCCAGGGTGCTTCCTGTGGAAGCTCAGTGGTTGTTGCTGGGGTGGTTGCACATGTCAGGGGGTGTGGCTGAGGCCCTAGGTACCCACCCTCAGGACTGGTTGCGAGTGTTGGGGGGCATTGCAGAGGCCCCCACCCTTCCCCCCTTTCTGTCTTGGTAACCCAGGGGACTTAGAGTCATTCTAGGTGTTATAGGTGTTCTTTGGTGAAAGGAGACATTTAGTAGTTAATATCAAACTGGTTGTGGGTACTTTGTTTTTTCTTTCAGTTCTGTATTGTATTATTTGCTGTTCCCACCACTTAAACTCTGCACTGGAACTAATTTGTTGTCCTTTGCTTACTTCTAAAACGGGGGGACTTCCTGTGGGGACCAGCACTTGAGCCCTGTGGATGAGCTAAATTGCTGCTTTCTGCTGATTCCCTGGGAAAGGCTTTTTGTGCAGATCAGGTTTTAATGGTTGACTTTATAGGTGCTTCTGGCTCTTTGGAACTCTGGTCTGGGCCTGAGTCTTCTTAGCAAACTGCACCCCTGCAGTTCTATATTCCTGACTAGTCTCCTCTTAGTGGTCATATGCTGATTGGGGGACAGATCAGTTGTCCTTGCTGTGCTCCAGTGTTCTCCCAGTGGCCTGTCTCCCCCATGATCCATGCTCCAACCATTTCCCATGGGATGGGCTGTGCACTGGTCCCTTGCGATGACTCACCAGCCCCTGAGTGGCTCCTTTTTCTTCAGTTGTTCTGGCTCCTCACTCCTGGTAGTGGTCTGGCTGGCCTGGGGGCCACCAAAGCCCTCTTCTCCCCTGCTGCCTCCAAGCAACTTAATCTGACAGGCACAGCAGTGGCTTTTGCCAGCTCCTGCTCCATGCACTCAGCAGCTCCAGCCTTGAAGTGGCCGGGGCTGGAAACTGTCAGAGCGGTTCTTTTATTCTCTTGTCATGGCTTCTCCTGCCTTCATGTACTCTGTACGTCTCTCCTGCTCTTCCCCTGAGCTCTAGCAGGCCCAGCTTGGCTGTTGTTGCTTTTTTATAGCTGTAAATTGGTTGATTTGTGGGAGAGAGTGATGCTGGGAACTGTCTATTCCACCATATTTACTGGAAGAATCCAAGAAGTCATATTTAAAGCTTTGCAACTAGAAGGAGTCACCAAGAGAGTGAATGAAGTTATGAAAGAGAAGAGGCCTAATGACCGAGCCCTGGGCACTGCCGTTTTTAGAGCCAGGGAAAAGGGAAGGAACCAGTAAAAGAGACAGTGAAGTAGCAGCCTCTGAGGCAGAAGGAAATTCAGCAGAGAGTAGTGCCCAAGATGCCAAGGGAAGAAAATATTTCTGGGGAGAAAGGGAGAGAGGGATCAATTATGTCAAATGCTGCTGATGGGACAAGTAAGGGGAAGATAGAAGATTCAACAGTGGCATCAATATCACTTGGATGTTAGTGACCTTGACAAGTAAGGGGTAAATGACTGACATAGGATCTTCTCCTGAAAGTTGGCTTCTGTATGAGTAAAGGGAATTGAGAACCCAACATGTAGTCAAGAGAAAGAAGATGAAGAATTTATGAAGAGAGATGTCTGAAGACAAATAAACCAAAGTTCCATGACCGTATGCGAGATCTCGCACTTTCCTGGCCTCAGTACTGAGTACTGCCAGGTGAGAGGTTGGTCTTGATCCTGTTTTCTCTTCTGAATAACGGGAACAGTAGTTGCAGGGTTAAGATTGGAATTCAATGAGTTAAAACATGAAATTTTAAAATACTTCATGGACATAGTAAGTTTTTAATAAATGTTTGCTATGATAATTGTACGATCATCATCATGTTCAATATTCTTCTCTTTAGTTTGGAAATTTCATGACTCCATATCATCGCCATCTTGCTAAGAACCAACCATCCCTGATGGCTAGTTCTACCGTGGTACTGCAGCAGTAGGGCAGATTTGCTTCCTGCCCAAATGTTAGTCATGGCTTCCTTGTAGTCTTCTCAATAAGAGGCAATTTTAGATCAAAGTAAAGTAGGTTAAAAAAGGGAGTTGGTAATGCTTTTCCCTTAGGTGAGTGGTCCTGTATTGATAACTGTGGATTGGTAGATACAGCAGGCTATAGTACTAGGGCTCTAATTGTAGGTCTACTTGGCTTGAAATAAAACTCTCTTGGAAAACTGGTCTCTGAGTTTGCTGTGACTTTGGAATTAGCTGCTCTTTGCTTGGTTGTATTTGAAGTGTTTACACTTCCCTCTCCAGCTAAAATTGCTGGGCTGACTTGGTTTCACTGGACTTTATATTACACCAGAGTGATTAATCCACTTGGTCTTTACCAAAGCCAGCCAGCATCTAAGTATCACTTGTAATTTCCACATCCAGTGAAGAAATTCATCCTACCCTGGAGATTGTACTTGATAAATGTTCAATCCTTACTTACGGTGCACCTGGGACCTTAGGAATAACATCAAAATAGTGAGAGATTTTTGAAGTTAATTTTTTGCTGCCCGTATCCATTTTTCATATTTGAGGGACGGGATTTATGGATATTGGACTGGGATTGATAAAACTCAGAGGGAAAGAAAGGGCCAAGAGAAATTGACAACTAGTTGGTTTCTCACTGGATTTATCTATCTTCCCTCCCCTGAGGCAATGATGGCAGAATGGAACCAGGACAGAGCTGCCTCTGCACCAGGGTGCATAGTCTTGAGGTGTATGTTGCTGCAGACGAGTGAGGGGAGAAGCTTTTGACCAGCGTCCATTGTCCTGCATCCACTTTCCAGTCTCTTTGAGGGTGTGTGTGTGTGTGTGTGTGTGTGTGTGTGTGTGTGTGTGTGTGTGTGTGTGTGTGTGTGTGTGTGTGTTGAGTCAGATATCTTTATTTGTACTTTCCAGATGTGGAAATTGATGTGCAGAGAGAATTAGTACCTTTGTAAAGCTGTACAATGGGTAAATAATAAAGCCAGAAATTTAATTCAGGTCAGCCTAATCCCAGTCTGTATTCTTAAACCCTACTCAACACGGCCTCCAAATGCAATCTTACTTTTTCAATTATACAATTCAATGGATTTTAGTATATTCAAGAGTTGTGCATACATCACCACAATCAATTTTAGAACACTTTTATCACCAAATAGAAACCTTATACCCTATAGATATTACCTCCTAAAACTAATATCCACTCCGTAGGGAGCCACTAAATTACTTTCTTTCTGTCGATCTGCTTATGCTGGATATTTCATACAAATGGAGTCATACAATATTGGCCTTCTGTTACTGGCTTCTTTCAATTAGCATGTTTTCAAGGTTCATCTATGTTGTGGCATATTGCAGCATGTGTCAGTAATTCCATTTTATTGCCAATAATATCCCCTTGTATGGGCATACCACATTTTATTTATCCATCAGTTAACGGATATTTGCACTGTTTCCATCTTCTGGCTGCTATGAATAATGCTGCTGTGAGCTTTTGTAAAAAAGTTTTTGTGTGGATGTAAGTTTTGATTTCTCTTGGGTAAAAACCGAGAAGTAGAATTTCTGTATCATATATGGTAACTCTATCTTTAATATTTTGAAGTACTGCCAAACTATTTTATAAAGTGGCTGCACCATTTATATTCCCACCAGCAATGTACGAGGGTTTTCAGTTTCTCCACAGCTTCACCAACTCTTTTTATTATCTGTCTTTTTAATTCTAGCCATAATAGTGGGTATGAAGTGGTATCTCATTCTGATTTTGACTTGTATTTCCCTGTTAGCTAATGATATTGAGCATCTTTTCATTGCTTATTGGCCATTGATTATCTTCTTTGGAGAAATGTCTATTCAGACCTTTTGCCCAATTTTTTAAAAAAATTTTGTCAATACACATTATGGCCGATTATTGTTGCCCCTTACCAAAACCTCCCTCCCTCCCCCCCACCCCCCCAACAATGTCCACTCTGTTTGCTTGTCATATCAACTTCAAGTAATTGTGGTTGTTATATCTTCTCCCCCCCCCCCGGTTTTTTTGTCTGTGTGTGTGTGAATTATATATTAATTTTTAGCTCCCACCAATAAGTGAGAACATGTGGTATTTCTCTTTCTGTGCCTGACTTGTTTCACTTAATATAATTCTCTCAAGGTCCATCCATGTTGTTGCAAATGGCAGTATTTCATTCGTTTTTATAGCTGAGTAGTATTCCATTGTGTAGATGTACCACATTTTCCGTATCCACTCATCTGATGATGGACATTTGGGCTGGTTCCAACTCTTGGCTATTGTAAAGAGTGCTGCGATGAACATTGGAGAGCAGGTATACCTTCGACTTGATGATTTCCATTCCTCTGGGTATATTCCCAACAGTGGGATAGCTGGGTCGTATGGTAGATCTATCTGCAATTGTTTGAGGAACCTCCATACCATTTTCCATAGAGGCTGCACCATTTTGCAGTCCCACCAACAATGGATGAGAGTTCCTTTTTCTCTGTAACCTCGCCAGCATTTATCGTTCATAGTCTTTTGGATATTAGCCATCCTAACTGGGGTTAGATGGTATCTCAGTGTGGTTTTGATTTGTATTTCCCGGATGCTGAGTGATGTTGAGCATTTTTTCATATGTCTGTTGGCCATTTGGATATCTTCTTTAGAGAAATGCCTACTTAGCTCTTTTGCCCATTTTTTAATTGGGTTGCTTGTTTTCTTCTTGTAAAGTTGTTTGAGTTCCTTATATATTCTGGATATTAATCCTTTGTCAGATGTATATTTTGCAAATATTTTCTCCCACTCTGTTGGTTGTCTGTTCACTCTGTTAATTGTTTCTTTTGCTGTGCAGAAGCTTTTTAGTTTGATATAATCCCATTTGTTTATTTTTCCTTTGGTTGCCCGTGCTTTTGGGGTCGTATTCATGAAATCTGTGTCCAGTCCTATTTCCTGAAGTGTTTCTCCTATGTTTTCTTTAAGAAGTTTTACTGTTTCAGGGTGTATATTTAAATCCTTAATCCATTTTGAGTTGATTTTAGTATACGGTGAGAGGTATGGATCTAGTTTCATTCTCCTGCATATGGATATCCAGTTATCCCAGCACCATATGCTGAAGAGGCAGTCCCTTCCCCAGTGAATAGGCTTGGTGCCTTTGTCAAAGATCAGATGGCAGTAAGTGTGTGGGTTGATTTCTGGATTCTCTATTCTATTCCATTGATCAGTGTGTCTGTTTTTATGCCAGTACCATACTGTTTTGGTTATTATAGCTTTGTAGTATAGTTTAAAGTCAGGTAGTGTTATGCCTCCACCTTAATTTTTTTTGCTCGGCGTTGCTTTGGCTATGCGTGGTCTTTTGTTATTCCATATAAATGTCTGGATAGTTTTTTCCATTTCTGAGAAAAATGACATTGGAATTTTGATGAGGATTGCATTAAATTTGTATATCACTTTGGGTAGTATGGACATTTTCACTATGTTGATTCTTCCAATCCAAGAGCATGGGATATCTTTCCATCTTCTTGTATCCTCTCTAATTTCTCTCAGCAGTGGTTTGTAGTTCTCATTATAGAGATTTTTCACCTCCTTGGTTAACTCAATTCCTAAGTATTTTATTTTTGGGCTGGCTATTGTAAATGGGCAGGCTTTCTTGATTTCTCATTCTGCATGTTCACTATTGGAGAAAAGAAATGCTACTGATTTTTGCATGTTGATTTTGTATCCTGCTACTGTGCTGAAATCATTTATCACCTCCAAGGGTTTTTTTGTAGAGGCTTTAGGCTGTTCGATATATAGGATCATGTCATCTGCAAACAGGGACAGTTTGACTTCATCTTTTCCAATCTGGATGCCCTTTATTTCCTTCTCTTCTCTGATTGCTCTGGCTAGTACTTCCAACACTATGTTGAATAGGAGTGGTGAGAGTGGGCATGCTTGTCTAGTTCCTGTTCTTAAAGGAAAAGCTTTCAGCTTTTCCCCATTCAGGATGATATTGGCAGTGGGTTTGGCATATATGGCTTTAATTATGTTGAGATACTTTCCCTCTATACCTAACTTATAGAGGGTCTTTGTCATGAATGAGTGCTGAATTTTATCAAATGCTTTTTCAGCATCTATAGAGATGATCATATGGTCCTTGTGTTTGACTTTATTAATATGGTGTATCACATTTATTGATTTGCATATGTTGAACCAACCTTGCATCCCTGGGATGAATCCCACTTGATCGTGGTGGATAATTTTATGTATGTGTTGCTGTATTCTGTTTGCTAGTATTTTAGTGAGGATTTTTGCTTCTATATTCATCAAGGATATTGGCCTGTAGTTTTCTTTTTTGGTTATATCGTTACCTGGTTTTGGTATCAGGATGATGTTTGCTTCATAGAATGAGTTTGGGAGATTTGCGTCTGTTTCAATCTTTTGGAACAGTTTGTAAAGAATCGGTGTCAATTCCTCTTTGAATGTTTGGTAAAATTCTGCTGTGAATCCATCTGGTGCTGGGCTTTTCTTTGTTGGGAGCCTTCTGATAACAGCTTCAATCTCCTTTATTGCTATTGGTCTGTTCAGATTTTCTACGTCTTCATGGCTCGTTTTTGGGAGCTTGTGTGTGTCCAGAAATTTATCCATTTCCTCCAGATTTTCAAACTTGTTGGCGTATAGTTGTTTATGGTAGTCTCGAATGATTCCTTGTATTTCAGATAAATCAGTTGTAATATCGCCTGTTTCATTTCTAATTTTTGTTATTTGAGTCTTCTCTCTTCTTTTTTTAGTTAGCCATGCTAATGGTTTGTCAATTTTATTTATCTTTTCAAAAAACCAACTTTTTGATTCATTGATCTTTTGTATTGTTTTTTGGGTTTCAATTTCATTAACTTCTGCTCTGATCTTAATGATTTCTTTCCGTCTGCTAACTTTAGGTTTGGATTGTTCTTGTTTTTCTAGTTCTTTAAGGTGAAGTGTTAGGTTGTTCACTTGCCATCTTTCCATTCTTCTGAGGTGAGCATTTAATGCAATAAATTTCCCCCTCAATACTGCTTTTGCAATATCTCACAGGTTTTGGTATGATGTATCATTCTTTTCATTAGTTTCAAGAAATTTTTTGATTTCCTACCTGATTTCTTCTTGGACCCATATGTCATTAAGTAGAATGCTGTTTAACTTCCATGTGTTTTATAGTTTCCAGAGTTTCGTTTGTTATTAATTTCTAGTTTTAATCCATTGTGGTCTGAGAAAATACATGGCCCTTTGCCCAATTTTTAATTGGAATTTTTTCTTTTTATTGAGTTGAAAGAGTTCTTCATAAATCCTAGATACAATTTCCTTGTTGTATGTATGATTTGTATATATTTTGTCCTATTCTGCACATTGTCTTTTCAATTCCTTATGGTGTCTATCTTAGTCTGTTTGGGATGCTATAACAAAATACCATAAATTCAGCAGCTTATGAACAACAGAAATTTAGTACTCACAGTTCTGAAGGCTGGTGGCCCAGGATTTGGTGTCTGATGAGGCTTCCTCACAGATGGATATCTTTTCACTGCAACCTCACATGGTGCAAGGGGAGAAGGAGCTCTCTCAGGCCTTCTTTAATAAAGTCACTAGTCCCATTCGTGAGGGCTCTGCTTTCATGCCCAGTCACCTCCCAAAGACACCACCTCCTAATATGTATGACCTTCAGGGTTAGAATTTCAACATAAATTTTGGAGCGACACAAACATTTGCACATAGCAGTGTCCCTTGGAGCATAAAAGTTTTTCATTTTGATGAAGCTCAATTTAGTTTTTCTTTGGTTATTTTTGCTTTTGGGGTCATATCTAAGAAACCATTGCCAAAATCAAGGAAGGACTTGCATCTGAGTTGTTAAAAGCCCACAACTCTGTATAATCTCAGGTTTCTGACTTAGGAACAAATACACTGTGTGTTAAAAATGTTATTTTTAGAATACAGAGGTTCTTGCCTAACCCCCAATTCTCAATGCTGGGCACATGCCGTAACTTGAACACAGTTACTGAGATAATATATTTAAATCAATAATTGGACTAGATTTTGCTATGATAGAAACTAAGTCAAAAATAACCACCAATTTCCTCAAGACAAAAGGTTAGGAACAGTCTCTTTTTAATATTTGTTTAAAAACAACATGATTAGGACACAATTTAAAGTGATATTCTAAGTGTCTTAATGGAGAAAGAAAACAGATTCTGATACAAGATGCTGGGCAGGACATACATGTCTATTTTCCTTGAAATCTTTTAAAATGACAGAAAAGTGGTAAGTCAAGAATAAGTTCATATATACTGAAAATAGGAGGTGAGTACATGAAGGGGTGAAAGATTTTTAGTAACATCTGGAATGGAAGATAGGTGAGTTTTACTAGAGAAAAGTCAGGGAGAGAAAGAGAGACACAGCTCAGAACATGCACAGAAGAAGATTGCAAAAAGTTGAGAACATTTCACAAGGCGAGAGCCTGGAATCAGTAGACATAAGAGACAGAGCCGGAGGTGAGCCAGAGGTGGGGGCTTGATTGGAGACCTGATTACAGGATGGCTGGGTAGACTGGCCGTGCCTTCTCTCACCTAGCTTCCAGAATACCGAGGGAGTGTTACCCTCAGGCTGGAACCAGAAACTACCCTTTAGAGGGTCCAGGGCTTGCAGAGTGGGGACTGGCTCCTCAGAACAGACCCTCTTTTTCTAGTACTGGGGCCCAGCTGCCCTGAAGTAAAGCTTGAGGGCCAGGGCCCTGACCTTACACCCAGGTCATAAGGCCAGCATTCTCATCCATGAACAGGCCCTAAAAGGCAGAGGCAGCCCACATCAGCTACCCATGGCAGTCAGTCCAATCCTTCATTCACACATGGGGGGAAAGCTATTGGCACAAAAGATAAGATGGACAACAGAGCAAGGGACACAAAGGAAACGGATGATTCAAGGAAGAGAAGGGAATTTTAAATGAATAAGATACTGTATCCATAAAACAAGAAAAGGCTGCTGTTCAAGAACAAGAAAGAATTTACGGAAATTGAAAACATCATGGTCAAAATAAAAAATTCAATAGAAAGACTGGATCAAACAGTTCATTAAATCGCCCAGAACATAGAACAAAAAATCAGAAAGATAAAGTGTGAGGAAAAGTGAAGGAATGTGGAAAAACAATATAAGAGGGCCCAAATCTACCCAATCTACTATGATTTCCAAAAGGTTAGTAATTTGTCATTATCCAAGAAAAAAAGAAAGGAGGAGATTTTTCCACAGCTGAAGAATGATAAGAATTTTATAAAAACAGGCTCCTATAAGGTACCCAGAGAAATTAATTTTTTAAAAAGACTCACATTTAAATATACTCTTGTGAAATTTCTTTTGTCAAGGCTAAAGAAAAGAATACTTAATGTTTGTGGGGTGGTGGGTGGGCAGGAAAAATTAGCCCCAGTGATGCAAAAATCAGGTTGGCATCAGATTTTTTCACTGGAACATGAGAGAATACCTTCAGAGTTCTAATGGAAATTGATTTTTAACAATTCTATTCCCAGCAAAAACTATCAACCAAATGGAAGACTAAAAGGGTTTTTAAAAAGCCCTTATTTGAATACAATGTATTTCCCAATAATTTATTTCAGTAAGATAAAAGAAAGAGAAAGACCTGGAATTCAAGAAACAACCAAACCCAGATGCTCAATACAAAGTAAAACTAGAAAAAACAAAAACTAAAAAATCCCCATGGTAAACACATCCAAAAAAACCTTCAGCAAGATGATATTAAAAAACAGGTTTTAAAAGCTAACAACTCAAGTTATATTAGCAAGTCAGGAGGCTCTGGAAAGAATACCTTCAACAGGAAAATAAATCTCCTGTAAAATGCTGATGATTCTGCATTAACTTAGGGAGAAAGTCAAGGCACATTATAATAATACATGATAAAAATTCGGTGCCCTGCTTTCTCTACTTCCTCCTCCTCCTCCCAGTTTGGGTGTGTACATTTCTTTCCTATTTGCACAGGTTAAAAAACATGGAATAGCAACACTTTCTATGAGTCTAAACGTATGTTAAAACCTAAGCTCTATGACGGCAGGGATGCTTTGGCTGCTGTGTTCATTGATGTATCCCTAGCTCTTAGAACAGTGCCTGGCACAGAGTATGTAATCAATAAATAGCTTTTATTTGAAATGAATGGAATTGATTATATAATGAATAATATACTTTTAACTAAAATATTATACATTCTGGCTATGTTTATACTTAACAAACAGCCGACACACAGAAAAATCAAGTATATTCATATAAGAAAGTATCAATTCTATAAAATTTGACGATGTAAAATTAACTATATGAACTGAAGCTGTGACATTGGGAGTGGCCGTGGGGGGAGGAGAGGGGGATGGGAAGTCAGGACTGTTAATTTCCTCATTGTCTTAAAGGGAAGTCAAGAGATACTGTCTAAAACAGGATGAATCGAGAAATGCAAGGTTGAATGTATCGTGGAAAGCTATAGAAGTATCCATCAAAGTGGTAACAAAATAAAATACAGCTGGCAGTCCTTGTTCAGGGGGAAGTGTAAGTGAGCCAAGAGTCTCATCTTTCCTTAGGGAGAGCAACAGATACACTGAAAGGTGATACATAAGAAATAAAGGGCTAGTAAATTATTTTTGTGGAGAATGGCCTCAGAACGATTCAAAATAGAAAGAAATTTAAGCTATTACCTTTCGGGAATGCCATGGAGAAAAACCTTTCCTTTTTTAAAAAAAATTGCTCTCCTGTGCCAACTGAATTTTTATTGCCATGTGTCCATACGTTAAAAGTGATATTTTTAATTTAAAATTAGTTTCTAAGGAAAGAGGAGAGTTTTTAGGACAGGAAAACAAGGATGCAACAGTTTGCAATTACGTGCTGCCCACCAGCCAGGGCCGGCAAACAGTCTGCAAACATTATCTGCGGCGAGTGTCAGAATCGACATTTGCCAGACGGAGAAGTTCAGACGAAGATGGAAGTGACTTGCCCATTTTCAGTGCATCTGTGACCAACCCAGTGATAAAACCCAGGTTTCCTGGATTCAGAGTCCAAAGACAGATTTGGATAGATTTTGCGTTAGAAAAACCACAACATTTTGATATGATGACAGTTAGGGAAGAAATCCAAACTAATAGATGGCACATGCTGTGTTTAGGGCTTGGAAAATGCCTGTATTTTTCCATCCAATAATCTGGTGCCAAAATACACACTACCTGTCAAGAAAAAGGCCAGTGCTTCTCTGAAGCACCTGATGAGAATATATATTATTTTGAGGAGTTATGCGTGCAAAGATAAAAAATGACCATCACGGTAACAATCTCAATTAATTTTAAGTTTAATACACGTACTTTGTTTCACTATATATATAAAGATATCTGCCATTTTATGGCCACTTAGGAAACAGTCTATGGCTAATTAGCTTGATAAGTAACTCTGTTTATTCTGCCATACGACTTTTTTAGTAATTCAGAATACTAGCACAGGTGGAAAGGGAAAAAAAATTGACTGATCTGGCATCATTTTACTTATTGGTTTTACTCTTAATATGAATTTTTTAATATTAATTTTTTTTTTTTTTTGGCCTGGCTTCCTCATTTAGGTAGAAAACTGGAGGGGAGAGGATTCATTAAATGATTATAATAGATTCCTCTTGCTTTGTCACTATAGTTCCCTTCCCCTTCCAACTTACTTCCAAAACCACACACAAACGCTTCTGAAAGCAGGTCTATACCAGATGATAGTGTCCCAGATGACCCAATGAGTCATGCACTCTGCGGAAAGTGAGCACTGGACCGAGGCTTCTGCAGAGCCCTGCATCATCCCGCAGCCTGGCCAGCTCCTTCCTGTCCTTCTGATCTCATCCCAAGGGTCATTTCCTCGGGAAAGTCTTCCCTGAACCCCCAGGCTCAAGATTCTCTGATAGTCTACTTTTTCTTTAACACACACCACACAGTTTATAATTCTTTTTTTTTTTTTTTTGAGTTTCAATATTTTATTAAAATAGCATATTTAACCATGGTTAACCAAGAATATGTTATCTTTATCCCCCCCACCCCAAATATGCAGCACAACACAGTAGGGATTTCAAATATACTTGATCATGATAACCAACAGAGATATTTCAAAGTCAAGTTCGTAACTAAAAACTAGACCTTGGAAAAATTCTGAATTAGAAAAAAGAAACATAAACCTCTCAAACAGAATTCTTTTATCTGCCCGAAAATAAATGCCGGGGCACCACCTGCTTGACAATACTGCTAGGTTCTTTTTTCTTTATGCATAGTATAATGTCTCATAAGTACCTACTTTCATAAATAAAATCAGTATTTTTCATCTCATTTAATGTTCCTTTTCAGCTTCACAAAGAAACCAGTAAATAAAACTGTCAATGACAGTCACGACATAAGTTCTCACAGCAACGTGAAAAACTTGAAAATATGCTGAGATGCATCTACGCTATTTTACGTAAAAAGATTCAAAAAGTGCAAGGCAAAATCTGCAGTTTTTTGAGGGGAGTTTTAGGCACATCCATTTCATTAAAGCAAGCCTCAGAATGAAATTCCAGTTTGTTCTTCATGACAACAGTTTTAAGTCTTTTTTAAGAAACAAAAACAAAAAATACATCCCGTGAGTGTAAAACAGGGAGCCCGTGCCCTGCGCGTGAGGGCTCCGTTGTGGCGGGTCCGTCCTTTTTTATCCTGGCAGGCTTTGGTTGGGGGTGTACTGGTCATTTGCCTGGTACTCGGGTTCTTTACGGAAGTAGCGAATGGCTTGGTTCAGACCTTCCTCCGGGGACCACAGGCTCCCGTCCTAGCATCAGCTTCGCTTTTTGATGTCTGGTTTGCTTTTCTGTGGGTCGTCCTGGGCTTCAGAGAGAAACTGGATTTCACTTCTGCTACCAACAAGGTTCTTAATTAACTGAGCAAATTCTAGGACTGTGTGTGCTTCTGGGTTCCCCCGGCTGACGGGGCTGCTGACGTTGCCGTTCGTGAGAGCCACCAGGCCGTTCACCAGGTCGCTGACGTACTGGAACGCCCCGGTCTGAGACCCCGATCCGGACACCGTGAGCGGCTGCCCTGGGCGCCTGCAGGATGAAGTTGCCGACCGACCACCCGCCCGTCGTTCATGTGCACGCGCGGCCCAGAGGTGTTGAAGATTCTGGCCACTCGCACTTCCACGCCTTCCTGCTGCGTGTCGCACAGCACATGGTCTCTGCCACTCGCTTGCCTTCGTCATAGCAGGCCCGGGGGCCTGTGGGGTTCACGTGGCCCCAGTAGTCCTCGCTCTGAGGGTGGACTTAGGATCTCCAGACACCTCCGACGTGGAGGCCAGGAGCACACGGGCACCGACTCGCTTGGCCAGCCCCACAGTTCGGCGTCCCGATTGTACTGGTCTTTAACGTCTTGATAGGATTGTACGTGTCGTTTGGAGGACAGGCTGGAGATGCCAGATGGTAAATCTGGTCGACTTCGGTGTACAGGGGCTCCAGCACATCGTGACTGATCAGCTCAAAGTTCTCATGGCCGAGCCAGTGCTCCACGTTCCTCCTCCTGCCTGTGAAGAAGTTGTCCACCACAGTCACCTCGTGGCCATGCATCATGAGCTTGTCAGTGAGACGGGAGCCCACGAACCCCGCGCCTCCAGTTCAAAATTCTCCTACGATCCTTTTCTGATAAAAACTTTACCGGCGGGTATTTCTGGGTGAAGCTTTTTTCCAAATCTCTGATGCTCTCTCTTAGTGGCTCAACAATCTCTTCAATCTTGCTTTCGATTTTTAGTTCACTGTCTTCCTGGATAGACCTCATATTAACCAAGTTTCCCCAAACAGAGGCGACGTAGGCGAGCAGGGCGATGCCCAGCAGCAGCTTCATCCTCCCGCGGTTGACGGCAGACACGAGGCGCAGTCGCGCCTTCCTCACCATCCCCGGGACCCGCGCGGGTCCAGGGCCCTGCCGCACAGGGCGCCGCCGGCTGCACAATGAGCCCCGGCGACGGCTGCAGCCCGGCAGAGCCCCGCCCCCGCCGCCTGCGCGACCCCACCCCCACAGTTTATAATTCTATGTCTGTGTAATTAATTGTTTAAGGCCTGCTTTTCCCAACATACTATAAACTCAGTGAAGACCTGAAACTCTTCAGCAGATGATTTGGCTAAGTCTGGCCTCAGGTTCAGACAAGTCCTTTGTAGTCAAATAGGATACAACCAAAAAGAAAAAGGCTTTTGCATAATGAGTTGTCTTCCAGGAAAGACTCAGCTCCAATGATATTTTTGTTGCTTTCTAAAGCCACAGACTTCTATGAACTGCTCCTCCCATGACCATCACCAACCCATGAGCAGTAGAAGACAGGGGGGTTGCACTGAAGAACAGTACCTCCTGTAATTCCTGCACTGTTGTGATTTATGCAGCCAAGTGTTGCATTAGACAAGAGCAATTAGGAACAGCAATAGACATAGAAAGAGCAACAGAAAAAGTGTTGATTAACTCTAGACAGCATAATTAGTCTTCTATTTCTGTGAATAAATTACCACAAACTCTGTGGCTCGGGAGTCTGAGCACAGTGTAGCTGGATCCTCTGCTCAGGGTCTCACAAGGCTCCAATCAAGGCACTGGTTGTGTGCAGTTCTCATCTGACACTCAAGGTCCTCTTCCATGTTCCTTCAGGTTGTCGGCAGAATTCAGTTCCTGGTGGTTGTAGGCATGAGTTCCCCTTTTCTTGCCAGCTGGGGCTCACACTCAGCTCCTGGAGGCCACAGGAGTTCCTGACCACATGGTCCCCACAGGCCGTTTGCAGCATGGCTGTTTGCTTTCCCCAGGCTGGCAGGAGCACACCTCTCTGACTTTCTCTACCAGAGAAAGCTCTCTGTTTTTGAAGGGCTCACCTGATTAGGTCGGGTCCACCCCGGGTCAGCTCCCTTTTGCTATGTGATGTCATATCACCACAAAAGTCATAGCTCATCGGATTCACAGGTTCCATTCACACTCAAAGGGACTACGCAGGACATGAGCACCAGGAGTGGGAATATTGCGGGTCGTTTTAGAATCCTGCCTCCCACAGAACAGCTACTAACACTAACAAAGCGTTGAGTGCTTAGTCATTGCCAGCACCGCACCGTGTTAAGTGCTTTTCAGCATTGAATCTTTAAAACAGCCCATGAGGTAAATTCTAACACTGTCCTTGTTTTATAGGTGAAGAAACCGAGGCTTATGGGCCAGGTGACATTGCCTCATTTCGTGTAACCAGCATCACCTAGGTTTTGAACTCTGGTCTTTCTGACTCCAGAACCCATTCTTGTTCACTTTGCCTCCCAAAGCCCGTTCTCCTGTAACCAGTGGCATGATGATATCGCTGTTTTATGAATGTAAACACCGGTTTGGGAAGATTGAATAACATACTCAGGACCACCCAGTTGGTCAGTGACACGTCAGCCTTCCGTCTAATCTTCTCCCTCTCGGTCCCACACCGTTGGCATCCCAGGTAATCAAAGGATATTCTCAAGTTGCTTGTCAGCTAGAAGAAACCTTAGTCATGAAACCAGCATGTTTCTGTCTCCAAGCCTTGGTCGAATTACATAATACACGTTATCAGTTCTATTTCTTTTAACCTGTAGTGAGTGAAAAGCAGTGTTTTATTCCCATGCTGAGAAAAATTATCTAAGGGCACCTGACAATCACTCCGTCAGAAGTTTCATTAATACTTAGCACCAGGAGAACATACTCCCCCCAGGGTGGTGAACGGCTGGTGATACTAACTTCCCCTCCTCTGTGCATGTATACTTTTAAATGCAGATCAAAGCAAATAATTATTCAGGGGAGAGGATATGTTTCCTTGAGACTAATATTGTTTTTCATTACTTCTTGCAAGGAGACAAAATAGCTTTGGCCAAGACCTGTTAACAGATACAATTATCCATTGCAAATGCCAGCACAATACTTACCTGGCAGGGGAGATACCATGATCGCAAATGCCAGCACACTGCCCCCACCTGTGCTTTGGCATGCAGAGGTCAATCGTCCTTGACAGTGGTGTCCACCTTATTTCTCCTGTTTTTTCCAATGCCTACAAATGTCAGTAGTAAAACTGATGCACAGACAGCCACTAAAAAGGCATAGTTGTCTCCAGTACCTGATGTCTAACCTTCTTTGTCCTGCAACTGTCCTTCAGGAAAGAAAGAGAATGAAGTTTTCTGAAAAGTTTCATTTGAGTGCCCTGCCAGGTCATGGTTTGGGTATGACTGCGTTCCTCTGTTAACCTCCTGTTGGCAGCAGCGCTCCCAGGGCTGCAGCTAGCCCCAGGCAGCAAGAGGAGCCTCCTTCCTCCTGCCCCTTAAGGACTAGGTTTGGTAATATTTCCCTCGGCACTGCCACACCTAAGTAAATAGTTCTTTTTTAATATAAAAATATACTTAACCAGGAACCCTGACTGATAATCACTCTAAACTCTTACTAAAATTATTGATTTAAGCAACAAGTAAAAACTGGTGTTAAAGGCATTAGCATACTGTCGAGGGGGAATTGGACATTTATATATTGCCCAAATAACACCAAACAGATTAATTTTGGGTCACAAGGGGGGAAAACATAACACTACCACGGAAGGGTAAGACTGTTGATTGGTCAATGCTTTGATCCCTAATCGTGGGTCAACCAGAAAATATGTATCTCATGACAAAATACAATATGAAGTACACATCTCCTGTGACATAACCTAGTTAACAAGGTTGGCATTGAATCCATCATGCCTTTGCATTTTAAGTTTATAAGAAATGAGAGGGTTAGAGATTAAGCTAAATGAAGGCACAAGGAAGCAACTAGTCAAATCTAGGAGGCGGGTTGTTCTATGGGCTAACTGGCCAAATCCATTTAGGCCAAATTCATGTACCAAGCACACTGTCATGTCTATGCTGGGCACAAGGGCTTAAGATATATCCATGTAATGTATAGGCCTGGATTGGTTTCTAATTGGACAAATCAGCTACAAGGACATTTTGGGGATGATTTAGGTAATTAAACATAGACTGGGTTCTAGATAAAGCATACTGACACATATTGACATGGAAAGTTTCAGATCGTTAACTGAAAAAAAAAAAAACAATTTACAAAACAGTACTGTTCTCATTTTGTAAAAAGATAGGTGTCTGTGTGTATATGTATATATGCATGATGGAGTCTGGATGTGTTGTCCCCTCCAAAACTCATGTCGAAATCTGATCCACAACGTAGCAGTGTTGGAAACTGATTGAGTCATGGGGGCGGATCCCTCATGAATGGATTAATGCTGTCCCTGGGGGAGGGGGGATTAATGAGTGAGTTCTCGCTGGATTAGTTCCCTCCAGAGCTCGTTCCTTAAAAAGACCCTGGCACCTTCTCTCTCTCTCTTGCTCCCTCTCACCGTGTGATCTCCTTGTACCTGCCAGCTGCCTGCCACTTTTCCACCATGAGTAGAAGCAGCCTGAGGCTCATGCCAGATGCAGCTGTCCCAGAATCATAAGCCAAATAAACCTCTTTCCTTATAAATTACCCAGTCTCAGGTAATTCTGTTATAGCCACACAAAACAGACTAAAACACGGCATAAATATTTGGGAAAGATACAATAAGATATTAACAATGGTCTCCTCTGGATGGTGGGAATCGTGTATTTCACTTTTCTTATTATTTTTGTGTATCTGTACATATGCTGCTTTGTGATTATAAGAGGTTTTTAATTTAAAAAGAAAGAAAGAGAAGTTATCCGTGTAGGAGTTGTAATCAAAGCCAGGGGAGTAAATGAAATTGCCCGGGGAGGGCATAGGAATAAAAAGAAGGCTGGGGAAACAGCTTTTAGAACCATCGAGATTTCAGGGAGAAGACTGCAGAAGGAGAGCCGGCCAGAGACGGAAGAGGAGCCAGGAGAGAACAGCAGCAGCAGGAAAGCCCGGAGGAGAGTGTTCGCAGAAGGGGACAGCCACGTGTCTCAGCTGCTCCGGGCAAGCAGCGTGAAGATTAAAGGGGCCCCTGGACGTTCTGGCAAGAAGTCCACGGAGACTTTCCCATGGAGCGGCGAGGAACAAGAGGCTGCTCCTGCAAGAAGCTGACAGTGGAGGGAAGGAGAGACGCAGGCAGTGATTGGAGGGGGGCGCGGGGACCCATCTTTGCACAAGGAGGGGACTTGTCGCTCAGCTTGCGTTCTACATAATGGAAAACTTCTGGAACGCTGCTCCTTTACCCAGAATACAGCGTGCGTGGCGCCTCCGGGAGGGCATAAAGAGAAGGACCTAGGAAGCAGGCAGCGGGACGAGTGGGTTGGAAATGGGGGAATTAAGCAATTTGTAGACTCGTTGGAAAAGGCCAGTGGGGACGGAAAGATTGAAAATCTAAGCGGAGACGGAAGGATGACTCACCGCACAGGACCCAGGAGTTCACAGAGGAGCGGACGGGTGGAGAGCACAGGAGGCAGATGAGGCTCCTGGAGGGCTGAGTCATCAGGGCAGGGGCCAGGACCAGAGCACACAACGCCGGTGAGGATTAGCACTTGCAGGTATACAAGGCCACTGCAAAAAGTTCGCGGAAAAATATGTAATACAGATCTTTCCGCGAACTTTTCCAAGTACCTTTGTACTTTGGAAGCAACTTTCCCAAGTGGCAGTGGGCTGCAGTTGGGACTGCTGCACGGCTCATTAGCAGGTGTCAGACGCGTGGGCCCCGCACAGCACTGGGGCAGGGCCTGCCAACGTGATGGGATTTAAGGGGTGGCCAAAGACCCGTCACCCTGGAGTATCTCCCAAGGGCTTTTCGTAAGGCCAACCAACCTGATAAAGTGAACAGCTAATGGACACTCTGAGTCGGCAGACGAAGAGTTTGCAGTCTGTCTTACTGCCACGGATTGTTTTTGAACTTCACTTGAACTAGCCTCAAGGAACATTTACCAAATACCCACAGGGCAAAAAGGGCACTGTGCTCAGTGCGGCCCACACATTTCATTTGATCAAGAATCTATTTAGAGAAGGGCTGGCATATTCTGAGACTGTGCCTGCTATGAGAAAGACACATCAGTTCTCTGTGCTGGAACAGAGAACTTCCTCCCTGAAAAATAAGCCCGATGGAGGAATTAAAGTGCCATGTTGACTATGATCATGTCTTTTCTTTCTGTCCTCTCTTCACCCCAACACTGAGCCAAAGAGCCCCAGTGTCTTCTCCCATCCCACAGAGTCCTGCCTCGATGCCACTAACCACACAGCAACTATCCCTGGGGTCAGCAGGTCTCAGGTGTGCACAGGACACTCCAAACCAGAGCTTGGAGGAGACCACAGCCGTCTTCCAGGGGACTCAGCAGCTGCTCAGAGTTGAGCAGCTCAGAGAACGTTAATCAAAGCTTAGTATTCCCAAGTGCCCTGCCAGACTGCTCTGGGACAGGCTGTTGGCAGGAGGGTTTTCCCGCGGGTGCCCGACACTCATCTTCCCAATTTCTCCTTTGAGCACTACCTTGCAGAAAAGCAGTGCTATCCTCCATTTCCCCACAGCTTTAGGAACTTTGGCACTTTGTACAAATGTGTACAGACTGTAGAGACTCCAGCCCAGAGATGGGAGGGGTTGCTGCAAGGTGCTGGGCCATGAATTACAGCTCAGTGGGGATGGGGAAGGAAACAGTAACTCAGAGAGGAGCTCCACAGCTAAAGCAAACAGGAAGGTTTTGGTGGGAGAGTCCCTGAGAGGAAATGACTCAGTGGTTTGGAAAGAGTGGGCCATCCACGGAGACGGAGGGGAGCCAGTCCAGAGGGCCCTCTGGGGAAGGGCAGGCCTTTCTCTTTGGTGCCCAAGACGTAGAATCCAGCTTCTTTCTTCACTCAGGGTGGGAGCAGCTGTAGCTACAGGATTGAGAAAAGCATCCTGATTTTCAGTCTGGGGGGAGGTTGAAACCACATGGTCAAGAATCTGTCTGGAGAAAGCTGGAAGATTTGGGGGCTGTTCCTGCAATGGGGGTGCCTTAAACCGAGACCTTTGTCCCCCCCAAAAAAAAGCCAGATAAAAAAAGAACTATGTTTTTAAGAAGAGCTATTCAAAAGAATTATTTTTAAGAAGTGATTTTTGAATTAGCAAATGCATTTCCTCTCTGATGTGCACCCCAGGTCTATAACATATCATAGTGAACATTACGCCTGATTCAAAAATCAGGGTATAGCATTTGACTAAAAAGTTTTTTCTTCAGATTCCTGAATCTGTGTACATGAAATGCCTTAAAATGGTATGAAATACTCAGTCACAAACGTATCTAAGCGAATTTATTAAAAATTATAGCACTGCATGAAATTGGAAGCGTCCTGGAAAATCTGGGATGAATGAAATCTGCGTTTTGAACTGAAGCATATCTGAGAAGAGCTGAGGAAGGAAACTTTACAAATGCCGTTTATGAGTTTCTTCACAGGAGACCCTGAAGCCCGTCCCGCGCTCTTGAGTGAAGAGCCTGTGGAACCTGGAGCCAGGGAAGTGGCACTGCTGTGGGCTGCTGTCCACCGCGCACCCAGTCCGATGTCCGGCAAGGACGGTGTGTCAGTTTCTCTCCTCTCTCCACCCCCTCTCAGGTGGTGCATGGAAAGACGTCCCAGCGTTTGACAAGTGCCAGTCAGTGCCAGTCACTGAAAACACCTTGCCGTCTGGCAGACATTTGGGGATTGAGCAGACATGGCGCTTGGGTTCCTTTAGAAGGGCATGAGCCCTGCCCCTCTCACACAGGTAAGTGGGTGAGGACAGAACCCAGGGCCAGCCAAGCACCCTGCACGCCAGCAGTGGCGGGCCCTTCCCTGGCTGGAGAGGAAGCTGTGAACAGTCTGGGAGGGAGGAACTCGTACTGCTGAACGAGGGAGAGCCAGAGCCTGGTCATTTTGGAAGAGTGAAAATCGAGAGCAGTAAAGAGGGGGAAAATGTAAAACACAATGAACTGTGGAGCCCCCGGTCCATTCTGTTTGACATGAGGAGCGGCCTTGGCAGAAAGAGTGTGAGAACATCAGTTATGTTACAAATGACCGTGAGGAGCTTCCCAGCCTTCGCTGATGCGGCAGGCAGCTCCTTCAGGGACTTAAAAGGGCATTTTATAAGCCACTCACCAAGGACCTCCTGCAAGGAGGAGGGGGACGATGCTCTTCATTTCCACCTAAACCCAGCTTTCAATGCTGTCACTTCTGGGTACCCTGGCTTTTTCTAAAAAGGCCTCTGTCTTTTAAATTTCATCATTTACACTACTTGCTTCAGTGACTCTGAACTTGGCATGCCGCTGTGTGGTTTTGCTGCTGTCTGAGTCACATGCTTTTCCCAGCATTACCTAGCAGGGCTTGGAGTCCAGCCTCAGGAGGAGGGAGCCAAAACTTCCCATTCCAGTGACCAAAGCTGGCTGGTGGCTCCTGTCATCGGAAATGCACTCTCTTTCTTAAGGTCTCTGTTCTAATTCTAAATTAGCCTTGAAAAAAGTTCACATCATGGGCCATGGGGAGACTTCAGATCAATTCAACATAATACATATTTGGGCACTTACTGTGTGCCAGGCATGATGAGGGATTCTGAGGTGAGTTGACCCTTAGTTTCTGCTCTCCTGGGCCTTGCTGCCTACAGGGGAGACCAGCTCCAGCAGCCTGTGAGTCGAGCTAGGCTGGTTTCATGGAAATGGTTCATTGTTCATGTGTTCATTCAAAAACATTTCTTGAGCACCTACCATGTGTCGTCACCTTTCAATAACCTGTAGATACAGCAAGGGGCAAGAATGTGGGATCTGAAGTTGACAGAACTGGGTGAGAAACCCACCTCAGACATGATTGTGTCCTGAACTTACTGAACTCCAGATTTCTCATTTTTAAAATGAGAATCATAAGAACAATCATATTAATAACACTGTCTATTTGCACAGTTCTTGTGAAGTCAAGAGGTAGCTATAACAGGCACTCAGTAAATGTTGCTGATTGGTTGTTCTGTACATTGATGAACGAATATGTGTGATGGTTGGATATGCAATGGAGGAGGTAAAGAAGATTAATTTCATTTTCTGCTGTGTATAGCCAAATGCACAAGTATGGCAGAAGGAGAAATAAAGCTGTGTACAGAGAGGCGGCATTCTAGACTAGGGGATGCCCGAAGCAGTGTTCTTCAAAGGTCCACAACTTTCCTAAGAGAATGTTTTAATTTTTCATTTTAAAACTACAGTTTGATGATTATCTCATATACCTATATGCCAATATATACATACATATATAAAGTACATATAATAAATATCTGTTCTTGAAAGCTCATTTATTCTAAGTTATCTGAATGTCCAGTTTATAAGCCAGCACCACATGACTTCAGCCTGCATGTTTGTATTTGTGAGCACATTAATGCTAAGTAAAGCAACTTTATTTCTCAGGGAGAAAGAAGAGAGGTGGGCTTAACATATAAATGTGTTTACATCTGCTGAAAGCTAAAAAAAACCCAGCAGGGTGCATTTTATACAAAGGAAGGTTTAGAAGTAGTTTGGACAGAGAAAAGCTAAGAGATGACAGAGGATGTTTGCACCAGGCATGTGGTACTGTGGTTGGGCTGATTTCCAAAAAGCGTGGCCTTGGACAGTCAGTTCCATATAGTGTGTGAACAAAGGTTTCATTTTAGCAAAACAATATTATGTCGTACTTCATCAGTGTTATTAACTATCATTTTACTGGTTTTAAGACTTTTTTGATAATTAAATCATAAATTTGTTAGTGTTACATAAGCAGTACAGTAGAATGAGTTAATACCTGGTTTCATATTACACTGATTTGAATAGCATATGAATAAAAATAATTTAAGTCTAACCTTGGGGTCCACTAGGCCTCTTAAAGGGAGGATGTATTCTAGGTTTAAAAGAAGGCCGCTGGACTCCCTCCCGGGTGTAGTGGAAATAAGGGCTGGCTGGAAGTGCCACTTTTTTGGAGGAGGACCTGTGTCTGCAAATTCCTGGGAACATTCCCGAAATGAGGCTATCACAGAAGAGCTTAGAAGGGTGCAAAAGAACATGTGTCATTGAGAACAGATCCTCTTTCCCCAACTTTCTCACAGCTGACCCTCCTGACTCTCAGAGACCTCACCTCCTATTGCTTCTTTCTGCTTTATCTGCTTACTTGTTCAGCAAGCTGGAGTTTTGCCCTGCGCCATCTATTGTGCTAAGCACTGGCATACAGCAGTGAATGCAATGGACATGCTTCCCACCCCCAAGAAGCTTACAATGGAATGGACCATCCTATTTAAACTTTAATTCTCAGCTCTCACTTCTCATCCCTTTCCACAGACGTGTCTTTAGAATCAGGCACCAAATTTCCCCGCCACTTCTGCAAACAAACAAAATTATTTTGATTTATTTCAACCACATACATAGAAGGGAGCATATCCCAGGTGTGTCTTGAACATTTTCTCCAGCCTTTTTCCTCAGTGCTTGTCTAAGTCTAGGCCAGGTGCCTACGGAAAGCAAGGGCTTTGGAATTAGGGAGCCATGAAAATTTAGGTCAGTTCTTAGAAACAAAACATGAGGCAGAGTTTTGAAGATACACGATTTGTTGGTTTATTCAGGAAGAACTCGGGAGGGAGGAAGGGAAGCAGGAAATGAAGGGGAAAGAGTGGAGCAAGAATGCGGTCTCAGAAAAAATCAGATTTGAACCACAGAGCACAAAGCGTTCTGGAGCATAAACGATATCACAGGCTTTCTGTGGTGTGTGTGTGTGTGTGTGTGTGTGTGTGTTGGGGTGAGGGGTGATTGGGGGACAACCACCCAGCAGAGGCAGCTCCCATCAGCTGTAAGGGTAATTTCCAGAGAAGGGAGAAGCTGTGAGCTGTTGGCTCATTACCTCTGTACTCCTTCCAAACCTTCCCAACCACAGCACACATGTAGCCATTTCTTCTAATCTTTGTCCTAGGTTGATGAGAACACCAGACAGGTAAAGGAATCTGAGTGGGACACCAAATGAATCCAGCACTCAGAGGTTCAGACGTAGGGTTCACCTTCACAAGGCAGCATGACTGTTATCAGAGAAGACTATAAAAAGCACCTAGTGCAGTAGCTGTCCCTCTCTCTCCCTTCAGGCACTACAGGCAGTTCTTGACACACCAGCCCAATCAGAAAATCCACCTGATGTATACTTCTGGTTAAGCAGGAAGGTGAAATATTTCACTGAAACCCAGTCATGCCTTACACGTATTCTGCACCCCAGTCCCCAACCACAAGGAGGAATCCAAACTCTACCTGGCTTTGTGCTCACCTGTGCTCTGGCTGTTGTCATTGCCCTAAAGAATTGGTTGTTTTCCTGTCTAGAATTCAGTCCTTTCGATGCTCCTGGGGCAGTGCTTCCCAAACTGAGAAGAGTATTCCATTAGACCCTAGTTTAATGGGGTCTGGGAATGAGGGTTGCTGTAGACAGAATAATGCACCCCTCTTCAAAGGTTCACACCCTAATCGCTGAAACCTGTGACTGTGTTCACTTACATGATAAAAATAACTCTGCTGATGCAAGTAAGATTAAGGACCTTGAGGTGGGGAGAGTGTCCTGGATTATCCAGTTGGGCCCAGTCTAATCATGAGTCCTTAAAAGCTGAAAATATTTTCTGGTGCAGTCCGAGGATATAAGACAGGAAGGAGGAGAGATTCAAAATGTGAGAGGAACTGGATCCACCATTGCTAGCTTTGATGATGGTGGAAGGGGCCACGAGCCCAGGAATGTGGGTAACTTCTATAAACCAGGAGCAGCCTGCAGCTGACAGCTGGCAAGGAAATGGAAACCTCAGTTCTCTAACTGTAAGGAACAGAATCCTACCAACAACCTAAATGAGAAAGGAAAATGGTCCTCCCTTGAGCCTCAAGGAAGGAATGCAGCCCTGCTGATATCTTTTTTTACTTGAAAAATAACTGATTATATATATTTGTGGAGATGAGTTGAATATCAACACCTATACAATGTGTGATGATCAAATCAGGATAATTAGCATTGTCATCATTACAAAACATAATCATTCATTGTGTCCATTAACCAATTGGTTACTAGCCACCCTCCTGCTTCCCTTTTCCCACCTATAGTGACCATAGTTCTTTTCTCTTCTTCTGAAAGTTCAATTCATTATTGTGATTCTTTCTTTCTTTCTTTCGCTTCCACTTTTGAGTGAGGAGATGTGATATTTCTCTTTCCGTGCCTGGCTTGTTTCACTTAACACAATTTTCTCTAAACCTGTGTTGCTGCAAATGGCAGAGTTTCTTTTTTAAGGCTGAGTAGTAGTCCATTGTGTAAATATACTACATTTTCCTTTTCATCATCTGTCGTTGGACATTTAGGTTGGTTCCACATCTTGGCTACTGTATGTAGAGCTGTGATAAACATGGGAGTGCAGGTATCCCTTTGACATGATGATTTCCATTCCTCTGGGTATATGCCCAGCAGTGGGATTGCTGGATCATTTGCTAGTTGTTTGAGAAAACTCCATACTGTTTTCCATAATGGTCACACTAGTTTACAGGCACACAGTAGTGTAGAAGCGTTCCCCTTTCTCTGCATCCTCGCCAGCATTTGTTATTCTGTCTTTTTGATAATAGCCAGTCTAACTGTGAGATGATATCTCAGTGTGGTTCTGATTTGCATTTCCCTGATGATTAGTGATGTTGAGCCTTTTTACACCTGCTGATATCTTGATTTTAGCCTGGTGAGACCTGTGGCAGACTTCTGACTACAGAACTGTAAGATAATACATTTGTGTTATTAAGCTGTTAAATTTCTGTTGATTTGTAGCAACAACAATAGAAAACTAATACAGGGATTTTGGTCAAATAAGTTTGGGAAATGATGCTATAGATTATAGAACATATTATTCACCTTGTTATGAAAAGTTGTGGTAAAAACAAAACCAATAACAAAACATTAATTGAATCAAAAAGCAGAGAATTAGTTCACTACAAAGGGGAAAGCTGACACTGCCCTGATCCGTAATTCTGCCTTCCGATAGCATCACATGTGTGCAAATAGAGGGCTGCTGCAGACCCACAGCATCCAACTCCGTTGTCATAGTTACTCCCTGAAGGGAGAGATGCCCTGACAAAGACCAGATTGACTGTGGTAAGTGGTGAGAAGGTGCCCTGAGGGTGGCCAGATGCTTCTACGGTCATGTCAGAGATGTTTTCTGTAATTTGTATTCAGTCAGCTCTGCCTCAAATGGAAACGTGGTCATTTGCATTTCCAATACAGGAAGCCTCTATCAATGACCGATACCTTTTAAGGAGGAGGAGTTGCTGTCCCATCCTAAGACCTGGGGAAACAAACATGAACTGAAACAATGTTTTGAAATGGATTTTGCCCCAATTAAGCATTAACTACTAGCAACTTTTCCTACCTCATTTCCTGCCCTTCTCCAACTCAGTCCCACCGTCTAGCTGCACCGGGCATCTTGTTATTCCTTGAATGTGCCAAGCTTCTCCCTCTGCAGGGACTGGGCGTCTGCTCTTCCTTCAACCTGGAGTGCCCCTCCTCCGGATGTCTGTGTGCTTGCCCCCACCCCCTTCATTCAGGTCTCTGCTCAAATGTCCCTACTTCAGAGAGGTCTTCCCTAAGCACTTTATCTAAAACTGAGAAACCCCCCCAATACTGTCAGTCTCCTTACCCGACTTTTCTGTTTCCTCATGGAGCTTCTGTATTTATTTGAGCAGTTGGGCATAATCTCCCCACTGGACTGTAACCTACACGAAGGCTGGGACTTTGTTTCTTGCTCACTGCTGTAGCCCCAGTTTCTGGCACATGCTAAGTGCCCAATAAACATTTGTTGACTATTTGAAGGAATTGCTTGGAGACTTGGTTCTCCACTACTTTGCCACCCCTCTGGCACTCAAACACTGGTGCCCTACCACCCAATTTCCTCCAAATCTAAGTTTCTCCTCTAGTCCAAGGTACCTGGTGTGGCAGATTGTATTTTTCAGATGGTCACCACAGTATATGTCCCATATCACATGCCCTTCTTACAAATTGATGTTGATAGTCCTGCCTTTGAGAAGTGTATCTCCTCTTGCATCTGTGCTGACCTGTGATTACAGTGGGACTAAGCTGTGGCTATATAGCATTTGCCTCACTCTCTTGGGTCTCTCCCTCTGGGAATACAGCCTCATGTTGTGGGGAAGACCAGGCCATATGGAGGTGTCCTGACAGATAGTCAGGCTGAGGTCCCAGCTAACAGCCAGCACCAACTTCATATACGTGAGGAAACCTTTGAGATGACTCCAACCCCATCCATTGCATGACGGCCACTGCAGGAGACACCCCAGTGAGAACTGCCCGGCTGAGACCAGTTGGCCCCTCTAATCCTTGGGAGATAATAATAAATGATTGCTCTTGTTTTAAACCACCAAGCTTAAGGGTGGCTTGTTATATAGAAATAATAATCAAAACAGATGGGATATGGAGTTGGCCATAAAAGATCTGATTTCTAGTCTCTATTGTGTGCCTCTCACATTCTTCAGCCCCTGGACAGCCCAAGGACTCTGTCCAAACCTCTCCAACCATAGCAAGCATGTAACTATTTCTTCTAACTTTTATCCTAGGTTGATTTAATGAAAATTGGTCATCCTCAGGAATTGCACTTATAAAAAAGTATGTAAATATATTGAGATTTTCCAATGATCACCATTCAGTATTTGCCTGGATTCAGCCACTCTTTGGTTAATAAGTCCCCAGGACAGCTGGGTTAATGAGCTTTATTCCATTGTCAGTCTTCTCAGCCCAGCCCCATGCTGGTTCCTGGGAGCAATTCCTTTTCCAGGTAGTCCTTGCCATCTATAAAGCCAGATTCCGTATTCTTCTAGTCACACTCACCTCTGTAGCTGTAGCAACTGCTCACAAGGCTGCTCAACTGCTCTCACCAACCAGTTCTTACTCAAGGGTGGGAGCAAACCCAGGAGCCCCACCACCTCACTGGGCTATTGCCAGGACCAATCTGACAGGGCTTTAATAAGGGAGTCAACATAGTTGTGATGGGGGCTAGATGGCAAACCTATGCTCAGAGCTCCTGGTGCGCCTGACTCTGCCACTTCCAAGCAGTGTGCTCTTGGGCAAGTCCCTTACCATCTGTAAGACTCAATTTCCTCATTTGTGAAGTGGAACTAATGATAGAACCTCCCTCATGGGGATACTTACTGTACGGAAGGAATGAACATATGTATGCAAAAGCAAGCACTGAAAACTGGCACAAGGTAGGCCCCCAGTAAGTGGGAGCTCTAATGTTTCACCAAGATGGGTCAAGAAGACCATACCGGGAGATGGTTAGAAGACTGCAGGAGTCTGTGCAGTGATTTTGGAGCTGTAGTGGGGACCTTTGAAATTGGCAAGGCCACCACTTTGCTTCAGGGATGCTGTCCAAGAGCCTTGGGCTTTTATATTCCTTTCCCCCTCACCCCCGTAAGAACCACCTCCGCCTCCTCGACAGCTGCCACTCTTGTGAGAGGCGAACGTGATAACCACTACACTACGGAAACTGCGGTACAGCTGCCACTCTTGGATTGCTTTTGAGCTGCTACAAATGTGGGCCCCTGGGACTAAAACCCTGGGAAAACCCTGCCTCCATCCTCTCCCATATCTCACTTGAAGGTTGAGTGAAGGGCCAATTTGCAACACTTAACATAAAAGCCAGAAAATCCACTTAATGCCCTTGGTTTCCCACGCACTAGTGGTACAGCAGTCACATTTGCACAAAGAGGCATGTGCTAAAATAGGCAGTTTGAAATATTCCTGGCAGATGGTGCTAAATATAGCACAGTGACAGATTGGCCCCACAGAACAACTCTTCTCCCAAGCCTTAAGAATGTACTAGAGCCAAGAAGCTCCTATTCTAGCTTCTTTTTTTCAAAAGATTGTGACAACAGCCCCAGGATCTCACTGTGCTAGAGAACTGCTAAGATTTACAGAAGGGAGGTACCTCTGGGGGTGAACGCCAGCACGAAGCTGAGAGGTTCCCAAATCCCACAAAGGCTGGAAGGTAAAAAAAAAAAGGTGCAAATATGGAGATCTGATGAGCTGGATTCCATTGAACATTTTGAAAGATTACTCTGCCAAGATGTCTTTTATATGAGCAAAAATCTACAGAATGGAAGAGGAGGCAGTATAGTGCAATGGTAAAGGGTGGAGGTTTGGGGGGTCAGAGTGCTGAGGTTTGAGCCTTTGTTTTCCCCTTTACTAGCTATATGAACTTGGCCAAGTTATTTAACCTACTGGTGCCTCAGTTTTTCATATGCAGAATAGGGATAATAATAGTACTTGCTGCATGTGAAGATTAAATAAGGTAACGTATGTAAAGGCCAGGCACAGTACCTGGTAGAAAATAACTTGCATGGATGGTAGCTGTTTTATTTAATGGACTAGGAGGAGAGAAAGATACCTAAAATATGACTAAAGGATTTTAAGGTAGGGAGGAATATTTTGGATAAAAACAAAGCTGAAATTAAAAATAAAGTCAAGTTGCAAATCCTTAAATAGTTTCTCTGTACATTGAGATTGTATTTGGAATAGGCAATACCATAAATACCCAGTGGAAAGCTGGAGTATAAGAGGCTGGCTTCCATGCAAGGGGGAGACATTCTGGGGGCTTGATCACCGTCTTAAATGGGAAGGAAACCCTATCTTGTCACAACTAGTAAGAGCAAGGGACTTTGAACATTGAGAAATTTGCTGTCTGACTTCCATACAGTAAACCACTTAAAAGACTGGGAGGTTTTCTCTTTAACTGTAATGACAGAGCTTGCCTGCTAGTCTGTGGCAAGTGCAGTGAGGGGCCTATAAGGTGGCCCTGTGTCTGGCTCTTTCTCTGCCACATGGCATGCTCCTTTGTGACAGTGCCCCTGGTTTCCATCCCATTTTGTTCTCTCCAAATTTTGGAGTTAGAGTTTCTAAGGTTTATTTTATGCTGTATGCAGAGCTAGGACTATGACCCAAAGGCTAAGAGAAATGTTGGGTTTTTAGTTGTTCTTGGAGAACTAGACTGCTCCTGACAGCCTGCCCCCTGGAGTTAGAGGAGTCTTTTCTAGACAATTTTCTCAGTGGGGGATGTGGTAAAGGCAACATCTGTGGGACAATTATGGAACTATGTTCAGGGCTCTGGCCCCAGAAATAACAGGCCAGTACATAGTCTCTTGGTACAGACCTGCCTATATCCTTACATCCTGAACAAGTTAAAGTAGACTAATTGCTGATACAAACAAACCTCAACATTTCAGAGGCTTAATTGAGTAAAAGTTTTTTTCTCTCTCAAGCAAAGTCCATTGGCCCTGGGATGGGGAAGAGAGGGCATAGGCTGTCTCTGCTCCATAGAGTAATTCGAGGATCCATGTTGACAGAGGCCCTGCCATTTTCACTGTGTGGCTTCCAAAGTTCCCTGGATTTCATCACCCAGTAGCAGATGGAGAAGGTTCATTGAGAGCCCCATGGGAAGATTGTATAGGTCAAGTCTAGAAGTGGAACACATCACTTCCACTCACATTCTGCTGGCTGGTACCTAGTCACATGACCACATATAATGCAAAGGAGGGAAGTGTAGTTTCTCTGTTTGCCCAGGACGGAGAAGAAAAACAGGAATTTTGTTGATCAGCTGGCACTCTTTCACACACTTCTTGAAGTGCCAGTTCAACAGACCAAGAGACATTTTGAAGAAACATTTTGAAGAAATTCCAAAACTTTTTTCAAATTTCCTGTGCTGTTTTCACTCGATCTTTGAATCGAACTTGATAACTAGTTGCTTCTAATCTACATCTCTTCCTATTAAGTCTTGTAATCAAAGGATATCACAGCTTCCCTACAATGGGAGTGGGATTGCTTTGTCTCTCATAGCCTAAGTTTCCTTGTGAATGGCATGGTGAATGAGTGCCTCCTTCTAAGAAGAAAATACTAATTACTTTTTAAAAGAAAGCTTATTTCCCTCAGTGCAAGAGTTGGAGTTTTGCATTTTGCATCATTGCTGGGGTTTTAGGAAAACTACTACGGATACTTCTCCAATGCTGTTTGAACTTGTTTTATCAACAGGCTGCAAAAGAGCCTAATAGACAAAGAAAGAAAAAAGAAAAAAAAGTAAAAGAATGCTTCATTCATGAAAGGAACAGTACTGTAATGACATAGAATAGCTCCCCAGTGTTTTAAGTAGGAACCACCGGATGCCTTCCTCATTTCTACTGAAGTCTGTTATATACATAGATATATACTTGTATGTTTATAGCATTCTCTTACCTTTATGATCACTTTTCAACAATATTAATGGAAGTAAATTGTATTGATAGTAACCCTAACAAAAATTTCATTACAGTCAAAAATTGCAGTAATATCGTTGAGTTTACAGTCAACTGCTATAGTAAGACACAAATATAATAAAATTTAATATACACTATATTTCTATAAGCTTAGGACATCTTTTTCACTTTATTACATTAAGTTTTGTTTTCACCAAATGTTTTTACATTGACCAATAGTTCTAAAACTTTGTTGTGCATCAAAATTACATGAACAGCTTGTTAAAAACATAGATTCCTAGAATCTACCCTGGACCTACTGAATGTAAGGGGTGGGATTGGGGCATATGTATTTTTAACAAGTTTGCCAGGTGGTTTTGATGTACACTAAAACTTGAGAACTATGCCTCATGTATCTGGCATATAGTAGGCACTAGATTTATGTTTGATGGATGAATGAGTGAATGAATGAACCAAATAAAATAGTACTCTTACAAATAAATTTGTTACTGAGACTAGAGCACTAAAATAAAAATTCATTGGCAATTTACTGTCACGAATATTAAACACAAAACCAGGAAATGATTTAATCACCAGGAAAGCTGCAATAATAATTCAGTTTTATTTGTAAAATGCTTGTTGCCAGGTTTCACTGACATCAACTATTCAAATTACTACTAGAATGCCAGAAAGTCATAGATAGATCATGCAGTTATTAGGGGAGGGTAGGTCACACTTTCAGGGAGATGTATGGATTGGGGTAAAATAATTTTGATGAAAATGCAGTCTTATTAACATGAAAGTCTCCAAGCTACCAGTGTTTTAGGTACCTCTGGCTGAGAATGATTTATCTAGTGTCAAGAACAATTTCAGGATCACTCAGTTAATGAGAGTTCATTACTAAACGGCAAGTGCTTTACCAAGAGTTGGAGTCCTCTAAAACAAAAACAATTTAAAGTTTCCAGCAAGGTGCTACATACCTTCCTGGATATAATATCCTCCAGGTTTTCCTCCTACCTCTCAGCATGCTCCTTCTCTGCTTTTCAGGCTCATTATCCTCTACTTAGCTATTAAACATTACCATTCCTCAAAGGTTTGTCCTACGCCCTTTCCTTTATCTTATGCTCAAGGGAGTGTGACCTATCTCCATGGCTTTAATGACTATATACTTATTCATGATGCCCAAATTGCTGTCTCCAGCCCGCACCTCTCCAGTTGGCCATATAGACCAGCTGTGATTGGAACATCCCACTCAAATCACTGGAGTACCATCCCCATTGTAACAACATTAAGAGAGTGGGAAATCCAACTATGGTATTTGAAAGGGTAGACCTTTGAGAAGTGATTGGATCACGAGGACTCTCATTATGAATGGACTAACCCATTCATGGGTTAACGGACTGATGGTTTAATGGGTTATCAGGGAAAAGACTGATGACTTTATAAGGAAAGCAAGTGAGCACGTGGAAATGCTCTTGTCATTCTTACCATGAGATTGCCTGCATAACCACAAGAATTTGTAGAGAGTTTCCACCAAGAACAAGGCCGTCACGAGATGTATCCCTGGATCTTGGACTTACCAGCCTCCAAAACTGTAAGAAATAAACTTTGTTTCTTTATACATTGCACAGTTTCAGGTGTTCTGTTATAAGCAACAGAAAACTCACTAATACAAAACCCTATGAGAAAAGTTTACAAAACTTAGGTCCAACTTTCATGAGTAAAAGAAAAATATCAGTCAATCTTTTCTTTTATTTTTAACTAATTAAGCATATAGATTATGTAAAGTATCTGACAATAACAGATACATGTAAAGGATTTTGATATCATATGCCAAGTTCTCAATATATATATAGTACATGCTGGGTTTTTTTCTCTGAAGTTGTTATATATTACAACCCTCTAAAGTAGAATAAACATTAAATTTCAAAACTACATTAAGATGTGTATCTGAGTAGATAGTGTCAATCACACTGAGATGGAATGATATTTGTCTGGGATCCTGAACACCCGATCTTGGACCAGCCACCTGTGGCAACCTCTCTCAGGTTCAGAAGGGAAAAGTACATATGCAGGAAGCAACCTCTCTTGTTTACCACTCTGAAGTTTTAACCCCCTTTTAACCTCCCCACTGAGAATTAACCCCTGCTGAGCTGCACAGGGTCACCTGACACCGGCAGGACTCCTTCACCTGGAGGAGTCAGCCAAATAGCCTGGATCAGAATCAAGCACAGTGGCCTGTTTCCTTGAGACCTGCATCCAGTTCTGGTCCTCAAGAGCCTACCTCTTTGATAACTAGAAAGTGCAAGGAGAGATAAATCCAAAGGAAAAATACAAGGGGAATAGGAGAGTTGCCTCCCATGGACAAAAGCAATCGGTACCCCTCACATCTCCCACCCTTTGCCTGGAATCTCTCTCAGTATCCCACTGGTATTGACCCACTGAAGACATCCTCCTTACAGTGGGGATGAGGAGCCTTGTACTCTCCTGGGAGACTACAGGGTGCTACTTGTTTGGTGATGTATTTATTTATCCAACTAATATTTCTGGGTAACTAATATGTCTCAGGCACTGTTCTAGGTTCTAGGCATACATCAGTGATGAAAAATCCCTACCATCATGGGACATTTATATTCTAGTATATAAATAAAATATACACTGAGTTATATGATGATAAGTCCTGTGAAGAAAAATAAAGTAGGGACAGTGGATAGGGAATGTCACGCTATTACAATAACCTGAGCAAGAGAGGACAGTGCTCAAAAGTGACAGCTGTAGATGTGAATACTCCACTTTCAATAACTGATAGAACAACTAGACAGAAAGTCAGCAAGACACAGGAGACTTAAACAACACTTGACCTCACTGATGCTTATAAAACAGTCCACCCAAGGACAGCAGAATAGACATTCTTTTCAAGCACACATGGAACATTCTCCAGAATAGACCATAGGGTGGGCCATAAAACAAGTTTTAATAAATTTAAAAGGTTTGAAATCATGAAAAGTATGTTCTTCAGAAACAATATAATTAAATTGGAAATCAACAACAGAAGGAAGTTTGAGGAATCAACGAATACTTGTAAATTAAATAAAATACTTCTAAATAACCCATTTGTCAAATAAAACATCAGAAAGAATTTTTTTTAAATATTTAGAGCTGAACAAAAATAAAAACAACATATCAAAAATTATGGGATGCATCCAGAGCAGAGATTAGATGGAAAGATATAGCAATAAATGCTTACATTAGAACAGAAAAAAAGATATCAAATGAATACCTTGAATGCCTACCATAAGAAACTTAGAAATGAAGGAAATAATAGAGGTTAGAGTAGAAGACAATGAAATAGAAAGAAAAACAAGAGAAAATCAATGACATCAAAAATTATTTTTTTGAAAAGATCAACAAAATTGAACCAATCTTTAGCCAGCCTGACCAGAAAATAAAACAAGAAGACATAAATTACCAAAATCAGGGAAAAAAGTGGGATAATCACTACCAATCTTAAAATTAAAGGATTATAAGCGAATATTACGAACAACTTTGTACCAACGTATTAGACAATTTACATATAATGGACAAAGAAGATTTGAATAGACCCTTGACAAGTAAAGACATTGAATTAGTAATTTAAAATCTTCCCACAAAGAAAAATTCAGTCCCAAATGACTTCAATGGTGAATTCTAACAAATATTTTAAAGAGAAGTAATTCCAATTCTTCACAAACACTTTCAGAAAAGAGTAGAAGGAAAGACTTCCAAACAAATTCTATGAGCCCATTATTAACTTCACTGATCCAAAAGTCAGACAAAGATCTTTCTTTCTTTTTTTTTTTGGCTTTCCAAATGAAAGTTTATTCAGATAATCCAGCAGATCCAGTACTACTACTTGGGAAATATTTCATCAGTTTTGGATGGATTTTGCAATCTGCTCCTACACATATGTAAGACATTTTCCCCACTCTTTTTAATAAAATATAATCAGATTCCTGAATTTTTGTGTATGGAGCAAAAATTGTTCCACTGACAATTGGAACTATTGACTATCACACATGATATCCAAAGCGTAGGGACATTGTTAGTCCATAACACAACATTAGACGAAGACATCTTAAGAAAAATACAAAATCCTTAAAATTTTAACAAGCTGAATCCAGAAACATGTAAAAAGAATTACATGCCATCACTAAGTGAAACTTGTCCAAGGAATATAAGGCTGGTTTAGCATTCAAAAACCAATTAATATAATATACCTTATTAATAGAATAAAGAACAAAACCCACATAATCATCTCAGTAGATGCAGAAGAAATATTTAACAAAATCTGACACCATTTATGATAAAAACTATCAACAAACTAGGAATACAAGTGAACTTTTTTAACCTGATAAAGGGAATCTACAACTTATAGTTAACTTATTTAATTCTGATAGACTGTTTTCCTGCTAAGATTAAGAATTAGGCAAGGATATCCACTCTTACTCCTTTTATTCCACATTGCTCCAAAGTTATAGCCAGTTTAATAGTGCAAGAAAAAAAAAAGAAAGAAAGAAAGGCATACTAATTGGAACAAAAGAAGTAAAACTGCCTTTATTCTCAGATAACATGATCTTGTATGTAGAAAATCCTAAGGAATACATACATAAAAAATCTATTAGCACTAATAAACAAATTTAACAATTGCAGGATATAGGATCAATGTACAAAAATCAATTGTATTTCTACACACTAGCAAGGAACAATCCAAAACTAAAATTAAGAATTTCATTCACAATAGTATCAAAAAGAATAAAATGCTTAAGAATCAATTTAACAAAAGAAGTACAAGGCAGGACTTTTACAATAAAAACAATAAAACATTGTAAATAAATGGAGATACATTCCATGTTCATGAATTGGAGACTCAATCTTATTAAGATAGCAATTCTCCCTAAAATGATCTATAGATTCAACGTGATCCCTATGAAATTCCTAGCAGGGAAATATTTTTGAAAAAATTGGCCATCTTCTTCTAAAATGCATATAAAAATAGAAGAACTTAGAATAGCTGAAACAATCTTGAAAAAGAACGAAGTGAGACTTAACACTACTCAATTTTAAACTTACCACAAAGCTATAGTAATCAAGACAATGTGGTGCTGATGTAGGACAGGCACATAGACCAATGGAACAGAACTGAGAATCCAAAAAGAAACCCTTACATTTACAGTCAATTGATTTTTGACAAATGTGCTAAGGTAATTCAATGAGGGAAAGCATAGTCTTTCCAATAAACAGTGCTGAGACAATTGGATATTCACATGCAAAAATAAATAAATAAATAAAAATAAAAAGAATACAGACACTAACCTCACAGTTTACACAAAAATTAGCTCGAAATGGATCATAGCCAATGTCTAACTGAGATTATAAAATTTTTAGAAGAAAACATACGGAAAAAATAACATTGGATTAGGCAAAGAGTTCTTAGCTATGACACCAAAAGCATAATCCAGAAAAGAGAAAACTTTATCAAAATTAAAAATTTTGCTCTTCTAAAAGACACCATTTGGGAAATGAAAGGCAAGAAATAAACTGGAAGGAAAGTTTTGTAAATCATACATCAGATAAAGGACTTGTATTCAGAATATACAAATAACTCGTATAACTCAATAACAAGACAAACAACACAATTTAAAAATGGGTAAAAGATTTGAATGGACATTTCACCAAAGAAAAATAGGAATAGCTAACAGACACATACTACTACACCCCCCACTAGAATGGCTATAATTAAAAAGACAGACGGCAACCTGTGCTTGTGAGGATGTGGAGAAGTTAGAACCTTCATGCATGTGAGAATGAAAAATGGTAGAACCACTTTGGAAAAGAGGATGGCAGCTTCCTATAAAATTAAACACATACCCTCCATACATCCCAGCAATTTCTCATCTATATGTCCACACAAAGACTTACACATTAATGTTCATAGCAGAATTATTCATTATAGCCCCAAACTGGAAACAACCCAAATGTCCATCAACTGATGAAGGATAAACACAATGTGGTATATCCATGCAACGGAACACTATTCAAGATTGAAAAGGAGCAAACGACTGATGCATGGTATGACATAGATAAACCTTAAAAACATTATTCTAAGTGAAAGAAGCCACGCACAAAACATTACATATTGTGTGATTCCATTTATATGATATGCCCAGAGATGACAAATCTATAGATACAGAAAACAGATCAATGGTTGCCTGGGGTTGAAAGTGGGAGCAGGATTGACTGCAAATAGGCACAAAAAAACATTTTGTGGTGATGGAGATTTTCAAAAACTGGATTGTGATGATTATACAATTATATACACTTACTAAAAATCATTGACTTGTACACTTACAATAGGTGGATTTTCTACTATAGAAATTATATTGGAAGCTTCTTATAAACAAGTAAAGCTTCTTATATACCTCAATAAAGCTTTTTTTTTTTTTTAAGAGGTGACATGGCTTGGACCATAAATCTCAGAGGAGAGGGGGTAAGAAGTGACAGATGGTAGAAGCCATCACACTAATGGGCAGGTCAAATAGGGAGCTGAGAGTCTTGATCTAGGGTCACTACCTGGGTCAATATACCCATAAAAACAATACTTGGGCTTCAATTTCCCACCATGGACCATTACTGCAGATCTTTGTTTCTTAGGAAATCCTGCAGAGATATAAGAAAATATTTGCATTTATATATCATGAAGACCCTTGGCACAGAGGCTCCCCCATTTCTATTGCTGAGGTCCCCAGGCCTGTACCTGAGTAAGCTATCACTTGAAATGCAGTCAGTTCTCCTTGGGCTGTAATGCCTTTCACCTGGAAGTCCAGAAGATGGCTCTAGGTGGGGGATGTGAGGCAGTGTTGAAGGTGGAAGACGTCAGAGTCCTCTCAGAAGGCGAGTGAGGAAAGATATATTATTTTCTATAAGTCATTACAAGGTAACTCAGTCTGTCCAAGGGCATCTCACTCATACCAAAGTCCTTACAGGGGCGCTACATGATTCATCCCCCATTACCTCTCTGACCTCGTCTCAATACTATGCCCTCTCTCACTCTGCTCCAGCCACTTCCTTCTACTTGGTGTTCCCCAAACTCACCAGGCATGTCCTGTCTCAGGGCATTTGCACTGGCTGTTTCCTCTTCTTCAAATACCCATATACTAACTCTCTCAATTCTTTCAAGCTTTTCCTCAAAAATCACTATTTCAGTGAGACCTTCTCTGGTCATCCTATTTAAAATCGTACCCTCAACTCTCCCAGCCCCCCTTCCCTGCTTTATTTCTTCCATATTATTTATCGCCATCTGACACACTACATATTTTTCTTTTATATCTTTTTTATTGCTTATCTTGTGACAATGCTTGTCATTTAGTAGGCTGTGAATACATACTGAATGAATGAACAGCTGACAAGCAGGGGACAGAACAGCACCTGTGGGTGGAGCTCCAGCTAGGCATCCGTTCCAGGGTACTCAGGTGTAGCCCGAGAGGTGGTTTAACCCAAATCACTTCCTAGGCTCAGGAAGCTCTGCTTCCTCACCACCGCACGCATCCCATTTTTTCATCCCTTTGGCAAAGCTTCACCACATCTCATGCCAATGTGTTTCACTGGGAGGCCAGGAAACATTTTCAGCCCATCCTTCCCCATCTTAACTTCTTATTAAAGCTCGTTCTTAAAACAAGTTGGTCGGGGATGCCTCCTGGGACTGACACCATTCACTTGGCTCCTGCTATTCTTTTTTTTTTTTTTTTTTTGTCTTTTTTGTGACCTGTAAGGGGATCGCAACCCTTGGCTTCTTGTCGCCCGCACCACGCTCAGCCCGTGAGCGCACCGGCCATTCCTATATAGGATCCGAACCGCGGCGGAAGCGCCGCTGCGCTCTCAAGCGCTGCTGCGCTCTCCCCGAGTCCGCCAGGGGGCCGTCCGGCTACTGCTATTCTGATTGCCATATTTTTCACTTTGTCTTTTGAACGGTGTTCCATTCGCTTGCATTTCTGACTGATAGAATGGAATGTCTCTGACTTGCCACCTATTTCTAACACCTCAGCAACCAAAAGCATGACAAAAACATTTTAAAGCACTTGAGCATTAGTAGGAGAATGGTTTTCTCCTGTCTCCCATTGCCTTTGTAGTCCATCCAGTTGCTCCATCCAGCCCCCCCGTGTTTGCAGCTACACTTGGCCTGACAGTCTACCAGGGCCTGCTGGGGACCATCTATAATGCTGAGATCTTTGTCTCACCCACAGTCTCTCACCCTGTGCAAAAATCTTTGGAGACTGTTTTCCCATTAAATTTTTAAAAGGCAAATAAAGAAAGAAAAAGAACAACACTAATGTAAAATTCCCACATTTCTGTTCCATCACCAGTATCTAGCTTTTTAAATTTTTTTCATGCATATGCTTTCCCAGCAATTACACACACATACATTCGTTTACACTTTCCTTGCTTTCTTGTATATATTTAATTTCCAATCCTAAATTTGGAGCCGAATTCGGTATCCCATTTATTAGTGTCATCACAGAAGACATCATGTCTTCCTGAGCTCATTCATTATTCCTCCTCCTCTCTCAGCATCGTTTTAAATATGCAAAGTCTCATCACCAGTTTCGCCATCCCAGCAACAGTCAGAGCTGCCCTTCTCTGCAAAAGGAAATAAAGGAAATGTTGCAGGAATATGATGTTAAGACACAGTCTGCCTTGGAATCATGCATTCATTCATTTCTCATGTATCTAGAAAATTTTTACTAAATTTCTAATATGCAAAGATCACTGTGGAGGTGCTTCAAGGAATGCTAAGAAATAAAATACACTCTTTACCTTTAAGGAATTTTCTTCTTTTTTTTTTTTTTGTCGTTTTTTCGTGACCGGCACTCAGCCAGTGAGTGCACTGGTCAGTCCTATACAGGATCCGAACCTGCGGCGGGAGCGTCGCTGTGCTGCCAGCACAGCACTCTACCAAGTTCGCCACATAAAGAATTTGTCGGCAAGTAGTGGAGATAAGACTTATGAAAGAAAAGAGCAGGGCCGAGCCTGTGGCGCACTCGGGAGAGTGCGGCGCTGGAAGCACGACAACGCTCCCGCCGCGGGTTCGGATCCTATATAGGGATGACCGGTGCACTCGCTGAGTGCCAGTCACAAAAAAAGACAAAAAAAAGAGCAGCCGATGATAAAGCTGAAGCCCTCAGTGGAGGCTTCAAGGAGAGCAAGCTCACTTTCAGCTGGTCTCGTCAGAGGAGGTGTCATGGAGGCAATGGTTCGGTGGTGGCATTTGAAGTGGGTGTCAGAGGATGAGTAAGACTTTGGAAAATAGAGGAGAAAGGGAGGCAGAGGAGTTCTAGGGGGAGTGGCAGCATGAACAAAACCACGGAAACAGAAGAGCTTAACCCAATTGAAAAATGAGCACAGGAACTAAATCGGCATTTCTCAAAGGGAGATAGGCCGATGGCCAATGGACATATGAAAAAATGCTCAACATCACTCAGCATCAGGGAAATGCAAATCAAAGCCACACTGAGACATCATCTCGCCCCAGTTAGACTGGTGTTGTAAAAAAGACAGAGAATAACAAATGCTGGTGAGGATGGAGGGAAAGGGAAACCGTTCTCCAGTGTTGGTGGGACTGTAACTCGGTGCAGCCATTATGGAAAATGGTATGGAGGTTCTTCAGACAACTACAGATAGATCTACCATGTGATCCAGAAATCCTGCTGCTGGCTGTATACCCCAAAGGATTGGAAATCATCATGTTGAAGGGATCCCCACACTCCCATGTTTATCACAGCCCTACTTACAATAGCTAAGAGTTGGAACCAACCTAAACGTTCATTGTCAGATGACCGGATAAGGAAAATGTGGTATATTTACACAAAGGAATGATACCCTGCCATAAAAAAGAATGAAATCCTGCCATTTGCAGCAACGTGGATGAACTTAGAGAAAATCATGTTAAGGGAAATAAGTCAGACACAGAAAGAGAAATACCACATGTCGTGTCTCATAAGTGGGAGCTGCGAAAATAAACAAATAAATAAAAAAAGAAAGAAAAATACAGCAATCACAATAATACACTGAACTTTGAAAAGGAGGGAGCAGAACTGAGGTTACCAGAGGTGGAAAAGAGGGGGTGGGGGGAAGGGAGGAATCGATAGAGGGCCACGAGAAATGCTAACATGGTATAACATCGAACACACTGATTACCCTGATCTGAGCATCACACATCGCACACAGGTACTGATATGCAACTCTGCAGCCCACAGACACGTACAATCAATTATGTTTCAATTTTTTACAAAATTGTGTTTTGAAGACAAGAAGACAAGACCACCATCAGGATCACGATCGTCTTCATTAGAGCACCAGAAAGCAGAGCAGCAACCCAGAGGCCCCAGTCCTACCCAGAGATTCTGCTGGAATGCTCTTCCCACTTCACTTTGTAGGGCCAGCTCCTTCTCATACCTTCAACTCTGAGGTTACGTGTCACCTTCTCACAATGGTCCTTCTCTGACCACCACATCGACAGCAGGACCCCTTTCTGCCAGTGCTCTCTCTCAGCCTCCCTCTTTTAAATCATAACATGTATCATAATTTATAATCATTATGTTGATGTTTGTTTACTTGTCTGACTCCAGCAATAGCATCTAAAGTCTCTGATAACAGAGACCACGTCTATTTGCTAGCACCTGAAAAATGGTAGGAGCGCCATGAATGTTTGTTGACTGAATAAACTAATAGCTGCAGTATGAATGGACATTATGAATGAAAGTCACTTTTTTTGAGAGAGGGCTTGATGCTTTTATTTTATTATTCATTTAGTTTAAATTTAGTAAGTGCATGCTTTATTACTTGTCTTTAAATCTTTTACCAAAGTTCACTTACTAAATTTATATTCTATGAGGGAACCTCAAAAAGTTCATGGAAACATTTATATTATCTTTTAATTCTATTTTTCCACGAACTTTCTGAAATACTGTCATGTATGATAGGGGAAAGTCACATTATGGGCCCTAGGCACTTTTGCTTTCATGGGCTTTTTCATCCAAAGAAAAATATTAAAAATTATGTTTTATAACTGTGTTGGCATAAATATAAATATCATCTAATTTGGCTTATATTCATTTTTTTTTTCTTTTGGTTTTAAAAGAAATTAAAACATCATGGTCCTCTCGGCATTGTGGAACCTAGGTACTGTGCTTCCTGTACCTAATGAATAAGTCAGCCCTGTGAATAGCAAAAAGTTGTTTTGAAGAATTAATAGAAAGCAAGGCTAGACAGATAATACAGAATGAGATTTTGGAAGGTCTTATACATCAGATTTTGAGTTTAGGACATTTGAACTTTATTTAGTAGGCAACAAAAATCATGGAGAGTTTGAGCTAAAGAACGACATGGTTTCAATATGCCAGAGCCATTGCAGGAAGAAGAGGCTGAAGGCGAAGCAGGAAGGTTCCAGAATGTGGTCCAGACACCGTGAGATGAAAGGGGATCTGAACTGCAGTGGTGACAGTGAGCGGGTATCAGAAGAGCAAAGGCAGATCTGAGAGAACTTGTGAATGCCTTTCACAGCTGATTATTTAGAGAGGGCACTTTTGAAGATGGCTGTGGTTCTGAGCGTAGATTTGGAGAATGGCGTGCTCATAACAGGAATAGTGTCATCAGGAGAAGACAGGCTTGGTGGGGAGCATGGGTTAGGTCTGCGATATGTTTGGGGGAAGGTGTATGTCTGTTTTGTGTCGCTACAACAGGATATCTAAACTGGGTAATTTATAAAGAACAGAGGTTTATTTGGCTTACGATTCTGGGACAGCTGTATCTGGTGCAGGCCTCAGGCTGCTTCTACTCATGGCCACTGGGTACAAGCATATCACATGGCGAGAGGAAGCAAGAGAGAGAGGGGAGGTGCCAGGGTCTTTTAAACAACCAGCTCTTGAGAGAACTAATAGAGCAAGAACTCACTCATTACTCCCACCCCCAGGGAGAGCATTAATCCATTCCTAAGGGATCCTCCCCCATGACTCAGTTTCCAACACTGCCACATCGGGGATCAGATTTCCACAAGTTCTGGGAGGACAATACATCCAAACTCCATCAGAAGGGGTGCTAGAAGAACAACAAAATGGTATATTTTAGCAGTCGGGCACTTAGAAATTAAGTTGGAATTCTGGAGCTCCAAAATTTTAAACAATGTTCAGCCCACTTCAAGATTCTTTAAATTATGGTATATGAATAATGAAATTAGTAAAGAACATTTTCAAGCAACTGTTCCAGGATTACCTCTTCTTCAGGTTGGCTGATTTGTTCCAGTAACAATCCCCAGTTAAGGGGTCGCCCAGGTCTCTGCCTCTTCATTTTTCTCAGCCGAGGAAAAGAGAGTTTCAAATGAATTCTTCATCCTTGTTCTCAATGGGCTCTAATTAAATGAGCTAACTGGTTACAGATGGTTACCAGGATATTTTTAATGAGTACAGACTTAAGACCTCTTTCTTCTGTAAACGTGATAAGCAAGGATGAGGCCTGCAGCATTTCAACAGGTCTCAGCCAAAGAGAAAGATGGTTGAGGGAAAAAGGGCCACTTCAGTATTAGAGGCCAGGGAATTTTTGGAGCTTCCTGGCTCCCAGTCTCAATGTGTGTAGCCTGTGGAACAGTTTCTACAGTGGACAGTTTCCTCCAAGCTCCATCCCTACCCTAAGTTACCAGGCTGCTGTGAATTTTTAATATTAGAATCAGACTATATTACCAGAGTGATGGGAGTAATAGCTCTCCTATGGGTGGAATTTGGGCAATCTATCCCTTTCCTACAAAGTTTCCCTGACATATTCAAACTTTTATATTCCACTATGAAACCAGGACATCACAAGTGCCAGCACTGTCACTGGTCACCTTCTCCTCTTTCTTCTTTCTTCTTCTTTGGCAGCTGGCCAGCATAGCGACAGAGCCCCAGACCTCGGCCTTAATCAGCACCATGTTCTAACCAGCCGAGCTAACGGCCAGCCCCCAGTGTCTTCTTAATCAATATGTGCCTTTGTCACCCTATTTTTAAAGTGGGGGAAATATTACTTTATGTCTGATAGGGAGATTAAATGAGATAATTTAAGATAGTGAAGATTAAATGAGTTAATTTATGTACAGCACCTACGAGAGTTCATAGTAAGTGCTCAATAAATGTTAGCTCTTTAATTTTTATCATGGTAGCGCCCAACCAGAGTGCTTCCCTTATCAACTTACATTTTCCCTCCCTGGAAATAGGAACTGTACATTATCTGCATCAAAATCACTCTGTCGCTCTCTCTCTCTTGCTGTCTCTGCTTCCACCATCTTGCAATGTGAGACCCCTGGGTCACTGTCACCACCACCAGACAGACTTTGGATGTCCCAGCCTAAGAAACTACTAAGAAATAAAAGACCAGCACCCCAAAAGTCTCCCTTGTGCTTCCTTCTAATCATTCCCCACAACCAAAGTGCAGCTATGAAGGTTCTTATAAATGTCTTTTGGTACACATATATCTCACTTCTGGGGATATACCTGAGAGTGAAACTGCTGAATTAAGAGTATGAATATGTTCAGAGTTCTGGTCAAGACAGTGGAATAAATGGTCCCCAGCCTCACTCTCTCCCACAAATCAACCAATTTACAACTACAAAAATGTAACATCAGCCAAGATGGGGCCACTAAAGCTCAGGGGAAGAGGAGGAGAGACCTATGGAGTTCATGAAGGCGGGAGAAACCACAATGAGAGAAAGAAAAAACTGCTCTGAATGTTTCAGGCTGTGGTCACTTTAAGGCTGGAGCTGATGAGCACATGGAGCAGGAGCCGGCAGAAACCACAGCTGTGCCCTTCAGATGGAGTTACTTGGAGGTGGCAGGAGAGAATAGGGCCTTGGCGGCCCGCAGGACAGCAAGACCATTAATAGGGTTCCCATGGATGCATGCAGGAGCAAGGAGCCAGAACAACTGAAAAAAAGGAGCCATTCAGAGGCCAGTGAGTCATCACAAGGGACTGGCACATGGTCCATCCCATGGGAACTGTTTGGAGCACGGGCAGTGGGGGAGATGGGCCCACTGGGAGAACACTGGGACACAGCAAGGACAGCCGATCTGCCCCCAAATCAGCACAGGACCACTCAGAGAAGACTGGTCAGGAATATAGAATTGCATGGGGTGCAGTTTGATGAAGAAACTCAGGCGCAGATCAGAGATTCTACACAACACAGATCCACTGGGTCTCTGGAAAGCTGGAAGTACATATAAAGTCAACCATTAAACCCTGGGCTGCACAAAAAGTCTTCCTTAGGAAAACAGTAGGAAAGCAGCAATTTAACTCAACCACACAACTCTAGTACTTGTTTCCACAGGAAGTTCCCCTGTTTTAGAAGCAAGCAAAGGACAAAAAATTAGTTCTGGCCCAGGCACACCACCAACACCTGGGGCCTGCCTGGGGACCAGAGGCTTGGAGTAGGGACCAGATCCCACTCCCACAATCAGGCACACCACACCAGCACCTCAGGGCACACTGCACCAGCACCTCAGGGCCCACCTGGGGACCTGAGGTATGGAGCCAGGGACCAAACACTCCCCACAACCAGGCACACCGACAGCACCAAGGAGCATACCAAAAACATCAGCTCCATGTGGGTGGCCCACCACAGCTACCACAATAACCATGGCTGCCATGAAAGTGGCTAGATGCCACAACCACCACGGAGATGATCTGCCAACCACTGGATTGCATTGACACAAGGAAAGTCACCAGCAGAGAGCAAAGAAAAGAAGAGGTCTCTCTCCACAAAGCCTGTTTCAGAGTGACAGAGAAGCATCTGCTCTATGATAATATTGGGGGATCTGATCACACTTGTCAGCCTTGGACAGATCATCTAGGCACCAAATCAACAGAATAACCATTACTCTTTCAGAGGGAGAGAAGATATCTAGGGTAATTAGAGCGGGGAGAGGGTAGGGAGAGGGGATGGGAGAGATTGGACAAGGTGCATAAAGAATAGTTACGATTTGTAACAATATGTATGCTAGTAATATTGATTTGATCAACATGTCTCAATGTTGAACCCCCCAAAATATGTATAATCAATTCTGATTCAATAAATAAAATAAATTAAAGTAAAAAATAATAACTAAAAAAAACCCCAAATCACTGTTGAATATAGATGCTTAGGTCCCACTCTAGACCAATGGAATAGTCACCTCTCAGAATAGAGCCCAGAAATCTGCCTTTGAACAATTTTTCTAAGAGAGTTTAGTGTCCCCGGAGTTTGAGACACCGGTCTACCGGGTTTACCTGAAGTGCAGATGCAACTTCTGCCGTGGCCTCCAAATCCTGCTTGCTGGACCAGCTGTGAAATATGTTCCAACATCTAGAGCCCCAAGACCTGAAATGTGCTGATTGCTCAAGGTACGTGGTGCCTGGGTCAGGCTCAGGTCCACAAGGTCACTCTGAAGAACACTCCTGCTTCACCCCTCAGTCTTATTCTAGGAACCAACCTAATGATCTATTATGGTCAATTCCCAGCCTGCAGTCACTGGACAGAGGCCTCCACAGCTAGCAGTTTTTCTAGAAGGAAGTCTGTTTAGAGAGCCTGGTGATGCTTTTAGTATATGTCAGCAGATCGATCGAGTCACATACACAACATACATGATTCCTGCTGCCTCCTGACTGTGAATTTTCCAATTCCGTGGCACATCACCATCTCAGATGATTCATTTTGAAACATAGTTCCACTGGAGGAGACAGTTTGAATTTAACCGCTCCGAGTAACCTCATCCCAGGCCAGTTATTGCATGTCTCATATTGTAAGTCTGAGAAGAATCTTGCCCATCATGACAATAATCACAGTACAAAACTATAAGTTCTGCGTTTCTATAGGACTTTATAGTTGGCTGTCAAAGAACTTTCACACCTATTATCTGGCATGTGCTCACATGCTAGATAGAGTTAGAAAAAACAGACATCTCTTCTGCTTAACAGAAAGCTGAACCTCAAGAAGTTTATTTGACTTACCTAAATTTATCTAAAATATTCCAGGTTAACATGGCAGGTGAATCTCGGTGCTCTGACCCCTGGGCGTGGGCTCATCCTGCTGCCCCAGGCTGCCTCCAGCCATCATATCACCAGGGTGGAGAAGAGATGAGCAGCACAGGGTTTGGGACCACACATTGAATCTCGAGTCCATCGCTCACCAGCTCTGTGACCTTGAGAGGACCCACTTCCCGAGGGTGAAGTAAAGATGTCACATAAGCTCTGTGCCTGGCACACGGTGAACACTCTGTGCTGGTCACAGGTTAGTAGCATTGCCGTGATTATCAACCACAGTCAGTGATGGTGGTTCTGACCAAAATTGCTGAGATTGTAGCAGGAGCCTGACTCCTCTCCTACATACCATTTTTGGGTAAGAGGACAAAATAGTTACTATGTTCCATGTTTGTCTTTTTTCACTCTTATAAAATAGAGAAACTTTTTAGAACTGACTCTCCAGTTGTCAAGAACATTAGACTAACTTATTACTGTATGATATTATGTTTGACTTAGGAAACAGAATTTTCTTTCCCAAAGAACTGAATTTAAACTACCCTTGTCCCAAATCAAACAAGTTCAGTCACTCTGTTTTGTTCCATTAACTTTTTGACCAATACTAACCATAAATGTGTAAGATTTACACTGGCTCAGAGGAGTGAGTGAGCTACGATCAGTCCAGGAAGAGGCTGGATGAGTTTCCCTGACACCTGCTGGCTTGGGGAGCTGATTCCTCAATAATTTCTCAACAACATCTAGAGATTCAGAATGAATACACTCAATACAGGAATAAATAAAAATGTTGGCACCCAGGGAACTATTTGCCTTAGATGATGTAATTATGACTTTCAGTTAACTAGTCATGGAGACTTTATGAACAACAACTTGCTTCTCTGCCATGTCCCACGTACAGCACTTACTAGGAACTTAATAGACCCTTGGGGGAGACTGCAAAGTAAGGGACGAGAGAAAGCTACCGTCAGGCTCAGGGCCATGGAGGTTCTGAGTGAAGAACACACCCCAGCAAAGGCAGCATCCTCGAGGGTGAAGCGTAGTAACACAATAACCTGTGTTCTCTGTGCTTCTACACGGGATGATGCCCTTCCTGCCTCCCCATCCAAGTCCTCTGAGCAGCTGCTACCATGGGAATTTCTCCACGCAGGCAGGATCAGCAAAGCACGACCAACACACGTGAGCATCCATGTGGCTGTGACGTGCAGAGAAGTGACCCATGAGGGGAATGTAACTTCAGAAAAGAACTCATAAGAAAAAACTATTCCAAATAGTACTCTCAGCAGCTCTGTTTAATAATAAACAAACAAATGAAAAAAGCATAAAGAATTAAAAACCACACAAGTGTGTAGAAGGGCCAGAAATACCATGATGGAAATCATGGGGGAATACTACCCAGCTATTAAAAATAACAAGGTTATGGAATACACACTGCTAGAAATGTCCATATAAAACAATATGAAATAGAAAATCACAGCAATGTTAAAATTAACTTATATTTCTGCATTAAAATGTTGAACAAAATACTATAAAAAATCTTAACACCCAAGAGATTAGAATCTTCATGAATTCGTCCTCTCAACTTAAATGGACCACACAACCATATTACTACTTTGCTTTAGTAAGGTCATTTTCTCAGTCCAGCAACTTATATTTTGCACTCTCTCTACTAGCCTCAAACTTCCCAGCCTTGTCATCATAGAAACTAGGAGTTGTCTGTGACTCTCACTCAGCCAGCTCGCATTTGGCAACATAATCCCTCTTCTTTCCCATGTTCCAGCCACACTGGCCTTTTGGATCTTTGAATTTGCCAAGTGCTCTTCTATCTTGAAGTCTTCCCCTATGCACGTCTGCTGCCTGAAAGGCACTTGCCCAAAGCCCATCAACTCGACTTACATTTCATATTCATCTGCCTCACTCCTGGCAGCCTGCACTTTTTCCTTCACGGCACTTAGCATGCTTTGTAATTACTAAAGTATTTGCATGACAATTGTTTTACTGTGTCTTCTTCTCCCAAATAGATGGTAAGCTCCATGAGGAAAGTGATGGCTAGTTTTATGTTTCAACTTGATTAGGCCACAGGGTGCCCAGATATTTTATCAAACATTATTCTGGGTGTTTCAGTGAGGGTGTTTTCGGATGATCTTAACATTTAAGTTGATAGACTGAGTAAAGCAGATTGTCCTTCCTAATGTGGCAGGCTGCATCCAATCAGTTGAAGGTCTGAATAGATCAAATAGACTGATCTCCCCAGGTAAGAGAGAATTCTTTCTGCCAGACTGCCTCTGAAGTGGGACACTGGCTTTTTTACTGCCTTTGGACTCAAACTGCAATATTGGCTCTTCCTGAGTCTTGAACCTTCTGATCTTTGGACAGGTACTACACCATCAGCTCTCCTGGGTCTCAGACCTTCAAACTCAGACTGGAACTAAACCATTGACTATTGGCTCTCCTGGGTTTCCAACTTGCTGACTCATCCAGCAGGTCTTGGGACTTGCCCACCTTCATGATCACATGAGCCAATTCCTTCTAATGAATCTCTTTCTACAGATATATACATCCTTTTGGTTCTGTTTCTCTGGAGAACACTGACTAATAAAAGTAATAATATCTGAGCTGTTCACAATCATATATATACCTAGCTCCAACACAGTGCTTGGCCCAGACTGGTTGTCTAATAAAACTTTGTTGAAAGAATGAATGTATATATATGGATGGATGGATGAATGAATAAAGTGATGTGAATATAATTTATTTTTTATTAGATTTTATTTTTTCCACAAAAGTACCATGTGGTGTATGTAGACTATTGAATAATAGCTGTGCTTGAGTAGTGCTTTCTATTTTTCAAAGCATTTTTATATACAATAATGTGATTTTTTAAAATTCTTAGACCCCAATGAGATAGACATATTCCAGCCTCACATCTGAGGAAATGGAGGTTCAGAGAAAGGAACTAATTTTTCCAAGCTCATAGTGAAGAAATTAAGTGGTAGAGCAAGATCTGGAATGTAGACCTGCTAGAGTTGGGGCAAAGACTTGGACCCTCTGCCTCTGCAGCTTCATGTATGCCACTGTGTCCACTGTCAGGGCCCTTGGTGAGCACGGGAGGGCTGACAAGTGAATGGGGCATTATCCTGATGGGACTCTCTGCTGTTCAGAATGATGGGAGGTGAGGGTGCTGCAGTCTAGGAAGAGGGTCCTAGCCCTGGCCAGGTGGGGATGGAAGAGTGAGGTAATGACAGTGGGCAGTGAGGCTCAGACATGGCTCTCAGGTCACTCTTTCACATGCAACCCACAGTTGTGCAAGGCCTCATTTTCATTGTCACTCTGGCAATCATGCGATAGTCATATCAAACTATTGATTAATGATAATTACACGGGTGGCTCCATCATCACCAAACTCAGATACAACACAACAGAATGCTACAGCATGGGCTTGGGGTCCGAGCCCCTGGGTTAAACCCCAAAAGTGTGATAAGAAAAATCAAGTGACATGGAGAAGTTAAGGACAGCCAGTATGTATATTCCAACAGTGACTGTCACTCTGGCAAAGCCATGACCCTGTTTATTATATTCTTTGTCCTATCCAAATATTTACAAAAACACCAGCTCAAAGGGCAGAGGTGTGTTGGGGGAGGGGGTACAATACAAAATGCCGAGTAACGAAATGCAGGTCTGATTCTCAATCTGGATGTAGAAAAGCCTTTCCTGTGCCATGTGCTTTTAGTGCACCCTTTTTATCACTTCAACTTTTACATCCTGTTAAAGCCTTCATCTTCTTCTCAGCCCCTGTCTACAGCAGCTTTCCGTAAAGAGCTTGATGACAGCTGTGTCTATTGGGAAGTCCACAGCCTCATTTTTCTCTCCTCAGAAGCATCTTAGGACTGTGATACTTGCCACCACTTAATAAGGTGGGGCTTGCAAGGCCAGCAGTGTAGGGGGCTGGTTATCTCTTCCCCAACAGCGGTTCCAGTAGCTGCCTCCAGGCAGATGGCAGGTGGTGCTTGATGTTGACAGCAGAGGCCCCGGGCTGAGACTTAACCCACGCATCGGTGACTAAAATAATCAGGAGTTGAATGCTCATTGCCTCTCTCATGCTTTTTGTATTACCAAGTTACTAAATATTTATATTATGCTTTTGTATTACTAAAGTAATAACATTGTTAACTACTTGAGGAGTACACTGTAACAGGATTAAAACAAATCCAGTAATGGAAATACCTGACATTTTGAACACCTTGTCTATGTTACATTTTGAATTTCTCACAATAACCCATTTTACTAAGAAGAAAATGAGATTCAAGATGTTAAGAGAGACTTACGCAGTAGGGGATGAAGTTGGAAGTAGAGGTTAAGAGTCTCTTTCTGACTATGCTATTAATTAGCTTTGTGACTTTGCGTCAGCCTCTTTATCTCTCTGGCTTCAGTTTCCTTTCTGGAGACAGGAAATGAGTGAGACAGACTTGCAGATGGAGCAGGTCCCTTCCTGCTCTAAGTGTCTTCATACTGAATCTTATTGCTCTCCTTCATCAATGATTATTCTCGTTCTTGTTTGGGGGTTTTGTTTGTTTTGTTTTCTTGATCCCCATAACTTTCTCATCATCCAACTCTCAGGCTGTCACCTCTGAGAGAGGATTTCCCTGGTCAATCCTGCTAAAATAGCTTGTCCACTCTTCTGCACTCACTGTCGCATCATCATCTTGTTTTATTTTCTTCATGGAACTTTTTTCTTTCTTTTTCTGTTACTGCCCCCAAGAGAATGTAAGGTCTACGAGGACAAGGATGTTGTCTCACTGTTCACAGTTAAACACCAGGGTTGGATCTCCTTTACCAAGTAACTTACAACCTCCAAACTCCTTGGCAAGGCACCCACTATTACCACCAACTGGCTCCCATCTTCCCCTGCAGAACAAAGTGAACAATCATAAATATGTGTTGATTGAATTAATAAATAAATCCAATTTATTACTAGTTCTTTTGATTCGGCCACGAAAAACTCTTTAGAACTGTGATGTTCAGAGTTTAATTAAAATTGAAAGTAACAGTTCAGTTTTAAAATTGTAAAAGTAACTGGCTAGTGCCTCGCTAGCCACAGTTCAAGTAGTCAAAAGCCATGTGTGGCTAGTGACTTGCTTAATGAACAATGCAGAACAGAACATTTCCATTGCTGCAGAAAGTCTTTTTTTTTTTATTTTTTATTTTTTTTATATATATTATTTTTAACTGCTGCAGAAAGTCTTTTTGGAGACTGTTGGTCTAAATTCTGGCCCTTCCTCTCCAACCCCACCTGCTCACCTGGATTCTTGTAGCAGCCTCTTAATTAGTCTGACAGTAGTTTCCTTCCACACTAGTCTGTTCTCCACATGTCTCATTCATTTAGTTCATTTATTCCTGCAGCATATATTTAAGGAGGACCTTCTATATGCCAGGCACTGTGCCAGGCAAAAAAGACCAACCAGAGTACAAGTTTGATCTAGTCCTGACTCAATAAACTTACAGGCTAGAGATAATATATGTCATTCTTATGTTTAAAAACTAGTCTTGGAACCTCTTTACCAAAGTTCCTCACAACGTTCCCAGAACCCTGTGCTGTGTTCTGGGGGATGTAGCAGAGTCCACTCTGCTGCCTCTGGAGGGGTTAGCCGAAAGGATGTTCCGGGGTGTGGGGGGTGTGAGGTGGGGTGTTGGGGTGTGGTGATATGTGTGTGTGTGTGTGTGTGTGTGTGCGTGTGTGTGTGTGTTGGCAGGAGGGGCTGTAGCCCACGGGTCGCACTTGTGCCTTCTGGCTGTCGAGTTGGGTCTCGCGGATGCATGGAGGGTGGATGGCCTGGTGCACTGGGGTTCTGCTTCAGCTCTTCCCCATCACCCATCCCACAGGTTCTGTACCTGGCATTCCATGCCCCCGCCACCTTATCACTGTCCCCTGTGCTCTACATAGCCACTCACGCCTCAGTGCTGCTTCATAGGCCCGTCCCTCAGTGGGGTTTTCTTTCTCAGTCTCCGAACCTGATGAACACTCACTCATCCTTCACAACCCACTTCAAATATCACTTTCTGTGGATCTTCCCCAGCAGCCCGGACAAGTCAGGTGTTTACATCTACCGTGTTTACCCGACCCCCCGTTTATGTAAGCCTCCTTCCAACAGACTGGAGTCCTTGCCGATGAAAAACTATTCATCATCATAGCCCCAATGCATGACATAGAAAAGGTCCCTAATAAGCGATTTTGGACAAATGACGAATGATGACTGCATGAATAAATGAGTGAATAAGTGTATGGGTATTATGAAAATGTCCAACCTATCTGCAGTTCCCTAGGGAGGCTGCTTCAAAATGGAATAAAAATACCATAACTGTCTACTTACTCTTTTCAAAGAGAAGAGGTTACTTTTCTTCTTAACATTCTTATTTCCTGTTCTAAATGTCCCTCCTGCCCTATTTTTCATAAGGAAAACATCTTTTCTTTTATGCTCTCAAAAGCTTTCCTTTGTGGCTAGCCAAAACTCTAGGATCAAATACTTCACCTCCAAGTGCCATGTGTCCCAAGCTGCTCTTTCTTCTGATTGGGGAAATGGCTCTCTGCTACCAAAATGCTTACCAGCTCCTCCCAACTTTGATATTAGAACTTCAATCAACACTATTTAGTACACATTATAAAATTTTTTCATTAAACATTGTCATATCACTATGTAAGTGCAATCTGAAGCAGGCCTAACATTACTTAATTCTACCCAGACCTTTAAAAACACAATCAAATCAAAAAGAAAGTTCATGAAATAGTTACACTGAGGTTTCCTCCCAGGTGTCGTGGGTGTGACCCTCAATTCGTCCAACCGGTTTGTATTTCTACAGTTATTCAGAGGAAAGGAAGAGGGGGCCCTGACACCCTTTAACAAGTCAGTTAAACAAGCCAAATATTAATTAACCCATTCAACTAGCTTGTAAATTTCTGGCATTCAAATAGATTGTCTTGATATTTCAAGATATTTTAAGTGAGCACATTAATCTGCTCCCTAAAATCTGCTCCTCCAGAGGACTCTGCAGACACATCATCAGAAAAGGGACCTGGGTGTCTTTATTAAAAGTACACAACCCCAGGGCTTCTTGCTCCCCCCAGTGGTTTGACCTCCATGCCTTTCATTATCAGTTGGGGAAGGAAATGTGGGTTAGAATATATCTATAATCACCATTTCCTAAGTTACTTTAGTGAAATTTGCTATTATTGATAGTAGAAGAGCAATATTTTATCATTACAAATTCCTAGTTGCTAAAATCTTTTACTAGTCATTCAATCAGCAGTACTGAGGGGCTACCCCACAGTTAACCCTTGTTAAATCTAAAACTGTGAATATATAAAATGACAGTCCTTGGATAGAGTGTGCCTCGAATGTGTGTGTGTTAGATCATCAGAGTTTCAGCAGATATTAAACCACCACCAAGCGAGGGAGTCTTTGTAAAAAATAAAGTCTTGTCAGAGGCTTAGGACTACCCACTTACGACTTTTTCTACGAAAGAGGTAATCCTCCCCAGATTGTGAAGCTTCTGCTGACTTCTTACTACTAAAATGAACTGATCTTAATGTGAGGGAAGTATTATGATTTCTCAGGAAAAGGTGTTGGGTTAATATGGTGATTCTATCTCATTATCTTGGCTTAGCCTCAAAAATTGGAAGCTAAGGTGACATATTACCCTCCCTCAAGTATATGTAGGCTTAACGAGGACACTGAACATTGCTCTCCATCTTAGGGAAGATAAAAATGTTTTGGAAAAGGACTAAAGTTTCAACCCAAGGCAGCAAATCAGACCTAAGACAGAAAATCTTGATTATAAAGCTGGTTGATGCAGTTTTCCTAAAGAGAGCAGGGAATTTGGCAAGTATTTACTGAATGATTGTTGTACAGAAGGTGTGTAGGGGATAGAAAAAAAAGTAAGATACATACAGTCTGTGCTCTCTAGGAGGTCACAGTCTAGATGGGGAGATGAGACATTCACTCACAGAACGATGATTGATGTAGGGTAATGACTCGAGACATGGCACGAGACAGTGTACGCAGGGTCCCATGAGTGGGAAAGTCTAGTCCTCTGGATGCTCTGAGTCCAGAGTCAGGAGAGCTCTGCACATGCTGGAGAAACTGGAAACATTGAGGGTGAGGCTGTAAGGAAGGGAAAGGTTTTGAGAAGAGGAGAGAAGGCGGAGAAGGAAGAAGGGCACTTGAAGGGTTACCAAGCATCTTAAAATTAAGCTCCAAAGACAAATAGTATATGACTCCACTTACATGAGGTACCTAGTGGTCCAACTCATAGGCAGAGCGTGGAGTGGTGGTTGTCGGGGCTTGGGGAGGGGAGACAGGGAGCTATTCTGTAAAGGGTGCAGAGTTTCAGTTCAGGAGATGAAACAGTTCTGGAGATGAGCGATGGTGGTGACTGCATAACAATGTGAATGTACTTAAAGCCACTGAATTGTACACTTAAAAATGGTTAAAAGGGTAAATTTTGATGCTATCTGAATTTTACCACAATTTTTTTTTAAAAAAAAGCTTGAGGTAGACAAATATCTGTCCCTAGAGGAGGGGAGGGGTTCAACCGAAGTCTTCAGTCTCCTTTTCTTCTTGGACTCCGTGTTAACTGTATGGCCCACAGACAGCAAATGGGAAATGATTAAACATAATCCGTTCCCAGGCTGCTGTGCTTTAGCAGGGTATTGAATGGTTGTAACAACACTTTTCCAACAGCTTCTCACCCCCTTCTTTACACATCAAGCCCACTTCCACTACGGAAGCCAGTCACTCACTGTCCCAACTTCACTGAAGGTAGAGCAAGGGACCCTACTCTGGCCTGTGCTGTCTAAGAGGAAATCTGCTAGGGGATATATCCTCCTATTTAACAAAACAGAGAGAGGACTCCAATGGGATGGATTCTCTCCCCACCTTCCTTAGGATGCTGTGTGGGGCAGCCAACTGGATCCACAGGGGACAAACCAAAGGGTGACAGATATGTTGTTCTGGAATCCTAACAACCTTATCACTGTATTAACCACCCTCAGAAAATAGATCCCTCATTGTGTAAGCCACTTTTAGTTTGGTATTCTGCTTACTAGCAGCCAAGATTATTCCAAGAGACTGTGGCATTACAAAAACAGCCTCATGGAGAACCATCTATATTTAGCTAGAGTTTACTCTTCCTTCTAAAAATCAAAGATGTTTATTGCCCTTTTCTTTATTGCATGACAGGCGAAAGAAAGAATACAAACAGCAGGGCACCCAGACAAAAAGAACATCTAGCAAAGGGGTTGGAAAGACCCAGCACCATCAGGAAGTAAGCTGGTGGTAAACAAAATAAAAAGCCACTATTTTGCCACGTATTGAAAAGAATCAAATCCTCCTTTGTAACTAAGAAAGGTTGCAAATAAAGGGAACATTGGGTAAGAGCCTAGATAAAGACTAAGGACACTGAAGAAGATAAGGGTCCAGAAGCAAGCAAGCAATAACCCAGTGCTGATTGCAGGGGATGCTAAGAGCTAAGAATAGGATCAGGAGAACCCAGAAAAAGAGAAACCCAAAGTCTACACCAGACCTCTGCCTTTTCTCAACTCAGCTCTGCCGGTTGCAGTAATTCTCAACTAAGCTCCTTGCTTTCCTTGTAAAGACCCAAGTTAAAGTGCCCCTCGGCATACTGGTATAGATAGATACCAGGTCCGTGTGGATCTGCTTTGACTGTTGAAATAAAGGTTCTGCTGCTTTTCAATCAGATTTTTCTATCAAGGTGAACATCTTTCTGGGGATATTACCACTTAGATAAGTGCTTTTATTAGCTAGTGGTATGATAGCTACCTCTGAAGCCATTTAAACAGGCAGGGCTAAGGAAGGGAAGACAGCTCCATCTGTCCATAAAAGATGCTGGCAGCCCTGAGAGAGCTGTCCTGGCATGGGGCAATTGGTCACACCCCAGCTGTGCCCTGTGGTGCTTTTAACAGGAACCAAGGTGCTGCGCTAGGCAGCTGTCCCCTAAGAACAGGACTCCTTGACCCAAGGTGACTAAAATTAAACCACTTACTACTCCAGAAAAGCAGAGCTGGATTCCTTGCTACAGCCAACCTCCTTCCCCATGCTCACACACGAGCTGTTTTTCAAAAAGGGAACTTCAGATTCCCTGACAGGAAGCTGATCCTAACACTTCACAAACGACCACGTAAAAAGAAATTCAGAGCCGTGAATGAATGCTACAAATGTCCTCATAAAGCTGAAGCGCGTGGGAAATGTGGCTGATCCTGCCCCTAGGAATTAGCAAGCCTGTCCTCAAGGCTCAGTTTACTTGAGGGTTAAAGATGGAATTAGAAACCCCCACCCATATCATCTGATTTTCATCAAGGACAGAGTCTCCTGACTATTCTCTCGGCATTTAAAGAATGTGATATTACTCCCCTGATAACACACAACCTCTCCATGAGTTGCAGGGTCCCAGTGGACATGTAGGGGGTTTGCCTCTGGTGAGAATGAATTTCCATGGAAAATGTGACACAAACATTACCTTGTGGGTCTCAAATGAATCAGGTTTTATGCCAGAAAGACTTTTCTTATTAAAACTGTACTTTGGGGAAGTGGCTCTCACAGGGCTTATGGGGGTCCTGATGGTCCTCTAGGGCCTTGCTGGGGCCCCGTGACCTGTTCTGTTTTATTCAATTTTTTACAAGGCAGCAATGTGGAGCAGGAGGGGGGAGAATGGGGTCACAGCTGGGTTTAAATTGGTAGCTTGCTGCTTCCTCGCTGTGTGATATTAAACAAACTGAATTCTCTGGGCACCTACTTTGTAGGGATGATGTGAAACATATTAAGTAAAGGACCTACAATAACAAAGGATCAGATTGTCAAGGTGGTCTCACAAGAACAGAGATCTTACCCAGTATCATGCTTTACATATAATTTCATGAAACCAGCAATCACAAGACTCGGGAGAAGCAAGGAATGGCCCAGCACGAGTACAGCTCTCCAGGTCCTTTCATGAAACATATTCTCTCGCCCAGATTAACACAGAAGATCTTCAAGCTATGTATGTGGTCACATCACCTACTCAGAAAAGAGCCATCATGAAATATCTTCATATTATACTCAGATAGTTACATAGCTTACTTGACCTTTTCTCAAAACCCATGCCCAACGCATCCATAGATGCCAGATTTGGTACAAATGAGCAACACAGGCAGACCAGGTACCTCCTTCTAAAAAGAATTCCATAGATAAGGACCCTGTACTAGGAGATATCATTAGTGTGTTTACCTTGAGTCTGTCGTTAGTGTGTTTACATGAAGATTGGCCCAGCTGTCTTCCTTTCTTCTATTCCATTGGTTTCCCCTTGGTGAAGAGAGAAAATAGATTGCAGGCCTGTTGTTAAACGTTTCCTGTCCAGCACCTACCCCAGACCAGGACTTAACATACAGTACCTGTTATCACATTATTAAATATAATAGCAATTATAGAACTATGCTTCCATTTTCATTTCTGCCTGACTTTCCAGATCTTGTATAATTCAGGCTTTCTCCTGCCACCAGCCATAGGCCTAACCTCCCCAGTTGTGTGTGATTCTTATCTCTGCCTTTTCTCCTCTTGTTCTATTCCACTGTTCTATGCATTTTTGAAGGACAGTCCAAGTGCCCCTTCCTCCTGGAAAATTTCCAAGCCTACTCATTCCTTCAATTTCACCCCTTTCTACCCTGTACGATCACAATACAACACCAAACCTAGAGCATCCTACATTGTTCTGTTTCTTACTTCTGCATGCATAATGGTTGTCTTTCTCCAAATAGATTATAAGCCCAATTAAAGCTGAGAACTCTAACTTCATTAGAGTCACTTACACCAGAAAGTGTCCCTTGATCCACCTCCCCAACAGATGTGGTCCCCATGGAATTGGCTCCATTGGCACCTCACTTACCATATTGTGATGGTATATTTCTTGTAAAGCCAGATTTAATTGCTGTCTTTCCTTATGGGCAGGACACTCTGGGAGGACAGGGTCATTCATGTCTTTCCTGCTCACATTTATATCCCTAGTGCCTGACACAGCACCTGGCAAGGAGGAGGTGATTAATAAATATTTGTTGAAGAAATAGGTTTTCTAGCGGTAAAACAAGGTGGAGTAGGAAGCTCATTAATTTCTATAATGAACATATGGAGCATCTCCTCTGGGTACTCAGGATGCAAAGATAAGTAAGACACAATGTCAGTCATCTAGACTGAAAAAGTTCGAGTCAATTTCTCTACCACCACTGTTTGGGTTTCCAGATACGTACTAAAGAGTTATACAGTGAAAATCAAATCTCACTGACACTGAGTGAGCATTAATGCGGGGGAGGGGGGAAGGAGAAAAATCAGGGGAATGCAGCTCTGGAGGTGCAGGTGCCTCAGGAAGACTTCCTGCCTTCATTGCCCATTCTTCCTCCACAAATGGTCACCATATGAGCTTCACTACTGTCCCCAATTCATGTGAAAAGCAATCCTACAGTTGAGCTTTAATTCAGTATTCAGTATCTCTTTCTCTTGCCCCTTACCTCCCTGCTCCTCATGAGCAGTACTACATTTGCGTAGGTACATGCTAGGATACATCGCTGGAAACCTTTTTTCAGAATGATGCAATTGGAATAGCAATCCAACTTGCTTATAACAGGTTTTGGCCACCAACAGAACAAATTCAAAGCTGTGTGCTGATTAACGATAATGTTCAGGCCAGATAATAATATATATTTAATTTATCCATTTTAATATCACCCTATGTAGCAAAAGATGTCATACTGTCATTGCTTTTCCTAAGTCAATGTATTTCTCGGGGGGTTGGTACAAGGTGTGTCGGTCCATTCCTCAGTCTTCTGAGAAACAAAGGAAGCAATGGATTTTAAGATCTAACAAGTTAGATCTTATGGAAGCTAAAGGGAAACTCTGATAGGCCAGTCTCTCAGCTCCTGAAATCGAGGCAGATGGATTCGCCGATGAAATTTTCTCCAGCATACAAGCTGACTCTCTTCCTTCCTTCCCTCTCTCCCTTATTTCCTCCCCCGCTCCTTTCCTATCTTCCTTCCTTCCTTTTTGTGTCAAATAATGATGTCAAGCATCTCAACTATAGCAGCATCACCGGCTGCCTTCAGCCATACATCAGAAAGACTGATTCTCTCAAAACAACCTTCTGGCTGCTCCTTTTTTCCCAATTAAATTTCTTTTCCCACTAATGCATTATCCTCTCTTTTTCTTCCCTCCTACAAGGTCACCTCCATGTCCCCTGGTAGTCTCTTCAAAGCCTTTCTCCATGCCTTGTCTTCCCCTGTGGCCATATGTTAGTGACTCCTACTAAACTGGAGCTCTTTGAAGGCAGGATCTGGGCCTCATTTGCCTTAGCATCCCCAGTGCCTGTAGGAGAGCCTGGCACATGGTGGGTGGTGAGCAAATGTTTCAATTTGATGAATACGTTGAAACAATGTTAAGCCAGCGAACAAACTCGGCATCTGGGAGGCACACAGAGAAGTGGGTTTAATGATTTGGATGGGAGCACTTTGTCCATCTGTGATGGAGAAACAACGCGAGGGATTCTCCACGCTATGCACCCTACCCTTTGAAGTCAGGGTCAGTGGACAGGCAGTAACAGGAAAGGACAATAGAAATTTCCACTGTGCCTTATGTAGTTTCTGGGGACAGTTGGACACCACTAATTTAAAGAAAAACTTGGTGGGGGGACGGGGGGAACAGATAAAAGAATTCTTTCAACTGTTTTCAATTAAACCAATGTAACCCCTTACCATTTTTCAGAAGTCAGCACATTTTTTCCTCTTTTCTACACCATTTAGAGCTCTGACCAGTGATCAGAGATGGTTTTGTTTTCCCACATAGATTTTACTACCATTTCTAATGCATTCATTTGGACTGAAAATGAAGGTGGAAAGATTTGCAATTGCTTGAGAGACCTCTTCTCCTGAGCTCCCCCTCTGCCTGTAGGAGGTCTGTCACCTAGACATCCACTCAGAGAGCTTGCCTGGGGGTGTCCCAGGGAATGTAAACATTATAAAACCAGAACCTCAGAGTTTTGGTGAGAGAACAGAGTCTTGAGAGGCCCCTGTCCTAGATGTGCCTGTGAGTCAGAGTTAGCTGGATGTCTCCAAGTGATGGAACAACCATTAGTCAAGGCCGACTTAGACTTGAACTGAAACCTGTCTTGTACTTGTAAGCTCAACCCTGCAATTCCTAAAACCAACCAGCCTGGCCGGCTTCCAGATTACACAGCCTAAAGTATAGAGAGGGTGGAACAAATTCAATTACCTTATTTTTGTAGTGCCTCATGTGCACCGTCCTAGTGTCAGGCACCGGGCCATCTAAGATGTTCCGTTAACTCATCCTCAGGATGTAAACACATTAAGTTCCTCAGAAGGAAGATGCAGGCATGTTATTAGACACAAACCATTATGACTTATATACAGAAATAGGATTGGAAAATTTCAGTGAATGTGGTTTGCTTTCTTTCTGATGCTCTCAATTTCCCATCAGAAGCTTAAAGTGGATTTGCAGACTGTTTGGTATTAGAGTTTCCAGAATTCTCTCTCTCTCCTAGAAAGGTGGGTGTTTTATTAGAAGCAATAATAATAGTAACAGCTACACTTAGCGAATCTCTACCTTGTGCCAGGCGTTGAACCAAAGCCCTTTCCATGAGTTACCATCGTAGTCATCTGCTCGGGCTGCCATAACAAACTACCACAGATGGGGTGGCTTAAACAACTGAAATTTATTTTCTCACAGTTCTGGACACTAGAAGACCCAAATCATGGTTCAGGAAAATTCAGTTTCTGGTGAGGCGTCTCTTCCTGGCTGGAAGACAGCTGCCTTTACACTGTGTCCTCATATGGCCTTTCTTCTGTGCCTGTCAGGAGTGGGCAGGTAGGTTAGATAGATATATGGATCTGTCAAGCTCTGGTGTCAAGTCTTTTCCTCTTCTTATAAAGACATTAGTCCTATTGGATTATGACCTCATGTTAACTTGATTACCTCTATATAGGTCCTAACTCCAAATACAGTCACACTTGGGGGACACAATTCAGTCCATAGCGACCTCACTGAGTCCTCACTACAAGCTTGGGAAACCAGGGGCTTTCTCTATATCCTATCAATGAATAAACTGAGAGCTGAGTAATTTGTCCAAAGTCTCACCACCAATAAGTGAGTTGCTGGTGGTGTTGCTTTTTCTTTTTATGGAAGAGAAGTGAAGACATGCAGAGTTCATGTGTATAGATGTAGGGTTGCTAATAGGAAAGTCAGATGGGAACTGGCAGGCGAAAACTAGAGCAGAGCGCTGAATCCATGGCCGTTCCATCTGGTTAAACAAGTCCTGGGTCACTGGGCTGAGTCCTGGGGAATGAAGGACAGGAAGATATGGTCACCATCCTCCAGGAGTTTGCAATCTCAGCAGCAGTGAAGGAAGTTTTCCTTTCCAGGTTCTGTTCTGGATAAAACTGAGAAACAGGAAAATGTCCGCTCAGTCCCCTTCCTTCTCTGAGAGAACCTTTTGGATCCCTGTTGGGTACCACTCTCCTCAAAGGCCACGTCCTTCAGTGGCCACCTCCAGCCTGGAAGCCAGCACCCAGCTCACCCACAGTCTTCACCGGTAGTGACCCACCTCTTCCCTATCCCCATGTCCAGAACTTTCTTGATCTGTCTTCCATTAAAACATCTTTGTTCCAATCCCAATCCCTCGAGGCAAGTCTCTCGGCTAGGAAAGGAAAGGTCACAGTTCATTTGCTATTGTTCCTGGGTAATGTACTGACATTTTATTGGTGGCCTCTGGAGACTGGTGACTTACAGCACAAATTTCAGGCACCATGGTGAGAACGTTTTGATGGTAGGCGGTTTTGCAAGTGGACATCAAACCCACGGTGAGTGAGAAAGCCCCTGTCCTGGGCTATTCACAAATAAGGCTGTTCCTGCTATGCCACACAAACGTGCTAATGCCTCACTCACATGCCCTTGACCTTACATTTCAGACTGTGGAGGGCCATCTTGCTCTGTCTCCTGTCAGTGACTCTCAAGAGATGGGGTATAAATGCCTCAGCCCCCTCGTCCCCTGGGTGGGATCGTTCTGAGGCATGCTCCATCCATGAGCGCAGTTTCCCATGCAGTCTCGGTCACTCACTGTGGAAGCCGGAGGAACAACACACCCATAACCGGCTCTCTCCTTTCCCTGCATCGCTCCTCCGCTGCCAGCTGGTGCTCTCTGTACTTCACAAACCAACGTCTTCCACTCAAATCCTTTTCTCAGGGTCTACTTCTGGAGGCATCCAAACTGAGACAGGATGGCCATCAGAGCAATGGGCAGAGAAGTGCAGCTGGATGGCGCGTGGGCCTGGCTCCGTCACCATGCATGTGGTGGCAGCCCCCGGGGGAGCCTGACCAGCACCCCCTTTCGCTCCTTGACTGCAGAGAGGTCTGGAGAGGACAGTCCAGCTGACTATGTCTCCTTAAATGTAGACTCTAACCTCTCCAGGTGGGATCATAATTGGGGATCTCAGTTGGCTCTGCCAGTGTAGGAACAGGACACTGGGAATTAATGTGTTTCAACAGAATGCATGAGATTTGGTGTCAGAAGTGCCTTGTTTGGATTCTGGCTGTACCACATCTAAGCTATGTGGCTATCTAACTTCTCTGGGCCTTATTTTCCTAATCTGTAAAATGGGATAATAATTGCTGCCCCAAAAGATTGTTCCAAGGATGATAGTAATAGCTCACAAGATTCTAGGAGGTTTATGTGAAGTTCATGTAGATCAAAAACCCTGCAAGGGTAAACCACAGGTTTCTTACCCAAATCTCTTGGAATCGGCTGAATTTTGGAACTCAGAATTCAGATTTAATAAAGGTGATAGAGTGCATGTAACATATATTACAGAATCCCCATCAGGGTCTGGGGCAGTTCCCTAGGCTCGAACATACTATTTCTGCACTAAAAGTATGAAGATGTATGCTAAGTGGATCAAGCCTACAAAAAGTTGCAATTTGGAGTTGCAGATAAAGGATCATGGCCCAGAGAAGTTAAGCAATCTGTTCAGGGTCATACACCAGGATTTGAACCCTGGAGACTAGCCAGAGTCCCTGCTTTAACCACTACAATGCACTACCTCCAGCAATAAAACCTTCTCACAAGAATGAACGAAGGCATTAAGGGACTTATATCCAATTCATAAGGGAGGTGAGAGCTGCTTTCCGTTAACATCATCAATATATGTATACAGATTATTTCTCCCAGAAATAAAATTAAAGATATGATCACATTTGAAATATTAATGCCAGAAAGTATCCACCTACAAAAAAATAATAGCTACTATTTCTTGAAAAGGTACCAAATAATTTACATATATTTATTTCATTTAATCCCCACAATAACCGTAAGAGATAGGTTTTATCAGTGTTACCCCCTTTCATAGATGAAAATAGGTAACTTACCCAGGGTCTCCCATAAATAAGTGTCAGGGCAGGACATCCAGTCTGGAGCTGCTGAAGCCTGTGCTCTTTCCACTACACCGCCTGCCTCCCAAGGGCTGTACGAGCTGCTGACCATCATTTTGTGGTTCACCTGAGGTCACAGGCAGAGCCAGTGTCCAGAGCATTGCGACCTGGGCCTCGTGACCTTAAAAGGCCTTGCAGTGATTGATTTCCACTTTGGCAAGCTCTGCAACTCGATATCATTTCTTTTTGCTGCCCAGTCTTGCCACTCTAAGAACAGTACCCAGTGTTCATGAGAAGATGCAACAGAATTGACTGGAAAGAAAATTTTATCTTCTTCCAGTCCTGTCCATAGTGGTGCACCATTCCATATTTAGATAAATGCTCTGCACAGCCTAAGAGGCAATAAAAGCAAGCTAAAAGGCGCCAAGCTCATGCCAGGAAACAATAAGAATCTGCAAGTTCTCATTCCTTTCCCAAAGAATGACTATTTAAAAAACAAGAGACAATAAAAACAAGCAATCTCAGCAAACATAATAGTGCTTTCAGGTCTGGGGCATTTCATAATCTCGGGGCAGCAGAAGAAGGATATGGAAAGCAGGGTCCTCTTCTGTCTTTGCAAGTATGAGGTACAAAGCAGGGAACCTATACAGGTCTTAGCCTGAACTACTGGTAAAGTCAGGGAAGAGCACTGACAGGAAGTCATGGGCTGGCCTGAGGGGTCATGTCGATGCCCGAGGTATCAGCTACTGTCCTGCAGACCAGATTTGAACGCTGGTGTTTCAGAAAGACGAAAATGAGTTCGAGAGACCACTGAGTTTCATTCATTTGTGGATTTGAGAGCTTACTGAGCAACCAAGGTCCAAGGTCCCCAATCCTATGGCGAACCCCTATTCTGGGCTCCCCCAGAATGTTGTAATTCCTGCATTATTTATAGCCATGTATGTTTCAGTCACTAACCATCTTCCACTACTGTTATTTTTACATATGTATTATCTTTTCTACTAAAACAGTCCATAGTTATTTCATATCCTCTATAAAGGCTACTATGTTATCTACTAAACTGAGATTTTTAAGTGGGCCTATGTAACTCAAAGGCCTTTTTAGTCATCTCTTCTACAAGTTGAGGTCCATGAGTAGTTTACTTTTCCAATCCTGTGAAGCATCATATTTGGGGACCCTATTGAGTCCCTTTCATTTCTGCACTCATACAAACCAATTTTTAAGAAATTTTTTATTTACTTTTTATTTTTTATTTTATTATACATACATGTGGGGTACAATGTTGATTTTCAATAATTGTGTAGAATGTGTGGTGGTTAGATCAGTACAGTTAGTTTATTCATCATTACAACACGCAATCATTCTTTGTGTCCTTGACCAATTCCTCATTAGCCCCGCTCCTTCCCCCTCCCCTTTTCCAACTTCTAGTTTTCTAAAAGTTCAATGTATTACTGTGATTGTTTCTTTCTTTCTTTCTCTCTGTCTTTCTTTATTGTTCATTTGTTTATTTATGGATTCAGCTCACAGTTATGAGTGAGAACATGCAGTATTTCTCTTTCTGTTCCTGGGTTGTTCACTTAGGATAATTTTCTCCAGGCTCATCCATGTTGTTGCAAATGGTAGAATTTCATTCTTTTTTATGGCTGAGTAGTATTCCATTGTGCATATACACCACAATTTCCTTATCCAGTCATCCATCGATGGACAGTTACGTTGGTTCCATTTCCTGGCTGTTGTAAATAGAGCTGCAGTAAACCTGGGAGTGCCAGGTATCCCTTCGACCTCATGTTTTCGAGTCCTCTGGATATATCCCCAGGAGTGGAATTGCTGGGTCATATGGAAGTTCTATCTGTCGTTTACAAACCAATTCTTGCTTGAGCACATCTCTGCCTTGTAATAGCTCGCTAAAAAAATAAGTAATAACCATCCTCTTCCCTGGAGATGAAGGCTTGCCAGGCACTTGGCCTGCCTTTTAAATGATCACCAGCAACACATTACCACATGCCTTTCCATCTAATCTACAGGTCTTCATCTCCCCAGCCTTCAATATCAGCGTCTGTGCCGCCCACCATCCAACTGCTAAGCCAATGTAACATATTTTAGGTTTTTCTTACATTAACCTCACTTCAAAGTGCCAATTTCTAAATTTACCAGGGAAATTAACACAAGCTGCTATAATAAATAAACTCCAGAATTTCAGGGACCTAACCCAAAATAGTTTTGTTTCTTCCTTAAAAAATAGTCAATGTGGGTGTTCCTGGGTGACAGCTGTCTTCCACGTGGTGATTCAAGGACTCCAGCCTCCATACATCTTGTGGTCCCACCATCTCCTGAGGCCTCTTTGTCTTCTGCTTCCAGCCAACAGAAAGAGAAAGAAAGAAACGGGGGAGAAGGCCATCCTCTTCTAAATCCTCAGCTCAGGAGTGACGCACAGTAACTGCATCCACGGCCTTATGTTCCATGTCCACACCTAGATGCGAGGAAAGGCTGCTCGCTGTCCTGCCACTTGAGCCTAATAATAATCACAGCTAGAGCACGTGATGCATCTGCACTTCACAAACTGTGTAGGTTAACTATCTCATGTAATATATACAACAATCCTGAAAAGTAGGAATTAGAAATGAAAAAAACACATAAATATGTATATCAGTCTCTGAGCCTCAGTGACTATAAGCACTATAATATACTATATATAAATACATATTCTGGGGCTCAGAAAGGATTAAAAAGTTGCTCAAAGTCACATACCCAGGAAGCAGCAGATGTGAGTCAGACATGCCTCATACTTAAGCCCCTTCCCTTCTTTTGTCCCATGGAGCAAGAGTTATTTTGATGCATTTTGAGGTTGGTCGATGGGAAGGATTAAGGATAATGACTCAAGCTGGATTTTGAAAAGTAAGCATCTGCCTGTCCAAAGAGCTATTGAGACTGGAGAATGACATTTCTGGTTGAAGAAATATGTGCAAAGGCACTGAGGCCTGAATGAGTATGGTATGTCTATGGAAGACTTACCTTAGAAAGAATTATATTTAGACGATAGTAACCCAAGAGTCTTAGGAATACACATATCATGTCCTAAACTTTCAGCCACCCCTTTCTAACATGTTCCTGAGAGAACTATATACCTATAGAACTATGGTAAAGGAAAGAAAGTCATGTGCCCCATTCTCAGATGAAGCACCAAAGAAGCCTTATTCATCCACATATTAAGTCCCAAAGAAAAGTTTCAAAGATAACAGAACGCCTCCTTGGGAATCAAGCCAATGCCTTCCTAGTAAAAAGTCAAGGCAGCTAAAATCCCAGGGGCTTTACTGAACTATTCACCACAGTGGGAAGTCATTCTGCTAAAATAAACCACAAACTTTTTTTCTTTTCTTTTCTTTTTTTTTTTTTGAGGGTAAGAGGAAAAAAGAGCGTGTCAATTAAAACAAGCTGCAAGAATTGGGGGTTTCACCAGCAACAGATTTCCAATAGAGGTAGAGTGAGGACACACACTCTTGATATGCAGCAAAACCAAATGACAGAAGACATTTTACCAGTTCTTAGACTTCAGGCCTCAAATAAAATAATGGTCATTAAATGCATCTGTAGAGGCAGTCTCTTCCCTAGCGAAACAATGCTCAACATCACTCAGCATTTGGGAAATGCAAATCAAAACCACACTGAGATACCATCTCACTCCAGTTAAGATGGCTAATATCCAAAAGACTGAGGATGATAAATGCTGGCGAGGTTGCAGAGAAAAAGGAACTCTCATACGTTGTTGGTGGGACTGCAAAATGGTGCAGCCTCTATGGAAAATGGTATGGAGGTTCCTCAAACAATTGCAGATAGATCTACCATACGACCCAGCTATCCCACTGTTGGGAATATACCCGGAGGAATGGAAATCAGCAAGTCGAAGGTATACCTGTTCTCCAATGTTCATCGCAGCACTCTTTACACTAGCTAAGAGTTGCAACCAGCCCAAATGTCCATCATCATCAGATGAGTGGATACAGAAAATGTGGTATATCTACATAATGGAATACTACTCTGCTATAAAAAAGAATGAAATACGGCCATTTGCAATGACACGGATGGACCTAGAGAGAATTATATTAGGTGAAATGAGTCAGGCACAGAAAGAGAAATATCACATGCTCTCACTTATTTATGGGAGCTAAAAATGAATAAATACACAAATAAACTGGGGGGGGAGAAGAAGACACAACAGTTACAATTCCTTGAAGTTGATACGACAAGCAAATAGATATAAAGTTGTATGGAGGGAGGGGGTAGAGGGAGGAGGGGGGAGGTTTCGGTAATGGGCCACAATAATCAACCACATTGTATATTGACAAAATAAAATAAAATAACTAAACTAAAATAAAATAAATGCATCTGTAATAAAAACTACACTTTTGGAGAGTGGAAATATTTTTTAATTACAGAGAAATAATAATGGAATGTCCTTTAAGGAAATTAAGGATTAAATCTCATAACTAAAAATGTGTTTAGAAATGTTCTAAAGAAGGAACTCAGCTCTAGTAACCATTTACTCCATTGTTTGTATACCAAGACTTGATAAACTATGGTTGCCTGGTTTTTTTTATGGTCCATGAGTCAAGAATGGTCTTTACATCTTCAAATGTACATTTTTAATGGTTATATAAGTACCTACCTAATAGCCCCAATTTTTCCATTCAGTCCACAAAACCTGAAATATTTACTATCTGGTTTGATGACTCCTATTCTATACCATGAAAAAGGGTAAGAATAAGAATTATAAGTATGAACCCAGGGCAATGTACTCTTTAAAAAGACACTAGGGAAAAAGAAGGGGTGAAAGGGCACGGAAACACGGATGAAAAATAATTTAACTAAAAGGTAAGGAAGCTATTCATAGCACTGGCAGATCACCTCTTCAGACTTGTGATTTGTACTTTGTCCTCACGACACACATTATAGTTAAAGTGTAAAGTGTGGAAAATGGTGATAAACCTTGGAAGCAGATGAATTTTGTAGACATTCTAATTTTTTGGAAACTCTTGGAAAGTTGCTTGCTCGTATGTGCTTTAAGGTATCATTTAGCAAGTTTCTGCTGCAGGAACTTAGTAGCTGAAAAGAGTTCATTCAACAAATACTTATTTAGTACTATGTACCAGGTACCAGGTTACGTACTGGGGAAATAGCAATGAACAATCAAAGAATACCAAATACACAATATTTTGAGTAGCAATGTGGCAAGTGTTATAAAGGAGGACCACTCTTAGTTGGTCCAGGAGGCTTAAGAGTGGTAACAGAGTGGTAACGCTTGCCGTGGAAGTGGTGAGAAATGGACAGATTCCATAGGATTTGTTGATAAATAAATTGTGGCATATAAGAAATGGGAAGAATATAAACTAAGAAATTATAGCAAGGTTACAGGATTCAAGGTTAATATACAAAAGTCCATTGTATTCCTACATACCAGCACTGCTGAATTCTGCCAAACGTTAAAAGAAGAATTAATACAATTCTTCTCAAACTATTACAGAAAATCAAAGCAGAGGGCATTTTCCTAAACTCATTCTATGAGGCCAGCATTGCCTTAATACCAAAAGCAGACAAGGACACAACAAAAAAAGAAAATACAGGCCAGCATCCCTAATGAACAAAGATGCAGAAATTCTCAACAAAATACCAGCAAACCAAATTCAACAACACATCAAAAAGATTACATACCATGATCAAGTGGGATATATATCCTAGGGATATAAGGATAGTTCAACATATGCAAATCAATAAATATGATAAACACATCAACAAAATGAAGAAAAAAAACCATATGATCATCTCAATAGATGTAGAAAAAGCATGTGACAAAATTCAACATCCCTCTGTGATAAAAACTTTCAACAAATTAGGTAAAGAAGGAAAGTATGTCAACACAATAAAGGCCATATATGATAAACTCACAACTAACATCATACTGAATGGGGAAAAATTGAAAGCTTTTCCTCTAGGAATTAGAACAAGACAAGGATGCCCACTCTCATTGCTATGATTTAACATACTATTGGAAATTCAAGTCAAAGCAATTAGGCAAGAGAAAGAAATAAGGGGCATCCAAACTGGAAAAGAGGAAGTAAAATTGTCCCTGTGTGCAGATAAAATAATTTAACATACAGAAAAATCTAAAGAATCTGTCAAAAAAAACCTCTTAGATCTGATAAATGAATTCAGTAAAGTCGCAGGATATAATATTTACAAAAATCATTGGTGTTTCTATATATACTAACAATGAACTAGCTGAAAGTGAAATCAAGAAAGCAATCCCATTTACAAAAACTACCAAAAAAACTCCAAAAAAACAAATAAATTTAACTGAGGAGGTGAAAGATCGCTACAATGAAAACTACACAACACTGATGAAAGAAATTAAAGAGGACACAAAAAAATTGAAAAATATGACATGTTTATGGACTAGAAGAATTAATATTATCAAAATGAACATACCACCCAAAGCATCCTACAGATTCAATGTAACCTCTATCAAAATACCAATGACATTCTTCACAGAAACAGAAAAAACAATCCTAACGTACAAATGGAAACACAAAAGACCCCAAATAGCTAAAGCAATTTTGAGCAAAAAGAATAAAGTGGGAGGCATTATACTACCTGACTTCAAATTATACTACAAAGCTATAGTAATCCAAACAGCATGGTACTGGCATAAATACAGACACATGGATCAATGGAACAGAATAGAGAACCCATAAATAAATCCACATAACTATGGCCAAATTATCTTTGATAAAGATGCCAAGAACTTACATTGTTAAAAAGACAGCCTCTTCAATAAACAGTGCTGGGAAAACTGGATATCCATATTCAGATGAAAGAAACTATAAACCAATCTCTCACCAGATTCCAAAATCAGCTCAAAATGGATTAAAGACTTAAATGGAAGACCTGGTATCACAAAACTACTAGAAGAAAACACAGGGGAATCACTCTAAGACATCAGTCTGGGCAAAAATTTCATGGAGAAAGCTTCTAAAGCAGAGGCAACAAAAGCAAAAATAAACAAATGGGATTATATCAAAGTAAAAAGATTCTGCACAGCAAAAGAATCAGCAACAGAACAAAGAGGCAACTGGCAGAATGGGAGAAAATATTTGCAAACTATTCACCTTACAGGTATTAATATCCAGAATATACAAGGAACTTAAACAACTCAACAGCAAAAAAACAATCTGATTACAAAATGGGCAAATGACTTGAATAGACATTTTTCAATAGAAGACATACAAATGGACAACAGGTATATAAAAAAATGCTCAACATCACCAATCATCAGGGAAATACAAATCTAAACCACAATGAGAATCATCTCACCCCAGTTAGGCTATTTTCAAAAAGTCAAAAAATAACAAATGTTGGTGAGGGTGGGGAAAAAAGGGAACTGTTGTGGGAATGTAAATTAGTACAGCCATTATGGAAAACTGTATGGAGATTCTCAAAAAACTATAAATAGAACTACCATATGATCCAGCAATCCCACTGCTGGATATTTATCCAAAGGAAAGGAAATCAGCATACCAAAGAGAGATGTGCACTCCTACGTTTATTGAAGCACTATCCACAATGGCCAAGATATGAAATAAACCGAGGTGTCCATCGATAGTTGAAAGGATGAAGAAAAATGTGGTATATATACACAATAGAATACTACTCAGCCATGAAAAAGAATAAAATCCTGTAATTTATAGCCACATGGATGAACCTAGAAGACATTATAATAAGGTGAAATAAATCGGATACAGAAAGATAAATATCACATGTTCGCACTCACATGTGGGAGCAAAAAGAAAATTTTAATGCATTTTTAGAAGCGGAGAGCAGAACTGTGGTTACTAGAGGCTGGGGAGGGGAGATAGGGAAAGGTTGGTTAAAGGATGCTAAATTACAGCTAGATCAGAAAAATAAGTTCTAGTGGTAGTGCTAGGCACCTATAATTGACAATAATTTATTGTATGCTCTCAAATGGCTAGAAGAAAGGAACTCAAATGTTCTCATCACAAAGAATGGATAAATTTTTGTAATGATGAATATGAAAACTACCCTGTTTTCACCATCACACACACATTGTACACATGTATTGAAATAAAATCTGTACCTCATATATATGTATAATCAGTACATTTCAATTAAAAATAAATTCCTTTTAAAAAATTAGCAACAACAACAAAAATAACTTTAGTTCAATAAAGAAAACAAAAACAAAAATCAGAAAATCATTAACCATTTTCCCCCTCATAATTTAGATCCTTCTGAAAGTCACTTAAAGTATTTTCCCATTTACAACTACCTGTAATACTAATACTATTACAGAAACCTGTAATAGTTGTGGCAGAATATAGTCTGGTGTAATATACTTCTTTTCTTTTAAGGCAGTCAGCAAACATCAATGGCAAGGTGGTCCAAACAGAAGGTAATCAAGCTATCCAAACACAAATTTGACTTCATTTGCAACCTCAGCACTGTAAAAGACAGGTCCCTAGCTTTTAGTAAGGATTCCTGTGGTCATCTCATCTTTAAATCCATCAGATCTCTTTGACCTTTGTAAATCTACGAATATAATTTTATACTATTGTTGTGTCTGGGGAAACTGTACTCATACTTCTAGTCATTTACCAAAGTTGCTACATGGATTCCTTAAATTCACCTTAGCAAGAAACGTCTAGAGTATTCTCCATATGGATACACCATTCATACACATAAATTAATATGGTATTTTATAATGCAAACTAAAAATTATTTTACATTAGTTTTAGGAAGTATTTTTAGATGGGAGAAAAAGGAGAGGTGTCCTTCCCTTCAAGAAACACTAGCAATTAATCACCGTACACTCCATCAGCATAATTTCCCCACCAGATCAGAAATGGGAACTTTACCAATTTTATTCTCCCACTGGAGATCAGCAATTAGCATTAAATCAACATTTTCAAAAGGACTAGTATACACAAGACTTTCTAATACCTGAAAATATGACAAAGTGTTTTAACTATGTTCATATACTACGTATAACTGCTTTACAGAAAACACTAGTCACAAACTGTACTTGTGCTCAAAGTAATGCATTCACTTAAAGGCCATTTAAATGCACATTTACCCTGTAATGAGAACTGTTTCCACTCTTGCCAGAAACTATATAAACAAAATCACCAGGCCCAAAGCCTGGGAAAATAAGTGGGAAATGGATAGAAAAACCGTTTAGGCATTCTCAGAAATGCACACAGATATAACATTAAATGTTGCCTAGAATTGTTATCTTTTATGGGGTCAGCAAACACATATATAATATAAAATAAATAATGGAAAGAATAAATCATGTAAATGTATATGCCACTTTGCCACTCAACAGTCAAGTGGCAAGACAGCTATTAAAATGGTTGTAACTGATATAGTGGGATTGTTTGTCATCACTAAGGAAATGTCTTATAACTAAGTTGTAGTTAATAATATAAATGACAGAGTTTGGTCCAGTTTACGAACAACAGATTCCAAAACTTGAAAACTTCAACTATCTCAACAGGAGATAGTTATCAGGCCTGGTATGCTACATGCTCTTTGTATTATTTACAAATTAATATTTCTTAAGCCAGGCACAAAAGTATTTATTATAAAAGAAAAGATGGATTTATATGATTATATTCAAAGTTATATTCAAATTAATAACTATTAAAAAAAACAAATTAACAACTGTTATTCATTAAAGGATACCGTAAAGATAGTGAAAGATGGATTTTAAAATTGCAAAACTTAACCATCTAAGGATTATTATCAAGATATATAAAGAAATCATACAAGTCGATGAGAAACTACAGGCAACCCAATAGGTAAAGGATATGAACAGGCATTTCTTAAGAGAGGAAATAATAAATATGCAAAGAAATGTCCAATATTTTTAGTGATCAGAGAAATGCAAATTAAGACCACAATGAGATAACTCATTCAACGGACAAAAATTTGAAAGTCTGACACTACCAAATGTTGGAGACGATACAGTTCCAATGGATCCTGTTTACACTGCTGGTGCAACCACTTTGGAAATAGTTTGAAATTATCTCCTACAGTTGAATATTTTTAGTAACACTCCATCATCAGGAGAGTGGGTGTGAAAACTGAGATACAATGACACTATGGAATATACAGCAGCCTAAATAATGCACAATAGCGAATTAATTTTAGCAATATAATTTCCAGTACATAAGGTGAGCCTCAAAAAGACTGCATATCTTTTAAAAAGATAAAAACCTCTAAAATAAAACAATTCCCAGTGAATATGGGATTCAGGATGACAGTTACCATAGGTCAGTGGAAGCAGGGAAAGGAGGGGTCCCATAAGATTAGATCCCAGTAATTGTTAAGTATCTAGCTTGTTTTGGGTGGTGGGTTCAGAGATACTTGCCACATTATTAAAAATAACTAAATAAATAAATAAATAAAAGCCAGGCATGGACTAAGAATGAGAGTAAGTCATGAAACAAAGATATGTTTAATCCAATTTTGTGCACCTAAGATTTATAAAAAAGCCACCTCCCCCCACCAAAAAAAAGAAATGCATTAGTTAAAAATCTTAAAAGTTTTTTTCCCTCTAAGATGGCTGCCTAGAGAGGTATGGCGCTAGGCCCCTCCCCATAAAAAGAGATCAAAACAACAGACAAGTATATTTTGACTGGAACCGGAGGAAACACAGTGCAGAGCACCAGGAGAGTAAGGAGATTCTTGTGAAACACAGAAGAAGGGAATGGCGCATAGAGGGCAGAGAAGAGCAGGGCATCCAGCCTTAGCCCTGCTACGGGGACCCACCCAGAACCAGGCGGAGAGAAAGGAGTGTGGAAAAGACCCTGGCTATTCCTACCACCGCCACAAATGCCAGTGATCCCTGCCTTGGGGGGATCCCCAGTCTTTTTGGGACCCACACCTGAATTCACTCAGTACCCACTCCCCCCCAAGCTGGCAAGCAGACCTACTGAGCGGGAAATCAACTAAAAAGTAGCGAGTCCCCACATTCATCACCTGCCTTGCATCATGGCCTGTGGAAGCTAAACCTACAACAAACTACTTGGTCCACAACTAACTCGGCGGCAGCCCTGACTCCCACTGGGACCCTCCACAGGCACCCACAGGCACACACAGGCACCGATAGGGCCACAATCCCAAGGACTTGAAGACTAGACCCGTGTGCTGAACCCAGCCAGCCTGGGTCCCTTTGTCTAGAGGCACTGCCTGCATTTTGTGGTGCTCACTTGGGCACTGGCAGGGTCAGAGCACAGGCTGCCTGGAGCCTCTGACAGAGTGACTTAGACCCCAGTGTCTGGATTAACACAACACCCTCCTCCTCCTCCCCAAGGTAGGATGCTTCTGGGCTCAGCTGCACCCTTGCAGGCTCACATGGGGCTCAACAGCGATTGGGTAGCAGCTTTCTCTTCCTACAGCACACCTTCAGAGAGCCACTGGGTCCCGCATCATTCTCACAGGCTTGCTCCAGGCTCAACAGCTGAGCCAGTGGCCCTGTACAGACCTCCCAGGAACTGCTGTAACAGTATACATCTACCCACTGGCTGACAGCGGACCACCCACCCTGACAACAAACCCACCCCAACAAGAAACTGCCAAAGGCCCTTCCACCTAGGCCATGGCACTTACAGACAACTCTAAGATTGAAAACAGTAGAAGTTGCAGTGAAGGCTGCACTACCACACCGACCCAGATCCAAACTTAAAGTGCCCAACTAACTGTCAATATAGAATACTTCTATAAGAAACAGTCTCCCCCTTCAAAAGCCACTCCCAGAATTGAAAGAAGTGACTACACAACCAGATGCCCAGATGAGAAACATGAAAAAACAAGGAAGCTTGACTCTCACAAAAGAAGACTAAAATTCTCCAATACCAGACTCCAAACAATAGGAAATTGACAAATTGCCTGAGGAGGAATCCCAAAGGACAATACTAAGGAAACTCAAAATGATGGATGAAAAAATAAATAGAAATCACAATGAAGTCAAAAAGAAATCTGAGGACATTTACGGAAAATTCAACAAAGAGATACAAGCCATAAAATAAAAATCAGCGGAAATCCTGGAACTGAAGAATTTATTCAAAGAAATAAAAAATAATCTGAGAGCCTAAACAGCAGGCTAGAACAAGAAGAAGAAAGAATCTTCAAACTAGAAGACAGGCTTTTTGAACTAACACAGTTGGACCAAAAAAATAAAAAATAAAAAAAGAATTATAAAAAATGAAGAAAAACTGCAAAATCTTTCTGATAACCTGAAGTATAAAACATCTGTATTATAGGTATGCAGGAAGGGGAAGAGAAAGGAAGAGATATTAAAAACCTATTTAATGAAATAACAGCTGAAAACTTCCCAAATATTGGGAGAAAGATGGTCTTTCAGATTCAAGAAGCTCAAAGATCCTCAAACAGATTCAATCCAAAAAGCACCTCCCCAAGACACACTGTAGTCAAATTATCAAAAGTCAAAGACAAAGAAAGGATTCTAAAACAGCAAGAGAAAAGAGTCAAATTACCTATGAGGGAATCCCCATCAGGCTAACGGCAGACTTCTCAACAAAACACTTACTCTCTCTCCAGGAGAGAGTGGGATGACATATTCAAAGCACTGAAGGAAAAGAAACTGGCAACCAAGAATACCATATCCAGCAAAGCTTTCCTTCAGAAATAAAGGAGAAATAGCATCTTTCCCAGATACACAAAAACTGTGGGAATTCATCATGACAAGACTGGCCCTTCAACAATCCTCAAAGGGGCCCTACATCTGGAATCAAAAGAGAGATATATGTCACCATAAACACATGAGAAAGAATAAAAACCACTAGCAGAACAGATACACAAATGAGAAAGAGGAAGAAAATGTATTTTATCACTACAAAAAAAACACCCAACAGCAAAGATAAACAATGAAAGGGAAAGAAAGGAACATAAGAAATATAAAATTATACAGAAATTAATAAAATGGCAGGAATAAAGTAATACCTTTCAGTAACAACTCTGAATATAGATGGACTAAAATCCTCACTTAAAACATATAGACTGGCTGAATGGATTAAAAAACTAAAATATATAGACTGGCTGAATGGATAAAAAACTAGACCTGACTATATGCTGCCTACAAAAACACACTTCACCAATGAAGACACACAGACTAATAGTGAAGGAATGGAAAAAGACATTCCATGCAAGCAGAAACCAAAAACAAAAAGGGGTTGTCATACCTGTAACAGATAAAATAGAGTTCAAACCAAGAACTATAAAAAGAGAAGAAGAAGGACATTACATAATGATAAAAGGATCAATGAAGCAAGAAGATATATCAATCATAAATATATATGCACCCAACATCAGAGCACCTAGATATATTACTGGATCTAAGGGGAAAGGTAGACCCCAACATAGTATCAGTTGGAGATTTGAGCATGCCACTCTCAGCACTGGACAGATCATTTAGACAAAGAATCAGCAGAGAAATATTGGATTTAAACAGCACCTTAGATCAAATGGACTTGACAGACATATAGACAACATTTCATCCAATAACGACAGAACATGCAATCTTGTCATCAGCAAATGGATTATTCTCCAGGACAGACCACATGTTAGGTCACAAATTAAGTCTCAACAAATTTTAAAATATTGAAATCATATCAAGTATATTTTCAGACTACAATGGAATAAAATTAGAAATTAACAACAAATGAAACTGTAGAAATGATACAAATTCACCGAAATCAAACAACATGCTCTTGAACAACCAGTGGGTTAAAGAAGAAATAAAGCAGGAAATCAAAAAATTCCTTGAAGTGAATGAAAATACAAGCACAACTTTCCAAAACCTATGAGATACTGCAAAAGCAGTACTGTATTAGTCTGTTTTGTGTTGCTATAACAGAAATACCTGAGACTGGGTAATTTATAAAGAACAGAGGTTTATTTCGCTTACAATTCTGGGACAGCTGCATCTGGCACGGGCCTCAGGCTGCTTCTACTCATGGTGGAAAGCGGCAGGCAGCTGGCAGGTACAAGCAGATCACATGGCAAGAGGAAGCAAGTGGGGGGAGGTCCCAGAGTCTTTTAAACAACCAGCTCCGGTGGGAACTAATGGAGTGAGAACTCACTCATTAATCCCCCCTCCCCCAGGGAGAGCACTAATCCATGCATGAGGGATCTGCCCCCATGACTCAATCAGTTTCCAACATTGCCACATTGGGAATCAAATTTCCACATGAGTTTTGGTGTGGACAACACAGCCAAACTCCATCAAGTACCAAGAGGGAAGTTGATCGCAATAAGTGCTTACATCAAAAGAACAGAAAGACTTCAAATAAACAACCTAATGTTAAATCTCAAAGAACTTCAAATAAACAACCCAACATTAAATCTCAAGCTAACCTAATGTTAAATCTCAAACTGACCTAATTTTAAATTTCAAAGAAAAACAAGAGCAATCTAATCCCAAAACTAGCAGACAGAAAGAAATACTTAAGATCAGAGCAAACTAAATGAATAGAAACCAAAAGAATGATACAAAAAAATCAATGAAACGAAAAGTTGTTTTTTTGAGAGGACAAAGAAAATAGACAAGCCGTTGACCAAACCAACTTAAAAAAGAGAGAAGACCCAAATAACAAAAATCAGAAATGAAAAAGAAGACATCACAACCAATACCCAGAAATACAAAGAATCATAGAGACTATTATGAACAACCCTATGCCAATAAATTTGAAAACGTGGAGGAAATGGATAAATTCCTGGCACATACAGACTACCAAGACTGAACCAAGAAGTAATAGAAAACCTGAACAGACCAACAACAAGCAATAAGATTGATGCAGTAATCAGCAGTCTCCCAACAAAGAAAAGCCCAGGATCAGATGGCTTCACTGCTGTATTCTACCAAACGTTTAAAGAAGAATTAACACCTATCCTTTTCAAAGTATTCAAAAAAAATCGAAACACAGGCCATTCTTCCAAATTCATTCTATGAGGCCAACATCACCCTGATACCAAAATCAGACAAAGACAAAACAAAAAAAGAAAGCTACAGGCCAATATCCTTGATGAACATACACACAACAGTCCTCAATAAGATATTAGCAAACAGAATACAACAGCACATCAAAAAGATTATACACCATGATCAAGTGGGATTCATCCCAGAGTTGCAAGCATGGTGCAACATATGCAAATCAATAAATGTGATACACCACATTAAAAAAACAAGGACAAAAACCATATGATTATCTCAATTGATGTTTGACAAAATTCAGCATCCCTTGATGATAAAGACCCTCAACAAATTAGGTAAGGAAGGAAAGTATCTTAACACAATAAAAGCAATATATGACAAACCCACTGCCAAAATCATCCTGAATGGGGAAAAACTGAAAGCTTTTCCTTTGAAAACAGGAATAAGACAAGGATGCCCACTCTCACCACTCTTGTTCAACACAGTGTTGGAAGTATTAGCCAGAACAATCAGGCAGGAGAAAGAAATAATGGGAATCCAAATTGGAACACACGAAGTTAAATTGTCACTGTTTGCAGAAGACACAATTCCACATATGGAAAAACCCATAACCTCTACAAAAAACTTCTAGAGCTCATAAATAAATTCAGTAAAATTGCAGATACAAAAAAAAATCAGTAGTGTTCTCATACACCAAAAACAAACAAGCAGAAAAAGAAATCAAAAAAGCAAGCCCATTTACAATTGCTACCAAAAGAATAAAATACCTAGGAATAAATTTAACCAAAGAGGAGAAAGATCTCCACAATGAGAACTACACAACCCTGTTGAAAGAAATTAAACAGGACACCAAAAGATGGAAAGACATTCCAAGAGCATGGATTGGAAGAAATAATGTTGTGAAAATATCCATACTACCCAAAGCAATCTACAGATTCAATGCAATCTCCTTCAAAATACCAATGACATTCTTCACAGAAATAGAAAAACAATCCTAAAATTAATATGGAAAAACAAAAGAGACTCAATAGCCAAAGCAATCCTGAGCAAAAAAGAATTAAACCAGAGGCATTACACTACCTGACTTCAAACTATACTACAAAGCTATAGTAACCAAAACAGCATGGTACTGGCATAAAAACAGACACTCCAACCAACGGAATAGAATAGAGAACCCAGAAATCAACCAAGGTACTTACAGCCAACTGATCTTAGAGAAGGCACCAAGAACATACATTGGGGAAAGGACAGCCTCTTCAGTAAATGGTTCTGGGAAAAGTGGATATCCATGTGCAGTAGAATGAAACTAGACCCATGCCTCTTACCATCTATCAAAATCAACTCAAAATGGATTAAAGACTTAAGTATATAACCTGAAACTATAAAACTCCTAGAAGAAAACATTTCAGGATGTAGGACTGGACAAAGACTTTATGAATATGACCCCCAAAGCACAAGCAACGAAAGAAAAAACAAACATATGGGATTATATCAAACTAAAAAGCTTCTTCACAGCAAAGGACGCAATCAACAGAGTAAAAACATAACCTACAGAATGGGAGAAAATATCTGCAAACTATACATCCAATAGGGAATTAATATACAGAATATACAAGGAACTCCAACAACTTCACAGTCAAAAAACCCCCAAATAATCCAATTAAAAAATAGGCAAAGCAGTTGAATAGATATTTTTCAAAGGCAGAATAGAAATTTTTCAAAGGAAGATACATGAAAAAATGCTCAACATCACTAAGCATTAGGGAAATGCAAATTAAAAACACACTGAGATAATAACTGCATTTAGATAACCACATTGAGTCACCCCAGGTAGACTGACTATTATCAAAAAGACTGACAATAATGAATACTGGTAAAGATGTGGAGAAAAGGGAACTGTTCTACATTGTTGGTGAGACTGTAAATTAGTACAGTCATTATGGAAAACAGTACAGAGGGTTCTCAAACAACAACAGATAGATCTACCACACAATCCATCAATCCCACTTCTGAATATATACACAAAGGAATGGAAATCATCACATTGGGATATCTGCACTCCCATGTTCATCCCAGCTCTATATACAACAGCCAAGATATGGAATCAGCCTAAATGTGCATCGATGGACAATTGGATAAGGAAAATGTAGTATACATACACAATGGAATACTACTCAGCCATAAAAAAGAATGAAAATCTGCTATTCTCAGCAACACAGGTGAGCCTGGAGAAAATTGTTAAGTGAAATAAGCCAGGCAAAGAAAGAGAAATACCACATGTCCTCACTCATAAGTAGGTAGGTAGGTAGGTAGGTAGGTAGGTAGGTAGGTGGGTGGGTAGGTGGGTGGGTGGGAGGGAAGGAGGGAGGGAGGGAGGGAGGGAGGGAGGGAGGGAGGAAGAAGGAAGAAGGACAGAAAAAAACAATAAAATGTCAAATTTTTAGTAGAGAACAGACCTATAGTTACTAGAGGTGAAAAAGGGGGAGAGGGATGGGTGTTAGCAAGTAATTGGGTAAGGGACACAAAGAATTATTACTATTTGTAATGATGAACATACTAATAATATTGATTTGATCATCATATACTGTCTACAAATACTGATAAGTCAACTTTGTACCCCATAAATATGTATAATCAGTTATGTTTCAATTCAAAAAATAATTCATTTAAATCTTAAAAATATATTAAAGAACAAAAAATTTTTAAAAGTCCCACAGCTGCATGAAGCTTTCTTTGACTTCAATTTGCATGTTAATCATGCTCTTCACCAATTCCTATAGCAGGTATGATTGGTATCACATTGTATACCTTACAATATATGTTGTTTCAAATGTAATGGCTTGCCTCCTTACCAAGAATATAAATATTTTCTGTTTCCTTAAGGATAGAATTTCTACCATTTATTCTTTCTCTAAGTGTTAAATAAATACTTGTTGAACTCTCATACTTAATTCCTCAAATGACCAAGAGTAAAGCTATGATCCCTGTACCCCAAATTCCTTTAAAAATGTTATATTACTACCTTTAATTTAATGATTCCTAGTGCTTTACTCAGAAAAGGAACTAATCTGTTAAACAAAGACCAAAATCACCAGTTCACCTGTTATGGCTGAGGGAAGCAGTGATGGGTACAGGCACCACAGTCTGTAACCCTTCCCCTTCTAGCTCTGTACCAACAAGGCAGATGAGCTGGAGTTCTGGTAATCCCACACAGCTTACTTCATGCCAACTTTTACCTGAAAGAGCATCATTGAATGGACAATAATGTTCATCAAAAGCAAAAGATAAAAATACCAAACTTCTACCTAATACTCAGTTGAGCAAACACCACTTATAATGCCACCGCCTCTCTTTACTTTTCTAGTATTTTCTGTTACAAAGTAATTCCCAATATAAATGAAGAAATTACAAAATTGACAAAATTAATAGCAAATGCATAAATGATTGCTTAATATAATGCCAACGATGCTATACCCCAACTCAATCCCCCAAACCCATACCACAGCCCCAATAACAAAACAATATAAACAAACGACTTACTCTCCATGAGGTCCAGGTAAACCAAGAATGCTATATAGACTTGGGTGGCATCTCCTATATCTAATTCCATCATTTCTAAGTACTGAAAATCAAAATGCAATTGTCAAATAGAGAAGGAAGAATCTTTTAATCATTTCTTTCAATCAACAAGTATACATTAAATATCTCTTCTAGGTAATAGCGGTAGTTAAAAAGCAATATAAGATCTGACCTCTACCTCTAAAGAATTTGCAATTGTTAGGATAAACACATGCATACTTACAATTATTAGGCAAATAACAATAGATGACATTAAGTGATTAAAAACCATGTGAGTGGAATAAAAACACAGAACCCAACAGGTCAGAGGAGCTTTACTCAGGGAGATTGGTTGCTGAATGCTTCATGGCAGAAGTGGGATGCAAATTGAGCCCTGAAGGACATGATTTGAGTAAATGGAGAAGTAGAATAATAGTGTGGGTAATCACACAAAGGTGGGAATAAACCACACATATTTAAGGGCCTATAAAGAAACCTATCTGCCAGGAGTAGAGACATTTTTTAATAGGATTTTCATTGGGACATGTTGGTGGGGAGCTTCTATTTCCCTGGTCTCTTATTTGCATGGAAGAGAAAGTCTGCTAGAATACCATTCCTAGCCTCTCTCCTCACACCTTTTCACTCAAGAGTAGGGAGTTATTTAATTGCTGGATTTTAAAGAAGGAACTAAGCAAGGTGCTCCTTCTTTCAGACTTGCTGGTCAGCATAAGGGAACATTTTTCAGCAGCTTACTCCTGCAGGGAAAGCCTGAGACTGTCTAACTACATCAGTGACTAGGTGGATAAGCAAGGCTAATGCAGAGATGAGGTTTTGGCAGACTTGTGTGGGGGCAGATCTGAAGTCACATTCCCCCATGCGTTTCACCGTAAGTGTACAGGTGCAGGAGAATAGGGGTGTTATTAGTTGTCTACCTGAAGCCTCAAATGTGTTTGAAAATGACACAAAACGTAATTTCAGGCCAGGTTATAAGGTCTTGGTGGCCAAACTAAAAGTCTGAGTTTTGTCCATAAGGAAACACTGAGGATTTCTAAGCAGTAGAATAATATAAGTGCTGTGTGAGAATGACAAATCTGATACCATTTTACTGGATGAAACTAAGTAATTTCCAAATTGAGTAACAAAAAAATTGGACTGGAAAAACACTCACTCACTATTATTTCTTTTCTGGTTTTTAAAAATCAATTCAGGAAGAATAATCAAAAGGGAAGATTTGGTGGTCATGATCTACACAGCCATTAACTTCAAAGAGAAAAAAAATCTACAAGCATGAAAACTGAATAGCAACACCAAATCTCAATGAGGCTTTAAAAATGTGTTATTGGTGTTTCATTTATTAAATACTTACATAGTGCTTTCTATATGTCAAAAATATTAACTGATTTAATCCTGTAATAACCCTACAAGGCAAATACTATTATTATCCCTGTTATTCAGGTGAGGAAACTAGGTGTAATGAGATGGAGCCACTTGGCCCAAATCACAAAGCTGGTAAGTGACAGAACCAGGATTCAAACTCAGTGAGTCTGACTTTGAGTTCATGCTCCTAACCACTATGCTACCCTGCCATGTTGTTTTCTTTTTATGGTACTAAATAATACTTCCATGCTATTGTTTCTTTTTCTCACTTGTTGGGGGAAGATGAAGGGGACAGAGCAGGAGGATAAAATCAAGTGAGAAGACGAAGAAGGCTTAATTCTTTTCAGACTTATATCTATAAAATTTTACCTTTCTTGACTGTTTTCAGATCATTATGAATTGTTGTTCTCAAATAGAAGAATGCAATTCTACTAAAGTACCAGACCAGTCCCAGAGATTCTTACAAAATCCACATCTCTGCTCACTGTCCATTCACTGTTTGGGACATTACTGGTACAAGGCAGCAATTTCCCAAGCAGAAGCAAGCAAGGGACTAATCATCTTAACCTCCCTTGCTGTGAATACAGAAAAATATACTCACAATGTGAGTAGCTCTGCTTTAGGCAAGAACCTATTCAAACTTTCCAAGAAATCCGATAAATTAGGAATCTGCACCTGTGCAAAATCATGATGCACACTCTGGGTCCAAGGCTAAGGTAAACGTGACTGTACCTAAACCTCTACCATGACGGACTCCTAGTTCATTATGGCCCACAAACTGTCTTGTATGGTTAATGTGAGAATTAAAGAAATTCACCCCCCCAAACGACCTCTATCTAAACAACAAAACTCAGGTATTGGTGGAGTGCTCATTGGCGGTCTCCAGCTTGAGGAGACTTTAATGTTTTGCCTTCAGTTTAAGGATGGCTTTGGTGAGGGGCTGGGGAAGGTGTCAGAGCGATCGTTCAACACGTCTAAACAAACAGAAACGATACTGCCTGAGGCTGGCAGTAGTGCACAGCGGCCCCCGCCACCCACCCCACCCTCGGCTGCCCGGCCGGTCGGAAGGGGAGCGCGACCCGGGAGCTCCGCCTGCGGCCGGGGGCTGGACCGGCGCCCGGCTCCTCTTGCGCCTCCTCACCTTAGGGTGGGTGCCCATCCAGGCGTCCTCAGGGGCCCACGAGGGAGCGCCGCCACCGCTGCGAACGCCGCCCGGGCCCAGACTGCTGCAGCCGGCGGTCGGTTCGGCATCGCCGCGATCCTCCATGCCGGCCCGCAGGGCGCACGCGTGGTGCACCACGACTTGCGCCCGGCCGGAAGCAGGGGCGCCCATGTCTGTGTTCCGCTTCCCTGCCCTCTGCAGCGTCTGCTCTGTAGGGCTCAGGTACTGGGAGGAAAGTGAAATCAGCCCCTTCCTCTGACAGTGGTAGCTAGAACCTGTGCAAAAGCAGGTTCTAGTTTTACTCTGCGTTTATTATTAAAAGCTGGGCGGATTCGAGCGCGAGGAAGGTTCAAGCGAGCCCCGAGCCCAAAGCCCTTAACCCTCCTTAAGTCAGTGCTGCCTGCAGCTTTCTTGAAAAGTAGGGGTTAAGTCCTCTTTGCCTTTAGCATTGGGTCCCGGTCTCCTATTCCTGGGAATTTAAACCCTTATCCAATGCCCTGTTGTAGAAGTTTAACATCGAACCATATTTTTAGGGTGGACCTACCTTTCCGGATTAGAGGAAACATGAGTCGTTGAATGAGTGGTCAGAAAGGGAGGATAGAAACCAGCATAAGTGTGTGACCTGGAAGCCAAGGAAAGGCAGAGTAGGACACAGCATTTCTGGTTTTACTCTATGTAAAACAGGGAACATTAGAGGCTCCTGTTATGTTTTCATAGGGTCAGTCTGACTGACTGAGGTGTTGACAGTAGGTGGTAGGGGACAGGGACTGATTAGGAGCCTAGTGTATTAACCAGGGCAAGAACTGACTCTCAAAATTCAAAGTCCCAGATACGTAGGGCAGAACTTCCACTTTCAGACATGATAGACTAAAACTCTAGTGGCTGATCCTCCAGCGGAAAACAACTATAGAACTTGGACATGACACAAAAAGCGACTGCCTGAATATACTGGAATGCAACACAATCAGAAATTACAGAGGAAAAAGTGAACTTGATGGTAGAAATCATCCAAAGTGAACAGCAAAGAGAAAAATAATTTTTAAAAAATGAGCAGAGCCTCAGAGACTTGCTATATGATTTTTTAAAAAATCCCACATACATGTAAATGGGATAACAGGGAGAGAAAAGAAAAAGAATGGAGCAGGAAAAAATTTAGAGAAACAGTGGCCAAGATTTCTCCAAATTTGATGAAAGGTAGATATTTGCTTATACAAAATGATAAACTAACACCAACTAAAATAAATACAAAAATGTCCGCACTATAGTCAAACTTGAAAGTCAAAGATAAAGAGAAAAGTCTGAATGCATCAAAGGAAACACAATACATTACACTCAGAGAGAAGTGTAGTTATTCTTGAATATGATATACAGCCACATACAAAGATTCATAAATTGCCCTAGAATACATTTCATTTGAAAGAAGTCATTAACCTTTACTTCCCCAAAGCATCTGCTAAGCCCCAAAGAAGCAAACAGCACTGAAATCAGTAGGCTCACTGAAGCACTGAACACTGACACTAATTCAAGTAATTGGAAGTTAATAAATCTTTCTCTCTGACCCCTAGTGATACTAATCGGTTCACATCTGGTATTTATAGAAGCATTTTGTTGCTAATATGAGTAGAGGGGAAATTTTATAAATTGGTAAGAAGATCCAGTGGGATTAAATACCGTGTGAACAAGGCTCAAATATCTCCAGGCAAAGATTTTCAGTTTCTGCTTAAGATTTAAAAAGGAGGGGGGGGCGGGGAGGGAAACCTAGAATGATGAAGAAAGAACTGTAAACTGAAAAAGCAACAGACAAATGCTATTCTTTGGCAAATAGATTAAGTACTGTTGCTCAGAGAAAGCATAATACATTTAACCATGAATATTGAATGCTTCCAACTTTTAACGTCCATGTCTATTTAAGCCAGTTGAAGAATGAAAATAAAGCGTCTCTTGGATTCCACATTAAGCAATGAAAACTTTTAAATAGGACTTGGTGATTGGGAATGCCTAAGAATGAACACAGAAGGATTTGGGAACACTTAGACAAGTATAGAATCAAAATGGCTTTTTGGCAATCTAGAGAACAGGGTAGAGTTTCAGCTTCTGATAGACTGGAAGATTTCTCCTTTTGTCAGTGCTTCAGTAGTTCCCCTCTCACCGGTTCCCCAATTAGGCACAGAGCCAGGGGCAGCCCCAATGGGGAGAGCTGGGCTCCAACACAGCGTTTTCCACTCCAGCGCAAAGCCAGGCGTGCAGGCCCCGAAGGGAGCTGAGGCCCGCAGCTGGAGGTGTGCCCCTGGTATTCAGACATTCCCGGCAGACGAAGTCATCTGAGATACACAGGATCTGGCAGTCTGCTTGTAACGATGCAACTGTGATCATTCATATGACACAATAACAGTCAATAAGAACGTCAGCCTAACAATGAGTCAAACAACCTAATGACCCCTCAGCGTTTCCTAACTTAAAAGAACACCCAGAGAGAAACACAAAATTATAGACAGAAACCAATGACACTAATATACCATTTACTCCTTCACTGCTCATAATTATTCATTTTAAAATGATAAAACTCATTATTTATTGCAAAAAACGTAAATCTTACAAATGAACATAAACTAAAAAAGCAAAATATCTACTCCTCCTTCATTCTAATCCCATCCCGTGACCTTTTCTCAACAGATTGGAGTATGTTCTTCTAGACCTTTCTGTGTATGTGTGTACATATTTAAACACACCTGCCATGTACATACGAGTCAGCATGGGTTTGTCACTGAACGGTGTGTTACAGACACCTCTCTATATGCACAAAACAGGGAAGGAGGCTTGCAGGAGGAAAACCTGACTTCTCACCCTAACTGTGCCACCTGTGAACTGCGGGAACCGGGACAGGTCCGCTAACGCCACTGACCCCTATCTGGAGAAGAGATATAAAAACACCTGCCTTCATCCACCTGCTGATTAGCTGTGATTTCAAATGACACAAAGACAATAAGGACATTTTGAGGCACCTGGAGAGAGAGACAATTGTTAAGTCTGCAACTACCTGCCAAAAGTCACAAAAGGAAGAGACTGAAAGAGGTAAAATGGTTTGGTGAAAATCAATCAGCACTCATGGAAATCAACTCAAACAATTTGCTACCTATCATAGGAAAAATGACATAGAAACAAAGTGTGCTGCAACGCATACAGCTCCAGTCCTGCTGGAAGATGATAATCGCAGTGAACAAATGCTGAGTGGATATCTATGGCACCCACGCACGCACATATGCACACATGTGGGCACACACATGCATACGCATGCACAGATCATGCACACATGTGGGCACATATGCACACACACCCTGAGGCATCCTCCCTGGGACAGATCAATGCAAAGACATCAAATTATACTATTAACTCCAAGAGGCTCTTCCAGTGTCCGGCCACAGGCCGGCCTTAGTGACTGGGGCCGAAGGGACGCGCTCTCGGGGCCACGCGCCGCCCATCCCCCGGCCCCACGAGCCGGAACCCAGCCTGGGTTCTAGAACCCCAGCTGGTGCAGGCTCCTTGGAAACGGTCGCCAGTGCCTCGTCAGTGCCGTGGTGGCCGCGGCTTCTGCAGCACCTGATTCGGGCACAGAGAGCGGGACGCGGCTGGGCCGGGGATCAGCCTCACCGTGAGGGGCGCCGGGGGTCCACCGTGCCCGGACTGCGGCCCGGACCCTCGGGAGCGGCCCCCTTGCCCTCGCCCCGTCTGTGTGTTGGCGACCCTTCATCACCTCTCATTGACTCACCTATCACTTTTCCTTCCCTCCTAGACATCCCCGGCTGTCCGGACCTGCTGGCTCTATTTCCATCGTGGAATTTGACTTTGGGCTGGAAACTGAGGTAAGTTAGGTTGACTGACCAACCACTGGAGAAACCTCTCCCAACCCTTCACGACTCCTGTTCCTTTAGTGCTCACCAAATCCAGCCCAAGAATTCAGGGAGCCGTCAGTCCTTCCCAGGAGCTGACTGCACACATTCCTATAAGACGCCTGATGGGTTCTGTACCTGTCAGTGCTGCTGGCTCTGTGCTCCTTCTATGCTTTTCCTGAAAAGCGACTGGGTGGCGTGTGTGTTTGACTTGCTCTCCCCCCACTGGGAAGTTGGAAAAATAGGTACCTGAAGCACACTTGTTCTCAACAACTAAAAAGTACAGCTTTGCAAACAAAATACTGCTGGGTTTGCTCTTTATGTGAGGGGAATTCTGAAAGGACGAGTCGACACCAGTTGCCGATCCACTGGAGAGAGCCCGTTTATGAGGCAGCACACACACATATATAGGGCTTTAAGGGGAAAGCTGATTGGCTTAAAATACAATCCCTACTTAGCATACCGCATGGGGTTTGGGGGGAGCTGATTGGTGTGTAATTCGCGACGGCGGGAAGGAGAATACGGAAGAGAAGGGCAACCAGCGCCATGATGGGGTGTGGCCGAGAAGGGCTTATGTGATGGGGTGTGATCCCTTGGGGCATTTGGGTCCCTACATTCCTCCCTTTTTCTTGTTTTAGGAAAGGGGATGTTGAAGTCATCGAGCTACTTCCTGCTGAACTGGGGCGTTGTGGGGGGGCAAAGGGAGGAAGGTACATAAATACCGATTATGAAACCCCAAAGGAGGGTGGAGAAACAAGTCATTTCAAAAGGGGAAAAGTCCATAAACGTTCCTTGAAGCCACAAGTCGCACATGCACCGGTTCCATTGTTCGTAGTTGGAGACTGGAGGGAGGAGCCAGGCGTTGGTGGCGAGGGCGTGTAGGACGCGTTCCCTCTGGAAGGTGGTGTCTCTTCAGCATCGGCTGAGGCGCTAACGAGATGAGGCGGGGGCTTCATCGGTATCTAGAAGCTGGTAGTTTCTAAGCAAAAGCTGGTTAAAGGCCTGATTAGAGATTTTTCCCACTTGGGCTTGAAGAAACCTAATGATACAGGGCAAGAAAAGGCAGGTTATGAGGATAATGATTAGAGGTCCCAAAATGGGCCAAATCCAAGTTAGCACAGGGCTTAAGATAAAGGAGGAAAAGGGGTTAGAACTGGATGTGGTTCGTAGGCTGGAAGCCGAGTCAGTGAGTCTGATGATGTTTGTTTCCACCAGACCGGATTCATTGATATAATAACAGCATTCTTCCCCAAGGAAGATGCAAGTACCTCCTTTTTCTGCAGTGAGGAGGTCTAGTGCTCTGCGGTTTTGGAGGGTGACCTGAGCTAAAGAGGTGATCTGTCTCTGTAGAGAGGAAAGAGATTCGGCAGTGGAGGTCAGAGCCCCTTCAAGTTTAGCATTGATGTCTTCGACTGCCCATAAACTGTGCCCTAAGGCTCCTCCCGACAGGCCGGCTCCGACCGCTGATGTTGTTAAGGAAACACCGACCATGATTGGGGGGAAGGTGGCCCTTTTTTGTCTTGACGGTGGGTGAAGAAGATGGAACAGTTCTGAATTGGAGTACAGAGTGAGTTGAGGGACGATGGTGACAAGAAGGCATGGGACAGTAAGATTAGGCAGGATGGAGGTAGAGAGGGTTCCATTGCACCAGAAGAAAGAGCCTGGTGGGGCGACGGTGTGGGTATGAATGGTTGTGTTAAGATCACAATAAGACGGGGGAGAAGTTAGGGAGGAAGAGCTTCCGATGAGACAGTGACGGGGCAACAGAGTATTGTTGTTTTTGTCGTCGGGCTCCCAGAGAGGGACGCCCGGAAGGTTAAGGTGTTCTGGTGGTGGGGAGGAGGTAGCATTGAGAGGAAGGGATGCATTTAAGGGGACAGCCGGCAGGAGCGGTCGCATGAGAGAGGCGCAAAGAAAACAATTTTCAGGAGAGAGAGCCGGCGAGGTGTGGGTGAGAAAGATGAGTGTTTCAGAAATGATTCGTTGCCAGGTGGAAATGGATTACCTGGCAGGGCAAGTTTAGCAGCGGTCGGAGTGCAAAGGATGACAGAACGTGGGCCTTCCCACTTAGGGGTTAGGGGGGTTTTGGGTTCTGGGGAAGTGTAGAATACTAATTGGCCTGGGCTGAGTGAAAGGTTATTTGTGGAAAGTGATGGATCTGGAAGTAGCCAGTCCTGGTGCTTCCATAATTCGGTGCGAAGGTGGGAGAGCGAGGGTAAGGCCATAGCGGGTGGTATGGGTCCTTCAGTTGCTGTGATCCCCGGGGGTGGGAGGGGCCTACCATACATGACTTCAAAAGGGGAAAGGTTGGAGGGCCTCTTTGGAAGAGCTCTGGCCTTGAGTAGAGCGAGAAGTAGAAGACGGACCCAATCAAGGTGTAATTCCAGAGATAATTTAGTTAGTATGTCTTTTAAGGTTCTGTTGGTTCTTTCTACCTTTCCAGATGCCTGAGGTCGGTAAGGGCAATGTAGGTGCCAGGGGAGAGAGAGTGACTGGGAGAGTTTTTGTACTATCTGGGCGGTAAATTCAGGTCCATTGTCAGATTGAATGGAAGTGGGCATCCCAAATCGTGTGATGATTTGGGAAAGGAGAGTCTGGGCTACGGTGGAGGCCTTTTTATTGGATGTTGGGAATGCCTCTACCCATTCTGAAAAGGTATCAACAAACACCAAGAGGTATTTGAGGCGCCGGACGGAAGGCATGTGTGTAAAATTGACTTGCCAGTCAGCTGCGGGTGTGAGACCTCTGGCCTGGTGGGAGGGGTATAGCCCAGGTTTGAGAGGGGTATTAGGATTGGTACACTGGCAGATTGTGTATGAGGAGGAGATTTTTTGCAAGAGGACTTTGTCAGATGGGGTGATTGAGAAGAAGGATTGTAAAAACTGGGATAAAGCTTGGGGGCTAGAGTGAAACAGGTCATGGAGCAAGCGAGAGAGGACTTATCATCATTAGGCGGTTGGGGCTGAGCGGGTGTCTGTGAACCCTGGGGGCCATAAGGAAGAATGGGAAGTTGGTTTTGTGTCTGTGGGTGCCGTGCCGCAGTGCGTGCTGCGAAGTCAGCCTTACAATTCCCGCGAGTGATTGGGGAATCGTCCCTCTGGTGGGATCTGCAATGAATGACTCCTAATTTACAAGGTAAGTGGGATGCCTTGATTAATGTGGAGATTAAAGCTGAGTTGGTGATTGTGTTACCCTTGGTGTTAAGCAGACCGCGTTCTTTCCATATGGCGGCATGAGAGAGAAGTATATGAAAGACATATTTGGAGTCCGTGTATAAGTTAAGAGTTTTTCCTTCAGCTAGAACGCAGGCTCGCGTGGCAGTGATAAGTTCAGCCTGCTAGTTGGTAGTACCCCTGGGTAAAGGTTGGGCTTCTATAACCGAATCAAGGGAGACTATGGCATAACCTGCATAATGAGTGTTTCCTTCCTTCAATGAGGATCCATCTGTGAACCATGTGAGATCAGCGTGAGACAGGGGCCCCTCAGTGATGGAAGAGTGGTAAGGTATGAAATTCTGAAGGCTTTCTACGCAGCTGTGCAAAGGCGTGTTGGGGGAATCTGGTATAGGCAGTAGGGTAGCCGGGTTTCGGGGTGGGCAGGTATTGAAGGATAGGGCAGGATTTTCCAGAAAGGAGGATAGGAGGGTTAGAATTCTGGAAGGTGGGAGGGAGTGGAGAGACTTATAGGTAAGAAGGTCTTTAAGGTGATGTGGTGAGAGAATGGTAAGAGGTGCCCCAAATGTTAATTTGGATGCCTCTTTATGCAGCAACTGCCCCGCTGCTAGGGCTCTCAGACAGGGTGCCCAGCCTTGTACAGTGGGGTCTAACTGTTTTGATAGGTATGCTACAGGGGCAATGGAGAGGCCATAATTCTGTCCTAGGATGCCTAGAGCTTGTCCCACATTTTCATGAACATAGAGGAAAAAGGGTTTAGTTAGATCAGGGAGATGAAGTGCAGGGGCTGTTAGAAGGGCCTGTAGTGACGGGAGTGGGGGTCAGTCCATGTGAAGGCAAAAATGTCTTGAGTATCGGTTTCCAGGGGTATGGAAAAGAAGGTATCCTTTAAGTCCAGAACCGAGAAATGAGTACAGCGAGTATGGGAGTATTGAAAGGGGAGCGAGTGGGACGGAGATACCCCTTTTTTAATAGGTCCTGAATGATGGGGCTTAACCCGAGGAGGGCTGCTGTGGTTAATGGATACTGAGCCTGGCAAATATATTTGGAGGGGTCTTTTAGTTTTATGTGTACGGGGGAACACTGGGCCAGAGCGGGGTTCGCAGTGTCCCAAACTGTGGGGTTAACAGGATGCGTCAGGATGGGTAAGGACTTTTTTGGAGGGGTGGAATTAGTAGGATCTTGGGCTTGAACTAGCGCTAGGAGAAAGGAAATGGGGGAAGAGGAAGAGGACAGGGGCAAGGTAATGGAGACTTGAAGCCATGATAGAATGTCCCGACCCAACAAGGGGATGGAGCATTGTGGCATGACTAGGAAGGAATGGGAGAAAACGGATTGAGTGCCTTGAAGGCAGCAGGTTAAAAGAGGGGTTTTGGGGGGAAAGATTTGTTTACCTCCTACCCTGACTATAGGAGAGCTGCTGGAGGTGGTGGGGCCTTTATATTCCCTTAAGACCGAAAAGGTGGCTCCAGTGTCCAGGAGGAAAGATATTGGGTGGCCGTCCACAACCATGGATACCCTGGGTTCCTGCTTTGTTATAGAGATGGTCGGGAAGGGCCCAAGGCTCCATCAGTCCTCCTCAGCGAGGCCCACCATAGGTGGTGTCCACGGTTCGGGGGACTGTGGGGCAGTTGGTCCCTCACCCCTTCAGGAAAGGGGGCAATCAGATCCCCAATGTCCCTTCTTTTTGCATTTTGGACAAGGAGTGGTGGGTGGCCTGGGGGTGGGGCAAGCTTTGGCCCAATGCCCTTCCTTTCCACATTTAAAGCAGGCTCCAGGTGGAGGCTTAGAGGTGGAGGCTGTGGGAGGGCGCCCAGGGGGTTTGATAAGCCGGGCCAACATCTGGAAGTTGGCGTGGTCGGCCTTTTGTTTTCGACGTTCTGTTTCCTCCTCCCGATTATGAAAAACCTTGAAGGCCTCTGACAGGATTTCGGTCTTAGGGGTTGCAGGACCCTGCTCTAATTTTTTAAGTTTAGTTTTAATGTCGGGGTAGGAGTGGGCCAGAAAATAGGTCATAAGGACATGCCGGCCGTCTTCGGAGTTAGGGTCTAAATTAGTGTATTGTTGAAAGGCCTGAGTTAATCTATTGAGGAACTCGGAGGGAGTTTCCTCCTTTTTTTGAACAATTTCTTGAATTTTTTGGAAATTGACACCACCCTTGTGAGCCGATTTTTTGAGGCCAGTTATTAAGCAAGAGGCAAAATGGTCTCGAGCCTGGATTCCCTGGGCTATGTTATAATCCCAATTAGGTTCCTGTTCTGGGACTGCTTGGGGGCCTGGTGGTTGATCCAGATTGGTACGATGGGTGTCAGTGGCATGGGTTTGGGCTTTATCCCAGACCTTGCGGCGTTCCTCAGGGAGGAGGGTATTGGCCAGGAGCATGAAGATGTCATGATGTGTGAGGCTGTAGGCCTGCAGGATCCATTGGAATTCTTTAATGTAGGTGGTAGGGTCGGTAGAGAAAGAGCCTAGTCTTTTTTCTAATTCTGTAAGGTCAGCTAGGGAAAAGGGAACATGGACCCTAACTACTCCTTCAGCCCCAGCTACCTCACATAGTGGGGCGATTGTTAGAGGGGCAGGGGGAGGACCTCGGGAACGGGTGAAAGGGGGGCTTAGTGAGTCAGGGGTAGGTGAGGGTAAAGACGGCGGAGTGGATGGCGCTGGAGGTGCAGAAGGTGACGTGGATAATGGTGGAGGAGGAGCGGATGCCGGAGGCACTGGGGGAGGAGGAGATCGGTAAGGTGGGGGTTCATCAGCAGGGTCAAAGGTGCAAGGATCGAGGGGTGACTGTGAAGAGTGTTTACAGGCTAAAAGGACTTGAGAGGGAGCACAGGAGGAGCAGAGGGCGGGGTTCTGAGCCAAGAGGCAAAAAGCCTCGATGTAGGGGATCTCCTTCCATTTTTTTAGGCGCTGGCAGTAGTTAAAGAGGTCTCGTAGAATGTTAGGATCTAGTGTGCCCTCAGGGGGCCATGTGTTTTGATTATCTAAAGGATAATAAGGCCAATCTTGTGTACAGAATTTGGTGAGGAGTTTGGGCTCAATATCCGGCCTGAGGGAAAGGTTCGTGAGGTTGTTCAGAAGGCACTGAAGTGGAGAGTCCCCTAGGGAGGAGGAGGAAGTGCCCATTCTGGTCTCTTAATGGGAATTTAGACAGAAATCGGACAGAGATTAGTGATAAGACAGATCCTTCGGCCGGTTCTGAAAGACAGGATCCTAGAGGTCGTCCCCAGTAGGTCTCGTCAGTCCCGGCAGGTTCAGATACGAACCAGGAGGAAAGAAGGGAGGTGTGGGTCGTCACTCAGACCTCCACTTCTCTAGGGCAAAAGCCCGGTGCCTGAAGGAACCTAGTGCCAGGATTTTCTGGTCAGGTCCTGGACCTGGGAAGTGGAGAGAGACGGAAATCGGACAGAGATTAGAAGAGAGTGGTGGACAAGAGGGTGAAAGAGGGAAGGAGAGAACAGAATGGGGCTTTTAACCTCCAAAAATGAAAGTAAAAGTTTACCGGGGCTTTGGAACCTGTTATAGTGGTCGTGAAGACCATGGTGGGGTGGGTATGGGTGTTAGGAGCTACCGGACAATCTAGACTCCCTGTGGTAGCCTGAAAATGGCCGGTGCTCTTTAGAAAAGGGGGCTTACCTAATGATGAGCCAGTGGTGAGTGGAAGAAGCCAGAGCCAAAAACAATGGACGAGGGTGGACCGTCAATGGTGAGCGGTGAAAGGGAGGCCAGTCCTGGCAGGATGGAGTGTTACAGCTCGAGGGAGACCTGAGGGGCGACTCGGAAGGTGCTGTCGTTGCGATCTGAAAAGTGTTGCCGCTCGAGAGAAACTCCATCCCAGGTTTCCGCACCAAAGGAAAGGACGAGTCAACACCAGTTGACGATCCACCGGAGAGAGCCCGTTTATTAGGCAGCACACACACACACATATATAGCGCTTTAAGTGGAAAGCTGATTGGCTTAAAATACAATCCCTACTTAGCATACCGCATCGGGTTTGGGGGGAGTTGATTGGTGTGTAATTCGTGCTGGCAGGAAGGAGAATACGGAAGAGAAGGGCAACCAGCGCCATGATCGGGTGTGGCCGAGAAGGGCTTATGTGATCGGGGTGTGATCCCTTGGGGCATTTGGGTCCCTACACAGTCCTCTGGTCTTGACCCCTTCACAGGGTTATTGTCCCTGTGAGTATCTTCATGGTGTGTGTTCCTGCACTTAATATTTGCCGGTGTATGCTTTCCCAACTTATTTGCATACAAAGTGTTACAGATCTGAGAATAAAGAGGCTGTGAACCTTTCATGTATTAGCTGCAGATACTTATGTAATTGCAGATTTACGGGAACCTGTATTCTGCTCTTAATGATTCTAGTCTGGGTCTTTCATTTGCAGATGATGCGTGAGGTGATGCCAACCATCAGTGAAGCCGAAGGCTCCCCAGGAGGAAGTGGGAGCCATGCATCCAGCTCCCCTTCACAGGCAGACGCAGATTCACATATAGAACAGTTGATCGTCTCCATGCTAGAAGAAAGGGACCGACTTCTTGACACTCTTAGAGAGACTCAAGAAACGCTGGCATTAACCCAGGGGAAATTACATGAAGTTGGTCATGAAAGAGATTCCTTGCAGAGACAGCTCAAAACTGCACTTCCGCAGGAGTTTGCTGCACTTATGAAGGAACTGAATGTATGCAGGGAGGAGCTCCTTGAAAGGGAAGGAGAAATTGCTGAACTGAAAGCAGAAAGGAACAACACCAGGCTGCTTTTAGAACATCTGGAATGCCTTGTCTCTAGGCACGAGAGGTCTCTCAGGATGACCGTGGTGAAGAGACAGGCACAGTCCCCAGCAGGTGTGTCCAGCGAAGTCGAAGTGCTCAAAGCACTGAAGTCGTTGTTTGAGCACCACAAAACTCTGGATGAAAAGCTGAGAGAGAGATTACGAGTAGCACTTGAAAGGTGTGGTTTGTTAGAAGAAGAATTAGGTGCCACACACGAAGAGCTAAAGATTCTTAAAGAACAGAATAAGCAGAAAAAAACACTAACAGATGGAGCACTTGACATGAACCATGAACAAGAAAATACCCTGAGCATGAATGGAAAGAGATCTTCTGATGGTTCGTTAAGCCACGAGGAGGACCTTGCTAAAGTAATAGAGCTCCAGGAAGTCATAGACAAGCAATTGAGGGAGCAGAGCCAAATGAAAGAGCAACTGGCCGCCCTCTCCAGTCACGTGGCAAAGCTAGAGGAAGATCTCTACACGGCCAGGGAAGACTTGATCAAATCTGAGGAGATGAACATGAAATTGCAAAGGGACATTCGTGAAGCCATGGCCCAAAACGAAGACATGGAAGAGAGAATCAGTCACGTGGCAGAGCTGGAGGAAGATCTTTACACGGCCAGGGAAGACTTGATCAAATCTGAGGAGATGAACATGAAATTGCAATGGGACATTCGAGAAGCCATGGTCCAAAAGGAAGACATGGAAGAGAGAATCACTACTCTTGAAAAATGCTCCCTCGCTGCACAGCGTGAAGCCATGTCTGTGCATGACCTCAATGATAAACTTGAAAATGAAATTGCAAACAAAGACTCTATGCATCGCCAGACTGAGGATAAAAACCGCCAGTTACAGGAACGGCTGGAATTAGTGGAGCAAAAGCTGCAGCAGACCATGAGGAAAGCCGAGACACTCCCGGAGGTGGAGGCGGAGCTGGCCCAGAGGGTGGCAGCGCTCTCGAAGGCTGAAGAGAGACAGGGCAACACTGAAGAAAGGTTAAGACAGATGGAGGCACAGCTGGAGGAAAAGAACCAAGAACTGCAGCGGGCAAGGCAGAGAGAAAAAATGAATGAAGAGCATAATAGACGTTTATCAGACACTGTTGACAAGCTTCTTTCAGAATCTAATGAGAGGCTCCAGCTTCATCTGAAAGAGAGAATGGCTGCTCTAGAAGATAAGAATTCTCTGTTAGGAGAAGTTGAAAATGCAAAAAAGCAATTGGAAGATACACAACATGATAAGAATCAGCTCGTCTTAATCATTGAAGCATTGAGGGCTGAACTAGACCAAATGAGACTAAGAGGTGCTTCACTTCATCATGGCCGACCCCACTTGGGCAGTGTCCCAGATTTCAGGTGCCCTGTGGCAGACAGTCACACAGATTCCTACAGCACCAGTGCAGTGTTGCGGCGCCCCCAGAAAGGCCGCCTAGCTGCTCTACGGGATGAGCCTTCCAAGGTACAAACTCTTAATGAAGAGGATTGGGAACGTGCCCAACAGGCTAGTGTCTTAGCAAATGCAGCACAAGCTTTTGAGAGCGATGTCAATGTGTCTGATGGTGAAGATGAGGACGTCAGGGACGTGAGAAACTCGACAGGCTCCCAGGATGGTCCCGTGAGCAATCCCAGCAGTAGTAACAGCAGCCAAGACTCGCGCCACAAAGCCCCAAAGAAGAAGGGCATCAAGTCTTCTATCGGCCGCTTGTTTGGCAAGAAAGAAAAGGGCCGACCTGGACAAGCTGGCAAAGAATCATTACGACACCCTGCTGTTTCAAAGACAGATAATGCATCTCAAGATGCCTTGTCACTGAGCAAATTGGGAGGACAGGCTGAAAAAAATCGTAAACTTCCAAAAAAGCATGAATTGCTCAATGAAGCCCAAAGACAAGGTTTGCCTTTTGCCCAGTGGGATGGGCCAACCGTAGTTGTGTGGTTGGAGCTCTGGGTGGGGATGCCCGCCTGGTATGTGGCTGCCTGCCGAGCCAACGTGAAGAGCGGGGCCATCATGTCAACCCTGTCGGACACCGAGATGAAGCGTGAGATCGGCATCAGCAACCCCCTGCATAGGCTGAAGCTGAGGCTGGCCATCCAAGAGATCATGTCTCTTACCAGCCCGTCCGCCCCTCCCACGTCACGAACGACACTCGCATATGGGGACATGAACCACGAGTGGATTGGGAACGAGTGGCTGCCCAGCCTGGGCCTCCCTCAGTACTGCAGCTACTTCATGCAGTGCCTGGTGGACGCCAGGATGCTGGACCACCTGACCAAGAAGGACCTCCGCGGGCAGCTGAAAATGGTCGACGGTTTCCACAGAAACAGTTTCCAGTGTGGAATGATGTGCCTGAGAAGATTAAACTATGACCGAAAAGAACTGGAAAGAAAAAGAGAAGAAAGTCAGCATGAAGTAAAAGATGTGCTTGTTTGGAGCAATGATCGAGTGATTCGCTGGATCCTGTCAATTGGCCTTAAAGCATATGCAAAGAATCTTTTAGGGAGTGGCGTTCACGGTGCCCTTCTGGCCTTAGATGAAACCTTTGACTTCAACGCACTGGCGCTATTGTTACAGATCCCAACACGGAATATACAGGCTCGTGCTGTCTTACAAAGAGAATTTAACAACCTTTTGGTCATGGGGACTGACAGAAGATTTGATGAAGACGATGATAAAAGCTTTAGGAGAGCACCTTCATGGAGAAAAAAATTTAGACCAAAGGACATTCGTGGCTTAGCTGCTGCATCAGCAGGGACTCTCTCTGCAAACTTGCAGGTTACTTCTTCTATGTCTTCACTCTCCACGCAGCCAAAGAAGATGCAGATGGACGGCAGTGTGTCAGGAACACAGAGGTTGGATTCTCCCACAGTCAGGATTTACTCCTGCTAAAGCCTCCTGCTGTTTACCCACACTACTTCTACAGATGATTACGCAGCATTTTGAATCCAACAAAGACTACATTTTAGAATGCAACGGACTCTTTAATCTCTTAATACTTGTTATATGGACCTTAAGATATTTTATTACAGAGTTTTTAATTAGTGAAAATTCAGGAATACCATAGAGAAAATATTTTAGAATTTAATGCTTCTTATATTTATGTAAACTTATGACTCTTTATTTATATAGTTACTTACTTTTTTATGTATATCCAGGCTATAAATATCCTTTCAAATCAATTCATGTTCTTATAACTAATTTTAGTTTTTCAAATGAATGTACTGTAATGCTTATATGTATAAACCCTATGGACAAATATAGGGCTTTTGTAAATTATACATTTATAGTAATTATTATTGTTTAATTTTTTAATGATAAACCATTACAGAGAAGAAAAAATGAATAAAAAATATAAAAATAATAAAAGTATTAACTCCAAGAGATGATTCTTGAATGTGAAGACTAAAAAAGTAATTTCAGAAACCAAATGGAAAGATTAAGATTGTGACATAATCTAAACTCAGGAAGGAGAAAAGCCAGGACATGACCTCCTCTTACAGTCATCTTTGGTGGGTTACAGAGCAAAACTTCTGTCTCAAGGGGAGGTGTAAATCTTGTAAGCACAGGGAGTAGGTGGCCAGGGGCAGAAGCCCAAACCAGACAGCCGAGGGGACAACTAGAACTGTGTTGTGCACCTCAGGCACCCTTGGCAATATGCAGAACCACAGTGCATGAGCCTTTTCCAACCCACTGCAGTGGCCCGTAGAGGAAGGAAGACATGCTCAGATGGCAACGTGTGCAACCTACTAACGCAGTTTCTAAGGTTTTTCCTTCTAAGAAAACAGACTCCTGGGCAGAATTAATTCACTAATTAAACTGATACTTATTGAGTACTCTTTATTTATATTTACAAAAAACTAATTATTTATGTGATGACTATCATAATAGGGAAGTTGAGCCCCATGGAAGCATTTAACTTCAGAGGGAGCTAACCTGGCGAAGGCTTCAGGGAGAGCTTCCCAGAGGAAATAAAGCTAAAGCTGGGATCATAAGGGTTAGGAGGAGTCAGCAGGGGGAAGACTCTGGGGCGACAGCGGAGGCAAAGGTCCTGAGGTGGCAGAGAGCCAAACATGAATTTTAAAGAGACTTGAAGAACTGTGTAGCTGAAGAATAGAAAGAGAGGGAAGGAACGGAGCACTATGGGATCTGCTGTACACGTTGATTTCCCAGCCAACGAGAATCACACTTCATAACAATGGAAGAAGATACCAGACAGATGCCTTGGCTGAGAGTATAAGGAAATCATGCAAAACTTCCAGCCACCCTCGGGGACCTTCAGGCACGTAGTGTAGAGCAAGAGTGTTTAGGCAGTAGTTATGCTCAAACCACAGATTTTTAATGAGTGCAGGGATTTTAGCTAAATGTATTAAATCATATTAAAATCCCCAAGATGGTAAAATACTCTAGAATTGGTAAAATGTTTAATAAAAATTTTCTAGGTATGAAGTCATCTCTACCACGATGTGTAACCTCCAAGCCAAGAAATAAAATTACCATGACAAAACAAAACAAAACAAAATCTAATGTACTGGGTCCTTCAGGAAATGAAGGCTAAGTCAACCTTGACACTGACTCTGAGTCAGACCCTCCACCTTGTTCTCTCAGTCACAGAACAGTTTCCGTCTGTTTCAGGGAGGGTTGTCAGATCGAAGCTGCCTCTGAGACCACCGGCTGGATAGTATGGAAACATTATTATCTGAACTTGTCAAGGTCATCTTGTTGTCAGCACCACGCTCACCCAGTGAGCTAACCGGCCATCCCTATATAGGATCCGAACCTGTGGCCCTGGTGTTATCAGCACCGCACTCTCCCGAGTGAGCCACAGGCCGGCCCTTGCCAAGGTCATCTTGCATGGCTTTCTTGCATCATCATACTTTGATACTAGTACTAAGTAGGGATGATAGCACTGGGAAGGGAAGTGAAGGAGGGAATGAGAGAGAGAGCCAAAGAAATAAATGCAAATGAAGCTAGAGTCAGGTCTAAGCAACAGAGGGCAAGAGTGGGGCAGGGGTCACAGGGCACTTACAGAAGAGAAAAAGCTCCAAGGCAAGGAGGAGGAAGCATAAGGATGTATAGGAAGACACACCGAAATACAGAGTAAATATGGGGAGAGGGCCAAGAGTAGGATGAGATGAGCCTGAAACCAATTACCCATAGTCAAGGTTATTTACACACCTGACTTTCATTCCCAAACCAAGTACTTAAGAGAAGTATTTTCATTTTCATCAGTGAGAAGGAAGTAGAAGCCACGTAGCGTAGAGGTTAAGGCCTGGGTTAAATCCAAGCTCTTTCACTTATTCATTGGATGACCTCAGACACGTTCCTTCATTTCTCTATGTCCCCGTCTTCTGCTTTAAAATGGGGATAATAATACATAGAGTCATTATGAGAATTTTAAAAGTTTACACAGTTCTTAACACAGGGACTATTCCTACTAAGCAGTCAATAAATTCTAGCTATTATTAAAAAAGGACACCACTAGTCACCAAAATTATCCTTCAAGGACTTCAATACCTCATTCTCTAATTCCCCACAGTCTAAGAAAGGAGTTTTCATATGTAAACAGGCCACTACTGAATAAATTGCTGCAGCCTTCTACAGTTTTCACCATTAGAATGTAGTTTGTGTTAGTGAGACAAATGCTACTGAGAACAGGGAGCAGGTTCACCCTGACGGTCCTGACCAATTTGGTCATCTTCTCCTTGCCTCACATCCTTCAACCCACCTCCTTCCCCAGGAAACACGTGTAACTTCCACATTTCTAACAGCTGTTTGGGGACCTTGCTCAGGGTGTTTATTCAATAATAAAGCAATAGCCAGGCAAGACAGCACAGTTTAGTGGAAATAATGCCAAATTACAAGATCTCAGAGTAAAAACACTCTACAACATGAGTCACAGCAGTGACACCATACTCTAGTTCTTCGTGTACTTCTGTCGTCTTATTACTGTGACACAGACAAATGTGGTCATTTTCATCATCTGCAAGGCTGCAGGATGAGTGTACTGTTTACCTTTCTCCAACATGTAGAAAACCTAGGAGACAGTCATGCCACCATTCATCAATGCTGTTTTACTCTTCCTCAGTTATTAGAACATGAATTTCTGCTCAGGAGCATTCTACCCGTGTCCCTTAAATGTACTGGTTTTTTTGTTTGTTTGTTTTGTTTTTTGCAGGGATATTTAAAAGACCATCTCAGGCTCTTTTATGTGGCATATTACTTCTTTCTTATTTTTTTACTTAAAAAAAATCCCTTTGACATTATAACCTTTAATTCCTCTATATTTGGAGTCTTGAATCTTATTTTTGCTCTGTTCTTCACCCCTCCTTCCTCCTTTTCCCCATTTTTGTTACAACCATTCAGATTAATTTCAATCACCTGCTTAGGGTATTTGAATTTACTGGAATGAATATTGATTGCAAACTCTCTGGGAAGAATTTTTTAATACACTCCACTGTAAAGTTTCCCAGGCATTAAAGAATCACATCCAACTTTCTTTAACTCAGTTCCCTTTTCTTTAAAGTGTGTCCAATATCTTAGATTACTACAATTTACATAATCCTTTACCAGCCACTAAAATCTGGTGTCGCTATTTACAACTTCTGGGAAAAGATTAAAAGACATCCATGTCCTATCATCTGGGTGTGTGGAAATGAACGCAGAATGATTTCAACAATTCAAAGCGCTACTGTGGTAAAGAGCTTGAGAAATAAAACTTGGCTTTCCAGAAGGGAAGTGATGAGATTCAATTAAAGAAAAGGAAACAGAAGCTATTTTGACATTATATTAGTGGTTAAAGAAAGAAAGAAAGCATCATTTCCTGAGGAGTTTTAAACCTCCTTATGTAAATTTAGACAGATAGATAGGTAGATATCATAATCTCATGTACACTTCAAAGAATGAAGACTCATGGTGTAAAAGCTCTACATGGTTAATAGCCCTACTTTAAATTCTCTTCTCTTCTGAATTCAATGATTGTAATAAATCTGCCCTAGGGAAAATTTCCTTTTTTCTATCTGATTCAGATTTTATTATTCTAAAAGATGGTATTTTTCCTGTGTAAAAATGTCAGGAAGGCAGAAAAGGGCGCAGGTGGAATGAATGTGGGCAGAGATGTTTTCTTCTGCCATAGGAAGTTGATTCCTAAATAGTGGCCAGTTTGGGGAACCTAGAAGTAGAAACAGCATACGTTATGATATACATCAGTCTAGCCCTAACATCATAAATCACTGTGTGGCAAATATTCCAACATCGAGAAGCCTTGGAAATTTAATTCTTTGCAGCTGAAAACATTCTTGTTTTAGCAAGATAACTTTAGAGGTTCCCGATTCTGTACAAAGCCTGAACCCAGCATATTCAGAACTGGAATTACAAGAACTCTGCATGTGGGAGTCATTGCACCATCTGATACTTTTTTATTTTTTTTTTTATTTTTTTTATTTTTATTTATTTATTTTTTTTTTTTGTCTTTTTGTGACCGGCCGCACCGCCAGTGCACCGGCCATCCTTATATAGGATCCGAACCTGCGGCGGGAGCACTGCTGCGCTCCCAGCGCCGCACTCTCCCAAGTGCGCCACGGGGTCGGCCTATGATACTTTTTTAAATGCATGAAGAACACCACTCGCTCCCAAGAGAAGCGCCGCGCGCTCCCAAGAGAAGCGCCGCGCGCTCCCAAGAGAAGCGCCGCGCGCTCCCAAGAGAAGCGCCGCGCGCTCCCAAGAGAAGCGCCGCGCGCTCCCAAGAGAAGCGCCGCGCGCTCCCAAGAGAAGCGCCGCGCGCTCCCAAGAGAAGCGCCGCGCGCTCCCAAGAGAAGCGCCGCGCGCTCCCAAGAGAAGCGCCGCGCGCTCCCAAGAGCGCCAGGGCTCTGCCCCAACCAAGGTAAATATTAACTGTTACAATGATGAGGTTGTAAGTGACATAGCCTGCAAATGTTACCAGCCTTGTAACGCATCTCAATTGAGGAGAGAAAAAGGAATCTTTTCTTGCTGAACTTAGTAAGTTTCTCATTATCCAGTTAAGGGGTGAGTGATTTTTTAAGACTTCTGTGGTCCAAGACACCAGAAACCAATCTTTCATCTTGAATGCTTCATCTGAATTTTCACATTTTCCTTCTTTAAAGTTCTTTTATCCTCTGAAAGGTTGGTTAGATCCATATTTAGAAATACAGGAAAGACTGTAAAAACTTGGTACTTGGGAGCCTGTATAAAATGTAAGAGTGATGCTTGAGAGGTGGACAAATGATAGTATAAAAATGGATCTTGCATCTGAAAATTTGAATAGAATAAATGGGCTAAGACAGCTAGCAATGTAGAATTTGATAGAAAATAACCTGAGATTGTATATTTCAATTCAGAAGACCCGAGGATGAATAACAATTTAGAAAGTTTAACAGGAAAAAACAACCAAATGTAACAACTTTGTTTCTTATTACCTAGGTCTTGGTTTATCGTTGATTCTAAGTCTAAGGCAGACCTTTTGGAAAATTCAGACTACATTATTTCAGAGATAGATGAAGATGACCCAAGATTATTAGATGATAAGGAGGAGTTCATTGATCAGTAAGGAAAATATTTTTTAAAAACCAAGAGTTAATAGTCTTAAGAAAGAAATATACTCAGTAGAAGGAGCCATTAGAAGTTTCAGAGTCAAATTTAAAAGTTTGTCCTTGAGTTTTAGTCATGTCCTATAGAAAACATTAGTCAGTAGAAAAATTCTATATGGATGTAGATTCTATATTTTTGGAAATTCTGTATGTTAGTATATGATTAGTCAGCTAGAATTATTAATGACATTCGATTTCATTTGAACATAAAGAACAAATCTAGAAGACTTTTCTTATGAGCTGTAGTAATTGAGACAATCTAAAATATATCTCTATTTTTTGCAGGAAACTCCTTTTGAACTCATTGAAGCTCTGCTTAAGTACATTGAAACCCTTAATGTTCCTGGAGCTGTGCTGGTTTTTTTGCCTGGCTGGAATTTGATTTATACTATGCAGAAGCATTTGGAATTGACCAGCCCTATTTTTAGTCCTTAACCTTTCTGTATTGTTACAGGAAGTCATCGTTATCAGATTCTGCCTCTGCATTCTCAGATTCCTCGAGAGGAGCAGAGAGGAGCAGCGCAAAGTATTTGATCCAGTACCAGTTGGAATAACTAAGGTAAATTGTGTGTGTGTGTGTGTGTGTGTGTGTGTGTGTGTGTGTGTGTGTGTGTGTGTGTGTGTGTGTGTGTGTGTGTGTGTGTGTGTGTGTCTTTTTCGTGACCGGCACTCAACCAGTGAGTGCACCGGCCATTCCTATATAGGATCCGAACCCGCGGTGGGAGCGTCGCCGTGCTCCCAGCGCCACACTCTCCCAAGTGCGCCACGGCTCGGCCCCAACCAAGGTAAATATTAACTGTTACAATGATGAGGTTGTAAGTGACATAGCCTGCAAATGTTACCAGCCTTGTAACCCATCTCAATTGAGGAGAGAAAAAGGAATCTTTTCTTGCTGAACTTAGTAAGTTTCTCATTATCCAGTTAAGGGGTGAGTGATTTTTTAAGACTTCTGTAATTCTTTCGTCATTTGTTAAATAAGCAAGCAAATCAGTCCTTTCAAGTACGGAATAGGAAAATTTTCTGATATGATTTTTCTTATATCGTTTTTTCACAGGTTATTTTGTCCACAAATATTGCTGAAACAAGCATTACTATAAATGATGTTGTTTATGTCATTGATTCCTGCAAGTAAGTTCCCAGGGAACCTGTTTGACTGTCCCATTGTTACCAACTGGAAACTTCTTATCAGTTAACAGAATCAAAAACACCTTATTTTTAAACTCTTGTGTTCTGTACTTCAAAATTATTGTCCATCTATAAATAGGTAATTGATAATTAAGAGTAATTGTTCATGTTGATCATATCTATCATTTGTCATGGTCGAAAGTGACAAACCTTAACACTGTAACTTCTGACTGCTTCCTGCTGCTTTTGTCTGCTGGTGTTTTGCTTATTTCCCGTTGGGTGTTTCCATTGACCACTGCCACACAATGGATGCTGTTTGTTGTGTAAGGATGACCAATACTTAGTACCTGACAGGTGTCCTACCTGATGGACACTCCTTTAAGAATTCAGTGACTTTGTATTTGGTATGAGATGACCCTGGGAAATACACAGGGAGGTGTTGTATATAAGGTAATTATATGGAAATTGATATGCATAGAGGACGACAAAGTTGAAATTTGGTTATATCTAACTGTGCCCCATGTCTTTTCTATGTAGATCCTCAACCTGTCCTGGCAACTGAAAATAACCTGCCCATGCCCATTTTAGGGAATGGTGAGTAGCATTCTATGCCAATGCCAGTCATTTAGAAATAGCTGCCTGTGTGTGCGACACTGAAGGAATCTGAAGTTGCTTAGTTTCAGGACCACACAGGCACTGCTTGATGAGGTGTGGTGTGACATCGTCCACATATTCCGGTTCCGCATATAACCTTTAGATCATAGATATCCTAAAAATTACATTAAACTTTAGAGTAGAGATGGCTTGAATAATTATCACGCACTTACATGTATGTACCAGATCCTACGTGAATGCTTTATATTTACTAATTCACGTCAATGTTTATAAATACTCATAAAAACCTGTAAGGTAGATAGCAGTAGTACATTTTCAAATGAGGAAGATAAGGCACAAAAAGGTTATTTAACTTGGCCAAGGCAATCCAGCTCGTAACTAGCACATGTATGTTGACAGCTAGGAGGGTGTAGAGTCAAATTGCTGATTCTTAATTGTGCCATTCACAAATAGGCATGAAAGGTAGGTATGGAGAGTATCCACCACTAAGTGGATTTACTCATGTAATAGTTATTGGTTGTACATATGTTAACCGCTCTTTACTATTTAGACAGAAAGTGAAACTGTTCACTGCTCACAACAATTGACTAACTATGCTACAGTATGGGCATCCAAAACAAACCTTGAGCAGCGGAAAGGGCAAGCTGGCCGTGTACGGCCTGGATTCTGCTTTCACCTCCGTAGTCGAGCTCGTTTTGAGAGGTAAGACCAATTCTTCAATAAAAACTGAAGTTTTTTTCTAACACTTTAAACATCCTCACAATGTGCAGTCCCCCCAGCCTCCTTATACCCTGCTGTGAACTTAATGAACTCAGTGCATAAATACCTCCAATTAAATATATTGGAGGAAGCTTAGCTTGGATAACAAGATTGTGATACGAATGAAGAGAAATCAGAAATTTTCGATGGTGCTGTGTTTGATACCATTTTACCTACTAAAAGTACAATATATGGACATTTTTTTGGTTCCACATAGCTTTGTCACTTTGGAATTACTGATATTTATAGAGTGGTTAACTTCATGAAAAATGTAAGTTAAAATAACAATATCTTTGTATTTATAGAATATTTCTTCTTTTTTCTCCTCTGTGTTACCACTAACTTGTCTCATATAATCTTCATCATGTCCCTGGGAAGTAGAAGGCATTGTTTGGATAAGGAAATTAAAGCTTAGGGAGTTTAGCTGATTTCCCCAAGACTGTACCAGAGCCAGGACTGAAATCCAAGTCTCTTAATTCTGTCCATTTCCATTTATACTACAGGGCCTTTTTGGGAATGTTGGTGGATGGGACCTACTGATTAAAAATATTCTTATCTTTCTGAATTATAGATTTAAGATATATTTGTAATTATATGTTTCTGGACATCCACGTGGCATACGTCAGTAAAGTAACGTGGGATAGAATGATATAGGTGACCAGATATATAAAATATGCTGAAGAAAAAAATCAAAGATGCTTGATTTGCTTTTATGTTGGTAACATATGGCTCCTTGGCAGTTGTAAGTATAGATTTACTTGACCATCAGAAGTTAACTCAGGAGACTGGCTGTAACATTTGGAAGACATCTCATTCTTTTTAAACATTAGATTGTCCCTTGAACTGAAGGAACAAGTACTTACTCTTTAACATCTTAGAGTAAAACCACCTGCTAGTTAGTAACGGCATGAATTGACCCCTATTAAGGGATTTTTGTATTTTTCTCTATAGGATGAGAAACAGATGTCATGTGCATGTATGTTAGCCTGATTTAAGCTGATTTAAGTCTTGCGAGCAGTGTTTGGAATCACATGTAAATGTTCCCCATGAATCTTTATCATGAATGGTTTATAGGGAACAAGCCTGAATTAGAAGTGTAGATACCTGAGTTTTCATAGTGTTTGTGCCTAATACAATTCATCATAAGTATTTACACTCATTAGGCCTCTGTTTCTCCCATTCTATAAAATGACATTAAGTTACTTAACCTGTTGTCTCACTTGTAAAAGGAAGATGGTAAATAATACCTAACCCAAAGGGTTGGTGTGAGAATTAAATACGTTAATGCAGAATACTTAGAACAGTGCCTGGCACATAGTAAGCTCTCAGTAAATGTTTGCTATTATCATGTTAATTTATTATAATAACTTATTTATTAGAATTTTAAAGGGTTAGATTACCTGTAATATCCTTTCCAGTGGCACTAAAATTATATGGACTAGGAAGATGGGGAGGTTGTGGAGGTTTTGTCTACCACTAAAAGTCTCGTTACCATTTTTAACCCGTGTTTGTCAGCAGATGAGACCTGAAGAAGCCATAGGTGGGGGTAACGACATTAGGGACTTTGGATCATTTTTTCATCCTCCTTCACTCCTCAGCTGAAAATGCCATCAGGTTGTAAGGGTAAAGTCAGAAGCTGCTACTCAGCCAGCTTAAATCTTGTCCAGAGAAAGTGTTTGTAGTGAGTGATAAAAAGCTCTGTGCTAAGGGATGAGGAAAAGGTAGCTCTGTCTCCCAGATTATCTTTCTGCAAAGATCTTATTAAACTACCATCTGCAAATACACAAGGAGAATTGTTATTTTATGCTTGTTTTCTCTTAGACTTGAAACCCACATGACACCAGAGATGTTCTGAACACCATTGCATGAAATTGCTTTGAGCATCAAACTTCTGCGTCTGGGAGGAATCGGCCAATTCCTGGCCAAGGCAATTGAACCTCCACCTTTGGATGCTGTGATTGAAGCAGAGCACACTCTCAGAGGTACTTACAAGTGCAGACATACTGAACACAGGTGTTCATTTATGCTGTCTGTCTTATCCTGGCAGGTAACATTTAACAGAAGAATCAAGATGAAGGTATAGGTGAAGGTACAGTCAACAGGACTGTGATAAGAAGGCTTCCAGTGTTACCTTAGGGACTTGGTATGGTCACTATCTGTTATAGTGAACCCCATGAGAGAAGGGGATAATGAGATTTATTTTTAAAAAGTATTTTTAAAAGGTCAGGATGTCATTTTTCAGTTAGTACTTAAATATTAGAACATGAATTACTCATGATACCCACACCATTTTGTGTGCATGTCTTAGAACATTTATTTTTTCTTTTCAAACTTTTTTTTTATTTAATGTTTAGATAGCAAATTATTTTCTCAACGTAGAAACGAAGGGAAACATCACAAATTAAATTTGAAGTCAGTTGATAAGTAACAGATTTAACACTCAAAGATTTACATCCTTAATGCAAAAAGAACTCTTAAAAATGAGTTAGAAAAATCTAATCAGAAATTTGGTGAAGGATATGAGTAGATAAGTCACACAGCCCAAAGAAACCCACGTGGCTAATAAGTACATTCTAAGATGTTGTTGCGGGGCAGGGGTGCGATGGGGGAAGGATCGGGGCTGAGGCCCATGACTCCTGTCTCAGGACCTGAGCAGCTGGCTTAGTTACTTGCCTGGTTGTTTGTCAGACTTATTATAGAAGCAGTAAAGTATAGTGAAAAAAATAAGGCCCTTGGAGCCAGATGGATCTGCACTTGAATTTGCTATGTGAACTTCAGATTTTTCTTCTCCAGATTTCATTTTTTTCTCTAAAAGTCATCAACAGATGCAAGTCAGATTTATGGCGTGTAGGTACTTATGCTGCTTTTACAATTACTACTGTGTTTATAGACTTTTCATGGACTGTTTTCAACTTTACAAACTACCTGGTCTGGTTCTAATCCTTCTTTGTATTATGCACTCCAGAGTTTAGTTTTGTTCAGTATTTCTGTGTTTGAGTGGAGAGAATTGTTGGCTGTGGACATACTGCTAACAGTCGGCTTGACCAGTGATGAAATCTTAAGTGCACTATCTTTAACCTTAATATACAAAGAAATGTTTCATCTTTGCATAGGTTAAAGGAGTGTTTATTACTATTTCTGCTCACCAAGGAATATCTCCCCACAGAGCTTGATGCATTAGATGCCAATGATGAGTTGACTCCTCTGGGAAGAATCCTGGCTAAACTCCCCATCGAGCCCCGTCTTGGCAAAATGATGATAATGGGGTGTATTTTCTAGTAAGTGCTTTGTTTAACTGGTTATAGTTGAGTGGGTAGGACAGTTTTAGAAGCTTATCCCCTTCTCCATAAAAGCAGGATGGGCTCAGACAGAAGAAAAAACTAAATGTTATTAAGAGAAGTGGCGTACCTAGGTACCGAGAGAAGTATGAAGTAAGAAACACTGTGGGAGAAGGAGCACTGATTTCTCAAAAGGGAAGGGCATTTTCTCCCAGGCGGTTAATTTAGTTGTTCCTTGAAAGAGAATAGCATTAGGAAAAGGGTATATTTTATCAGAAAGTTTTGAAGATTAAGAGATTTGGTAAAATGGAGGAGAGAGAATAGGAAAGGAAAAATATAATACTTGGTCATAATTTGTGGTAAATATGCAGCCATTAATGTTAGAAGTCATTACTTTTTCCCTTTCTGCTTCTGGAGAGAGCAACTGTAAAGTTCTTTGTTAAGCCAATTTCAGTGCTAATAAAAGCAGTATCAAAGCCGGTAAAGACTCTGAAGCACATGACCCACAGTTGTCAATACTGCCCAAGCTGCTGGCAACAAGATTGTAGTCTAGTCTGAATTTAACTGTTTGTGTTTCAGTGTGGGAGATGCCGTCTGTACCATTTCTGCTGCTACCTGCTTTCCAGAGCCTTTCATCAGTGAAGGGAAGCGGCTGGGCTATGTCCATCGAAATTTTGCTGGAAACAGATTTTCTGATCATGTGGCCCTTTTGTCAGTATTTCAGGCCTGGGATGATGCTAGGTATGGGCTTGAAAGAGAATTATTGTGAGATTTGGGTGAACTGTGTCTAGTGTCTAGTTCTCTGGCCTGTGAGAATAACTCCGTATCATACCAATTTATTTTAGAATGGGTGGAGAAGAAGCAGAGATACGTTTTTGTGAGCACAAGAGACTCAATATGGCTACACTGAGAATGACTTGGGAAGCCAAAGTTCAGCTCAAAGAGATTCTGATTAATTCTGGATTTCCCGAAGGTAAGACTTTTCCCATTCTTTAGATGATATTTGAAGTGACATTTATGTACTACATGCACATTGGCAGTGCATTATACTTGAGCTTCAAACTTTAGACCCTATTATTTTTCTGTGTTTCCAGCTATTTCTCAGTTCTTTGAATTGTGGCAACATCAGTTTTTCACATTAATTCAGTTTTTAAAAAAAGGAAGCATAAGGTTATGATGCCTAAAGGCAGTGAAAGCAATTGCGGTGTAGTAGACAGATGATAAATGTTTTAAGCGTTGTGCTGCTTCGACCAACAGAAGTTTTTTTAAATCTCTCTATTTATCTCATAAACACTGCTGTTGCTTTCAGAATGAGCACCTTGTTGAATAACCTCAAGTAATAGTTTGAGAAGGGATTTATCAGTCCATTTTAAATGGCTTTAATTTAAACTTGTAATGTAGAGACAATTACAGAGGACCTTGTGATGTAGAAAGAATAATCCAACTATTAGTTTCTTGATATAAAGTTGAGCTTTATACTTTTCTTTTCCAACTGTGTTAAGAGAATTATTTCCTAAAATGTCAAGAACCAGAATGCATTACCAGAATTCGGATCTGTTTAGTTGAGAGACAAGGTTTTTGGGCAAGATGGCAAGTTTTATAAAGATATAACCTAAATAACTAAACAAAGTAGTTCTCTTCTGTTGTAAGCTTTTCTCAATAATCAAGAGAAAGGGAAAGAGCATTTTTTATATGATAGAATCTTTACAACAATCCTGAGATGCAGATGTTATTACCTTATTTTGTAGATAACAAAACAGACACAAGTGTAAATTACTTGTCCAAATTCATTCAATTAGGAGGTTGTAAGACTAGAACTCGGGTTTGCCTAAAGCAAACTATGTCTGTGCTCTTCACGTGTCAACTCTCACAGTTTCTAATCGATGATGTAGCACTCATGAAGTGTACTCGGGATGAAAACAGCCTTCATGACCGTGCGTGTCCTCTTAGACTTTCACTCCATCTTCTCTACAAGCAACAACTATTTAAGGGTGGCAGTTGGTTAGAGCACAGTTTTACAGTATCAAGGTCAAGGGTTCAGATCCCTGTACTGGCCAACCACCAAAAAAGAAAAAAAAAAATGAAAAGAGTAGCAGATAAATACTTTGACTGTGGTCCTTTCATTCTATTATTCTGAGAGTAGATGGCTGATTGGGATATTTTTTAAAGTAACATCTCAGTCTTATGTTATGGTTAAGTCTGTAAGAGAATAAGAGACATTTTAGTTTTCTGATTGTGGAGATTCAGCAAAATTTCTCCTTGAACTTAATTGGGTGCAAGCGTTCTGAGAAGAGAGAAAGTTTTATAGATGGGTTATTTGAAAATGAGGGTTGGGGGAGAAGTCAGTTCTCTTAATTCTCTTCAGTGGAGTGACATGAAGATTAGCTAGTTACCTGATTTTTTTTTCTTCTTCTTCCTCAACAGATTGTTTGCTAACACAAGTATTTACTAACACTGGACCAGATAATAACTTGGATGTTGTTATCTCTCTCCTGGCTTTTGGTGTGTACCCCAACGTATGCTATCATAAGGAAAAGAGAAAGATTCCCACCACTGAAGGGCGTAATGCACTTATCCACAAATCATCTGTTAATTGTCCTTTTAGCAGCCAAGACATGAAGTACCCGTCTCCCTTCTTTGTATTTGGTGAAAAGGTAAGAAAATATTAGTTTAGAAAAGTTTACATTGAAAATACAAGTTGTCTGTATTTACTAATAATTGGGAACATGAGTTTTAATGTCTAAAGCATAGTTGTAATTATATGGCAATATTGGCAGTTGGAATGTCGATTGTTTCCCTCTTGCTTCTTTCTCCATCCACAGATTCGAACCCAAGCCATCTCTGCTAAAGGCATGACCTTAGTCACCCCTCTGCAGTTACTTCTCTTTGCCTCCAAGAAAGTCCAATCCGATGGGCAGATTGTGCTTGTAGATGACTGGTACGGATTTTCAGATGTGAACTCCAAACTGAAGTCTTAGAATTGAGATGTGATGGAATTCAGGGGCTCATCTAATTTGTGAAACAAACATGGCAAAATATGATGGCTCAAATGTAGTGCTTTATAACCTCTTTTCTTGGAGAGTGGCAAATCTTGGTAGTATGGTTTGTTATAAACTAAATTCTTAAATTAACTATACCAGTAGAAGCAAGTGCATTAGGAATTTGATCTGCCTCCACCCCTGTGAATACTGTCATCATGGAATTAGAATCTAACTGGATCTTGGGTACCTCTTTTGCGTACTCTCTACATTGGTCAGAAACTTGTGATAAGCACCTGGCAAAAATGGAATAGTGCTTAGTGGACAGTCAATAGGTTTAGCCATAGTCTTGAAAACCTAGAAAACTCCAACATTCTGAGTTTCTTAATTTATTCTTTTATTGGAGGCTGATCTGTATTGATAGCCATATTTGGCTTGATAGATTTAATGGTTTAAGATTCCTGCCAATAACTAGCAGTGAATTGCAAGAGGTTGCTGCAAATTATTTTCTTTTTTTTTTTTTTTTTTGGCAGCTGGCTGGTACAGGGATTGAACCCAGGGCCTTGGTGTTACCAGCACTGTGCTCTAACCAACTGGGATACCAGCCAGCCCATTGTTACTCTTCATCCTTGTTAATACTTGCCTACGTCTGAGGCTATTACAATAGTTTAAAGAATTCATACTTGTTAAGAAGTTAAATTTATTGCGTGATTGCCATGAGTGAAATTGAGAAATAAGTCTTTTTCTGCTTGTATTCCCTCTCTTATTTTTTTTAAGTTGTTTTTCTCCGTTTTAGGATCAAACTGCAAATATCTCATGAAGCTGCTTCCTGCATCACTGCTCTTCGAGCAGCGATGGAGGCTCTGGTTGTTGAAGTCACCAAACAACCTGATATCCTCAGCCAGTTGGACCCTGTAAATGAACGTATGCTGAACACAATTCGCCAGATCTCTAGGCCTTCGGCTGCTGGTATCAACCTTATGATTGGCAGTACACGGTAAGTACCGCATTAACTGCTCTTTGAACCGAGCAGAAGATAGAAATCTTATGCAGGCCTAGAATACCAGAGTTCATTGATAGAGGCAGAATTCTAGACAAGCACTAACTATGGAATTTAGTTCTGGCTAACGCATTCAGAACAAAAGAATGTAATTTACTTTTGTTTGTCTCTGTATTAATAACCTGTCTACTACATCAGTGCATGTTAAACATAGAGAATGACCTTATTAAAAGTATATACATAGTCCAGAGTGGGTCACATGGCTTCGAAGTGACAGCCTATACAGTCCTCAGTCACATCTCTAAAGAAAATTCTGATGAGGGGTTAAATTACTTCTTCCTTAAGTGAAAAGCATCAGGGTTTATCTTTGGAAAATAGAAGGCCATGGATATATTAAAGGAAAGAAGTATGAAATTTCTCTTAATTTTTAAAATGTTTTATTTGCTTCTGGTTTTTTCTCTTCTTTTTTTTTTTTTTTTTTTTTTTGGCCTGTAATTTTTTATTTGGAAATATTTGATATCTACAGAAAAGACAGAAGAATAGTACAGCGTACACCCATATAGTCTTTATTTAGGTTCACTAACTTTTGTCATTTTGTGACATTTGCTTAATCATTTGTGATGAAGTTGCAAACACTTACATTTTACATCCATATATTTCATTTGTCTTTTAAGAACATGGCCACACTATCACAGTCACACTCTAAAAAGTTAAGTATTCCAATAATACTATATAATATACAAATGTATTAAAAATTTTCAAATTATTTATCCATAAATGTTCTTTAATCTCCTTATCAACGATCACTTACTGTATTTAGTTGTAAACCATTATAATTTTAATATAGCAGAATTATTAAGTACTTTATGGATTCTGGTTTTCCATTTTTGTTATAAGTGAGTTAATTACTTTTTAAACTTTATTTATTAAACACAAAGTACTTAGTGTGTTCCAGGCACTCTGCCTAGTGCTTTTCTAATATAGATTATTATTCCCTTTAATACAAATAAAGAAAATAGGTGCAGATAAGTTAAGACCCAAGGTCATCCAGCTGCTAACTGGTATATCAAATTCAAACCCAGGCAGTGTGGCTCCTAAAACTGTGCTCTTATGCCATATTGTGGACCTCCCAGTTGGTCAGATGTATGGAAGAATTCTTAAGAAGGGGAATCTTCAAAAACAAAAATAGAAACTAAGTGTCATAGGCAGTTACAAATGAAGTGCGCGTGGGTGTTCAAGGAAAAGAGAGATTATTTTTGGCAGGAGGGGTGGTGAGCAAAGAGGCTGCACATATAACCTACTTCTATGAAAGACAAAAGTCCAGAAACTAGAACAGACAGGACAAATACAAGAAAGTTTAGGGTGTACAAATATGATGGTAGTCCAGATTACAGTAGAGAGAATTGAATGGGGGAAGTGACTGGTTTAGACAGGTTCGTAGTCGATTCGTTAAGAATTGGTTACCGATGGATTAAAATGGGGGAGCAGTGCAGTGAAGGGATGAAGAGAGAGATCACAGGCATATTTCTGATGTGGACAGCTGCTGAACTGTAGTGCTAGTCTCTAAGAATAGCTTCACGTACGCTGAATTGGGTTGTTGGTAAAATACTCAGATTTCTGCAGTTTTTCGGGTTTTTTTTTTTTTTATGTCAGTTGGCAGATACAGAAATCTGAATCTGAACTCTTGACCTTGGTGTTATCAGCACCAACTGTAACCAACTGAGCTAACCGGCCATCCCTGCAATTTTTCAGTAGTCCGCATTTTATTTGTCATATGAAACAGATTTAGGTGTGAACAGATTACCAAAGACATTTTTCAGAAACATATTTCAGAGTTAATGCAAGAAAATATTTGGTAATAAAGATCAAATAGTTTATTGCCAGCTCTGGGAAACTCTTCCTTACGTATTATTTAATAATACTTGCTTTCATGCTCGCTTCGGCAGCACATATACTAAAAAATAATACTTGCTTTCTTCAAACACTATATTGTTTTTTTTTTTTTTTTTGTCGTTTTTTCGTGACCGGCACTCAGCCAGTGAGTGCACCGGTCAGTCCTATATAGGATCCGAACCCGCGGCGGGAGCGTCGTTGCGCTCCCAGCGCAGCACTCTACCAAGTGCGCCACGGGCTCGGCCCCAAACACTATATTGTTGAACTGAGCGAAAGAGGGTTATCCTAAGTTGTGTTTTGTGGACATACTGCCAAGACTCCAGACCTTTGATAATGAACCAGAAAGAATTTTTAAAAAACATTGATGTCACTTTCTGTGTCTATTTTGGAAAAGCAGATTTATTTCATTTCAGTTTGTATTTGTGCATTTGACTTCATTCTCTTTATGCCTTAAATTTTCAAATATGACTAAATGTGTGTGTTTGGTGACTACTTGAGATGTATCAAGAATGCTTTGCTGAAGTGTTGGTTTTGTGCTTTTCCCAGGTATGGAGATGGTCCACGTCCTCCCAAGATGGCTCGATATGACAACGGAAGTGGATACAGAAGGGGAGGTTCTGGGTATGGTGGTGGGGGCTACGGCAGTGGCTATAGCAGTGGAGGTTATGGTAGTGGAGGCTACAGAGGTGGGGGAGGCTATGGGAATGGAGGCTACGGTGGTGGCTCCAACTCCTATCGGGGAGGATATGGTGGAGGTGGAGGTGGTGGTGGAGGCTACAGAGGAGGTTCCCGAGGTGGCTATAGAGGCGGCTCTGGAGACTACAGAGGGTCTAGTGGAGGCTTCAGAGGATCTGGGGGATTCCAGCGAGGTGGCAGGGGAGGCTATGGAAGTGGCTACTTTGGACAAGGAAGAGGAGGTGGTGGCTATTAAAGCTTGGTTATGCCTGCGTGTAGACACTTTAAAAAAAATGCATGCTATGTGTTTTCCCAAGGTGTTTATTTGCCACCAGAACGTAAACCTATTTTCCACCCATTCTGGTTCATTGTAGTTTAAGGAAACCAAGCTTATAGGTACATTAGTGATTTTGTTTATATTATGTAAAATATAACTAATATAGAAGAACCACAGTTTGTAGTTTTTGCTTTAAGGAGTAAAGATTTGCCTTTAAAATTAACTTGATATTTTCTTGGCTTTCATTTAGTATAATAGAAAATAAAGTATTACACTAAATACTGGCCGTGTAGTTGATTCTTGATTTTACGTATATACCAAGTGATCTCTTCACTTGAAATAGAGTTAAGTACCCTTGGAATTGAATTGCTACTCTTGCTATAAATACTGGCCATTGCACAAGTCACATGGACCTCTGCATGAATGAAAGTATTTTGACCTATGGCTGAACATTTTGGCGTCCTCCCAAACTTTGTCTTTGAAAAATCCTAACCCAGGGTCAGCATTTTCTTTGCTAATTTAGTTTCCAGTGTAAAAATTAAAGGTAATCCACAGAACGCTTGAATAAAGATCATATTTAGGCAAAGAACAAAGGTAAGTGAAGCTTCAGCAGTGCATAAAGAGGGGAGATATTTGACAAATTTATCTACATTAACATATACTTTAAAGGTTATTTGTTAAGCTACTTTATGTTAGTAGAAATGTTTACACATTTCTAACACTTTATAGTTTCCAATGAGTTTTCACTGATTTCTCATAAGAGAGCACAATATAGTGGAGAATGCAAAGGCGTTGGATTAGACAATTACATTTATATCTTAATTCTGTTCTCTGCTACTTGGGAGAACTTGGGCAAGTTATATTTTGTCTTAGTGTCCTTTTCAAAGCCCTCTTCTCATTCTGCATTTGTGCTTTAGATGCCCTTCAGCAGTTACTGTTGATAGCTGGTGACTCCTGTCTATTTACAGACACTCAAATCTGTATCTCCAACTGAGATTTCCTTTCTGAGCATCAGACCCATATAAACAACTGCTCACTGGACATACATCTCTGCTTAGATATCCCACAGGAAAAAGAAAACTCAGTAATTTTCAAACTGAAGAACATTCCCCACTCCCAACCCACTGTATCCCATGTTCTCTGTTCCCTGTTCAACTATTTTCGTTTTATCACAGGAGTTTCAAATACTTAGTTGCTTAAGCCATATATACAAGGGTCTCCAGAAAATTCATGGAAAATATGTATTATGAAAAAACGGCATGGATTTCAAAATTTTTTTCACCAAAATAAACTCATTCTTACTTGTTATGACATCTGAACAGGATCTAATTTGAGGCACTAAGAAGGTTAAGACATCAGTTTGAAAAGAGCCCCTGTCAGAGCAACGTGAGTTCTGCTGAAATTGAAGAACGAATAAACAACAACTTTAGGGTGAAGCTTGGGAGGAAGAATGGTGAAATCATTAATGCTTTATGGAAAGTTTATGGGGACAGTGCCCTAAAGAAATCAACACTTTACCAGTGGATAACTCATTTGAAGGGGGTGAGATGATGCTGAAGCTTGCAGCAGCAGAATACCAACATCAGTTTGCAAGGAAAAAATTAATCTCGTTTGTGCCCTCCTTGAAGAGGACGGATGATTAAAAGCAGGAACAGTAGCCAACAGCACAGACATCTCAGTTGGCTCAGCTTACACAATTCTGACTGCAAAATTAAAGTTGGGCAAACTCTTCACTTGATAGGTACCAAAACTGTTGTGCCCAAATCCGCTGCAGATAAGAGCAAAGCTTGCAATGGAAATTTTAAACAAGTGAGATGAAGATCTTGAAGACAAAGCACAATCAAGGCAATGGCTACCAAGAGGAAGTGGTCCAGTCAAAGCAAAAACGCACTGGTCAAGAACAAAGGTCGTGGCAACCGTTTTGGGGGATGATCAAGACGTTTTGCTTGTTGACTTTCTGGAGGGCCAAAGAAGGATAATATCTACTTAATAGGGGAGTGTTTGGAGAAAGTTCTCCAAAGATTTAGCAGAAAAACAGCCAGGAAAGATTTCCAGAGAGCCCTTCTCCACCAAGACAATGATTTTGTTATTAGCATATTGATCATAACATCATAATCCTTCCACATGCCCTCCACCTGACTTCTCACTCCCCAACCCTCCCTTCCTACTCATCTCTAGTATCCTTAGCTTTGCTTAGCTTTCTTCTCTCCTTCTGAAAGTTCAACATATTATGGTCTTGACTCTCTCTCTCTCTTTCTCTCTCTCTCACTTTCTTTTTATTTCTATCCTCCATGTTGCTGTCGTTTTCTTTTAAGTTTACTACTATTTTTTTTATGTTCTAAGATGTTGCAGAACTGTTGTGGGGGAGAGGGAGATGGGAATGGGGAAGGAAATAGGGTGGGAGGAGGAAGGAGAGGGGGCGTGGTTGAGGCCCATGGCACCCCCCTGATTCCTTCAGGGGAAACCAAGGGGCTTCCAGTGGTGGCTTAGTGGTCATGGCCGGGCTGGATGCAGATGTTGGCGGAGGCATGGCTGAGGCTCTCGGTCCCCCAACAACAGGCTCAGGAGCCCAGGGCACTACCAGCCATTTCTCAGTGGTCATCGCTGGGCTGGTTGCAGGTGTTGGGGGCATGGCTGAGGCCCCCAGCCCTCCCTGTCCCTGGCTTGGTAGCCCAGGGGACTTCCAGTCCTTCTAGGCTTTATAGGTGTTCTTTGGTGATGTGAGCCCTCTACTAGTTAATATCAAACTCTATCTCTGGTCTGTGGGTATTTTGTTTTTTCTTTCAGTTCTGTGTTGGATTATTTGCTGTTCCTACCACTTAAACTCTGCACTGGAACTAATTAGTTGTCCTTTGCTTACTTCTAAAATGGGAGAACTTCCTGTGGGGACCAGCGCTTGAGCCCTGTAGTTGAGTTAAGCTAAATTGCTGCTTTGCTGCTGATTCCCTGGGGAAGGCTTTGGGCAGCTCAGGTTTTAATTGTTGACCTTATATGCACTTCTGGGTCTTGTGAGGTCTGGTAAACCTGGGTTGTGTGGAAACTCTGGTCTGGGCCTGAGTCTTGTCAGCAAACTGCACCCCTGCAGCTCTATATTCCTGACCAGTCTCCACTGTGGTCATGATTGGGGGGCAGATCAGCTGTCCTGGCTGTGCCCCAGTGTCCCTCCGTGGGCCCTTCTCCCCCACACCCCTCACTCCAAACACTTCCCATGGGACAGGCCATGTGCCGGTCCTTTACGATGACTCACTGGCCTCTGAGTGGCTCCTTTTTTCAGTTGTTCTGGCTCCTCACTCCTATGTTGGTCCATGGGAACCCTGATAGTGGTCTAGCTGGCCTGAGGGCCAACAAGGCCCTCCTCCCCTGCCACCCCCAAGCAACTTCATACAATGGGCACAGCTGCAGCTTTTGCCAGCTCCTGCTCCATGTGCTCAGCAGCTCCAGCCTTGAAGCAGCCAGGGCTCGAAATGGTGGGAGCGATCCTTTCTCTCATGGTGCCTTCTCCCACCTTCATGCACTCCATAGGGGTCTCCCCTTCCCCTGAGCTCTAGTGTCCCCATCTTGGCTGTTGCTTTTTAATCATTGTAAATTGGTTGATTTGTGGAAGAGAGTGATGCTGGGGACCATCTATTCTGCCATCTTGACTGGAAGTCCCATGTTGCTATCTTTTAATTCCATTTTTCCATGAAATTTTGAAGTCAAATATGTCACCACGTCCAGTCAATTCAAAACATCTTTTGACCTGTGCTTTTCTAACCCACTGCTTCTGTTCTAGTCAAGCTGTCATTAGCGTGGACATAAATGCCACAACCTCAGCCGGTCACGCTGCAGTCCTGCCTCCGTCTTCACACTGCAGTTACTCCCGTACAAATCTAATGCCACCCCCTCTGCTTCTGACCTAAGCCAGAGGTTCCTGTTGCTCTCCAGGTAGAGGCTCAGCTGCCTTCTTACCCCCACTCCTGCCCCACCCGCAGTTCTGTACAGCTGTAGCTAGCCCCGTGTATGGACCCTGCTTCTTTCTCTTGCCCTTTACACTTTGTGAAACTCTCATAAAAGGTATGAAATCGCTAATGCGTGCCTCACGTAACTGACAGTCATCCCTCCAACAACTTTAGTTAGAAATGAGAAGTTGAAAGATGGGCAAAAATGGCCAAAAAAGTGTCAAATGACATTCTCTAAAGTTTGAAAGAACCACTCAGGCATAGTTCTTAAATTCTTTTAGTATTTACCTAAAGACCTGAGGAGGTCCCTATGCAGGTGTTTGGAACTCTCTGTGTAGCTCTCTGCTCTGTTCTGGCCCACAAGTTCCAGCTGTCCTGCCTAAACTCCAGTCTCTTCAACTCACTGAGACTCTAGTGCTGTGGTTGGTGTTTTCTCCCTCTGCCATGATCCAGAAAGTGCTTCCACACAGAGTTGGAAAACTCATCTCATTTCTTACCCTTATTTGAGGGATCACAGTTCTGCATTGCCTGTTGCTCAGTGTCTGAAAGCCCTTGTTTCACTCGTTGTTCACACGGGAGGGAATATCAAGTACCAGTTAGACTGACATAGCTGTACATAGAAATCCAGTCAGTCTTAATTGTCCAAGAATTTATTATAAGATCCAGAAGTCATTTATTGGAAGGAATGATGGGACTTACGGAGCAGAAGGCTACGTGGGCTATTATCTTGTAGCATATTAACCTTCCCCCTACAGCCTGCCTATGACAGACAATAGTCCGTTTAAAGGATATCACAGCAGGTGTGAGATGAAAGACAAGAGCTGATCACATAACCTCTCCCAATCAGGAGATGAAGTGAAAGGGCCTGGAAACAGAATGGGGTGGGGGGATATGTGGAAAGGTGTAGCACGTCTCACCTCCCTTCTCTCACCCACACAGAGACTGGGGTTGGGGGTTATAATGAGAGGTGGCACTGACAATTGGGTCTGCCTTTGCTACAAGTTCAGTCAGGGATTTAGAGTGGATCTTATTTGCACCTGCTCTGTCCACAGTTGGCAGCTTGCATAGCTGGCATCTTCACTGCACTTCTAAGCGTACAGGTTCTGGCAGTGAGAACCCAACTGCTTGCTTTGGGGCTGAGAATGGTGTGGACAGGATTTGTGTATTTCCTTTGGTACCAGAGAGATGCTCAAAAGTTAACTGGGAGAAAAAGCTCTTGTGCCAGTTCCAGGAAGCCTTGCTCCAGAGCCTTCTGGTTCAAGAGAATATGTGGGCATGGTGTCCTCGAGCAAGCAGCCACAATTTGATGGGATCTCCCAAGCTGTGAAGCTGAACTTCAAGCCCTCAGCACCACTGTTGCCATAGGAACAGCTCAGGAGGATGTGAACCACCTCAGGGTCAGTCCAGACAACTAGAAAGAAGACATCATCTGCCATACCCACACACACGTTTTGATGCCAGTTTCCTCCCTCTGAATCTGGAAGCAGAATGGGGACGAAGATAGAAAAGAAAATCGGAAATGGAATTTCTAATTGAATTGGTACTGACTTATGAATTTTGGTTTTGACTGGGGAAAAAGTTCCTGGATTGATTACACCGTACTTACCTGAAAGATCTAAATTTGAATTACTGTCCAGAAAACAGGAAGGAAAGTTTTTAAAAGTTGTATTTGTGTACCTTTGATTTCGGGTCCATGTAGTATAAAAGATTGCTGGACCATGTGGGGAAATTTTGCTATTGAATCTTTCAAAGTTAATTTAGGTCACCTGAATTAATTTAGCTTTTAAGGAAAGGTGTAAAAAGAATCTTTATTTCCTGGAAACTGACTAGGATGACCAACTGTCCCACTTTGCCCAGAACAGTGTGATTTCCTGAGACAGAAAAAGTGCTAAAAGTGGGAAAGTCCTGGCAGATTGGGATGAGCTGGTCATCCTGGGATTACTCTTAAAGATAAGCACTTTTGGGAATCTTCACACTTTGAAATTCCATATTTCTTTCAAACCTAGAAATACATTTAAGCCAATGGTAACAACAGAATTGGTTCCATGATCCACTGTTTCGTGTTTCCCATCTTAACTGGGATAGCTGTAAAACATTTTTCATGTTAATCTGTTAAAGTGTAAAATAATAAACTTTTACCGGAAAAATGGCATAACTTTTAGTATAAAAATATATCCTGAGTTATAAAGTTTGTGTAAGTTAAATCAGTGTTCTGTAGAAAAGGCAACATGTTTTGTTAAAAAGACAAATGGCTGTTGAGGCTTCAATTGAATATTAGAGAATATGAAAAGGAAACTTAAAATATTATCTAGGTCAGCGATCTTAAGCTTTTGAGGGGTGAGAGGCTTCTTTGAGAATAAGATGAAAGCTATGTACTGTCTCCACCAAAAGGCATTGTGAAGCTGGGGGCTTACAGACCCTTCTAGTCTGTCGCACAGACTGGGTCACAAACCCTCCACCCGCAGGTCTGTGAGCTAGGAATAGAAAAGAAAAGGTTGTGGGAGCCGTGGGTATAGAAAAATGAATGGGTGTTATTCAGATCTAGGAGCAACTGTCCTAGTGGCTTCTCTGGGAGTTCTGAGAAGCACTGTGGATCAGAGCTGTTAGTCTTTTATACTTAAGTCCACAACCCTGGACACCTGGGTGCCCATAAGCAATCACATTAATTTGTAACAAGGAACACCTGACAATATTTACATCAAATGCTCAGCAGGGTTCTGAACGTCCTAGGGGCCCTGACATTTTCCTATTTTTCCCAACAGGCATGTACACAAACTTTTTATTTAAAATTTCAAGTTGTTCTCAGTCTTCAAACTTGGCTATTATACTCCAATTTAAAAACAAATGATTTGGTCCAGTCACTGAATGTATAATGTATACAAATCCATGAACTTTTTGAGGTGCCCTTTTACAGTTTTCTCATTTTTCACTTTAATACTTTGGGAAAATTAGGTCCCTGTCCTCAAATTTACTGCTTTCTGGTTGACATGACTGTTAAATCTGTGAGATAATAAGCATGCATCTCCCAACTTGGGTGTCCCACAAAGACTGGCAACTCCATAACAGTTTCTGTACTCAAAGAAACCTCGTGTATGCCTTTCAGCCACTTGCCACTTTCACTGCTACTTCATAAACTGACTGTGATTCCCATTCTGCTGTTGAGCTGAGGCTCTACCCCAGCTGCTACTGGCATCCAGGAAATCTTCACTCCCACTGCCAGCCCATCACAGAAAGGAAAAAAGAGGTTCTAACTCATCCCTTCTCATCCCACTCCCAAGGCCACTCTCCTAACCTAAATTTGTCCAGTCTTCATCTCTAGAATCAACATTTCCATCCTTAGCACATGTGACAAAATCTTAAAAGTTCTGAATTGTAAAATCTCACTTCAGTGTTTTGCATAGGCAGAAACCTATTACATTTTTTGACAAAAAGTATTGAGCAGTATTAACTTGCAATACATAGTACAGTGTGGGATATAATGGTTACTTAGATCCAGTGCTTATACTTACACTGTGAGTAATTTAGTCTAGTATGAAAGCTTTTTTTAGTGTACATGAGCTGTGTATTGGATAGTTGGTCCTAGTGGAAGAAACTTCTTAAATCCCATTTGAGGAGTAAAATTAGGATTTATCTTCCCTTGGCCTAGAATACTGGTTAAGATATAGGCAGTAGGCAGAATAATGGTCCCCCACGTTTAAACCCCATGTTGAAATCCCTAGATTCTGTGCTATACTTAACAGGGCCAAAAGGACTCTGCAAATGTGACTAACATTAAGGACCCTGAGATGGGAAATTTAACCTGTATTATCCAGGTGGGCTCAATCTAATAACATGAGTTCTTAAAAAGTGGAAAAGGTAGAAAGAATTCAGAAGACTTGCGTCTGTTTCAATCTTTTGGAATAGTTTGTAAAGAATTGGTGTCAATTCCTCTTTGAATGTTTGGTAAAATTCTGCTGTGAATCCATCTGGTCCTGGCCTTTTCTTTGTTGGAGCCTTCTGATAACAGCTTCAATCTCCTTTATTGTTATTGGTCTGTTCAGATTTTCTATATCTTCATGGCTCAGTTTTGGGAACCTTTGTGTGTCCAGAAATTTATCCATTTCCTCCAGATTTTCAAACTTGTTGGCGTATAGTTTTTTATAGTAGTCTCGAATGATTGCTTGTATTTCAGATGAATCAGTTGTAATATCACCTTTTTCATTTCTAATTTTTTTTATTTGAATCTTCTCTCTTCTTTTTGTTGTTAGCCATGCTAATGGTTTGTCAATTTTATTTATCTTTTCAAAAAACCAACTTTTTCATTCATTGATCTTTTGTATTGTTTTTTGGGTTTCAGTTTCATAATCCTGATACCAAAACCAGGTAAAGATATAACCAAAAAAGAAAACTACAGGCCGATATCCTTGATGAATATAGATGCAAAAATCCTCAATAAAATACTAGCTAACACAATACTGCAACACATACAGAAAATTATTCACCACGATCAAGTGGGATTCATCCCAGGGATGCAAGGTTGGTTCAACATACGCAAATCAATAAATGTGATACACCATATTAATAAAGTCAAACACAAGGACCATATGATCATCTCTATAGATGCTGAAAAAGCATTTGATAAAATTCAACACTCATTCATGACAAAGACCCTCTATAAGTTAGGTATAGACGGAAAGTATCTCAACATAATTAAAGCCATATATGACAAACCCACCGCTAATATCATCCTGAATGTGGAAAAACTGAAAGCTTTTCCTTTAAGAACAGGAACTAGACAAGGATGCCCACTCTCATCACTCTTATTCAACATAGTGTTGGAAGTACTAGCCAGAGCAATCAGAGAAGAGAAGGAAGTAAAGGGCATCCAGATTGGAAAAGATGAAGTCAAACTGTCCCTGTTTGCAGATGACATGATCCTATATATCGAACAGCCTAAAAAGTCTACACAAAAACTCTTGGAGGTGATAAATGACTTCAGCACAGTACCAGGATACAAAATCAACACACAAAAATCAGTAGCATTTCTATTCTCCAATAGTGAACATGCAGAAAGAGAAATCAAGAAAGCCTGCCCATTTACAAAAGCCACCCCAAAAATAAAATACTTAGGAATTGAGTTAACCAAGGAGTTGAAAAATCTCTATAATGAGAACTACAAACCACTGCTGAGAGAAATTAGAGAGGATACAAGAAGATGGAAAGATATCCCATGCTCTTGGATTGGAAGAATCAACATAGTGAAAATGTCCATACTACCCAAAGTGATATACAAATTTAATGCAATCTCCATCAAAATTCCAATGACATTTTTCTCGGAAATGGAAAGAACTATCCAGATATTTATATGGAATAACAAAAGACCATGCATAGCCAAAGCAACGCTGAGCCAAAAAAATAAAGCTGGAGGCATAACACTACCTGACCTTAAACTATACTACAAAGCTATAATAACCAAAACAGTATGGTACTGGCATAAAAACAGACACACTGATCAATGGAATAGAATAGAGAATACAGAAATCAACCCACACACCTACAGCTACCTGATCTTTGACAAAGGCACCAAGCCTATACACTGGGGAAGAGACTGCCTCTTTAGCAAATGGTGCTGGGAGAACTGGATATCAATATGCAGGAGAATGAAACTAGACCCATACCTTTCACCATACAGTAAAGTCAACTCAAAATGGATTAAAGAATTAAATATAAACCCTGAAACAATAAAACTTCTTAAAGAAAACATAGGAGAGACACTTCAGGAAATAGGACTGGACACAGACTTCATGAATACGACTCCAAAAGCACGGGCAACCAAAGGAAAAATAAACAAATGGGATTATATCAAACTAAAAAGCTTCTGCACAGCAAAAGAAACAAATAACAGAGTTAAAAGACCACCAACAGAGTGGGAGAAAATATTTGCAAAATATACATCTGACAAAGGATTAATATCCAGAATATATAAGGAACTCAAACAACTTTACAGGAAAAAAACAAGCAACCCAATTAAAAAATGGGCAAATACAATATCATCCTGAATGGGGAAAAGCTGAAAGCTTTTCCTTTAAGAACAGGCACTAGACAAGGATGCCCACTCTCACCACTCCTATTCAACATAGTGTTGGAAGTACTAGCCAGAGCAATCAGAGAAGAGAAGGAAATAAAGGGCATCCAGATTGGAAAAGATGAAGTCAAACTGTCCCTGTTTGCAGATGACATGATCCTATATATCGAACAGCCTAAAACCTCTACAAAAAAACTGTTGGAATTGATAAATGATTTCAGCACAGTAGCAGGATACAAAATCAACACACAAAAATCAGTAGCATTTCTTTTCTCCAATAGTGAACATGCAGAAGGAGAAATCAAGAAAGCCTGCCCATTTACAATAGCCACCAAAAAAATAAAATACTTAGGAATAGAGTTAACCAAGGAGGTGAAAAATCTCTATAATGAGAACTACAAACCACTGCTGAGAGAAATTAGAGAGGATACAAGAAGATGGAAAGATATTCCATGCTCTTGGATTGGAAGAATCAACATAGTGAAAATGTCCATACTACCCAAAGTGATATACAAATTCAATGCAATCCCCATCAAAATTCCAAAGACATTTTTCTCAGAAATGGAAAAAACTATTCAGACATTTATATGGAACAATAAAAGACCACGAATAGCCAAAGCAATGCTCAGCAAAAAAAATAAAGCTGGAGGCATAACACTACATGACTTTAAGCTATACTACAAAGCTATAATAACCAAAACAGTATGGTACTGGCATAAAAACAGACACACTGACCAATGGAATAGAATAGAGAATCCAGAAATCAACCCACACACTTACTGCCATCTGATCTTTGACAAAGGCACCAAGCCTATTCACTGGGGAAGGGATTGCCTCTTCAGCAAGTGGTGCTGGGATAACTGGATATCGATATGCAGGAGAATGAAACTAGATCCATACCTCTCACCGTATACTAAAATCAACTCAAAATGGATTAAGGATTTAAATATACACCCTGAAACAATAAAACTTCTTAAAGAAAACATAGGAGAAACACTCCAGGAAATAGGACTGGGCACACACTTCATGAATACGACCCCAAAAGCACGGGCAACCAAAGGAAAAATAAACAAATGGGATTATATCAAACTAAAAAGCTTCTGCACAGCAAAAGAAACAATTAACAGAGTTAAAAGACAACCAACAGAGTGGGAGAAAATATTTGCAAAATATACATCTGACAAAGGATTAATATCCAGAATATATAAGGAACTCAAACATCTTTACAAGAAGAAAACAAGCAACCCAATTAAAAAATGGGCAAAACAGCTAAGTAGGCATTTCTCTAAGGAAGATATCCAAATGGCCAACAGACATATGAAAAAATGCTCAACATCACTCAGCATCCGGGAAATGCAAATCAAAACCACATTGAGATACCATCTAACCCCAGTTAGGATGGCTAAAATCCAAAAGACTATGAACGATAAATGCTGGCGAGGCTGCGGAGAAAAAGGAACTCTCATACATTGTTGGTGGGACTGCAAAATGGTGCAGCCTCTATGGAAAATGGTATGGAGGTTCCTTAAACAATTGCAAATAGATCTACCATACGACCCAGCCATCCCACTGTTGGGAATATACCCAGAGGAATGGAAATCATCAAGTCGAAGGTATACCTGTTCCCCAATGTTCATCGCAGCACTCTTTACAATAGCCAAGAGTTGGAACCAGCCCAAATGCCCATCATCAGATGAGTGGATACGGAAAATGTGGTACATCTACACAATGGAATACTACTCAGCTATAAAAACGAATGAAATACTGCCATTTGCAACAACATGGATGGACCTTGAGAGAATTATATTAAGTGAAACAAGTCAGGCACAGAAAGAGAAATACCACATGTTCTCACTTATTGGAGGGAGCTAAAAATTAATATATAAATTCACACACACACACACACACACACTAACCGGGGGGGGGAAGAAGATATAACAACCATAATTATTTGAAGTTGATACGACAAGCAAACAGAAAGGACATTGTTGTGGGGGAGGGGGGGAGGGAGAAGGGAGGGAGGTTTTGGTGATGGGGAGCAATAATCAGCCACAATGTATATCGACAAAATAAAAATTTAAAAAAAAAAAAAAAAAAATGGGCAAATAGCTAAGCAGGCATTCCTCTAAGGAAGATATACAAATGGCCAACAGACATGAAAAAATGCTCAACATCACTCAGCATCTGGGAAATGCAAATCAAAACCACACTGAGATACCATCTCACCCCAGTTAGGATGGCTAAAATCCAAAAGACTCTGAACGATAAATGCTGGCGAGGTTTTGGAGAAAAAGGAACTCTCATCCATTGTTGGTGGGACTGCAAAATGGTGCAGCCTCTATGGAAAATGGTATGGAGGTTCCTCAAACAATTGCAGATAGATCTGCCATATGACCCAGCTATCCCACTGTTGGGAATATACCCAGAGGAATGGAAATCATCAAGTCGAAGGTATACCTGTTTCCCAATGTTCATCACAGCACTCTTTACAATAGCTAAGAGTTGGAACCAGCCCAAATGTCCATCATCGGATGAGTCGATACGGAAAATGTGGTATATCTACACAATGGAATACTACTCAGCTATAAAAACGAATGAAATACTGCCATTTGCAACAACATGGATGGACCTTGAGAGAATTATATTAAGTGAAACAAGTCAGGCACAGAAAGAGAAATACCACATGTTCTTACTTAATGGTGGGAGCTAAAAATAATTAAATAAATTCACACACACACACAAAAACCGGGGGGGGAGGGAGACATAACAACTATAATTCCTTGAAGTTGATACGACAAGCAAACAGAAAGGACATTGTTGGGAGGGAGGGGGGAGAGGGAGGAGGGAGGGAGGTTTCGGTAATGGGCCACAATAATCAACCACATTGTATATTGACAAAATAAAATTAAGAAAAAATAAATAAATAAATAAATAAGTGGAAAAGGTAGGCAGAAGAGTGGATCAGGGAGGTAAGACAGAGAAGAGGTAGGAGGAATTCAGAGGAGAAAGGCTTGATCCACTATTACTGACTCTGAAGATGGTAGAAGGGGGCCATGAGCCAAGAAATGCAATCAGCCACTAGAAACTGGAACTGAACTGACAACCATCAAGAAAACTGATCTCAGTCCTAGATTGCAAGGAACTAAATTCTGTCAACAACCCAAATGAGCAAAGAAATACATCCTCCCAGGAAGGATCCAGAAAGGAATGTGTAGACCTGTCAGCACCTTGATTTTAGCCCAGTGAGACCAGACCCATGTCAGACTTTTGATCTACAGAACAGTGAGTTAGTAAATTCATGTTAAGCCTCTAAGGTTGTAGTAATGTGTTAATAGAAAACTAATACAACATATAAATTCAGTCTTTCGTTATAAGATATGGGGGGAAAAGTAGGGGTGGGAAGGTGGAAGAAAAAATATGAAAGATCAGAATTCTTAGATAACCTTTAAAATGCTTTGTGCATGCATTAGGGATATGAGATTAGGAAAAAACAGTATCACTGTATTTTGAAGTTGACCTGGGAAAAGAGAAATTGGTTAGAAACCAGTGGCTGCAGCAGAAAGGAGGCAGATGACCAGTGAGAAGTTTGTTCACACAAAGCTATTGCTCTTTCCGCTCACCCCCAAAGATTCTTATTTTTGCCAATTACTTCTTTCTGAAGCTAAAAACTGAGGAAGTTGGTAAAGGAAGAGGATTGGAAAGGAAAATTCCCACTATTATCGCTCATTAAATTCATCATAAAAAGATTGTTCTTGTTAATGCCCCCATGGACAATTGCTGAAATTATCTTTTATAACATGCTAAATAAGATGTTGTTTAAATAAAACCTATGGAATTGCCTATAGATTTTCTTCTTTAAACAAAGGCGGGGGGGGGGAGGCTGTTCAATGAAACACTGTAGAACAACCACGCCTTTAAAAATAAATTATCAGCTCTTGGCCTCAGGAGATTCTCTATGGCAATTCGGAGTCATCTTTGCTAGGTTACAGATAACATGAAGAAGTAAAAGTCAAAGGTTGAAGTGTTTGAACCTGAGTGCTTATTTCTTTTCACATCCTTAAGTCAATATAAGTTCTGCTTAGTGAAAAAGACCATTTGTTGTTTCTTAGGAAATTAACCCCCTATTTTACAGGACACATGGCCATCATGTAAAGATGACTATTTCCTGGTTTCATTTGCAGCTAGGTGTATCCATGTGATTAGATTCTAGGTAGAGGCATGAAAGTTGAAATAATGTGTGCAACTTTGTAGAAAGGTCCTATCCCTTCTGCTTAGCTAGAATTTGGACATAATGTTTTGAGCAATAATCGCTGTCTTGGACTCTGAGGAGATTTTTGACAGAAACCATACAATGGTGAAACAAGACAGAAGAAACTTGGATTTCTCACAACATGAAACACCTACCTACGAGAACTGCACTGAGGACCAACACTGAACATCTATCAGCGTTGAGTACCTCCACACTTCCTGAATATGAGTGAGAAATACATGTCTACAATGTTTACCTCTCATTCTGGATTTCCTTGTTTCTTGCAGTTATACCTAATTCTATTTTAATATAGTGCCATATTACCTTATTCTGGTGACTAGTACAGATAACTGGGAATTGTCTATAAACTTAATTTTGTCTACTCTCTACATAGAACACCTAATGCTTTCTATTGGAGTAGGAGTATTAAAAAACAATGTATAAAGCCATATTTGTTTCTGGAATTAAATAGTGATGATGGCTATACCATATATTAAAAATATACTAAATACCACAGAATTGCACACTATAAAGGGTAGACTTTATTGTATGTGAATTATATCTCATAAAGCTATTAAAAAGTAAATTATTTAAAAAATATGTTGAAAGACTCATTCATTGAAAGCATTCAAATGTTTATTTTTTATGTTTTGAATTGAACTAAAACTACCATTTCTGTGGGATATGAGAATTATTTATTCAACAAATTTTTGAAATATACACTTTAACATTAATCCAGATGCTTTAACTTGTGACTATTCTGATATCCCCCTTTACATTTGCTTCTATCTTATTATTATTCATTTCCAGATTCAGGTTTTGCATTACTTTGGAAAGCATTTGATCATCTTTTTTATCTCCTGAAGCAGCCCCTTTGTTGAGAGCTTCTTCTGCTACAATAAAAAATTGCTCAGTTGGTTGAAGAATGCTTACTCCACAGCCATTGTTGTTGTGAATATGATTGTTAGTCATCTTCAGTTTGGGTGCTGGGAGAACCTGTTAAATTATTTGAGGAAATTAGTTTTTCAATAATTCTTATTAAAAAAATATGAACTAATGAACATGTAAAAATTACTCTATTAACTTATTCATGAGTTAACAGGTTTCTTTAAAACATCTGAGACTCAACTTTGAACAAGTGCTATTTTTCTGGCACTGATTAATGTAATATTAACTACAAAAATGTTTAATGAGGAAATATTAAATGAGGTTTTCAATTTATTTTAATCAGTTATTGATTAAAAAACAAAACAAAACTGATTCTGGATAGAGATACATTCCATGAAGCTGACCTCTAGTATAACATGATAAACCTGAAAATAAATAACTTCAGATAATAATATGTGATACGGAGAAAATAAAATAGGGCAATGCGATAGCAGGAGTGGGTAGGGAGGAGCCACCACTCAGTTTAGCGTGTTCTTCACAGTGAAGTGTCCTTCATAGTAACGGCTTCTTTGAAGACGGACAATTATGTTCAGATATAAATAATGAGGTCTACACCTTAAGATCTACAGGAAGTGTTTCAAGTAAAGGTAATAGCCAGAATAAGGTTAATAATTTCTGGGAACACAGAGAAAGCCAGTGCGGCTCCAATACATGTGAAGAGGAGTGGAAGGAGATGAGTTTGGAGAAGGCAGGTGCCAGACCTTGTCAGATTTTATAAACTATGCTTATCGAACTTAATGTACATATCAATCACCTGTGGATCTTGGTAAAAATCAGATTCTAACTCTAGATGTTAGGTAAGGCTCAAGATTCTGCATTTCTAAAAGCTACCATGTGATGCCAATGCTGCCGGTCCATGGCTCACACTTTGAGTATAAAATACAATTCCTGCCTTTAAGTCATTTATAATCTATTTGAGGAGACAAAATGTACATTCATAAAACAAAGAAGTAGAATGTAAAGTTCAACGGCTGTCTAGTTAGCTCATTTGGTTAGAATGTAGAGTTCTAGGGGAAAACATCATAAACGTAAAACTTATTAACTATACAAGCCTAGAGGGACCTAGAAAGGATTTACAGAAGCAAAAAAAAAAAAAAAATGGGAAGACATTTTACCTATAAATTATTGCTATTAATGTTTTAGTTGGTTAGCTTAAATCATTTTACACAACTTTGAAGGTAATACTTGAAGTGTTTCTTAATATATTATTATTCTCTTAATTTGCTTTACTTTCCAAAATGTATTATAGATCTGATGATGAAAAATCTAAAATATTTTTAAAAGAGCAAAACCTATCTACTTTCTCATGTGCAAAGTTATTTGCTAGAAGTTTAAGTTGAAATTATTAAATTATAAGGCTAAACTTGTTTCCCATCAGACATCATTTAACCATATTTTAATTATTACTTATACTATTTTCCAAATCAATGATAGCATTTAGACTAAATTTTAAGACTAAAACTAACATTTTACTATCAAATTACTAGTCTTACAATGATTCTACATTAAGAAAAGAGAATACCTTCATGTTAACTCCACCTAAAGTGCTTTTCGAACTATCACTGGTTTTGAGATTATTACAGTGATGAATTTCATTCCTTTCCAAAATGGCTGTGCTCCCAGGATATAGTTCAACACCAGCACCCTGTCAATTAAAAGCAAATAAAACAATCTACAAAACACACAAATCCTCCACAATTTTCTTTACACTTGAAAACTGTAATTCTATATTAGCAATCTAAACACTAAGTTACGTGAATATATGTGATAATAAATGCAACAATTTATTGCAGAGAGAATGTTTACAAATGTTGAAAACGAAATCTCTGTTACAGAATCATTTGGCCTAGAAGGAAGGTTGAGGTCATATAGTTCGTTACCTTATTCTCCCACTCAAATTCTTTAGAAGGGAGTCCAAAACCTCTATAAGCAATTGTTTCAGTAATAAAAATTTGTACCTACTGTAAATCCTCCACAGTGCTGCTAACGTGTATTTCCTCATTTTAACTGGAAATGAAAAAGTCATTCTTTAAAAGATCCTCTTGTTTTTCTTCTTCCTTTACACCTTTTTCTCATTCAATTCTCTGGTACTTTAATGATCTAGGTGAATGTTATCTGAAGACTCAAGTTTTCTATGTCCTGATTATTCAAAAGCTGTCAGAACTAAGCACAATATTTACAGCAATGTCTGAGAGCTTGTAAGTCCTTATTTCTTCTTAAATAAGCCTTCAAGTAACTGGCTCATGATTTGTTTTCTAGCCACTAATTTCTGGATGTTTTGAAAATCACACTTAAAGGTAATGATTCCTTACTTTGGACTTAGGCAGTTCTCTTTTCCTAAGTGTACTATGACATGCTGTACTTATCCTCGTTTTGTTGATTTCTACCAGTTTCCAAGTTTTATTATAATTCCTTTCAAAGATGGAGAAATTGTTACACTTTGCATATTAAGATCACTTAAAGTATAAAGCTGTACTTTTTATAGAATGAAATACCTGGGCACCAGTTATTTCACTGTCTGTAATTGTCAAAGCGGCCCCTGTGAGAACACACACTCCTGTTCCTTCACATTTTAATATACAGTTTTCTAGAGTCGTGTGACCAGATTCCACTACCACGATATCATCAACCATCCCTTGCTGTATCAAAGACAGATGCATTAGTTTTACATTGTCAGCTCTGGACACAACAAAACTGTCATGAGAAGGTTCAGAAGTAATCATAATTTCCTCTCTCTTTCCAATTCCTGATTCATAGAGACAAAAATACATAATTAAGTCAGTAATCCCCAGGTTTAAAGGCCTTTATTCATTCAATAATGCTTGCTGTTACTGTTTTCCTTTCAAATATTTTAAACAAGTTACATACTTATCCCATTGTTAACTAAGTAGATGCTTAACTGTAATGTAATTTTTTGTCTATATTTTGATGCCATGATGGAAAAATGTGGGTTTATAATCAATCTAAATGTACCTTTGGTATTTATTCAACATACTCATTCTGCTGTATATTTCCCCAAATCTTACAGTCAGCAGTCATGTACAAAATGTCTAAGATACAAAAAGTATACCATAGCCTAACCTAGTTTCAAAACTGTAATTAATTACTATAACTAGAAAAGACTGGCAGAGACTTTTGAATTAACTTAGATTAAGTAATCATACCCCTAATTTTGCTCTATAGTAGTCAAAGCAATTATTTAAACTTAACAACACACCCAAAAATAAGGGGTTGGATTCTCAAACAAGACTACAGATTTTTGAAATTGCTTATATGATCCTTATTACCCATATAGTTCAGCAAAATACTACTTATTAAAATAATCAAAATGTAGTGAACATTTTGCTTGATTTTCCAATAGATAGGAAGGTTTAAGTCAACTGCTCTTTTCGCTAGACAATGGGAATATCCTTACTTCAAAGTTAAAAGGGTAGAATTAGAGTTACTAAATATGTTAAGATCATAAAAGAAATTTACTAAATGCTGCTTTTCTAAGTTAGCAAGTAAATTAGTCCTTTTGAGGAGATGCTGTTAATATAACCTTATATCTGGGTTTTCTTACTAAAGTGATATAAAGAACAGTGGAAATAGATAAGAAAGGGCCGAGCCCGTGGCGACGCTCCCGCCTCGGGTTCGGATCCTATATAGGAATGACCAGTGCACTCACTGGCTGAGTGCCGGTCACGAAAAACGACACACACACACACACACACAAAAAAAAAAAGAAAGAAAGAAATAGATAAGAAAAAAGTCGTTTTGGTAAAAATGTAGATGGAGCCAATAGAAAATATAAACACATCTTACGGAATAGGTAAAAAGCACATAAGGATTCTCATGAAATATAAACTCTTCGAATTTCCAATAATTCCATTAAGCATGTTTATAATACAAAATTAGTCCAATATACATTGCTGTAAAAACCTACAAAGAATGCCCTGCTAACCCTTTATAATGATGTCATCAGTCAATAAAGCCAGATTTGCAGCTTGATATTCTCCTGGAAAAATAACTACTGTATCTCCACTATAACAGCTATCCAAAGCCAAATCCAAATCATCATGCTGTTGGAGAAGTGTGTCTGACGATAAGTCCTTCACCTAAGAAGACATAAAACAGTGCACCTTCAACAATAAATTAAACTGAAACATATCATTTTAATCAGTGCTTTTCCCCAAAGCCTTTCCTATACGGTATTTGTTCATTAAACGCTTAACGTATCAGTCCATCAACTCAGGAAATGATGAAATGAAATTTTCTTTACAATCACTAATAATTGTATAGTTATTAAATACTAGGTATGAGCCATTTGCCAGAAATCATACTTTGAACTTTACATATTACCTGCTAAGCCTCACAGCGGTTCTTCGAGATAAGTCATCATTTATCCCTGCTAGAAACCTAAGGAAATTGAAGCTCACGGGGATAAAAGAGTCGCCCAAGGACACAGAGTGAGGAGTGATGCAGCCGAGCTTTAGGTCCACATCTGTATGACACCAGATCTCACGCTTGTTCCTATGCACTATTTGTTTTCTTTCACTCAAACTGACACACCAATTTTGTAAATCAATAAAATATTATATATTAAAGATTCTGGAGCTAAAAATAAAAAGTACCAAGAATCTGCACTGGGAGTAGAAAAGATGAGACAATTTCACTATCAGTGGCCTGAAGAGTGAAGAGCTTCAGGTATAAATTTGGAAACTAAAAATATATTCTGAAAAAAAAGCCTATTATTCTGTTATTCCAATGGAAAGGGAATTATCATTCATAAATCTTTTTTCTTATTATAAAAGTGGTGCTTGTTTGTTATTTAAAAACATACAGAATGAAAGCAAGTTTAACAAGAAAGGAAAAATTGTAAACTTTTACTTAAATAAAACCTTTGTTTACATAGACATTTCCTTCTATTACTTTTACCACACATATATTCATTTATTCATATACCAATATATCATATCATAAACTGGATATAGTTTTGAATTCTTATTTTTTAATTACATTATATTACATTTCCCCATGTCTTTAAGTATTTTTTCAAAGCCCAATTTTTAGTGATTACATAATTATACAGATGTCTCAGAATTTATATCATCCCCTTCTCCCCGGCGGTTAGTGCTGAGAGTGCGGAGTGTGTGCTCCGGGCTCGGAACACACATTTATTATTAAAAAAATCCAAAAAAAATCTTAAAAAATCTTTTAAAAAACCCAAAAAAATTTTACAAAAAATCCGCGTCTCCCCCGCCGGAGACTTTTTTTTTTTTTTTCCTCTTTTATAAAATAACCCGGTGAAGCAGCCGAGACCGACCCGCCCGCCCGCGGCCCCGCAGCAGCTCCAAGAAGGAACCAAGAGACCGAGGCCTTCCCGCTGCCCGGACCCGACACCGCCACCCTCGCTCCCAGCCGGCAGCCGGCAACCAGCGGCAGCGATCGACCCCGTCTTGCGGCCGTCGCGGCCTGTGGCCCTGCGGGCAGCCGTGCCGAGATGAACCCCAGCGCCCCAAGCTACCCCATGGCCTCGCTCTACGTGGGAGACCTACACCCCGACGTGACCGAGGCGATGCTCTACGAGAAGTTCAGCCCGGCCGGGCCCATCCTCTCCATCCGGGTCTGCAGGGACATGATCACCCGCCGCTCCTTGGGCTACGCGTATGTGAACTTCCAGCAGCCGGCGGACGCGGAGCGTGCTTTGGACACCATGAATTTTGATGTTATAAAGGGCAAGCCAGTTCGCATCATGTGGTCTCAGCGCGATCCATCACTTCGCAAAAGTGGAGTAGGCAACATATTCATTAAAAATTTGGACAAATCCATTGATAATAAAGCACTGTATGATACATTTTCTGCTTTTGGTAACATCCTTTCATGTAAGGTGGTTTGTGATGAAAATGGTTCCAAAGGCTATGGATTTGTACATTTTGAGACACAGGAAGCAGCTGAAAGAGCTATTGAAAAAATGAATGGGATGCTTCTAAATGATCGCAAAGTATTTGTTGGACGATTTAAGTCTCGTAAGGAACGAGAAGCTGAACTTGGAGCTAGGGCAAAAGAGTTCACCAATGTTTACATCAAGAATTTCGGAGAAGATATGGATGATGAGCGCCTTAAGGATCTCTTTGGCAAGTTTGGACCTGCCTTAAGTGTGAAAGTAATGACTGATGAAAGTGGAAAATCCAAAGGATTTGGATTTGTAAGCTTTGAAAGGCATGAAGATGCACAGAAAGCTGTGGATGAAATGAATGGAAAGGAGCTCAATGGAAAACAAATTTACGTTGGTCAAGCTCAGAAAAAAGTGGAACGGCAGACGGAACTTAAGCGCAAATTTGAACAGATGAAGCAAGATAGGATCACCAGATACCAGGGTGTTAATCTTTATGTGAAAAATCTTGATGATGGTATTGATGATGAACGTCTCCGGAAAGAGTTTTCTCCATTTGGTACAATCACTAGTGCAAAGGTTATGATGGAGGGTGGTCGCAGCAAAGGGTTTGGTTTTGTATGTTTCTCCTCCCCAGAAGAAGCCACTAAAGCAGTTACAGAAATGAATGGTAGAATTGTGGCCACCAAGCCATTGTATGTAGCTTTAGCTCAGCGCAAAGAAGAACGCCAGGCTCACCTCACTAACCAGTATATGCAGAGAATGGCAAGTGTACGAGCTGTGCCCAACCCTGTGATCAACCCCTACCAGCCAGCACCTCCTTCAGGTTACTTCATGGCAGCTATCCCACAGACTCAGAACTGTGCTGCATACTATCCTCCTAGCCAAATTGCTCAACTAAGACCAAGTCCTCACTGGACTGCTCAGGGTGCCAGACCTCATCCATTCCAAAATATGCCCGGTGCTATCCGCCCAGCCGCTCCTAGACCACCATTTAGTACTATGAGACCAGCTTCTTCACAGGTTCCACGAGTCATGTCGACACAGCGTGTTGCTAACACATCAACACAGACACTGGGTCCACGTCCTGCAGCTGCTGCTGCTGCAGCTACTCCTGCTGTTCGCACCGTTCCACAGTACAAATATGCTGCGGGAGTTCGCAATCCTCAACAACATCTTAATGCACAGCCACAAGTTACCATGCAACAGCCTGCTGTTCATGTACAAGGTCAGGAACCTTTGACTGCTTCCATGTTGGCATCTGCCCCTCCTCAAGAGCAAAAGCAAATGTTGGGTGAACGGCTCTTTCCTCTTATTCAAGCCATGCACCCTACTCTTGCTGGTAAAATCACTGGCATGTTGTTGGAAATTGATAATTCAGAACTGCTTCATATGCTTGAGTCTCCAGAATCTCTCCGTTCTAAGGTTGATGAAGCTGTAGCTGTACTACAAGCCCACCAAGCTAAAGAGGCTGCCCAGAAAGCAGTTAACAGTGCCACTGGTGTTCCAACTGTTTAAAATTGATCAGGGACCACGAAAAGAAACTTGTGCTTCACCGAAGAAAAATATCTAAACATTGAAAAACTTAAATATTATGGAAAAAAAACATTGCAAAATATAAAATAAATTTAAAAAAAAAAAAAAAAAGGAAAGGAAACTTTGAACCTTATGTACCGAGCAAATGCCAGGTCTAGCAAACATAATGCTAGTCCTAGATTACTTATTGATTTAAAAACAACAAAAAACACACAAAAAAATAGTAAAATATAAAAACAAATTAATGTTTTATAGACCCTAAGAAAAAGAATTTTCAGCAAAGTACAAAAATTTAAAGCATTCCTTTCTTTAATTTTGTAATTCTTTACTGTGGAATAGCTCAGAATGTCAGTTCTGTTTGAGGTAACAGGATTGATAACTGAGCAAGGAAACATAATTTGGATTATAAAATTCTTGCTTTAATAAAAATTCCTTAAACAGTGAAAAAAAAAAGAATTTATATCATGATTTTCTTACTCTTATTTAGATTGTTTACAATTTTTCAATATTATGAAAATACTACAAAAAATAAATCCTTATGCATGCTTCTAGTTATTTCTTTAGGATAAATTAATAGACAGGGAATTACTGAATCAAAAGGTATAAACATTTTAAGCCTCTTGGATACACATTGCCAAATTGCTCTCCAGAAAAGTTTAATCAATTAAAAATTGGTTTGAGAATGTTCATTTGCTGCAAACTCATCAATACAAAGCATTAAAATTGTTTTTAAAAAATTTGCCACTTTGATAAACAAAAAATCTTCACCGTGCCTTGTTTCCATTTACATTCCTTTGATATGCGAGACTGAACATTTTTTTCCCGATATATGTGAAACTTCTAATCTTTCCTAAATCAGCAAACCTACTGAATATGTCTCAATGTATTATTTGTCTCAAAATATTACATAAAATGGTGATGCTCCATTGTGCCTACCGCATTTGGCCCCAGGAAGGCCCACTGGACCACAACAGCATTTTCAGGGGTATTCTAGAGGCAGAAGCTAGATCACAGTGAGCAGACACATGAATGTGAAAGAAAAGGAGATAAGTGCAGATAAATATTTCAAGTAGTTTTGCTCTGCAAGGGAAGATATAGAGGTGTGGTGTTTAAGGCACATATTGTTTTGTTACTTAAAATAGAATTGAATATGTCTCATGTATTCAAGAATAAAGAGGAGAGGTTAAAGATATAAGAAAGAGGTGAGATCACAGAAATGGTAAAGAGAGCTCCAAGAATTGCTTCCACTGAAGCAAATGTTAACTTTGCAAACACTGACAGATTCAACTCTTTAGAACTCTAGGATCTAATCAAACACAGCAAAGAAGGGAGTGCTTAATGAAGAGGCTGCTAAAAGTCAGTAAGAAAGCACTGTGGCATTTTTTTCTTACCTGCCTACCATCCTCCACTTCCTATCTCAGCAGCAGCAGTGGGGATGGCAGCCTGCACTCTTGGTGTGGCTTGCTGGTGCTTGCAGAGGATAAGGTGGGGTGCAACACGGATCTTTTTCTCTAAATACTGTGGTTGTGCATACTGACAGTTCCCTGAAGAACCGACACAAAGAAACTGACCTTTGTTTCACTCCCTCAGGCTGGACCAGCTTTGTAGGCAGCATCCGATGAGAACATTTAAAGACATATACTTCCTTTAGTCGCCTGGGAAAAGGGACAGAGAAAGAGGCAAGCAAAAGCCCTCAAAGGAAGAGACTGGGAAGAAATATTCTTGAAGGAATAAGGGCTTGAAAGGACTACTTCCTATACAGGGGTATCTGTAGTGAAATGCACATGCCCAGGGCTGGTCAAATGCTCACAAGAGATCTGAGAGGACCATAGGCTTGAACCTGTGGCTGATCTTTGGGCCCTGCACAAGCAGGAGGCAAAAGCCAAAGCAGACTTTTAGGCAACCTGGCTAAGCTTTAGAGTGCCTCAGCTCAGCCAGTCTGAAAAGACTAAGAGAGCTTTTTTCTATTTTTACCTGCAGGCATTTAGGAAAATCTCTATCAGGTCACTCTGAGATAATATAACAGAGATAACATGACAGAGACTTAACTTGTCATGCAAAAAAGGAATACAGCCTTTGCAAAAGTAGTTTGAAAAAGTCATTAACAAACAAACAAATTTAGTCTCCCACAACCAATACAAACCCTGACAAGAGTACTATTTGATTTCCACACATTTTAATATCCAAAATGTCCAGTTCTCAATAAAAAATTACAAGATATTTTAAAAAAACGGGAAACTGTGACCTATACTATTCAAAGGGAGAAAAAAAAAAAAAAAAAAGAAATTGTCAGAAACTATCATTGAACAAGCCCAGAGAAGACTTTGGACTTGCCAGACAAAATGTTAAATCGATGTCCTAAATATGCTCAAAGAGCTAAAGGCAACCATGGACAAAGAACTAGAGGAAACCAAGAGAACAATGTATGAACAAATAGAGAATATAATTAAAGAGATAAAAAAGAATCAAACAGAAATTCTGTAGCTGAAAAATACAGTAGATAAAATGAAAATTTTACTGTACAGGTTCAGCAGCAGAGTTTAGCTGGCTAAAGAAAGAATCAGCAATCTTGATAGTAGGATGACATTAGAAATTATCCAGCCTGAGGAACAGAAAGAAAAGGGCATAAAAGCATGAGCAGAGACAAAGGGACCAGTGGAACACTATCAAGCATACCAGTATATATATGAATATTATGGGAGTCTCAGAAGGAGAGGAAAGAGAAAAAGGGACAGAAAGAATATTTGAAAAAATAATGACTAAAATCTTCCCAAATTTTGTGAAAGGCATGAATCTACACATTCAAGAAGCTCAATGGGCTCTAAGTAGAATAAACACAAATAAATAACACACCAAGATACATCTCAATTAAAGTAAGCCAAAGACAAAGAATCTTAAAAGCAGCAAGAGAAAAGCAATTCATTACATATGAGGAAGCCTTAATAATATTAATAGCTGATTTGCCATCAGACACCATGGAAGCCAGAAAGCAGTGAGATGATATAAAGTGCTGGGTGGGGGGGGAATTGTCAACCAAGAACTAGAAATCCAGCAAAACAATCCTTTAAAAATGAAGAAGAAACTGACATTCCCAGAAAAGCATTTCTTGTAAGGGAGTCCTTCAGACTGAAATGAAATGAATAATAGACAGCAACTCAAAGCCATATAAAGAAATAAAGAATTCTGATAAAGGTAGCTACATGGGTGAATATAAAGACAGTATTGTTGTATTCTTGGTTTGTAACTCCTCTTTTAGTTTACTGTATGATTTAACAGAACAATGCATAAAACAATAATTATAAATACATATTAATGGGCAGACAATGTATGAAGATGTATTTGTGACAATAACAACATAAAGGGGAGACAGAGCTGTACAGGAGCAGAGTTTTTATATGCTATTGAAACTAAGTTGGTATCAATTCAAACTAGATTATCATAAATTTAGAATGTGAATTATAATCCCCATGGTAACCAACAAGAATATAACTAAATAATATACACAAAAGGAAATGAGGAACAAATCAAAATGGTACACCGGAAAAAAAAATCATCAAACACAAAAGAAGACAGTATTGAAGGAGTTGAATAACAAAAAAATGATATTGTAGAAAACAAATAGCAAAATGGCAGAAGTACTTCCCCTTATCAGTAATCAGTCTAAATGTAAATGAATCAAGATCACCAATTTAAAAATAGAGACTGATAGAAAGGATAAAGAGAAATAATTTAGCTATATGATGTTACAAGAGATTCACTTTAGATCCAAACACACATATAGGTTAATAGTGCAATGATAGAAAAAGATATTCCACACAAATGGTAATCAAAAGAGAGCTGAGATGGCTATATTAATATTAGACAAAATAAACTTCAATCAAAAATTGTTGTTAGAGACAAAGAAGGACATAATAGATTGACAAAAGAATTAATTTATCAAGAAGACAGTCCAAAAATATATGAAGAAGGCCCCAAAATATATGAAGTAAACATTGACAGAATTGAAGGGAGAAGTAGACAATCCACAATAATAGTTGAAGACTTCTATACCACACTTTCAATAATAACTACAACGTCTAGATCAATAAGAAAACAGAAAACTATAATCAAACTAGACTTAACACACATGCAGACTCACACCCAACACAAAAGAATACACATTTTTCTGAAATGCACATGGAACATACCACAGGATACACCATATGTTGGGTCACAAAACAAGTCTCAATACATAGATCATCTCTGACCATGGTTAAAATAAAGTAGAAATCAGTAACAACAAGAAAACTGGAAAATTCAGGAATATGTAGAAATTAAACAACATACTCTTAAACAACCAATTAATCAAAGATGAAAACACAAGGAAAATTAGAAAATACTTTGAGATGAATGAAAGTAAAGACACAACGTATCCAAACTTACGGGATGCAGCAGAAGAAGAGCTGAGTGGAAAATTTATAGCGGTAAATACATTAAAAAAGAAAGATCTCAAATCAACAACCCAACTTTACATCTTGAGGATTGGAAAAAGAAGAGCAAACTAAACCCAAAGGCAGCAAAAGAAAGGAAATAATAAAGATTACAGAAGGCATCAATAAAATAGAGAATAGAAAAACAATAGAACTAATGAAATCAAAAGTTGGTTCTTTGAAAAGATCAACAAAATGTACAAAACAAGCTAAACTAAAAAAAGAAGGTACAGGGCCGAGCCCGTGGCGCGCGGCGCTGGGAGCGCGGCGGCGACACTCCCGCCTCGGGTTCGGATCCTGTATACGACTGGCCGGTGCACTCACTGGCTGAGTGCCGGTCACGAAAAAGACAAAAAAACAAACAAACAAAAAGAAGGTACAAATAACTAAAATCAGAAATAAAAGTACGGACATTACTACTGACTTTAAAGAAATAAAAATGATTGTAAGAGTATACTATGAACAATTGCACACCAGCAAATACGCTGATCTCACACCAATAAGGATTAGGTATACAAATTCCTAAAAACACACAAATTACTCCAATGGATTCAAGAAGAAATAGAAAATCTGAACAGACAAATAACAAGTAAAGAGATTACATCAGTAATCAAACACCTCCCAACAAAGTACAGGACCAGACAGCTCAATTGGTAAACTCTACCAAACATTTAAAGAGCCATTAACACCAATTCTTCTCAAATTCTTCCAAAAAATACGAGAGAACACTTTCTAACTCATTCTCTGAGGCCAGCATTCTCTGATAATAAAGCTAGACAAAGACACTGGAAGAAAACTATAGACTAATGTTTCTTATGACTACCTAATGCAAAAATCTTAATGCAAAAGTCCTCAATAAATTTTAGCCAACCAAACCTAACAGCACATTAAACTTCTACTAACTTGTTATATCTGAACAGGCTCCAGTTTAAGGCACTAGGAAGGATAAGTGTCCCTATCAGAGTAATATGACTGGAAGGAAATTAATTGAATTCTTTGTACTGGGTATATTTTCAGACATGGTTATCACCTTTTGTAGCACTAGAGGAAAAATCTGACAATAATGGCTACATTATTTGGACATGAATACCGTAATAGAAATCACAATAGCAATTGATATGTTTGTAAGTGCTAGGCATTTAGCTAAAAGATTTATGTAAATTATTTTACTTAAGCCTAACACCCTATGGTATAGACTTCATTACTCTTTTTCAGATGAGGAAATAAGAGAAACCACGTAATTTATTTAATCTCATACAAATCTTAAGAAGCAAAACTGTGAGTCAAACCCAGGTTTCCAAGTCTATGTTCTTCACCACCATACTATACTGCCTCTAGACTGAAAGAAGGAGCCGCAGAGAGGCCTGTGATCAACAGTGGAGACACCGCTGTTTCTCTAAATCTGGGAGAATTACTAATGTTTAACTTTAGTTCAGGAACTGGAACAGGTGGTCAACTCTTAATTGAGCATTTACTATGTTCAGGGCATTTGTATTCGTTTGTTTCCATTGCCTATAACAAAATACTTGGAACTGGGTGATGTATAAAGAAAACAAAATTTATTGCTTACAGTTTCTGAGGCTGGGAAGTCCAAAGTCCATCTGGTGTTGGTGACAGTGACCCAGGGGTCTCACATTACAATGAGGTGGAAGCACAGAGAGCAGACAGAGCGGAAGTCAAACTCTCTTCTTTGAAAGCGCTCAGAACCATTACCCTGACCACCATTTTTAATCCATTCACTACACTATGGTCCTGCAATCCAATCACCTCTTCAAGGCTCCACCTTTCAACTACCATAATAGGATTTCCCACTCTCTTAATAGTCACAGTGGGGGCTAAGTTTCTAATACATAAAACTTGGGGGACACAATTCAAGCTTCAAGGAATTTGGGGGGACATAATTCAGTCCACTACATCATTATTCTAAGCATATTACAAATACGTATGTTTTTAATCTTTACAACAACTCTGTAAATATGGAACAGTATTATTATCTTCATTTTACATTTGAAGACGAAAGCACAGATGGGTTAAATATGAGTTCAAAAAGTTTGTAAAAAAATAAAATGAAAGATAATGTGAATATTTCCATGAACTTTTGGAAGATCCCTTGTAACTAGTTGAAAATCATATAACTAGTAAGTGGCAAGGCCAGGAATCCAGGCAGTTTGGTCTTAAAGCCTATGCTCTCAACCAGGCCAGTACACAATTTTTTTCTCTCTCTCTTTAAAGCACTCTGCAAATAAGGAAATTGAGGTTCAGAGAGGTTATGCAGCTTGCCCAAGACTGCATAGTTATCAAATGATCTCAGGTAGGGTATTTGAACATTGGAGCTATCTTACTACAAAGTCCATGTCTTTCCACACACCACTTTGTAAAGATGATGGGCATGGGTAAAACTTACTACAGGGAGAGTATAGAGCAAGAATTCTGAGTAAAGTATCTTCCAAGCTGAGGAAATTGTTAAAGGCTATGTGCATAGCTATGATGACTATCAAACCAATTTGTCAACCTCAAAGATAAATTTAAAACCAAAGATCTAAATAAAATAGAAGCTGATGATGCCGGCTCCTCTGTAGTCCTCCTCTCATTTACCTGACCTCTAAAGTTCAGGGATAATTACACAAATGAAGACAGGATAGCAAAGTGCTGGATAAAAATAAAATAAATTTCTCACTGTCCAATAGGAAAGTGAAGAAAATGAAGCCAGAACAGATATGAAAGCAAAAGTGAGAAGTAAAGTGAAAATGACAACATAAGGCTGGGATAAAAGCAAAACCTATACCTTACTTCTTACAAAGATGTTTTAAAAGATGTTTACAAAGATATTGGTAGAATAATTAACATTATCGAATGGTCTAATCCAATAAGCAATTAAAAGGAAATTAAACTTTAGTGAAAATGGTAAAAATGGGTAGGATAGCAGTCTAATAAGCCAGCTTTATCTCTCGCCACTGTCCTCTTAGGTTTTAAAGACCAGCTTTGGTGGACTTCTTTCAGTCCCTCATATGCACCATACTCTCTTGTCACATATACACTCATTTACTGATTCAACAAAAACTGATGGGCACCCACCATGTGCCAAGCATCATGCTAGGTGATTCCAGGAGTGGTAAATACACAGTCATTGCTCGTAAGAAGCTCATATTTGAGCGACAGAGACAGTCAATAGATAGCCACAAAAAGTACTATATATAGTCATGATATGGGGAAGTGCCAGTAAGGAAAAGTGCAGGGTGCTGTAATTGTATATAGCTGTCTAATGTGTTCTGAGAGGTTTAGAAAGCCTTTTTCTGTGGAAATAACATTTAAATTCAGACCTGAAGAGCAGTGGCTCAGCAGGTGGAAGAAACAATACGGCTTACACAAGGATGTGGGGTTAAAGTAAGGGAGAAAAGTGAGTGTATGAAGGTGATGAAGGTTAGGAGGAAAAACACTCCCAGAAAACCGTAATTAGCAATGGGTAGATGGTTGTGCCATTTACTGAAACAGAGAACTACAGAATATAAGCAAGTCAATGAATATGACCATGAATTTAATTGCAGACATCTGAGTTGAAGTACTTGCGAGACAATCAAGTGGTGATGAGCAATAGGCAGTCGGCCATGTAGGTTTGGGGCTTAGAACAAAAAGTCTGGGCTGTGGATGTACATTTTGGATTACAAATATATATAATTGAAGTTATGGGAGAAGATTAATCACTTAGGGATAATATAGAGCAGTAAAAAGACAAGTACCCATACTTTAGAGGGTATGAGGAAAAAAGCACCTAGAGAGGATAAAAACCAGTATAGTAAAAAACAAAGGAAGAGAATATTTCAAGGAGAGAGCTGTGAAATGCTACTGAGAGGTCCAGTGAAATAGAAATATTTACTCCTTGGCTTAGAACACTTTTTGCTCTTGGGCTGGCTAAATTGATATTCATCCTTCAGGTTTAGGCTGAGTTATTTCTTCTAGCTAGCATTGCCAGAATTCCTAATTCTGTCTTATATCGCCATTCTATGTGCTCCTTATACATACCCTTATCATAGCATTTATCATTTTGTGCTTTGATTGTAATTGTCTGCTTACTTGTCCACATCTCCAAAATTGGCTGAATGTATGAAGACGCAAGACTGTGGGTATCGTTCAATGCTATATCTCCCCTGAATGCAATCTTTTTTTACATCTGTGTCTCAGCCTCCCAATAGCAACGAGCATAGTACCTGGCAACAAGCTTAGTACTCAGTAAATTGTAGTCAACGTTAATTTATTTAGTACCTATTATATGCCAATTGCTGAGCTGGATGTAATGGGGAAAATAAGGCATTAATGAATCAGACAAGAACTTCTTTTCTGAATATGTGCAGCTAAAACTTAAATGAACAAATAAGAATAAAGTATATTTACCATTTCAGTAGTCATCGCTTTTGCTACAATATGTGTTATAGTCTTTCCAAAGTCTCTTTTTCCTTTCCTACGCCTCAGAATTCTTGGAAAGAAAGGTCCATGAACTCTATAGTTAAAAATATTTATTTGTGATTAAATCAACATGAAAAATACTCTATTTCTACCCAGTAAATAAAAACTTGGTACCAAGCATCTTTAAGAAACGTTTCATTAATTATAAGCTCCTTGAGAGTAATGAGCAACTTGAGAGTGATGTAATGATTAAGATCTTTTTACCTTTAAACTCTAAAATCTTGTTATTGTAATGGATTGTACCTGGAAATCTGTACACAACCTACTACAACCTTTGCCTCAGCCACCTCAACCTTCCTGTAGAAAATTTTCCTGATTATACTTTCATAATCCACTGAGTTGTAGACTCACACAAAACAGAGATGGTGATATCTGTGATACTGAGGCATAAAAGTGTTTTGGGACATACCTAATTTTTGATACTTTGTTCAATTCACAGATTGTTTTGTTTCAAAGGATATGGTTTCCATAGAGGAGCTGGCTGTTAGCCTCGCAGCAGAACTATTATGGCTTCTCTTAGTTGTTTTCATATTGTTTGCTGCTCAGCATTTCTAATTAATTCCTTTCTTTCTCTTCTTTCTGCTTTTCTTTATATTTCCTGTTTCCCGTTTCTTAATCATTTAAGTGTCTCCAAAGCAAAGTCAGAGAAAAAATTTCACTCTAACTATTGTCTTTCATAATTACTATCAGCCAAAAGGGACAACAATCCTTTGCCAGTAGGTATAGATTTACCAACAATCTCCTTAGGTATCATTTTTTGGGTTCTCTACAGTTTGATTATTGCTTGATGCTAAGGGGATGCAGCTTTAAGTGCCAGTATTTTTAGCTTATATCTCAGTTATCAAATATTTTAGTAAAGCATAATATTTCAGGGAATTGTTTCTAAGAATTTTCTGTGCAAATTATTAAAATTTGAATTTCAACATATTAGCAGTGTCTCCCAAAGTTTTCTCAGACATTTAAAAATCAAGCCACTCAGCATTTTTATACCCATTTAAGCAAGTGGTTTTGATCTTGAGAGATAAAGAACTGCTCATGCATTTTTTCATCATGTACCAAATTACCAGCTACTCCAAGAGTAAAGCATCCTAAATATTGAGGAAACCATAGCAATTTATCATGCTATGTTAGTTTTAAATCGAAGGTATATAAGTGAGTTTTTAAAAATTAAATTTATTAAGGTATAATTTACATCAAATATACTCATTTTAAGTTAACTGTTCCATGAGGTTTCACAAAAGTTCATACCCATTTAACTCAAAATCACAATAATCAAGATATAGAACCTTTCCATCATACTGATAAGTTTCTGTATGCATCATTGCAGCCATCCTTTACACACACTCCCAGGTAAACACTGATCTGCTTTCTGTCATTATAGATTTCCCTTTCTTGAAATTTTTAAAAATAGATTTTATTTTTTAGGGCAGTTTTAGATTCACAGAAAAATTGAGCAAAAGTTACATAGAATTCCCATACACCCGTTGTTCCTATACACACGCAACCTTCCCCACTATTGACCCCCAGTACCAGAGTGGTACATTTGTTACAATTGGTGACCCTACCCTGACACATCATTATCACCCAAACTCCTTAGTTTACATTAGGGTTGACTCTTGGCACAGTCCATTCTTGGGGGTTAGACAAATATATAATGACATGTAGCCACCATTATAGTATCACACAGAGTAGTTTCACTGCCCTAAAAATCCTCTGTGATCTGACGATTCATCCCTCCCTCTCCCCTAATCCTTGGCAACCACCGATCTTTTTACTGCTTTCATAGTTTTGTCTTTTCCAGAATATCATATAATTGGAGCCATACAGTTTATGTAGCCTTTTCAGATTAAATTTGTTCATTTAGTAATATGCATTTAAGCTTCTTTCATGTCTTTTCATGGCTTGCTAGGTCTTTTTTTTTTTTTTTTTTTTTTTTTTTAGTGCTGAATAACATTTCATTGTCTGGACATACCAGTTTATTTACACATTCACCTACTGAGGGACATCTTGGTTGATTCCAAGTTTTGGCAATTATGAATAAAGCTGTTATAAACGTCAGTGTGCAGGGGTTTTGTATGGATACACGTTTTCAATTCATGTGGGTAAATACCAAGGAATTTGGTTGCTGGATCGTATGGTAAGGGTATGCTTAGTTTAGTAAGAAACTTCCAACCTGTCTTCCAAAGTGACCGTACCCTTTTGCATTTTCACCAGCAATGAATGAGAGTTCCTGTTGTTCCACTCCTTTCTTGGAATTTTTAAATGGAATTTTAAAGTGGAATAATGGGACTTGTCTACCAGCCAGCTACCAAAAAGAAATAAACAAATAAATAAAGTGGAATAATATACTATACACTCTTGGGTCTGGCTTTTTTCACTCAGCCTATTTTTGAGATCCATCCATGTTACCGTGTGTATTAGCAGTTTGTTTCTCTATATTGCTGAGTAGCATTTCATTATAGGATTTTTAATATACAAGATCATGTCATCTGTGTAGAGATAATCTTACTTTTTCCTTTTCAATCTGGAGGCCTTTTCTTTCTCTCGCCTTACTGCTCTAGCTAGAACCTCCAGTACAATTTGAATATAAATGGCAAGAGGGAACATTCTTGTCTTCTTCCTGATTGTAGGGGGAAAACATCCGTTCTTTCACCACAAAGTGTGAAGTTGTGGGTTTTTCATAGATGACTTTAAACAGGTTGAGGAAACTCCCTTATATAACAAGTTTCTTCAAAGTTTTTATCATGAAAGGGTATTGAATTGTCAAATGCTTCTACTGTGTCTATTGAGATGATCACGTGACTTTAAAAATTCTATTAATATCGTATTATATTGATTGATTTTCATTTTTTCATTTTAATTTATCAATATGCACTGTAGCTGATTTTCATGTCCCTTTACCAATTCCTTTCCCCCCACTCTCTCTCCCCTTTACCCACCACCCCATCAACATCATATCTGTTCACTTATCTTAACAAATTCAAGGAATTATTGTGATTGTTGTGTGTCCCCCCCCACCTTGTTTGTATATTTATTTATTTATTTCTATTAGCTCCCACATATAAGTGAGAACATGTGGTATTTCTCTTTCTGTGCCTGGCTTATAATCACTCAGTATAATTTCCTCTGAGTCCATCCATGTTGCTGCAAATGGTAGTATTTCATTCTTCTTTTTACAGCAGAGTAATATTCTATTGTGTAGATATACCACATTTTCCTTATTCGCTCATCCGATGGGCATTTAGGCTGGTTCCAACCTTTGGCTATTGTAAATGGCACTGCAATAAACATGGGAGTACAGGTATCTCTTCGATATGATGAAAACAACTTTGCATTCCTGGGATAAATCCCACTTGGTCATAGTGTCTTGTCCTTTTTGTATGTGAACAGACTCAGTTTGTTCGTATTTTGTTGAGAATTTTGCATCTAAATTCATTTATTAGTCTATAGTTTTCTTGTGATGTCCTTGGTTTTGGTATCAGAGTAATATCAGACTCATAGAATGAGTTGGGACAGTGTTTCCTTCTATTTTTTTGGAAGAGTTTTTGAAGAACTAGTGTTAATTCTTCTTTAAACTTTCATTAGAATTTATCCGTGAAGACATCTGGTTCTTGGCTTTTCTTTGTGGGTAGTTTTCCATTTGCTAATTCAATGAACTTACTTGTTATAGATCCGTTCAGAATTTATGTTCTGCTTGAATTGGTTTTGGTAGATTTTATCTTTCTAGGCATTTGCCTGTTTTATCTAGGTTCCCTAATGTGTTGGCATGAATTGTTCATAGTATTCCTTTATGATCCTTTTTATGTCTGTGCAGGTTTTTATGTGAATATAAGTTTTCAGGTTAGGTAAATACCAACTAGGAGTGCAATTGCTGGGTGCTATGGCTAAATTATGTTTAGCTTTATAAGAAACTGCCAAACAGCCTTTCAAAGAGGTGGTACCCATTTTGCATTTCAACCAACAATGAGTGAGAGTTCCTGTTGCTCCATATCCTCACCAGAACTCGTCTTATCAGTTTTTGGATTTCAGCCATTCTAATAGGTATGTAGTCGTATCTCCATGTTTTAATTTGCAATTCCCTAATGAAAAATGGTTGAGTGTCTTTTTATATGCATATTTGCTACCCATGTATCTTCTTTGGTGTAATGTCTGTTCAAGTCTTTTGCCCATTTTTAATTGTGTTGTCATCTTATGCTTGAGTTTCAAGAGACCTTTATATATTTCAGATATAAGACTTTTATATGATATGTGTCTTGCAAGTATTTTCTCCCAATCCGTGGCTTGTCTTTTGATTCTGGTAAGTGTGTTTTGCAGAGCAGGTCTAATTTCAATAAAGTTCAACTAATTTTTTCTCTCATGGATGACACAGTTGTGGTTGTATCTAAAAACTCATTGCCAAACCCAAGGTCACCTAGGTTTCCTCTTATATTTTATTCCACAAGTCTTAAAGTTTTCAGTTTTATGTTTAGGTCTATGGACCACTTCAAGTTAATTTTTGTGAAAGGTCTACATTCATGCTTTTTAATATGGATGTTCAGTTATTCCAGCACTATTTGCTGAAAAGAATATAATTTCTCCATTGAATTTCCTTTGTGCCTTTGTCAAAGATCGTCAACTATTTGTGTGGACTCTCTATTCTGGACTATATATGAACGTTCTATTCTGTTCCATTCATCTGTGTATCTATTATTTACCAAGACCACACTCTCTTGATTACTATGGCTTTACAGAAAGGCTTAAAATTGGGTAGTAGTATGAGTCCTCCCTCTTTGTTGGCTATTCTAGGTTTTTTGACTTTCCATATGAATTTTAGAAACAGTTTGTCAATATCTACAAAATAGTTTGCTAGGATTTTCACTGGGGTTGCACTGAACCTATCGATCAATTTGGGTCAAACTGACATCTTAAAAATACCCTCTTCTTCTTGGTAACAGAAGAAACCCTAGGAAATTACTTAACTTCTCTCAGCCACAGTTTCCAATGTTTTCTCATCTATAAAATAGGGAGCAAACTAGGTGGTCTTGAAAAACCCCCTCTTTGCTCTAAAGCTGTAAGGCTCTGTAATTAGCACTTCAATAACCTTGAGAATTTTACACCCATGTCAGTCCTCCAGCAGCTTGTCTTCTGAGGGCACCAAGCTTTCCTAGTCAACCAGTACAGGGAGAGCTTTCCTCCACATGGAGGCTGGAAATCAGAATCTAGCTTTTCCCTGTGAGCAAACGCAGTACTCACTGTCAGTTTCCACTTCTTGCTTCTGAAACTGCTCAAGAAGGTTTTGTGCTCTTCGCTCTGGGTCAGAGCCTGGCATCATCCGTTTGAGGTAATCCAGCAGCTTCTGTAAGCACGGGAAGTGAGGGGGTTCTCGGAAGTCCTCTGCGCATTGGTCAAGCCAGGCCCTCCGGATTGAAGCGATTGCACTGAGAATGAGAAATGGATAATCACTGCACCCAACTGGCTGTGGGCACTCAAAACAAGCCCTGGGCACAGAAGCCTGTCCCGGGTAGACCCTGAGAAAACTTGAGCAGGTGGCCAACAGGTGGTCAATTTATCCAAAAGTTCCTGGAAACATCAATGAATTTTAAGCACCTTAAAACAAGCTGACCACACTTATTAAGTGGTGATTGAGTGGTGAGGGGAGACTGATAAGGTACCAAAAAAAAAAAAAAAAGAAGAAACCTAACCTTTGGAAAAACCCATACAGGGCAGAAAAAGACATGTAGAAGACGCTTTCGTGAATCCTGAAATAACTTCAAAGCAATCTGTACACAGTGGGATATGTGGTTTCCAGTTCTGGATTTGCTCAAATCAGAGGCCACAAGATCTACCATACTAATAGTTTAGGAAATAACTGCCTGCCAGTAGGCTGGAAATCCATCTGATGGAAGGAAGTACCTGGGTTTGGAAAAGATAAATGCATAAATTTAATTTTACAAAGATCTCCAGGGTTTCAACATGAGTACCAAAATATCCCCTTAAAATTATGCTTTTGTTTATGTATTGTAATGATGAATAAGCTAATTATCCTGATTTGGCCATCACATATTATACACAAATATTGATAGTCAACTCTGTCCCCCACAAATATGTATAATCAATTAAGTTTCAAAAAAGCAACCAAAAAATGAAGAGAAAAGAACATTGAATATAAAAAAAATCCTTTTGTTTCTCAAATTACAATGAGGAGAGTGTTTGAAGATAGAGAAACAGTAGGGTAGAAAAGTTACATCTCTGAAAAATAAAGGAAAAAACTTGATAAGGAAAACCACCGTGAAGGTGACTTCCTCTGATGTCTCTACAGGTCACCTGCAGAGTTCACTTTGGGTGAAACAAGGGCCCGGGTCCCAGGGTGAAAGAGACAGAGTCCTTGTGTGTGTACAGCTCCCTCTAGACACGTTACTGATAACACAAGTGTGTTGTCTTAGGTTAGGGGCAGCGCCTCACTCAAGGGAAGAGGCAACGAGCTGAAAGGTAAAGAGGATAACATATTTGGAGTGCGATTATTATTCTATGCTTTATATTCAAAGAAGACTCTACGGACACTCCTGAACCGGGCACATGCTGGGCTGTGTCCGGTGCAGAAGAATAGCAGCCTCATCAGCAGCCACCCACCCCACAGCCCAGGCACATTCACTGAGGATGGCTGGAAAAGATGACAGGGACCACGTGTTAACCCGCGCATGTTCTATGGACAGAAACACAACACCTTGTCGTAGCTAAAGACCTAACTGACCAAAAATCTTTCAGCTAGAAAAATCTTTTAGCAAATTTTAAAATTATCATTATCAAGTTATACTTCAAACAAATTGTTTATTTAATTTAAAAACTATAACTAAACTAAAAGTTCTTATCCCTCTATGTGAGACTTAGGCTGGGCTTTCACAGGTGTGTCTCACTTTCCCGTCTCGGTCTCAATGCAAGGAGCAGAACTGTGATCGAGGTATAAATACAACTAAAGCCAATTTAATGCTGAACTTTTGGAACTGAAGTACAAACAGAAGGAAAATAAATGTGTTAATAACTGTTTTCACTACTGTGTACATCACTGTTCACTAACGTAGACATTAAGGCATTTGGAACTATAATATTCAATTATCTACACCTAAAGTAGATGACACAGGGCCGGCCCTTGGCTCACTTGGGAGAGTGTGGTGCTGACAAGACCAAGTCAAGGGTTAAGATCCCCTTACCGGTCACCTTTAAAATAAATAAATAAATAAATAAAAATAGAGTAGATGACACAAAACCATTAAAATCATAGAAATAACTCAATACTCTCCATATCTTTAGTCCAGATTACATAAAATTATAAACAAAAATTTCATTCCCTTCCAGAAAGCTAGAAGAAATTAATCTGGACTCTGGGATTAATTGAAAACGTAAGTAAAAATGAAATCAATGGACATTTATTTTTTGAGGGCCCACACATAAGCAATCATTGTTTCTTCTTTCTTTTACAAAACCAAATATCATGAATTAAAGAAGAAAATGATTAAGTGGTATTTAAATATTTCATTTTTATAAAAAATTTTTTTTTCTGTGACTACGTTCCCTTCCTTCCTGACAAACGTTGAGCCCAGATCAGTGGTGCACACAGGTGGAGTGACAGCCTAGAACACAGGAAAGCCTGACATTTGCATACGGCAGGTTGACTCTCTGAGTCTTTTATTTAAGCAGCCGATCAGTACGGGATCGGAACCCTTGACTTTGGTGTTATAATACTGTGCTCTAACAACTGAGCTACCCAGCCAGCCCCTAGCAGCTTGACTCTTCCAGGACTTCTGGAAGAAGTTTTGCACTTCTCAAAATAGGAATGAATTAATCTAATTAATATCCCTGCTCGCTTAACATTTCTTAATATTTCAGTGAGAAGAGACTCTCCCGATGACACTGATGGAAAAACAGACATGGAGAAATGATCATTCACATGACACAGTGACAGTCAATAACAACGTCAGCCTAACAATGAGACAAACAACCTAATGACCCCTCAGCATTTCCTAACTGAAAAGAACACCCAGAGAGAAACACAAAATTATAGACAGAAACCAATGACACTAACACACCATTTACTCCTTCACTGCTCATAATTATTCATTTTAAAATGATGAAACTCATTATTTATTGCAAAAAAAGTAAATCTTACAAATGAACATAAACTAAAAAAGCAAAATATCTACTCCTCCTTCATTCTAATAACATCCTGTGACCTTTTTTCAACAGTTTGGAGAATGTTCTTCTAGACCTTTCTGTAGATGTGTGTACATATTTAAACACACCTGCCATGTACATACGAGTCAGCATCGGTTTGTCACTGAACGGTGTGTTACAGACACCTCTCTGTGCACAGAACAGGAAAGGACGCTTGCAGGAGGAAAACCTGACTTCTCATCCTAGCTGTGCCACCTGTGAACTGCCGGAACCAGGACAGGTCCACTAACACCAGTGACCCCTATCTGGAGAACAGACATAAAAACACCTGCCTTCATCCACCTGACTGATTAGTTCTGATTGCAAATGACACAATGACAATAAGGACATTTTGAGGCACCTGGAGAGAGAGACAATTGTTAAGTCTGCAACTACCTGCCAAAAGTCACAAAAGGCAGAGACTGAAAGAGGTAAAATGGTTTGGTGAAAATCAATCAGCACTCATGAAAATCAACTCAGAGAATTTGCTACCTATCATAGGAAAAATGACATAGAATACAAAGTGTGCTGCAACGCATACGGCTCCAGGCCCGCTGGAAGATGATAATCGCCGTGAACAAATGCTGAGTGCACATGTATGGCACCCACGCACGCACATATGCACACGTGTGGGCACACACATGCATACGCATGCACAGATCGTGCACACATGTGGGCACATATGCACACACACCCTGAGGCATCCTCCCTGGGACAGATCAATGCAAAGACATCAAATTATACTATTAACTCCAAGAGGCTCTTCCAGTGTCTGGCCACAGGCCGGCCTTAGTGACCGGGGCGGAAGTGACGTGCTCTCGGGGCCATGCACCGCCCTTCCCCCGGCCCCTCGAGCCAGGACCCAGCGTGGGTTCTAGAACCCCAGCTGGTGCAGGCTCCTTGGAAACGGTCGTCAGTGCCTCGTCAGTGCCGTGGTGGCTGCGGCTACTGCAGCACCTGATACGGGCGCAGAGAGCGGGACGCGGCTGGGCTGGGGGTCAGCCTCACCGTGAGGGGCGCCGGGGGTCCGCCGTGCCCGGACTGTGGCCTGGACCCTCGGGAGCGGCCCCCTTGCCCTCGCCCCGTCTGTGTGTTGGCGACACTTCATCGCCTCTCATTGACTCACCTATCACTTTTCCTTCCCTCCTAGCTGTCCCCGGCTGTCCGGACCTGCTGGCTCTATTTCCATCGTGGAATTTGACTTTGGGCTGGAAACTGAGGTAAGTTAGGTTGACTGACCAACCACTGGAGAAACCTCTCCCAACCCTTCATGAGTCCTGTTCCTTTCGTGCTCACCAAATCCAGCCCAAGAATTCAGGGAGCCGTCAGTCCTTCCCAGGAGCTGACTGCACACATTCCTATAAGATGCCTGATGGGTTCTGTACCTGTCAGTGCTGCTGGCTCTGTGCTCCTTCTATGCTTTTCCTGAAAAGTGACTGGGTGGCGTGTGTGTTTGACTTGCTCTGCCCCCACCGGGAAGTTGGAAAAATAGGTACCTGAAGCACACTTGTTCTCAACAACTAAAAAGTACAGCTTTGCGAACAAAATACTGCTGGGTTTGCTCTTTATGTGAGGGACAGTCCTCTGGTCTTGACCCCTTCACAGGGTTATTGTCCCTGTGAGTATCTTCATGGTGTGTGTTCCTGCACTTAGTATTTGCCGGTGGATGCTTTCCCAACTTATTTGCATACAAAGTGTAACAGATCTGAGAATAAAGAGGCTGTGAACCTTTCATTTATTAGCTGCAGATGCTTATGAAATTGCAGATTTACGGGAACCTGTATTCTGCTCTTAATGATTCTAGTCTGGGTCTTTCATTTGCAGATGATGCGTGAGGTGATGCCAACCATCAGTGAAGCTGAAGGCTCCCCAGGAGGAAGTGGGAGCCATGCATCCAGCTCCCCTTCACAGGCAGACGCAGATTCTCATTTTGAACAGTTGATGGTCTCCATGCTAGAAGAAAGGGACCGACTTCTTGACACTCTTAGAGAGACTCAAGAAACGCTGGCATTAACTCAGGGGAAATTACACGATGTTGGTCATGAAAGAGATTCCTTGCAGAGACAGGTCAAAACTGCACTTCCACAGGAGTTTGCTGCACTTATGAAGGAACTGAATGTATGCAGGGAGGAGCTCCTTGAAAGGGAAGAAGAAATTGCTGAACTGAAAGCAGAAAGGAACAACACCAGGCTGCTTTTAGAACATCTGGAATGCCTTGTCTCTAGGCACGAGAGGTCTCTCAGGATGACCGTGGTGAAGAGACAGGCACAGTCTCCAGCAGGTGTGTCCAGCGAAGTCGAAGTGCTCAAAGCACTGAAGTCGTTGTTTGAGCACCACAAAGCTCTGGATGAAAAGATGAGAGAGAGATTACGAGTAGCACTTGAAAGGTGTGGTTTGTTAGAAGAAGAATTAGGTGCCACACACAAAGAGCTAATGATTCTTAAAGAATGGAATAAGCAGAAAAAAACACTAACAGATGGAGCACTTGACATGAACCATGAACAAGAAAATACCCCGAGCACGAATGGAAAGAGATCTTCTGATGGTTCGTTAAGCTACGAGGAGGACCTTGCTAAAGTAATAGAGCTCCAGGAAGTCATAGACAAGCAATTGAGGGAGCAGAGCCAAATGAAAGAGCACCTGGCTGCGCTCTCCAGTCACGTGGCAGAGCTGGAGGAAGATCTCTACACGGCCAGGGAAAACTTGATCAAATCTGAGGAGATGAACTTGAAATTGCAAAGGGACATTCGTGAAGCCAAGGCCCGAAACGAAGACAAGGAAGAGAGAATCAGTCACGTGGCAGAGCTGGAGGAAGATCTCTTCACAGCCAGGGAAGACTTGATCAAATCTGAGGAGATGAACACGAAATTGCAACGGGACATGCGTGAAGCCATGGCCCTAATGGAAGACATGGCAGAGAGAATCAGTCACGTGGCAGAGCTGGAGGAAGATCTCTTCACAGCCAGGGAAGACTTGATCAAATCTGAGGAGATGAACACGAAATTGCAATGGGACATTTGTGAAGCCATGGTCCAAAAGGAAGACATGGAAGAGAGAATCACTACTCTTGAAAAATGCTCCCTTGCTGCACAGCGTGAAGCCATGTCTGTGCATGACCTCAAGGATAAACTTGAAAACGAAATTGCAAACAAAGATTCTATGCATCGCCAGACTGAGGATAAAAACCACCAGTTACAGGAACGGCTGGAATTAGTGGAGCAAAAGCTGCAGCAGACCATGAGGAAAGCCGAGACACTCCCGGAGGTGGAGGCGGAGCTGGCGCAGAGGGTGGCAGCGCTCTCGAAGGCTGAAGAGAGACAGGGCAACACTGAAGAAAGGTTAAGACAGATGGAGGCGCAGCTGGAGGAAAAGAACCAAGAACTGCAGCGGGCAAGGCAGAGAGAAAAAATGAATGAAGAGCATAATAAAAGTTTATCAGACACTGTTGACAAGCTTCTTTCAGAATCTAATGAGAGGCTCCAGCTTCATCTGAAAGAGAGAATGGCTGCTCTAGAAGAAAAGAATTCTCTGTTAGGAGAAGTTGAAAATGCAAAAAAGCAATTGGAAGATACACAACATGATAAGGATCAGCTGGTCTTAATCATTGAAGCATTGAGGGCTGAACTAGACCAAATGAGACTAAGAGGTGCTTCACTTCATCATGGCCGACCCCACTTGGGCAGTGTCCCAGATTTCAGGTGCCCTGTGGCAGACAGTCACACAGATTCCTACAGCACCAGTGCAGTGTTGCGGCGCCCCCAGAAAGGCCGCCTAGCTGCTCTACGGGATGAGCCTTCCAAGGTACAAACTGTTAATGAACAGGATTGGGAACGTGCCCAACAGGCTAGTGTCTTAGCAAATGCAGCACAAGCTTTTGAGAGCGATGTCGATGTGTCTGATGGTGAAGATGAGGACGCCATGGACGTGAGAAACTCGACAGGCTCCCAGGACGGTCCCGTGAGCAATCCCAGCAGTAGTAACAGCAGCCAGGACTCGCGCCACAAAGCCCCAAAGAAGAAGGGTATCAAGTCCTCTATCAGCCGCTTGTTTGGCAAGAAAGAAAAGGGCCGACCTGGACAAGCTGGCAAAGAATCATTACGACACCCTGGTGTTTCAAAGACAGATAATGCATCTCAAGATGCCTTGTCACTGAGCAAATTGGGAGGACAGGCTGAAAAAAGTCGTAAACTTCCAAAAAAGCATGAATTGCTCGATGAAGCCCGAAGACAAGGTTTGCCTTTTGCCCAGTGGGATGGGCCGACTGTAGTTGTGTGGTTGGAGCTCTGGGTGGGGATGCCCGGCTGGTATGTGGCTGCCTGCCGAGCCAACGTGAAGAGCGGGGCCATCATGTCAACCCTGTCGGACACCGAGATGAAGCGTGAGATCGGCATCAGCAACCCCCTGCATAGGCTGAAGCTGAGGCTGGCCATCCAAGAGATCATGTCTCTTACCAGCCCGTCTGCTCCTCCCACGTCACGAACGACACTCGCATATGGGGACATGAACCACGAGTGGATTGGGAACGAGTGGCTGCCCAGCCTGGGCCTCCCTCAGTACTGCAGCTACTTCATGCAGTGCCTGGTGGACGCCAGGATGCTGGACCACCTGACCAAGAAGGACCTCCGCGGGCAGCTGAAAATGGTCGACGGTTTCCACAGAAACAGTTTCCAGTGTGGAATGATGTGCCTGAGAAGATTAAACTATGACCGAAAAGAACTGGAAAGAAAAAGAGAAGAAAGTCAGCATGAAGTAAAAGATGTGCTTGTTTGGAGCAATGATCGAGTGATTCGCTGGATCCTGTCAATTGGCCTTAAAGCATATGCAAACAATCTTTTAGGGAGTGGCGTTCACGGTGCCCTTCTGGCCTTAGATGAAACCTTTGACTTCAACGCACTGGCGCTATTGTTACGGATCCCAACGCGGAATACACAGGCTCGTGCTGTCTTACAAAGAGAATTTAACAACCTTTTGCTCATGGGGACTGACAGAAGGTTTGATGAGGACGATGATAAAAGCATTTAGGAGAGCACCTTCATGGAGAAAAAAATTTAGACCAGAGGACATTCATGGCTTAGCTGCTGCATCAGCAGGGACTCTCTCTGCAAACTTGCAGGTTACTTCTTCTATGTCTTCACCCTCCACGCAGCCAAAGAACATGCAGATGGACGGCAGTGTGTCAGGAACACAGAGGTTGGATTCTCCCACAGTCAGGATTTACTCCTGCTAAAGCCTCCTGCTGTTTACCCACACTACTTCTACACATGATTAAGCAGCATTTTGAATCCAGCAAAGACCACATTTTAGAATGCAATGGAATCTTTAATCTCTTAATACTTGTTATATGGACCCTAAGATATTTTATTACAGAGTTTTTAATTAGTGAAAAATTCATGAATACCATCGAGAAAATATTTTAGAATTTAATGCTTCTTATATTTATGTAAACTTATGACTCTTCATTTATATAGTTACTTACTTTTTCTTGTCTATCCATGCTATAAATATCCTTTCATATCAATTCATGTTCTTATACCTAATTTTAGTTTTTCAAATGAATGTACTGTAATGCTTATATGTATAAATCCTATGGACAAATATAGGGCTTTTGTAAATTATACATTTATTGTAATTATTATTGTTTAATTTTTTAATGATAAACCATTACAGAAAAGAAAAAAATAAATAAATAAAATAAAATAAATTTTTTTAAAAGTATTAACTCCAAGAGATGATTCTTGAATGTGAAGACTAAAAAAGCAATTTCAGAAACCAAATGGAAAGATTAAGATTGTGACATAATCTAAACTCAGGAAGGAGATAAGCCAGGACAGGATCTCCTCTTACAGTCATCTTTGGTGGGTTACAGAGCAAAACTTCTGTCTCAAGGGGAGGTGTAAATCTTGTAAGCACAGGGAGTAGGTGGCCAGGGGCAGGAGTCCAAACCAGACAGCCGAGGGGACAACTAGAACTGTGTTGTCCACCTCAGGCACCCTTGGCAATATGCAGAACCACAGGGCATGAGCCTTTTCCAACCCACTGCAGTGGCCCATAGAGGAAGGAAGACATGCTCAGATGGCAACGTGTGCAACCTACTAATGCAGCTTCTAAGGTTTTCCTTCTAAGAAAACAGACTCCTGGGTAGAATTAATTCACTAATTAAACTGATATTTATTGAGTACTCTTTATTTATATTTACAAAAACTAATTATTTATGTGATGACTGTCAGAATAGGGAAGTTGAGCCCCACGGAAGCATTTAACTTCAGAGGGAGCTAACCTGGCCAAGGCTTCAGGGAGAGCTTCCCAGAGGAGATAAAGCTAAAGCTGGGATCGTAAGGGTTAGGAGGCGTCAGCAGGGGGAAGACTCTGGGGCGACAGCGGAGGCAAAGGTCCTGAGGTGGCAGAGAGCCAAACATGAATTTTAAAGAGACTTGAAGAACTGTGTAGCTGAAGAATAGAAAGAGAGGGTAGGAACCGAGCACAATGGGATCTGCTGTACACGTTGATTTCCCAGCCAATGAGAATCACACTTCATAACACTGGTAGAAGATTTTGTGGGATTTTAGTAATGGAAAAATATAGCTCTAACCTGCACAATTTGCTAGTATAGCTTTAACCTGTGCAATTTGCTTCTGCAAATGCTTTAACCTGTGCAATTCGCTTCTGCAAATGCTTGCTAATATGGGGAAACATATCTAAAGGCATTTTATGTATAGCAGCTTCTAAGGGGCTGTTGAAATGTAAAGCAGCTTCTAAGGGGCTATTAAGCAGCAGGGGGCCCAAGTACACTAAACATTCCAAGAGGGGCATGCCCACCCCATGGTCCCCCGGACAGGCTGGTTCCTTATCTAAAAGCCTCCTTGCCAGGCACCAAGGATGATATACGATTGAAAGAAGTGCTGTTATCAGGGTTACCAGCCTACTAAATGCCACCTGTAAATCTAAAGGCACCACAGATCTACCGGGGTACAAGCCTGCTAGAGTCTGCCCATAAATCCAAGGGTGCCACTGATAACCGACAACTCATCCTGTCATAAAGATCTCTTCAAGAAAAACTGTATAAAAAGTGCTTGCGTTGTAAACTGGGGGGGCTTTTCTGAAAGGCAAAGCATCCCAGCATGATGGAAAAATAAAATCCCTCTTGCTGATTGCAGTGGTCCTGTTCTTGTGGTCTTGGGGAGGTGAGCCACTTCGGCATGTAGGATTTGTGCTTGGTACATGGGTCTTACATTTTTGGGGGCTCGTCTGGGATCAGCTCGCTCTCCCTGGGACCAAAGACTAGAGAACGGAGGATCGCTCGAGCTGGTACCGCGGTTGTCTGTCTGACTGTGTCTGTTTCTTTTGTTGTTGGCTGTAAGCTGTCTATTATAATCTGGTTTCGGTGGCTCCAGGACGGAATCACCGGTCTGATTTTAGATTTTCTGTGGCTCCAAAGCGGAGCCATCTGTAGTGGTCAAGCAGTGGGGCAGACGTGCCAGCACGCCGCAGCCACAGGAGTCCTGGAGGACGCTCCAGATTCCTCTGCAGGAGACGAACACGTTCGCCTCCAAGGGAGATCTCTAGGAAAGGGACCCCTCCCGAGTTCTCTGATAATCTGGTTGTGGCGCTCGAGGCAGGGGCGCATCGGTGTTTTGTTTTTTGTCTGTCTGGTTGTGTGTGTGTGGGGACTGACGATTTTCTGGGGCGACATGGGGCAGACTGTCTCAACCCCTTTGAGCCTGACTCTGAAATACTGGAATGACGTGAAGGAAAGAGCTAATGATTTGTCTGTGCCGGTTAGAAAGAATAAATGGGTAACACTTTGTTCTTTGGAGTGGCCAGCTTTCCAGCTCAGATGGCCTGCTGAAGGTCCCTTCTCTCTGCCATTGATCAAAGCGGTAAAAAGAAAAATTTTCAATTCTGAAAATCTCCTAGGCCATGCATGTTATATCATTGTCTGGGAAGATTTAGTCACGGATCCTCCTCCGTGGGTCCGTCCCTTTGTTCCCTTAACAGGTCCAATGGCTGTGTCTGCTCTCCAAGAAGTAAAAAAGAAACCGGAGGTCCTGCCGTCCACCGGCCCGGACTGGCTTCTTCCTGACCCCCATCTCCCTCCCAATCCTTCTTTCCGATCACAGGCAGCCTGGCCGTCCGCTCCACCAGAGGAGGACCTACCAGAAAATGAATCCGAGGGAGGGCCTGCTCAGGGGACACGCAGTAAACGAGTGGGCCCTCCAGATGCTCTTCCTATCTCCCCCCTGCGGGCTTACGGCCCCCTGATGAAGAGGGCAACCAGCCCTTACCGTATTGGCCTTTCTCTTCCTCCGATCTTTACAACTGGAAATCTCAGAATCCCTCTTTCTCTGAAAACCCCCAGGGTCTCACTAACCTTGTAGAATCTCTCCTATTTACTCATCAGCCCACCTGGGATGACTGCCAGCAGCTTCTACAGGTCCTGTTCACTACCAAGGAGAGACAACGAATCCTCTTGGAAGCTCGAAAGAATGTGCCAGGAGACGATGGGGGACCTAACCTCCTCCCTGATGTTATAGATGCAGGGTTCCTGTTAATCAGACCAAACTGGGACTTCAACTCGGCAGAATGTAGGGAGCACCTGAAGGTCTACTGCCAGGCTCTCATGGCAGGTCTCCGAGGGGCAGTAAAACGCCCCACCAATTTGACTAAGGTAAGAGAGATAACTCAGGGGCCCGATGAGTCTCCATCAACATTCCTGGAGAGACTCATGGAGGCATTCCTTCGGTTCACCCCGTATGATCCTGGTAGTGAAGAGCATAAGGCTACAGTGACAGTCGCTTTTATTGACCAGTCTAGTAGGGACATCAGGAAGAAACTGCAGAGACTGGAAGGGTTGCAAGATAAGTCATTAAGAGAATTAGTGCAGGTGGCTGAAAAGGTTTATCATAACAGAGAGTCAGAAGAAGCAAAGGAAATAAAAAGAGAAAAGCGCCAAGAAAAAAATTTTCACAAACTTCTGGCCACTGCAGTTAGGGAGACTAGGGAGCCCAATAAAATGGTGCCAGGCAATAAAAAGGAACCCCTGGCGAAGGATCAATGTGTGTACTGTAAGGAGAGAGGACACTGGGTTCGAAACTGCCCCAGGAAAAAGAAAGAGCCTCAAGCCCCCAAAGTCTTGGCCTTGCAGGAAGACAGTGATTGGGGGGATGGGGTTCGGGTCCTCTCCCCGAACCCAGGGTAACTCTCAAAGTGGAGACCCAAAGTGGCTAGGGAAAAAGCTAGGAAAGTAACAGCAAATAAAATCCCCCCTAAGTATACTGTATTTAATCAGATTCATTGCAGTCTGGCACTTGCTGTACTGATTACCCAACTTGATATCATGAGTGAGACCATTTTATTCCTACAAAACAATCTGTAGTGTCTAGGCAGAGACATACTAATTCAGTTAGAGCCTCAAAAGGAGAATCAAACATTGAATTGTGATGTGAATCTTCAGTGTGTTTCAAAAAAAAAAAAAAGAAAGAAAAAGAAAAAAGCTGTTACACAGTATTGTATAAGACAGTGATCCCAAGCAGAAAAATGTAGGCTACCATTCTGGATCAGCTTTTCATTCACTGATTGTAGGAATGTTCATGTATATCTTGTGTTTGTACACAAAGCATACAAATATCTGTTCTCTGTGTTTCAAGAATAGATGAGATGTTAATACTTTTAATTAGATGCTAATACTTTTAGTAAAGTATTTAGAAAACTATATTTTATTATTCATATGCATGAACATAAATGAGGGATCTCCATCATATAAAAAAGAATTTAGAATGAACCAGATGATGTTCCCTCAGCTTTTTCCATAAATTTAAGAGTGTGATATAAATTATCCATTTACAAAATCAGGATATAGTATATTCACTTTAAAGCTTACATGTAGAACAAAACAACAAAAATAAGATACCTAAGACAAATACAAGCAAGACCTTTATGGAGAACATTATGAATGTCACTGAAGGTCATAAGAGAAGACCTAAATACGTAGAGAGACAATGTTTCCGGAGAGAAAGATTCAATGTTGTAAGTGTGGCAATTTCATCCATCTATAAATTGATCTATAGATTCAAGCAATCCCAAACAAAATCCCACTAATACCTGATAAGCTGATTCTGAAATATGGGCATGAAGGACCCCAAATAACCAATACCCATCTGATGGACAAATGTAGGGAACTTCTTATAAAGGTCTGTGATTAAGTGTATGTGACATTGGTATAGGTATAGGTAAATAAACCAGTGGAACAAAATAGCCAGCCAAGGAATAGACCTATACAAGTATGGACAGAGGTGACATTGCAGATGTGGGAAGGGAAGAAAAGAAAGGATGATTCAATACATGGTGTGGAGGCAAATACTCTTAACCTTTTAGCAGAAAATGTAAAAGAATATTTTACAACACCAAGATAGAGATGGATTTCTTAAACAAAACTAACCAACCACATGAAAAAGGTTGATAAACTTGACTATATGTCATTTAAAAATTTCTGATCCAAAGAAAGTGGGAGGGGAAAGCTATAGTCTTGGAGAAGGCATCTGCAAAACATAATTGAAAGAAAAGACACCCAGACTATGTACAGAACTCCTGAAAGTCAATTAGAAAACAAAACAAAACAAAATACCCCCTAGGAAAAAAATGGGAATAAACAGAAGAAAAGACAAATAGCCAGCAAACATGAATTGGCGCTCAATCACATTGATTGAGTGAGAAAATGCAAACTGAGGCAAAAAGATACTGTAACATACCCATCAGATTAGCAACAAAACCCAGGAGTCTGCTGAAAAGTAGAGCAAAGAAAGGATGCACAAATCCTATGATCCTGTGGTTCTACTCCCTGATACATACCGTAGAGCAGTATTTTTAAAATGGAGTGTGAGGTACTGTTTAGTGGTTGTGGAATAAAATGAGTGGTTTTGGTGCAGTTTTATAAAAGGAATTATTTTCAAAAATAGTTTCAATCAGCAACTTGAATGAATCTCAAAAAACCTAAATGTATGGTCAAAAATGTTAGTCACAGAAGAATATTCTAAGTATGATTTATATTATATAAAATTCAAATATAGCAGGATTATTCATAATAGCCCCAAAGTGGAAATAACCCAAATGTCCATCAACTGGTGAATGTATAAATCAAATGTGCTATGTCCACACAGTGAAATATTATTTAGCAATAAAAGGGAATAAAGCACTGACATGCTACAACATGGATGGACTTGAAAACATTATTCTAAGTGAAAGAAGCAGGTCACAAAGAATCACATAATGTATAATTCCATTTATATGAAATGTCTAAAACAGAGAAATCTACAGAGACAGAAAGTAGATCAGTGTTTTGCTAGGGCTGGGAGAGTTGGAGGAAATGGGATTGACTGCAAATGAGGACAGGTTTCTTTCGGGGGTGATAAAAATGCACTAAAATTGATTGTGGTGATTTTGCATAACTACCAAAAACCATTGAATTGTATACTTTAAATGGGGGAATTGTATGTATGCAAAAAAGTCAAATGCAGGCAAAACTAGTACATATTTAGGAGGTTTATTAGTCAGGGCTTTTCAGAGAAACAGAAGCAATAGGATATATAGAGAGAGAGAGAGAAAGAGAGAGAAAGATTTTAAGGAATTGGCTCATGCAATTGTGGGGGCTGGAAAGTCCAAAATCTGCTGGGCAGGCTGGCAGGCTGGAGACAAAGGAAACAGTTGCTGTTGCAGTCTTGCATCCAACAGCAGTCTGGAGGCAGAATTCCTTCCTTCTCAGGGATCGCATTCTTTTCTCCTAAGGCTTTCAACAGATCAGATGAGGTCCACCCACATTATGAAAGGTAACCTTCTTTATTCAAAATTACTGATTTAAATATTAATTGCATCTGAAATATACCTCACAGCAACATCTAGACTGGTTTGACCAAACAACTGGGCATCCTAGCCTAGCCAAGTTGATGCATAAAATTAATCATCACAGGAGGTAAAGTTCTAAGCAAAATTAAGAGACCGATTCACACAAAATTCAGTCTAGTGCTTATCTCTGGGGAGTAGAGCAAAGCATTGAGAAGAGAAGGGACACACAGAGGGCCTTAAGCCTCAAAGTTAATGGTCATGTTCTGTTTCTCAAGGTGGGTGCTGGGTATATGGGCATTCATTTTATTAGTAATATTTAAACTAATATATTAGTTTGTGGATTATATACCATATACATTAGCTTATAAGATATATTCCAGTTTCTTAAATATTTTATATTAAATTTTTTCTAAAATCTAGAGTATAAAGGGATAGTAAGTTAGCAATTTATGTAAATAAACAGTTGCAGATATGCAGCCTTAAATAATACCTGGCTTTGTACATGAAATCTATGAAAAGGCATCAAAAGCAATTCATGGTCCAAAAAATATCCCATCTCTGTCTCTAGATATTTATTCAACATCTGCTGTCAACATGGATATTGAGTCTCACGGAGGAGGACTGAGTGCAAACCCATACGGAAGTTACGCACATTGGAAATGCCCATAATGTTAATAGTGGTGTGGTGGGGTAGTGGACTATGAGTGGTTTTTCTTTTTCTTTTTCCCCCAATTTTTAACATTTTTTTTTATCCTGTAGTAAAATAAACTTCAGTAAATCATTGAATTTTAGAGCCTTGGCCTAGAAGGACCAATCCAACTCGCCACATCCGTGTTAAAATATCTCTTACAGCATATTTAACTTGTTTTAAGTGTTCCTCCTTGCTCTTCTATTTTTCCCTTCCTACTTCCCTCCCTCCCTCCCTGTCTCCCTCCTTCCCTTCTTCCCTTCTTTCCCTATCTAAAACCTCCAGTATAACACTGAGCAGAAGTGATGCGATCTGACATTCTTGTCTTGTTTCTGATCTTAGGGGCAACACTTTTAGTCTTTCTCCATTAAGTATGATGTTAGCTGCAGGCTTTCTGTAGATGCCCTTTAGCAGGTTAAGGAAGTTTCCGTCTATTCCTACATAGCTGAGATTTTTTGTGAAGAATGCATGTTGGGCTTGTAAAAAATTTTTTTTTTTCTGCATCTTTTGAGATGATCATACGGTTTTTCTTTTTAAGTTTGTTAACATGATAAATTGCATTAATTGATTTTTCCAATTTTTTTATTGTGGTAAAATACATAAAATATAAAGTTTACCACTTAACCATTTTTAAGTGTACAGTTCAGTCACCAGTATCCATCTCCATAACTCTTTTCATCTTGTAAAACTGAGACTCTATAACCATTAAAAAATAACTTCCCATTTCCCCTACCACCAGCCCCCGGCAACCACCATTCTACTTTCTGACTCCACAATTTTGACCACTCTAAGTACTTCCTATAAGTGGAATCATACAGTATTACTCTTTTTATGACTGGCTTATGTCATTTAGCACCATGTCCTTAAGGTTAACATGTTGTAGCATATGTCTGAATCTCCTTCCTTTATAAGACTGATTAATATTCAATTGTATTTATATACCACATTTTGCTTATCCTTTCATAAGTCGGTGGACACTTGGGTTGCTTCCACGTTTTAGCTATTGTAGATAATGCTGCTGTAAGCGTGGGCGTACAAATATCTCTTTGAGAACTTGCTTTCATTATATATATATATATATACAATGCCAGAAGTGGAATTAATGGATCATATGGTAATTCTATTTTTAATTTTTTGAGGAACTGCCATACAGCTTTCCCACAGCAGCTTTACCGTATTATATTCCCACCAGTGGTGCACCGGGGTTTCAATTTATCTACATCCTCACTGACACTTGTTATTTTCTGGTTTTTGGTAGTGGCCATCCTAATGGATGTGAGGTGGTATTTCATTGTAGTTTTGATTTGCATTTCCCTAATGATTAGTAACGTTGAGAAATTTCTCATGTGCGCATGGCCATTTGCATATCACCTCTGGAGAAATGTCTATTCAAGTCTTTTGCCCGATTTAAAGAAATGATTATATATAAAATGATATAATTTTCCAGCTTTCTCTCTTTCTACTTCCCATCCTACCCTCCGGCCATGATCTACTAATTGTAATTTCTCAAGCGTGCCATGTTGCTTCATTCCTTGATTCTGCAGTTCCATCTACCTGGAATTCCAACCTCTGTCTCCCCTTCTGCCCACGGTTCTTTTCCTAATACATGATACTCATTTTTCAATACTTAGTTCAAAGACATCTCTTTAATGAATTTCCTAACCATCTTCACTTCTTTCCTCATGCTCCTTTTCCCACCATAACACATATAACAATTTACTGTATTTATTCATTCATAGGATATATCTTAATTGCCCATGCATTTCCAGCACCTGTACCTTGCACAGAGTAGACACTGAGTGACTAAAGGAATGAGTGAATACAACTTAAGGGACGCTTCTATTTCTTTTAAATGAGGTACAGGAGTGTGTTTTAAATTTTTATAAATTTGTTTGGAATTAAAACATTTTTGTAGTATATGGTTCTCGGATGTAGCCAGAGCATAGACAAAACTTTGAAATTGAGACAGTTTAACTTTAGCCCTTCTCGTCTTAGTCGCTGCCCCCATATCCCTTCCCTTTCTAGGACTCAGAGTCCTCAAGCCCACATATCAAAAATTCATAGGACTTGCTTTGTGCTTTGTCATCATGATCCAAATGAGGATTCCATTTAGTCCCCTTGACCAAAGCTTCTTATAGTGCATCTCAGTTTAGGTGCTGAGATTAAGACATCTGATTTAATTAATTCACACATATGTAGGAATGACATAAGATATTGCCTAATATTCTTCTCTCAATTATTTGCATGTCAAAATTGGCATAATTGCCAATCCAAGTGAATTTTACATTGTAGGATTTTAGGCTGGACAAAATAAGCAAGTAAAACAATCCAAGAGACTCTCTTTCTGCCAACTCTGGCCCAGCAGGACTATATGGGGGTGGGGGGGTACAGGCCACCTTCTGCCCCTTTTTTCCATGGGAGAAGGATCCAGATTCTCAACACCCAAATAATTGGCATTTAGTAATTTCATAAATGTTTGTTGAATGAAAAAATGAGGTAGGCATTTAAATTTTTTTTACATAGGAAGAAATAGGTGTTCAGAGAGGTCAAGTCTCCAAGGTCATGCAGAGAATAAGTGACACAGTGAGATGGAAATTCAGCTCCAACTCCAAGCATCATTGCTCTTTCTAGCATGTCACAGCTGTCCCAAAGGCATTTATTTCCTCCTCTTCTTGGCTGCTGGAGCCACAGACACCTTGAGAAGCTTTTCTGCAAGAAGCCCTCTGCTCACCTCAGAGGTTCTGTCTTGACCACAGCTGCACTAAGGGTGAGAGTCAAAGAGGTTTTGTTGTCCCAGAAAGAAGCCCCTGTGCTGGAACAGTGTGGGGAGGGGATATGAGAGAAAGTGCTTACTTCCAACCTCATGTAGGAACTGTTGGGACCGTCTACTGGCACTGGAGACAAAGGGATGTATGTGCATAACCCTGACTTTCCATTCAACCAATTTTCCACAGAAAGAGTATTATAAGCAATGGATATTTTTTAATATAATTGGATTTTATTTTTTAACTGGGCTTTGCAAATTAACTGTCTTGTGACATTGATTGTATGAAGGGAAAAATATCCAATGAATTTCAGAAGTGTATAAGGAAATGCAAACTTTTTCTGCCTTCGTGGTAGCTAAAACATCGTTCATCGTAGCCGTGAATGGCTGGGGTGACTTTCCATTTAAGAGTGCTACTCATTAGTCAGTAGGTGCATTATGAAAAACTGGATCCGTTGCATCACTGTGAAGGACTTCAGACGGCGGTTTGCAAAAGCAGAATAAATTTGGGGGGGTTGTACTGTTATGTACACACACACGCACACGCACGCACGCACGCGCGCACACACACACACACACACACACGCACGCACGCCCATTGGCAGACACGACCACACCTCGCATCTCTGGGGCAAGCCACAGACCTCAGCTGTGTAAGCTGAGCCTGGACTAGAGGAACTTTCCGCAGGCCCGGGACAGACAGCCCCACGGCCACGACTGTCTGCGAGCCTGGGTGCAGAGGAGTGCCAGCGGCGGCAGGGACGCGGTGCGCACCCGCGTCAGGGCCTGGGCGGTGCAGCGGCGACGCGAGGGTCCCGGGAGCTGCCGCGTCGGTGCCGCTGTGCGCGCGCCGCAGCCCCGGCCGCCCCTCGCAGCCCGCTCGCTCCCTCGCGCAGCCCGGCCTGGCGCTCGCCGCAGGACCTCCCCGCCGCCCGCCCCGGCCCGGAACATGGCTGCGCGCCCCGCCGCCACCCTCGCCTGGTCGCTGCTGCTCCTCTCCTCGGCCCTGCTCCGCGGCAGCTGCCGGGCGCGCTTCGCCGCCGAGCCGGACTCGGAGGACGACGAAGAGGAGGCGGTGGCTTTTCCCGAGTCGCCCTTGCAGAGACCCACGGTGCTAGTGGCCGTCCTCGCCGCAACGCTGCGCACACGCTGCCTCACTTCCTCGGCTGTCTGGAGCGGCTGGACTACCCCAAGAGCAGGATGGACATCTGGTGAGCTGGGCAGGGGTCCCGCGCCGCCGCCGCCGCGGGAGGGCACGCGGGCCACCGGGCGCGCACACCCCTCGCTGCCTGCGCTGCTCCGAGCGGGTCGGGCGCTCAGGCTGGGGAAAGACACGCGGGTCTGAGTGCGAATGCGGTGCTCGTGAGGGTGGTGTGCGGCTTGGGGTGGCCTTGTCCCTCCTCTCCCCGCCAGACGGGGCCTGGGGACAGCCCTCAGGGGGGCTTTCAACTCCCTCCCTTTCCCTTTTAGTGGAAGCTAAATTCCTGGAATATCTCTGAAGAATGTGGTTAGGGACATTTGGGGCTGTGGCATTCCCAACAGGAAGGAGTCCCTTGCTGGACTAATAGACTGCTTTTTGGTTTCTTGGCTGCTGGCCAGCCCCATAATCCTGTCCAAGCTCCACACACCACAGTGATTATGGTTTAGACCCGCCAAGATAGTGGAAAGTTGCTGCCAAGTGCAATCAGGATTTTGCATGTCATTACTGCACCATTGAACAGTAAGCTTATCTGCAGCTCCCACGCTGCTGCTTTCTCTCTGCTAGGAGCAGGTGGGATAGGAGTGCATTCAGACAGATGGACATGTCTTGTGTTGCAGATGGATTTTGTGGAGTTTGTGTGTAAGGCTTGAAACAGCCAGGGTACTGAAATGTTTTAGGAAATTACAAGTCCCTCTCTGCCTTTTCATGATCTTTAAGTTTTACTAGGCACGTTGATTTTCATTCTAGAATTTTCACTTTAGCAGGATATGGATTTCTAAAACAATGGATTAAAAATATAATATATATCCTTTTTTATTCAGCCATCACAGTTTGTCTATGTGAATAAACCCAGGAAATCATGTTGAAATTAGCAGCTGAAGCGGCCTACAAGTGGTTCAGCCCCACTGGTCTAGTTCATTGGCTGTTGAGTGGACCCTCATCACTGTGTTCTGCTGACCTTTGGGTAGAAAGCTGCTAGGATTTGACTCGTGTTCCCAAATACTGGCTCAGGGACTAGTACATCTCAACACCTGGAGCATTTGTTAGAAACGTGGATTCCTTGGCCTCAGAAGCAGCCTCATTCAGTCAGATGGTCCACGGGAGGGGCCTGGGAATCTGTATCTGGAGCACACACACGTGTGACTTGGGTGCACCTCTTGGTTTGTGAACTACGGGAGATGAGCCCCCACCTGGCCCAGTCAGGACTAGGGGACTTTTACACAATGACCGAAAGTACAGAACATGGGATTTTCAGAGTTTGGAAAGTTGACATGCTGTGAAATCTCCTAACTCCAGATTCCAGATGCTTAAGTCATCAAAAAGGCCAAGGGGTTTTCTTGTTAAGAGAAGTAGTACAGGATCACACAGGAGAAGACACACCAGGCATGCATCATCTGTGTTTTTTATTAAGTCAAACACATATGTTCTCCCTCCATCCAAAAATGACTATTGAAAAAAAAAAAAATTAAAAGCAGTGTCCTAAACTCTTTGCCTACTGTATGAAGCTCCTTGCACTGGGGCTCAGTATAAAATGGTACTCCCTCAAACTCTTCTTTTCTCAATGTATCTTGCCTAATGAGTTCATTAAGTATTTAGCTTTATAGAAGAAAAAGTATGTATTGATGAACGTCTTTTAATAGAGTGGAGGGAAATCACACCAGTGCATTTCCTTTAACTGAATAATATTCATTTGAGCCACTTCAGTCCCCATGTTCCCTAATCTTGGTTCCTTTGTTGCTTGTATTTAATTTTCTGGCCTTTGATTTTCTCTTTGTCATTCCATTAAAAACTCCTTCCCTCATTTGTGATACTGTAAACAGTCTATTAAATTAGTCTGTTTTTAACAGCTTGTGGCTCAGCCTTAATTACATGATATCACAAAGTCCCGAAGACTAGTGTCTTCACTAGTAATGAACTCAAAATATAATTTTGGGGAAATTCACACAGTTCTATTCTGCTGTACAAAAGATTGTTCTGAATTTGTTGCTGCTGTACAAAGAAATGTTTTAAGAAGTTGATATAGTAGCGTTATTACAGTTGCATGTAAAGCAGCTGCCTGTGGGGAAGATCACAACTCAGTTGCTAAATCTTGTACTGTTCCACATTGTATTTTCTTGTGTTCTTTTGTGACAGGGCCATCAAAAACTCCATAGCAAAGGCTCTCGAGTTTATGCATCCATTTTCTTTTTTAAATACTTTTTCCTTTTCAAAAATGTGAGCTGCATTTTAGCATATCCCACCAAGAAGACTATAATTACCTGGGATGAAGGTGAGCCTGGTGCATGGAAGGGGCTGTCCCTAAGATGAGTCACCTCTAGCTTAAAGCAGCTTCTTCCATTTTTTTCCCCCAGTGTGCAAATATCATCGTTTTGTTATTTGTGTTGTCTTGCGAAAGGACTGGGAAGCATTCCTCATGACGGATCACTTTGAACAAGTCACTTATTCTCTCCGGGCCACAGTTTCTTCTCTTGTAACATAAGGGAAATGTGTAGAATTGTGGTTCTCAAATGAAGCTGCTTATTAGAATCTTTGATAAGGTCTTTAAAAATACTGGGCCCAATACCAGACCAATTACCTGAATATCTGGGATAGATCCAGGGCAACTGACATATTTTCAAAACCTCCCAAGGGGTAGTAATGTGCAGTTAGGCTTGAAACTCTGTGGACAAGATGTTCTCTGGGGTCCCTTCCCAATCTGACATTATTCCCTTCTTCACACAAGTGACATATCTGAAGAATTTTCAAGAATCATAACTCTGCATAATAGATGGTTTCTGGACCCTCAGCCCAACTTTAGGAAGCTCAGGTATTTCATCCTGTTGTATACTGTACACAAAGTTGTTTGTTAATACTTCCTTTGGATGCTTTAGTTTCCACATATGAGTTTGTACAGTGTCTGTCTGTCTGTGGCTGGTTTATTTCACGTAACATAATGCTCCCGGGTTTCTCCATGTGGTCACAAATGGCAGAGTTTCCTTAATTTTAAGGCTGAATAATATTCCAATTCTCATATACATCTCACACATTTTTTTTAATCCACTCATCAACCGACAAACATTTAAGTTCTTACCATATCTTGGCTACTGTGAATAACGTTGCAATGAACACAGAGTGTAGATACCTCTTTGAGAGGCTCATTTCAATCCCTTGGATATGTACTCAGAAGTGGGATTAATGGATCATAGGGTAGTTCTATTTTTAATTTTTTGAGAAACTTCCATACTGTTTTTCATAATGTTTGTACCAATTCACATCCCCAACAACACTGTGTAAGAGTTTTTCTGCACACCCTAGCCGATTCTTAACTTTTTTGTTTGTTTTGATAAACTGCCTTGCCAACAGGTGTGGGATGGTATCTCACTGTGGTTTTGATTTGCACTTTCCTTACGATTAGTTATGCTGTGTTGTATATATCTATTGGCCATTTGTGTGTCTTCTTTGGAGAAACGTTTATTCAAGTCCTTTGTTCATTTTCTAAGCAGGATGTATGTTGAATCAGTTGTATGAGTTCCTTATACATTTAGGAAATTAACCCTTTATCAGATATATGATTTGCAAACATTGCTGGTCCCTTAGATGTTGTTCACTCTTCTTTATCCTTTTTTGTTGTTATTCCTCTAACTGGATCATTTTAAATGATCTGTCTTTGACTTTGCTGATTCTTCGTTCTGCTTGGTCAAGCCTGCTGTTGAAGCTCTCTATGAAATTTTTCAGTTCAAACATCTGTTCAAACATTGTATTATTCAGTTCCAGAATTGTTTCATTTTTTTTTTATGGTTTCTCTTTCTTTTTTATACCTATTATTTGTTCATGTATTGTTTTTCTGATTTCTTTAGTCAGTTATATCTCACTGAGCTTCTTGAAGATGATTGTTTTGAATTCTGTCTCAGGCAATTCATAAATCTCTACATTGATCAGCCATTGGAGCTTTCTTTCCTTCCTTTGGTAGTGTCATATTTGTTAGAGCCATATTTCCTTGATTTTTCATGTCCCCTAAAGCCCTGCATTGCTAACTTTACATTTGAAGAGGGAGTCATCACTAGTCTTTACTAATTAATTCGGGAGAGAATTATCTTTGACCAGTGAGCCGAACTAGAGATTCTGGGGTTCTCTCAGACCTTTTCTATGGATTTCCACTCCACTCATCTCTCCTCTTGGGGGGAAGTTTTAGAATTGTGTATCTTCTCTCAATCTCAATCTCAGTTATGCTGAGAGCCCTCTATGTATTTTTCCCAGGGCAGTGCCCTGAAGTGTTCAAGATTGCCTGCCTTCTTTCAAACCAGCAGAGTCAAGCTGCTTGCTAAGATCTGCGCCAGCTGTTGAGATGTCTGTTGTGCCTGCAGGAGTTCATGAGGGCCTTGCATGCGAATGTGAGTGCATCCTCCATGAAGTGGCATACAGGTTGTTGGGGGTGCATGTTGACTGGGGGGATCTGCAGTTGATAATTCTGTGGGGTTCATGTTTGGGACTCTAAAAGGAGTCTGCTAGCTGGTTAGCAGGATCCGTGGCCTGCTGTTGAGAACCACGTGCTGATTGCTATGCACTTCCACCTTACTCTTTGCTCCTAGCATCCCGCAGATGATTCAGCCATGCCAATCCCTTCAGTGTTTCGGGTAGGGTGAGAAAGAAGTGGGCCTCCTAGCAGTGTCCCACAGGCTGGGGTATCCAGGCACTCACTTCCTTCTTACTTTCCCCCATGGGAGCGATTGTGGGCTGAGAGGTGTATCTGGGTACCACGCTGTGACATCTTTGGTGAGAGGTGACACAAAGTGAAACTACTTTTCTTACCCTTTTCCATGTGTTTATTCTTGAATTTTTTGCTTCACCAGGATTCTGGAATGTCTCATCTAGACCCCAGGGCTCCCCCAAAGGTATTCTTGTTTGTGGGTTGTTGCCAAAGTTTGCGTTTTATGGTAGGATAAATGCTGGAGCTTCCTATTCTACCATCTTTCTGACATTTACTCTCCCTTTATTTTTAACCTACAATTATAATTCCAAGCCTATTTATAATATATATCAAGTGGTTGAATTTTTAAAATTTATTTTATTTTATTTTAAACCATTTTCACGACATATAGAATTATTCTCCTTCATTTATAATCATGTCAACTTGATTATTGTCCTAATAATATGTTTAAAAATTATGTTCCAAAAATTGAGCACACTTTATGTGGCCTTTTACATGTGTCATTGTTTTATCAAGCTGTGACACACAATTTCAAATTCACTTCATAGTGAAAAATATGAATTTTTTTGTTTAAAAATTTGAACACAGCTTATTCTAGATCACTTGTATTTCTTGGTTAAATTCAACAGTTATTGACTCTGAAAAACAATATTTTAAAAAATATAAAAAGGAACTAAAGTTAAATGAGAGTTTGGAAGTTTGGTTTTGAGATTAGGCAGAGAATTCCTGCTGTCTAGGGAACAGAAAATATAGCAGGTGAGTGTGTATGATACAATCTGGTCAGCTTACTTTTACTACAATGAATGACTTACATTTCCTACTCATGTCCTCCTGTCACTTGCATGTGATATAAATTCCTGGCTGATGAAGTCTCTGCTTAGTCAAGCAAGCATAGATCAATATGACTCACCTGTATTGGGAATGCTGGAGAGGAAAATTAACCCCTTACACCAGAGTTATTTTCTCATCAATACTGTACACACTAGAGTAGAGAAAAATCTTTTAAAATAAAATTGACAAATGTACAGTGTACAGTATAATTATGCTACAATTATAAATCAAACAATGAAAAAAATTCAATCATATTTACAAATGTGTGCAACTCTTGGAAAAATAAAAGAAATATATTTAGAGTTTTGATACATATTAATTGAGACAAAGCATATGTCAACATATGAATTTTGAGTTCATGTTTTAGACAAATAGAGTATTTTTCTTCAATAAAGGGGAAGGGAGAAATAAATGAATATTTAGGAAATATAAATGAAATTACAATATTCTTGGAAGGTTAATTTTGGAGCTGTCCTTAAAACCATAGCCAGATTCCCTATATCAAAACATTCCCTGAATATGAGTTTAACTTCATATTACAAGTGCACAAACTGCATGACCAGAATTTCTAAGTCCTTACTGAGTGGTGCTGTCATGCAGACATGCAGCAAAATGAAAAGATTATTGTGCTTGATTTAATTTTCATGTACTTAAATAGGTCTGGTGTTTGCTAAAAAAGATAAGATAGGGCTTGATAGACTAAGTGAAGTGGAGAGTTGAAATGTTATCTTGAAAATTTCTACTGAAATAGAATGTTAAATTAGATTAGGAACTAAAACCTAATTTAGAGCTGAAAAAATGAAACTGGAGATTTATTTCATTCATGTTTATCAGAGAATTATGAAAGATTTCCAGTGCTTAAGGCTAGGCTTAATTTTTTCTCAACACCTTTAACTTAATGGCAACAACATGGTGGGGAAAATACAATTTCTTTTTTCTTTCTTTCTTTCTTTTTTTTTAATGAAGCATTTTGCGATGTTTTACATTTATAAGCATTCAAGTATAGATTGTGTGGAGAGCAATGCATTAGGTACTGGCAGCGGATGTTCCAGTAAGGCAAGATGTACAAAACAGATTAGATGTGACAGCAGTTTCTTCATAATTAAAGATTAGATGCTAGATTGCTTCCACACAGAAGATTGGTTACTAGAATGTTTCCAAACAGAAATACTAGTTTGTTTAGATCCATTTTTATTTCACTATGATCTAAAGGTGTATTTGATTGAATACTTATGAAAGACACCTAGGACAAAAATTTGGGGATAATATTATCTACCGGATAAACCTATATATACTTTTTTAATGGAGGCTTTATTATGATAAAACACGTTGGAATATGATCTGTGTTACAAGAAGTAAGTCTTTGGAAATGTAAAAGTCACATGTTGGCTTCAAGGTTCACAAGATGTTAGGTTCAAATTGTGCTAACATTAAAATTAATTCAAAACATTTAAGTGATGATACTACTTATTGTGTCATCAGTTAAAAACAACACAATACAAAGACAAAAACAAAATTTATCGATGAATCAAATACATAGAGCCCAAAAAAGTATTTTGTATTTTTAGGGAAGTTGGGCTGTTTACTCTACTTTTGAACAAGCAGGAAAAAAGAATTACATTGAGGATAAATTTTAACAGGAATAAGTATGCTTATTAATTTATTAAACAACTATATTTGATCATCTATAATTTTCTTCCAAACTATGTGCTACTGTGATGAGTAGACCCAAGACAAATAATAGATGTCTTCAGAGACCCCACAAAAAAAAAATGCTCATGTTTAGCCTTCACTGTAAGTAACTAAGTATTATAGATATTATGAATTACATGGTGACTATGTTTATTTTTCACTGGATTCAAAGAATCTATAGTAACGAAAATTGGAATAAGCAAAAAGGACGTCTGGGTATGTCCAAAAAAAAAAAAAAGAAAGAAAGAAAGAAAAGAAAAAAAGAAAGCTGAACTTTTTTAGAGCATTCTGGGTATTATCTGATTTTATCCTTTAAGGGCATTTTCTTTTTTAATTTAGTTGGTTGGTGAGAAGTACCTACATTTTCCCTCCTCTTTTCCTTTTTTCTTTGTCTCTTTCTCTGTCACTTTCTCTCTCTCTCTCTTTGTGAAAGACTCTTTGTTACTATAAATTAAATTCTGATTGGGATACTCTTGACCAAATTATTTCTGCATTTTAGTTATTGGTTTTGGATTTTTCAGGGTTTTCATAAATATTGGACTAAGAAGGTAGAACAAGCATCAGTGATATCTACTAGCTATATTGATTTTAATCATATTTTTTTCACTTCACTCTACAGTAGTTAAATGATCTGAAAACTATTATATGTTGTATATGCTTGCTTTCAAGTTTGCATGTAATTTTATTTGAATTTATCACATATGATTGTTTCATATTTTATGCTTTTCTCATGGTTAAGTGGTCACTTTAACATTTTTCATGCATCGTTTCTAAAGAATGTCAGAATACCTGCTACTATGTATATTAGTTAAGTATTTCTGTGTAAGGAATCACCTCCAAAGTCAGTGGCTTAATATACATTTACTATCTCATAGTTTTTGTGGGTCAGGAATTCAGGCACAGATTAACTGAGTGTCCGGCTTGGGGGTGTTCACCAGGTTGTAGTCTGGGTGTCAGCTGAGCCTGTAGTCACCATAAGGCTTGACTAAGGGAGGATCCACTCCCAATTTCACCAGTGTGGCTGTTGACAGATCCTCACGCTTGGCTGTTTCACAAAGAAACCAGCTCTTTGCCATGCTTGTTTTTCTGCAATGCTACCTGCAGTATGGCAGCTTGCTTCCCCCAGAGGAGTAGGGCAGGGGGCAGGGAGGATCCAAGAAAAAGGAACCTTTTTTTCTTTTTAAAACATTGTCAATCTCTTTTTACAAGAAAAATGTCCAAAAGTTTTTATTACTTCTTTTCCATATTCTCTTTATTAAAAGCTAGTCACCAAATCCAGCCTACACTCAAAAAGAGACAATTATATAAAGTCACAGATAACAGGAGGTGTGGGTCATCGGGAACCAATTTATATAGGTTGTCCCCACGCAGTGATAGCAACCACAACAAAAACTAATTTCCCAGAGGATTATGTGAACCAACCTAGTACATTTAGGTGGATTTTAACCACCAACCTCTTATACCTAAACATACTAGCCAACAACAGTGATAGCTTAAAATATAATACATAGATAATAAAAAACTTTGTAGCTTAAAAGTTAATAAATCATTAGGTTTTATTATCTTTCCATGAAGACTGTCTAAGAGCTAGTATTGGTTGTAAATAAGCTGGTAACATAGGTCTTCAGCCATTAGCTATTTTTGTTTTTTCTTTTTCACCAGAATTTTACATCTATTTCAAGGAGGTGTTTCTTACCTAGAAACCTGGTGATTTATGAAAAATGGTCAGAAACATTCTAAATAAAAAAGTTTTGGTAGGACAAAGTGCAGTAACGTCCAGAGGACGGGGTTGAGTTAACACATCAGTGACAGAATTTTGCTTTATGTTTCCAACACATGAACTTTCCTAACTACTCTAATCACAGATCTTGCCAAGTCCTGAGACATGCATATTTAGAATCCGTCTCTGGCAAGTACTATGAGACCATCTAAACTATCTAAACTTATGCTTTTTTCTCATGTCTTGATTATGGAATTAAATGGACCATGATACTATTTCCTCTATGTTTTCCATACTTGAAGATTTATGATACATATTTTAAAAAGATATTGGTAGGTAAATGGGCACAGTAATGTATGGTTTGTAAGAATGTAGGTGACTCTGTAGGAACTGACTTGAAATGGTTTCTCGATTATATTTTTTAATTTAGAAAACCAAGGTTCATAGCCGTTCTTTAAGTATGCTATCACACTGTATATATACATAAATTTGATATATACATAAATATTTGTATATGCATTAATCTATAGAAAAAGACAGAAGTTGTTGCTTTGCAGAGAAGGACTTCAGGATTCAAGGAGAGAATTACTTTTCACCGAATATTCTTGTATTTTTAGATGTTTATCTCTTCTGTGTATTAAAAATTCAAAATGAAAACAGTAATGAAATAAATCTAAATAAATAAATAATTTATTACATTATTATCGCAGAACTGAAATATGATACTAATGGTTTGATAAAATATACCTTTTCATTAAATTAAACGTTGACCATTGTATAGCAGCTATTAAATGGTTTGAAGTTGATCACTGTATAAATTTAAAAGACACTTTTTTCTGCCTACATTTGCTTTAATTACAAATGAATTTATGATTACACCAAAAATATTTTCATTAAAATACTCAGTGACTAAGAAAAAAATGGTTTTTCATATTTATGTGTTCATAAAAGTAACCATTTAAAAATACCTTATCTATATTATATGCAAATCTGCATAAATTAAGAATTGCTTTCATCAATTAATTTTCATTTAAATATCATATATCTTTTTTTAACTTATAACAATTTTAATATATTCTCTGACTTTTAACTGAAATATTTCCTTACAAAGAATTCCGGAGCATTGCATTTTACAGTCTTATAAAATAACCTCATTAGGAAATGCAATTCATTCTTTATATCTTGTAAACATAAGTAAGAGAATCAAATGTCTACCTTTCTTTGCTACTTATTAACATGCTTTTCTCTTAAAAATCAAAAAGTGCATAACCATAGGATTTCTCTAAGAACTTATTTGTAAACTATAATTGGTCATTCTTAATCCATTGAAATTTAATTGCTTCTAATTTTTAAGATTATGATTTTGTTTTCTTATTACTTAAATTCATGTTCTTTTAATATCCATATCCAACTGTATTAAAGATAACCACTTTTCACTTTGGAGGACCAAGACATTCTGTGTCAAGAAGAATTAGACCAAACTCTCTTAAATTTCATTTAGTAAATTTCTTAAATTTGTCTCTAATGCTGAGTGGTAGATGACATTAATGGCCCCAATTTTTCAGCCCTTGGCTATGTTACCTTTCAGTGTCTCCTCATTTTGACGTTGGGCTGAGCTATGTGATTTGATCTGGCCTGGAGGTTAAAGTGGAAGTGATACCTTGTCAGTCCTGTGCCTAGGCCAAAAACGGCATTGTTGCTATTTTCCTTCTTGCTCTTTGGTCATCTCCACTAGAAGAATGGGCCCAGACTGGGCACATAGTCTCAATAGGAAAGTGAGAGGAATGTGGAGCAGAGTAACCTCAACTAAGCTTTTTGATCCTAGCCTAAACTCACACGCATACATGGCCATCAGAAAACCCTCAAATGCATGAAAATAAATGCTTATTATTATACGCAACTGAGTACTGAGGGCTTTCTTCTTAATAGACTTTATCTAGCAGAGTAGTTTTAGGTTCAGAGAAAAATTGAGTACCAAGTGCAAAGAGTCCCCATATAGCTCCCGTTGCCACACATGCACAACCTCCCCCACCATGGACCTCCCACATCAGAGCGGTATACAGAAGGTCCCAATTTGTGATAGTTCTACTTAATGATTTTTCAACTCTATAGTAGTGCTAAAGTGAAATGCGTTCAGAAGGAACTGTACTTTGAGTACCCATATGATCATTGTGTTTTTCACTTTTAGTCCAGTAATCAATAAATTCCATGTAATATTCAACATATAATTACAAAACGGACTTTGTGTTAGATGGTTTTGTCCAATTGCAGGCTAGTGTAACTGTTCTAAGCATGTTTAAGGTAGGCTAAGCTAAGCTATGATGTTAAGTACACTAAATGTATTAAATGCATTTTGACTTATGATATGTTTAAGTTATGATGGGATTTTTAGGATATAACCCCAACATAAGTCATGGAACACTTGAAGCTGTGAAGTTCTGTCATTTTCCATTTGATGTAAGGGTAGTGTTGTAAAATGGCTTATCTTTCCAATTTAGTAAAACAGAACTTTTGCATACTTGTATGTATACACAAACAGAAGTGGGAAGTGAAGTGTTAACATTTGTTGCCCCTATCTTATCAGAATAACACACACGTATGTATATGTATATAGTCACGGAACACTTAATGATGGGGGAATATTCTGAAAAATGTGTCCTTAGGTGATTTTGTGGTTGTGAAAATATCGTAGAGTGCACTTACACAAACCTAGATGGTATAGCCTATTACATACCTAAACTAGATGATATATCCATTGTAATCTTATGGAACCACCACTGTATATGCCACCCATTATTGACTGAAACATCATTATTCAGTGCATGACTGCATATATACTTTCTGGGGCTATTAACAAAACCCAGTCAACTCCACAGTCTTTCAAATTTTTATTTTACCATTTCTATATTAGTACCATCACTACTGCATAAGCCTAACTGCATCACATCCCATTCTATCACCAATGAAATCTTGTTAATTACTATGATACTACATTCTAGGGGTTCCACCCACCTAATTTGTGGTAACAATGGTTATAAGATCACTGTTTTAACTCTGATCTTGTTATGGAACATCATTATAATTTATAGGGTTAATATTAGCTCAGTTGCTCCCACAATCCTGAGCCTGAGGAACAGGTTATATGTCATTTGTATTGGAGTGTGATCCATGGAAACAACTGTGGACAACCAGAAGTACAAAAGACAGAAGAAAGCAAGAAATGGTGAGCTATCAAGCTTATCATAACTAGGAGCAAGTGGGTGTCCAGCAAGAGACACACTAAGGAGCCATGTGTGATGTGTTTGACATGTGCACTAGCTCTCAACTATCATATGACAAGATTTACCCTACAGGGAGTTAACTGTCTCACATTTGCAAGTTGGTACATGCAGTAGAATATAAAAGTATTTTCTAGGCCATTTTATGTGGTGGTAGCAGACAAGTTTTAGGAAAGAAAGGGAGACATTTGCTAACACAGCTACAGTGAGATGCTGTCAACATACATTGGGTCACCATAGCAATGGGTAAAAGTTGTCTTGAAAAGAAGAGTTGAAATACAAGACATGTCCAATACCACTTCAGCTATCATAAAAGACCTAGCCTTTTATGACATAGATAAAAATATATTGGATTTTCTAAGAAAACCTCAGCTGATACAGATGATGATTAATAGTTTGAGTAGGATGTTATTTTACTACCACTGCATTTTGGAAGAGACATATTGATACTATTACAATTTTACCATTGACTAAAAAGACAAAAAACAGTTAGATGAATGTTTTTCAATCCTACTGATATATTGCACACAAGGTGCTGTCAGAGTCGGTCACAGAAACACTGAGGCAAGAGTTTTAATGTGCAACACCTGATTACTTACATTTAGAGATTTATTGTTCCACTGGGTTAACAGATATTATCATGAAAGTGGTAAGAGGGATGGACCAACATATCGGGATGCAAACAGGTGTTTACCAAAGCCATCTTTCCAGTTATTTTCTAGATTGTGGAAAGAAACTTGTGCAAGCCCTTTCAGAAGCAAATGAGAAAGATATACTTGAAAGAAAATAATACAAATGTAAAAATTATTAAATAAATAAATAACTAAATATGTTTAATATCAATCTCATTACTGTACTCCAAACATGACAATGGTGTCTTAGACTGCATAAGAAACACGTTTTTCTTTTGTTCTGAAAGTCTTCACATTGCATTAGAGAGAACGTTTTCCTTCAGAAACACGGATTATTCCATTGTGATATGCAGTATTTTCAAAAGATAAAGGACTAGAAAAACAATCTTTAAAGAAAATAGATTTAAATATATATGGTGCCATAAAAGAATTCCATGCCATAAAACACACAGGAAAAAAAAAAAAAGGTGAAATTGCTGTTAGCTGGTAAAAAAAATAGTAGCATTTTGTGGATTAGGAGAGTTTTATGACACTGCCTAATGATTTTCTTTGTTTGGCCAGTGTACAAACATTGCAGCATCCATAGTGTTCTGTGTCAAAATTGACAGTTTGCTCATACACATGGTTTTTCTCCAGTTATTTTATGAACCTCAAGCTTAATAGATTTCATTGCTGAAAATGCAGTTTCTTCAGATTTAAGGTGGCCGGCATCACCTCAGTGTGGGTCATTTCTTTCATGTTGTGCTTGCACTTAATGACTGTGTCCGTACATCACAAAATAAAGTGGTTACTTGGCAACTGCATACTTTATATATTTTATTTATGGCTCAAGAAGGAATCTTGAATGTGTAACTCCACCACAAACAAAGCCATTTTAAAGAAAAGAAAATGAAGAACTAGAAAATGTAGAGTTTTTCAACTTCTCTTTAATATTTATTAAGTTTATTTTGCCTTATTCCAAGATACACTGGGGAAATTCACAGCCCAAATTAACATATGTAAAACACTAAATCATCTACATTGATTAGGTTAAACAAATATATAGAAGTATAATAATTTCTTTTTTAAAAACTACAAAGTTAATTGAGACAGAAAAAAATGGAATCAATTATTTCAAAAAACTTAGTTCTTACATGTAAAAAAAAAAAAAAAAACAGCTGTAGAGGTATTAAGTGACTGAACCAGTATCACACAGCTAATGGAGAGCTATATTTTAAAAAATTAATATAAGTTTGTTGTTCTTTGAATCACTGCATAACAGGACTTTTAATTTATTTTCTCTCTCTCTTTTTTATTGGTTATGAATACTCATGAGATACAAAGTTGATTTGCCATCCCTCGTGCCCAAGATGTGAAGGTCAGATTCATACTGGCAGCATGCCCATTACCACAAATTGACATTGTACCCCATGTCCCCCCACAACACTCCCAAATCTCCCACCCCCTCCTTCTTTCCCCCCACTTCACTTTGTAACCCAAGGTATGTGCTCTCCCTCTGCAAGTCCAATGCACCACTGTGGTCTTTCTTTCTTTCCTTCTTTCTCTCTTAGCTCCCACTTATGAGTGAGTACATACGGTATTTATTCCTCTGTGCTTTGCTTATTTCACCCAACATAAGGTTCTCCAAGCTCATCCATGTAGTTGCAAATGGGAGAATTTCATTTTTTTTTATGGCAGAGTAGTATTCCATGGTGTATATATACCACGGTGTCCTTATCCAATTATCTATTGATAGACATTTAGGTTGGTTCCATATCTTGGTTATTGTAAACAGAGCTGTGATGAACATAGAAGTCCAGGTTATCTCTTTGACATGATGATTTCTTTTCCTCCGGGTATATACCTAGAATTGGGATTGCTGGATTGAATGTAAAATCTATCTGTACTTGTTTGAGGAAACTCCATACTGTTTTCCATAGTGGTTGGACTAATTCACAGTCCCACCAACAGTGCAGAAGCATTCCTTTGTCTCCACACCCTCAGCAGCATTTGTTATTCATGTCTTTTGGATTATAGCCAGTCTAACTGGGTTGAGGTGGTATCTCAATGTAGCTTTAATTTGCATTTCCCTGATGACTAGTGATGTTGAGCATTTTTTCATGTACCTTTGGCCATTTGTATGTCTTTCTTTGAAAAATGAAAGCTCCTTTGCCCATTCTGATTGCTAGTATTTTGCTGAGGATTTTTGCATTTATGTTTATCAAGAATATTGGCCTCTAATTTTTTTTTTTATTGTTTCTTTATCTGGTTTTGTTATCAGAGTTACGTTGGACTTATAGAATGAGTTTGGGAGAGTAGTTCTGTTTCAATTTTTCGGAATAGTTTGCGAAGAATTGGTATTAACTCTTCTTTAAAAGTTTGATTGAATTCAGCTATAAATCCATCTGCCCCTGGACTTTTCTTTGTTGGAAAATTGCTAATTACCACTTCTGTCTCATTGCTTGTTATTGGTATGTTCAAGTTTTCTATCTCTTCTTGGTTCAGTCTGGATAATTTGTACATGTCTAGAAACTTATCCATATCATCCAGATTTTCATATTTGTTGTTGTGAATTGTTTATAATAGTCTCTACTGATTCTTTGTATTTCTGTGGTATTGGTTGTAATGTCTCCCTTTTCATTTTTGATTTTTGTTATTTGGGTCTTTTCTCTTCTCTTTTTGTTAACCTAGCTAATGGTTTGTCTATTTTATTTATCTTCTCAATAAGACAACTTTTTGGTTCATTGATCTTTTTAAACAAAAAAACATAAAAAGAGACAAAAAATGCTACTATATAATGATAAAAGGATCTATCCAGCTAGAAGACATAACAATCATAAATATATTTGCACCCAATACTAGAGAACCCAGGTATATATATCAAACATTCTTATACCTAAAGAAAGAAAAATGCCTTAATACATTAATAGTGGGTGATCTGAATACCCCTCTTTCTGTATGGGACAGATCTTCCAGGAAAAATATCAACAAAGAGACACAAGATTTAATCTACACCTTAGATCAACTGGACCTGGCAGATATATACAGAACATTTCACCCAACATCTAAAGAATATACTTTCCTCTCATCAGCTCATGGAACATTCCACAGGATAGACCACATATTAGGTCACAAATCTAGTCTCCTTAAATTTTAAAAAATTAGAAATCATTCTAAGTATCTTCTCAGACCACATTGTACTAAAACTGGAAATTCACAGTAAGCAAAACTCTGGAAACTATACAAATACATGGAAACTCAACAATAGGCTCCTGAATGATGTATGGGTCCAAGAAGAAACTGAACAGGAAATCAAAAAACTTCTTGAAACTAATGAAAATAAAGATACATCATACCAAAACTTTTGGGATACTGAAAAAGCAGTACTAGGAGGCAAATTTATTGAAATAAATGCTTACATCAAAAGAACAGTAAGACCTCAAACAAATGACCTAGCATTACACCTCAAAGAACATGAAAATCAACAACAATCCGAACGTAAAGGTAGGACAGAAGGAAATAATTAAGATCAGAGCAGAACTAGGGCCGGCCCCACGGCTCATTTGGGAGAGTGTGGCGCTGGTAGCACCGAGGCCACAGGTTTGGATCCTACATAGGGATGGCTGGTGCACTCACTGGCTGAGCATGGTGCAGACCACACCGTGCCGGGGTTTGCGATCCCCTTACCGGTCAAAAAAAAAAAAAAAAAAGATCAGAGTAGAACTAAATGAAATAGGCTTTCTTATTTCAAAGCCCTAAATTTTTAAAATCTTCGTAAAATCTCTGTAGTAATTAAATGTCTAACTAGAAACCAGAAATAAAAGAAATTTATTGTTCCATTACAAATCTAAGCTAATTTTTCCAGAAAGAACCAGAAAGGAGACAATCTATGTTTTGTTTAGAATAGAAATGCTAATTTTTATAAGGTTATTTTCCAAATAGAAAAATTGAGCAATTGGAAAAGGTATTGACACATTCTAATAAATATCAACTTTAAAAATATTTTTAATGGCCTAAATGATTAAAAATACTTTTTTAGGTCTAAGTTAGCAGGATAGCGAGCATGTAATGTATTTTTAAACCTGGCAAAACAAAGCACTAACAATTTTCACAAGGCATAAGGGAGATGATCTTAATGTGATTATATTGAAAATTGCTCCACACATCTCTCGTGTTAACTGGAAAACCACTGTGAAAATACTCAGTCTAAGAACTCAAGTTGAGATCCAAGCATATAAAAAAATATGTAAAAAAGCATACCCCAAGCTCCTGCCAAAAAGGAAAATTGGGAAGTCCCAAATAATGCCACAGAAGATAATTGTAGTGTGCACAATTTGACTTATATTCAGTTATAAATGAGCCAAATTTTCTTAGGTATATAATTTGTTAAACCTTTTGCAGGGATTCGAGTACTAAGAAACAATGTTATGTCTAAGTGTCAAAACTGGATGCATTTTAAGTATATTTTCAGTGATAGTGTTATTTTCATTAATCACTTTCTCTTGGTTTGTCTCTTTATTCTCTTTTTTCACTTTTTCTTCCTTCCTCCCTCTCTTCCTCCCTACCTCCAAGTTTTCTTTCTTCCCCTGTTCCTATTGTTTCCTTCATCATTTTTTAAATTTGCTTCTTTTTCTTATCTTATTTTTTCCATGTTCACTTGAGAAGACGTAGTAACTTTTACCAACATTCAACAATGGATAATACTGATTTTGAGCATGACTGTTCATTGATATTTATTTATGGTCACTGGATAAAATACAGGATGGCCAGTGAAATTTGAATTTCAGATATACAACAAATCAATTTTTAGTACAAGTATATCTTATACAATATTAACTTAGTGCTCTGTATTTTGATTTGCTAATCTGACAACCCTAATTTATGTAGTGTATTAATCTCTTTTATGAAATAAATATAATGTAGTAATAAAAATTTATGGATTCTGTCACATGGTTTTTGTCCTCACACATCTTATTTCAGTTGCCTGGAATAGTGTCAGTTAAGAACTTGAGCTTTAAAGCCAGATAATTCTAGGTTTAAATAATAGTTGTGTAATACTGATCCAATCACTTTACTTCTTTATGGTTATTTTTCTCATTTCAAAAAGATCTGTAATATTAGTAAAATTTCCAGAGCTTTTTTGTGAAGATTAAGTCATATTATATTTACTGGCAAAATAAGTTCTTGTTCATTCTAAAAATGAAATTAAATGAAGTAAAATTAAATCAATTCCCTCACGACACGATAATACTAAGTTTTTCTTTCTTTTAAAAACATATTCATTTATTTTAAAGTCAAGAAAATGATATAAGGCCATTCGTTAATCTTTATTTGTTAAGTGCATATGTCATTTAAAGAGGAAATTAGAAGTTCACATACTGAGCCTGCAAAATTAGAAGTCAGAACTTGGAGAGCTAAGAGGTATTTTGAAAGTATATTCTATCAAAATAGGCGAACCTAAGCCAAGATTAAATTGGTCATTAAACACTGAACTATCAGTCAGGCCAAGTAGCAAGTGTGAAACAAACAAACGAAAAACAAAAATTCGTATTGACTTCACTGTCAAAGAGACCAATTTATTTACACAGTATTCATCTAGACTCTACTACAAATAAAGGGTTTTACTATTATCAGATTAAGTGAGGTTGCATATTACAATCTGTTTTCAAGGAATTCACAGTATAAGCTTGAAGAATAAACACATCAACAATTATTTTTAAAATGTAATAATCATGGAGCTATAAAAGATATTAATCTCAAATTACAAGAAAAAAATCTTCAAAAGTCACTTCTGAGTTTAGATTTATTTATTATCTATTGAAACATGATTGATTGTACATAACTGTGGGATACCACAATTAATATTAATACCTGCGCGCAATATGTGATGCTCAAATCCCGATAAGTAGTATATGCAACAATATGAATTGGTAAAGGGCCACAAAAAATGATTACCAAAAAAATGAGTTTATATTTTAAGGTTGGCAGAAATTAATGGAAGTGAAGGGAATAGAGAAGACATATCCCAAGCATGGGGAGAGCATGCATAAAGTGTTGATATCACATATAATTGTTATTATAAACAGTTAAAAACACGTTATCTTAAAATGTAAGGAAGAAAACATCAAGAGATAAGGATAGGGACTCTATTATGTCCAAAGCAAATTAATAGTAGTAGATTAATTTGTCAGAGCTCATTAGCACCCAGATTTAAATCATGATTTTGCCACTTGTTTTTGGACAATTTTCTGCCATTGAAGGATTCATGTAGGAAGGTGAAGAAATTTGGATAAAAGGCGTGTGAAAGAGGAATCATCTTGTACTTAGGGGTGGAAATAGATGATGCTGAACACATCATGGATGGCTCACAGAATCACAGTTTCTTACATTTTGAAATTCCCATGAGACACCCATATAGATATGTCCAACTGACATTTGGACTTCAAAATGTGAGGCTTAAGGGACTGTTAGGGTTCTCCAGAGAAAAAGAATCAATGGGACTTATATAGAGATATATGGAAATAGATATATTGTGAAGTATTGACTCATGTGATTCTGAAGACTAAGAAATTTCACACTCTGCCCTTTGGAAGCTGCAGGCCCAGGAAAGCCAGTAGTGTAGCTCTAGTCCAAAACCAAAGACTCCAAAATCAGGAATGGGGATATCTGCTGTCTGAGGGCAGAAGAAGGTAGGTGTCCCAGATCAAGCAGACAGGGCACTTTCACCCTTTCTTTACAGTTCTGTTCTATTCTAGTTCTCAACAGATTAGTTGATGCTTACCCACATTGAAGAGGGCAATCTTCTTTACTCAGTGTATCTATTCAAATGCGAATTTCTTCTAGAAGTAGCCCCACAGTCACACTCAGAAGTAATGACTTATGAGCTATCTAGGCATAACAGAGCCCATCAAGTTGACACATACAATTAACCATCACAGGAATTGATGTCATATAGAACAGCTCGTTTGGAGATAAATCAGTAAGTTGAGTGATTGTTGATACGTTTTACATAAGAACCCACCTACCCTGTTCTTGCAGAACAGTGTGTAAAGGAGAAATAAGAAATTCAATAAATTAAAAAATAACTTTCAGAAAACTCATACCTTAAAAGTTGGGCTCAGCTCTCTCTCTTCCGCTTTCCCTTCTCTTCTTTGTCTGAAAAAAAAATCAATCTTAAACTCGTTAAATGGGAAAGCACATGTAAGCATCTTGGAAAGAAGGGAAAGATGAGAAGGATGGAGGACAGTTGAAGGCCTGAGCAGAACGAATAAGGTTTCCTCACTGGGGGGTCAAGCCTGGCATGAGGTGTCAGAGACTCAGCAGTGAGAGAAGTTCAGGAGAGAGAGCCTCCGGGGGGCGGGGGTGGGGGTGCTCTGGTGTCAGAATTGAAGCCGAGTAAAGAAGGGCATCTCCACAGCTGCATGCCTATGTTTGTTATATCAGAACTTAATTAAATTCTAGAACATACGGGATGGGGCACAGCAGCTCAGCATCAAGTGTTGGAGTCTAGGTAGATCCGAGAGAGCATCCATTGAGGTTTTGGAGTGATCATTTGTAGGCTAAGTAGGGTAAGAACACATTTTGTAGCGTGTCAGAAGTCAAGAACATTGGGGAAGGTCTACTACACGAGGGTAATCCGATAGTGGCTGTCAGAGCCTGAATGTAAGAAAAAGGGCTGCTGTGAACAAAGACAGCTTATCAAGCTGTGTCAGAACCCAAGCAGGCTATGCAGGGTGCCTAAGGGGAAGCCTCTACCAGGGTTTCCCTGCTGCCACACATGCACAGCTTCCACCAGTCAGCATCCCACACTAGAGTGGTACATTTGTTACTTGAAAAACCTACATCAGCGCATTAGAGTGACCCAATTCCATAGTTTATATGAGATCACTCAGTGTTACACATTCTATGGGTTTAGACAAATGTATAATGGCATGTACCCACCATTACAGCATCATACAGAGAAGTTTCACTTTCCTAAAAATCATCTGTGCCCTATTCATCCCTTCCTCCTCCATACCCCCTGGCAACCATGGATCTTTTTACTGTCTCCATAGTTTTGCCTTTATCATAACGTCATACAGTTGGAATAATACAGTATAGCCTCTTCAGAATGGCTTCTTTCAAATACGCATTTGTTTCCGCTATGTATTTTCATGTCTTGGTAGCTCATTCAGTTTTAGCACCGAATAATATTCCATTGTTTAGATGTACCACAGTCTGTTTATACATTCATCTAGTGGAGAAGTCTTGTTTTTTTCCAAGTCTTGTCAGTTATAATGCATATAATAAGTTTTTGCAGGCCTTTGTATAGACATAAGTTTTTGTTTCATTTGTATGAAAACCAAGGACTGCAAGTGCTGAATTGCACAGTGGATATTTTTATTGGCTCATTTAAGTCCTTGATGTGGTTAAAGCAGCAACAACTCTATCCTCATTAGGTTACTCGACTGTCTCTTTCTACATCTCAAACATCTTCTGATATTCATTGGAAGGTTATTTTACTAGGATTTAAACTGTAACTGATCAGTTATAAGTACAGAGGTAAATTATTACAACTCCAGTAGAGCATATTTATAGACAATAATTTTACTAAAGTCCATCACCTTCTGACAGTCTCTTATTGTATTTTTTTTCCTTTACTTTATGGATCAGGAAATGAAATATATAATACATGTTTGTACAGTTGAAATTTGATCTTGATAAATGAGTACCTACCAAAATATATAATTGATTTAAAACAAAGGTTGGCAAACCTTTTTTATCTAAAGTAATAGACAGTAAATTCACATTAACTCGAAAATATATAAAACTTTATACATAATTTTCCTAGCTTTTGCATACTTGAGAGTTAATACAGCAATGCGGATACTGCAAACTTTGGACTTGAGTAGACATGAAATTTAATATCTATGTCCTTAACAAAATTTGTAAATTTGTTTTACCTACAAAGTTGAAACAAATATTTTGTTCTTTATGGTATTACACTTATGATTTAATGGAGTAATACGTTCCAAAAAATCTAGCAAAATAATGATACTAATGCTGCCTCTCATATCTGACATTATTGTGTGACTTTACTTCCTCTTGTGCTTATTATAGTTATTTGTCCCACCTCCCTTTGCTTTTTTACAATGACTCAATTTTTGTAAAACTCATGCCTACCTTTCTTCCTCTTTTCCAATTCAATTATCTCCTTCTTATCTCCCTTAAAATTTCAGATGTATAGCTGTTCCTTTACATATGTGATACAAAGGGGCTATTTTCTTAAGAGTCAAAAGTGTAATATGAGATATGAAATCCTGGAAGAAAGTGTGAGAATGCCACCTTTTACCTTACGTGATGAGAAAGTACAAGCATAAAAAATTCATGATTGAAAATGAGAAGTTAATGACTAAATTGCCTGAGGATAAAGAGAAAGTAATTTGGCAGATAAGAAATTTATTGTGTTTTCAAAAATAAAGCCCTTATAACAGTCAATTATGCTTATGTAAGTACCTTGAATTTTGTGAATTGAAAAACAACATTATATTACTGTCATAAAATATTAAAGAGTATAAAAGATAGAAAATTAACTTTGTAGTCAATATGGAGAGACTCCATGTCCCGCAGGAAGCACTAACATTGAAGAATGCATTAATTGGGAGCAGAAAGATGGGGCAAGAAAGAAGTTATCTCTATATTGTAATTTACTGGAATATATCTCAATAGATGTTTGAAGTTATTATTAAGTAAAATTAAGAACTTCCAACCGAGATGGCAGAGTAGAAGATACTAGTCTTCATTCTTTCACCAAAACAAATATAGACATCCATTCACAAACCAAAATAGCCCAAAGTTCCCTGGTGGTCTAGTGGTTAGGATTCGGTGCTCTCTCTCTCCCAAAATAGCCCAGAGAGAGCTTGAGGATCCATTTAAAAATTTACATTAACACAGTAGAGCAATATAATAGAGAATATTTACATAAAAAGAGTCGTTAGTGAGGTCAGCATACCTGAGATACCAGGAGATGAGTAGAAATGAAGAAAAAAGACAGAAGCATCAGTTTCAGCCACACAGTAGGAAAAACCATAATCTCCAGTTGCCTGCTCCACAGAGGGCACTGGCATATCTTGCCATTGTAGTAACCAACAGTCATTTCCTTTAGGAACTGTAGAGAGGCATATGTGGTTGCATCTCACTCTCCCTCAAGAAGCAGCCACCTTTGAGCTCCTTTGGGAAAAGAGACATCTTCTATCTTAAACCCATCTGTGCCCTGACCCCAGAGCCACTACTTCTGTATAAGGGTCCATATCCAAGCCCGGGCTTTATGGCTACACTGGGACTACCCACATCTCGGGCAAAAAAGCCATCATGAAATGAGCTAATTACTCTAGGCCCTAGAGACAAGCCCTCACTGTACATGCCCTCACTCCAGGCAGTGGTTCAGCTGCCATAGACAGGAGACTCTGCCCTGACACCAGAGCTACTCTAATTTTGCACATCCTGAGTTCTCATTCTTCATTCCCTGGTTACTGTACAATCATTCATGCTTTGCATACCATTACTAACATTGCAACAGAGGTGTCTGTGCCTTGGGCATCAATGTCATTACTGCCCTGGATCCTACAGCTATGTGTGCGTCAAGCATCAGCTCCATGGACTCTCCCCAGGTGTCACTCAACAGACACCAAAGACATCCAGCACTGCAAGCAAGCTCACAAGCCAGACAGTGTCAGGAGGGAACCACTGAGCCACAACATCCCAGTGGAAGTAAGAGAGAGCAGGAGAACCTTAGCAGTCATCACTACTGAAGACCTCATTAATCTCCACTGCCATTTTACCATACAAAACATTGGCTACTGAGGAAGCCTGCAATCTTTGTTAACACCAACCTCAGCTGACAGTGCTGCACAAAGATTTATGGCAGGAATGCTCACTGGTGCCAGAACTCAGCAAGCAACCTTGCATCCTGCCAAGGGAAAGGTCTTTTCACAGTGAAACTACCTTGTAAAGTCTGTAAGATGTAACTATTCTACCAAATGTGCAGACGTCAACATTAGTCAACAAGAACCATGAAAAACCAAGGAGTCATAACATCATGAATAGAATTTATTAAACTCTCAGTAGCTGATTCCAAAGAAATGAAAATATACAAACTGTCTGACAAAAAACTCAAAATAATTGTTTAAAGAAAGTAGAAAGAAATAATTCAATAAAAAAAGGAAAACATTAAATGACTAAAACAATGAATTTCATAGAGTAGTAAAACATAAAATAAATTAAACTGAAATTCGGGACATAAAAAATACAATGAATAAAATGAAATATGCAATAAAGAGCATCAACAGCAGAAATTATCAAGTAGAAGAAAGAATTTGTGAACTCAGAGACAGGTTATTTGAAAATATTCAGTCAGAAGAGAAAAAGAAAAAGAAATAAAAAATTCTTATGGGATTTATGATGCACCATTGAGATATTAGAATGATAAGGTGCTCTAGAAGGATAAAAGAGAGATAAAAGGTAGACAGCTTATTTAAAGAAGTAATAGTAAAAACCTTTCCAAATCTGAGGACATATACAAATATTCAGGTCCACAAACATCAAAAGTCTTTAATTAGATTTAATCCAAACAAAAATACACCAACAAACATTATGATCAAACTGTCAACAGGCCAAGAAAAAGAAAGGCCCTAAAAGGAGCAAGAGAAAAGAAGCAAATCACATAAAAGGGAGTTCTAATAAGGCTGGTATCAAATTTCACAGTAGAAATGTTAGAAGTCTAGTTGAGGGCGAGATAATATATTCAAGGTGCTGAAGTAAAACAACTTCCAACCACAAATACTGTACCCAGCAAAGCTGTTCTTCAAAAATGAAGGACATTTTTAGGATGAATTAAGAATTCATCACCATCTTATCTTTCTTGTAAGAAATGCTAAGGGAGTTCTTCAAGCTGAAAGAAATGGACAATAATTAGTAACATGAAATCGTGAAACTGTACAAGGTAAATGCACAGTCAAATTTGGAATACTTTAATGCTGTAATGGTGATGTATAAATTCCTAATATCTTTAGTATGAAGGTTAGAAGAAAAAGCTATTAAAATAATAATAGCTGTAATAATTTATTAAGGGATAAATGACACAAATGAATGTAAATTGTGATATCAAGGAAATGAAACATGGAAGGAGTGGAGTAAAAGTGAAAAGTTACCTTCTGTTATTAAAATTAAGTTGTTATCAGCTTAAAATATCCTGGTATAACTATGAAAAAAGCTCCATTTTAATAACAAAGCAAAACCTATGGTAGATACACAAAAGATTAAAAAGTAAAAAAATAATGCATACCATTAGAGGAAATTATTCAATCACAAAGGAAGATAGCAAGAGAAGAAGAAAGGAACAAACGATTCAGAAAACAACTGGAAAAAAAATTATAAAGCAGTAGTAAGTTCTTACCTGTCAATAATTACCTTGCAGGTAAACTAATTTTTTCAATCAAAAGACATAGGGTGCCTGAAAAGATTAAAAAACAGGACCCAACTATATGCTGCCTACAAGAAGTTCACTTCATCTTTAAGGCCATACATAGGTTGAAAGTAAAAGGCTGGAAAAATGGTATTCCACACAAATCGAAACAAAAAGAAACCAGGGGAAGCTCTACATATATCAAGTAAAATAGACTTTAAGTCAAAAACTGTAAAAAGAGACAAAGAAAGTAATTACATAATGATAAAGAGGTCAATTCATCAAAAGAATAATAAAATTTTGAGTATACACACACCCAATATTGGAGTACCTAAATATTTAGCAGGTTCTAATAGATCCAGAAGGAGAGACAGACTGCAGTACAGTAATAGTAGGAAACTTTAATATTCTATTTTCAGCAATGGACAGATCAACCAGACAGAAAATTCAATAAGAAAACACTAGACTTTACTACACTTTAGTTCAAATGAACCTAACAGCATATAGGAGGGTAATTCAAAAAGTTTATGGAAAAAAAATTGTATTATCTTTCAATTCTACTTTGTACAGATCATTCAATCCTACAGCAGCAGAATACATATTCTTGTTAAGCATACACAGAACATTCTCCATGACTGATCATTTGTTAGCCAAAAAACAAGTCTTAACAAATTTAAAATGATTAAATTGATATCACATATATTTTCTGTCCACAATAATATGAAACTAGAATTAAATAATGTTATTTCAAAAATTTCGCAAATGTGTGGAAATTGAACAACATTTTTATAAACCACCAATGGATCAAAGAAATTAAAAGGGAAATTAAGAAAAAAAAATCTTGAGACAAACAAAAATAGAAATACAACACACCAAAACCTATGGGATAAAGCAAAAGCAGCTCTAAGAGGGAGGTTTATAACAATAAAAACTTATGTCAAAAAGAAAGGATTCAAATAGACAACCTAATATTACATATTGCTGTGGACTGAATGTCCCCCCCAAACCAATTGAAGTTTGAATTGTGTCCCCCAAGCTTTATGTACTAGAAATTTGGCCCCCACTGTGACTGTTGGGAGGTGGGAAGTCTGATTATGGTAATAGGAAGGTGGGGACCTGAAGAGGTGATTAGATTCTGAGGACCAGGCCTAGTGAATGGATTAATAATGGTGGTCATGAGTATGGTTCAGAGGGCTTTAAAAGGAGAGCACGACGAACTATCTCTCTCTTTGCTCCACCAGTTTCGGCCATGTGAGACCCCAGGGTCACTGTCACTACCACCATTTGCAACAACACAGATAAACCTGGAGGACATCATATTAAAAGCCGGGCACAAAAAGACAAATACTGCATGATCTCACACTTATATGTGGTGCGTAAAAAAGTCAAACTCATAAACAAAGGATAAATGGTGGTTACCAGAGGCTGGAGGGTGAGAGGTTTAGGAAAATATTAGTCAAAGGACACAAAATTTCCTTTATTTAGAAGGAATACGTTTAAAAGATCTATTGTATATCATGGTGATTAGTTAATAAAAATATATTGTTGTTGGGTGGCAGCTACCTTCCTGGCACAGATGGTTGCTACACCTAATGGCGACTGCTTGTTCCCTTCTTCGTTTTTCACACATGCTCAGGATGGCGCCTGGAGGATGTAAAGGGGGAGTGACTATGGTGTCGGGTAAAACCTCACCCCATTTACGGGGCTTAGCATCATTGGTGCAGAGAGCCTTCCGGGCTCGTGGACACTTCATGATCTTTACTGTAAGCATAGGCAGGAGCCATGCATGCACGCATGACCTATAGGGTGATTGGCTTGTTAGGTGGAGACCCCCCCAGAATCCCCCGCCCATTTAGCCCATTTATGCATAAATATGTAGGCTTTGAGTTGAATAAACGGAACTGCTTGACAGAACCCCCACCGCATCTGAGTGTTCCTTTGTGAGCCGGGTCGGGCCGGTGGCTGCACTTGCCTGTCTCCTGGGCTCTCCCGCCCGCTCCCTCTGGCACCGGGAGGAGGAGGCAGGGAGTCGTCTTCAGTCTCGTTCCCTTGAGCCGAGCGCGGTTTAGCTAGTTGTCGGGGGGGCCGGTGCGGATGCCGACTCCCCCACTCCCCGACCTATTGTGTATTTGTACGTTGTATTGATAAGAGGGGAGATTTTATGTGTTCTCGCCACAAAAATGTGGTAAGTTTGTGAGGTAATGGATATGTTAAACAGCTTGAGTTGGCCATTCCACAATGCACACATGCATCGAAATCTCATGTTGCACACCATATATACACACATTTTTTCCTTGTCAATTAAAACAAATGAAAAATAAACTCACATTTCAAAAACATAATGAGAAAAACAAGCAATGATACATGACAGGGATCAGTAAATTATACAACTCAAGGATCAAATTGAGGCACATTTTAAATGGCTGTAAAGAGAAAGAAGCAGCAGCAGCATCAGGGACAGAAACCATATGTAGTGTGCAAAGCCTAAAATATTTACTCTCCAGCTCTTTACAGAAAAAATTTGCTGAAGTGAATATACAACATCTATCTCCTTGCAGAAAAAGCGTGCTGAACTGAATATACTACATCTATTTTTAATTATATTTAATTTTTTCTATTTATGTGAATTTTACAAACAAAATCTTATAACTCATTTTTACTTTTAATAAATGACACAGGAAGGGGAAATAATAATTGCTTTACTATGTTTAAATATCATTATTTTTATATTTTAGTTAAAATAGGAGAGAACTGTCAGTTTAATCTTGGGGCAGAGAGGTAGGTTAACAGCAGGAATCAGATGGGTTGGCCTCAAAGGCTATGAATAATGGAAGACAGAGTTGGGTGGAAGTAGAAAAACAAAAAGCTAAGGTTTCATTATTTACTAGATGTCAGGGACAACAAGATAATGAAATTGCACATGTTCTGGCATGCACACATACACATGTGCCCACGAGTAGAATCAAGCATAACAGATACTCAATAAATATTTCTTAAACAAATATCATCATTTTATATATTGCAGTTAAGAATAAACTTTGAAATAGATTGTTTAGTTTTGGTTAAAACCAGTGACACAAGTAACTTGCTATAATAAAAAAATGACTTACCATTAATATTAATTCATATATTTATGATTTTTTATCTACATTAGTTGGACATTAGATTTTGTGGAATTAATTATGTAACATGAATTATTTGCAAAATAGAAACCAGCAACCTACGAGTTTGCACTGAGCCTCCTTCAGGATGCAGTTTCACTTGTGATGAGCTTAGTGACAAGTGGATGAACATTACAGAAAAGTTCAAGAATCCTGCTTATCCCCACAGAGATTCTATCATGACAACAACAAACACAACAACAATATCTACTAAGTGTTCATTATGTGCTGGACCAGTTATAAGGGTTTTATGTAGATTCTATAAGAGCTTTGTATAGGTTATCACTGATCAAACGTGAAATGAAATTATGTAGCAGAAGGTACACACCATGATTGCAGAAAATGTTGTGTAGGAAAATCATTTTAGCAATATAAGAAAAAACTTTTCTTTAAGCCCGCTAATGTTGGCTGATGCATCTTCTGGAGAATATTTAGACTTTAAGCTACCATATTTTCCATAAGCAATGCCAAATTTCAATACTCTTTTAAAATCATTTTCTCATAAGAGTATTGTGACAAATGAGCTTTCAAGGAGTATGGTTAGCTTCTTGGCATGAGTTTTCCAAACTACGTCACTCAAATTTATTCAGAGCCCCTGTGCCAATGGCAACTCTGAAAGAAGTTTTACAAATGTATGTTCTGATGCCAGTTATTATCATAAGGTTTGTTGTAAACAGTTTATCCTCTAAAGAATTGTAAAATATTAATATACTATAACTATTTCAGATTTAGGAAAGATGAAATTCAATCATATTTTTAGTAAAAATAGATACTTTTAAGATTAATTCGTCCTTAATATACTTTGCTATTGACATTTTCCCTGGAGTCAAATATATTTCATAATGTCGTAAATCCACAGGAAATTATACTGATTGTCTATATTCTTATATCAAACAAAGGGAGGAATATATTATGTTTTGAAATACTACTTCAATATGATCATTTTAAATAGTCGTTAGTTTGCAGGGCCATGTCATTTGGTAGTCTGGTGGTAAAGAAAATTTACTAGAAAATACCCCTCAAAGAAACTCAGCTTCTTTTGACTTATTTCAAGTGATTCACTTTCTTTGTTCACTCATATGTTGAAAATTAGAAAATATTTAAAAATAGGCATATTTTTAATTAACAAATTAACTACCAGTGCCAGTTAGTGTTACTATATCTCAAGTCCAAAAGCCCACCCTTCTAAACTCTGCTTGTGGTGTTGGGGTACATAATCTGCCAGCCATGTGTCTCCGTTGCCAGTGAGGGAGGTGTCTATAAGGGTCCATCTAGAAAAGTGCTCTGGAAATTTGGGAGAAGGGAGAAATGGACTTGCCCCTTCCTGGTGCCATGCTGGTCCTGCCAACATCAATTCATCAATGGCCTGGCAGAGGCATTTAGGTCCAGAATCCAGTTTTTCTTCTGTTCCCCATAATCAGCTTTGATGTGTTCCCTTATATGTGGCAACACCAGGACTGCAATGCTCCCTCCTTAATAGTCCAGCAGTGCAGCCTCCACCACATTTAGGAGGTATCAGCACCAGCTGGCCGCACTCCCAGTTCAGTGGTTCTAGTCTCAGCTCCACAGAACCTCTCCTCCAAGCTTTTAAGTTCTAATGACACAAATTCTTGCCTTTGTTTGCTAAATGAGTTCTAGAAACACTATCCATGTGTTGCCCCAAATTCCCTTTTCCTGTTCAGTTGCTAACAATGAGTTCTTTGTATTCATTCCCCTCTGTAAAAATAAATGGTGTAGATCCTGTTTTCCTTACTAAATTGTGGCTTGTATCACCTTTGATTAAGGACTTGACTTGTCTTATTAAATGTATAAACAGTTCTTTTTGACTGCTAAGTTAAAATTAAAGCAGAAGAAAAAATAACTTGTTTTTCTTAGCTTTCTTTCCAGTTTATATAGTAATGGGTGGTAAATGATCATTAAATAGAAAGTAAAAGAAAAAGGAAAGACTTGATATATTTCTACACTGCCATTTCTCAGTTCATAAAATATCTATGTATTAAATTGTTATGTGTTAATACTTTAAGACATAAATTATAAATATGCTGGTCAGCATTCACCAAACATTAAAAAATCATTATTTAATGATGCCTGGAATACAGTACCTGCGTGTATAGGAAGATTGACAAAATAAATAGGTTACATGACAAAAATACATTGAGGTTTAAGATGTTTTGTTTTAGGGCAATATACATATGTATGATGAGGGTGTGTAAGATAAAGACAATTTTGAAGGAAATTCATTAAATCACATTATTTATTAAATGAACAAACAAACAAGCAAATGTTTGTCTCTGTCTTTACCTGTTCTAGAAAAAAAAAAAAAACAGGACAATTTGATAGTTTTTTCTAAATTCTTTGTCAAAATGATCAGTGCTAGGAATATAAGGCCTGTGTATTAGGTTATGTGTGTGGAGTCTTGACTCCCCAAAAGACAGTGGTAAAGATTAACCCTGCTCTTTTTTGTTTTTCTGGATTAGTAATTACCAGGGAAATCAGTGTTCCAGCAATTCCTATTAGAATAAAAATAATATATTCCAACACATACTTTCTCTATTACTGCCCCAGTTAAATACCATGTCTTTAATAGCAAAGGAATAGAAAAAGATGGGGGAGAGGGGGAGGTGGAAAGAAGAGTATTCCATGTTTCCTATTTTTCATGATTGCATTCCTATGCTTTTGATTATGGGCAACTAAAATCTGATCGCCCTCTTGCAAATTGGAAAGCAAATTAAGTATATGAGCAGTTGTTAAGATACTGTTTTTTCTGCAGTTCAGATCTAACTATGATTATCTTTTACAGCATGTATAAATTTCTATCTTAAAATCCTTAAAGTTTTTTTTTTTTTTTAAGGGAAGTAATTTGTTTGAAGCTAAAATCATTTAGTTCATTATTAATCAAGATATTCTCTTTTCTAGATTTTCTGTCAATTTTAATTTAAAGAGCGTTTACACTTAATAACTTGCTTGTATATTTGTTTAGGATTTTAACTTCAAATAAAGTCTGTAGAGCAAACATTCACTGTTGACTAAAGGAGGGTTAAATTTTACATTCTTCAGGTAATCTTAATTTGAAATATTTAAAAATATCTAGGAATCATGAAGTGTATGACTAAAAGTGAGCAATTGTGAATTGAGTGAATTTTCATCTAAAACATTTCCTATCTGCTTCCTATATGTTCAAATAAAAAATAATTGTTTAAATATGTATGTGTCAAGTAGCTAAACCAACCTAAGGCATAAAAATCAAGAAAATGGTCCTATGAATATTTTTTCTAATTAAAAATATCAAACTAGCATAAAAATATAAATAATTATTTCTTTGTTTAGCAATAATATAAAATATGAACACAGAAATTTAGCATAATTACAATTTTTTTCATTTTATTTTGATTTTAAATTGTCTTATTGGTTCTCAAAAAAATGTTTAACAGTTTTTCACTAAAGCTTTGAAACGTTCTTAGTTCACAAGTTGCTTTCAGACTTTAGTACTACAAATTAACACAGGTTTGCATGAAAAGTGCATAACACACGTAAATGTAAAATATAAGATTTTAATATTCTACCGAGAAATACTGACAGATTATTGCTTTAATATCATAAAATTATCTTTATTCCTTATAGGGAAAATAAAAGCCTGAAGAGATAAATACTTTATTTTGATTTTGCTCCATATGGCTTAAATTTAAAATTAAAGGATGCTTTGATCTTGGTCTTTAAACATTGACAACTCACCTGACAGTCTCCTCCACAAAGTAGGCAGCTGAAAATAGCCTAAAACTGACAATTATACTTGTTTCTAGATTTTGTTTTTACTAATTTGACTAACTTTCTGTTTATGTTTGCCTTGTAATTAGATTATTGAGTTTTCTTATAGTCTCAATATTTTCATCTGCTCTGGTGCTTTTAGTGACCCAGTTAAACCTGCTTGCTTAAGACACAAAGAAGGAAGGATAAATGACAGAGACTCAGGAAGGGAAATTGTTTTTAATGGTTTCTTTCTATTTTGTTAATTTTCTTCAAATTGTAAGCTCCAACTACAGCCACGCATTACAGGTTCTAGGTATGCTACTAACTCCAAGCTTCCTAACCTAATAAAAACTGAATAATCTCCCTTGGCCTCTGGTTATTCATCTTTAATATAAGGCATCTAGATTAAATCTGCTCTATTTTCTTAGAATTCGAATGTACCTATATTTGAACATAACTCTTTGTAAAATATAATTTGTATTTAATTAGTTGAGGTCCACTCTGAATTGCCAGAATTCCTGCTATGTTATTCCTATTTAAATTAATCTTTACCTTTTTATTTAAGAGAAGTAAAAGACAATTTGAACAGAGAAGTTTTTCAATAGAAACTAGGACGTTTATTTTCTAACAATGTTTTGGTGACAGGTGCGCTATTGGGGTAGTATGAATTTAAGGCCTTGAAAGGAAGCATTGGAATTTAAATGTGCTTCAGTTGGGAGTGAGTATATGGTTTAAATGGTTTGAAGAATGTAAAGACTAGACGATCTATGGGGCCAGCTGGCTAGCTGAACATTGCAGCAATAATCCTTCAATGGATGTTGAGACCCTGGACTGAAATGGGGAGTGGAATTTATCATGAGATTATGGAACTCCAACATTGAAATGAAGTAGAGAGAAGCAATACATAATCTAATGGGATTTTCATCTTGAAGTAGAAAAAGGCAGAGGTGGAAAACAGGTACGAAAAACTGTTTTGATTAAAAAAGAATAATATTGTCATAGGTACATACTGAAATGAGAATGAGAAAACCAAATGAGATCACTGGGTTTAAAGTGGGTTTAGACTCATACACATCTATACGTAGATGTGGGAAGTTGTCATTCACTGATTTCCAGCTAGATCTCCTTATATACTCAATTCTTAATATCATCTTCCATTACAGCATCTATAAATTTATCTCTATTTTGAAATCCTTATGGATTTTATTTTTAAATAAGGTCATTGGTTGTGGCCAAAATTGATCAATTAGTTAATAAAGACACCTTTCTGTAGATTTGATTAGATTGTTAATAAATAATATACTTTGCTCTTAAGGAGTAGACATTTGTTTTAATGCTAATGATATAGCTGATATTTAGAGAAATGAATTCCAAAGGATTAAGAAAAAGCACCACTTTTGTACATTTAGTATGAAAAAGACGAGTTCTACACCTGAAGCCATTCATAGTTGAACCCTATTTACACTTTTAAGCTTCACTTTAAAATAACTACATGTCACATAGTTTAAAGTGGCTTTCTCATCACAGTACGGTCATTTTTTAAATTCAATTTGCATCAACATAATTCCAACTGAATTTAAATTGTCAGGGCTTTACATACTGTACATTTCTCACAGAGTGAAAATTTTATCTGAAAATGATAAAGAGTAGATCACATTAAGTCAATGATCACATATGGAAATAAATTCAATTTAATTTCAAAATGCAATACCAGCAAGATTTCAAGATAATTTAATTAAACTGTGATGGATTTAAATTTGCAGTATCTATTACCTAAAATTATTTGCTTAGTCAACTAAACTTGCATATAAATGCACAAACATGTAAGTTTTTTCCTATGAAAAGTCCAGTCAGCCAAATATGCAATATGCAAAGACGTATCAAATCAAAATTAGTCATATATAGTTGATCAAATTTTATATTTCTGATAAAATCAATTAGTTCAGGCAGTAATTGATTTGTAATCTGGATATGCATAGATTCTGAAAAAATATAGTATTATAGCATATATTGTTTAGATATTGTGGGGGAAATAGAATAATTTAGTCAGGCTCCCACGGCTCAGGTCTGGCTGGGGGGTAGAGCAGCACATTTCTTGTAAACAAGTTGTGTGGGTGGAGTTAGTGTGCATGTGTGCCAATGTATCTTTTTAGTTTTGTAGCTAGTGTGTGTTCTGCAGTTTGTGAAGCAGGCTCACAGCACAGAGCTCGTGTCTAAAAATAGAGCATGTTTACTCTGCTGGTGGTTGCTCAGTGTCAGTTTTTCTTTGGACCTTGCCAGTAGCAGTTGAGTTTCTGAGTTTCTCCTTTGTACTGCCCAGCTCCTAGATGTGTGTGTGCTGATAAAGACTATTCCTTCTTCAACCAAGGCTCCAAGGCCTTTTTGCCAGTTACCTAGCTCATAGACCTGCATGTAAAGGGTTTGTGAACGGGCTGGAGGGGTCTGTGAGCTTCAGATGTTAGCCCTAGCTCTACAGATATAAATGTGAAAAATAGATTAACTGACGTGTTACATCTTAAAGATTTTTAAATAGGGATTAATGAAGTCAATAATGTAAGGAATTATCAATGCATATTTTTAAAACAATGTTTAAACCTCAAATTTTTTTTTTCATTATAACACACTAATAAAAATAACAGATTACAAAATTGTTTTGCTATGATCCAGGTATATCTATATCTCACAAAATTGTTCTCTGTGCTTCTTTCTCAAAGAGAAAAAAAAATTAGAGTCAATCCTGAAAAGATGGCATCTTGTTACCAATTCTCTGAAGTCCTCAACTTATCAGCTTTACTCAACATATCTCTGGAATAGTAGGTAAACCGGGAATCTGTAGTAAATATTTGAGTTGTGGACTCTATTAAAATATAGGGAAAATCAGAGCAAGCAGCCTTTGTGACATAATATCTAACTTGTGGACTCAGATTTCTCACCTGAGAGTATGTCTAAATCACCTCAGGAAAGAGCTGTACCAGCATACTTGTGTGACATACGGAAGCCTTCCTGACTCTCTGATCTTTGAGAAAACAGAAGCAATCTGAATTTGTAGGTGAAGTTGTGCCTAGATAGAATGGTTAGGGGAAAACTCTTCTTGCATCTGGAGTAAACTGCTGGCAGGGAGAATGTTTTCCCATGTGTATGAGTGTAAACAGAAGGTCAATAAGAGCAGAAGCTACTTTAATTAATAATTATTTGCATGTAGCACCTCAGCAGCTTGACTGGACTATAGAGAGAATATAATATCATAAAGAAGAAAAGAAAAGTAATAAAACATAAATCAGGAATCAAAGGCTGATGGCAGCACTGAAAGCCTTGATCACGTACCTCATGTTGAAGTGACACTAATAGACAAGTCAGATTGGAAAATGAGCAACAAAATAACAAAACTCTGCAAAATCCAACTGTAGTGCTGATAACATCAAGGTCAAGGTTTGGATCTCTATATCAGCCAGACACAAACAAACAAAATAAACAAAGCAAAGTCCAATTGGAGTGCACATACATGTGTGCACACATACACATACACTCACACACACACCACAAAGATTGAATAATTTTTTAACTAAACACACATTTCATATATAAAATATTATTAGGTGCATCAAAAAATATCCACCTTTGAAAACAAACTAATTGCTTAGAAGATGAAGAAATATGTAATAACAATGATAATTTAGAATAAGTAAAATAATCAAATAAAATATTAAGATATATGAAGGCAAGATGCAGGTGATATAATATGTAAATTATAAGAGTTCCAGAGTATAATTTCTCTTACCTGAATAAAGATTTAAATCTACCCATTGAAGGACTCATGGTAATCCAGGGTAAATAAAGAAAAATTAAAAAGTAATAGTTAAATCCTTAACTTATAAAGAGAAAATTTTAAAAAAAAAAATGTTACAAAGTCCAAGACCTATATAGACAAGCTACCATAAAACTAGACCTAGAATTTAGGTGTTAACACTGTTAACATAGTCCATAAGTAAAAAATCACAGTGCTGAAAATATTATGATTTTAATCTCTTGTCAAATGGTTACTAAATATTTTCTCCATCCTGTGGTTGCATCTTCACTCTGTTGATTATCTTTTGTTGGGCAGAGCTTTTCATTCTGATGTGATCCTCTATGCCTGTTTTTGCTTTTGTTGCCTGTGCTTTAGAAGTCTTCTCTATAAAAATTTTACTGTGACCAAAAGAAATTGTTTATTTTTCAAAAAAAAACAACTTTTCTTTTAATGGAGCCTTTGTATAATTTTTTTTGTCTCTATTTCATTTAATTCTGCTCTATTCTTTATTATTTATTTTTGTCTACTAATTTTTGAATTAGATTGTTCTTGCTTTTCTAGCTCTAACATGAGCAACATTAGGTTGTTTATTTCAAATTTTTCTCCTTTTTTGATGTAAGCACTGATGGCAATAAACTTCTCTTAGTATTGCTTTCACAGTATCACATAGGTTTTGGTATGTCGTGCTTCTATTTTCACTTGTCTCAAAAAAAATTTGATATTCTGCTTAATTTCTTCTTTGATCCATTAGTTGTTCAGGATATTGTTGCTTAATTTCTATTTATTTGTACAGTTTCCAGAGTTTTTCTTGTTATTGATTTCTAGTTTTATTCTGTTTTAGTCTAAAGAGATACTAGATGTGATTTCAATTTTCAAAAATGTATTGTCTTTAATTATGGACTAACATGTGGTCTACCCTGGAGAATTATCCATGTGCTGATGAGAAGATTGTGTATAATGCAGTTGTTGAATGAAATATTCTACAAAAATATCTGTCAGTTCAGTGATGTCTATACTGCAATTTAAATCTAATGTTTCTTTTTTGAGTTTTTGTCTAGTTGATTTGTCTAAGGCTGAGACAAGGGTGTTAAAATCTACAGCTATTATTGTATTGGAATCTATCTCTCTGTCGGTCCACCGCCGGCTGACCCAAACAGCCCTAGCCTCGTTCCTTTTGGTGGGCGAGCAAATGGCCCAGATTCCCCTTTCCCTCCTGTCCCCTTTGGAAGGAGACGGGGGAAGAGAGCCGTGAAGAGAGGTGAGCACACCACCGGCCCCAAAAACAGCCCGGTTAAAGGACACTCAGATGCGGCAGCCGGTTCTGTCGAGCAGTTCTGTTTATTATCACACAAGCACTTGCTTTTAAAGGCAAATGGGGAAGGGAGGTTTTTTACATAATCTTTTCAGCTTAAAGGTCAAGGGAGCATGCATCCTGTCTCAATGCCTAGCTATTGCAACTTCAAGTGTGGAAGCGCGTATTTGGCCAATAAGGGCTAAGGCAAGGTTCCCACAGACACTCCCACCCTACTTCCTCCCAGCGCCATCTTAGGCTGCCACATTAATACGCCCTTGTGGGCCCATAATGGCGCCACTTGTAATGTCACTTAAGGTGGCGTTAGTTTTTAAAGCCCAACATCTCTCCCTTAGATCCAATAATATTTGCTTTATATATCTGAATGCTCTGATGTTGGTGCATATATATTTGCAATTGTAATATCCTCTTGCTCTATTGATCTTTTCATCATTATATAATGCCCTTATTTGTTTCTTTTTATAGTTTTGGTTTAAAGCCTATATTTTTCTGATAAAGCATGGCAATTTCTTCTTTTCTTTCTTTTTTTTTTTTTTGCTTTCTACTTGCATGGAATATCTTTTTCCATACTTTCACTCTTAGTTTATGTGTTTCTTTACAGGTGAGGTGAGTTTCTTATAGGCAGCATATGGTTCGGCCTTGTTTTTTTACTCCTTTAGGCCAGTCAATATCTTTTGAGTGGAGAATTTAATTTATTTACATTCAAGGTTGTTACTGAAAGGTAATGACTTACTTCTGACATTTTGTTGTTTTATGGTTGTTTTATAGATCCTTTGTTCCTTTCTTTTTCTCTCATTGTCTTTGCTATTTTGTGGTTTTCATAGCAATAAGACATAATTTCTCTCTTTCTCATTTATGTAACAACTCTACCAGTGAGTTTTATTTCTTCATATGTTATCTTAATAATAGTTATTGTTCTTTTGCTCCTACATGTAGGATTCCCTTGAGAATTTCTTGTAGGACTGGTCTAGGAGTCTGTTTTTATTTGTCTGGAAAAGACACTATTATTCCCTTATTTCTAAATGATAGCTTTGCTGGGTATAGTATTTTCGACTGGCAGCATTTTTCTTTCAGGACTTTGAATATATCATCCTACTTTCTTAGCCTGAAAGGTTTCAACAACAACAACAAAAAACAATCCAATTAAAAATTGAGCAAATACAAATGGCCAGCTGGTATATGAAAAAATGCTCAACATCACTAATCATCAGGAAAATGCAAATCAAAACCACAATGAGATATCATCTCACTTCAGTTAGAATGGCTATTATTAAAAAACAAAAAAATAACACATGCTGGGGAAGATGCAGAGAAAAGGGAACTCTTATACACTGTTGGTGGAAAAGAAATTAGTACAACCTTTATGAAAAACAACATTCAGGCTTTTCAAACAACTAAAAATATAATTACCATATGATCAGGCAATTCCTATGCTGGGTATTTATCCAAAGAAAAGGAAATTAGTATACCAAAAAGATATCTGCACCCTTATGTTTATTGCATCACTATTCATGAATGACTAAAATATGAGATTAACCTACATGTCCACCTACAGATGAATGGATAAAGAAAAATGATATATATGAACAATGGAATTCTGCTCAACCATGAAAAAGAATGAAATCCTGTCATTTGTGGCAGCATGGATGAGACTGGAAGACATTATATTAACTAAAATAAGTCAGGCATAGAAAGAAAATAAATATGACATGTTCTCCCTCACATGTGGGACCTAAAAAGAAAGTTATAAAGTTAAACTTTTAGAAGTAGAGAGTAGAATTATGATTACTAGAGACTGGGGAAGGGAGGAGAGAGGGAAAGAATAGGAAGAAGTTGGTTAATGGACACAATTTTACAGCTAGATAGGAAGAACAAGTTCTAGTGGTGTACAGTATTTTAGGCATCTGTGATTAACAATAATTTTTTGTTATGTTCTCAAAAGTCTATGAAAGAGTAGATAAAATGTTCTCATCACAAAAAAAGGGTAAGGTTTTACAATGATGAATATGCTAATTACCTTGATTCAATCTTCACACAATGTAAATATGTATTGAAATATAATTCTGTACCCAATAAATATCTATAATCAATGCATTTCAATAATAAATAAATTTATTTATAAAGAAAATTAGGATAAAAAGTATCTTGAAGTTTACTATGTTGGCTTACTTTTAATGGTCAAGGAAATATGTATAAAATGTTGCATGGAAAATATATATCTTTAATGTAACTGTACTTGGTTTAACAAGATGCTCACACAACAGAAAGAAACAGAGCTGGACAGTTTGAATAACCAGCAGAATTCTGTCCGTCATTTTGTGCCCACTGTGAAGCATAAGAACATTGAATAATTGGTGCCCATATTATGAATATTCTCTCTCAATTCACAGGAGACAAAGTGTCAATGTGAAAAATGTAAGAAATTTCACTTCGTTGTAATTAAAAGCCTTCTTAAACAGAAAAAGGGGCAAAGAATGTAAATTGGCCATTTTTGGAAGAAAATAGCCATAGACCAAATAAACTTATGAAATGATACTGAAAGCGTCTTTAGTTCCCAGGGATGTTCTTGTTACGTATTGCTTTTTACTCTTTAGATTCAGAATAATTAAACAGAGTGGAAACTTCCACTGCCTGTTAGGATGTGGAGTACCAGACATTCTCATGAATTCCCAGGAAATTGTGTTGCTACATTGCATTCTTGTAAACAAGCTAAAAATAAAAATGATGTATATGCATAAGTAAAAATATATTTCCATGATATTTCTCATAGTTTGTAGTTATTCCATAACAGGAAAAATTTGAATGCATATAAATAGGAATATATTTGCATAGTACTTTATCTGATGGTGTTGCAAATATTACATAGCACGTTCTATGGGCCAGGCCTTTTCTAAGCACTTATAGTTATTATTTTGTTTACTTTCCAAGCAATTTTATGAGTTAGGTAACATTATTGTCTTTATTTTACAGATGGGAAAACTGATGCAAGGATAATTTAAATAATGTATAAAAGGCCACACAAATAATAAATGGGGAGAGATTGGATGAGAATGCAGAGTCTGTTTCTAAAGTCTGTGCTCTGAAACACTCTGTGTAATTAACATATGACTAGACACTTGCACACAACCTAAAATAATGACCTAGGTCTATATTTATTGATTTGTAGAATTGTTCATAATTTTTTTTAAGTAAGAAATAAAGTTAGAGAGAAAAGTATATATATATACACAGAGAGAAAGGGAAATATGTGGATGATATGTAATCTAGGTTTTTGATATTAATTATGGGTAGGTTGAGTAGGTAAGATGGGGAAATAGTGAAGAGAGAGGTAAATAGAGTATTTCTATTTGGTTATCTTTATGTTGTTTTGAAACTTACAGTATATACAAGTTAGTTTTTTTATTATTGTTATTGAATGTGTGGTGGAGTTTAATAAAAGATTTTGTATTCAAAAATACACTCAGTTTTTTAATTGGGTTGCTTGCTTTTTCTTGTAAAGTTGTTTGAGTTCCTTGTATATTCTGGATATTAATCCTTTGTCAGATGTATATTTTGCAAATATTTTCTCCCACTCTGTTGGTTGTCTTTTAACTCTGTTAATTGTTTCTTTCGCTGTGCAGAAGCTTTTTAGTTTGATATAATCCCATTTGTTTATTTTTCCTTTGGTTGTCCGTGCTTTTGGGGTCGAATTCATGAAGTCTATGTCCAGTCCTATTTCCTGAAGTGTTTCTCCTATGTTTTCTTTAAGAAGTTTTATTGTTTCAGGGTGTATATTTAAAACCTTAATCCACTTTGAGTTGATTTTAGTATATGGTGAGAGATCATCACAGCACTCTTTACAATAGCCAAGAGTTGGAACCAGCACAAATGTCCATCATCGGATGAGTGGATACGGAAAATGTGGTACATCTACACAATGGAATACTACTCAGCTATAAAAACGAATGAAATACTGCCATTTGCAACAACATGGATGGACCTTGAGAGAATTATATTAAGTGAAACAAGTCAGGCACAGAAAGAGAAATACCACATGTTCTCACTTATTGGTGGGAGCTAAAAATTAATATATAAATTCACACACACACACACACACACACACACACAAACCGGTGGGGGGGAAGAAGATATAACAACCACAATTGCTTGAAATTGATACGAGAAGCAAACAGATTGGACATCGGTGGGGGGAGGGGGGAGGGAGGAGTGAGGGAGGTTTTGGTGAGGGGCAGCAATAATCAGCCTCAATGTATATCGACAAAATAAAATTAAAATAAATAAATAAATAAATAAAAATCAAAAAATAAATAAATTAATTAATTAATTTAAAAAAATAAAAATATGAGGAATAGGAAAAAAAAAAAAAAAAAAAAAAACCCAAATGCACACTCAGGCACATACACATAGGCACACACACACTCACATTTTTACATTTAAACAAAAAATAAAGTTGAGTTATTTTCATTACTTCCTGTGAGCTGATTTAGAAAAACTATACTCCAAATAATTTATTTAATCTCTCTCTTTAGTTCTAGACATAAAATTTCAAGTTCAGGGAATCTGACATTCTCACTGAATGTGATACCAACACTTTCTAACACATTGCTGGCCATATATTAAGCACTCAGTTAATGTTTATTTGAACCGATTTAAATTAAATATAAATTTTCATCTCCAATTGTCAAATTCATATGCAACACAGATCTGGTACCTCCTTAAATTTAATCAGTTTAGGGTGGATGCCAGCAAAACTCTGAGTAGGTGAGATGGGGGATCTGTATTTGTGACTGCTTTATCTCCCTAAAATATTATTGTCTTCAATGGGACTGGCTGTGTCTTATTCATCACATCTTGCCTGCAATAACTAGATCAATAATTTTCACAAAACTATTTTTTGTGGACAAGAACATTTTCCTTAATTAAATTGATTGATGGATGCACCTACGTATTTCTGTAGGAAGCGTAGAATGTACTTTCAATGTTCTCCACATTTAGAAAACGTGATAATCATTGAGGTTTCAATTCACTGATGAAAGCATCTAAATTTGTGAACTAAGAAAAATGTATATACACAGCAAATTAAAAGAACACCTTTGGCTTTTGTACCTTATTCCATAAGACTTCCAAAACAAATAAATTAAATAATAAATCTATTATTTCACCTTATCAGAAAGAACAGTTATCTTCTCAAATATTCTCATTATAACAACAAAACTTGTATATCAAGTAGTTGATTGACTTTTCACTCTAATGGTTCTATCTAAATGAATTTGTATAAATGCATAAATATTTCCTGACTTTAGTGAATTTTCAAATATTTTAAAAATTGTTAAATTTTTAAAATTAAAAACATATCCAATTTTTAAATTAAAAATAGATACCCTATAATAGTGGGTATTTGCTAAATATAGAATCTGTATGTTCATATTACAAACAAATAACAAAAATCTACCACAGTGCTATAAAATTTCTTTGAAGTCTAATCCTTTTTTGTAATTCCTTGTAGAAGATTATTTGAACAAGTTTATGGACAAAATAGAAGGATCCATGAGAAGACATTGAATATGATCAAGAATACTGTGAAGTAGTTATAGAACAAGCTTGGACCAATCTTTCTTTCATTCCCTTTTCACCAAATAGACCCAGTGATGGAGTTTGGATGTGTTGTCCCCTCCAAAACTCATGTGGAAATTTGATCCCCAATGTGGCAGTGTTGGAAACTGATTAAGTCATGGGGGCGGATCCCTCATGAATGGATTCATGCTCTCCCTGGGGGAGGGGGATTAATGAGTGAGTTCTCGCTCTATTAGTTCCCCCAGAGCTGATTATTTAAAGGACCCTGGCACCTTCTCTCTCTCTCTTGCTTCCTCTCACCATGTGATCTGCTTGTACCCACTGGCTGCTGCCACTTTTCCGCCATGAGTAGAAGCAGCCTGAGGCCCACGCCAGATGCAGCTGTCCCAGAATCGTAAGCCAAATAAACCTCTTTTCCTTGTAAATTACCCAGTCTCAGGTATTCTGTTATAGCAACACAAAACACTAAAACACCCAGTCAAAATGTTTCTCTAGTTTCACCTTATTATCAATGTACTTCAAATATATAAAACTGTTGGCAGTTCCTCACTGTGAATTGCTGGTTTACAGACATTTTTACTCTCTCCCTGCTTCTTAAACTGTTCATACCCATATGCGATCTGCTCCTAAATAGGGCAAAGTCCTTCTCCATTTTTTTTTTTTGACATTTTTCCATGACTCCTCTAGCCTATATCTAGTTCCAGTGTGTTTGCCTTTTGTGTTTAAATTTTTATTAATTCTACAGTTCATGGCATCTTGTATTCCTATAATTTTGCATGTGTCACACCATATTGTAAAATTATCTTTTTACTTTGGCACAATCCAAATAATTTCTGTGCTGTTGGAAGGTACAAAGTGACTTTTTAAGAGTTGCATTTGTTGCATCTGGTACAATGCTTTATGCTTACTAGGCATCAATAAAAGTGAATGGATGAAAGCTGAGGGAGATGACTAGCCTTGGGTTGCTAAAACAATAGAGATTATAGTAATTCTTCCTTGATATTAACAAAGAAAGAATTCTATAAGCAAGCTGGACCAGCAGAAAGTCAATCTCCTTCATGAAATAAGGCAACGTGAAATAAAACATTAGGTTAAACTCTTTGGGATTACACTGTGCTTTATTTAAACTTAAATTCTTTCAATTCTATTATGTGTATGTTATTTTGATGTTAAAAAAAGGTGAAAATGAAAAGAGATTTGATTGGAATTTGTAACACATCCATAGTACTCCTAAAAAATCATTTTTACTTTCTATCAGTAGATACTCAAGTAACAATCCCCATAATTTCAGTGATTAGTTCTAGGCAATTTCATTTGGGTTTGTTTGCTTAGGAATTTCTAAAATGTAATTATGTCATCTGCAAATAAAAAGTATTACTTTTTTCCAGTATGAATTTGTTTTATCTTTCTTGCCTTAATGTACTAGCTAGAACCTCAAGTATCATTTTAAATTGAAATGGTGAGAGTGACCATCCTTGCCTTCTTCCCACCATAAAGGGTGAAAACAAAGTGTTTCACCATTAACCGTTCAGTACCTGGTGGAGAAAGTTCCCTTCCATGCCCAGTTTTTTGGAGTTTGTTTATCATACGTGGTGTTGAGTTTTGTCAAATGTGTATTCTAGCTGCTTTTAAATTTCTCTGTGTCAATGCCGGTCAATAATTTAATACTGATGTGTTTTAGAGGTTTTTTTGTATATTTTTTAAGTGTAAATTTTGGTTATACTTGGTATCATGTTTGTGATTATCCTTGGAAGTCATTGAGTGAGCTTCTTCAATCTCTGGCTTTGTAATTTTGGTCAAATTTGGAAAAGGTTTAGACATTATTTTTCCAAATATGTCCTCTTCTTTTTCTCCCTCTGGGACTCAAATACACATAGTTTACACTAAAAGATAATGTCTCGTTAATGAATGAGGCTCAGTTTAAATTTTCAGTTCTTTTCTTTTTCTCTTTATCCTTCATTTTTAGTAGATTCTACTGTGATATCTTCAAGTTCATTTTTTTTTCTGCAATGTCTAATATGCTATTAATTTTCATCTAACATATTTTCTTTTTAGATAACATTTCATTTATGGAAGTTTCTATCTTCATAATATTGTCTTTTTTTTCTTTTTTTTATATTATGACCATGTTTTTCTTTAAATTCTTGTGTATACTTTCACCAGCTGCTTAAATATCCTTTTCTATTAGTTCCAGAATATGTTTCAATATTGGGTCTGTTTCTATGGACTGGGTCACTTATCTCTGGCATATCTTATCCAGTAACTTTTTTAGATGTTCAGTATCATGATACTATATTGTTAGATCTCTGGTTGTTTTTTTGTTTAATTTTGTTTTGTTTTGTATTCCCTTAGAAAGTGGGAAATTTTGTTTGGTAAGCATTTAAATTACTTTGTGATCATTTTAATCTTTTTGAGACCTTTTCTTAAGCCTTGTTATTATGGTTTTAGAGTAACCTTCACTACATGTATAGCTCATCTCTCCCACTTACGTGTGACCCCTTCAAGGTCTCCACTAAATGAACCAACTAACCATTTAGGACTATCGACTCTGGGTAATTGCAGCTGAAATATGTCTCCTCTCTCATTATCTGAACCCCCAAAATTATTGAGCTTACCAGTACACTTCCCTGCATTTTTTTTAACTGAGTTTGTAGAGTTTCTATCTGTGCATGCACGGTCTAGTGATCAGCAAACAACCCAGGGGAATGCCTAAGCAGAGGTCTGGAGCTCTTTCTCTGTGTATCATCTTCTTTTCTATAACTTTTCTCCATAACTTCCAGGCTTCTCAGCATTATATTCTGATCTCTACCTCTACTTCAGTAAAGCCACTGTGCTCTCTGTGGCTCTCCTGACACTTCATGGAAATCACCTCCAGACAACTGTATTGCTCACCTATTTTGTTCCCCCTCTGTCAAGAATCTCATTCTTCTGCTGGCTTATTGTTAATTGTAAATAAAAAAAGGTTTACACCTTTCATTGAGCTTTTTAGTTTATTATTTTTGGAGGTTAAGTGCAGTTTTTGTTACTACATCATGACTGAAAGTAGAATTCCAGGTATTATGATTTTTAAGTTTTTACAAATTTGACTGAAAAACAATATTCATCCATGTGCATACTCACCATTTAAATTCCTTCAGTTGTATATTGTCCATTAATAGTACATACGTTGACTATTTTATTGATTTATAGGAATTTTTTTAGATAGATTCCAAGTTTTTGTCATATATAAAACATAATTTGTTTTTCCTTTTCATTTTGCTTTCAGTTTTGTTCATTCTGGTTTATTTTATATGCAGACCTTCAGAAATGTTTGTTCACTCAAATCTATCAGTTTTTCTTTTGTAGATTACCTATCAAATTATATTTAAAAGGTTACCTTAAATGTTAGAGTACATAAATATAACAAAAATTTTATTCTAGCAAGTTAGCTTCATATTTAAATATGTGATTTACCTGTTATTTACTTTTGATTCATAATGTATGAAACTGATAGGTCCAACTATCTACTGACAATCCATGTTCCCAGTTCTCTATTTCCTTTCCAGGGATTATATATAGTAGTACACAGGTCATTATACTTTTATAGTATCTTTATTATATCAATTAGCATAGCTAATAATGAGATTAATAAAAAAGGGGTTATCGTTATATATTTTTTAAACACTTGGTCACTTATTTCAATATCATTTATTGAATGATTCATTCGTCCACTTCAGTAATAATGGGGTTATCATTGTTCCAAACAATTAGCCTCTTGTCACATTACAGTTTATTGAGTGATTCATCTATCCTCAATTTTGAGATATCACCTTTTCACAGAATAAATTTTCTCTCATAACAAGGTCTATGTCATTACATTTTTTTATTTATCAGTTTTTATGTCAGATGCACACTATGTTTAGCATCAAGCTTACTCAGTAGTCTTTAATATTTGTAAAGGAAAATTTGCTTTAATGTTTAATTTTTCTTGTCTATTCTTATTTCTTTATTCTACCAGATGACTTAAGAATTTTTCAGCAATTAAAAAAGAGAATGTTCACAAATGAAATTGTGAACTAATTTATGAACTAATTGGGTAGAAATTTTATCTTTGAAATATTATAGTTATATTCATGAACATATTTTTTCCCCATTTATTTAGGTCTCTTTAATTTTTTAGAGACATGCACTGATTTGTAAAACTCATGCAAAAATAATTGAGGATCATAATAATGAAGCTGAGAAAGAAAATAGTAGTATTAATGCAAAGTGATTTTTCTTTTTTCATTAGAGTCTGTTGGGATTTATATAACTGAACTAAGAACATGTGTCGAGGGTAAATGGTGTTATAAGTGAGCACTCCAGTATATTGTGAAAAAAAGACTGGAATTAATTCTTGGATCAGTATGGATAATCTGCTTCAATGTGCCTCCTATGGGTAGAGTACTGAAGTCACCACATAGTTCCATTTTGCAGGTACTGTTATTTAGTGACCTGTATCATAATCAAAGCTATAAGCATAAAGTATAAGAATTCTTGATTTTAATCACACTAGCTCACTTACAGTACTCAATCCAAAAGCATCTTCCTTGACTTTTCTTTCTTGTCCAACAGTAAAAATAAGCATTCCTTTGCACTCACTCTTTATTTATCCTCAAATTTTAAGTGCATATTCTCTAAAATTGTCAAAAGCACATATACTTAGTCAGAGTTTCTAGTTTTAATCTCTTAGTAATTCTAGGTTTGTATATCCAAATTGCCCAAACTATACATCCATCTTTATGCCCTTAAAATATCTGCAACTCCATATTCCAAAGAGAACTCAATACGATTCTCTCAGATATTTTTTGCCTTCTTGTTCTTTGATAACAGAATAAGCATTTCACGTTATCAGACAAAACATACAAAAAGTGGAAAATTCTGCTTCTTTTCCATTGCCAGCTTTCATGACTGTTTCTTCAAGTAAATTCCAGTCTTATTATCTTCCAAATTTATCCTTCTTCCATCAGTTTCATTTTCTCAGTTTAGATATTAATTGTCTTTTACTTGATCCTCTCTAATAAGTTCTAAATGGTTCCATTACTCCAAAATGATTCTGATTAAAAAAAATTTTTTTTTTCCTCCTGTGGATGCAGGAGTCTATTTCCCAGTATCCTTTGCAGTTCACTGATGTCTGGGTCAAAACAATCTGGGTATGGACTGAAATGAACTACATTATTTACAGGTGTGGTGTAAAAAACATTAAACTCATCCATGCTTTCTTCTCTTCTGCCATGGAACCAGGAACGGCATCTGATTGAGAAGGCATTGCTATGTATTGGAGGAGTGTAGTCTGACCTTCAGACTACACTGATTACTTCAGAATTTCCCTGCAAATATTTGTTTTCCCTCTGAAACATAATTATAATCAATTAAACTTTTGATTGCTCCTAAAGGCTGACATTCGTTTTTGGCTTCAACCTCCTTTTCTGTCACACCCACGAATTATCCCCATAATAATCTACACTTAATGCCTAACATGGTCTGAATTTTTAATATTGGTGATAAAACTCAAGTTTCTCCTTTGGCCTGAAATATTTAAAAATGTGAAATATTTCACCTTTATTTTTTTCTTATAACTTAGTCTTAATAATTTTAGTTATCTAGTCTCCATTGATTACTACAGTACGTTCTCCTTTTGGTTGTCAAGTAAAAAATCATAATTTCATTACTGGTGAAGAGAAAAATGATTCTGATAAAAAAATATATATATATATATATTTCCCCTTGCAGATTCAGGAGTCTATTTTCCCAATATCCTTTGCAGTTGAGCCACATGTCTGGGTCAAAACAATCTGGGTGTGGATTGAAATGATTTATATCATTTATAGGTGTGGTGTATAAACATTTAAAATGCATCCATGCCTTTTTCTCCTTTTCTGTGTGACAGGAATGGCCTCTGATTGAGATGGAATTGCTACAAATGGAAGAAAGTAGTCTGACCCTCATCAGACTTGGAAACAATAAACATTTCTTTGAATGAAAGGTAAATAGTGGATTCATTTTTCTTTACCATGCTTAAGACCCCCAAAGATCTCAAACTGCCAATTCACACACAAGTCCTACTTTCAGAAAAGTGCAAATTATCTATCTTACTATATGTTTACAAAGAATGCTAGTCTGACAAACTGTTAATAGACTTTACATGAGAAAATGTTTGAAAGTTGATGATAGGTAAGGATTGACTTCCTAAAGCTTAAAGATTTCTTTAGCGTACAAGCTCTGATATTTTCAAAATACATTTAAAATCTCTAATAGAGGCTTCCTTTGAACTGTGTTATCAAGGGGAGATCTTAGGACAAGTGTCATATGAAGTTCAATGTAGGAAATGCTTTTTTGTATCAATTTTCCCTCTTAACTGTGTATTCCTCTCCTGTTAAGTTTAGCTTTTCACTCACTTAGAAATATTTCTTTGTAGACAAACTCCTCTGGTGATAATATTCAAGTGATTTTTTAATGAAACTCTTCATAATTAAGATATTATACCAGATTTAGCCAAATATTGTATACCTCCAATTCTTGAAAGCATAAACAAATTTATGTTCATTTTATTAATAGTGTTACTCTTAATAGAAGTCAAAATTATTTTTGAATACTAAATATTATGGAATATTGTTGTTTATGATTAATTTTGTTTAGAGGGATTTTTATAAGAGAAGCTTTTTAAGAGAATTTATATTCTTTTATAAGAGAATTTTATTTTATTATACTTGCAGGGGAATAATTATAATGATCATGTAAAAATAACATTAATCTTAAAAATTTGGGCAATGTGTTTTTCTAGCTATGCTTACTTACTGTTTAAATATGACTATTTCTCTAAAGGAAAGGAAATAGCTTGATAATTATTTTTGTTCTTGTTAAAACACAAAATTGCAAGTATTTTTTAATATTCCATTTCTCTGCCTCTAGCTGGTTTTTAGCTATACTTTTTTGTTTTATTTATTTTTTAATAATTACTCTAGAGCTTGCAGTATGCACTCAACTTATGATCTACCCTGAATTTATGTTACATCACTTCACATGTACTACACAATTTGATTGTGAAATGCCTAACTTAAAAAGCATACTTCCATTTTCTTCCTCCCATTTTATTGCCGTACATTTTACTCAAATATATGTTATAAATAAGATTTTTATTGATTTAAATACTAGTAATGTTTTGAAAAAATAAAGAAAATTTTTAAAAAGTATTTTATTCCTACCCTATGTATATCATTTCCAGCAATTTTCAATTCTTTTGTATATCCAAGTTTCCTTCTGGTACCATTTTCTTTTAGATTAAAGAACTTCATTTAACATTTCTTGGAAGGCTGATCTTCTGCTATCAAATTCTCTCAGTTTTTATATTTTTATATGAAATGCTATATACTTTAAAGTACTAAATAGCATTCTAATGTTTTAGGGTTTGTATTTTTCTATTATTTCAGATGGGAAGCCATCAGTAATTCTAAACATTAATTTTCATGTAAAATTCACCCTCTCCTTTCTGGTTGCTTTTAATGTTTTCTTTCCCCTTGAACTTTAGTTTTCAGCAATTTGACTATGAAATGACTTGCTTAGGGTTTATTGAAATTCTTCCATCTTTAAATTTATAGGTTTTGTTATTAGTTGGAAAATTATCAGCCATTATAACTTCATATATTTGTAATTCAATCTTCTTATTTACTTCTGAGATTATTCTCACATATATATTAGAACATTAGATATTACATCAGATGTCACAAATACTTAAGACATTTTTTTCTTTTTTCCTAGTCATTTTTCTCTTGGTGTTCGAGAATCTATTGCTCTGTCCACCTGTTAATTGCTCTTCTTTTCATCAGTATCCAACCTGATATTAAACCATTCATTGAACATTTGTTTTATATATTCAAGTTTTTGCTCTAGGATTTTATTTTATTTCTTTTTTAGAGCTCTATTTCTCTTTTGAGTCCCTGTATGTTCACTCATTATGTACAGATTTTCCTCTAAAATTTTAAACATAGCACAGATGTTTTAAAATCTTTGCCTAGGGCACACAGCCCAGCAACCACAGAGGTGAGCTGACATTCTTGTGGCACCAGGGCACAGTCAAAGGCCTGGAGGCATGCACCCACAGTTGCAGCAGCCACCAAGGTGAGCTGAGACCCGCATGGCACCAGGGCTCAGTCAAAGGCCCGGAGGGAAGTGCCCACAGCCCAGCAGCCACCAAGGTGAACCAAGACCCGTGTGGCACTGTGGCCCAGTCTAAGGCCCTGAGGAAAGCTCCCACAGTCTCAGCAGCCACCAAGGTGAGCTGAGACCTGCCCAGCAACAGGTGCTCAGTCTATGGCCACAGAAAGCTGGAACAAGAGCCAGGGTGGTGTCATATAGACACTGCAACACCTTCTGTCACCACAAGGACTGTTCACTACCACAGTAGCAGCCAGGGCCACTCTACAGGCAACCTGCCACTCACTTGACTGATATAAGAAGAGTCACCAATAGAGCCTGCAAATGGAGGAGGAAATCTTTATCCTCATAGCCAACCCCAGAGTGACAGAAGCAGCAAATCCTCAACCAGATGACCAAACATCAATGAAAAAATACTAGAACTACAAATAAACAGGAAGATATGACACCATCAAAGGAATACAGCAATGCTCAAATTCCAGACCCCATAGAGCAGGGAGTCCTTAAAATGTCTGAAAAGGAATTCCAAGCAATGATCATAAGAAAGTGTGAAGAAATAAAAGACTCAATTAGAGAACACAAGGAAACAACAAAAAATATCCAGAATGTGAAGAAGGAAATTTACAAAGAGATTAATAACTTAAGAGTGTAGCAGAAATCCTAGAAATGAAAGATTCACTCAGTGAAATATAAAACAGAACACAGAGCTTGAGCAGCAGACTACAGCAAGCGGAAGAAAGAATTTCAGATCTTGAAGATGATCTTTTCTAAATAACCCAGGAAGACAAAAAAAAAAAAAAAAAAAGGAAAAAGCAATTAAAAATAATGAAGAAAGTCTAAGAGAGATAGCAAACAATCTCAAGCACTCTAACATCTGAATTGTGGGTATTCCAGAGGGAGAGGTGAAAGGAAAAGGTGAATTGAAAACCTATTCAAGGAAATAATAATAGAAAACTTCTCAGGGGTGTGGAGAGATGCACACCTTCAGATCCAGGAAGCTCGAAGGTGCCAAAACAGATTCAATCCAAAAGGAGCCTCTCCAAGACACATAATAGTCAAATTTGCTGTTGGGGCTTTGAGGCCACTCACCTCCTCTCGGGGCTGAGAACTAGCCACAGCCCCACCGACATACGCGTATGTAATCTGTTGAAAACATTCGCCTGGACAGGAGAGATAAAGATGGCGCTTGATGGAAGCTGCCGGGGAGTGGCCAAGGAAAGACATAGTTTAAAATTATTGGTTAAAAGATATTTCCACGCTCATGCTCACTGCGTGACATTGCAATAGCAAAGCATTAGAGCAAGGTGCATGTTCACGTGACCTTTAAGATGACAGGTTGAAGTTAGGAAATCCCCTCGCCATATGCTTATAAAAGCAGGTGCTTGTGTGAAAATAAACAGAACTGCTTGATGGAACCCCTGCCACATCTGAGTGTCTCTCTGTGGGCTGAATAGGCGGGTGGCAGACTCACCTTCCTCCCGGGCTCTCATGGCCATTAGGGTGGCAGGAGTAATCCTACCAGTTCCCTCTCTTGCTCATCCCATGGTAGGGGGATAAAAGGGGCTACTGGGAGGTTCGGGGCCAGCTGCCCCTGAGCCCCCACATTTGCAAAGCTCAAAGGCAAAGAGAGAATTCTAAAAACAACAAGAGAAAAGCACCAAATCACCTGTAAGGGAACTCCCATCAGAATAAAAGCAGACTTCTCAAAAGAAACACTACAGGCCAGAAGAAAGTGGAATGATATATTCAAAACACTAAAAGAAGAAAATTGCTACCCAAGAATTCTTTACCCAGCAAGGCTCTCCTTCAGAAAGAGTGTATTTCCCAGACAAACAAAAATTGTGGGAGTTCACCACCGCACAACCAGCCCCACAAGAAATTATCAAGGGAGTCTGGCATCTGGAATGTGAATTATGATGATCACGATCACAGACACACAAGAAAGAGCAAAACCTGCCATTAAAACAAAAATGCAAGTGAGAAAGAGTAAGGAGTTAAATCATGGCACCTCAAATTTCCAACTAATACTGAAGAAGAGATATAAAAGGTAAGGTAATGATCAAAAGCTATTTAAAACATCTAAAAAAAGTAATTTCATGACAAGAATTAAGCAATACCTGTCAATAACTACCCTAAATGTGAATGGATTAAACTCCCCAGTCAAAAGACACAGATTGACTGATTGGATTAAAAAGCTAGACCCAACTATGTACTGTTTTCAAGAGACCCATCTCACCTATACAGAGGTCGGGGATAACTGGGTGAATAATTGAGTGGGGGACATGGGGTATAATCACAGTTTGTGGTAATGGGCATCTTGCTAGTATGGATCTGGCCATCACTTTTTAGTCATGAGTGGTGGCAATGTGCTATGTACCCCATGAATATTCCTAACCAATAAAAAATAAATAAAGTCCTTGCCTAGGAATTTCCAGTATCTCTGTCATCTTTGTGTCTGTTTCTGCTAACTGCTCTCTCTCTCTCCCCCGTTTCTCTCCCTCTGTCTCTCTTTTTTGTTTGATATTTTTGTTTGTTTGGTTTTTGCCAGTTAACATTTTCTGCTTGTATGCATTATCAAATTTTTTTAATACATTTTGTATCTCATGTAGTTATGTTGCTAAAATTGAATTTTGTCTTTTTCCTTTAAAGAGTGTTGATTTTTAAAAAAAACAGCTTCTTTTAAAAGGAGAAGAAAATAATGGATTAGATGAGACAAGTAGAAAAAATAGCACTGTGGTAGATTTAATCTTAACACTTCATAATTATTTAAAATAAATATACTAAAGTCCCAGTTAAAAGGACAGATTGCAACATTTGGTTAAAAACAAGGCAAGATTGAACTATCTCAAGTTTGTAAGCTATATATAATTTAAATATAAATAGAAAGATACATTTAAAAGCTGGAAAATGTATACAATATGAATACTAATCACATGTGATACTGGTAAAATTAATATTTAAAAAGTCTAAACATCAAATATTATCAAGGTTATAATGTTAGTTAACTATGCTCTCATATACTGCCTATGGAAAGTTAAAAAAGGGAGGAATGAAGGAAGGAAAGAAGGAAGAAAAAAAGAAAATGAAAAATAAAAAACCTTGTGAAATAGTCATACAATGAATTTATATAGTAGTGAAAATGAATGAGTTTCAACCAGAGGATTCATATGATAGTATATGGATAACCATAGGCAGCGATAATTCCTGACATCTCTGTATTTGCATAGTGCTTCTCCCATCAAGAATCAGAGTCTAATTCTTCACCTTGTATCTGGTCTGCCCTCATGACTCAATTCACCAAAAACATGCAGTAGAAATACCATTCAATGACCTTAAGACTAGGCCTTGATGCTTACATTTCACATTTTTGGAAGCTGGTTGTCTGACTATATTAACGAAGAGAGAGAGAGAGAGAGAGAGAGGTCACATGGAAGAAGAAGCCTTAGAGGTTGAGACTACAAAGGGAGAAAGGCCCACCACATTCCAAACATCCCACCCAACCAGCTGAGACATCAGACATGTTAGTGAAACCATTTTGGATCACCCAACTAAGATTCATTTTTACACTTTCTTCATTTTTTTTGCTTTGTTGTTATTTATGTCGTTTTATAACTAAAAATATAATAAAGTGCTTAAGTCTTAATTTACAGGTAAAGACTTTTGTTTTCCCTGTGCATGCTGTGTAACTACTAGGTCAAGACACTGAGCACTTTCTGCCTGGAAAAAGGCTCTGTTGTACCATACCCAGTCCAATGATGACCCCTGACACAAAGATGAACACCAGTTCACCTGTGTTGGATGCCATTTAATTTGAAGCATATTTCTTCTTCTTTTTAGTTTAATATTTTTTGATAGGACACATACTTCAGCAGCCCTCTAAGAACGGAATATAGAAAATAAAACAATGGTTTGAATATTTCAAATGTCATTTCTCTATACTGACACTTGATTTTTAATTTAATTGGATATGAAAACCAAAATTGTAATTTTTTTCCATAGAATGTTGATGACATAGTTTTATTGACATAAATTTAAATATTTCTTTTGAGAAGAAATTTGTTTATGAGAATTCTTTCTTCCTTTTTGGATGATAGTAACATCTCTCTATCCCCACTGTTCTGAATTTCACAGTGATGTTCCTTGATGAGAATTTCTTTCCACTTATTTGTGTAGGCAATGCATAGGGCTCTCAAATTGGAGTTTTCACATCTATCAGTCCTGTGAAATATTCTCGATGAAATATTTGATAATTTACTTCTCCGTTTTGTCCTCTTTCTCTATCTGGCCCAATAAAAATTCAATTATTAGAATTTCCAGAAGCTGTTTCTTTATTTCAAATCTATTTCCCTCTTTGATCAATCTTTTTGCCTTTCTATTCTAGCATCTGAGAATTACCCTGAATTTTATTTTAACCATTACATTAGAGTTTTCATTTCTGAGATTTTTTATTATTATTTTGTAGTTGCCATGTAATAATTGTACATACTTATGGGGTACAGTGTGATCTTTCAATTTGTGTATACGATATGTGTTAATCAAATCAGGGATATTGTCACATCCATCACCGCAAACATTTACAAATTCCTTCTGTTGAGAACATTAGAACTTGGCTCACTTCTAGCCATTTGAAAATATGCAATAAATTGTTGTTAAATATAAAAACTAAGCATATTATAGAACAGGAGAAATTATTTTTCCTATCCAGCTGTACCTTTGTATCCATTAACAACCTCTCCCTATTTCCTCCTTCCTCTTACCCAACCTTTAGTGACCACCATTCTACCTCTACTTCTATGACCTCAACTTTTTTGGCTCCCATAAATGAGAAAACATGTGGCATTTACCTTTCTATTCTTGACTTATTTTACTAAACATAGTGTCTTCCAGCCTCATCATTTTGCTGCAAAGGACAGAATTTCATTCTTTTTATGACTGAGTAGTATGCTATTGTGTGTATATACCTTATTTTCTTTATTTATTCACCTGTTGATGGACATAGGTTGATTTCATATCATGGCATTGTTAATAGTGCTGAATAAATATGGGGATATAAACGTCTCTGTGGTATAATAATTTCCATTCCTTTGGTTAAATAACCAGTAGCCAGATTACTGAATCATATGGTAGTTCTATTTTTAGTTATTTGAGGAACCTACATACTGTTTCCTGTAATGGTTGTACTAATTTACATTCCTGCCAACAGCATATACAAGTTCCCTTTTCTCTACATTATCTCCAGGATTTGTTATTTTTTGTCTTTTTGGTAATAGCCATTATAACTGGGATGAGATTATTTCTCATTATGGTTTTGATTTGCATATTCCTGATGGTTAGTTATGTTCAGCAAGTTTTCATATACTCGTCGATTTGTATGTCTTTTTTTTTTTTTTTTTGAGGTTATGTCTATTCAGGTCATTTGCCCATTTTTAAAATTCAATGATTTGGTTTTTTGCTGTTCAGTTGTTTCAGTTCTTTACATATTTTGTATTTTAATCCCTTGTCAAATTAGTAGCTTGCAGCTGTTTTCTCCCATTCTGAAGGTTGTCTTTACTCGATTATTTCCTTTGCTGTGCCTTTTAGTTCAATGTAGTGTCATTTGTCTATTTTTGCTTTTGTTGCCTGTGCTTTTGAATTCTTCTTCATAAAATCTTTACCCAGACCAACAGCTTGAAGTGTTTCCACAATGTTTTCTTCTTGAAGTTTTATATTTTCAGGTCTTACATTTAAGTCTTTAATTTATTTTGAGTTAACTCCAGTATATAGTGATAGATAGGAGTTTAGTTTTATTCTTCTACATATGGATGTCTAGTTTTCCTAGCACCATTCATTGACGATGTTGTCCTTTCCCAAAAATGTGCTCTTGGTGCCTTTGTCAAAAGTCACTTCGCTATGTATTTATTTCCGGATTCTCTACTCTGTTCCTTTGGTCCATGTGTTTTCGTTATGCCAGTATAACACTATTTTGTTTACCATAACACAATTTTGTTTACCATAGCTTTATAATATATTTTGAAGTCAGAAAATTTTATGCCTCCACCTTCTTTTTTTGCTAAGAATTCCTTCTACTATTTGGAGTCTTTTGTTATTCCATATGACTTTTAAGATTGTTTTTTCTATTCCTGTGAAAAATGCCATTGGTATTTCGATAGAGATTGCATTGAATCTGTAGATTGCTTTGTCAGATTTGGTCATTTTAGCAATATTAATTTTTCAATACATGCACATGGTATGTCTTTCCATTTTTTGTGTTCTCTTTAATTTCTTTTTGTAGTTTTTATTGTAGAGATCTATCATCTCCTTGGATAAATTTATTAAAAACAGATTTCTCAGTTGAAACTTAAGAGGCCAGTAGAGAATTGGATGATTCATTCAAAGTAATAAAAGAAAAAACATTGCCAGCCATGAATGCTGTATCCATCAAAAACTATCCTTCAGCAGTGAAGAAGAAATAAAGTTTTTCCAAGAAAAAACAAAGCTGAGGGGAATAATCATCACTAGACTGTCACTACAAGAAATCCTTACCGGAGTCCTTCATCTGGAATTGATAGGACAATAACTATTACCATTAAAACATGGGAACAAATAAAACTCAGTGGTAGAGCAGATATGCCAAAGAGAAAAAGAAAGGAATCATATCTAATCACTACAGAAAACTACCACAAAGATAAACAATAAAAGAGAAAGAAAAACAAAGCAATCCAAAAATTAGCAAAATGACAGAAGTAGTCCACCCCTTTCAATAAAAATCTTGAATGTAAATGAATTAAATTCCCCATTTGAAAGATATAAACTGGGTAAATGGATAAATAAAAAAAAAACACAACTATATGTTACCTATAAAGAATTTACTTTATAGGCAGAGTTTCACTATAAAATCGCACATAGACTAAAAGTGAATGGATGAAAAAAATATTCCACACAAACAGAGACCAAAAATCAGCAGGAGTAGCTATACTTACATCAGATAAAATTAGACTTTAAATTAAAAAATAAAAAAGACAAAGAAGCCATTTTAAAAATGATAAAGAAATCATTTCAGCAAGAGGATATAACAACTGTAAATATGTATGCACCCAGCACCAGAGCACCCAGCAATATAAAGAAAAAATTATTAGAGCTGAAGGGAGAGTTAGACCCCAATACAATAATAGTTGGAGACTTCAACACCCCACTCTTAGCAATGGACAGATCATCTACACAGAAAATTAAAAAAGAAACATTAGACTTAAGCTGCACTATATACCAAATGGACCTAGAAGACATTTAAAGAACATTTTATCTAACAGCTATAAAATAAACATAGTTCTAATAAGCACATGCAACATTCCCCAGGATAGAAAACATGTTAGGCCACAAAAACAGTCACTACAAGTTTTTACAAATTGAAATAAAATGAAACATTTATTGTTTTACAACACAGCAGAATAAAATTGGAAATCAATAACAAGAGGAAAGTTGAAAATCAAGCAAATATATAGAAATTAAACAACGTGCTCCCGAATGAGCTAACGAATACATTAAGATGGAAATCAAATTATTCCTTGAAGTAAATGAAAATAGTAACACAATGTACCAAAACCTATGAGACACTACAAAAGAAGTACTAAGAGGAAAGTTTATTGCAATAAGTGCTTACATAAGGATTGAATGGGTTTAGTACTGAATTCTACCAAACTTTTAAAGAACACCAATTCTCTATCTATTCCAAGAAATTAATGTAGAGGGGATTCTTTCAAACTGTTTTTATGAGGCCAGCATCACTCTGATAATAAAATCAGACAAGAACACAACAAAAAAAGAAAACTATAGGCCAATATCCCTGATGAACATATACACCAAAATCCTAAACAAAATATTAGCAAATCAAATCCAAAGATTATATGCCAAATCAAGTGGATTTATTCCATAGGTGCAAGAATGGTTCAACATATACAAATCAATAAATGTTATACATCACAGCAACATAATGAAGAACAAAACAACATAATCATCTCAATAGATGAAGAAAAATCATTTGATAAAGTTCAACATTCTTTCAAACTCTTAACAAATTAGATATAGGTGGAATTTACTCCAGTGCAATAAAGGCCATATATGACAATCCCACAGCTAACATCATATTGAACAGGGAAAAGTTGAAAGCTTTTTCTTTAAGTACAGGACCAAGACAAGTACACTTTTACCTTTCTTATTCAACGTGGTATGGAAAGTCTTAGCCAAAGCAATTAGGTAAGAGAAAAATATGAAGCCTGTCTAGTTTGGAAAGTAGAAAGTTAAATTGTCCTTTTTTGTAGATGCAATGATCTTATATATAGAAAGCCTTAAGTTTTTCACCAGAGAAATCTTAGAACTTGCATACAAATTCAGTAAACTTGCAGGATACAAAATCAGCATAGAAAAATCAGTAGTTTTTCTATTCAACAGCAATGAACTATCTGATAAAAAAATCAATAAAATAAAATCAATAAAACAATTCCATTTACAATAGTTACCAAAAACCCCACCTACCCATAAATTTAACCAAGAATGTGAGATTTTTTTGTATCAATATTATTTTTAATTGACTGATTAGAATTTTATATATTTATGGGTTACAATGTGATGTTTTCATAAATGTATACAATGAGGAATCTAAAAACATTGAACTCATATTAGTAAGGAGTAGAATGATGGTTACGAGAGGATGGTCAGCGGGGAGGGGGGGTTATGGATCAAAAGGTGCAGAGTTTTAGATAGAATAAGTTTTGAGATGCATTGCACAGCAAGGTGACCATAGTCAATAATAATGTATTGTATATTACATTTGTTACCTCAAATAACTAAGAGAATAAATTTCAAATGCCTCACTATAGAAAACGATAGGTAAGTGAGGTGATAGATCTTTATGCATCTTTATCTATATCTGTTTCTAATTTGTATTTTCAACTATCTTATTCTTTCTTCTTAAAAAATTATCTTCCCCATGTATTAAATATCCTTTGTGAGGCTATTACTCTACGAATAGAGAGAGTTGTGGGTGCATTATCCTTGCTACTTCCTGTTCCCTGCTTTTCTTCAGGTTTCTATGAATCCCAACACCCTTTTTTTTTTTTTTTTTTTGGTCATTTATCATTTGTTCTCTGCTTTAGTTCAATTACCTATTCTCAAATATTAGATATCTTACTATCCGATCATATTTAGGTGTGAGAAATATGCTGAATGAATATTCTCAGATTCTATTTAAAACATGCCAACTGGTGGGCTTTAATCTAGACTATGACATTGAGGAACCTTGCTTGAGGAGATCTGTTAGCATTTCTTTTCATGTACTTGTTTTCCCATGGAAGAATTCTCCAGATTTCCACTTTGGGACACTGAAGTACGGCTGTCACTTTCATCAGAGCTAGTTGGAGATGGGAAGGGTTGTCCTCAGTTCAGAATAGAGCATTTCAGTGAACATACTTTCCTTTTCTGTATGGCATCCCTGCCGTGCTGATGTCAGAGCTCACAGCCTGCCTGTTGTGATCCATTCCGAACATGAATCTATGCTCATGCCATGGCAGAGGAAAGGCAGTTGCTTCAGATAATGCTATGAAGGAAAAAATAGGGAAATCTCAAAATGTTTAAACAGACTTTCAAACATTCTGACTTGATGTCCTATATTCAGATTCTACTTTCAGAGGTAGTTGTCTTCAGCCTTACTGAGCTTTCCTGGAGCTCTGCAGCATGGCTCTGCCTACTTCAGGCTAAACTACAACAGCATTTTGTCGTCTTTTCATCAATGATACTTCATCCATTTTCTGTCTTTTAAATTTTGTTGCTGCCATTCAGTCTTACATTTCCTTTGTCTTCATGTGTGTATTCATTAAATATTCCCTTATTGTTTTAGTGAGATTTAGTGAGAGAAAGACAATATATTTCTATTTAATCTTTTCTGTTTACCAGCATACATGAATTCCTATACATTTTACAGGGAGATAAAACAAAAGACATACTTAGGATACAGTGAATTATCTTTTAATGTCTGTAAGATTGTTTTTTCTTTTATTCTCTGGGATTGCATATTTCCCTGAAGAATTTACTATATCTAAGATATTAGATGTATTCCAAGGTTGAATAGTTGAATTGTCTAATTTGCATTTGGTATGTGCATATCACTCAAAATAAGGCCATTAATATCTGTCAGAAAATGCAAATCTTTAGATGAACATGATATATTTTAGCATACAACCTTTGGTAAGAAAAAATAAAAAGAAGGGAATTGTTTCGTTATGGTACAATCCATATTTAATATTATGCTTTAATCAAGCTTTAATATACCAAAACCCAGAAAATATACATCAGTCAAATGTAGGCATTTTAATAAGTTACTGCTGTCTGTTTCTGAACCTGTGGAGATGAACCTGTCGTGTTCATAGAAGAAATCCTGAGGATAATTGTGTGATGTCAAAAGAAGACAAATTTAGAATTGTGAGAGAGGTGTTGTGTAAATACAAATGTTTTATTCAAAAAGCACCTAAATTTTGTTAATTATTACTTACATAAAAATGTAAATACTTTATCTATTCATTTATTAGATGGGATTTTATTTTTTATTATTGAAAGAAAAATTATAATTTTAGATATGTGTAGATACTTCCCATCTGTTATGTTTTATTCATGTGCTACTTGAAAGCTCTTGGATAAGTCTTTTAGAAATTAAATTCAGCTACCTCTGTGAGTGAGACAAGAGATTTTTGGTATAGTTATGATAGCCAAACAATTTGTATATTTTTACAAATTGGAAATGGTAATAGCACCTGAGTAGTGAAAATAAGAAGTTGAAATAGTATTGTTATTACAGCCTAACAATGACAAAGTAACTAAACATCTTTTGTTGCATAACAAAAAGATCAAACATTGCTCATTCATAATAGAATTCACTCTGATGGTGATTTTTAGCTGTGCATTTATAATTTTTTGAAGAAAACATTTAGTTCAAATCTAGAGAAATTTAAAACACTTAAGTTACTTTCAAGCGTGTTAATACTAGCCTTTTCCTGTTAATTAATTTAACATTTTCTAGAAAAGTTTCTCTCAATTGATGAAGTATTTGGAGCTAGTCCGCTAATTATTTAACTAATTTCACAAATATTCATACTGTGTGAACATCCAGAAGCCAGTGTTTTTAATAGATGAATGAATTTTAAAAATTGACTATTTTGCCTGAAATGTATTACAGATTAGCCATAGAACTCATAAGTTAATTTTCGGGTGAAGATCTAGCTCCCATAATTAATTATACTCATTTGAGCTGTGGCTCACTTTTTCACCTTTTGAATCCAAATCAAAAGTGTAGATGACATCCAATTAACTAAGAAATTTCAATTCACTTGCTGAGCTTAATGAATGATTGTCTCTCTAAATATGCCCTCTGGTTGCATGTTAAAAATGTTTGATTCAGAGATAAAAATAAATGGACATAAAATTTTGGTGGGGAGTGGTGGTAAAAATTGAAAAAATAAGTACTAGTTTTGGAGAAAAGCATTACAAAAAAACCATAAAAATTATATTTAAGAAAAGCACCAATTCAAGATGAGTTTTACCAAATTCTATTTTAGGGTTGGTTGATTTAAATTAATAGTTAATTTTACTGTGGCTACATTATTTTAAATTACATATAGTTGTCCAAACTCAGGTCAGATAAAGAAAGGAATAAAGTTCAGGTTAGGTGTAGTTTGGCCCTTATCTTTGCCATGTAAATGTTTCATTTAATCCACAAAAAATTTCTATCAAATACTCCCTTTTTACAGAGAGGGAAATTGAACCACAGAAAATTATCTAGGCTTCTTTGTGTTTTACAGCCAATATATGTTCCTACACACACACACACACACACACACACACACACACACACACACACACACACACACACACACACACACACACACACACATCTATATATATGTATATATTTTTTTTTTTCCAAAGCCTGGCTTCCTTACATTTTTTCTGGCTGCAATAAGTACATGCTAGCATATAAAAATGACAAATAATAAAACATCCAAAATGCACTGTTTCCAGTGTCAGTAAATCAAACTTTTTTTTTCACAAAAGATACATTTTTCTCTTTTCCTCAATTATTCAACAGAGTTATTGAGATTTTATTTTGGATCTGGTATCTTTCTAGGTGGTGGTGTTACAATGGCTCACGATGGGAGGAGTGGTGCGGGTGTGATTTGAGTCATCAGCAACTGATAATTGAGTTAAGATCCAAAAAGCATGTAGCTGTATTTTACATATATTGGCTTTCACCTAGCTTGTTTGAAAATCTGGTGATGAAATTTTCAGGCAGAAGGAATTACAGCAGAAAGATATTAAGGTAGAAACAAGTTTGGATGGTGTGAGAGAAAAAAATAGGTTATGGTGTTTGGACTCTACTGAAATAAGAGACTGTTAACAGCTTGTAGGAGTTCCGGTCAAGATGACAGAATAGACCTTCCCCAGCGTCACTCTCTCCCACAAATCAACCAATTTACAACTATAAAAATGTAACGACACCCAAGCTGGGGCCCCTGGAGCTCAGGGGAAGAGGAGGAGAGACCTATGGAGTTCATGAAGGTGGGAGAAATCACGATGACAGAAAGAAAAAAATGCTTGGAGTGTTTCGGGCTGTGGCCACTTTAAGGTTGGATCTGCTGAGCACATGGAGCAGGAGCTGGCAGAAGCCGCAGCTGTGCCCTTTGGGTGGAGTTGCTTGGAGGCAGCAGGGGAGAAGAGGGCCTTGGTGGCCCCCAGGACAGCAAGACCACTAATAAAGTTCCTGTGGACCCACACAGGTGCAAGGAACAAGACAGCTGATAAAGGGAGTCATTCAGAGGCTGGTGGGTCATTGCAAGGGACTGGCACAGGGCCTGTCCCATGGAAAGTGTTTGGATCATGGGCAGTGGGAGAGATGGGCCCACCAGTTGAACACTGGGACACAGCAAGGACAGCTGATCCATCCCCAAATCAGTGCAGGACCACTCAGAGGAGACTAGTCGGGAATGCAGAATTGCATGGGGTGCAGTTTGATAATAAAACTCGGGCCCAGATCAGAGTTTCTATGCAACCCAGGTGCACTGGGTTCCTGGAGAGAGGGAAGTACCTATAAGGTCAACCATTAAACCCTGAGCTTCACAAAAAGCCTTCCCTAGGGAAATAGCAACAAAGCAGCAATTTAGCTCAGCCACATAGCTCAAGTACTGGTTCCCACAGGAAGTTCCCCTATTTTAGAAGTAAGCAAAGGACAAAAAAAGTTCTGGAGCAGGCACACCACCAGTGCCTTGGGGCCCGCCAGGGGACAGGAGGCTAGAGCTGGGGACTGGACCACCACCCACAACTACTCACACCACCAGCACCTTGGGGCCTGCCTGGGGGCCCTGGGCTTGAAGCTGGGAACCAGACCCCCCAGCCCACAACCAGGCACACCACCAGTACCATGGAGCATGGCAAAAACATCACCTGCATGTCCGTGGCACATCACAGCCACCACAATAACCATGGCTGCTCTGACGTTGTGCTAGACATCACAACCACCACACAGATGTTCTGCCAGCCACTGGAGTGCATTGACAAAAGGACAGTCACCAGCAGAGACCATAGAAAAGAATAGGATGTCTCTCTCCACAAAGCCCATTCCAGTGTGACAGAAGAAGCTTTTGCTCTAAGATAATATTAGGGGACCTGAACACACCTTTCAGCATTGGACAGATCATCTAGGCAACAAACTCAACACAGTAACCATTATTCTTTCAGAAGGAGAAAATAAATATAGGGTAATCAGTGGTGGGATCGGGGAGTGACAGGAGGATAGGGAGAGATTAGACAAGGGGCATAAAGAATAAGTACGATTTGTAACAATATGCATACTAGTAATATTGATTTGATCAACATATGTCAACATTGAATCCCCAAAGTATGTATGATCAATTATGATTCAATAAAAAATAAATAAATAAATAAATAAAACCCCATACACTTCCATGTCCTTCTACATTCCTTCAAATTTTCATATTCTATAAATTATTTTTTTATCATTTTAGATAATTTTGGTTTCTATTTTCACAGATAATCTCATATCACCTAAACGATTTGAATAAACCAAATTGATTAAACTAAGTTAGGTTAACATGTGACTAAATGACAACTCCTTAATCTTTACAGGAATATTCATATACATTTCATAAAGATGCTTATTAATTCAAACCTAACAATAATTCTGAAACATTCAAAAAAACTCAGAGATCACCAATTTTAAATAAAATGAATAGAGATGTTTTGAGGGACGGAGACCTCTTAAATTTAGCATCCCTTAGCTGGTTCTGCTTTTCAAAACTTTGTCCTTTTCAGTACATTGGGCTAACACTAGATTTTGGAGTTAAGTAGAACTGCATTATCATCATACCTTAATAAATGCTGAATCACACTAATAATTTCAACTGTTCAACCTTAGTTGCCTACTGAATTTAAAATGGATGTTAGCACTCTAAAATCTACTCCTTTTGTTTAGAAAAATCTCTGTTATCCATACTACACACCTGGGAATTATCTTCAATTCTTCCTTCTCCTTCCATGTCCAATCAACACCAACTTCCAATGTTTGTACACTCTCAGTTGCTCTTTAAATGGTTTGTCATGCAGATGGTTATTATGGTAATGATATTATTTCTCTCTGCTTCTTTGTTCTGGAATATTATAATAGTTTAATAATCAATGTCCATTCTGTAAATATTTCTCTGCTTTCTAGTTTAAAATCAGTTCTACATCCACTTACTTTCTAAAGGGTAAATCTGATTTTATCAGTACATTACTAAAAGTCATGAACTTTTGATAAATTTTAAACTCATTAGCATAATGTAAAATGCTCAATTGCCGCATTACATGCATTTATATTTACTTTTATAATCTTAGCTTGCAACATTTTCTTTCTGCCACCACTCATACTGTTTCCTAAGTTATATGCTGTGCTTGAAATACCCAAAGCCTAAAACATGAAACCTTAGTTTTAGATCCTTTACAATGATCTACCTCTTTCTCTCTCCTGACTTCATAAATGCTGTAGCAATCACACACATAAAAAAAAACAAAGAAATATTTAGTTTAATTTCTATGATTACTTGGAAAAATCTCTTTGTCAATGTATATTTTATGTTTCCCCACCTTTATCCAGGTCTACAGATTAGCATTTTGTCCATTTATTCACATTTCTGAAGCTAACTGAGGATGCCAAGTAATTCAAGCATCCCCTTACATTTAGTATTATTGAATGAAAGGGAAATAGCCCTCTACTCACTAACACAAAAATCTATTTCGATAATGTCTCATCAAGAAATACTTCATGTCATTCACAAAATAACAACTTTAAGTAAATTTTATTACATATCTTTTTATTTTGTGTGTGTGTTCTTATGAAGTCTCCCTGCTGTCTCTGTCATCTTCACTGACAGCATCAGTACTGTAATTTAGTGAAACTGGAAGCCTTCAGCTCTACATCACTTTCATTTTTGCCAAAGGCACCAAAATCAGCCAAAATACCAAATTTTTGGTTGTGTTTTAATGTTTTAGTAATCCACCTAGCTCTGGATTCACCTCAAATGATTCCAGAAAGAAACATGAAAATATTTGAAATAATAATGAAAATCAGGAAGACAGATATATACTAATTGTAAATGCATAATAATTTTTTAAAAACTGTTATATTTAGAAGATTAAATTATATGTAGAATTAAAATAGATAAAAATGCACATACAAACAATAAAAAAGTTGCAATGAAACATTTTAATTTTTTGATTGACTTTTGATATTTTAATTTATCAAATACAATGTAGTTGATTTTCATGTCCCTTTACCAATTCTTCTTTACCCCTCCCTCTCCCCTACCCCCCCATCAACATCATATCTGTTTACTTGTGTAAACAGTTCAAGGAATTGTGCTTGTTGTGTCTTCAAGCCTGCCCCCCATTTGTTTGTCTATTTATTGATGGATTGATTTTTAGCTCCCACAAATAAGTGAGAACATATGGTATTTCTCATTCTCTGCCTGACTTATTTCCTTTAATGTAATTTTTTCTAAGTCTATCCATGTTACTGTGAATCCTCGTATTTCATTCTTTTTTATAGCTGAGTAGTATTCCATCATGTAGATATACCACAGTTTCCATATCCACTCATTTGATGATGGACATTTGGGCTGGTTCCAACTCTTGGCTATTGTAAAGAGTGCTGCAATGAACATTGGCATACAGGTATCCCTTCGAAATGATGATTTCCATTCCTCTGGGTATATTCCCAGCAGTGGGATAGTTGGGTCATATGGTAGATCTATCTGTAATTGTTTGACGAACCTCCATTTCATTTTCCATAGAGGCTGTACCATTTTTCAGTCCCACCAACAGTGTATGAGAGTTCCTTCTACTCTGCAGCCTCACCAGCATTTATAATTCTCAGTCTTTTGGATATCAGCTATCGTAACTGGAGTGAGATGGTATCTCAAAGTGGTTTTGATTTGCATTTTGTGAATGTTGAGTGATGTTATGCATTTTTTCATGTGTCTGTTGGCCACTCATATATCTTCCTTTGAGAAATGCCTGTTCAGCTCCTTTGCCCATTTTTTAATTAGTTTACTGGTTTTTTTGCTGTAAAGTTGTTTGAGTTCCTTGTATATTCTGGATATTAATCTTCTGTCAGATGCACATTTTGCAAACATTTTCTTCCAATCTGTAGGCTGTCTTTTTACTCTGTTGATTGTTTCTTTGCTGTGCAGAAGGTTTCTAGTTTGATATAATCCCATTTGTTTATTTTTCCTTTGATTGCTTGTGCTTTTCGGGTAGTATTCATGAAGTCTGTACCCAATCCTACTTCCTAGAGTGTTCTCCAATGTTTACTTTAAGGACTGTTATTGTTTCAGGGTGTATATTTAATTCTTTAATCCATTTTGAGTTGATTTTGGTATATAGTGAGAGGTACGGGTCTAGTTTCATTCTCTTGCAGCACATGAATATCCAATTTTCCCTGCACCATTTGTTGAAGAGGCAGTCTCTTCCCCAGTGTGTAGACTTGGTGCCTTTGTCAAAGATCACATGGCTGTAGGTGTGTGGGTTGATTTCTGGATTCTGGATGCTATTCCATTGATCTCTGTGTTTCTTTTTATGCCAGTACCATGCTGTTTTGGTTATTATAGCTTTGTAGTTTAAAGTCTGGTAGTGTTATGCCTATAGATTTATTTTTTTCTTGCTCTGAATTGCTTTGGCTATTCAAGGTCTTTTTTTATTACATATAAATGTTAGGATAGTTTTTTCCATTTCAGAGAAAACTGTCATGGAATTTTGGTAGGGATTGCATTGAATCTGTAGACCACTTTGGGTAGTATGGACATTTTCACAATGTTAATTTTTACAATCCAAAAGCATGGGATACCTTTCCATCTTCTTGTGTCCTCTTTAATTTCTCTCAGGAGTGGTTTGTAGTTCTCATCACAGAGAATTTTCACATCCTTGGTTAACTCTATTCCTAATTATTTTATTTTTTTGGTGGCTATTGTAAATGAGCTAGCTTTCTTGATTTCTTTTTCTGCATGTTCACTGTTGGAGAATAGAAATGCTACTGATTTTTGTGTGTTGATTTTTTGTCCTGCAACTTTGCTGAAATCACTTATCTACTCTGTGAGTTTTTTTGTAGAGGCTTTAGGTTGTTCGATAGATAGGATCATGTCATCTGCAAACAGGGACAGTTTGACTTCATCTTTTCCAATCTGGATGCCCTTTTTTTCCTTCTCTTCTCTGATTGATCTGGCTAGTACTTCCAGCATTATGCTGAATAATAGTGGTGAGAGTACACATCCTTGTCTAGTTCCTGTTCTTAAAGAAGCTGAAAGCTTTTCCCCATTCTGTGGGAAAATATTGGTACTGGTCTTCTTATGTATGGCTTTAATTATGTTGAGATACTTTCCTTGTATTCTTAACTTATAGAGAGTCTTTATCATGAATGAATGTTGAATTTTGTCAAATGCTTTTTCAGTATCTACAGAGATGATCATATCTTTTTGTCTTTGATTTTATTGATGTCGTCTATCACACTTATTGATTTGCATTTGTTGAACCAACCTTGCGTACATGGGATGAGTTCTACTTGATCATGGTGTATAATTTTGTGTATGTGTTGCTGTATCCTGTTAGCTAGTATTTTATTGAGGATTTTTGCATCTATATTCATCAAGGATATTGGCCTGTCATTTTCTTTTTTTCTTGTATCTTTGTGTGGTTTTGGTATCAGAGTGATGTTTGCCTCATAGAATGAGTTTGGGAGAATGGCCTCAGTTTCAATCTTTTGGAATAGTGTGTAGAGAATTGGTATCAATTCCTCTTTGAAGATTTTTGTAGAATTCAGTGGTGAACCCATCTGGTCCTGGGCTTTTCTTTGTTGGGAGCATTCTGATGACAGTTTCAATCTCTTTTATTGTTATTGGTCTGTTCAGATTTTCTGTATCTTTGTGGCTCAGTTTTGGTAGTTTGTGTGTATCCAGAAATGTATCCATTTCCTCCAGATTTTCAAATTTTTTGGCATACAGTTGTTTTTAGTAGGCTCTAATGATTCCTTGTATTTCTGAGGTATCAGTTGTAATATCACCTTTTCCATTTCTAATTTTTTTATTTGGGTCTTCTCTCTTCTTTTTTTGTTAGCCTTGCAAATGGTTTGTCAATTTTATTTATCTTTACAAAAAAAACAACTTTTTGTTTCATTGATCTTTTGTAACTTTTTGGGATTACTATTTCATTAAGTTCTGCTCTGATCTTAGTTATTTCTTCCCATCTGCTAACTTTGGGTTTGGATTGTTCTTGTTTTTCTAGTTCTTTAAAGTGAAGTTCTAGGTTGTTCACTTGCCATCTTTCCATTCTTGTGAAGTAAGCATTTAATGTGATAAATTTCCCCCTTAGTATGCTTTTGCACAGGTTTTGGTATATAATGTGTCATTATTTTCATTCTGGTATATAATGTGTCATTAGTTTCAAGAAATTTTTTGACTTCCTGTTTAATTTCTTCTTGGACCCATATGTCATTTTGTATAATGTTGTTTAATTTCTGTGTGTTTGTATAGTCTCCAGAGTTTCATTTGTTATTGATTTCTAATTTTAATCTATTTTGATCTGAAAAAATACATGGGATAATTCCAATTTTTTGAATTTATTGAGACTTGATTTGTGACCTAACATGTGGTCTATTCTGGAGAATGTTCCATGTGCTGATGAGAAGAGTGAGTATTCTGAGGTTGTTAGATGGAATGTTCCATAGATATCTGCTAAGTCTAAAGTATTGCTTAGATCTTGCAAATCTCTGTTGATATTTTGCCTAGATGATCTGTCCAATGTTGAGAGTGAGGTGTTCAGGTCCCCTGCTATCATGGTATTAGTGTCTATCTCATTCTTTAGGTCTAATAGTGTTTGCTCTATAAATCTCGCTGCTCTGATGTTGGATGCATATACATTTATGATTGTTATGTCTTCTTGGTGGATAGATCCTTTTATCATTATATAGTGGCCTTCTTTATCTCTTTTTATGGTTTTTGGTTTAAAGTCTATATTGTCTGGTTTAAGAATAGCTACTCCAGCTCATTTTTCATTCCTATTTGCATGGTATATCTTTTTCCATCCTTTCACTCTTAGTCTATGTCTGTCTTTACAGGTGAGGTGAGTCTCTTGAAGGCAGCATATAGTTGGGTCCACCTTTTTAATCCAGTCAGTCAGTCTGAGTGGGGAATTCAATCCTTTTACATTAAGAGTTGTTATTGAAAGATGCTGATTTACTCCTAGTATTTTATACATTTTTGTTTGGATGTCTTAAGTATCTTTGGTTCCTTTTTTTCTGATTTACTGTTTGTCTTCTGTATTTGTTGGTTTCTTGGCATGGTACATAAACTTCATTTTCTCTTTATTGTTAGCATTTTTATTTTACTAGTGTGTTTTGTTCTTTCCTGAGTATTTATGGCAATTGTGGTTGTTTTTCAGATACCGAACCCATTACTTTCTTGAGAATTTCTTGCAAGGCTGGTCATGTGGTAGTGAACTCCTACAGTTTTTGTCAGAGAAATATACTATTTGTCCTTTATTTCATGATAGCCTTGTTGGGTAAAGTATTTTTGGCTGAGAAGTTTTGTCTTTTAGTATTTTGAATATACTATCCCATTCTTTTCTAGCTTTTAGGGTTTCCAATGAAAAGTATGATGTTAGTCTGATTGGGGCTCCCTTATAGGTGACTTGACACTTCTCTCTTACAGCTTTTAAGATTCTCTCTTTGTTTTTGAGTTTTGCCAATTTGAGTATAACATGACTTGGAGAAGACCTTTGGGGGTTGAATATGTTTGGGGATCTTTGAGCCTCCTGAATCTGAAGTTCTGTGTCTTTCCCTATACCTGCAAAGTTTACTGTCATTATTTCTTTGAATATGTTTTCAATGCCATTTCCTTTTTCTTCCCCTTCTGGAATACCCATGATTCAGATATTTGAGTGCTTAAGGTTATCTGTTATCTGTCTCAGATTTTCTTCAATTTTTTTAACTCTTTTTTTTTTTTTTTTTTTTGGTCTACCTGCGTTATTTCAAACACCACATCTTCAAGGTCAGAAATTCTCTCTTCTGCTAGTTCTAGCCTGCTGGTTAAATTATTATTATTTTTTTTATTTAAAAAAAATTTTTTTTTACTCTTCTGACTTTGGCATCTTTTATTTAACATTATAACTATGAGATTCATCCTTTTTTTTTTTTTTTTTTTTTTTTTTTGACAGCTCCGGAGGCCTCAGCAGGATGTGAAGGCTCCCTTTTTTTTTTTTTTTTTTTAATTTTATATTGTCGATATACATTGTGGCTGATTATTGCTCCCCATCACCAAAACCTCCCTCCCTCCTCCCCACCCCTTCCACCAATGTCCCCTCTGTTTGCTTGTCGTATCAACTTCAAGTAATTGTGGTTGTTATATCTTCTTCCCCACCCCCGGTTTTGTGTGTGTGTGTGTGTTTGTGTGTGTGTGAATTTATATATTAATTTTTAGCTCCCACCAATAAGTGAGAACATGTGGTATTTCTCTTTCTGTGCCTGACTCGTTTCACTTAATATAATTCTCTCAAGGTCCATCCATGTTGTTGCAAATGGCAGTATTTCATTCGTTTTTATAGCTGAGTAGTATTGCATTGTGTAGAAGTACCACATTTTCCGTATCCACTCATCTGATGATGGGCATTTGGGCTGGTTCCAACTCTTGGCTATTGTAAAGAGTGCTGCGATGAACATTGGGGAACAGGTATTCCTTCGACTTGATGATTTCCATTCCTCTGGGTATATTCCCAGCAGTGGGATAGCTGGGTCATATGGTAGATCTATCTGCAATTGTTTGAGGAACCTCCATACCATTTTCCATAGAGGCTGCACCATTTTGCAGCCCCACCAACAGTGGATGAGAGTTCCTTTTCTCTGTTGTGTTTTTTTTTTTTTTTATTTCATTGAATGAATCCTTCAGCTCTAAAAGCTCTTCTTCCTTCTTTTTCAGGGTATTAATTTCTTTGTACATTTCTTCTTAATAGTCCCGTATACTTTTTCTCATTTCATTGTGTTGTTTTACTGTGTTTTCTTGCATCTCATTTAGTTTCCTTATAATTATTGCTCAATATTCCTCATCAGTCATTTCAAGGACTTCCTATTCTATAGGATCTAGAGCTTGAGAGTTATTATTTTCCTTTGGTAGTGTCATACTTTCTTGATTTTTCCTATTTCTGGTATCTTTCTGTTGGTGTTTAGTCATTGTGGCAGGGGATTTCATGGTCCACTCATTCGACCCTATTGTCTGGCTAGGATCCTGCAGGGATTCCCAATTTGGCGTGGCTGCCTCGGAGCCTGTGGGCTGGCAGCTTGGGCTTCTCTGAGCCATGGGGACTGGCCTGGGCTGCGAGTCCCATGGTAGTGCCTATGTGATTGAGCACAGGTGGCTCAGGGCCTGTGGGCCTGGTGGCTCTTGGGCCTCTCTAAGTGTTGCGGACTTAAAACAAATATTTAAGTAACTATTTAGCACAATGAAATGATCCCATGATATGTTTTTTCTCCCATTAGTGGTCACATGGGTTGAATGTTTTGAAACAGGATGGAATGTATTATTGCTTGGAATTTGATGTTCTTCCTGTCAATTTGCTCATCTTTCTTTCTCTCAAGCAAAACCATAGCCATAATTTAAATTATGGAGCCAAAGATCATTTCCATTTTCCTGTTCACAGTGCCAACTGCAACAGTTATACAGGTTGGAATAATAAAATAACCCATGAGTTTCTACAAGGTGTACTTATAAAAGTTAAGAATACTGTATGGCAGGAGAAAGAAAACACAAACAGAAAAGTCCAAGAATTCTAGAGGTCCTTACATGAACATTCTATATTAGTACAAAACGCACTTTACCTTTGGAGTGAGAGCCACCAAGATAAGCGAGAGACACCTTATTCAGAGAGCTGAGGTATATGTCTACTTAGCCTCTGTTTATTCTTCACTGCCCACATAGTCAAAACCAGGCTGCACAGTTACACAACTGGTTAAATCGGTACAAACCATCTATCTATACCTTTTCAATAAACAGTACAGATAAACTAGTTCAGAGTTTAAATATATTATAAGGCATTAGTCGGTACATTTCATTCATCTCCCAACCCAAGGTCAGACCCAGAATTTCCAGGCGTTCCTGGAGACAAGCATAGAACTACCACAGTGTAGCTATGAGCTACCTCTATCCTGACACAAATGCCTTTCACAAATCAGCACGATACAATTTCCAACAATTCCCTAGGTTTGTGGGTTTTGTTTGTTTTTTCGGGTGCATTGTTTTGGTTATCACTTTTACCATTTATTTATCTCACTGTTTGGCTCAGTACCAGAAACTTTACATGTGTTTTCCTTTCAAACATTATTATTCCTGAGCCTTCATTCCTCCCTATCTCCAAGGGTACCCCTTTTATGTATTTGTTTCTTTTTGAGCTTCTAATAGGTACAAAGTCAATACCGTTCCCTGAGAGGATGAGTAATGTCTACAAACTGTTACATTAGCAGTTCTGTCAATTTACTTCCTTGAATAGTAAATTTGGGAAAAGGGAGCTGCTGCCTGGGATAGGTACAGTGTAACAGAGACTTGCTAAAAAGTACTTTTTATACCAGTTAGAGAGTAATTTATATTGTGAAGATCTAATGAAAATAGTACTACAGAGGGCTATGGCTGTTAGCTAATGCAAGTTTTTCAATAAAATAAATATTTTGAGTAGCTTCAATGTTGTGATTTCAGTAAATTAAAATGTAAATATAGAAGCATGAAATCAATAAATCTGAATCAAACACATCTCAATAGTTAACATTTGTTGTTCCGTTGTGTGACGTGAACTGTTCTAAGCACTTTTAACATACTGAATCAACAACCTTTCTAAGTAGGTGCTATTAGTAACCTGATTTATAGAGCACAGAGTGGTTTTAGGCACTCATTCAGGATTTCGTAGTAATCGAGAAGTAGGACTGGGATGCAAACTAGGCCACACGATTCTACCGTCTGCAGTCCTAACCATGAAAAAATGGATACTTTGGAAATGTGAGTAAAAGTGGAATATCAGGCCATTGAGTTAAAGAAAAGGAGAAGCTAAATAGAATCCTTTTTAAAAACTTTGTTTACATACTCAAGTACAACTGCTTAACATCTGATAATCAGGTTGCTGCTATTAATATATTTTGACACAGTTAGTATTTTAATGCCTGATTATTTATTCATTTATTAGTATTTTTTAATATAGAAGTACAGCTGAGTGCTTGGAATCTTAATATCAGTCGTCAATAGGTTAACCTTGTGGTATCCAAACAAGCACATGCTTCAGAGTCTTCTCTTGAGCTCTTAAAAAATATAGAGGTATCATGTTCACACATTTAAAAAGATCCCCAGGTAAGTCTGATTAATGATCACGGATAAGATTAAATCATGTAAAATCTTTTATTTTAGTCTTCCAGTATAGAGCAGAGGTAGGACAGAAGGGCAAACATAAGTCATCAGACATCACCCTCTTGGAAAATTATAAGAAAGTAAAATCTATGAATATTGTGAAAAGAAAGATTGAATTTGCTTTGGAGTATTTTTGTATTAAGTAAGGCATTTGGATCTTATTGTGAGGACTCAATGTAATTTAATATGATTTTCAGATACCTTAAAATGCTTGGTTTTCAAACATATTTAATAGAGAGTTTTTCAGAGTCCTTATTTTATGTTGTTTTTCCACTTAAAATTATTGAGATGGATAGTCTAAATTTAGAGAGATGTACACTGTTCCTCAATATTCACATTCACACTATTCTTACATTTTTAATGCTTTTAATAGTCAAATAACTATGTAATTTAAAATATTTAGGGATTATCTTTTCATTATTTACAGCCTCTCTGAATTTTTTTCTAATCACTGTAAAGAACATCATGATTGAGACATTTTGCATGTGCAAATAACTAATATAAATATGTAAGCAGTTGTAAATAAAATATTCTTAAAGGGAATTACATGTCTTCAGAAAGATATGTCAAACTAATTAGAATGTTAGTATATGCATAATATGTGGTTGGTAATAGTCAAAGGGAATACATATTAATCTTAGAATAAGCACATCGCTCTGACAAAAATATATTATGTGATGAAAAATTGCAATATTTATAGAAAGTTTACAAAGAATTACTCCTTGACTTCTACACTTATCTGTAGGAATCATTATAAGAGAAATAAATAATGAAATGAATGATTTTTAAAAATTATCTATGTATTATCTACTCTGTGAATTATTCATAATTCTGATGAAAATTTTATTATAACATTTATAGAATCAATTTAAATTATGAGCAAATTAGGGAATCTAGAAAATTTAACTTGAACACAGTGTTTATTTTCAGAACAGAAAATCAACTTTAAAATGAAAAGTAAATAATAGTGCCTATAATAAAGAATTATTTCATAACTAAATGGATTGATCAATTGTGATATTTTTCATCACAAGTGATTTTTTTGAGTCTGAGTTTCTTTCAGACTCAAACCATATGAAAGAAAACAGCAAGTGTATTGAGTCATGTAAGAAGAAATGTCTATTCATAACTTCTCTGCCTAGAACTGTATCCTGAAGTGTTTCCCTATGATTTTCTTGAGAAGTTTTATAGTTTCCAGTCATATATTTATGTCTTTAATCCATTTTGAGTTGATTTTGGTGTATGACAATGGTACTGGTTCAGTTTCATTCTTCTGTACATGGATGTCCAGTTTTCCCAGCACTATTTATTGAAGAGGCAGTCTTCTCCCCAGTGTATGTTCTTGTTGCCTTTGTCAAAGATCAGTTGCCTGTAAGTATGTGGGTTGATTTCTGGGTTCTATATCCCGTTCCATTGGTCTGTGTGTCTGTTTTTATGCCAGTACCATGCTGTTTTGGTTACTATAGCTGTGTAGTATAAGAAAAAATTAAAAAATGGGATTATAACAAACTAAGAACCTTCTTCACAGCAAAAGAAACAATTAACAGGACAAAAAAGACAACCTACAGAATGGGAGAAAATATTTGAAAACTATGCATCTGACAAGGAATTAATATCCAGAATATTCAAAGAACTGAGGCAACTCAATGGTAAATAAACAAGTAATCCAAATAAAAAATGGACAAAGGAACTGAATAGACATTTCTCATAGGAAGATATACTAATGGTCAACAGACACATGAAAAAAATGCTCAACATCACTCAGCATCAGGGAATTGTAAATCAAAACCACTCTGAGATATCATCTCATCCCAGTTAGACTGGCTATTATCAAAAAGACAGAGAATAACAAATGCTGGTGAGGATGTGGAAAAAGGGAAACCTTCCTATACTGTTGGTAGGACTGTAAATTAGCACAGTCATAATGGAAAACAGTATGGAGTTTCCTCAAACAACTACAGGTAGAACTACCTCATTGCTGGGTATATCCCCAAAGGAATGGAAATCATCATGTTGAAGGAATACCTGCACTCCCATGTTTATTACAGCCCTATTTACAACAGCCAAGAGTTGAAATAGACCTTAATGTCAATCGACAGATAACTGGATAAGGAAAATGTGGTATGTATACTCAATGGAATACTACTCTGCCATGGAAATGAATGAAATTCTGCCATTTGCAGCAACATGGAGGAACTTAGAGAAAATTACATTAAGTGAAATAAGCCCGGCACAGAAAGAGAAGTACTGCATGTCCTCACTTATAAGTTGGAGCTAAAACAAAGAAAGAAAAGAAAAGGAAAGAAAGGAAGGAAGGAAGGAAAGGAAAGGAAACAAAGCATGAAAGAATCACAATAATACATTAAACTTTCAGAAAAAAAGAGAATAGAACTGTATTTATTAAAAGTGGGAAAGGGGGAGGGGAAGAGGCTTTGGTGAGAAACTAGTTAAGGGTCACAAAGATTGTTTTGTAAAAATGAGTATACTAGTTATTCTTATTTGATCACCACATATTGTACACACATATCAATATTCAATTCTGCACCCCACAAATATTTATAATCAAACAATCAATACATAATAAAGTAAAAAATAAAAATGTAAAAAAACAAAAACGATAATACATTGAACTTACAAAAGGAGAGAACAGAACTGTGGTTACTAAAGTTGAGAAAAGGAGAGGGGGAGGGGGTTAGCAAAGAAAATGGTTAATGGACACAAAGAATGATATGTTTTGCAATGATGAATACACTAACTATACTGATTTGACTTCACATATTGCACATGGGTATTGATATTCAACTCTGGACCTCAGAAATATGTATAATCAATAATATTTCAATAATAAAAATAAAACAATATAAAAGAAGAGATAAGAAATAATACAGCATACCAAATATTTACATAGCATTTACATTGTACTAGGTAATGTAATCTCAAAATGAAGTAATGTACATGGAAGGATGTGTGTAGGTTATATGCAACTAAGAAGAAGAAACATCTAAGGATGGGGATATGTAGATAGATCCAGGGCTGACATGATGTTAACAAGCTTTTGTTACTTCCCCCTGTTTCTTATTGTGTTGCAGTTCTAGAGCTCATTTTCTGACATCATGTGGTAACAAGATGATACTTCTGCTTCAGGAATCTCTTCCACTCACACTTCAGATCCAACAGTTAAGAATTCAAATTTCTTTTCAAAAACTCCATTAAAAATCTTGTTGCAGAAGCTACACTATTCAATTTAGGTCTAAGTTATATGTTCTCCTCCCACAGTGAAACTAAACATTGGATTAAAATTTACTGAAATCCTATGGGGGTGGATAGTTCCACAGAAGAACTTATTATGGAATTACCATAAGAAGGTGTTTTAGTCTGTTTTGTGTTGTTATAACAAAATGCCTGAGACCTGGTGATTTATAAAGGAAATAGGTTGATCTGGCTCAGTCACAATTCTGAAGGCTGCAAAGTCCAAAAAGCATGGCGCTGGACATGGCTCAGCTTCTGGAGAGGATCTTATGCTGCATGAAAATATGACAGAGAAACCAAAGTGGCTTCCCTTCTCTTCTCTAATATTCAAAAGCATGTGGCAAAAGGGCAAGACTCGAGAGGCAATCTTGCTTGATAACAGGCCACTGTGCAGGAAATAATCTATTCCCAGGAGAATCTATCCATTCCAGTGAAAACTAACCAAGTCTCTGGAGAAATACATTAATCTATCTTAACCTAAGCGCCTCCTAAAAGCGCCACCACCCAACACTGCTACATTGACAGTAAATTTCATTATGATTTTTGGCAGGGATAAACCATATCCAAACCACAGCATAAGAGGGCATAGAAGAAAACTAGGGGCAAAAAACAATGTTTATTCTAGTTTATCTTTATTGGAAGATAGCACCTATATACACATAAACACACAGATTTCTCCCTTATAAAAACATAAAATTTGCTTGCTCATAGAATGCAATTATTGCAACATGCAAATATGCCCAACAAGAAGAACCAGGAAAGATGGACACATTATAAAATTTCTATTTTATAAGTATAAGAGTATGAGATGTTAATTCTATAAAATATTTATTGTAGTTTATTTATTTATTGAAAGATAATACACATACACACACACACAATAAACAAAGTTGCAATAAAATAAATATTTACGTAGCTCTTTAGCACAATAAAATGGTCCCAAAAAGAAACATGAAAATATTTGACATAGTAATGGGGAGCATAAAGATTGATATATAATAACTGTAAATAGATATTAATTTTGAAAGTAACTGTTACATTTAGAAAATTTAGTTATATGTTGAATTAAAATAGATAAAAATACATAAGGTGGTAAAGGGATAAGTGCAGTTTAAAGCAATGAAAGGCAAGAGGAAGAGTAAATGTATTTGTTAAAATGAGTGATAATGAACTGAATATAGAAAAAACACATGAATAGAAATATCATGTTTGCATTAAAATATATTTAGAACATTAGGATCTGTTTCAATGCTGCTAAAATATTCTAAGTTTCTAAAATTATCAGGGCTGTGGTAAAATAATTTGAATTGGAACACAAAATGACAGGATGAAAGATTTTTACTCTGTGAAAATAGAGTAAGAATCTCTGAAAATTATTTTCTATATAAATTAATGAGAAAATTGGAAAAAAAAAGTCAGAATCCAACTTCAGCACTATAAATGTTAACTGTAGGCATGCAGCAATCTACACAAATTGGATGAATCTTAGTAACAACAGCAAGATTTGTAACATTTTAACTGTAAGAAAATAACTAAGTGATTTATTTCCAGAAATGACTTATCTGAGGGTGGTTTAACTGATTCAGGCCCAGCCGGGAAGTTGTCTGACTGGTCCAGCCCATTCTTGGGGAGTGTCTGAACAGACAGAGCTCTCCTTGAGATGGTAATTAGTTCCTACCCCTGCTGTTTTCTTCATTCCCTGGTGTTCCTTCTTTCCCAAAGCTCAAGCGGAGCTTTTTCATGGGCTTATCCTGAGCCCCGAGACAAAGGAATTCCTTGCAAGGGGGTAATAAATTTTAGGCATTGTTCGGAAAGATTGTGCACCCCACAGTACTCAGCCAATGAAGAAGTGGGGGGGGGGACTTGTGTACTCAGGAAAAAATTGTTTGCTACAGCCCTTTTCCATTTTCCTGTCCCATTCATAAACACCTGGACTTGCAAGGCTGTTATTAAAGTCTTGCTTCGCTGTACTTAGTGTCTGCATGTCCATCCTTTGGCATTGGATGGGTGAGAGCATTTATCACATTAACTTACCTTAAATGTATTCTCTCACTCTCTAGCTCTCCAGAAGTCATAAAAGTAAGTCTGTACTCGTGGTGAAACCCAAACATATGGAAGCCAGTGGATGGCATAGAATTAGGTCAGGAGCATTTTCATATCTTCATTTCCAAAACAATTGGAATTTTGACCTGTCTGGTTATTCTCTGGAAAACTCTGTTTGTAAGGCAGTCTGTATTTGACCTGACTCAGAGATTGCCTGTGCAAAAAGTCTATTCACCATTGTCATTTGTGGGAAGCAATCACATGCAATTGATTAACTTTGTGGCTGCCTGAGGCGATGGATAACAGTTGGGATAAACAGAAGACTAAACAAAAAGTTTGAAGGAAAATGCTGGAAGTAAAATGTTCATGGGAGGCTTTGAAAAGTTTAACATATGCCCAGGAACCTAGAGGGTCAGGTTCATGGATCAGGCTGTGCATATACCTAGGAATAGAGCATGTTTACAAAGCCTTAACCTCTTACTTTGTGTGGTATTTTGGTTCCGTACAAACAGGAAGTGAAGGCTGATGAAGAATCATAATCTAAGGTAAAATGTTTAAGGTATGCCCCTGCAAGTATCAGCAGTAAAGATAACAAGAATTACCTGGATTCTGGATGAAGGGTTAGATCCAACAGAAAGTGCTCACTGATTGCATGTAGGTGGGGTGTTATGAAGAGGGTTGTAACTGGTGGCTTTAGGACTTTTGGCCTGAGCAACTGGAAAAGAGCAATTAATTATTTCTGTCATGGTAAAAAAAAAAAAAAAAAAGCAGAAAAAGAAGAGTTTTGTTCCTCTATTTTTTTGGGGGGGGGGTGGCAATAAGATTAGATAGTTTGAAGTTTGAGCCATTTAAATTTTGAGATTCTGATTAAGCCATGATTATTAGGTATATTAACTGAAGAAGTGAGAGCATGGAATTTAATCAGGGAGAGAAGGAAACTGAGTTAAAAAAAAACATAATGAGGAATAGTGAAAAATTAGCAGGATAAATAAACTTCTGCTGTGGCCTGGTAGCAAGTTTCTTGTAGCTTAACCACATAGGATGGGACTACAGACACAGCTGGGTGCAGGCCATGTGGAGCAGTGCTCTGGGGATTCTAAATTGGTGCAGCCATTATGGAGAACAATATGAAGGTTCTTCAAACAACTACAGATAGAACTACCATATGACCCAGCAATTCCACTACTGACTATATACCCAGAGGACTGAAAATCATCATCTCAAAGGGATACCTGCACTTACATGTTTATTGCAGCTCTATTTACAATAGCTAGGATTTGGAAACAGCCTAAACGTCCATTGTTGGATGACTGGATAAGGAAAAAAAATATATATATATATATGCAATGTAGTATTACTCAACCATAAAAAAGACTGAAATTCTGCCATTTGTATCAACATGGAGAAAATTATGCTAAGTGAAAGAACCCCGGTTCAGAAAGAGAAATACCATGTCCTCATGCTTAAGTGGGAGCTGAATCCATAAACAAACAAATAAACAATAAAGAGGGACACAGAGAGAAAAAGAAACAACAATCAGAATAGTACATTGAACTTTTAGGAGAGAAAAGAACTGGTCCCTACATGTGGAAAATGGGAGGGGAGGAGAAGGCGGGGGTTAATGAGAAATTGGTTAATGGACACAAAGAGTGATTATAATGATGAATAAGCTAACTATCCTGTTCTGACCATCTCACATTGTACACAACTACTGAAAGTCAACTTTGCACCTCATATATATGTACAATAAATTATCTTAAAAATAAAAAATAAAAGAACAAAATAATAAATTGTACTTCAAAAATAAACAGATACATAAATAAATATATACATTTTATTTCTCTGTTTTATTTCAAATTTTGAATTTATCGACTTATTTGCTAAGAAAATAATTGATTGTTGATAAAAATTTACCAAATAAATAATATGGCCATATATAAAATATTGTTATAATTTACATTTAACAAATAGTATTTATTTCAGATGGTTAATTACGTACTAATAAAATTAAAACAAAATAGGAAAAAACTCATAAAATAGAATATCTAGGAACTTCTAAAGATTGATGCTCAATAAGAATAAATTTAGAAACCATGGCATCTTTGCAGAAATCTGAAAATATTAGCAGTATCAGACATACTGTCATGGAGAAAGACAACTTTGATGAGCTTGACAGATGGTTATGGTAGGACTCTTCCCAGACCATTCTGCTTTGTGAATGTGAATTCAATCTAAATTAGTGAAGGTCTGACCTTCAGTTACATAACTGCAACTGGGTATGAATTAATGTTCACTGATTCAGGGAGAGACTTGAAAGCATGTAGATTAAAGGGTAGGATATTGCTAATGATCATTATTTATTCAGCACCACTCATTTCATGCAGAAAGAAATGAATAACGCAGATGAAATACATAGATTACCCTAGGACTGTGCATAACTATATGATCAGAAGTTTGGGGACCTTATTCTAAAAGTCATGGAGTAAAAGTAAGTATGAAACTTTGTGGGGGAGTAAGGGACATTTTTTTCCCCGAGTGACAACCAACTGAGGATTATTTAATGCTTTGTCCCTCATTTTGTTTTCTGCCATTTTCTCTGTACACACTCTAAACCTCTAAAGCTATCTAAAGGGTAGAGAAACAATCTAAAGGGTAGGGAAAGCATCCTGATTATTCAGAAGAAAAGTACATATTAAAAATAAAATTTTAATGTGATTTTATCAACTGTTAAATAAAAAAAACATATTAAGAATAATGTTTAATTAAAGTGCAAGGCTACCTACAAAGCCATTCTTAACTGTAGGTTTTTCTATAGTTTATGTAAAAATATGGTTTTGTTTTAGTGTATCAGATTTGAAATATAGTTTATAGGCAGAAAAAGCCTTTGAAATAAAGTATATAATAAGAAACTCCATTCAAACATTTTACTTTAGTGTCATTACTAGTAGTTGCTTCCCACAGGGCAATGTCCAGAGTCATTTGTATTTTATAAACATTTATTAATTATACACAACTGACAAAGTAACAATCTGATGTTACTTTTAGCTCTACTATATATTCCAGGATTAACTTTTCTATTGTGAATGTGTACTCCTTGAAACTATAAGAATTAAATTACTTTTAAATAAAAACTGAAAATGTAGGTAAGAATTAGAGTTGAATCTTTTGGTACCTGATGTGAATATTAACTTTTTTCTACTACAGAATGAGTAAAGGAAGATAATGAAGTCAGTTTGATTTCTGACTTTGAAAGATCTTAACTGCTTCTGTTCTAAAATTCTGTTTGTAAAATTTAGATCTTTGTGCTTTTATTTCATTTGATATTGGTAGTTGAGAAAAGATTTTAATATTTTACAACCCAGTTATAGAAGTTTTTGGATACATGCTTTGTAGACTTGTAAAACTGAGGTGTTTTGTCTGTTTGGGCTACAATAAAAAAGTACCTTAGACTGGATAATTTATAAACAATATAAAGTTATTGCTCACAGCTCTGGAGGGTGGGAAGTCTAAGATCAAGGCACCAGCAAATTAAACGTCTGGTGAAGGTTAGACTTCTGCTTCAAAGATAGCACTTTCTAGCTAAATCCTCACATGGCAGAAGTGGTGAATGTACTTCCTCAGGCCTGTTTTATAAGCACACTAATCCCATTCACAAGGGCTCTATCTTCATGACCTAATCACCTTCTAAAAGCCCTATCAATTAATATACTATTGCAGTAGGGATTAGGTTTCAACATATGAGTTTTGGAGGGGCACGAACATTCAGAACATAACATTAGGCATGTTCGATTTCTCTAAAGCTAGCAAAAAATACAAGAAATTATTCAAAATGTGTGGATTTCAATATAATAAGAATAAAATTAATTGATATATGAATTGAGATATGCTATATACATATATAGACATATACATATATATGGCTGCTATATTATCAGTTAATCATGTCAAATGGTTTATGCTTGCAGTGAGAATCACTTTTTGAATTTAGTGTTATAAAATTCAAAGCTACATATATGCTGTAAAATACAACTACTAAGTTACTAGGTAATATGTCAAATAAATCATTTGTAAGATTAAAATGAGTATTTAATTGGATTCTGCTTTTTGAGTAGGACTCGTTACTAACTAAAAACACTGCTGAAAGAAATTAAAGAAAATGCCAAAATATGGAAAGACATTTCATGCTGATGAATTTGAAGAATTAACATTGTAAAAATGTCCATACTACCCAAAGCAATTCAGTGCAATCCCCGTCAAAATACCAATGAATACATCCTTCACAGAAATAGGAAAAACAATACTAATATTCATATGGAACAACTAAAGACCCCAAATAGCCAAAGCAATTCTGACCAAAAAAAATGAATAAATAAAGCTGTAGGCATAAAACTACCTGACTTCAAACTATACTACAAACCATACTGTTTGTAGTATAGTAACCCAAACAGCATGGTACTGGCATAAAAAACAGACACATAGGTCAATGGAACAGAATAGAGAACCCAGAAATAAACTTGTATTAGTCCATTTTTTGTTGCTATAACAGAAATACCAGAGACTGGGTGATTTATAAAGAAGAGAGGTTTATTTGGCTTATGATTCTGGGACAGCTGCATCTGGCATGGGCCTCAGGCCGTTTCTACTCATGGTGGAAAAGAGGCAGGCAGCTGGTGGGTACAAGCATATCACATGGAAAGAGGAAGCAAGAGAGAGCGAGGGGAGGTGCCAGGGTCCTTTAAACAATCAGGTCTTGTGGGAACTAACAGAGCGAGAACTCACTCACTACCCCTCCCCCAGGGAGAGCATTAATCTATTCATGAGGGATTCACCCCCATGACTCAATCAGTTTCCAACACTGCCACATTGGGGATCAATTTTCCATGAGTTTTGGAGGGGATAACACATCCAAACTCCTTCACAATCCATGTACTTAAAGCCAACTGATATTCTACAAAGGCACCAAGAATATACAGCCTCTTCAGTAAATGGTGCTGGGAAAACTGGACGTCCATGTGTAGAATGAAACTAGTCCCATACCTCTCACCATATACTAAAATCAACTCAAAATAGATTAAAGACTTAAGTCTGAGATGTGAAACTATAAAACTCCTAAAAGAAAACATAGGGGAAACACTTCAGGAAGTAGGATTGGCAAAGACTTTATGAATAAAACCCCTAGAGCACAAGCAACAAACTAAAACATAAACAAATGGGATTATATGAAACTAAAAAGCTTCTGCACGGTAAAGGAAACAACAGAGTGAAAAGACAACCTACAGAATGGGAGAAAATATTTGCAAATATAAATCTGATCAGTTTTTTTTTTTTTTTTTTTTTTTGTCCTTTTTGTGACCAGTAAGGGGATCGCAACCCTTGGCTTGGTGTTGCCCGCACCGCGCTCAGCCAGTGAGCACACCTGCCATCCCTATGTAGGATCCAAACCTGCTTGGTGGGAGCGCAGCTGCGCTCCCAGCGCTGCACTCTCCCGAGTGCGCCACGCGGTCGGCCCTCTGATCAGGTTTTAATGTCCAGAATATACCAGGAACTCAAACAACTTCACAGTAAAAAAACAAAACAAAACAAATTCAATAATTTGTTGATAATAATTCAATTAAAAAATGGGCAAAGGAGCTAAATAGACGTTTCTCAAAGGAAGCTTAAAAACTTTATAGTGAATACTAGAAGGATACAGATATTTCAGAAATGAAATATCTAGTGTAAAGTTAAAATAATTTCAACAATATATTATTGTTATATTTTCAATATTGTTAGTAATAGAAATAAAGCGAATAGAGCCAAACCTGCTCCATTGCCCAGATTTTTTTGTTGTTGTGTTGGCTAAACTTTTGTTAGAATGTGGACCAGTCAATTACATTATACCATGATTTCTAATTTTTTTTTAACATCATAGACTTCAACAAAAATTACCAAATTGACCACATTTTTTTAAACCTGCAAACTTTTCCATCTACCTACCTGATTCATGCCCCTTGCTAAATTTTGTTTCTGTTTTAGTTTTCCTCCTTTGTTAAAAATGTGAAGGTACTTGATATACCTCTATCAGGTTAAGGCTCTCCCTATCTAACTAATTTGATTAATCTTGACCAATATGCTAGTATTTTAATATATGATTTGGTTTTATTCATTCAAAAGAACTTTTTGCATACATTAGAATGCCATTCATATTTATATTTTAAAAATGGTTACATGATCTGACAGCCTCAGATGTGTGGCACATGTGTTTATAATGAATCCCAGTCATATACATTTAAAATATAAAAATTTGACTAGCAATACAAAATTTAAACTCAACCCAGTTTAAAAGTATTAGTACAAAAATCAAATCAGCATAATCATTTGCATTTAAGGTTCTGAAAATTCATGCAATGCTTTCTTATAATATAATTTTAAGAAATATTGAACATGAAATCAAAGTGCAGCTGTGTACTTTATAAATACACACACATGAGTTTAAGTATCACTGATTAAGATGCTTGTTCACCTGGCTTACAACTCTGTAGTATTAGTGTAGTAACAGAACCAATTAAATTACAAAGAAATATATGCCCATACAAAAATAACAATAAAACAAACTTCATAGAGATGCCTGAATCATGTAGTAGAAAAGCATTGTAAGATGTGAGAGGCACATTAAAAACTGCACATGCATTTTTGACTAACATTTTCTGGAAATAGGAATACTAAATTATACTTACTCCACTTTGCCACTGGTGTAGAACAAAAAATTATTAGAAAGATGTGAATCCATTGTGTGTAATATTTTAGTTTCATAATGTCCCAGTGGAATTATAGAACATAATTCAGATTTCACGACATATCTGAGATAACTCAGTGGGTAAATTAACTGAGTCTTATAGTCAGGAATGGAATTGATTTTTTTTTTCCTGTACTCAGATATTCAGTGATAGTTTGTTGGTACCCAATAGCAAATGTAATTGCAACATGGTGAGACATAGCCATGTTTCATAAAATATACCCAGATGTACTGAAATGGCTGTTTTCAGCAGTATATATTTTTTGAAAATGACACATTTTCTGTAACCAAGCTAGGAATCATCTAAATGAAAAACATCTTCTACTCACATTATGTATTTATCATAAACATCACACACACACACACACACACACACACACACACACACACACACAAGTTCAAGAGAAATTTAGTCATGACTCATCCCATTTACTATACAATTTACAAAGAACTTTTGACATACATTATCTTATTAATCTGTGGGAAGCAAGAAAGATTATATTTCTGCTTCACAAATAAAATGAGTTGAGAAAAACTGAATGACAAATTAATCATTTTCACAAGTTCACAAAGGTGTTAAATATTTGAATCATATCTTTGAACTAGGTCATCTCATTTTATTTCTGCTGAAATATTTAACTTTAATAATTGCAAAAGCAAGTGGCAGATTAGATAGTTAGTATTGTGGGTTACAATTCTATGTAGATACATTTACATTTTTAGACTGGAGAAAAATACATTTTGAAATTCTAAGATGACTCTTCCCTCTTATTTTACTAGTTTCCACCACCCATTTAATTCAGTCATGCCAATGACTTTACTCTCATCCAACAAACAATTATGCAATATATTATAGACACGACGCAGGCTATTAGGGATACAGGAATGAATAACCAGATATTATTTTTGTCCCCAAATTGTGAACTATTTCATGGGAATACAGGTATTAAAAAAATCTAACTCTAAGAAGTTGTGACAGGCTGAATGATGACCCTCAAAGATCAGCATCCCAATTCCTGGAATCTGTGAATATGTAATTTTATATGACAAAAGGGATTTTGCCAGATGTGATTAAGTTGAGGATCTTGAGATGAGAAGATTATTCTGGATTATTCTGTTGAGCCTGATGTAATACACAGGTACTTTTATTAGAGAAGGTGGTGTGATACCGGGGAAGAGAGAGAAAAAGCTATGTGATGAGAGGCCATGAGCTAACAAATATGTGCAGCATCCATCCAGGTGAAATCAAGGAAAAAGATTCTCCACTGGAAACTCGAAAAGGATCCAGCCCTGCCAACACTTACATTTTAACCTAGTGAAAGTGATTTCCAACTTCTGACCTCCAGAACCATGATAATAAATTTGTGTTGTTAAAGCCACTTATTTTGTTGCACATTTTTACAGCTGAAGTAGGAAACTAATACAGAAGTCAAGAGCCTTGAGAAGTCAGGGTGCCTATCCTTGAGAAAGTTTTAGCAAAGCCGAGAGTTACTGATAAGAATACATTTTAAAAGATATATTTCAGAAAGCTGGAGCTGTGAATTTATGAGGCCCTGTTGTTGGAAACAGTTTAGGTTTTTTCTGGAACACCTGAAGCACTTCATAAGGACTTAATCGGCAAGTGACAGAGTAATATAAGGGATGGCTGGGAAGGTAGATGGAGACTAAATTAGTTTTTGGCTTTTGGGCTGTGATAAAGTTCTTGGGCATTTTATTAAGATCAATGAGATGGCATTACATAGTTTTAAGAAGTTAGGAAATTATGACTTAAAGCTACTCTGTATGCTGTGGGTAATGAACATGAAATACAAAATAGAGAAAAGATACTTTGAAACCAGATAGGAAGTTGTGTCTCTTACCTAAGAGATTTAAGATAACAATGTGAACTGGGGAGGTAGCCCAGAGTACAAAAAGAAGTAAGCAACATAGTAAAATGCTTAGGAGGCAAAATCTATTGGATTGGTTGAATGAGAGAAAGTCAGTTGTTAAAGATGATTTACCTATTTTGAACATTTGACACCATAATGCATGGTGGTATCAGCTATAAGGTTGGATCCTTGGAGGAGTATCGTGCTTGGGGAAGGAAAGCATCCACCTATAGTTGGAAATATAATAGGGCTCAAGGTGTAGATGTGAAATTCAATTGCAGATATTGGTACGCATGCAGATAGATTTCGAACTCAAAAACATTTATAAGCAGAGTTAGAAAAGATTAGCATGTGCTTGTAAGACTGGCCCGAAAGAGCGAATCTTACTTGTTGGGAAGGCTCATCTAGCAAAGACCAGGAGACAGAGATCACTGCAATCAAGCAAGAGGTTTTTTATTTCCAGCATGGGAAAGTCTGGCTTTTGCGTTGTAGTATATTTAGCAACATCACTGTCTTCTACCTTTCAGGTACCTGCAGAAATGTACCCTCCCCAAGTCCCACCACCAGTTGTAACAAACAACTACATTGCCGAATACTTGGAGGCAGGGAGGAGAGGGGAAATGCATACCAGTTGAGAACACTAATAGAGAGTAATATGAAGAGAAGGGTAATTCAGGCCCCTGAAGAAGAGTAACATTTTAAAAGCTGACTACTGTGAGTGTCCAGTAAACATATTAGAAAAGTGTGGCCAGGCAGCTAATGCAAGAGAATGTGTATTACAGAAGCCAAAGAGAAAGACTATTTCTTAATGAAAATATTGTTACATACTGCTGACAGGTCAAGTAAAAAAGTCTAAAAGATATTCAGTTTATTTTTTTTTTTTTTATTTTTTTTTTATTTTTTTATTTTTTTTTTAATTTTATTTTGTCGATATACATTGTAGCTGATTAATGCTCCCCATCACCAAAACCTCCCTCCCTTCTCCCTCCCCCCCTCCCCCCCAACAATGTCCTTTCTGTTTGCTTGTTGTATCAACTTCAAGTAATTGTGGTTGTTATATCTTCTTCCCTCCCCCCCCCGATTTGTGTGTGTGTGTGTGTATGTGTGTGTGTGAATTTATATATTAATGTTTAGCTCCCTCCAATAAGTGAGAACATGTGGTATTTCTCTTTCTGTGCCTGACTTGTTTCACTTAATATAATTCTCTCAAGGTCCATCCATGTTGTTGCAAATGGCAGTATTTCATTCGTTTTTATAGCTGAGTAGTATTCCATTGTGTAGATGTACCACATTTTCCGTATCCACTCATCTGATGATGGGCATTTGGGCTGGTTCCAACTCTTGGCTATTGTAAAGAGTGCTGCGATGAACATTGGGGAACAGGTATACCTTCGACTTGATGATTTCCATTCCTCTGGGTATATTCCCAGCAGTGGGATGGCTGGGTCGTATGGTAGATCTATTTGCAATTGTTTAAGGAACCTCCATACCATTTTCCATAGAGGCTGCACCATTTTGCAGTCCCACCAACAATGTATGAGAGTTCCTTTTTCTCCGCAGCCTCGCCAGCATTTATCGTTCATAGTCTTTTGGATTTTAGCCATCCTAACTGGGGTTAGATGGTATCTCAATGTGGTTTTGATTTGCATTTCCCGGATGGCCATTTGGATATCTTCCTTAGAGAAATGCCTACTTAGCTCTTTTGCCCATTTTTTAATTGGGTTGCTTGTTTTCTTCTTGTAAAGTTGTTTGAGTTCCTTATATATTCTGGATATTAATCCTTTGTCAGATGTATATTTTGCAAATATTTTCTCCCACTCTGTTGGTTGTCTTTTAACTCTTTTAATTGTTTCTTTTGCTGTGCAGAAGCTTTTTAGTTTGATATAATCCCATTTGTTTATTTTTCCTTTGGTTGCCCGTGCTTTTGGGGTCGTATTCATGAAGTCTGTGCCCAGTCCTATTTCCTGAAGTGTTTCCCCTATGTTTTCTTTAAGAAGTTTTATTGTCTCAGGGTGTATATTTAAATCCTTAATCCATTTTGAGTTGATTTTAGTATACGGTGAGAGGTATGGATCTAGTTTCATTCTCCTGCATATCGATATCCAGTTATCCCAACACCACTTGCTGAAGAGGCAGTCCCTTCCCCAGTGAATAGGCTTGGTGCCTTTGTCAAAGATCAGATGGCAGTAAGTGTGTGGGTTGATTTCTGGATTCTCTATTCTATTCCATTGGTCAGTGTGTCTGTTTTTATGCCAGTACCATACTGTTTTGGTTATTATAGCTTTGTAGTATAGCTTAAAGTCAGGTAGTGTTATGCCTCCAGCTTTATTTTTTTTGCTGAGCATTGCTTTGGCTATTCGTGGTCTTTTATTGTTCCATATAAATGTCTGAATAGTTTTTTCCATTTCTGAGAAAAATGTCTTTGGAATTTTGATGGGGATTGCATTGAATTTGTATATCACTTTGGGTAGTATGGACATTTTCACTATGTTGATTCTTCCAATCCAAGAGCATGGAATATCTTTCCATCTTCTTGTATCCTCTCTAATTTCTCTCAGCAGTGGTTTGTAGTTCTCATTATAGAGATTTTTCACCTCCTTGGTTAACTCAATTCCTAAGTATTTTATTTTTTTGGTGGCTATTGTAAATGGGCAGGCTTTCTTGATTTCTCCTTCTGCATGTTCACTATTGGAGAAAAGAAATGCTACTGATTTTTGTGTGTTGATTTTGTATCCTGCTACTGTGCTGAAATCATTTATCAATTCCAACAGTTTTTTTGTAGAGGTTTTAGGCTGTTCGATATATAGGATCATGTCATCTGCAAACAGGGACAGTTTGACTTCATCTTTTCCAATCTGGATGCCCTTTATTTCCTTCTCTTCTCTGATTGCTCTGGCTAGTACTTCCAACACTATGTTGAATAGGAGTGGTGAGAGTGGGCATCCTTGTCTAGTGCCTGTTCTTAAAGGAAAAGCTTTCAGCTTTTCCCCATTCAGGATGATATTGGCAGTGGGTTTGTCATATATGGCTTTAATTATGTTGAGATACTTTCCCTCTATACCTAACTTATAGAGGGTCTTTGTCATGAATGTGTGCTGAACTTTATCAAATGCTTTTTCAGCATCTATAGAGATGATCATATGGTCCTTGTGTTTGAGTTTATTAATATGGTGTATCACATTTATTGATTTGCGTATGTTGAACCAACCTTGCATCCCTGGGATGAATCCCACTTGATCGTGATGAATAATTTTTCGTATGTGTTGCTGTATTCTGTTTGCTAGTATTTTAGTGAGGATTTTTGCATCTATATTCATCAAGGATATCGGCCTGTAGTTTTCTTTTTTGGTTATATCTTTACCTGGTTTTGGTATCAGGATGATGTTTGCTTCATAGAATGAGTTTGGGAGATTTGCGTCCGTTTCAATCTTTTGGAATAGTTTGTAAAGAATCGGTGTCAATTCCTCTTTGAATGTTTGGTAAAATTCTGCTGTGAATCCATCTGGTCCTGGGCTTTTCTTTGTTGGGAGCCTTCTGATAACAGCTTCAATCTCCTTTATTGTTATTGGTCTGTTCAAATTTTCTACGTCTTCACGGTTCAGTTTTGGGAGCTTGTGTGTGTCCAGAAATTTATCCATTTCCTCCAGATTTTCAAATTTGTTGGCGTATAGTTGTTTATAGTAGTCTCGAATGATTCCTTGTATTTCAGATGAATCAGTTGTAATATCGCCTTTTTCATTTCTAATTTTTGTTATTTGAGTCTTCTCTCTTCTTTTTTTTGTTAGCCATGCTAATGGTTTGTCAATTTTATTTATCTTTTCAAAAAACCAACTTTTTGATTCATTGATCTTTTGAATTGTTTTTTGGGTTTCAATTTCATTCAGTTCTGCTCTGATCTTAATGATTTCTTTCCATCTGCTAACTTTAGGTTTGGATTATTCTTGTTTTTCTAGTTCTTTAAGGTGAAGTGTTAGGTTGTTCACTTGCCATCTTTCCATTCTTCTGAAGTGAGCATTTAATGCAATAAATTTCCCCCTTAATACTGCTTTTGCAGTATCCCACAGGTTTTGGTATGATGTATCATTGTTTTCATTAGTTTCAATAAATTTTTTGATTTCCTGCTTGATTTCTTCTTGGACCCATATGTCATTAAGTAGAATGCTGTTTAATTTCCATGTGTTTGTACAGTTTCCAGAGTTTCGTTTGTTATTAATTTCTAGTTTTAATCCATTGTGGTCTGAGAAGATACATGGGATAATTCCATTTTTTTTGAATTTATTGAGACTTGATTTGTGACCTAATATATGATCTATCCTGGAGAATGATCCATGTGCTGATGAGAAGAATGAATATTCTGAGGTTGTTGGGTGAAATGTTCTGTAGATATCTGCCAATTCCAATTGGTCTAGAGTATTGTTTAGATCTTCTGTTTCTCTGCTGATTCTTTGCCTAGATGATCTGTCTAATATTGACAGTGGGGTGTTCAGGTCCCCTGCTATTATGGTATTAGTGTCTATTTCCTTCTTTAGGTCTAATAGAGTTTGTTTTATAAATCTGGCTGCTCCAACATTGGGTGCGTACATATTTATGATTGTTATGTCTTCTTGATGGATCAGTCCTTTTATCATTAAGTAGTGTCCCTCATTGACTCTTTTTATGGTTTTTAGTTTAAAGTCTATTTTGTCAGATATAAAAATAGCTACTCCAGCTCGTTTTTCTTTTCTGTTTGCATGGTAAATCTTTTTCCGTCCTTTCACTCTTAGTCTATGTGAGTCTTTATGGGTGAGGTGGGTCTCTGTAGGCAGCATATAGTTGGGTCCTCCTTTTTGATCCAGTCAGCCAGTCTGTGTCTTTTGATTGGGAAATTCAAGCCTTTTACATTAAGAGTTGTTATTGAAAGGTGTTGATTTATTCCTAGCATTTTATTGGTTGTTTGTCTGTCTTAGGTGTCTTTTGTTCCTTGCTTTCTGATTTATTGTTTGGTTTCTGTGTTTGTTGGTTCCTTAGGTTGTAGATAGTGTTTTTGTTTGATTGTTTTCTCTTCATGAATGCCATTTTTATTATAATAGTGGGTTTTTATTTTTCTTGGGTTTTTATGGCAATGGTAGTTATTTTTCAGGAACCAAACCCAGTACTCCCTTGAGGATTTCTTGTAAGGGTGGTCGTGTGGTAGTGAACTCCCGCAGTTTTTGTTTGTCTGAGAAATATACTATTTGACCTTCATTTCAGAAGGATAGCCTTGCAGGGTAAAGTATTCTTGGCTGGCAATCTTTGTCTTTTAGTATTTTGAATATATCATCCCATTCCTTTCTAGCTTTTAGGGTTTGTTATGAAAAGTCTGATGTTAGCCTGATTCGGGCTCCCTTATAGGTGATTTGACGCTTCTCTCTTGCAGCTTTTAAGATTCTCACTTTGTCTCTGAGTTTTGCCAATTTGACTATAACATGTCTTGGAGAAGGCCTTTTTGGGCTGAATATGTTTGGATATCGCTGAGCTTCCTGGATCTGAAGATCTGTGATTTTTCCTTTACCTGGGAAGTTTTCTGCCACTATTTTGTTGAATATGCTTTCAATGGAATCTCCATTTTCCTCCCCTTCTGGAATACCCATGACTCGGATATTTGAGCGCTTAAGGTTGTCTGATATCTCTCTCAAATTTTCTTCAATGTCTTTGATTCTTTTTTCTTTCTTTTTGTCTGCTTGTGTTATTTCAAACAGCCCATCTTCAAGTTCAGAGGTTCTCTCTTCAACTTCGACAAGCCTGCTGGTTAAACTCTCCGTTGTGTTTCTTATTTCGCTGAATAACTTCTTCAGTTCAGCAAGTTCTGCTACATTTTTTTTCAGGACATCGATTTCCTTGTACATTTCCTCTTTCAGGTCCTGTATACTTTTCCTCATTTCATCATGATGTCTAGCTGAGTTTTCTTGTATCTCATTCAGTTTCCTTAGAATTATCACTCGAAATTCCTTGTCAGTCATTTCAAGGGCTTCTTGTTCTATAGGATCTAGAGTTTGAGATTTATTAACTTTTGGTGGTGTACTTTCTTGATTTTTTGTATTTCTGGTATCTTTTTTTTGATGTTTATTCATTGTGGCAGGGGGTTTCACAGTCCACTGGTTTGAGACTATTGACTAACTAAGATGTTGCTGTGGTTGCCAATTTTGTATGGCTACCTCCGTGACTGCTCAGTAGGCCTTTAGTGCCTTGTGTGTATGGTTCCCATGGGTCTTGGGCCTCTCTGGGGAGCCACCTTTCTGGTCAGCTTGGACTCTGCTGGGTTGCTGGATCACGTACCACAGGGTGTGTGATCTCTGTTGAGCTTTCACTTCCCGTGCAGGACTTCTCCCTGTTCCGTGTGCTCTGGCCCAGGCTGTTGGATCATGCAGTGGCGACCCCACAGGGTGTGTGGTTTCTGTCAAGTCTCCGCCTCCCTGGGCGCACGTCTCCCCGCTCTGTGCGCACTGGGCTGGCTGGGACGTGTCTTCTGCAACCCTCATCTATCAGCTGGGCCTTCAAGACCCTGCTCGGCACCGCCTCGCCCAGGAAGTCTACCAGGTTTCTGCTAGGCACAGACGACCAGTCGCTCTGGGTGCCTTTGTAGCACTGTGTAGATCTTTCTTGGGACTTATCACCTTCCTCCTGGTATCGCGGTTATTCATGTACTTGTCTTATCTCCCACACCAGATCGTGAGCTTCTCAAGGGAGGAGCCCACAGCACACGGTTCACCTTTGTATCCCCCCGGCCCAGACGAGTCCTTTGCCTGCCTGCAGACAGCTCTCTGGCAGGTTTAAGCAGACTTGGGAACTCTCTTACCACACTATTCCCAACCAGAAATTGGTTAGGCGTTTTTCCGAACTGGTCGCTGCAGAGATGGTATCTGCCTCCCAGTAACAGGAAGTTTACCGGGGGCCGGAGTCCAGAGTGTGGTGGAGTGACAGTCGGCCCCGCCTGTACTTCCTTGCCCTCCCGACATTTGCCGGGGATGCCCCACACCACCAGCCCCGCCAGAGAACCACGGAGGGAGTGGGAGGGGAGGCTGGCCTGCAGGCCCTAGGAAGCCCCGGCGCCGGGGCAAGCAAGTGGGAAGGCTCAGTGAGGAGCCCAGCCGGGCTGGAGCTGCCACCACCTGAGAAAATGGAGGCAGCACCAGGGTGCTGAGTGGCCCGGTGATGCAGGCGGAAGCCGGGTGGGCGTCAGTCCCCCGAGCAGGGCTGGGCCAGGGGTCACTCACAGGGCTGTGCCAGGTCGGGCGCTCGCTCTCTGCCTCTGGTTTGTCGGCTTCCCCGTTCTTGGTTCCCGCTGCCTTGGGCTGCTTGCTCAGTCCCGTGGCGTGGCTCGGGCGCTCCCAGGAATCTTCTTTTATGCCGGCCTGAAACCTCGAATCATGAATAGGGCAGCTGGCCGCCTTCAGCGCGGCCCCGGCCTCCAGGATCCTGTCTGCTTCCACAGCAGCCCTGGCACCGTGTTCCCTGTTTAGAGACTCGCTTTTGCAGCTACAAAACAGTTCTTTTCCTGCTCCACACTTCAAAGCTGTTGCCTGTAAATGCGGCAGCCTCTCCTGCCGAGGGCAAAGTGGCGGTCAGGCCACCAGCAGTGGTCCTCCCTTAAGAGATGGCAAGAGGAAGGTCCACAAGTTTCCCGGCTGCCTGAGGCCCAGTGGCCGCCTTTTCCACCTCAGCTACTCCGCGTCAACCACCGCAGCCACCGCCATCTTGAAACCCTCAGGGTGATTATTCTGCCTCCCTTATGTTTTCTAATGGTAGTTTCACAGTTCCTTGTATTAAATTTAAGTTTTTGATCCATTTTGAGTAGATTTTTATGTGTGGTGAGAGATAGGGGTCTACTTTCAATCTTTTGCATATGGATATCCAGTTTTCCCGGCATCATTTATTGAAGAAGCCATTCCTTCCCCACTGCATATCTTGCATCTTTGTTGAAAATCAGTTGGCTCTATGTGCCTGGGTATATTTCTGGGCTACCTATTCTATTCCAGTGATCCGTTTGTCTATTTTTATGCCAGTGCCATGTTGTTTTGGTTACTATAGCTTCACAGTATATTTCAAAGTGAGGAAGTGTGATGCCTCCAACTCTGCTCTTTTTGTTTAAATTTGCTTTAGCTATATGGGGTCTTTTGTGGTTCTATACAAATTTTAAGGTAGTTTTTTCTATTTCTGGAAGAATGTCATTGGTATTTTGATAGAGATTGTGTTGAATGTGTAGATTGCTTTGAGTAATATGGACATTTTGATTATATTAATTCTTCCAATGAGATATCTTTCCATTTATTTGTGTCCTCTTCAAATTTTTCACCAATATTTTATAGTTTCCATTGTAGGGGTCTTTCACCTCCTTGGTTAAATTTACACCAGGTATTTCATTTTTTTTTTTTTTTGTAGCTATTTTTAATAAGATTACTTTATTTCTTCAGCTATTTTATTATTGGCATATAGGAAGGCTATTGATTTTTGTGTGTAGATTTTGTATCCTGCCACTATACTGAATTAATTTTATAGTTCTAGTAATTTTGGGGGTGGAGTCTTTAGGGCTTTCTATGTATATAATCGTGTCATCTGCAAATAAGGATAGTTTGACATTCTTCTTCCCAATTTGGATGCCCTTTGCTTCTTTCTCTTGCCTTATTACACTGGCTAGAACTTCCACTACTGTGTTGAATAAGAATGGGGAAAGTGAGTATCTTTGTCTTGTTCCAGATCTTAAAGGAACAGTCTTCAATTTTTGTACATTCAGTATGATGTTAGCTGTAGGTTTGTTATATGTGGACTTTATTGTGTTGAAGTACATTCCTTTTATACCCAGTTTATTGAGTGTTTTTATCATGAAGCAGTATTGGATTTTATCAAATGCTTTTTCTGCATCTATTGAACTGATTTTATGTTTGTTTGGTCTTTCCTTCATTCTGTTGATGTGATTTATCCGGTTTATTGATTTGTGTATGTTCAACCATTCTTGCATCCCAGGGATGAATCCCACTTGATCTTGGTGAGGGATCTATTTGCTAGTATGCTATTGAGGATCTTCTCATCTATATCTATTAGGGATCTTGTTCTGGAGCTTTCTTGTGTTGTGTCTATTTTTGGTTTTGGCATTAGATTAGTGTTGGGCTCATAGAATGAGTTTGGAAATATTTCCTCCTCATTGATTTTTTGAAAAAGTTTAAGAATTGTTATTAGTTCTTTAAGTATTTGGTGGAATTTGGCAGTGTAACATCTGGTGCTAGGTTTTTCTGTATTAGGAGATTTTTTATTACTGCTTCAATCTCATTACTCATTATCGGTCTGTGTAGGTTTTCCAGTTCTTCTTATTTCAGTATTGGTACACTGTATGTGTCCAGGAATTTATCCATTTTTCTAGGTTTTCCAGTTTATTCACATATAGTTGTTTGTATTAGTCTCTTATGATCCTTTGTATTTCTGTGGTATCAATTATAATGTCTCCATTTTCATTTCTGATTTTATTTATTTGAGTCTTCTCTCTTTTTTCATGATTAGTAAAACTAAAGGTTTATTAATTTTATCTTTTCGAAAAACCAACTTTTTTCATCAATCTTTTGAATTGATATTTCATTTTGAATTTATTTATTTCTGCTCTTATCTTTGTTACTTCTCTCCTTCTACTGATTTGGGGTTTGGTTTGTTCTTGTTTTCCTACTTCCTTGAGTTGTGATGTTAGATTGTTTATTTGAAGTCGTCTTTTTTGATGTAGTCATTTATTGCTATAAACTTCCCTCTTCGAACTGTGTTTGCTGAATCCCATAGGTTCTGGTATGGTGTGTTTCCATTTCTATTTCTCAGCAGAAATGTTTTAGTTTTTCCTTTTTGATTTACCTTGATGACTCAGACATCAGTTCACTGAGTCCCTCTACTGCAGAATCATGTTACACTCTCTAAATGTTCTCAACTAGAGTCTAATATGAAGGTTGCATGAAAAAATACAAATTTGACTCACATTCCCTGACATATTCCAGGTTTGTTTCCTGTTATTCATTAAAAACATATTTTCCCCATATTCTCTGTAGAAGGCCATGTCACCTAAATATGCAAATAAAATCAAACATGCCCAAACACTATTTCTAGCATTGTCAGCATATGTTAATTCTTGTCAGGTGTGTTGTATTTATTATAATTAATGTAACACAAAAGTATAACATTAAATATTCCACTTTGTAAATTTTTAGAACTATATGAATAAATATGGTTGTTGTTTTTGGCTTCAAAATATCTGGGTTTTTTCCAGTCTATTTGGCTAAGTTATCATAGTAATAATGACACAATTCATGCAAACATTGGCTGGCAAACTTAAGAGGTTAGTGAATTCATATTTACTGGCACATCTGTCATCAATACTCAAGATACTTTTGCAGAAGAAAGTCATTTAATCTGTCATTTGAAAGTAACTTTGGAAGGCGTGTTATGTTTGGATTTTTGTTTTAAATTACTTTCTAAGTATATTTTCCTTTTTGTTCATAAACTAGGTATAAAAATATAACCCTTTGATTCCTTTTTATTTTCTTTTTTCTGAATCATACAACTTTACCTACAGACAAAAAAAAAAGCCATATAAATAATGATGCTGGACAAAAGATTGTATGTGGCATTATTGCTAACTAATGATGATACAAATTGTTTTGGAAATTGGCTTGAAGCTAAAACTAGAATTTGTCATGTTAGCCTTTTTTTCTCCATAGACTTTAGCCAGAAGTTCATTTATTTAACAAAATATATTTTGTCAGGCACTGGGAATAATGAAAGAAAGAGGAAGAGGAGGGAGGAGAAATCAGAGAAGAAGTAAAAGAGAAGAATGTGATCCTTTATCAAAGAGCTTAAAATCTGGCACATATGAAATGTAGACAGGAGATAAAGGATATACAGGAATAAGTTAAATTTCTTAGTTCTTTATTAAGTAAAATTTATCTTTTCATTGACCTCTAAGTTTGTCATTTTACTCAAATAACATAATTAATAATTCTAGCTATTCATTTGTGATTGGATTTAATTTATTATTTTACTTGACATGGTTTTTCAATTGTTTTAACAGTGACTAATTTTACATTTGCAGGCAGATTCAGAGATTATTAAAATGCAAATAACTTAAAATAGCAACTTAACTATAATAAAACAGTAAAATATTACATTTGGGGACAATGGTGCAAATAACAAAATGCTAAATTTGCCATTAATTGGTATTTGCAAACTTAAGTGGGTGTTAGTGTTTGAGATTTAGACACATACTTTTAGATTCACAGAATAATCATCTATGAATTAGGGTCAGCAACAGAGACTCAAGCAAAAGAACTCTGAGAAAACTATTATGACATTTCCTCTTATTCAAACCAATGAAAGCAATCTTTCTACTTTTCATCATGTTGATTAGCAAAAAAGCATAGGTCAACAATAGAAATGTATGAGTGGTTTTTAAATTATACGTTCTCCTATACATGTATCTGTACTGAATTGTCCTCTGTGGCTCTGCTTGGAAACCTGAGACTACCATTAAAATATAGCTGAAGTTAATGAAAGACCTTGTGGGGAGGATTGAAGTGATCCAGCCAGCAACCACCCAATCATCAGATATACGAGTGAGGCAGAGCTATATCATCCAAACACCAGCTGATCTTCCAGCTTTTTACAGACTAATGAGAAAGCCTATTAGAAATCACCCAGTGTGGCCAAAAGTAGAAGACATTAACACAGGAAAAGTCAAAGAATTATGTAGAAAATTTGTCTTGTAGATTTCAACAGAAAAATCACAGATGAGCAAATCCAATAAATAGGAAAAATATGCATATACTCACTAATAGTTAATTGTTGAAATATCATGTTTCCTTATTTCCATGAGGACTGAATTAAAAACATGCGTTATCATAAATGTTGGTATGGGTAGGACATTCCACTCACACAAAACTGGTGGAAATACAAACAAGTGTTTTGGAAAAGATTGTGCTAAAATCTATCAAAAACTCATATACACTTCAGGAGTGGGCATATTGGGAGAGAAATTATTAGTCCTACCTTTATAAGACTTGGAATCATATTATTTGAGTTGTTTCAATAAGTTTTATATTATTTTTTATATGAAAATTCAGCATATAAAGGAATTTTATTTTTTTTTAAAAATACTCAAAATTGCATAAGTCTGAGGCTATAGTCACTGGTTATAGTGATTTTTTAAAATTTCATTAAAATTAAATTTGTTCTTTATGAATAGTTTATTCACTGATTTAGACATTCTTTCCACTTTCAGTTAAGTTCATAGCAATATACGTGAGTACTTCAAAAAGTTCTTGTAAAGATTGTAATATCTTTTAATTCTATTTTTTCCACAAACTTCTTGTTGTATCCTTGTGTTTCTAGAGTATAATATGAAGTAGAATATATGCTTATTACCCTCACATGATCAACAGATTAGTAGAAGAAAGAAAAAATATTAGTTGACAAATGCTATTTTGTTGGAAATAGAATATGTTATGGGGCACATATGAGGAACATTTAAACCAGTTTTGGGGGTTAGGGATGGGGAACAGTTCCTAAGAAAAATTCCTAAGAAAATCATTCTTACAGAAATCCAGAAATTGCCAATGTTATTGGGAAGAAGTCTGGGAGGAGGAGAAAATAGAGACTATGGTAGACAAAAAGGACAGCATTTGAAATGGTGTAAATGGGTGAAAGAGACATAATGTATTGAGACCTAAATGTAGCTAAGTGTAAGAGTGTCAGTATGTACACAGAGATGTAGCAAAGGATAAGTAGAATCAGAATGATGAATGACTTTGAAACTTACATTATGTTGCACTTTGGACTGCTTTCTTAGGTCACTTGGTTATAGGGTTTGTGTAACAGGTCATTCTAATGGAAACACAGAATTTGGTGACACAAGGTTGTTAGTTTTAGTGAAAATTAGGACAATCTACAAAGGACAGGGACTATGAAACTGAAAAGAAATCAAAAGCCATTTAAAGTGTGGTTGCTGGTATTAAGATGTTATGTATTTCTGGATAGAACACTAGGATAGGGAGGGTATTTTTAGACGCTTTACATTGATAATTGACAATTGATATTGTCACATTATTGTATATCATCACAACCATTTTAAAGGATTTTTAATTTCTAAGAGTTTGTTTTAAATATTTTAATGCTACACTGGTTTGTAAAATATTTTTAAGCAATATTATTTATTTATGTTGTATTTACATGTTGTATTCACATGAAGATAAATATTAATTTTGAAGTGTTCACAATATTTTCTTCTATGGTCCAGCAATTCTGTTATATAGCAGCAGCTAAGTTTGCTATTTGTACTATACATTATATCCTGGACTGACAGTATAACTGCATCTAACATACCAATTCCCTGACTATTTGTTTGTATAAAATCAGAAAATGGTTACAAGAAAATCAAGATATCCAATATTTAACTTTTAAATTAAGGGGGAAAAAAGGCAGCAGTATAAAATGTGGAGAATTTCTATCACTTGGAGAAAAGCTTCCTTGAAAATGAAGCTAACACAGAAGAAAGTGACAAGAAACGGAAAGAGACACCCAGCAAGATAAGGAGAGATTTAGAGCCATCCCACTTAATTTGAACCCCTTGGTTAAGACATATATCAAGCAGATTCTGTTCATTTTCTTCATGGTAATGTAAGAGAATAATGTCTTTCATTCTAAAGTAACATTTCATTCAACATCAGTTCAAACTGTATAAATAAAATCTTTCAACGTGCATTTATTCTAGTATTCCTCTTACAGTATACATGTATCTTCACATATTCAAGCTATTTATTTTAAGCATGTCTTGAACTTCTTTAATCATTCCTTTCAATTAATAATTATAAGTTGAACAATTGATCCATTTGAACAAATTTCCAAAATGGTAATAAAGAAACCACTTTAATATTTTTTAATGGATTTTTTTTCCTTTTTACCAAGGGGATCATTAAATGTAAAAGGTAATTCAGAAGGGAAAAGCAGAAATAAATGTTTACTAAGAAAGGTGAATCATTGTGGAATCTGTTCCTTAGCAAAGTGAACTTGATGCAGTTGTTATGCAACAAGGCTGCCCTTTCAAGCAGAGAGCACATGATATTGCCTTTATGATTAATGCTTTGTAACAGAACACCCAACTCATTAGGATCAACCCATGAAAAATCATCAGTGAGACATGGAAGATAGGACATTGATAAACAAAGTTAATATTCCTCACATGATGTTATTAACTGAAAGAGTAAAGCAATTTTATCTTGGAAAATTTTCTCAGAAATAGCGTCAAGCCATAACATAGATATACATTCTCAATGTGAAGATATTGGGAAGTAATACAGAATAAAGAGAAATAAACGTGAAATTATTACATCTGTATTTTTAATCAGTTTTATAAAATTTAAAGCAAAATAGTGTGTTTAACATTATAGTGAAATTCTGCATATGTGTAAAACTAAAAGAAATACATAGACTAAATACCTGTATGTCTTCATCTGATGTATTTCAGAGTTAAATTTTGTTCATTAATATAAAAATAGTATTTAGAACCTACTATTTATGAGTCATTATGCTAGGTACGCTGGACACAAAAATGTGTACAGAAGTTCCCTTAGCTTCTAGGAATTTACAGAAAATTAGCAGGTACAGTAATAGAGCTATGAAACAGGTTATACAGGAACATTGAGGTTGACCCCTCATTTCTTAGTGGAGATAACACGGAACACGCATTTTGAAAGATGTTTTGTATAAGCCCATGAATAATGCAGGCAAGAGAGGAGCTTTTAAGACAGGAAATATGCAAGATCCAGGAAACAAAGTTTCATTTAAGAACCAAAAGCATTCAGTACAGATGTAGCTATTCTATAAGGTGAGACGTGGCTGGAGAAGAAGCTAAAGAATTAGCTAGAGCCCAAGCCGGGAAGGCCACTTCATTCTCATTAAGGAACTTGAGGTTGATGCTGTGAACAGAGGGTTTGCACAGCCTGGTAAAGTAGCTACATTGTCCTTTTAAGGAGCATGTGGAGGATGACATGAGGGGTTTCTGCAACCTTGGCTAATAAATGTGTACCTGGAGGAAGTTGTAATAGATCGTTCTTGGCTTATGACCCTCAAAGTGAGTTCAGGATGTAGGGTGGGGATGCGGCACATGTTTGAGAGCCCCTAGAATTATAATTTGTTAGGATATAGCAGGTGATCTTATGCCTTACGAGGTCACTCCGTTGCCTTGAGTGTGCACTTTTCTTGACACAGTTGCATAGAACGTAGGGAGGAAAAACAAAGGAGCATTAAGTATAAACTCTGAAGAAGCCTTTGCCCATCCATGGTACATGACCTTCTTTCCAGCGTCAGCAAGCTTCTGCCTTTCTAGTGGTTTCCTGCTGTGTTTATGTTAGACTCTGGATTCCTTCTACTCTCTTCTGACTTCTTGACATATTTAATGGATTCAGCAGACAAAGCCAGCAGCCCACATCAGTTTGCTACTTTACCAAGACTTTACTCTGTACATGAAAAATTATGAGGGATTTTTTGAGAAGTCAAATAAATAGATTGTAGAGTCTTTTTGTTGTTGATATTTAGTTTTATTGTATTGTAAGCAGAGAGAATAGCCTATGGATATGTTTATTTCGTGTGTATATTTTCTAATTTTTTAATTTTATTGATATTTTCTTCAGGAAAAATGCAGTCAATTTTGCAAATGTCAATAAATGTAAATGCTGCTATAAACTAATTTAAATACACTATTTTATGTATTTCTACTTGAATGTATTCTTCATTACTTTTATTGCTTTGAGCATGTAAATTTATTCTTGCTAATTTTGCTATTCAAATCATCTATACCTCATGTATATATTGATTTGTCTTTTTAAAATAATTTTCAATTCATATTGACTTAAAAATAAAACAAAGATATTCCCTGTTTGTTTCTTTTTGATTATATCCTGGCAGCATGACTGAACATATTTAAATAGATTATAAAGCATAATCAATAATGATATATCATTTGCAGAAATAGTATAGGTTTCTTTACAGTGTAATTAGTTAACACTACATGGAAGTAGAAATGTTGGGGCTGGGTCTAAAGAATGGGTAGTAATTAGAAGAAGAATATGTCAGGGAAACATTCTAGGAAGAACATATGAAAACTACAAAGACAAGGAGAAATTGCAAGATGCGTGGTGCCGTTTATCACGTTTTGTGTTGTTAGTAACAGAAACCTGTCTAAATTGGCTTATGCAATAAGGAAAGCTATTGATTCTCACATACCAAACCCACTGGGTGGGTTTCAGTGCTAATCAATTTAGTGTCTTAATGCTGTTTTTACAAATTCACATTTTCTTTCTATATCAAGGTCTCTTCCTCTTATAGGCACCAGAAGCAAATGGGGCTATTTGGGGGACAGAGAAAGTTGTTTTGCTTCCCAGCTGTCTCTCATAAGACTATGAGAAAACTTTCTGAGACATTTCCAGTAAGCCTATCCTTGAAGTCACCAGTGCAATTTGAGTCATATATGCATTAAATCATGATTTAATTATGGTTTTGTCATTCTACAATGAGTATGCTTCAAAACATCATGCAATACATGGTGAATACATATAATTTTCCCTGTCAAATTAAAAATAATTAAAACAACAACAAAAAAAACCAATTCATGACTCTATCAACCATCCTAATACTTTGCCCTTGAGATAAGGTCATTTCTCCAAATCACAATTTGCTGTTGCTCAGTGGCATAGAGTGAATAAATTTTGGGAACTTAACCATGATGCCCAACATAATGCATTATGGGCATTTTAAGTAGGTGGTTTTGACTACAGCAACATAAATATAAGCTTATTTTGCACTAAATTTCCCTTTTAGATTTATTAAGTGAATTTATGCTATTACATGTGCTATTCTGGATGAATTGAAACATGTAATTAAAAATACAAAGGGTAATTGACGAACATGCATGTTGCCATGTTAGAATAAACAATTTATAAGAAAATAGTCATTAAATTAATTTTAAAATAATATGATAATTTGAGTCTTGGAGGTTTCATTGTGGTATACTTCCTAGAGTTCAAACACTGATACTTGTGATTATAGTTTGGACAAAGCTAGTTGTTCACAGTTGTTAACTGGCTCCAGAAGCTCTTGCACACTTTTTTTTTTCTTTATATCAAAAAAACTCCACAAAACTTGTCTCAAAAAAAAGGTTAATTGCTTGGATAAATTCCACTCATTTTTCTCTTGATTGAGGTTTGCATTATGAAAAATAAAGTGTTGGGCTATATTTTACATGCCTGTATTCCTTATCAAACTGTTTTGGCAATCATATTCCTTAAACTGACACTGTCTAATTGAACTATAGGCAATGAAGAAAATATTGATTACTCTGTGCTGCCCAGAACAGTAGCTTCTTGCCCTTGGCTATTAAGCACTTGTAAAGTGGTCAGTGCAATTGAGGAACAGAATCTTTAATTTTATTTAAATTCAGATAATTTAAACATTAAGATCCACATATGTCTAGTGGCTACCATATTAAACCAGCACAGCCTAAGTCTGGAGAGGAGATGTTGTGAATGTATACAAGTAAGGTTCACTCAAGAACACCTAACTAAACTACCAATGTACTGTACAATGTGTGTGTAATAATAATGATCTACCGATCATGGAAAAACTACAGGAACAACATGAATAAGAACAGGATTATAGAATGTTTTCCATAATGGGCCATATTTTCTGAATATATCATAAACATAATGTCGTTAAATTATTTGTTTCAATAGCAACACATAACCAGCAACAATAATTGAATCCACAATGCTTCTACAAAGCACAATAAAACACCATGTGCATCATTTTAAAAAAAATATGGTTACCGTTTTTAGAATGTACCATCTTTACTCTTTCATGCACTGTGCATTTCATGAAGTTGGACTGACAGTCATTCCAAATATAATGCATTGTGCATTTTATATAGGATTGATAGTCATTCCACATACAGTAAAGGCATCAATGTATCTTATATCAGAAATAAGATATCAATCTATCTTCTATATTCAGGCCGACAATTGTTACTGATAATATTTAAAGTAATGCTAATTTATTTCTGTGGTTAATGGGTTCACAAACATTACTATACTCATTTTGGAGTATAGTAGTACAATGCATTTCCTAAGGACAAATCACATTTGCCTTCAAAATGTTGATCACATTTCAGATTTACTGTGCGTGTTCATTTAATTGTTTGATAGCACCTAACTTGATTTATTGCATTTTTACTCTAAAATTTTGTGATCTTACCTTGGCAAATATAAGAAATATTAAGTGAAATTTAATATTAAAAATTCAAAAAACACCCATCAAACAGAATTGTCAACTGAGATTAGAATCCTGCTTGATCTTAGAGGAACTACTCTGTTTCATAAGGGGTCAGGGATATGGTTGGACTGATTGGCTACTGTTTGCCCAGGACTATACTCATTTGCACACTTTAGTAAACACTAAATAACACTGAGATATGCATTTTTAATCTCAACATAGTTACTATTTTTAGTAATATATCAGAGTTGTGTTGAAAAGTGATGAAAACATACCACATGAAATTATTTTCCAAAATTTTAAATGTTTTCATTTTTCCGTTTTCAAAATCAGACCTGAACTTTCTTACAAAGGTCATAGTTGCTGTATATTAAAGCATACTTGGTAAACATATAAACATAATTATTATTATATATAATAATATATATATTATCACATATATATATATATATAAAGCACACTATATAAATATATACATGTAGACATAATTTAAGTGCCTAGTGGTAGTACTGAGAATTTGTGTCCCCTCAGCTGGCCTAAACTTTAGTCAGGTTTTTCCCTAATTACTAAATACTGACCTATCTTTTCTTAGAGTATTTACTTTATAAACTTGTAAGTGTACCTTCCTTCATCGCCCCTTGGAATGCATGTAAATCTTCTCCCAGCCTCTTACCAATTTTAGAATCTAGAAAATGTTTCTCTCAAGAATCCTGGAGCCATCTCTTTGAAGTGTAAACATGAAAGGATGAGATCCCTATCTCTGGTCTCTGTGGTAAGGTAGTAAGTAGCCTAACTTGTTCAATGTCAATTAGCAGGTACAGATGGCATAATCACAAAGAAAAAATATTTGTAAAGTTGGGAATAACTCAATGCGATATCTTGACACATCTTATTGATCATGCTCCCCCATAATGTCCTCCAGAACTTTCTAGCACTTCATTTCATTGCTTAAAATCCCTCCTGTCTTTTGTTTCAGTGGGGTTGAGTTCAAGCTCTCTCCCTTGCTGCAATAATTTTGAATAAAATCTTCTTTGCCTGTTTATCTTCATCTGACGCATGTTTTCCTTTATAATACATTCTATGTTTGTGTTTCTTCATTCTGTTTTTTATTCTTATTTTCTAAAATGTGTTTTTCATAAAGGGATATAACACATTCACTGATTTATATTCTTATACAACCTAAACTATTTTACTATTTAAACTAGCATATTTTGTGTACTCAATTTAATCTATATACTTGTATTTATATTTTAATTCTGCCTTTAAAAATTACCTTAAATTTAGAGGCTTAAAACAACTACATGTATTATCTCACAGTTTTCTAAGTTGGAATTCCAAGTGAGTTTGGCTGGGTTCTCAGAGTTTCACAAGGTGTCAGCAATGTTGTGCCTATTACTAGATGCTTTGGGGAAGAATCTGCTTCCAAGTTCATCAGGCTCTAGGATACATTCAGTCCCTTTCATTTGCAGAAGTGGAGTTCACATTTCCTTGCGGGCTGTCAACTAGCTGCCATTCTCAGCTTCTAGAGGGCGTGGTCCTTTTCTCCATTTTAAAACAATTAACAACCAGCTAAGTCCTTCTCACACTTTGAATCACTCTGACCTCCCCATGTCCTGTTTCTTTCCTCTGCTTTCCTTTCCTCTGCAACTCTCTGACTCACTCTTCTGCTTTTAAGGGTTCAAGTGATTATATTGGACCCATATGCATGATCCTGTATAATCTTCCTATTTTAAATTCACCTATTTAGTAACTTTAATTTCACCTGCAAAATTTTTTTCACAGCGATATATAGATTAATGTTTGATGAATAAGCAGGGAATGGGAATATTGAGAGGACACCTTTAGTTGCTTACAAAATTTGTAATATCTGTTCTCAAGGGAAGAGGGATGGAATGTTTTAAGTTGACTGTACACATATGAGGGGCTTATCTTCACATGCACATATATAGGTCTGTACTTTCATGGCTTCTTGGTGTTTTCAGTTTTACATTAGGTGGTTGGTTCAAAAGCAAAAAAAAAAAGGTAAATATTACTTTTAACGTGAACTAAAGGAAAGTTTATTGTAACATACTTTAAGAAACACTGAGTTCTAGGTAATATGTGTATTATTTGTGTTGATAAAAATGTAAAAAGCAGGGACGAGCCCGTGGCGCACTCGGGAGAGTGCAGCGCTGGGAGCGCAGCGACGCTCCCGCTGCGGGTTCGGATCCTATATAGGAATGGCCGGTGCGTTCACTGGCTGAGTGCCGGTCACGAAAAAGACTAAAAAAAAAAAATGTAAAAAGCCATTTTATATAGAAAAGGTAGACTTTTCTGTTAATTTTGCATTTATTTTCTACTGTGTAATTGAGATAATGAGTATTTAATACCAAAGAATCATAAATATCTCCTAAAATACATTGTTATTTTTTAACCCTTACCATATTGTAATGTTATATCTGCTATTAACCAGAGTAGACATTAGTTAATCATTTGAAACTCTATGATATAATGTTTTAGAAAACAGAAAAAAAAAAATCTATGTAAGATGGGATTAGAATACTATTTTACAAAATTATTATGAATTTAGTACCAATTAGATGCTGAAAGAATCTTTGGAACAATAGCCTTTGTAGAGTAGAAGAAAACATAAAATAGAACAGTAGGTTTTGTTTCTCAACATATTATTCTCAACTTTTTTTATTTCTTGTCAATATAGGCTATGATTTATTGTTTATGGTTGGTGAAGACTGTACACTCTGAATGCTAACTTTTTTAGAGGTATGTCTTCATTGGTATTTAGTAACAAATTGGCACACTCATTTATCCTTGATCACATGTAACATGTTTTATTTTATTAGAGTAGTCTTCCAGCATTCTACTTTTAATGATGTCATAGGAATGAAAGAAAAAATAATGGGACATACTGAATGGAATAATTGGGTGCTGACCTGCTAGTCCTGATCCCACATGAACAATATCCTTAATCTCCTAGATAGTGTATCAGATAAAAAAGGAACCTTTTCTTGAGATGAGAAAGAGTCAAGAAAAATAAGGTCACTACTGAAATAGCATTTAAATGTCACTAACCAGGATTGTATGTCATCTGTGAGGCATCACAGGTTTGAGAGACATGAATAGAGCTAAATCTGTGATGAATACTAAGTAGCAACTCCAAGTAAGGCTATTTTCAAAAATCAATTTTACCATGACCCTTGTCTCTTTGATTATACCTTTCTTGGCTGATAAATTTTGGAAATTAAAATTGTGTTAGGTTACTTGCAATCTATTGATCACTTTGAAGTATTTGTTAAGTTACAATTTCCACCTACAAAGTTGTCATTAACTGGTGATTAATTTGTATTTTTCTTTGTTTTATGAAATGGTCCTAAAGATTGAGGAAAGTTGTTTCTTCACATGGCTTCAAAGACCATGAGAGATTGTCATTCAATTCAAGTTCAAAAATACTAATATTGTTATTTGACTTTTTTGAAATAAGTAGAGTTAGAAAAACAAAATATAGAAATTTAAATTAGAGAAGGGCATCTGAAAAAGTCTTCAAATTGCCATGCTGAGCTGCGATGAAATGATCAGGTAGTGGTATTTCTAGAGACACATTCCAGTATGAATGTTTGATATTTTAGATTCATGTGGAAGTAAAGCATAGTGGCAGGTCTGCAGCAGTGGAGACCCTAAGTAAAGCCACCGTTTGGGAGTAGAAATAAAGGTATCTTGTTGAACTATTTAAAACCCATGTTTTATTAACAGTTTAGGAGAGAGAAGATCCTCAAGAGGATGAAAACAGTCTTGCTGCCTCTCTGGTAGTTAATGTCAGGAGTCCGTTATAATTTAATTTGAGAAATAAAAGTAATATGATTAGTCTAGATCTGACAGTGCTGTAGAACAATCCACACATGATGTATATTTAAGAATGTAAGAAATGACTGTGGCCCATTATATCCTAGAACCTGAAGATGACTCTGTGTCTTACAGGTATATTTGCTTTGTTTTGTCTTGAATAAAGTGTTTATATTATTGCAGCCAGTGTAATACTGTACTGTAATAATGCTATCTGTGCAATTGTTGGCAATTTATTTCACCTCTCTGAACCTTGTTTCCTTGAAAGAAAATAGGCTTTGGAGTTGAATATATCAGAATTTCAAGTGAGGCTGTTTACATTACTTGTTCAATAGTCTATGCAAGTCTTCTAAAAATCTCTGGGCACCATTTCCTTCATCTAAAAACAAAAGGCAGGATGGGGGGAGGACTACAGCATCTAGCTTCGAATATTTCAAATATGCAGATCACAGATATTTATGTGTTATCTTTGTTGCATGGGTTCTTGGTCTCAGACCCTTGTCCGTGGGTTGGTTATGATTGCTTTAAACAACGGGTCATGAATATGGGATGCTGTGACTTCTCAGGCTGTGTTACACATGGCATGTAGCTTCCGCTTGGTTGTACTGGTATTCTCACTATTTGGAGGCTTCCTGTCTTGATGCCATTTTAGAACTCAGCACCCAAGCTGTGAGATATCCAAGTCAAATGAATCCGCACTATATGCCCCCCACTCTAGGGTCCCAGCTGAGCCAATTTTTCAGCTTTCTCAGCCCACTTGGCAGACGTGATTGAAGGACTTACCTTTAAAGTGGATCTTCTAGTCTTGATGGTTTCAGCCTTTAGCCATTCAGCTCTTCCTGGGTGGCCATTAATTTTGTTTGCATTATAAAATGGTCATTATTTTATGCCAGTAATTTTTTTTACTATATTAATAACTCATAAAGTTATTGCAAAAAATAAGAAATTTATTGAAAAGTGTTGAAAAAATTATGACCAATTGTCACAAAATGTTATGAAAATTAAAATATACAAATATAAATATACTGTACAGTGGGATAATATGTTTAAAAATCTCTGAGTTATGTTCATTAATGACTGATTGGACTATAAGAGGTTATTTAAAAATTAGGAGAGTTTAGAATATGCTATGATATTCTGAGTTTGATATTATACTCCTTTTAGTTATGTAAGATTTCTTCTACTAATAGCTCATTAGCACCAGGCACAAATGCTAGACTAACTGTAGAAATAAACAATATAGAATATGTGGTAATTATGAACTGGATTTCTCTTTTTATTCTGAGTGTCATTTATTTATGTGTTTGGTGGGAGGAGAGGCGGGAGAGGGCAGGGAATAGCTCTGGTATTGAAAGCCTGCCAATGTATTGAAAATAAAATCCAAGAACTAATGCTCAGGAACAAATTCCATTCAGCACTGAAAGTAAGTCTGTACGGTATGCCAGCAGAGAGCCGAGATGCATATTATTCAAGTGTGCAAAATGACTTCTTTATGAGGATTTTGTAAGTGATGAATACTAAATCGGCCTGACTACAAAAAGCAAATCGTATGTTAGATCAGAAGTAGACACCTTAGTTTCATGAGTCATTGACTTGGAAAACTGTCTTAAAGGTATTAAGGAAGGAAAAGAAAAAGAAGCAAAAGCACAATAAAAAATAGGATATCTATCACAGACTTTGGCAGTAGGGGTGAAAAAATAGCATGATGCATGGAATCGTAGAAATAAAGAATCCAATTTATAAGGAAAAACTTCTCACACCTGCCACTTCTTTGACACAAAAAAATTGTAATAACAACATTTTCTCCCTGAGTTAAGATCCCAGCATCTATGAAAGATAACACAGTGATCAAGAGTTTTATGTGGTTAATCTAATATTTTAAAGTTGAGTTATAACTTTCTCACAGATAGTTATTTGTCAATTATGTGATAAATGTAATATGTCAACCACAACATATCAAAAAGAAACATTTAAAAATAAATCATTTTATTAATAGTGATCAAGTGAGGTAATAAAATTACTATAGAATTTAGAATATGGTTCTATAAATATGGCACAATGTTCTGTGACTCTAAAATCAAAAATGCATATCTAAATCACTTACCTTAATAATACATTTTAGTTCTCATCATATTACAAATATACACCAAATAGAAAATGCAATTTATTAATACATAATTATATATTTATAGCAGCGAAAGTATAGTGCTTTTCAAGTTATTTTTAGGCACCTGAACAGTGAAGAAAAATGAAAACAAACAGGATTGCCTAGTTTTGTGACAAGAGGAAAGCCTGGAGCTATAAATTTAGACTAAGCACATAAAACAGAGAACATTGAGTCAGCCTTATTTTTATTGATATCTTATTGCATCTTGAGAAAAGAACAGGGAAGTTTTGAGGCCAAGTTAAAGTCTCAATTCAATAGAGCAAAAAATTCTGACACAAATCAAGCAATTCTCAGGAAGATTTTTCTTAATGGATTAAATTGAAACAAAATTATGCAAAGAGAGACAGAGATAATACCAGTATAATAATTCTCTCTCTCTCTCTCTCTCTCTCTCTCTCTCTCTCTGTGTGTGTGTGTGTGTGTGTGTGTGTGTGTGTGTGTGTGTGTGTGTGTGTTAATATGTTTTGGAAAAAAACAGCATACAACTACACAAAGAAAGACCATATTTTCAACTAAATATGTAGGTGATTCAAAAAGAATTAAGCATTTAAAATTATGTTTAATTTATTTGTTAAATATGAACATAGAGTTAAACAAATTTGTAAAGGTACTAATGCTGCCTTTTCTGTAATTTTCTAGCTAATCAAGTGTACCTCTGGTGACAATGGTAAATCTCAATCCAGTAATCTAATCCAATGTTTCTAAAAAACTATTCTATGCACTTTGAGAACAAAAAAATAAAAAATAAAATATGCTAATGTCTATAATTTACTCTCGTATCTTATTTGGTATACTTTAAAATTACAGTCAGCAATCTGAAACTTGGAGAATTACATTAGAAAGAATACCATCTTCCTAATTATTAGAAGATGATTATTTTCTAAGAATGAACTCAGAAGTTGTCTCAGTACAGATTGCTTTAAACAAAATGTCACATAATTAGAGGCAGGATTTAAATGTGCTGTTTAGCAGGCTGCTACAACACATGAGTCCATGAAAATGGAAATGGGAGAGAAATCTTAATTTGTTTAAAACCAAATGTGTTGTAGGCACCGTGCCTAGAAGGGCGGGGATAAATTATAATAAATTAATACTGAAATTTCAATGCGATAAGTGTTGTTAGAGATATAGCAGAGTACCAAAGAAGGAAAATCATGGCATCCAACCCACATCTAAGTATCAGGGAGTGTCTCCTGGAAGAATTTAGATGTTCAAACTGTCCATTCAAGTGTAAGAAGTAGTATGTGAAGTAATTCTTGGGGCAAGAAGAGTTATTGGTAGAGCAAAGGGCATGTAAAGAAAAATAAAACTGTAAGACTTTTGGAGGAAACTGCAGGTAACTTGGTATGTGGAAGGATGTAGGAATAAATTTCACATAGGTCAATGGAAAACAACAAGATAAAAATATATATATTTTTAGAGGCCATATGGTTGTCATCTTTACTTGCTAAGCTAAAAGATTAAATGTAATGCTCAAAAGATTTGAAAACTCTTAAACTATTTAAGGAGATAAAATCCCATGATGAGACTGTGTGTTCAGAGTACGTGCTCTGACAGAATTTAGAGCATCTCTCTCCTCAGTGGATTATGAAAGGAAATCCACTGGTGGGGAAAGAAAATAACAGAACTAATGTTCACTTGTATAAAAAATAAGAGCGAAATAGTATTCACTAATTCTTAACATGTAGTCCATCTAGCATTTCCATCTGGTTTTGTGAGTTAATTTTTGTTTAAATAAAATATTTACAATGTTATTTTTAACTAAAAAGAAGTGAACAATGCCATGAAATATATTTGGTGTTCAGAGGCTTACCAATTATTTTGTTGAATGTTACAAAGTATTTTGAAGCTTATAAAATAGTGTGCATTTTTTCTTTCACAAAAATACAAGCTATTAAAATTTGTTGGCCATTACTTTGTTGTCAAATAACTTTTAGTATTGTAGTAAGTTGCAGGAATTTTTGCAAAGGAAAATCAATCTGTTTCTTCAAGATCAAAATATTTCAAAAAATAATAATTTTTGATAAAATATGTACTTAAAATTTTGTGCAGTGGAGAAAGCATTATTAAAGTGACTGGGAATGTTACAATATTATTGGCTAATATTTTAAGGCTAAAAAAGATTAGCTGATATTTCAATAAACATAGAAGTCATTCACAAATTTTTCACTAGATTAAAGATTTCCAAATAAGCAATATCTGTGGTTGTTTAACTGATATATTTATTTACAACAACTTCAAATAAAATTTCAAGAGCAAGTGACATATATCAGGGAAGATTAGAATTTACTACATTAAATATTAATACTCTAATTAAAGTGCAGTCAATAATGCATTTTTCAACTGCCTAACATCCTAATGTACTTAATTTTTATGAGTGGGTCTTTGAAAACAGAGGCACTTTTTGTCTTGGTTTCCACAGTACTGCCATCCTATCGATGATTTTGCCTTGCATGTATTAAGTTGTCTGTAAATAAATAAAACAATAGAATACATTTCAATAGACAGGTATATACATATATATGGGGCTGGAGATAACATAAAACTTAAATGAAATCCTGTCATTTGCAGCAACATGAGTGGAACTGAAGGACATTATGTTAAGCAAAGTAAGCCAGACACAGAAAGACAAACACCACAAGATCTCATTTGTATGTGGAAGTTAAAAAAGTTGAGCTCATGGAATTAGAGAATAGAATAGTGGTTTCCAGAGGCCTGGAGGGGAGGGGAAGTGTTGGATTAACAAGTACAAATTTATGTTATCTCTTCTTAGTGAATCAATGAGCAGTATATGTATGTATTGAAACAACACACTTACCACACAAATATGTACAAATAAATGTTTAAAAAATTACTAAATATATATATATATAGAAAATCGATAAATCAGACAATTAAGAAATATCAGATAGAGATCTGAGTTACATCAAGTTAAGGTATAATTGAGTAAAAATACGCCATAGAAAGTAATAAAAAGCAACAATATATGAAAGAATAAAACTGTGAAAATAGTGCCACAGAATTAACAGTAGCATGAAATTTTAAGGAGAGTTTGGTGAAGGTAAAAGACTGAGCCAATATGATAAGGACCAGAAACTGTCGACTTGATTTTGTCAGATGTGATTCATAGGTAGCCTTAGCTAGAGCAATGTCTATGTTATCATATTATTAATTATCAGATTTAGAAAAAGAATTCCCTTCATAAATGAATTATAGTAAGAATTAGGAGGTAGAAAATTATATATTACATTTTTTTCAAGATATTTGGGTAGGAAATCAGGGATAGCATAGAAGTTAGAGTTGTTTTTTCTTAATTTAACATTTAACAGAAAATATTTAAACATACTGATATACAAAAGGTATACTCTAATATGGAAGAAAGAGTTGAAGAATTGAAGGTCAAGAAGATCATTGATTTAGCAAGGCATCATAGAACGTCAGCAGAGGCAGAGAGTTAATTACGGATATGAAATCACATGCCTCTTCCAGTGGGAGAGAAGAGAGACATATTGATACATTGCCGTATGTAGGGTAATGCTGTTTCTCAATATTTGAATTAGTCTGTGTGAACATATAAATTTTTAAATTTAAGTTTTCAAACGTAAATTCTGGGGAAAAAATTGTTTTACATATGACTATGTTTCTGTTAAATTAATAATAAAATATTATATGTTACAATACCATATTATGTGTAATTGTACAAAGTATTAAAAATAGTTATACCAGGTAAACAAAATGAAAGTTGGAAGATAGCAGATAGCAAATTGTTCTTCATCAGTTTGAGAATGTTTATTTTTATTTCCCCCAAAATATGATTATTGTAATGGCATAGTTTAATTTGCAATTATTTCACAGTTTAAAATAATATATCATAGCATATTAATGGAACAGGCTCCAAATGATTCATGTGCAATTCAGTTTTAATTGAATTGCTCGCTAGCTATAATGAGGCAAAATCTCAGTGGCTTTTGTGGATACAAGTTTGTTTCTTGTTCATACAAAATCTGCTAAGGTCCCAATTCCTGATGACTCTCCAGGACAACTGGCCTTCGTGTGGTCACTCTACAGTCTAGGTAACTGTGGGGTTTTTGCCTTTTTGATTTCACCATTCCCGTGTCGAAACCACTTTAAGATTCCTATGGCTGGATGAGACAAAACCTATGGAACTACCCACCAATTCTCAAGTGTTTCTATCTACAAATAGAATACTTTTGATTGACTAAAACAAGGTATGTAATTACACCAAAATTCAATAGAATAAAGTGAAACCCTCCCACATATTCATGGGAAAAGAACCAGAAATATCAGTGTGCAACAGTAATGTCTATCACACATATATTCTTTTTTTTTTTTTCTGGTAAATAGAATTTATTTTTCTTTCTGACACTAAAACAATTCTTTTGTTTTTGTTTTGTTGTTGTTGTTGTTTTGTTTTTATTGTTTTTGAATATTCATGGGGTACAAAACTAATTGTCACCACTCGTGCCTAAGATGTGATGGCCAGATCCATACCGGCAGCATGAGCATGACCACAAATTGTGATTATATCCCGTGTCCCCCACCCAGTTATCCCCTCAATTATCCCCAACCTCCCTCTGCATCCCCCTTTCCCCCTCACTCGACTTGTCTGCTAACATTTTTATCTGTCTCCTTGATAACGTTTCCTTTTTTTTCTTTTTTTTCAAATTAATTCTCAGTGCCTACCTTTTATACCCTTTCAAATAAGTATCATTTGGTTACAGAACTTTGCTTCCCTGTAGTATTTGTGAATTTTTCTCCACACACTCAACTGTTTATTTCTGTCTTTCTGTTCCGTTTTAAGTTCAATGTTTTGCTTTTGTCTTTGTCCCCAGCAAGTCACTCCTTTTATTTCTAATTACTTTATTTTTCTCTTAAACGTTTTTGCCTCACTGCTTTCTTTTCCTTCCTTTATACTTGTTTTTATTAGTTGGAGAGTTTAACAATGATTTTAATAATTACTAGACAATCATGAACAAAGTGATGTCATCTTGGCATAAGAAGATACAAATAAGAATAGAGAGATAATTTATTTTTAAACTTATGTAAAAGGTGATCTTTTAAAACACAAGTAAAAAAAAGTCAGTCTTTATCACATAATGTCATGAATATTTTAATATGTGTTAAGTAGCTCCTCCTTTCCAACATGTAGTCAATGCATTCCAAATGGGTCAAAGACATATATCTAAGATCGTAATTTATTTTTAGAATATAATCATGAGTTTATAGAAATATGAGTAAGTATGCACATGAACATGTGTGTGTGTAAAGATATTTATATTGGTGTTTATAATGTCAAAAATCAAATATTATATATTACTAAATTTGGGGGTTTGCTTAAGGAAATATGATATATCAATTCTACACAAAGAAAAATGCAGTAGTTTGGATAGATAAAGAAATCCAATTAGGTTTACAAAGTTGTTTAGTTAAAAACATTAAAAATATATTTAAAATTATGCATTTCTATATGTAATTAAATAGGCATATTAGAGAGAAAGATAGAAATATATATGCATTCTTTTGTACATTTCACAGTGATTATCTCTGACTTATAAAGTTGACCACCATTTTCATTTTCTTGTTGGTGTTATTGTATACTTTTCAAACTGATATCAGGTTATTACCAGAACAGAAATTCAATGATTTCAATTAATGACTGAGGCTCACTCAAGCCATAGAATTATAACTATAATCCCTTCTTCAATAGGTCAAGTTTCTCACTAGGACAAAGTATTTTATGTCAGAAAAGGATTATTTTTCCTCTGTGACCTCATACAATGGAGTAGACATATGATCTACTAATTTATTTTATCTTTAAAAAATCTGAAAACATAATAAAATATAATAAAAATAAAATCTAAATGTAGTGAAAATCTAAACATAATATACAATTTAAAATACATGTAAACATAAATATAAAATAATAATACAACTCATAAATTTGTTCAGGGCAATTATGGATTTGTTTCACATTTATTTTTGTACTTTTGAAAGAATGAATGTGAATAGAGTAAAGAGTGTCTATAAATTTTAAAGACTTGGACTTATTTCTATCAAAAATTTCTTATTTCCAGTTTAATCAATTACAAAAAATGTGTTTGCTCCCAACATCTGACAGCAGCTTGTATCAGTCCAATTCTACTGCAGAGAAAAACTAAATCAGTATAAAGTTCAAAAAATTGGCATTTGAAGACAGTGGCAAGAACCAAAACACGAAAGATTTAAGGGCCCAAGTTACTGGACACAGGGGAAATGAATTTAAGCAAGCCTGCTCTTTCGCACCAACTTTTCCATAGACAAATTTCCATATTTTGGAACTTATTGGAGTCCAGAGTCTCAGAAAAAAGGAATGAACTTTCTGCAGTACCATAGAGTGGGTGACACATTTGTGGAGTTTTAAAATTTCCATTGCTGCCATAGCTGGAGGAGCTAATATCTTGGAGACAACGTAATTTTTCTCTTAATTTTTATATCCTTTTCCTAAATTATGAACAGCAGAGAAGAAAGCACATAAGCCAAAAAAAAAAAAAAAAAAAAAAAGTTTATTATTAGCTATTGACAGTCACATGGGTTTTAGGGGAAAAAAAAATGTAGTTTTTGTTCGCCAAAGAGAAAAGACACCATAAATACCATAGCTTCTCAGCTCAAACTCCTGAAGATCTATACCCTAAGCTGTAGCTTACCTAAGAGGAAACAAAGCATAAAACCTTTACAAAATTTGAAATCTAGAACGGTTATATTTGATCTTTCTGTGTATCCTCATCTCTTAAGATATACTTATTTTTTTATTGGTTATGAATATTCATGAGATACAAAGCTGATTGTCAACCCTCATGCCCTAGATGTGAAGGCCAGATCCATACTGGCAGCATGCAAATTACTACAAATTGCGATTGTGCCCTGTGTCCCCCACTCAATTATCCCCAAACTCCTTCCCCCTCCCCCTTTTCCCCACTCCACTTTGTATCCTTAGGTATGTTCTCTCCCTCAGCAAGTCCAACACAACACTGTGGTCTTTCTTTCCTTCCTTCCTTGTCTCTTAGTTCCCACTTATGAGTGAGCACATGTGGTATTTATCCCTCTGTGTTCTGCTTAGTTCATACAACATAAGTTTCTCCAGGCTCATCCATGTTGTTGCAAATGGGAGAATTTCATTCTTTTTTATGGCAAAGTAGTATTCCATGGTGTAGATATACCACAGTTTCCTTATCCAAGCATCCATCAATAGAGATGTAGGTTGGTTCCATGTCTTGGTTATTATAAACAGAGCTGCAATGAACATGGGAGTGCAGGTATCCCTTAGACATCATGATTTCCATTCCTCTGGGTATATACCCAGAAGTGGGATTGCTGGATCTTATGCAAAATCTGTTGGTAGTTGTTTGAGAAACCTCCATACTGTTTTGCATAGTGGTTGTACTAATTTACAGTCTCACCAACAGTGTAGGAGTGCTCACTTCTCTCCACACCCTTGCCAGCATTTGTTATTGACCATCTTTTTGATTCTAGCCAGTCTAACCGGGGTGAGGTGATATCTCAATGTGGTTTTAATTCTCATTTCCCTGATGACTAGTGATGTTGAGCATTTTTCATGTGCCCGTTGACCATTTGTATGTCTTCCTTTGAAAATTGTCTGTTCAGCTTCTTTGCCCATTTTTTAAATGGGTTATTTGTTTTTTACTGTGCAATTGCTTGAGTTCCTTATATATTATGGATATTAATCCCTTGTCAGATGCATAGTTGGCAAAAGTTTTCTCCCACTCTGTAGGTAGTCATTTCACTCACTTGATTGTTTCCTTCCTTTGCTGTGCAGAAGCTTTTTAGTTTGGTATAGTCCCATTTGTTTATTTTTTCTTTTCTTGTTTGTGGTTTCAGGCTCATGTTCATAAAGTCTGTGCCCAGACCTAATTCCTGAAGTGTTTCACCTATATTTTCCCTTAATAATTTTACTGTTTCAGGTCTTATACTTAAGTCTCTAATCCATTTTCAGCTGATTTTAATATATGGTAAGAGGTGAATATCTAGATTCATTCTTCTGCCTATGGATATCCACGTTTCCCAGCATCACTTACTGAAGAGGCAGTCTAATCCCCAATGTGGATTTTTGTTGTCTTTGTCCAATATAAGATGTTTATAAGCCTGAGGGGTGATGTCTGTGTTCTCAATTCTGCTCCACTGGTCTAAGTGTCAATATATGCTACTATCAAAATTCTGAATATGTTAGCAGGCAAGTATTACTTTAAAAATAGGAAGTCAGCTTTTTAATGGTAAAATAGGCAAATCTGCAGTCACAATGGGAAATTTTAATTTTTAAGCAGATTAAAATAAAACAGTAAGTATTCAGATAATCTTAAAAATATTTACATAACTGAGCACAATGATTATCTATTTTTTGCATGTGTTACTTTAACATGAATATGGAACATTTACTAAAATTGATCTAATGTCAGGTCATAAAGCAAGCCTGAAAAAGTTTCAAAGGTTTAGAATTAATTAGGATATGATCTCTGATTATATACATATATTTGCACTACTTCATCTTTTTAAAAAAAAATGTTATGGATCAGTGTGCAAAAATACTCATGTATATTTATATATAAATCTTAAAAATCCTAAAATACCAAGAAAAAGGAAAAATAGGTTTAAAATCAGTACATCAAAAATAACATGAGAAGCTCCTACATAGTTTTCGAAGGTGACTTGCCCTTAAATTTTGATCTATAAAAAAAATTAAATGTAAGAGTGCAGAACAGGCCGAGCCCGTGGCGCACTCGGGAGAGTGCGGCGCTGGGAGCGCGGCGACGCTCCCGCCGCGGGTTCCGATCCTATATAGGAATGACCAGGGCGCTCACTGGCTGAGTGCTGCTCACGAAAAAGACAAAAAAAAAAAAAAAAAAGAGTACAGAGCAAATATAATTTGTTGCATATAATTATATCTGTTGTTCCAGAGACACAAAAAATTTTTTGGCTTTATATGTGAGAGATATATCCCACAATAATCTTCTTTCATCAAATATTATGTGATCGAGGAGAAAATGACTAACAACATCCATACAATAAAATTAAGTCATCTATTTTCACAAAGGTGCTTTGCATGGTCTACTTAACATAACTGGAAGTCAATACCCATCCTCTACCCCTGAGATATTGATGAAATAGAAACATCATAAATCTTTTTTCTCTCTTCCTTGAAGAAGTTAAAGACAGCTCTCTCCCCAAATTTGATCTGGCTGAAATACCAAGGGAAAAAAAAAAAATCAATGAATTCAAAGCTACTTCTCAGTTTCGGTGGATAAAAGTAAGTTAATTCATGGGATGGTTGTGTTTTGAGCCAGATCTCATTTTTCTCTCTTGGGTACTGATTTGCAGTAGTTTCTTGAGAATGTCAGTCCTTGTCCGCTTACTCAGCTGAAAGAAAATTACTAAAAATATTCCAGTGAAACTGTTACTGAATTTCAGGTGTTTGTTTTGCGTTGTTTTAGTGTCTTGTTTTGCTTTATTTTTGTTAGCTTTCTTAATCTCTTCATCATATAATCTTTCATATAGACAAGAATGCTAGAGTGCAGTTGGTCTAAAGAGAAAAAAAGATAAAGGACCTCACAAAATTTACTGTGATCCTTTGTGCTGTAAGGACTTATCTCAAGAATAAATGTAAAAGTGCACAGATGTATATATATTAAAGGCTATTTATCAACTCATTGTAAATAAGAAGAAAAAATTGGAAAAAATAAAAATATGCAAGAGGATTGACTATTTTGAAAATAATGATAAAATCATTGTAGTAATGAAAAAATGTTTAATGGCATTGAAATATTCAAATGATAAATTTCTCTGCAATAATTCAATGTGTAAAAAATATTGCAGAAATAAAGAATTTGGTAAATTTGTTAAAATATGTATATTTAGTTTATATTTATCAGTAAATATTTTGGGGGAAGGTGTTTGTTAATTTATTTGTTTGCAAGTTTTTATTCTTGAACTATTTGGCTTAGACAGGAGTAAATTTTGGTGAGGGTTGGAAAAAAATCTAAGATATCACAAAATTATTGTATTCCTTTTTCTCCAATATTCACCCCATATCAAATTTATTTTTATTATATCTGCAGTTATTAAATATTGTCTAAATGATAAAAAATTAGTTTATATATGGTATAGATGAGAGAAATGAATTCTTAATCCTGGATGAATTATGGCAAACTTTAATTAAGAACCTGCTGGGCTTATGAAAATTGAATAAAATTCTAGAACTTGAGACATAGAAGTCAATGGATAAATCAGTCAGATACATGGGAAATATTGGGTACAATCAAGGGTTGAAAGGGATATATTTGCTTCCAGGAAGTTGGTAAGCAACCGGCTTTAAAATAGGTATAGGAGAAAAAAGAAATGGGCGTAAAGAAAATCTGGTAAAACTGTCAAAGTTTAATCTACAGTAAACTGAAAAGACCATTGTCCATTCTAGTGGAAAAAATATAGTGAATACTTATTGTTTTTGCCTACCTAACATCCATTTTTAATTTCTGGAAACAGTGACCTGACTTTTCTTACAAAAATGTTTTTTATTCCTCAATCTCAAAAGACGTAATTCACTTTGATTACAGTGATTGGCTGAAGCATACTTGACCCAAGTTTACCATTTTGAGCTGGGACTTTTGCTAAAAGCTAAATGCCATTCCACATTGTATACATATTTCAAAACATCACGTTGTACACAATAAATACATACAATTTTTATTTGTCAACTTAAAAAATAAATTAAAAATAAGAACCTAAAGAAAAAAAAGTCTTCCTTATAGTTACTAGAGGACTAGAGGCCAACATTTAAGAAGTGCATCTTTGACAATATGGTGGAAAATGAAACGGGCAGGGCCTGAGACAGAGATAGGCAGAAAGAGACAGAGAGAGAGAGAGAGAGAGAGAGAGAGACTTGAGCTAAAAAAATGCACCTGGGCTAGTATATGCTTTAATATACAGATGCCAATAAAATAAATTAAGTTTTTAAAATGTTTAAACAGTCTGAATTGAGTTTATATAACTAGCAACCAGAGAATCCTGTCTAATAAAAAAGAAATTTATCGATTTAAATTATGAAAAGATATAGGGAGAAACTAACACATTTGAGTTGGAGGCACATTTAGTTAGAATTTTAAAATGTGAGCAGTTTAAGGGAAGGGACAAAGAAGGTCATAAAGATATATAATCGTCTGCCTTTGTACATCTGATTTTAACTGACTTCAACATGGTTACAGTTCTCAGGATATAATCAGCTGGCAGATATGTGTGACAGAAATAATGAAGCTGTTGACTCCAATGAGTTTAGCTCTGCTTTATATTACTTACTCATTCATCAGGCCATTACTGTAGCACTATACTATACTTTAGAAGATAATGCTGCACTCGTAAGTGAGAAAACCGTGTTTTTAATTTAATCAATTATAAAGACTATCAACAATTGTATAAGCTGCATGAAAAATATTAGAAATGTTCAGTTTAAAAATTAGCATTTGTAATTTTGCTAGAAAATGTACTGAGTATTTTATTTGAATTATGTCGATAAATCTTCAGATCAACTACGTTTGTTTTCCTAAATTACAAATGAGTAGACAGAATGTCAGTGACTAGGTCATCTTTCTCTGGTTACAGATCTGTGAACGACAATGGCAATTGCAGAGAACATATACTCGGGACAACCATCCTCTACAACAAGTTATAGTAAATTTCAAACATGCTTACAGATTTTTACCATCCCAGTACACATGCCCTTTTATAATGCAACTATGCTGTACCCTTCTTCAACACGTGTAGTCTGTATCCCCATGCCTGTGAATCTTGGCTGGCTTTGTGATGTGCTTTGATCATTAGAATGCAGCAGAAGTTATATTCTGTGAGTTTTGATGCTAGGCCTAAAAAGGACTTGCAACTTCCACCTTCGTCCTTTGGGAACATTGCTATCACCCTGGGAAGAATCATGAGATAGCATCCCGGATGATATGAGATTGCTTGGAAAGAGATGGCCCGCTGATTGCCTGAACCACTGCCAAGCATGTGAATGAAGCCATATTTAAATGACCAATCTCGGTCAAGCTGCCAGGACGCTGTAGTCTCATGAGCGATTACAGATGAGAAGACAAATCACCCAGTGGAACCCAGCTGAATTTGCTCATAAAAGCAGGACCAAATAAAATGATTTTCTCTTGATATACCAAATTTTGGAGTGGTTTATTAGACAGCGATAGGTAACTAATACAAGCACAATATGTGGATAAAGTTAAACAGGATTATTGTTTTGTGTGGATGGAGTGGATCCCCAAAGAGATGCTGGACAAGACTCCCTCAAACAAATTAACTGAAAAAAGTATTGGCATATGATTGTTAAACCATTGATGTGTCTTAAAAAGATGTAGAATTCTTAGAATTAAATAAAAACCCATATTTTCTCTAAAATTTAGATAAAATAACCTTAAAAAATGTACAAACTATTGTCTACTTATTGAGTATAATTTCAGAGGTGACCTATTAGATATACCTGTGCAACTGTTCAAATATAACATAATTTTTTCTTAGAGGTTGGGTAAATAATTTCTTAAAATATTTTTCTTGAAACATATTTTACATTTAAAAGTAGGAGTCAAGAATTGAACTAAGCTTTAGAAAATATTTCAAGTATCAATTTTCATTTGTCATAAAAATTTTCAAATATACTAATATACTGATATAGATATATATTTTTCATGTTTGATTATAGAAATCATCCATTAGCAAAAGAAAAAATATTCCTTGTGTTCTCAGTCCATGAAAAGATTAATATGTTACATTATATGGCATATTAAACTGACAAAACCAATATCTTAGGACATAAATATTGAGAGTTATAATAGTGATGGTTAGTACAAAAAATAAAGGAAAAATTTACAGAAAATATACACAGATTTATAGAGTAACTTGATTATGTTGATATTAACAGGACTGTCTTTTAAAAGAATACACTTTGTATTTTTAAAGTTAAAACATAAATGAAAAGATACTGAAAGAGAAAAAGACTAATGATAAAAAAGTAATGACAGCTACTGGGATAAAAGATAATAAGACAATAATGAAAGAATAAGAGAACAAGAAAAAATAGAAGTGATTTAATAATTATTCACTTAGAAGACAACTAAGAAAACGTTATGGGTTGATATGTAAATCAATCTGCTGACAACCCAAAGGAATTGTAAAAAAATAAAAACAATAAAAATATATATATAATAGTAAAATGCAATACTGTGCATATATGACATTATATGGAGTAAATTACTAAAAAACTTTTATATTTTAATAGACTTTTATTCTTACAAATCCCTCTGATAATAAGACTTGATGCACTAAGGAAAAAAATATATAAAATAGTTACACATAGAATATTTCAACTTATTTCTGCATGCATTACTTTTTCAATTCTAAATATTTAAAAATAACTATTATATTTTCATATCTGCCAATATTATCTAATTTCCACCGACATATTGATATATGGTATGCTTCAAATCTTGGGCTAGGAAATGATAATACAGATAGAAATATTTAAGGGAGTTACAGTTTATTTTCAATCAAAAGGCCTGACTTTTGTTATAATATTGCCTACAGTTTTTCTTGTGCTTATTCGTTCTTCCTTTTACAAATATTTAATAAGTACCTATCTTATGCTACTCATTCTAGGAACTATCACGAGAGAACACACACATATATACACACACACAAACATAAGAAAAGATGCTCACTACCATTTCTCATGAGGGAATTGAAAACTTAAACAGCAATAAAATACTTTTATACGCTATTAGAATGTTTACATTGTATACTGGCTAAAATAAACAGTAATAATAACTGCTTGTGAGGATGCAAAGCAACAGTACTTCTAATTCATTGCTGGTGGGAATGCAAAATGGCAAAGCCACTCTGGAAGAGTTTGGTGGTTTCATACACAGATAAATGTGGTCTTACACAATCAAGTGTTAGTGCTCCTAGATACTACTCAAATGATTTAAAAACTTATGCCCACACAAAAAATCGTCACACAAATGTTTATAGTAGTTTCACTCGTAACTGCTACCACTTGGAAGCCACCCTTCAGCAGGTGGCTATGTGCTATGGGACATCTACACAACGGACTTTTATTTAGGAATAAAACAAATGAGCTTTCAAGCAATGAAAAAAACATGAATGAATCTTAAATGTATTTTGCTAGTGAAACGAGCAGTCTGGAAAGGCTGCATATGTATATTTCCAGTTCAATGATATTTTGAGAGACAAAATTATACAGATAGTAAACGGATAAGTGGTTGCTAGGGGAAAGTGGAAAGGTTTTAAACAATTTCAGCACAAGGGATTGTTTTTTAGAGCTGAGAAAGTGTTCTATATGATACTATAATGATGGATACCTTATACAAACATTGTGCATTTGTCAAAACCTGTAGAATTTTAAAGTACAAAGAGTTGACATTAATGAATGCCAATATAAAACATAATTTAAGAGGTTGGGGATCCAGGAAAGAATGAAAAAGTTGACATAATCTACATAATTACATATATGTGAGACATCCTCTCTAAAGGGAACAGGGGAAAAGAGCTGATCTAATTATCTTTAGAAATAAGTAGAAACGGAAAGAAACTATACAAAAGTACCGTACTGTCATTTATAAAGTTGTTTCCAACAGGGATATGACTTAACGATTAGAATAGTGCTATATAGGTATAGAGGTACTACTATATATTTATAACAGAAACAAAAATTAAGTAAATAGATGGCTGACAGTGGGAGTTAGGCTTCTCACTGTTGGAGTAAGAAATTTCCTGTAATCAATAGGAGGGGACTAGAATTATCCGTGTAAGAATGGAATAAGGTTGGATACATCAACATATACTCATATTTATCTTAGTATAGATACAAACAGTTACATAAAGATATACTTATATATAGGTGTATACACACAGGTTAATATATACACATATAATTCTTTGCTCTGTCTCCTAAGCATTCCTAAAAATGATGACACCCCAGTAGGAAATAGCACAACGAGGGCCTAGATCTTGATTTCTAATACCATTCTCCAGAAAAATAAAATAAATAAATAAATAAATAAATAAAACAGAGTTCCTTTGAGAAATGGGTAATTCTAGACTGAGGTAATGAGTATGGAATAGGAGCTTAGAGCTTATTTTACAAAAGATAAACTTATAAAAAGTAAGGAAATGCTGAAAAACAAACACAAAGCCACAATGATGGGGTACATCAAAGGAACGTGGGGGCAAAAGAAAGAGCTCCCAATGGTCAAAGCTGGAATGAAGTAACGTAATGAGATTAGATTCGAAAGTATAAGAGAAATATCTGTGAGTTTATACTGATGTAAATGAATGGTTGAATAAACAAATAAATGGAAGAGAATTAAAGAATTTCAAATAATTTGTGCAGATACCTCACCTTCTAGGAGGTGGAACAAAACTCCTTACCATCTAAGTGTAAATTAATGCTGCACTTAGTGACTTCCTTCCAAAGAGTATGGAATGGAAACGGGGGAAAAATGTAGTCAATTTACAGTGGACAGATTTGACAAACAAGACCCCAGACAAGTGATTACGGTCAATATCAACAGTGGTAAGTCCAGTTTAAAGTATGTACCCTTGATACGGTGTGATGAGAATGTCACTTTACTGCTGTGGTCTTCCTCCCCAACACACATAACTCCAGTCTGATCATGAGAAAAAAAACATCAAGACAAACACCAGTTGAAGGACTTTGTACAAAATAGCTGACTAGTACTCGAAACTGTCTTCAAAACAAGGAAAGTTTGAGAAATGTGCCAGTCAAGAAGCGCTTAAAGAGACATAATTACCAAATGTTATATGATATCCTGTATGGGATTCTGGAACAGAACAATCGTATTTGTGAAGATTAAGGAAATCTGGATAGAGTACAGACTTTATTTAATGATAATGTATCAATATGAGTTCATTAATTGAAGCAGTATATCACAATAATGTAAAATGTTAATAAAAGTGAAAACTAGGTGTGGAGTATATGGGACCATTCTTTACTATCTTTGCAATTTTTCTGTAAATGTAAAACTATACTAGAATTAAAAGATTTTTAAACACACACACACACATACACACAAACAGACAAAACCAAAAATAAAAACGAAGTCCCATTTCTCATGAGTTCATATTCTATTTGGGAAGATAGATCACAAAAAAAAATTTAACAGATAGATATGCATATATATTTATGCAATGATAAATTTTTGGTGGACAACAAAATAAGATAAAGGGACTAGAGAAAAATGACAGGGATACTATTTCAGATAGATGGGCTAGAGCAGACAACTTTATGGAAGTAAATCTACATTAATTGAGTTGAAAATATTGTCTCAGATACAGAGTGAAAAACAGAATATTACCGTGGGAACAATTAAGTTTGCCAAACGCTACTGAGAAATTAAGAAAGGTGAAAAAATTTTCACCAAGTTTTGATTATTGATACTCTTAGGGGGGCACTCATGTGCCTTGGCAGCCTGCTGACACTTGCGTCGTCTCGTGAGAGTGTACCTTGGACCTGGAATATTTCCTTACATGTAGATAAAGCACCCTCACAGCCTATGCTGAGCATATCACCTTGTTTCTGAATATCTTTCCCTGTTCCAGGTTTGATGTGTACTTCTTTGTTCTGCTTGAGGGTGTGCATCATGTGGAACTTGGCCAACTTCACTGCTCCATCTGTACCCAGTATAGAGGGAACAGGATCGTTCACTTGCACTGCGAGAGGACACCTTCTTCCTGGGTAGGCTATAGGGCAAGACCTGCTGGGTATAGGAACCCATGCTCACGGTTAAGGTGATCTTGCTCTGTCTCTGTGATAAAAAGCACTGTTCTATCCACTGCCTGTGTGAGCCATGTCTTTCTTGGTGACTCTGACACCTGCAAACCATGCAGTGGGTTGGCATCTGGGACTGTTGCTCCTGGCGGTGGGTGCCCTTACACACTTTGCTATCCTCTAAGCAGTGGAGCTAATACCCTAGATGTAGTTACAGATGTCACTTCCTCGATAGACACTATGTAAGTTGTCCGTGACTCTGAAAAGTGTGGCTGAAGTGGAGTGTTGAAGACAGTGACCTGATTGGCAAGCGTTCTAGAGAGAATTGGGGGTAAAATGGGGGATGCAGTGAGTATAGACAACTCTTCCATAAAGTTTTGCTTTGAAAGACAATGACACTTGAGGTGAGATATCAAGGATAAGTATACATTTATTAAGTGAATCAAGACGGGTTTTAAAAATGATTTCTTGGAGAAGAAATGGAAAAAAAAATACAGAAAAGGGCATAAGTCATTTGGAAGTATATGTGTGGAAAACAGTGATATGATGAGTTGGGCCATGTTTTTTACACATTAGGGTATTTGTATATCATAAAAGTGGCTGTTTACAGTGCTGATTTTCAGGACACCAAAGTGAATGTATTGAAGCAGTGCTTCTGTGGACTATGTAAGAGATTTTGGTAATTTCCAAGTGCAGTAGTAAGCTATTGCATTTTTTATTTTTGTTTGCTTGTTTGTTTTGAGAGTAACATTTATGATTCAATAACCGCAGAATATGAAGAATGCTTTTTATACATAAAAAAAAGTGAATGTTCCTGAACTACTAGGAAACTATCAGACTGATGAGAGACATCATTTACTTCAGGTTATGGTGATATCAGGTGGAATATGGAAATGTAAATGGACAATAGACATTTGGAAGCTAGAATGGCTGATAAACAAAAATGAAGGAGTCAGAAGAATAAGTAATAACTCCTACACGGTTAGTGATAAGATGACTCCTTTACCAAGATTGTGTACCCTGGAGTGTTACTAGTTATTCGATGGGAAAATTTCTGTGTTCTATTTTAGGCCTGTTTACTATGACACTTATAAGTGGAGAAGAAAGTAAACAGCTGAATATGTAGCTTTGGAATTCAGAAAAGAAGTTTGAACAGAGATGTAGATTTTGGAATTATTTACATGTGAATTATTATCAACACATTGAAAAATATGGCTTTCCTTTATAAGAAGGGAAGAGAAAGAAGAGAGAGAGAGTGGAATACAGGATCCCCAAACAAGCCTAAGATGGCCTTGCCAGATATATTGGAAGAAGACCGCAAAGAATGGGGGTCAAATGAGGAGAATGTGAGAAAAGATAGGAAGAGACAACCACAGACGATGCTTTCAAATATCGAGAATTGTCAGTAAATAAAAACTGTTCCTGTGATTCATAAATTTAGATTATAAAATGTTTTACTGTCTTTGATGAGAACTTGAGAGTGTGCTGAGAAGTGAATTTAGTCCATCTATTCACCCATCTATCATCTATGTATCTATCTATCTATCTATCCATCCATCCATCATTTTTATGCCTGGGACATGGCTGGAAATGCAAATAATATTGCCTTTCTCAACAATTTGGATCCCTGAGAAAGAGAAGTGCTTACCTGTTAACATTAGTCTGTTTTCTTTCACTTATAACAGCATACCTGAAACTGGGTAATTTATAAAGAAAAGAAATGTATTTCTTACAGTTTGGGAGGCTGGAAAGGGCAAGGTCAAGGAGGTGCATCTGGTGAGAATTTTTTCTTGGTGGGGACTCTCTGTGGAAGCCTGTGGCAGTGCAAAATATTACATGGTGAGGGGGCACAGAGGCATCTCCATATGCTTCTTCGCCTTACAAAGCCACTGCTGACACTCCAGTGATAACCCATTTATCATTAATTCATGAATGGAGAAATCCATTCATGAGAGCAGAGCCCTCACTATCCAACCACCTCTCAAAGGCCACGCCTATCTAATACCATAGTTGGATTTCCCACCCTGTTAACACAATTACAATTGGGGATCAGGTTTCAGGATGAGTTTTGGAGGAACATTCATTCCAACTACAACACTTGTCTATTCCTATCTTCCTGCACCAGATTGATAAAAATCCCCTTAAAAGTGAACTTCATATCTCTACTTGTCAATATCTTCCCCCTCCCACCTTAAATGCAATTGATGTTCACAGCTCTGGCCTAGTTTTATCACTGTGTGCAGAAGGGTTAAAGATAGTGCAATGTGAAGCCACAAAATTATAATTAATAGTTTAACTTTATTCACTGGATTGAATTATTTATATTTATTTACATTAACCAAGTGATTTCCAGAACATCATACACACACACACACACACACACACACACACACACACACTTTTTTTTTTTTTTAGGTAACTTCTGCATTAAAAAATGAATTAAAATGGCTCATTCAAAACATATTTATTGCAAATGCAAAGACATTTATCTCATCAACAGGAAATTCTGTAATCACTCATTCATTATTCTTTCTTCTCATTTTAATATATTTGTTGAATATTTGCTGTGTACTTTTAATGTTAATTTTGTGTTCATTTTGCTTTAAACTGATTATTTAATTCAATTCCTATGCAAACCCTATGACATAACTACTAATATTACCACCCTCTGACAGAAAAAAGAAAGAAAGTGAAATGTTAAATCAGATGTCAATTACCCAGTCACCCTTGTTGCCTCTTCCACACAAATTATGCCATTTTAAAAATGCCATTCTTCTGGCAGTAAATGTAATTTTCAGTGCTTATATTGTAATACCCACTTCTGAGCAATTGAACATTTGGCTTTCTACAAATATGCAGGTAATTTGCAAAAATAACATGTTAATTATAAGAGTGTGTCTATAGTCTAAGTAAGTGTATTCAAACAAAGATTTTATAAGGTTTTGCTAATAACAACTTTAAATGTGTTGTATGTTATTTAAAAAATCTTCTATGTAATAGGTGGATTTAATATTTTTATGCATTTCTCCCACCATTTAAAGACATAATAATATGCTATAAACCTGAATGGACAATTTATCTCAGTTTCATTTCTTTTATATTCAGTTGCAGGAAAATAGTTCTAAGCTAGATGGCTGCTCAAAGAATTGACAACTTGCATTTTATATTGTGTTCTCTTTTGATAACAAGCTTTACTTTTTGGCTTATGAAACATATTGCAGTCTTTCAGGCAATGGATAATTGCAAATTACTGGTAACAGGTGCAAAGACTATTTACCAGTTTTATAATATATAAATATATTAAGAAATGGCTAACATTTTAATCATTCCCTAATATGAGTACATTATCACAACATTTTATGAGAGATAAAGGCTTTGTTTTTAACATGTCATATATTTAATAAGCCAGACTGTGCATGTTTTACAAGAATAAAAGAGATGACATGTATATATGTGTATGTGTATATATAATATGGATTGAATTGTGTCCCCAAGTTTTGTGTATTAGAAGCTTAATCCCCACTGACAGTAATGAGAGGGTGGAAAATCCTGTTATGGTAATTGAAAGGTGGGGCCTTGAAGAGGTGATTAGATTGTGAGGACCATGCCCTAGTAAATGGATTAATCCATTGATGGTTTAGTGGTGGTTGTGAGTGTGGTTCTGAGGTCTTTAAAAGGAGAGCCGGTGAGGAGATCAGTCTCTCTTGCTCTGCTTCTGCCATTCCACCGTGTGACACCCTGAGTCGCTGGAGTCACCACCAGGAACAAGGCCCTCATCAGATATGTTCCTTAGACTTTGAGCTTTCCATTCTCAAAACCTGTAAGCAATAAATATTGTTTTTACAAATTACCCAGTTTCAGGTATTTCTGTTATGAGCAACAGAAACAGACAAATACTGTGGTATTAGTGGGGTGTGTGTGTGTGTGTGTGTGTGTGTGTGTGTGTGTGTGTGTGTATAGTGTTGTTCCTGGCATAAAGTAAGGGTTCTAATAGATGCAAGCCACTATAGTATGGTTATGATTTAGATTAATAAACTATAGTAGTTATTGAACAATGAACACATATACTATAATATATTTTAAATACTTTTCATCAGTTCCGTCTCCTCCTGCCATCACCAAACTTATGAGAACGAACTCATATCTTTTATGACATATAAATATAAATGTAAACAGACCATAAAAACTGAAGTACAAAAGAGTATTGTTTAGAATTGCAAATGACAGAATAAAGCAAGCATTTTATGATTTCTCTACAATATTCAAAGAGAGAGATTTATTTCAATGGGTATACTAGATTAGTTGCAATTTCTAGATTCCTATCTACCATCTCATCTCTTTTCCTCTGACTCAAGCATATCAAGATGTAAGTATGAGAAATGCTATTCGAGAGATAACCCAGGTATTCACTGAAATTTAATTTAACATATGATCAAGTATTTTATTCAGTATCAAAATTTTATTGTATTTGTTCTAATTTTGTAAGAAAACATGGTATAATAGTAGAGCATAAAAATAGGTGCACATTTTAAAAGCCAATAATAAAAATCCACACCTTTCTAATAAAAGATGACCCAAAACCTCCTTTCTCAGATACATCTATTACTTGTTCTGTTATGCTTAGTTATATATCATCCAGTATTACTTTGCTGCTTTAATTTATTATACTTTCAAAATCATTATTAATGTTAGGCATGGCACAAATTTATGCACTGCTATTTACCCCCCCCCCCTTTTTCATAATATATTTAAAAATCTCTTTGTCAAGTTCAACAAAAACATACTGGGGCTTTAATTGGAATTATATCAAGTCTACAGGTTAGCTACTATTGCTTTCCCACCCCAGTGCCCCTCCAACGACTTCTCTTCTTATTCAGAAAAAAAAAAAAAAGAAAAAGAAAAAAGAAAAGCAATCCTTACAGTGGCCTAAGCTATAAGGTGAGCATTCAGTTCTGACTTCATTTCCTCCTTTTCTCTCTCTTGCTCACTGTATTCCAGCCAGTCTCTTTGATGTTACCTTAACATTTCACATGTCAGGAATCTTTATACTTCAAACAACTTTCTTCTTCTTGTAACGGTATTTCCTTAGATAGTCACACTGAGGTCTTGTTCAATAATTTATTTAAAATTTCACCCATCCCTAACAGTATCTTTTCCACCTTTCAGTTTTAATTTTGTAAGTGTAACATATTACTACCTAATCTGACATACATTCTACTTATTAGCATGCTGAAGAACTGAGGTTCCCTACCAAGACCTCGAGAGGAACCAAGGCCTCTAGCTACCAGCCAACTGAGTGAGTGGAAGGTAATCCTCCAGTCCCATTCGAGCCTTCCGATGACTTCAGATGACTCATTAAATATCTTGCACCAGAATCATCCAACTATGACACTCCACAAAGACTCTAAGATAATATTTAAAGCCATTACATTTCAGTAACTCTTTTATATACCAATGGCTGGATGATTAATATACTATGTGGGAGATCTAAACACTAATATAATCCCTTTCCATAACAGGACAAAGTTGAAAATAAAAGCTTTCCAGTGTTGCATATACTTGAAATCAAAAACGATTTACTTAGATTTTATTTTTAGTTTTTTATAGAAGAAAAAAAATTATACTTATTTTGCCCCTGTTTATATATTAAATGTAACATTTATCAGTGGAATAACAAACCTTAACAGATGATTTCTTATAGTACTCTCTACAGACCTGGGAGGAAAAGATGACGAAATTAGATTAGAGCCATGGTTGATTCCCATTACGCATATGAGGGTCACCATGCATATTGTGGTTGATTCAATATGCATGGACTCCAAAGGTGTGAATTCACCCCCTGGCTGAAATTTACTTTTAACCCCCAAATCAATACTCATGTGACTTTTGTGGTCATACAAGGAAATGCTTAGAGTGAAAACAATTTTAGTCTTCCTATGCTCACATTACCAGTTAAGTCCAACCAAGTGACACTTTGCCCTTTTAATTTTAGTTTTTATGCTTTAAGAAATGTCTTTTCATGGTATAGTTAGTGTCAATTTTGTCACATTTTTGTGTTTTGTGTTAGTGATTTTACCTGAGCATAGCGCTGAAGGGCTGTTTAGTGTTTTGAGCAGAAGAGGACTGTGATGTACCTCACAGAGAAAATACATATGTCTTTAAATATAGATATCTTTAAACAGAAACACACACAAAATAAGGTTATGTATTAATAAGTTGATGAAAATATTGTGACCAGGGGCTCACAGAAGCCTCACCCTGTATTTTCCCTAGAAGTGGTTCAGTATTTGCTTATTCAGTAATTGTGGTAACTTCACACAATATAACAACTGTGAATAACAATAATTGACTGTACTGGTTTTGATTGAAAGTGCAATAGTACATGTAGACATAGCCCAAATTACTCTCACTGAAGCTATATGATGTATAGTATGACATTTGATAAGAAAATATTTTTTAGCCTAACTACTACTTGAGATTATTATATCCAGGAAAACCAAAAGAATTGATGTGCCATAAATCTTAATTAAGGGCCGAGCCCGTGGCGCACTTGGTAGAGTGCTGCGCTGGGAGCGCGGCGACGCTCCCGCCGCGGGTTCGGATCCTATATAGGACTGACCGGTGCACTCACTGGCTGAGTGCCGGTCATGAAAAAACGACCAAAAATAAAAAAATAAAAAAATAAAAAAAATAATAATAAATAAATAAATCTTAATTAAGATTGAAAAAGTTTTGAAATATCCTTTCCTAGACATAATATAATATTTTGATTAAACTTAGAGTATCACTTTTTTAAAAATTAAAATAATTTAAAATCTTGTTTACTGAAATAATCCAGATGCAGAGCTTACTCTTAAAATTATTCCCTTGATATAAAATTGTAAAGCTTTAAGAATTTTAATGAGAAATAAATGGTCTTCCATGAGAATTAAGAGAAGTATTTCTTTATAACACTTCTTTTTTTTCTTTAGCATGTTTCTCTGGTGCTGTTTTCGGTTTATGCTTTTATTCTTTCAAGAATCACCTTAATCCCCTAAGCCTTCTCTCAGACAGCAATAGAGAAAGGACTTTGGCTCTTTTATCTTTTCATTATGACAGATCTTCAGTACGTATTGCTTGCCCTTCTATTTTGTCATTTTTTTTCCTTTTAATTTTTTTCCCTTCTTTATCACATTTTAATGTAATATTTTAGACCAAAAATTTTGTAAGCTTTTTTCTTTTTAGGATGCAAGTTTAAGAAATAATCAAAAGTGGACAGGTTTTGTAGCATTAGGAAATCCAAATTTGGGTATTTTTAGAACCTATTTAAATAATTATGAAAATCCACAAATCATCTGTTATGTTGTGTGCATGTCAGGGAAGAGTGTGGATATTTGTGCCTGTATGCCCTAAGATCAATTATTTAAATTAATGTATTCAGTCAATCATTGATTTATTTATTCACAAATTATCACTGCTAGGGATTTTATTAGATACGTGCTCCCAAACCACAAGTATAGTTTTAAAATTACACTACATGTATTTTACAAGTCAAGCCACAAAAGTGTGTACTTTATTGTTATTCCAATAATAGATAAATTTACATAGAATGATTGTGGTTAAACACTGGTGTTCAAGGCTAGTATTTGAAATTATGTCTTCCATCTACTTTAGCATCACATAGGTATGACTGTTTTCACATCCTGGGCACTAAACAAATTCTATTGTGTCTTAATTATCTGGCAGCCTATATTTTAGAAACCTTTGGCAGGTCTATTTATTTGTGCATAATTTAATGGACAGAGACTCTAAGGCAGCCACCCATGATCTCTGCCTCCCAATGTTCACACCATTATAGCCACAGGACCTGTGATTTGCTTCTAACCCACAGAATATTGCAAAGATGATGGGATGTTACTTCTGTGATGACATTATATTATGGAAGACTCCATCCTGCCAACAGACTTGCTTTAGAGGCTCTCCTTGCTGACTTGATGAAGGAAGTGGCCGTGTTGAGAAAGCCCAGGTGGCAAGGAGCTGCGGGCAGCCTCTAGCAGCTGAGGCAGGTCTTCAGCCTCCAGCCTGCAAGAAGCTGGGCCCCTCGCTCATGCAGCTGCAAGGAAATGAGTTCTGCTGGTAACCTGGGTGATTCAGTGGATTCTTTCCTAGTGGAGCCTCCAGATGAGAGTGCAGCCATGCTGACACCTTGATTGCAGCTTTATGAGATGCTAAACAGAGGTCCCAGCTAAGCTGTGCTTAGACTTCTTACCACAGAAACTGTAAGGTAATAAGGAAGTGTTATTGATGGTGGTAATCTGTCAGCAATAGAAAAGTTTAAAAATAGATGAAGACATGTAAGCTTGAAATGAAATTGAGAAAAGTTATTTCCAAAGATTTATTTGTCAGGCTTCTGAAAACCAAAAAAAAAAAAAAAAAAAAAAGGATAGGATGAGAAATTGTTTAGTTTGACATTTTCCAAATTTTTTATTATTATATATAACTTCTTAATGAAAAAAGAAAGTACTCAGAAGTTTTTAAAGGTCTTGTTGGGAAAGTAGAATAGTTTAATCAGGCTCCCTCACCCAGGTCCAGTTGTGTGTGGTGCAGCACATTCTTTGTAAACAAATTGTGTGTGGGGGTAGAGTTAGTGCAGGTGCATGCCAATGTATCTTTTTAGTTTTGTTGCTATTGCGTTAGTGTGGAACACTGGCCCTGAACTGCTGGCCAGCAGAGAGCTTGCATCTAAAAATAGAGCATGTTTACTTTGCAGGCAGCTGCTCAGTTTTTCTTTGGACTTTGCTGGTAACAATTGAGTTTTGAGTTTCTTTTTTTAATTGCCTAGCTCCTAGACGTGCATGTCTAGGAAATAAAGACTACACTTTCTTCACCTACAGCTCCAAGGACCTTTTTTCTGGTTATATAGCTCATAGACCTGTGTGTGAAGGGTTTGTGACCCGGTCTGCACAACAGGTTTGAGGGGTCTGTGAGCTCCAGACCCAGCCCTAGCTCTACAGGTCTTAACTGTTAAATTGAGAAAGATTTAAAAACACTTATCTACACAAACTTAAACTCAATTATTATTTTCCATTTCAAAGAAGAAAAGGATAAGAAGAAAAGAGAAATCTGGATATCTGTTTTTAAAAGTTTACAATAAGCAAACAACCAACAAATAACTCCAGGCTTGTATTAAAAACAATAACTACATTATGATGATTTTAGGACACATTTTAGTAGTAATTATTTGTGGATAAAATCAATATTTTCTGAATGAACTTTATAATGCTTTTTTATGAATATATATACATATATATTTAAGGAAAAAATCCAGGTATCTGCCTGGTTTCATTTAATGAATGAATATTAAAACTATATGGAAACTATCTTTTGAATGATAGTTTCAAGAAAATTAGCAAATTCATTCTTTCACAAAATATAAAATTTTTTTATCAACTACAGACATGCCAATAAGCATGAATTACAGAGGAAAACAATCTCTGTAGAATCAAATTGATGATCAAATCACATAGTAATCAAAAGTAGCTAGGACATAAACCACAGGGTCTTAAATGTGTAACTGTAGTGGACATGGACCTTTTTTAATATTCCAGCATAGGACTGCATTATTATTCTTTTACTAGGAAGTAGTATAATTGTTAAGAGCAAGAACTATAAGTGTGATCATTGAGCTTGGATTTTAGGCCTCCTAATTTTCTTGTGAAATCTTGGATATGTGGCTTCACCTTTAGTAGGCTCAGTTTTCTGAACAGAAAGATGGGGTAATATCTAGAGCATAGAGTTGATGAGAGTATTAGATTAGACTTATGCATACAAAGTACTTGGCGTAATTCCTGACACATAGTTCAATGAGTCAGTGTTGTGACTGACTGTTGTAACTGTTAATATCACCATTATAATCTTCACTAAATTTTTATCCTCTCTAAGACTGTGAGTTATTCTAAGTTCAAATTAATGCCAAGTAAACTATTCATAATTTCAGTATTTCAAAACAAACAAAAACAATTAGAGTCTTTATGCCTCAGGTAAAATCTATGTGCCTTCTGCTTTTCAGAACATTCCAAAATGTAATGAATGATTCTCAGATAGAAAAAAATATAGTACAATTTTGAAGAAAAATTAAGGGTGTTTCAATACTTTATTTAAATTGGGATCTCACAAATAAAGATATTCATATAATTACCAAACCCCCTGAATCTTATATATTGCAAAATATACATATATATTTGTTATATAATGAGTTGAGTATAGTTACATTTTCAATTACTGATTTTACCTAGTAAAAAATATTTTGACAAATAAAGAAAGTAAGGAAAACCATGCAGAATTATGAATCATGGAATCATAAGTTTAAAAGGAAAAAAAAAGAAACTTAGAAATTTAACTGATAGCTAAAAATCAGAGGGTAGGTTGGCGTTTCTTCAAACACCTTATTTAATGCCAAAGCACCTTAATCTTTGAAAGCATATTCAGCCAGGGTTTCATATAAAGGCATTTCAATTTATTTTAAATTGGCTGAAACAATCCAATAGCTTTTTGTCTCCTAAATGACTTGCTTTTGCAATTGATGTAAAAGCCATTAGCCTTTTTTTTTTAAAGCAGGGATGTGGATTTGTCTCTTGAGATACACACAGATTATTAATAAAGTGGTTGAGAAAACTGAACATGACTTTCAGCCAACAAAGAAACACAAGCTCTGTTAAGTGACAAGTGACATTAAGAGCCCCTGAGAAGCAGGTCCCTGTCAGAAGAAGGAGATTCATGTTAGTGTAAAGGGAATAAAATATTACCTTTGTAGAGAAGTTTAATTTCATTTCTTATCTGAGGATTATGGTAAATGCAAGAGAACTTCTTGTTCAAGAGATTATGACATCTGATTTTGTTAAACTCTTGCCTTACTTGTCAATCATCTAAAGAATTCCATGAAATTCTTCGACTTTCCTAAAATTCTTTAAAAGCATCTTTTTCATTCTTTAGTTCTAATCTGTGTCATACATATCTCCATGCTGAGTACGCATTTCCTTTGATTTATGGTGTTACAAAATCCTTAACCCCTATGATAACTTCGTTCTACACTCGTGTTGCATCTTGCATATCGCCATTGCTCAAAACTTCTGCACCTCTCAGTTTCCTCTTTAATAATGAATTTTGTCTTTCTTATAACAACACTTTCCCATTTTTCTGAAATGCTTACCATTCCTGTCCTTCACTAGTTTCTGTGATCATATAATCTCTAACTCAATCAAAATGGCATAGTTAGGCATAATGCACTTGCCTTTTGAATCATTTTTTTTTTTTTTTTTTTAAAGATGACCGGTAAGGGGATCTTAACCCTTGACTTGGTGTTGTCAGCACCACGCTCAGCCAGTGAGCGAACCGGCCATCCGTATATGGGATCCGAACCCGGGGCCTTGGTGTTATCAGCACCGCACTCTCCCGAGTGAGCCACGGGCCGGCCCACCTTTTGAATCATTTAACAAACCACAGATTCCCTGCTATTTCTGCACTGATAATTTTTAACCATAAGTGCTGTAGTATTGTTAGCTATGGAGAGCTAGGGGGGTCTACTTTCATTCAAATATCTCATAAAGTCATTCCTTTATGTCTTAGGCACACAATCTTTCTTTTTTTCTTTTTAATGGAGAGAGTTGCTGCAAGGCAAAGGGTGACCCGAAATGTCCAACAGCTCTGCGACCCAGACAGATGTTTAACTGTTGGAGAGGGGGAAGCTATGCAAGTGCTAACAGTTCTTTCCAAATACAACGTAAAGGGAAGTCAGGAGATCTATGAGAAACATTAGAATTTTGGTAATGTAAAAGATGTAATATTTAAGGAAATCACCAAAAGTTTCCAAAAATACTCACTCAATTGGCAATCCAAGCTTTGTTCTGCTAGCAGTAGTCCCGACGGTGGCCCCTCTAATAAGAGCAGATTGTCTGCGTCAAGTTCTCTCAGCCTTTTCCCCATAACGCTTCTCAGATACTTTCATTCTATTCTTATCCAGAGGTTAAAGCCACGTTGGCGAAGATAAATTGGAAGCACCACGTTCCCTAAAATAAGCAAGCCAATGTTATGCTGGCATAGTGACAATAAAAGCAAAGACATTCTTTTTTTTTTTTTTTTTTTTCCTTTTTGACCGGTAAGGGGATCACAACCCTTGGCCTGGTGTGGTCCACACCGCGCTCAGCCAGTGAGGCACCTGCCATCCTTATATAGGATCCGAACCCGCGGCCTCGGCACCACCAGCACCGCACTCTCCCGAGTGAGCCGCCACGGGGCCGGCCCTGCAAAGATGTTCTTAATGAAAGTGTTACAAGCTTCGAAGGTAAGTGTCTTCCAGGGTATACGTGCAACTCATTTCTCCTTATCATTGACAAATAGCTGGGGAACAGAGAGAAAATCAAGAGCATATACTTCCTTGATGAAGTTGTTGATTACCAAGAATATTAACTTTTATATTTGATATTCAGGAGTGAATAAATGACAACCCTGCTACAGACAGGGTAGAGTCAGTAAGACAAGTATTTTGTGAGCTTTGTATTATTCTTGGTTTTTCTTTCATATTCACTGTAAGTGCCAAACTGAAATTCGGGTCTTAGGCCTGTAATCTTTCTTACTTTCCTTTTTAAGTCATGTATATATTTTTCTCTTGACTGCTTGTCAAGACTTTCTCCTAGTCTTTCTCTGGCTTTCAGTATTTTAACCTCGATGTGTTCACTTATGGGTCTTTGATTTTTACCTACTTGGAGTTTGTTGAACTTCCTGAATATATGTTTTTTGTGGCTTTTTTTTTCTTCAAGTCCACTAATTCTCTCTCCTGCCAGTTATATCTACTGTTGAGCTTCTCCTCGAGTTAATCTTTAATTTCAGTTATTGTACTTTGAATCCACAGAAATTTCCCTGAAGTCCTCTTGGCTGGCCTCTCCAGTTGTGGAACTGCTGTCTCACAAGCCAGGGGCTATAGGGCTGAGGAATTACCTGTGCACCACATTAAAGAAGAGCCTCTGATTCATGCACGGGGGCTGGGTGGGCGAAAAGAGTCTTCATCTCCCCACCACACCCCACTAGGACTTGGCCTCAGTGACCGGGATCTGCGGGCAGGATATGAAATGATGCAGCCCTGTTTCTCCTGGGACCAAAGCCTGGTGGCTGGAGGATGAGCGAGTGGAATCTGTGTTCTTGGCTGCAGCAGGTTAGAGTGTGTCATCTCCTGCATGAACAGGGAGGGTAGATGGAAAAAGTGCTCTTGGTTCAAAAATCACTTTTTAGATGGTCTTGAATAGTCATTTCTTTACATATTGTTTGCCCTTTGGACCATATCCAGAAGCTTTAAATTGTTATTTTCTTTGGAATTTTCACCAGTTCCATTGGGGAGCTATTCAGTAGAGCTCCTCACATGGTCATAATGAAAGCTGATCCAAGAATTATTTTATTTCTGTAATTATGTTCTACACTCCATCAAAACACAAGGTTTAAAAACAGTTTCCTTGCCTTGTTCTCGTACAAAACATGAGAAATACCCTTTCCCCACCATCCTTTTGAAAAATCAACTATTAAACTGAAATCCAATTCTGCCCCTTACACAATCATCTTTATTGTACTTTTCTCTTGTGTCATAAGGTAGTCGATGTGGAGAAACTTTATACTGAGACCTTAACAATTACAGTATGTACTGTGCCAGCACCGAGCACATGTATAAGAAGTGACAAAGGAGCCCATATATCCTTCTATGCAGGTATTTGTATGTGGGATAAGTGAGTCTAAGGCTGTAGTGGCACCTGCTATCTCCATTTCTTCATTTGTAAAGCGGACGTAATAATGACATCATTTGCATAGGTACGTGTTGAGTTAAAATTGATGTTTATGACATTTGGGTTAAACTGTGTGATACATACCAAGTTAATGAGTTAATGGTAAGTTAGTTATTATTATGCCACTTCTAACCGGGTGTTATAATTCAGGGCTTTGTAAAAAAAAATACTACTTATAATAAAAAAATATTCTTGTAAAAATGTAAAATTAAATGAATTAATAAGTTTAAGATCATGGTTTGGGAAACTATAGTCCATAGACCAAATTCAGCCTCCCATTTGTTTTTTTAAAAAAGTATTATTGGAACAAAGTCACACACATTGATTTATGCATTATCTATGCATGCTTTCACACGACAGCAGCAGAATTGAGTAGTTACAGCAGAGATCACGTAGCCCACAGAGTGTAGTGTATTTAGTATACAATACCTACTATCTTTGCTTTACAAAGAAAAACAATAAAGTTTGCCTACTCCTGGTCCAGCTCATAGTACATACTCAGTGTCAAATATCCAGCCTAATAAATATTTTAATTTGTAGCAATATGCAGTCAGTCATGATTGTATTTTATATTATTAATATATGAGTGCAGATTTCCATTGTTCCTGTATTAGAAAATAAGTATCTCCATTTATAAGTTACAAGTCTGTTTCAAGGGATTACTAATAGTTTCTAGTATCATACATCCATAAATTGTGAGTTTTATAGTTCAAGTCAGGTTTTGTCTGATTCAAAAATTAAGATTCTAATGTTATTTTCATTACAATATATTTTATTAGAGAAGAAAATATTTTTCCAAAATATTCATAGATAACTTAAAACACAACTCTTCACTTAAATGATACTGAACAGCAATTACAATATGTCAAGGATGTTAAGTTAAATAAAATAAAGTTTATGAAAGCAGTGCTAATTTTGTCCACCAGAGACAAGACCTCATCAAGGAAATGAATTTCAATTTGTTCCCTGCTATGAGAGCAAACTGTTCTTAAATTTTTATCTTCTTAGATAAGAAAGATAAGAAATTGTTCAGAAAATCTGTAAACCTATGAAAGCCTGAAGTTATGATGCAGCCCTTAATTTAAATTATTTTGACATAATATAATATACTTTATCAATTGGTTTCATTTTTGTTTTACTTCATAATAGGTTTTTCTTGTTTTGAAGTTTTCACTTTCTTTTAAAAATTTTCCAACTCTTTTTTAAAATCCAAATATGTAGATACTTTCCAGTCATCAAAGATACAGCTATTATCATAATTGTGAATTAAGTTGTATCAGTTTTATAATGGTTTGTATGTTTTAAAATACAGAACGTATGTTTAGATACTATAGAAAATAGCAAAAGTGTACCCCTTGGTTTTAGGTATTGCTGTTGACTATGGAAAAAAATCATTAAATAAATGCATTCCTAGTACAACTACAAATAATTTGGGAAATCAAAAATGACTTGAATATTTACAATATTGGAAATATTCAAGTACTTCTAAACCTAACACAAACTTATCAATGGCCTAGAATGATATTTTCTTTCTGTTTTTTTTCTAATATTGGCAACATCAGCTTTTAAAAAAACATTTTTTTAGTTGAAACATAATTGATTATACACACGTATGGGGTCCAGAATTCACTGTCAATATTTGTGTGCAATATGTGATGATTGAATCAATATTATTAGCCTGTTTATCATTACAAATCATAATTATTCTTTTTGTCCCCTAACCAATTTCTCCCTAACCCCCCTCCCCTCCCCCTTTCTCACCTGTAATAACTATATAAGGTCTATATAAGGTCTGTTCTCTCCTGAAAGTTCAACATTTTATTATGGTTCCTTCCTTCCTTCCTTCCTTCCTTCCTTCCTTCCTTCCTTCCTTCCTTCCTTCCTTCCTTCCTTCCTTCCCTCCCTCCCTCCCTCCCTCCCTCCCTCTCACTTACATCCATCAATGGATGACTAGATAAGGAAAATGTGGTATATTTATACAATGGAATACTATTCAGCCAGAAAAATACAATGAAATGCTGCCATTTGCGGCAACGTTGATGAGCTTGGAGAAAATCATGTTAAGTGAAATAAGCCAGGCACAGAAAGAGAAATACTGCATGTCCTCACTCATAAATGGAAACATCACTTTTACTTATTCTGTAAAATAGCAAGTTACTGGCTTTTTAGAAGGAAGATGCTACAAGTCATTATGCACATTTCTTCCTATAATCATCTACATTATTTAAATTCAAATGTGGTATTATTAATATTAAAAACTGATAGGTGTAAATAAATGTACTTAATAGATTTAAAAAGAAGTCACAAGGTATTGTGAGTAAGCCAGGTAGCAACCGTTTTTATCCGAATAGTTATTTGTGCCACTACACTTAATGTTAAAAGTTTTCACAGCAGCCCAGCATTCCAAATGCAATTACTTTTCCCCCCTATGGTGAAGAGAAACTATAGAAGATAAATAAGGAACAAGTTTAAACTCAAGTGGTTTATGGCATTTGGATCAATAACTACCACTCTAAAATAGAAAAATCATATAAAGCAGTTTTTCTGACAAGATTACAGGTTGTTCCTGAAAATATATAGTTTCTGATATATTATGGATGCAATTAATAATAGTTGAAGGTTTAAAATTTCACAAAACCTCTACAGAATAACAATATTCTGCAACTTTTATGTGCTTCAAAGGGGGTAGGTAAATTTGAAGAAGGCTATCAATCAGTTGTGATTTTCTTGTAGCTTTGAATAATATAGTAGCTATCTTTATTCAGTGCAGACAATATTGGCAGTATATTTATCCATGTAACTAGATGAGGTTGAAAAAACTTATATGAGTCTAACAGTCACAGTAACAGTCTTAGATTAAAAAAAAAAAACTAATATTGTCAGAGAGATAAAATTTTTCTTCATGCTTACAGTTTCCTTTGTTCTGCTCATTTTCACTCCTATCATAATTTTATCTTTTTCATTTTAACAAATTTGGAGAATTAGAGCAATTCCCCATGCTCTATATCAAAAAGTCTAAATGCAAGTTGATGGTGTTATGGGGTTATATTCTCAGAAATATTTGAATAGGCTAATATTTCCTTGAGAAGTAACTAACTTCATTTTTGTTAAAAGAATGTTAGTCTCAAATGTAAGAAATGACAAGGTTTTTTGTGTGGAAAACTATCTAAAACCAAATCAACAAGGAAGCTATAACAAAAAATCATCAGTGAAAACAAAACAAAACAAAATTATTTATACAGTATCTTAAAGGCAAAACAGCTAACTGGTTGGTTGAGGTACCTTGAATAATCAAGATATAAATCTCAAGTGCTTTCTCTGTCTTCCAAGTTATGCTGTATAATCATTCATTCCTTGTCAGATACAGAGCTTACAAATACTTTCTCATATTCTGTAGGTTTCTCTTCACTTTGTTTATTGTTTCCTTTGCTGTGCAGAAGCTTTTTAGTTTGATGTAATCTTATTTGTCTATTTTGCTTTTGTTAACTGTGCCTTTGAAGTCTTGTTTAGAAAAGCATTGCCCAGTACAATTTCATGTAACATTTTCTTTATGTTTCCTTCTAGTAGTTTCATAGTTTCATAGTTTCATAAATATTTCAGTATTTAAATATTTAATCCATTTTGAGTTGATTTGTGCAAGGTGAGAGATAGGAGTCTAGTTTCAATCTTCGGCACCTGGATATCCAGTTTTCTCAACACTGTTGAAGAGGCTGTCCTTTCCCCAATGTATATTCTTGGTATAATTGTCGAAAATTACTTGGCAATAAATTTGTGGATTGATTCTGGAGAACTTTATTCTGTGCTATTGGTCTATTTGTCTGTTTTTATGCCAAAGACATGCTGTTTTGGTTACTATATAATATAGTACATTTCGAAGTCAGGGAGTGTGATGCCTCTGGCTTTGTTCTTCTTGTTCAAAATTGCTTTGGCTATACATGGTCTTTTGTGGTTCCACACAAATTTTAAGATTTTTTTACCCCAATTTTTGTGAGGAATATCATTGATATTTTGATAAGGATTGCACTGACTCTGTGACTGCTTTGGAGAGTATGGACATATTGATGATATTGAGTCTTACAACCCATGAACAAGGAATACTTTTCAATTTTTTATCTTCTTCAATTTCATTCATCAATGTTTCATTGTTTTTATTATAGAGAACTTTTACTTCCTTGGTTTAATTCTTTCCTAAGTATTTATTTATTTTCCTGTCCACAATGACATTTCAAAGAGAACCCATCATTTTGAAGTCATTTTACATTTTAAAAAATTCAGTTGGGTACAGAATCCATGTCTCACTGAGTTTGAAGTCATCTTCTTTCCCATAAATGGCTCAAGACCTTGGCACTGGGAAGACTCAGTAATGGTTCTTTCTCTACTCCCCTCCCCGCTTCAGGTTTTGCTCTTCTGTGGTTGTGACATCAGAGGGGAGCAAGGTTTGTGCCACAATACTGGTGATCCTTTTTTTACAATCCCATTTACAAGGATTCTTTTCATAAGTGTTATCCCTTCATACCAACTCCATATCTTTTTTTCCTCTCATTCGTCAATCTATTCCTATTTGACCACTGCCTCAACAACTTCACCTTAATATGTCCAAAATGGAGCTGCTCTTCCTGACCACGTCTCATCTGTACCTTTCCCTGTCTTTCCCCCAAAGGTCATGACCCCATCATCTACCCAGTTGATCAAGCTAGAATCTCAGAACCTTCTGCAATCACTTCTTCACCATTACCTTTCCTCTATATCCTATTGGTTTCATTCAACCTTACATATCTTCACCCTTGCTTTCAAAATTCTAGTCTAAACCTACATCCATCATTACCTTGTGGGATTATTGTAGTAGAGTCTTACCTGTCCCCATATGTCCTTTCTAACCCATGTTTCCCACAGAAAAGTAATGTTTTTTTTTCTGTAAATGCAACAAACATACACACACATATATCATGTCACTTCTGTGCTTAAACTACTTCAATCACTTCCCATTTACTTAGCAAAATTATTTCTCTCTATTATACTAGGCTCAGGACTTGACTTTTTTGTTTTCTTTCTTTTTTTTTTTTGTCTTTAAATATATAAAACTATTTTGCAGGGCAAGCTGTTTGTTTTGTTTGTATATGCCTGGCTTTTAAAAAAATTATTCATTAGATTTCATCTCAATTATGAAAGTTGAAATGTTTTCTTACCACCCTGTTTAAGTAGGATTACCAAGCATTATTCTATGTTATATTATTATTACTATAGTTATAACAAGGAGTCATCAGTAATGTAGGTTTCCACCTCTGTAGTAGTTGTTAAATAAAATGTGCATGTACTCTATGGATGAAAAAACAGGAGCAAGAACTAACAGACTATGAGAAAGCCATAGGGTAAGACGTACATATAGATTTTTTTTTTAAGTAGTAACAAAATTATCTATCCACTGGCAAAAAAATAAACAAACTATGCTATATCCACCTAATGGAATACTATGCAAAAATAAAAAGGAATGAGTTCTGATACACTCAACAACAAAAGCCTCATGATAAGTGAAAAATCCAGGCACATGTGACTGCAAATTATATGATGCCATAAGCTATATTGAGGTGATATAAACTTATGGGATGTAGAAAAGAAGTGAGTGACAATCTGACCACTGCTGGGAGAACTAGTAATTCTCTTGTGCTATAAGATCTTATGTCTGTGTGGGATAAGGAGAAGTAAGGTATTTATGATTCATCTCTGATGTTTTTTTAATGGTACTCATTGACAGTTTCTATATTTCAGATGAAATGTTATTGCACAATTGCTGAGGCAATCAAAAGTATCTGTAAGTTGCAGCATATTGCCTTCGTTTGGTGTTAGGAAACAAGATACAATTTATTCTCAGTCTGGTACATTTTGGCTGCCTTCCACTTATTTCCAGGAGATAAGATGTTCATAGTGAATATGTACTGATATCAATTACTGTCTTAAATGCATTAGGGAATGTGACATCCCCCCTTTCCACCTGATCCAAAAGACTTATTGTTGCTCTACAAAATGTTGGGGTGAGTCATGGAAAAAACTCATTGTGAATATAGTTTTTGTATTGCTTTATTTGTCTGTGATTTTGTTGGTAGCTTTTACCCTGATAGCATAGCACCAATGTACTCTAATGAAGCAAACTTGTAAGGAAAACTGCAAATGCAAATGTGTAAATGCTAATATTCTGAGCAAGCTATATTTCAGAGAGTGGCTAAGCATATTCTGGATTGTAAAATGTTATGTTTACTTTTTAAAAATCCTTATGATTACCTGCATTCAAAATTAGTTTACTTAACAAGTATTATAATTCATTCTATTTTTCAACTTAATACATAACATACTTTTCAAAAAACATTGACATAATATGTAGACTATCCCCATTCAAATTAATAAATATTGATAAAATTAATGATTTTTTCTCCAAAACAAATGTGTTCATGTATATGTCAGAGTGAATTTTTGTGTAACTCAAATAACTTTATAGTCATATTTTCTTAATCCAGTTATAAATGAGATGAAAACTACAATTTAATAAAGATTAGTTTAATACAGCCCAATTTTAGATGTTCAAAATTGCTGCCCTCCCTATGGCCTTGTTTTTCCTTGATATATTATGAACTTATTTTTGTTGGTATTTGGAAATCTCTGAACCTATACTATCATTCTCTCTACTCAAAATCTTGTAAATTTTCTTTTCCTTTTATGGGTTTGGCTCAGTAAAAGTTGCAGTTTCAGTCATCTATCCCTTTCAGCAGAAATATGTTACTTAAAATTATTAACTAATATTAAATAAAGACCAGGACGTTACAAAAAAATAAAACTACAGAACTGTATCCCTCTTCAAAATTGATATAAAAATCCTCAACAAAATGTTATCAAATTGAATATAGCAATACAAATATAATGTCTCATGAACTAAGTAGATTTATCTCAAGAATATATGGCTGGTTTACATTTTAAAATAAAAAAATAATGTATGATTATCTCCACAAATGCAAAAAATAATAATTTGATAAAATTTACCATCCATTTGTAATCCATGAAAAACTTAAAGCCAATATTATTTTAAAGACTAAATGCTTTCCCCCTAAGAGGAGAACAGGACAATAACATATCATTTTAAAACTAAATAAACATTAATTCATGAGTTAGAAATCTTGCCTTTAGGTATTTACTTAAGATAAATACATCCTATGCTTGGACAAAACATGAAAACAAATGTTCATGGCAACACTGTTAATAACAATCCCAGTTTAGAACAATCCAATTTTTTATAACTGGTAAATAGATTAGCAAATTGTAGTATATCTAAATAATTGAATACTAACAAAATAAAATAAAATCACAAATACGAATAAATATCAAAAAATTGTATGATATAAGTCAAATACAAAAATTGCATACTCTATAATTTCATTAATATGAAATTTTATTAATTTCTTATTACATTGACAGGAAGCAAATTAGTGTTTGCCATGGAGATGGGATCAACTGCAAAATAAATTATGTAAAATGTTTATTCTACATATCTTTATTTTTTTATGAAGTTTTTGAGGATTTTTTTTGACTGCATATCAGAAAGAGAAATAAATATATTATAACTTTTTATTTTTGTAAAATTTCAAACCTTCAGAAAAGTTTCAAGAACAGTAAAAGAAACTCCCATACACACCTTACTCTGATTTACATTTGTTTACATTTTACTTTATCTGAAACATTTGAAAGTTGATTAGAAACATCAACTCCTTTATCATTAAATATTGTCTTAAATATTTGCTAATGACTAAAACATTCTCCTGCAGTTATCAAAATCAGAAAATTTAACATTGATGAAATTTTATTATTAATATTTCTTGAATTGTCCCAGTAATGTAATTTGTATTGTCCAGCATTCTATAGAGGATCATGCTTTACTTTTTTTTTTTTTTCTGCCATATATCTTTATCCTCTGGCAAAGTGGATTTAGTCACATTATTATTATTATTATTATTATTATTACTATTACTATTACTATTATTATTATTATTATTATTATTATTGGCAAAGGTAAGCATGAGAGAGGGCATTCTTGACAGCACAGACTTTCTCATCTCCTGCATGAGACATTAAGGCCCAGAACTTAATCTCATCAGAGAAAAAGAGCTTCAAAAAAGCTCATCTTTTAACAAAGAAAATGCCCCTCTCAGCATCTTACCTCACCTTGCTTTTTGACTGTTAGACCTGTGACTAGGGTAATGTTGCAGTATTACCAAAGCGAGGCCATATTGAGTCTAAGAGCCAAAGTAGATATAAGGCTTTGTAGAATGAACCAACAGGATCCAGGAGATATGCATGGGACTGGGCTCTTGACGATTCTTGATCTAGGGGGAGGGAACATTGGGTTGGATTAGAGAGGGTTTATTGACTTAAGATCTGGATGCATGGGGGGAAGAAGATATAACAACCACAATTACTTGAAGTTGATACGACAAGCAAACAGAAAGGACATTGTTGGGGGGGAGGGGGGAGGGAGAAGGAAGGGAGGTTTTGGTGATGGGGAGCAATAATCAGCCACAATGTATATTGACAAAATAAAATTTAAAAAAAAAAAAAGATCTGGATGCATAACAAATTACCCCAATATTGAGCAGCTTAAAATAATGATGACATTTTTTTGTGAGCAAAGCAGCAATTTGGGCAAGTACTTGAGAGTTTCACTCAACTCTGCCCAATATTTTATGCTAGGACATTACAAAAGCTGGAGGATCAAATTATGATCCTAAGCTGAATGATCTTTTACTCAAATGTCTGAAAACTGATACTGGCTGGCAACTTACACCTTAGTTTGAGCAACCAGGTAGAACAGGTACATATAGCTTGACCATGTGATTTGGGCTATTTCCCCACATGGAGACTGAGTCTCAAGATATAGGGTTACACACTTGTGCTCAAATGCCAAGACATATTGGAAACTCATTATGAGGATGGTATGGAAACAATGAAGATGTGAAGGTCACTATGAAATGAGGTTAAAATGCCAGAAATCCTGTGTCATTTGATGGAGCAAGAGAATAAATGACTTGGGAAAGTGAGCAAAAAGGAGAAAATATGCTATATAAGATCAAAATACCCACCAGATACTTGTATTCAACAGAAAGACCTGTAGAAAACACCACTTTCAAGGAATGTGTTCGTGAAAGGGACACCCGCATCACCAAAAACTTCCGCGGTAGCTCTTCTCTGTCATTCAACCTGATGGTCAGAGAGGTTATCACAAACTTGAATCACAGATAACTATGGTTGTTATAGGATCCTAAAATAAAAGAGCCATGTGTCAGTACTCAGTAGTCATGGGCAACTGTGTTCGATTTGTATGGTGAGGTCATATGGCAGCCCAGGAGACATGTTTTTTAGAGTTATGGGAATGATTAATATTATCTGTGTCCACACTTACACAATATGTGAGCAGTCAACTAGGGTACCACACAACTAAATAATCAAAAATGCATCTAAATGCATCAGAAATCAATGTCTAGGTGACTGAGATAGTAACACCCCTGAAATTTACAGTTGCTTTTCAGATTTGATCCAGATTTCAGATTCAGATGCCAATGGTGGAAGAGGAGTGTCTTAGTCAGTTTGAGCTTCTATAACATTACACCATACTCTGGGTGGCTTAAGCAACAGAAATTTATTTCTTATAGTTCTGGAGGCTGGGAATTTCAAAATCACAGGGCCAGCATGGTTGGGTTCTGATGCGGCTTCTATTTGATTTACAAATGTCTGTCTTCTCATTGTATCCTCACGTGGCAGAGAGATCTCGTGTCTTTCTTTCATAAGGCCATTAACAGCATTATTAGGGCTCCATCCACATAACCTTATCTAACCCTATTACCTTCCAAAGGCCCCATCTCTATCACACTGGGGAGTAGGATTTCAACATATGAATTTTGGGGTGATGCAAACATTTAGCCCTAACAAGGAGATTTGGACTCAAGGATCAGGTAGGGAGAATATTAACAGTTGTGATCCCCATTCCCAGTCCATTCCCAAAGGACCTTAAAGTCATTTCCTTGCGTAACCGTATACTGAAAGGGGAATACCCAAACATTTCAAGGCCAGTAGAACACAAAGTTGTGGTTAAAAATATCTGGAGACAGGGCCAGCCCTGTGGCTCACTTGGGAGATTGTGGTGCTGGTAGCGCCAAGTCTGTGGGTTCGGATCCTATATAGGGATGACCGGTGCGCTCACTGGCTGAGCGTGGTCCTGACCACACTGTGTTGAGGGTTGCGATCCCCTTACCGGTCAAAAAACAAAACAAAAGGAAAAAAAAATCTGGAGACAAAACCTCATCATGTCTTTCTTCCTAGAGCCGGTATATATAGAGGTCAGGTCATAAAGGGAATTCTGTCCAGTGTCTGCTTGTAAGTTCACTCAATCCAGGGTATTTCTTACCCTCATCCTACATTTAGAACATATAAAATACTTTGCCTTGAAATAACCACTGTACTTAAAAAAGCACAATGGCTGATAGGCTTCTTTATGTACTGGAGACAGCATATTTCATACACGGGAATACTGCTCAAGTCTATATACCTACAGACACGGAAGGCTGCCTATTTTAAGTGTCATCAAGAGCAGGAAAGTGTACTATAGATGATACAGGCTGTTGTATAAGCAGCACTGCCACTTGAGCCAGATTATCTGAAAAGCCTATTTTACTAAAAGTCTCAGTGGTGGCAAAAGATGCCTAGTAGTATTCTTAACAGTTTCCTGTGATTGAATCACTTTTGGTATGCTCCCAGGGCCTTTAGAGACAGAGCACCAAAACATGGAATATCAAATAGCAAGACACCTCTCGTACCAAACTGCCCTTCACCCGACCAGTTCTGTCAGACACAAGTCATCAATTTAGATGAGCCCATAACAATCTATTGAAATACGGAAGTGTGCCTCTGAGATTGAGCACAAACCTGAATAGAGGACACAGGAAGCTGCGTGATATTTAGCCTAGAGGACCCGTAGCAATCAACAGTTCTGTAGCAGCTCCTCTCTCGCAGTTTATACCTATGGACATACGAATTATCACTTAATACCAGGTGACGGAAAAGAATAAAACCAGAGCTTGAGTCATGAGTGGGTTGGCTCTAAGTATGTGGGTGAAACCTGAAAATTTACAGCAGCTTCACGATAGCCTTCTCAGGGTGTAGCTTTAAAATCAGTAGCTAGAGCACATCTCCCAATGATGCAGAGCTTGGCTTGGTACACATATCATTTACTTTGTGGAAAGTGATGTAGCCAAAAGTTTGGATACACACAGAATCATGCGAAGTGGTGGATTGTATGGCTAGCTGGTCAAAAGCCTGAAAAGGGAAATATAGCAAGATTAGGAACAAGAAGTTTTAGAGTAGAGGAAAGCAGATGAATGTAAACTAATAGGCATGGCACATACCATACTTACACTCCTACCCCAGAGAACATCCATCACAGAAGAGGCACTAAACAGCTGAGTAGACTTAAAGAGTCTGCCATTTGACATCAACTAACCTCTGTTATTAGCCATCCTAGTGATGGCACAATGCATACATAAAGGAAGTGGCTAAAGTGACAGAGAGGGAGAGTAAAAACAAGCCTAGTAGCATGGGATTCCATTTATCAAGGTTAATCAAGCTATGACTACTCACACACGCTCAACCTGACAACAGCAGAAACCAATAGAAATCTCTATATGACATAATTCTCCAAAAAAGGCAGCAAGCCACTTGGTGGCAAGTTGATTAATTTTTGCCCCTTGCACCTTAAAAGAGGCAGCGATATTTTTAACAAAAGTAGATACGTATACTAGGCATTGTATATTGAATCGTATTGTCCCTCCTCAATTCATATGTTGAAATCCTAACCCGCAGTACTTCAGAATGTGACAGTATTTGGAGATAGGGTCTTTCAAGAGGTAATTAAGTTAAATTGAGGTTAATTGGGCAGGTCCTAATTCAACATGACTGATTACTTACAGGAGGAGATTAGGAAAGACACACCCAGAGGGAAGACCAGATGAAGATGCAGGGAGAAAACAGCCATCAGGAAACCAGGGAAAGAGGCCTCAGAAGAAACCAACCCTGCCAGCACCATGATCTCAAACTTCTAGATTACAAAATTGTAAAATAAATAAATTTCTGTTGTTTAAGTCGCCCAGTCTGTGGTACTTTGTTCTGACAGCCCTAGGAAACTAATACACTATTTATTGTTTTGCCTTTCCTGCAAACAGGAATGCAGTCAGCACAAGTATATAAAGGCTTATTGATTATTTAATCTTCTTGCATGGAATCCCATATAACATGGTGTCAGACTCATTTATAATAAAAGAGGTGCAAGAGTGAGCCCCTAACCATGGGCTGCAGTGGTTGTATCACATACCACACCACCCAGAAGCAAATGGCCTGAGAGTATTGGAAGAACCTATTGACAGCATAGATGATGTGCCTTGAGGAGCCAGGATGTCAGGTTTCTATCTTATAATACATAGCACTCCTTAGCTTATACCCTTTATGTGGCACTCTTTTTTCAGTAGGAAGAACACATGGTTTCAGCAACCAAGTGACGAAAGCAGAAGCGGCCCTCCTTTCCATCCCTTCAAAAGACCACTTGGAGAATTTGTTCTTTACTCACCTACAGCTGCACACTCTGTAAGGTTCTGGACTTTAAAGAAGGAGCATTCCCACCAAGGCAAAGAGAAAAGTCCCATTGAAATTTTAGTTATAAGCTTTACCAGGGCATTTAAAAATTCTTGTAGTCAGGAACCAGCTGAGGAGTTAGCAGAATGACAGGGGAAACTGACTCTGATCCACAGGAGTTCGGAATGCTGTTATGCAACGAGGAAAGGGAAGATTATGTTTGACTTTCAGGATATCTGCATGAACTCTTGCAACTCCATTGTCCAGTTTTGATGGAGAAGTTTAGGAACTTCCGACTAAGAGTCGTGATAGTCAGGTATTCAGATTCCTGATGATGAAACTACCAGAACAATGTCGGGTGAACTGGTTTATTATTTTAGCTAAGTAAAATATTAAGTCGTATCACTAAGGTCATGCACCATATAAGACTGATTAAATTGTGTACACAAATTGTTTCAGACTTCTTCTTGAACATCATCGTACAGAAGAAATATTTGAAAGTCCTTGTCTTTGTAACTTTGTATATTAGTATAGCTTTCTTATTTGGCTGCAACTAATAATCAGTTGAAATCATTCAGTGGCTTCAAGCCTAAGTTAATATCCATAATGTTAGTCTTTCCCTTTCCAATTATGTGAAATAAGTTTGATTCTGGAAACAAATTTTATAATTGTTAAAAGTCATTTTATATTACTGTGTTCAGTATTTTTATAAAATTTCCTAATTATTTTAAGAACAGCTTGTTTGAAGGATAAAGTTGAACACAAATATCTGTGGGGCAGGAGGAAGTTTTTCCTGCTTAATGTTTATCTTAAAATGGAACAGATGTGATGAAATGAAAGTTAAAAGAAAATAGAGTTAGATCACTTAGTATCGATGCCAGATCTTCCACGACCTTTTAACAGGTTCCATTACATCCTACAAGCTTGCTTGCCACCTCTACAAATCTGAAGGTCAATTGTTACTTGTGTATATTTATTGTGGGCCTTTTAAAATGTAATTACGCTGTTCTCCCATTATAATTGAAAGTTCTGAAAGTTTAATTCTTTGAGGAAGCATTCTCAAATTATTCAAATAAATGTTTATTATTTACCCCTGCATCATTTAATTTAGAGACAGATTTTTTCTATAGAAAAAAATCTGGTTTTTTTTAATATATATGTAGCAAAACTGTACATATATATAATTCTTACAATAAAATAGCTCGTAGATTGCTGTACATATATATATATAACATACTATTTAGTAGTATGCAGTGATTAGCCTTTGTCAAAGCATGTGTATGTTGCATATTTTATGGCCAAACCATAAATTGTTACAGTTGTTTTAGTGGATCAGGTCAATGATGTTAAAAAGAAATTCATCATATTAAATATCACTGGGAGAGAAAAAATTCCTGAAGCAGAATTTATATGCTGTATAGCTCCTGCGATCTTTGTAATATTGGCAAGTTCTGAGCTGGAATGTCTTACCAAAGCTGTATTTTGTGTACAAATTACGATCTGAACAAAATTTAATTGATAATTTTACTATTACAGTTAGTTCCACCTGCAATAAAAAATAAAGAAAACAAACTGTTGGAAGTAACATGCTAATGTTTCTGACCATTATGTAAGTATGTTTTACTTTTGCTACCCTGAAGGAAAGACATCAGTTGAACAGCATCATTTACAATAAAAAAATCAACCAATGTGAATCGTGAATTAAATGAGAAAATAACCCAGCATGAAAGATGATTTTTGTTTTTCCAATTTTCTAAATAGGTTTCATTTTTCTTATATGTTCACATTTATGCCTTATTGATAGCCCTGATTTATGAAATAAACATTTCATTCATTTTTCACAGGTAAGATAATATGAATACTTGTTATTACTGTTCATGCATATCGTAGCTGGAAGCCCCATCATCTAATAAAAATAATACACAATAAAAAGATGAAATAATGATAATTTTTTTCCATATAAAATAGTATAGAAAGTAGAAATGTTATTTCTTAAATAATTTTGTTGGAAATTTTAAAAAATGTGGCAAGTAGTGAAAAATGATGGTAGAGAGATAAGGGGAAAGGCAGGTCATCGAAAGCCTTGTACTCTCGTACTAAGGGCTTTGATTGTGTGACCTGGAAAAACAGTGGAAAGTTATAACCCATATGAGTGACAAGGTAAGATTTATGTTACAGCAGGACCACTCTGGATGCCTTGTTAACAGTAAAGGGCAGAGGAGCAGAGCAGAAGCAGTAAGACAATTTAGGAGGCTATTGATGAAATTCAAGGAGATAATAAAGGCATGGGCAAGAATAGTGTCCTTCGATTATAGTACTAAATAATGTTTGTGCCAAGGTGTATATTCTGAGCATATGCCAGAAGAGAGCTGTCATTAACTCCAAACAGGAAATTGGTAAGAGAAATTATGTTACTGTTTTTTGTTTTGCTTGTTTCTATGTTTCCTTTCTGGCAAAGGTAACAGGAGGATATTAAAATCTTACACTTGAACATGATAGCTTAGAGCTGCCTTTTAAACATTCAAGTAGACTTGCTGAGCACACAGCTGGAAAAATGAGCCTGGATTCAGGCAAATGCTCAAGGCTGGTATATACTTCCAGGAACATCAGAATACAATGGTATTTTTCGTCATGAGACAGAATGAAATCACTTAGGGCAACAGGGTAGACTAATAAATTCTTCAAGGGACTCTTGGGCATGAAAGAGAAACTGAGACTCATATAAATAGGCCAAAGAAGTGAAAGGAAGAAAAAGATAATTTTATGTTCTAAAATCTTTAACACACTTGAATATTAAATGTCTAATTACATTTCAAATAGTTAAATTACATTTTTGTAATAACATTTTCTATCACTAATTGTTTTTCATTTTTGTATTGTGGTAAAATTTAAGTAATATAAAGTTACTATCTTAACCATTTTTAAGTGTATAGTTCAGCAGTATTAAATTCTCTCACAATGTTGTGCAACCATCACTACCACTCTTCCTCATAATTCTATTCATCTTGCAAACTGAAACTTTATACCCATTAAACGATAACTACCCATTTCTCCTTCTTCCTAGCCCTTAGCAACACCATCCTGCTTTCTATCCTAAGTACCTCATATCAGGGGCATTATACAGTAGTTGTCTTTTGTGACTGGCAGATTTCACGTAGGATAATGTTCTCAAGGGCCATTCACATTGTAGCATATGTCAGAATTTCGTTCCTTTGTAGAGCTAAACAACATTCTGTTTTATGTACGTACTACATTTTGTTTATCCATTTATCCATCAATGAATACCTGAGTTGCTTCCACTGTTCAGCTATTTTTAATAATGCTGCTATGAAGATAGGTATACAAATACTATCTATTTGAGACCTTGTTTTCAATTCTTTTGGTTATAAACCCACAAGTGTAATTACTGGATAATATGATAATTCAATTTTTAATCTTGAGGAACTACCATACTGTCCCTTATAGCAGCAATACCATTTTACATTTTCACCTATAGTACAAAAGTTCCAATTTCTCCACATCCTTCCCCACACTTGTCATGTTTTTTTGGTAGTAGCCTATAAGTGTGAAGTGGTATTTCATTGTACTTTTGATTTGCATTTCCCTAATGATTACTGGTATTCGTGTAATGTATAATATTAACAGAATGAAAAAAGTGATTATCTTATTTGATGCATAAAAAATTAGACAAAATTTAAAACCGTTTCATGATAAAAAACACTCTCAACAAACTCGTACTATAAGGAAACTACCTCAACATTTAAAAAAGCCACATGTGAAAAGTCCACAGCAAAATCATATGTTACTAGGAAAGAATGAAAACTTTTTCTCTAAGATCAAAAACAAGGTAAGGACATTCATTTTTGTGCTTTTGTTCAACACAGTACTAGAAATTCTAGCCAGAGCAATTCCACAAGGGGGGAAAAAAACAACACCCCCCCCAAAGCATCCAAATTGAAAGAAAGAAAGAAATTATCTCTGTTCACAGATGATATATTATTAAATGCAGAAAATCTAAATATTAAAAAGACCCAGAATGTTAGAGCTAATAAATAAATTCAGCAAGATAGCAGGATACAAAAAGTCAACACACAAAAATTAGTTGCATTTCTATACACTAATAATAAACAATCTGAAACTGAAAAGGATATTACAATAACAGTTCTATTCAAAACTGTATCAAAATGAATACAATACATAGGAATAAACTAAGAAGAAGAAAGACTCATAAAATGAAGAAAACAAAACATTGTAGAAAGAAATTAAAGATGATGAATAAATGGAAGCACATCCCATGTTCATGGATTGGAAGACCCAATATTGTTAAAAAGTCAATTCCACCCAAAGAAATCGACTGATACAATGATATTTCTATCAATATCCCAATTTTTTTTTTTTTTTTCAGAAATACAAAAACCCATCCTAAGATTCATATGGAATCTTAAGGGACCCTGAATATCCAAGACAATACTGAAAAAGAACAAACCTAGGGATGCACTCTTCACAAAGCTACAGTAATCAAAACAGTGTAGCACTGGCATAAATATAGACATGCAGACCACTGAAATAGAATAGAGCACCCAGAAATAAACCCTTGCCTTTATGGCAAAAAGTTTCCGACAGGAGCAACAAGACCATTCAATAGGGAAAGGAAAGTCTTTTCAACAAATAGTGCTGGGAAAACGAGATATCCACATCTAAATAAATGAAATTGGACCCTTACCTAAAGCCATATACAAAAATTAACTCATAATGGGTCAAAAACCTAAATGTAAGATTTAGATCTATAAAATTCCTAGAAGACAACATAGAGCGAATATGTCATGACATTGGGTTTGGCAAAGATTTCTTGGCTATAACACAGAAGGCAGAGGTAACAAAAAAAATAGACAGATTGGATTTCATCAAAAGACAATATCAACAGAGTAAACAGCCCACATAATGAGAGAAAATATTTGCAAATCATATCTGATAATGAATTAATATCCAGAATATATATAGAACTCCTAAAACTCAAACACAACCAAAAAACCTGATTCAAAAATGTTCTTCAAAGAACATATATAAATAGGCAATAAATAGCACTTTAAGAGAAGCTAAACATAACTAATTTTTGATAAAACATTTTTTACTCTAAGCCCAAGTAATTTATTTAATAAAAAGATATATTATTTTTCTTCTTAAAAAAATTCATTTTTTAGCCATTATAGTATGTTTTGTCTAAAAGCTGAAAAAATCTGGAAAAACTGTCATAAATCTCTGGCTAATAAATATGTCTAGTAAGTTCTGTTTTTATGATGTTAAATAAAGTCCATTTCTGCAATTTATATTGTTAAGTTAATGTCAGAATATATTATTGTTTAATTACTTCATACTAAAATTTGAATTGTCAATATTCCACCAACAACTATACATTTTGAAGGTAACAAGGAGAGACAGTGTGCCAATAATTTTAAAATTTATGTGACTAAACTCACTAAAGTAAAAAAAGACTCCATCAGTTATTTTTTAATATTTTTCTTTTTATGGATAAATAATAATCCTTTACTAGTTTTGATTTTTAAAAACATTTCCTGCTAATACAATTATATAGATTAAATTCCTAATGACTATGATTTTTACAGTGTTTCTTTTCCCATTCCTGGCAGTAACTGAAGTATTGCCAACTCTGAGTAAAGGTCATTTTACTTCTTATATCATATACGGTAACATATTGTACAATTTATACCTGTAGGCATTTTAAATTAAGTGATATTCAAAGGTGAAAAATTTGTGACAGTTAAGGCAAGTATTAGTTTGTCATGTTTGCAACACAATTTAACTAACTGAAATTAATATGATTATTATTTTTTAAAAGCTCAAGAGGTCCAGAAAACTCTAACATCATTCTGTTGTTCACCTATTCCCGTAACTTTAGAGCACTTACAGTTTTATGGACAGTTAATTTATAATGGTAATAAAACTGTTTGATAGTGAATCCTAATTTTAGTAGAAATAAATGCCAAATCAATAATCTTAAATTTAAGGAATCTAACCTTGAGCAGCATATAGGATCAGCAGTCTAGACTTCTATGCAGATATAGGTAACATGCCTTTGGCCACTTGTAATGTCTTCACACAACACCATATATTGGAAAAATTAATGTTTAAGTTCATTTTATTAAATATCAAAGAAAAGTTTTAAGTACTTATGCATCAGGAGTAACCAATAGTTGCATAAACTTGAAATGCAATGCTTCAGATTTTGACACAGGTTTTACAGTGATTCTTAAGTTAGGTGATTTGTTTTTATTGAAACATAACTGGTTACACATATTGGTGGGGTACAAAGTAGACTATCAATATTTATGCACAATATGCGATGATCAAATTAGTATTATTATCATGTTCATTACTACAAAATGCAATTATTCTTCATGTAAGTTAGATGATTTTTTGTTGTTGTTTGTATGTTAAGCTTTACTAGAGAAATAAATATTTTGTAGGTATATGTTGATATGTTATAAACTACACTTATGTTAAATAAGTATTTCGACATATATTAGAAAGTAGAGCTTTTGGCAGTGACACAAGGTTATAATATATTTCAGAAATACGTTACTCCATCTTTGTTTTATTTTTTCTTTCTGACCTTAAAAAAGATTCTTTTGTTGGGCAGTAAGAAAAATACCAGGGAGAATACAACCATTTATTGAGCAATCATGAGCCCTTCTTATTTATTCTCATGTCACATGGGTATCACAAAGCAGGACACATGGAAAACAAAAATAGCACAAAGCTATATTCAAAGAATGACTCTCTTTTAGTCCCCTTCACAGAGTAAAATATGGAACAGAGCTGTAAACCCCACAATCTTTCAAGGCTTAATTCTGATGTCTTCCACTTACTCTGTGAAGTAGAAAGCAGAAATAGTTACTAGAAATGAGGTGGTGTACTACACAAGAGGGAATTTGAAGGTTATTTTAGTATGCAGCGCATATTCACTGGGAAAAAATAGGAAGGTCATTAGAAAAAATATAGTACTTTTAAACTGCAAGTAAAATTTTTACAAATTGAAATGTGTTATCAAGTCGCTTAGAAAAGGTGACCTTGGAGCAAAGACTGGAAGAGGGTGAAGAATCAAGTGGTATGGAAAGTGTGGGGATGAGCAGGTAAATGATATTGACACCCCAAAATATGTGTTCATCAATCAATGTGATAGACAACATGAGTTCTCTGTAAGAAACAATCATTTATTATGCAGTTGTGTTTCACAAAAATCAGGTGGAAAAGATGTCAATGGTAAATTCACAAATTTGATAACAGAAAGGTAGTAGTAATGAGCATAAAATCCCTTACCATGGCCAGATTCCATCTTAGTAAACAAGGATCACAGACATTGATCATAGACATTGATTGCATCTAAATAAACAGAGATCATAAATCATTCTGGCCACCTAAAAAGGAGGATTTGGGGCTGAGATAAATGTGTTAAGAAAGTAAAACAACCTCCCAGATTAAACCAATAAAATTATTTTTCTTATCTTTAAGGTATTTTACAAGGTAATGCTCTATGTCTAGTTTTCTTTACATGAAGAGAATGGGTTACGGACATTCAGACTTTGTCAAAAAGCATTTAGAAGCTGCATTTTGTTCAAACGGGAATTATAATTGGGACAGATTCTTTGGTAAGAGAGTGATCAACAAAATCTGCTACACACTCAGTGTATATAGCATACTAAAGGACAGATCAAAATCCCCTAAATAGATGAACAGTTTTCAGAATAGTTGCTTCCTTGAAAATTGGGTGGGGATCAGATTTGTGACTGCCTTCTTATAAGGAACAAATCAAACACCATCTCTTCCTTGAAGACACACACATTTGAAAATGGTATTGTGTTTCACTCAGTTTCAGGAGCACTTTGACTTCTCTGATAACATTGTTAATTCCTCTTTTATTTTGGGTGATTTATGTCTCCTCTTGATTTACAGATGTAACACTCTTTAGAACAGGGACCAAACTGCTTACTTTTCTGTTTTGCCTAGGGCCCAGCAATATGTTTTGCTCACTTAAACATCCATTGAATATTATTAATTGGATTAGATATAGTTTGGTTTTAAATGTATTACAATTATTAAATACTTAAAGTATTTTATCTTTTTAAACATAAATCAGCAAATTACTCCATATTTCGTGTGTGTGTGTGTGTGCACACATGAGCCAGTATGTTTTTTGTGTTTCATATTTGCTAGACAAGAGAGTCCCTGCCCTTGTGTATAGAAGCTTTTCTAAAGGTAATGTTAATGTGAACCGAAGGAAATATGATCTCTTTTTTAATATCTAAAATTTGAGGAAGGTATCTATGTTTCCACATTACTAAAGTCTATTTCTCTATAGACTGTGTTAGGTTATTCATTACAAAACTCTGATGAAACATAACAATACATTATATCATGTACAGGTGTTTTTAAAATTGCCTGACAGACAGCCACTATCAGGTCTTATTATGTTGCAGCTGGCAAGGAAAGTCTAGACATTAATGACCGAACCCATTACAATGGCCTAAATTCTAAACAAGATGTGCGTGTTAGAGAGTATTAGATAACTGCTACTTTGATGTGGTGCTCAATGAGTAACCCACAAGAGCTATAATGTTTACATTGTATAATGATAAAATAAAAATAAATAAATAAATAAATAAAATATTATTTATATTGGGGGAAAAAAAGAGTCATTTTTTCCTCTACTGCTACCTTCTTCTTAGTCTGTGGCCAAGCATGTTCTTGGCTACTGAAGAAGCTATATGTGTTTACATCAGAGCTATAAAAAGCAATTCCTTATTCTCTCACATACAGAAGATAATGTCCCTGTCTCTGATGCCATTTAAAAAATCTAGAAATAGTTTAAAATGCATGATCTGTGCCACAAGTAATCTAAGTAATCTGTGGGTGTCCAATACATATTTGCAGAAGTATTCTAATAACTAATAATAAAAAATTTGGTATAGAAACATGCTATGATATCATAGTGTGCTCCTATTACGTGATTATTTGATGAATAGTATGTACTGTGTAGTTTCCAATATGTATATTATATAATATAATTTCATGATGTATTCATTTCAAAAAATGTTTTATATGAGGTTCATAGAAAAACAGTGTTATTCTACTTATAGTTTTTAAACGAGTATTTCTATTAAGGTCTGTTTACTTATAAAGACACTTATTACCTATTATGCACAATACTAGTTGTAAATATTTATATCATCTCTGTGCCATTAAAGAAGAAATAAACAGCGATGCTGCCTTTGATTCTACAAGTAGAGCAATGCTTCTTAACCAAGTTGAAGCATATGAGAGTCCAGTAGAAAGATGGTTTTGTTTTTTTCATAACTCACTGACTGTGATGCCGTCTCCCATTTCCCCTTTCAGGATGTTGATAACCCTCCAGTATCAGCCATGTGCATTAGGAATATGTTAGAGGTGACTGATTCCCCTTCTCATTGCCTCCCTTCCCATTGAGAGGCTCTGCTATATAATTCTATTCCATGATATCAGTACATGCTGATAAATGTAATTGGAAATGACTCTCCTCCTTCCCTCTGCCACTTGTCCTTTATTTACTGTTATACTGTGGAAAATGTCTGACGTAGAAACATTCCTCTTATGTCAAATTCCCTCTTGTTCCTGCATTGTTGAAAGGTTAGCAATCCTGGACTCAAACCCCAGGAAAAAAATTAGGGCTCACCTTTTAGGTCTCTCATAAGCAGTAATTCAAGAGCTTGTCAAGTTGAACCAAGACATGGAAGTATTAAGATGCGATTTGGTAGTAAAACTAGCAATATTTGTAGAATAATGCACATCTTATTTTAGAGTACAGCTAAGAAATTTAAGTAAAGTATCTACTTATGTACAAGCCAGAGCATCTATGAAATGATCTTAAAGTGTTCAATCAACCTCTGCCATTTCCTTCTGTATCAACTATATCCAAGGGATCAAATATTTTTTTTAAAAGAAAGGTTTTTCTAGAGTTCACATTTTGCAGACATAAATACTATAACGCTTCTGCATTATTATAGATGAGAAATGCCAAAAACTCAAATATACATAATCTTAACTAATATAGCTATCAATTTTGAGAATTAAAGAATATAATGGTCTATATCTATGGTTTGAGTGAAATTAGATTATTATCTGAACTATCAATTTTAGCCAATGTTTTGTTGTAATCATTTGTTAAATGCTTAGGCAGGATGGCTCACTGAATCTGTTTAGGAGATATATATATATATTAAAATATATTAATGAATATGTCTCTCTGTCTGGGAAAGACTGACAAAAATTTTAGATTATAATATCATAACAATATAATTGAGATTATGTAGAAATACATTTTACTAAAACAGAACATTTTATTAAAATACAAAATGCATTTGGGTAAAAAATTGTCGACTCTATATTGAAAGAACAACTCAACTACATGAGTTCCAAATGAGATAAATTTTAGAAAATATAACCATTCTGTGAGCACACATATCTTGATTATTACTGATTGTTCATATTGTTTTGAGAGCATGCTAAATAATCTAACTTACGATGGTTAGGAAATATGTATAAACACGTATATTAAGATGATATTATTATGTTCCCTCTATTTCAATGGCTTTATGTGAATATAAGTGTGTGAAGACTCTTGTGGATGAGGAGCAGGGGAATATGTCTGTGCCTGATATTTAGGAAAAGAGATAGGTATGTTCATTGTGAAGGGGCTGGAAGTTCAGAGTGAGTATGGGTTATTTATTTAATGTTTTATTAATTTTAACCATAATAGTCTTCAAGTTTCTCCTCAGATATTTAATGAAATCTTGTGAGGTGAGTTAATGAAATCCATTAGCATAAATTGATTTGTGTGAGAACTAATTTTTTCTCTGAAAAATAGGTATAGATGCTGTTTCTACTTCAGTCTGTGGTGGGAAAGATTGCTTTGTATTGTCCCTCTGCTAGAAGTTAGAAAAAACAGACGAAATATAAAAACCTGCAAACAATCCATTTGATTGCATCAGTTAGCTAACAATGCAGTGAGAATTTGCCTGGCTGAGACTGGGGGAGAAAAAGAAGGAACACAGAATGTAGCTCAGCCTATGATTTGATTTTTTTCCTAAAGATAACAGCTGATTCTTAAATTTTAAGAGGCCAGGTAGTTGAGCAAAATATGTTAGTAGCACACTGAAGAGAATTAGCTGGTGGGGTAAAAAATTGGAAATCAGCGCATACCAAAAAGAGGAGCCTTTTAACCAATCCATTTTTCGGTATAAAACATGGCATAAAGCCCAGTTTTGAAACATCTTGCTTTTTGCTATAAGGCAGAGGTTGACAAACTATGGCCCTTTAGCCAAACTGGGCCCACCACCTGTTTGTGAACAGTCCATAAGATGAGAACTATTTTTACATTTTTAAATATAAAACGTAAAATGACAATTAGCCTTTTGGCAAAAACAGTTGGTCAGAGAGTTCAAGAAATTATTTCTTGGCCCACAAGGCCTAAAATATTTACTATCTGATTCTTTACATAGAAAATTTGCTGACTCCTGTTTCATAATGATTGTGATTGCAAATGCTGGATGCCTGCCAGAAGCAAAAATATAGAGGAGATAATACAATTCAAAGTTTCAGATAATTTCTACCTGTTCTTCACATAAAAATGTTTGCCGCTTAACCAAGAGTGAAGAGAAAATATGTAGACAGTACTGACTGTAAACCACAAGGAGATACAGAAACATATCCAAAGTAGATGCAGATAATGTAATTATCAGACACAAACTAAAAGAGCCCTGGTTAACATATACAAGGTATTGAAAGACAAAATGGAATATTTGGCAGAAAACCAGAAATGAAAAAAATAACATAAAATAAATGACTGAAATTTCAAGAATTGAATTTAAGAACTCAGTAAATATGCTTAGCAGCGTACTGGACAAAGCTTTAAAGATAATAAGCTAAAAGATATATCAAAACAAAGTATCTTATTAAACCATGAAGAAGCAGAAATAGAGAAAAGGTGGAAAGGAATGACAGATTTAAGATGTATCACATAAATGTGATTGAAGTTCTAAAAGGAAGGAAAGGACAGAGAATGTAATGGGAATAATCTTAAGAGCTAATAGCTGAGAATTTCTCAAACACCGAAGAAAGGTGTCAAGCTATTGGTTCAGATCCGTTATGAAAAACAAACAGGATAATCAAACAAAATCACCCCTAGGTCATTGGAGTAAAACTGATGAGGAAAAAATAAAGGAAAAGTATAAATAATGAGTAGTGAAAATAAGCATATATTAATTTCAAAGGAGAGCACTACTGACTTATAAAATAAAAATACTAGAAGTCAGGAAAAATGTGAATATAAAGTCCTTGAAGAAAGAACTAACAAACTATAATTTTATTTCCAGATAATAAAGTGATCTGATGACTGATTTCAGCTTCAAAAAAAGGTATACTAGTTTTTTTTGGACCAAACCTCCATAAAAAAATAAGAAAAGCCATTTAACGTTTTTTTATAAACAGAAAACATGATAGATATACCAAAACAGTGAGACTTTGAGGAAACAGTATATAAGAAAGGGAGAAAGCACAGAGATGTGAGTGCAATATTTACCCATTTTTCCTTCATATTAATGACCACAACTGTCAATTTTTTTTTGTCTTTTTGTGACCGGTAAGGGGATCGCAACCCTTGGCGTGGTGTCGCCCGCACCGCGCTCAGCCAGTGAGCGCACCAGCCATTCCTATATAGGATCCGAACCCACGGCGGGAGCGCTGCTGCGCTAACAAGCGCTGCACTCTCCCGAGTGTGCCATGGGGCCAGCCCACAACTGTCAATTTTTATTTTATTTTATTTTTTATTGAATCATAATTGATTGTACATATCTGTGGGGTAATTGAATATCAATATCAATATAGCATTGAATATCAATACCTGTATATAATATGTGATGCTCAAATAAGGATAATTAGTATATTCAATATTATACAATGTAATCATTTTTGTGGCCTTTCATGAATTTCTTGCTACTCCCCTTCCCCTCCTCTTTTCCCACCTCTGGTGGTCTCAGTTCTGTTCTCACCTTTTGAAAGTTCAACAAATTATTGTGATCATATGATGGATGATTGGATAAGGAAATTGTGGTATCTAAACACAATGGAATACTACTCAGCCATCAAAAAGAATGAAATTCTGCAATTTACAGCAACGTGGATGGGCCTGTAGAAAATTATTCCATGTGAAACAACCCAGGAACAGAAAGAAAAATACTGCGTATTCTCACTCATAGCCAGGAACTGAATAAATAAATAAATGAACAATAAAGAGAGACAGAGAAAAAGAAAGCAACCACAATCACCGTAATATGTGGAACTTTTAGAAAACTAGGGGTGGAAAAGGGGAGAGTAGGGGGGATGAAGAGGGCTAATGAGGAATTGGTCAATGGACCCAAAGAATGATGATGTATTGTAATGATGAATAAGCTAACTATATTGATCTAAGCTATCTAAGAATAGAACAACAACATAAACAAACTAAAAAGCTTCTTCTTAGATTTATTTAGTGATTGAAAGCACTGGCTGAGAGTCTGAGATGTGAAGGAATTCTGGACTCCCCAGACCAGCTATCATTAAACAAGCTACTTCAGCTCACAATCTCAGAACCTTTTTCTAATGACCTTTACTCTAAGGCTTGCCTTTGGGTTCTCATGGAATGCTTTGCTCAATTTCATCTGCTCAGAATTAGGGGAATGTATCCAACTCTTGATTGGTGACAGATGACCATTGTTCAAAGTCTAGAGATATAAAGTTTCAAAAGCACCATCCTTATGAACCTTCCAGTACTCAAGGGATCTTATTTTAAAACTGTTTCTCTTCCAGGCCAATCACCTTCTTCCTCTCCTTACATAATGACCTTTACATCGTATACATGTTGAGATCTGTTTATTCTACATCTGAGGTTTTTCTTTTTTTCCTTGCAGAGGAATATAACTAACTTTTTACAATTAAAATTTCATGTCTGTCTGAAGCTGGTTCCTCTTTATTTAATGTTCCCCTGCCTCTCTTTTTCTATCTCTTGTGAAACATCAAAGATTAAGTGATCAAAGAAAATCACTCAGTTGTTACGTGTGCACACTCTAGCAATATCTACTCCATATAAACAGTGTACTCCAGATTAAAACTCTAGCAGTATACACTCCAAATAAAATGTCCCAAAACAGACATTTTTAGTCAAAAGTGTCTAAACAAAACAACAAGAAATTAAATTCTGTTTTTTTAATGTGTACAAAAATGTACATATATAATACCCTTTTAAAATTTGTTATTAGGTATTTAAAAACATTTAGTTTTTGTAACAAAAACATTTGGGCATGATTTGGAATTTTTAAAAATTGTTTTAACAAAAAATGTCAGCACAATATTTCAATTTGTTCTAAATAGGCTAAATATTTTTATGACTTAAATGTATCACATTCTCTACACTGGTTTTATAAATTAAGCTAGTTACTATTGTTTCTATAACTTTTATAAATTTAAAAATTATATATAAAAATAATTCTTCTTTAAGGGTTTGAAAGAATTCAGTTGTAAAGCCATCCCGTCCTCGGCTTCTCTTTGTTGGAAGATTTCTGATTATTGCTTCAATCTCATTGTTCGTTATTGGTCTGTTCAAGTTTTCTATCTCTTCTTGGTTCAGTCTAGGTGGTTTGTATTTATCCATTTCCTCCAGGTTTTCGTATTTATTGGCATACAGTTGTTTGTTAATCTCTAATGATTCTTCATATTTCTGTGGTATTGATTGTAATGTCTCCCTTTTCATTTCTGATTTTTGTTATTTGGATCTTTTTTCTTCTTTTTCTCTTGTTGACCTAGCTAATGGTTTGTCTATTTTATTTATCTTCTCAAAAAACTAACTTTTTGTTTCATTGATCTTTTGAATTGTTTTTTGTGTCTCTATTTCATTTAGTTCTGCCCTGATCTTGATCATTTCTTTCTTTCTACTACTTCTGGGATTATATTGCTGTTTTTCTAGTTCATTGAGGCATAGTGTTAGGCCATTTATTTGAAATCTTTCCACTCTTTTGATATAAGCATTTATCGCAATAAACTTCCTTCATAATACTGCTTTTGCAGTATGCCATAGGTTTTGGTATAATGTATCTTTATTAGTTTCAATAAATTTTTTGATTTCCTGTTTAATTTCGTCTTGGACCCATAGGTTGTTGGGGAGTCTGTTGTTCAGTTTCCATGCGCTTGGGTAGTTTCCAGAATTTTGCTTGTTACTGTTGTCCAGTTTTAATCCATTGTGGTCTGAAAAGATACTTGGGATGATTTCAGTTTTTTTAAAATTTGCTAAGACTTGATAAGTGACCTAGTACGTGGTCTACCCTGGAGAATGTTCCATGTGCTGATGAGAAGAATGTATATTCTATAGTTGTTAGATAAATGTTCAGTAGATATCTGCCAGGTCCAGTTGATCTAAGGTATAGTTTAAATCCTGTGTTCCTTTTTTGATTTGTTGTCTGAAAGATCTGTCTAACACCGAGAGCGGGAGAGAAATGCAAATCAAAACCACATTGAAATATCATCTCACCCCAGTTAGACTGGCTATTATTAAAAAGAACAATAACAAATGCTGGTAAGGATGCAGGGAAAGGGGAACTCTTCTGCACTGTTGCTGGGACTGTAAATTAGCACAGCCATTATAAAAAAAACAGTATGGAGGTTTCTCAAGCAACTACAGATAAAGCTACCATATGATCCAGCAATCCCACTACTGGTACATATCCAAAGGAATGGAGATCATCATGTGACAGGGATACCTGTTCGCCCATGTTCATTGCAGCTCTATTTACAATAGTCAAAATATGGAACCATCCTAAGTGTCCATTGACAGATCACTGGATAAAGAAAATGTGGTACATATACACAATGGAATACTACTTAGCCATGAAAAAGAATGGAATTCTGCCAATTGCAACAATGAATCTGGAGAAAATTATATTAAGTGAAATAAGCCAAAGAAACAGAAATACCACATATTCTCACTCATAACTGGTTGCTCAGGAGGAAGGAAGGGAAATAAGGATGGGGGGAAGGAAGGAAAAAAGCAAGTAATGAAGGAAAGAAAGAAAGAAAAGATCACAACAGTATGTTGAACTTTCAGAAGGAGAGAACAAACCTAAAATACTAGAGACGAGGGTGAGGAGTAAAGGGGTTTGGGAAGTGATAGGTCTGGTAAAGGGCATAAAGAAGTACCATGATTTTTAAGAATGAGTATGCTAATAATAAATAAAAAATTAATAAAAAATACATCAAAAACATATCTACAGAAAAAAATATATGTATAAATTATTTTTAAATAAGTAGAATTATACTAATGGGTTTCTTTTAAAAAGTTTAATTTTTGAATTATTACAATGCCTAAAATAACAATAATTTCACATTAATGAGTAAGCTAAATTAAAATTTACAGATCTTTAACTAAATTTAACACAGTAACAAATTAATAAGTTATATGTGGATAACTAGATAGATTCTAAGTAAGGAACAGATACAAACCACTGGTCAATAAACGTAATTTTACCTATTACTTCCTAAAATATCAATAGATTAACAAGTATATACATGAGGTTTAGGAAATATAATTACAAACAAAATCTTCTGCCAACCCAGGAAACCTCTCTATTAATGTAAAAGGGGAACAAGTTTCTGAATGAATAATCATTAAACCAGAATGTGATGATTAAACCAGCATCACATGCAATCCACTGAGAGATTGTGTTGTGGTTTAATGTTTGTCCACTCCAAAACTCATGTCAAAATTTAAATTGTCACTGGAATAATATTAGGATGTTGGACCTTTAAGAGGTTATCAGATCATGAGGGCGCCACACTCATACACGAGATCGGTGCCTTTATAAAAAGGTGAGTTCGTCTCCTCTTGCTCTTTAGTTTTGTTCTTCTGCTCTCTGTCATGTGAGAAACAGCTTTCCTCCCCCTCCAGAGGATGCACCTTTCAAGGCACCATCTTGGAAGCAGAGATTTGGCCCTTACCAGACACCAAACCGGCTGGTGCTTTGATCTTGGATTTCTCAGTTTCCAGAACTGTGAGAAATAAATCACAGTTCTTTATAAATTACTTCATCTCAGGTATTCTGTTATAGCAGCAAGAAACTAATATTGCAAAGACAGAAAGAAACCCCACCCTTTTATATAACCAATCATGTGCAACCCATTTCATACATGTTCTTAAATGATAACTAATGGTCAAGTAAGAAAATCTGACAGCAGTATTAGTCAAATGTAGTTCATTCTAAATTAACCTGGTAATTAGGGAAGTCCCACCTGCATTTGCTAATTACATTTATCCAAAGGAAATCAAAAGTTTTCATATCTTTAAGAGAGAAGATAGGTCTTTTAACTTGGAACCAGGCACAAGCTGTAGTTAGACTGCTCCTACCCTCCCATAGAAGTGGGGAGATTGGGAATCTATCTTCTCTGATGACTGCATCTCATTTTTCTCAAGCCCTCAGGCCCTTGAGAAAAACATATTCATGGACAGTGAAGATAATAGGAGAGCTGTTTTGTTTTTAAATAGGCTTAAATACATCTGAAAGGGGCAGAGAAAGAATTTATAATCACAAGTTTTCTAAAGTAAATGCTGTAAGGGAAATCTGTAGGGATGTCTCTTACATTTCTTACTCTAGGGGAAATCAATATTTTGGAGGTATTTGTTTTTACCTTTACAATATCATCCCTTTGTTAGAACAGAATAGTAATAGTATTTTTTTATTTTTAACTGACAAATAATAATTAAGGTTTCTCTCTTTTACTCAGATGATTGTGTTGATGACAAAACAGTACTAACCAAGTCAATAGGGACTACGATATAGAAATTATTCTGTTAAGTAACCTCCATAATCCAGTTAAATTTATTTTAATCCCTTTTAAAATCTTCTTACCCATTTCCTTCTGTAAAGCATATTTTAAACAATATAAACAAAAATTATTGTATTAAAAGTGGACACGCAAGTTTGGGGTCTGCCATATTTCAATAGCAGCTTTTGCAGTTCTGTCAGCAAAATCGTTGTCTTTAGAAATTTAACCACTTTGGCCTGTAGGAGATCTACAATAAGTTACTGATGCATAAATAGTTGGAAAGCCTATAGCAAAATATCAACATTCTGTACTTACCTATCACCATATGAAAAGTGAGAAATTCTCAAGGAAATTACAGAATAAATAGCACCAGTTCCCACTTCTAAGATTTCCTATATCTGTCCATTTTAAACCATTTGACAATTGCTCTCTAACTTTCTGGGCTTTTGATTCCCCTTTTCTGGCAATTTCTGAAATTTCCTGAGTCTCTCTCTACAATCCATCTTCAAATATCCCATCTTCTTGCAATAATGACATACAATTTCCCTTCTCATTTTATTCTCTTCCTAAGTTGTCCAGAGTAGGAGTTGCTTTCCTTATCAAAAACTTCTAACTGAGCACCTAACACAGAAGTTTTAAATTTCTTCTTTTCTTTTTTGTCTTTCTCAAGGTTGTCTCAAATGTAAGTAATACTGCTGAGATTCGAGTACTAGAATGCGCTTGCCATCCTACCACCTTTTCTCTAACTCAGATTTGGGTAGTCTGCAAGAGAGCGGTAAGGTCAGAGGGCATTTTTATCTGCTCTTGGATTCATGCTAATGCACTTTGAGAAAGTCTTGAAAAAAAGCCAATGCACAATAATTGGGGAACTCACCTGTCTTCACGGTACACCACTGCAACCTCTGTAGTGGGAAGGCTTCAAGTATGGCTGTTACACAGGTACCCATCCATGGGTCTCTATCACCCTTAGTTCTTCCATAGTTGTAGGGGAATGAGGATGGTGGATAGTTGGTTTCAGCGGGCCATCATATCTCCTGATGTGGTGATCTTCTCATCCCAACATGCTTGCTCCATCAAAGGAGAAGAATCTACTGGTTGCAGAATTCTACAAAACAGTCAGCATACATCCTGTACATGGTACTGTAAAGTGAAAACACATCATAACATACTTCTGAATATTTCTGGGGTGCAGAGAAAGGATGCCTTTAAGTAAGTAAAACCAGCTGGGGAGGAAGGCAAGTTGATTAGTAAATCTTATAACGCTTTTGTGCCCCTTCCCATGTTAACATCATCAGCTTGACACCATGGTTGTTTGCCTTTTTCCAAGTGACCAGTGGAGCTGTTCTCCATCCTGCTGCCTTTATGCAGGGACTTAGTCATTTGCCCAAGTTCTCAATTATTCCATGATCATGTTTGTTTATCATGTCTGCTTTCCTAGCTCCGTGGTGTGGATGATAATTAAACTGTGCTAAAACATGAAGACAGTTCAGGGTTAGGCCATGATGCACACAAACCTATGCCCTCAAACAGAGCAGGTAATTCATTACCAGCTAACAAGGTTGTGTCCTCATCTCTCTTTGTGGAGAAATCCACTAATGAAGGGCAATGCTTATATTTTAATAAGCTGTTCAACTAGAAGCTGAAGTGCATTACAGGTGATCTGCAGAAGAAACTGCAAAGACCAAAAGAAATCTTAACGTTTTACATACCCAAATATATACAACCCTTTTTCATACATGTTCTCAAGATAAACAACTAGTATTCAAGTAATGGGACTTGATACCACCATTTGTCACAAATATTTTATCCTAAATTTACCTGGTAATTAAGGTAGCTACCTGTGTTTGCTGATTGCCCTTATCAAAGGAAAACTAATGTTCTGTCTTTATGACAGGAGGCAGGTTTGCAACTTGAAGTCAATGAAAGCTGAAGGAAAGCTCCTAAGCTTCCACGGAAACTGGGAGATAGGGGTGCGACATTCCTAAATTACAATTCAATAAGATGGATCCTAGGTTCTTGAGAAAAGATTGCTGGGCTGTAGAACTGGCAAGAGGTTCATTTCACTTTTTAAAGGGTTTACTTAGATCTCAAAGGGTCAGAGAAAAAAATCGCAATTACAAGTTTTCTAAAAGAAATTCTCTAAGGAAAGGGAGGTAGGGGGAAAGTCTTCTCTTCTTGCACCAAGAAAACTCATTCTTTTATTTATTTATTTGTTTGTTTGTTTGTTTGTTTATTTATTAGGTTTTTATTTCCACTCCAATATCTTTGGGTAATTATATACATCCAAATATGTATACTCATAAATATTTGCTGGTGAAGGAGAGATAAGTTAAACAATTACTGAATTTTTGGTCACAAGTTTTCTCTTTGGTCTGGAGAAAAGGAATATTATATCAGTTAATGGTGAATATTAATATAAATAACTTATTTATACTAAGTATAATAATTATAGAGAAACATGAATATATATATATATACAGGATAATAGATATGATTTTCTATTTTAAAATATTGCAGCTCATTTAGATGGTAAGTTCAATATGATATACATATTGTTTTATATATATTAAACTATAGTTAAAATATCCAAATTATTATCTATTTATATACTTATATGTGTATGTCTAAATGCATACATATAAAATTATAACAAATCAATTTCTGTCATTATACGAATAAAGTAAAAAGGGAGTAAAATTAAAATTTCCTCTATTTTATTTTTATTATCAAGTTATTTTAAATATAAGTAATTCATAAAATTATTTTCTGTCCAGATTAACAGAGCTTCCTTTTACTCACAAATTATTGTGTTAACTCTCAGTGCTTCTTGACATACTATAAAATAATTTTGAAAAGATTTATTATTTTTGGAAAAAAATGTTTCTTATAATCATTGCTGTTTATTTCTCTATATTTTTACAAAGTTTCTATCGTATTTTATTTTTAGATATTTATGTGCTATATCTTCATTTGTATATTGTATATCTTCTTTTCCTATTGAATCTATATTTGAGTAAATCTTATTTTTAAAATTATCTTTTACATTTATTTGTAATTATTTGTGGGATATAGTATTTTGTTTCGATACATGCATATCCTGCACAATGATTCACTTAGGTAGATAGTATATTTTGTACCCATGAGTCCACTATTTTTTCTCCTTCCCTATCCCTCTACCTGTGGTAATCATTCTATTCTCTACTTTATGAGAACCACTTTTTTCTTTTTTTTAGATTCCACGTATGAATGACATTATGCGGTATTTGTCTTTTTGTGCCTGACTTACTTCACTTAACATGATGGTTTCCGTTTCCGTTCATGTTGCTGCAAATGATAGGATATCATTTTCTTGACAGTTGAGTAGTATGCCATTGTGCATATATACCACAGTTTTTAAATCCATTCATTTAGGTTGGTGGGCATTTTGGTTGATTCCATCTCTTGGCCATTGTGAATACTGCTGTGATGAACATGGGATATATGATTTTTGATATACTGATTTCATTTTCTTTGGGTTTACACCCAGTGGTAAGATACTTGAGCAGTAGGATAGATCTATTTTCAGTTCTCTGAGGAAACTCCATACTGTTTTCCACAGTGGATGTACCAATTTACACTCCCACCAGCAATGTAGAAGAGTTACATTTTATCCACATCCTCACCAGCTTTTGTTACTTTTTGTCTTGTTAATGATAGCCATGCTAACTGGAGTGAAATGTTATCTCATTGAGGTTTTAATTTGCATTTCCCTGATGATTAGAGATGTTGAGCATTTTTTCATATACCTGTTGGCCACTTGTATGTCTCCTTTTGATAAATGTCTGTTCAGCTCCTTTGCCCATTTTTCAATTGGGTTATTTGGGTTTTTTTTTTTTTTCTGTTTAATCATTTAAGTTCCTTGCATATACTCTGGATTTTAGCCCCTTGCCTGAATTATAGTTGGCAAACACTTTCTGCCATTCTGTAAATTGTCTCTTCACTTTATTGATAGTGTTCCTTACTGTGCAGAGTTTTTTAGTTTAATGTAGTCCCTTTTATGTATTTTTGCTTTAGTTGCCTGTGCCTTTGTAGGCTCACTCAAAAAAGTGCTGCCCAATTCCATTCTGTGTAGCATTTCCCCTATGTTTTCTTCTAGTAGTTTCATGGTTTCTAGTATTAAATTTAGGCCTTTGCTCCATTTTGAGATGACTTTTATATATTGTGAGAGACAGGGATCTAGTTTTAATCTTCTGCATGTGGATATCCAGTTTTCCTAGCACCATTTGTTGAAAAGGCTGTCCTTTCCCCATTGTATGTTTTTGGCACCTTTGTTGAAAATCAGTTGGCTATAAGTGTGTGTGTTTATTTCAAGTCTCTCTATCCTATTTCATTGGTCAATTTGTCTGTTTTCATTCCAGTACCATGCTGTTTTGGTTACTATACCTGTAAAATTTATTTTGAAGTCGGGAAGTGTGATGCCTCTGGCTTTGTTCTTTTTATTCAAGATTGCTTTCACTCTAAAGGGTCTTTGTGGTTCCATACATTTTTTTTTCTGTTTCTGTAAAGAATGTCATTGGTATTTTGATAGGGATTGCATTGAATGTTCAGATTGCTTTGGATAATATGGGCATTTAGATGATATTAATTATTCTGACCCATGAACATGGGATATCTTTCCATTTATTTGTGTCCTCTTTGATTTTTTTCACCAGTATTTTAGTTTTCTTTGTAGAGGTGTTTCATCTCCTTGGTTAAATTTACTTCCAGGTATTTCATTTTTTTGACAGCTATGGTGAATGGGGTTACTTTCTTGATATCTTCTTTGGCTATATATATTTTTTTTGATAGAAAGGATATTGATTTTAGTGTGCAGATAGAAAGGATATTGATTTTAGTGTGTTGATTTTGTATCTTGCCACTTTCCTGAATTCATTTATTAGTTTCAGTAATTTTCTGGTGGAGTTTTTAGGGTTTTCTATGTATGGGATATGTTATCTTCAAGTAAGAATAGTTCCGCTTCCTCCTTTCTGATTTGAATGCCTTTTCTTGCTTTCTCTTGCCTTACAGCGTAGGCTAGAACCTCTAGTACTACACTGAATAAGAGTGGAGAAAGTGTGCAACCTTGTCTTTTTCCAGATCTTAGAGGAAAAGCTTCCATGAATAATGAGACTGAAGCATAATAAGTCTTCCAACAAAGAAAATCCAGGATCAGAAGGCATCACTGTTGAATTCTACCAAACATTTAAAGAACTAAAACCAATTCTTCTCAAGCTCTTCCAAAAAATTTAAGAGGAAGGAATACTTCCAAACTCCTTCTATGAGGCCAGCATCACCCTCATACCAAAACCAGAAAAAAGACACCACAAAAAAAGAAAACTATAGACCAATATCCCTAAAGAGCATAGATTGCAAGATCCTTAACAAAATACTAGCAAACAGAATCCAGCAATGTATTAAAAAGAGTATACACCATGATCAAGATGGATTCATCCCAGGGACGGAAGGATGGTTCCAACTATGCAAATCCATAAATGTGATACCTTGTCGGGTCCGCCGCCGGCCGACCCGAACAGACCTTAGCCTCATTCCTTTTGGTGGGCGAGCAAATGGCCCGGGATTCCTCTTTCCCTCCTGTCCCCTTTGGAAGGAGACGGGGGAAGAGAGCCTTGAAGAGAGGTGAGCACAGCTGCTGGCCCCCCAAAAACAGCCTGGTTAAAGGACACTCAGACGCGGCAGGGGTTCTGTCGAGCAGTTCCGTTTATTACCACGCAAGCACTTGCTTTTAAAGGCAAATGGGGAAGGCAGGTTTTTTACATAATCTTATCAGCTTAAAGGTCAAGAGAGCATGCATCCTGTCTCAATGCCTAGCTATTGCAACCTCGAGCACATAAGCGCATATTTGGCCAATAAGGGCTAAGGCAAGGTTCCTGAAGACACCCCACCCTACTTCCTCCTGGCGCCGTCTTAGGCTGCCACATTAATATGCTCTTGTGGGCCCATATAGGCGCCACTTGTAATGTCACTTAAGGTGGCGTTAGTTTTTAAGGCCCGACAATACCTCACTTCAGCAGAGTGTATATCTTCTAATAAACCACGAAATTGACTTAGCATTCTTTTATTCTGTTTTTGTATGAATGAATACTGCTTCTTTAGCAATTACAACTTCAGCCTATTTACTCCTCCCACCTTCTAGATTACATTTATTGAAATATTTATTCATAGAATCACCCTTGTTTCCTGACAATACCAATCCAGGGTAGAACCATATTTCCTTGAGCCTTCCCCAAATCACCACACACAAGCTCAAATTCGATGTAATTTCTATTACCCTCTGACTAAAAAATCTCAGAGTTCCTTGTGGTGTGTATTCTTCCTCATTGCAACAAGTAGTAAACTGAATATTGGTCAACTACAGGTGCATTCCTGGTAGTCTTTGGCTGAATGGCTTTGACAGAAATCATAAGACCATGTAATAATATCCTTAAAAAGCTAACAACAAGTATACAATAACCAAAGTTTTATAACCAGGGAAGGTACCATACAAAAATAAGGCAAAATAAAGCATTTTTCAGAAAAATAAGACCAAAAGAATATGCTACCATCAGAATTCACCAAAGAAAATATTAAAAGAAGCAGCTAAAAAAATAGTAATCACATGATGCCAAGATAATTGAATGATGGGTATCAGAAAGTGCAACATTCAAAACATCTTAATGCAGTTTCCAGTTTAAATCAATAATAATTACAATGTTGTTATATTAATATGATATTATATTAACAATAATGAAGTCAGGACATTTGAACACTATTTTTGAGGTTCTACTTGGTAGTCTAGAACAAAAACATGAAGAATCAAAGTAAATTTTATTTATATAAAATGCTCCTATATGTCTATCAAATCCAGACCCTAGTAAAAATATTAGAAATGATATGATATTTTTGATAGTTGGTTTTATATAAGTATTTTAAAAAATCAATATTTTCCATCCATATTGGAAATAAGCCTCTGAAAATGATAATTTTAAAATTTAACAAATTGTAATAGTAACAAAATTAAAAATACATTACAATAAATTCATAATGCAGTGAACAGAAACCATGTGAAAACATTGTGAAATCCTATTTAAAAACATAAAATAAATCTGCCTAAATAAACAGAGAATATGTTTTCAGATTGGTAAACTCAGCTTCATAAAAAATTAACTCAAGTCCAGAGAAATATATGAATTTCTAAGTTTTAATATTATCAAATCCTAGTACATTGCTTTTTCACAGAACGTATGTGTTGGGAAAGGCAATCTCATGCAGACAGTCTTTATACCCCCACTTGGACACTTAAGAATGGGCCTTGGGCTGGAACAATGATCAAAAGGTATAGAACCTGCAAGGCCTGTGCTGAGTTTGTTCCCTTATATGGGAACATCTTTCTCTGTTGCAAGCCCAAGGTTTTCTCCTTTGTTATGCTTATGTGTATGAATCACATGGCACATGACAGATTTTTTTTTTAATTGACTTATTTATGTACATTGGTTTTAAATAATCATGAAACAGAAAATGAAACCATGTTTCTGGGGCTCTGTACATTGGCAATCTCAGGCTAATGAGGAGGAGAATTAGATGGGGAAAAAGAGATATTAAGCTAGTCTTTTATAACATTACATCTTTTGCACATTTTACAATGATTTTTTTTTTGTCAGTTGTAATATAATGACTGAAGATTTAGACTAAAACGTAACAAGGAAAAATTACACAAACTTTATATGTGTGTCTCAGGATCTAAATATTTCTATTGACCTCTTCATGGTGATGCTTCATTAGCCCCTCTCTGTACGAAATGTAGGAATGTAGATTACCTGAAAGAGAAAGGTTGATTGCTACTTGGAGTGTCCCTTCCAAGGAAATAGGTCCTTTGAAAATGTTCTGCATTAGAAAATATATTTCATAACTTAGCATTCAAATTTGTTTTAAAATGAGTAAACAAAAGATGTTTCATGAAATAGAGAAAGTTTGTTGAAATTACTGTAATCTCCAAGCATTTTCACACTTTGATTAAAAACAGAGCAATTAAATATGAAATTTTTTGAAATATTGTATCATTTCTGAGAGGTGGGGCAAGAGAGTTTAAGTTTTTAAAAATGGATTTTGGGGAGGTAGCATTTATTTCGAATGTTCAAATGTTTACACCACTTTATGCTATCTAAAGATTTCTTTGTATCAAAGTTGCAACCATGGTTCATTATTTTAAGTCCTTTTTGCTTTCAACATTTATTTTCTTGCTTTCCTGTGCCATTATAGATTTAACTCTGATGTTTACTTTCTACACAATAGCTAATTAGTTTCAGACACTCTTAAGAGCTATGCAATTTGAACCAATCTATTTTGCTTCCTCAGGTTAAGTTTTGAAATAATTCTTTCCTTAGAGGATAATAAGGATTTAATTAAAAATTTGTGTAAAAAATTTATAACGTTGCCTGAAACACAATTCATCTTTTGTGAGTAGGAGTTCTTCTACCTTCCTTTACCATAACTTGACTATTCTTTTCTACATTTCATATGAACAAACATATTTATGCATTAGTCCTTAGAGGTTGTAACTGTATCTCAAATGTCTGGTGGTTGTACTGTTAAGATATAGGTTTAAAATCTTGGTTTTCATATGTAAATGTGAGGCTTAAGAAATAATGCCTCAGGATCTGTATAAACATCATTTCATATCAAAAATTACTTCTTAGATTGTGTTGGCAGTTTCTATTACCAATACAAACAAAATATATGCACTGTATTTATAGCAACAGAGTGGAATTGTTAAAGTAAGGAGCCAGGGATGGTCCCTCTTTATGGGACCGCTCCCATTTTCTAATCAAAAACAACAGATGGCCTAAACAGATAAAAGGTGGCGCCCAAGGGAATTTAAGGGGGAGGGCTAAGCATAGAGAGGCAAGGCAAGTGCACGTTTGACCTTTTCAAGGATTGGCCTAAGCTTGGAAATCCCTGCCTGCTAAGCATATAAATATGATCTTTTGTGTTACAATAAATGGAACTGCCTGTCAGAACCCCCGCTGGGTGTGTATGTGTTTGTTCCCTATCTGGGAGAGCAGCGGTGTGCTCACCCATCTCTTGGAATCTCTTTTCACCCTGGGTCTTGGGGGAGGGGGGAGAAAAGGGCAATCCCTTTGGCCCCAAACCACTAGGGAAAGGAAAAACCTGTTAGGGTCCCATGTGGCCACCAGAGACGCCCAACACCTCCTCTAGTATTTGTCTCCTTGGTCATAAATGTAAAAGTTTTGTATACTAACAACCTAGGAATATGCACTTCTATGCATGGATGCACCTTCTTAGAATATGTATTCATTTATTCTACTCTTATCCACAAACATGCCACATTCACTGCATTGTTATATTTTGTTTGCTTTTTCTAGCAGAAGACTGTTGTAAATGGCAAAGGACAGAATGGAAATATATTCTTGAGATTCAGGATTTTAGGAAAACTTGTTAAGAAAAACCTTCATACAAAAAATGTTAAGAATTATATTTTATCTACTCAGAGAGGGAATTGGAGAATGAGGCAGTGTGAGAAAACATCATCCCTTCATCCATTAGAAGTGTTCTGCAAGAAAGCCACTTTAGCATGACGATTAGGTAAATAATTGCACAAGAACTGATACCCATTGACAGACCTTATATGGATACAGTTTGAATATTGAGAAAGAATATTCAAGTGTATTTCAAATAGGTTATATTTTTAGAAAACTTTGAGCTTGGATAAATCTCCATAAATTGAAGGTGTATTTTTAAAAAATAAAAAGTACTATGAACATTACTGCAGAACAAAGAACCAGCAGCTTCAGTCTAAATACATAAGGGGAGCATAAAATGGTTAGAATTATTTATCCATGTGATATGTAAATAGCTACACTCATTGCTTCATTTAGACCTGAAAATCACACAACAGAATCAATGTTTTTATCTCAGTTTTGCATATTAAGTAAAATAATTAAATAAGTGACCCAGATTTTCACAGGTAGTACATATGATATTTTGAATTTAAACCCAGAGAATATAAATTTGAACTCATTCCTAGATAGATAGATAGATTTTAAAGATTTTTTTCTCACCATTTTTTGTCTTTAACATTTTTGACTGGAAGGTATCATATCCTTATAATCCTATTACTAGAGAACTGTGTAAAGATGACAACAAAACAACTGGTCAAATTGGTCTAATTCTGTATGTATTTATTAGGAATATGTTATATACAAGTTCAACAAATCCTCATCCATATTTTAGAGGTATATCTTTCTAGCCAGGGCAATAGATAATTGCTATCATTGAAACTGCTATCTTTTATCAATATTTGAGAAGATTTATACCTTTTGTTAGATTATTAGTACCATAAGAGCTCTGTATCTCAATTTATATAGCTTATACAGAAGAGTCCTGGTATAGAGTGGGTCTAAATTTTGTCAGGCCTGAAGCTTCAATAAGTAAAGATGCCTTATTTAAGAATAATACACCATTGCACATACAAAATTAAGTTCTACAGCGTGTATTTATTTCCAATTAGAATGAAAATCACAGCAAACAATAAATTTGGTAAATACCAAAATTATTACACCAATAAAAACATAAGGTTAATCTCTCGTCTTCTTGAAATACCTCAGAAGTATAAAATTTTCTATTTGCTATATAGTCTTTGTCTCTTTCTATGAAAATATTTTTGTAAGATGGTTCGATAGAATAATAACTTGGTTTTCTAATATGTTTGATAAAATTTTTATCATTTACATAGAAAACAATTATTTAATCTTCATAAAATTTTTTGTTGGTGTCATTTGAGTTTTTAAGATTGTTATTAAAACAGAGAATTTCTATCAAGGTTTTCTGTTTTTCAAATTTCAGCAGTAAAAGATGAAATCCATATTTGTACTGTTAAAGTTCTGTGCCTTACACACACAGGGATTTTGATAAATTGTATTTGTAACTGTCTGTCAAAACATAGCTACTTAGTGCATTTATAATTACATACACTGCATAATTGAGATTATTCTGTTTTGATGCTAATCTTGGCTAAACATTGATCGAAAGTGAAGATTCCACTTAAAAAGTGTGAAGATTGGGAGAATTTCTCACTTACTGCTTTCTCCCAAACAAATATTTCATATCAAGTTTCTCTTCTATTTTCCACGTATTTTCACTGCCAGGGACCATAAGACACACATATACTGTACTAAAACCTTTGACTCTACACATAAATGAAATAACACCAGATGACACAACACGCTAGGTGGTAATAGGTGTAATAAGGGTCATTTAAACTCCAGATGGTTGTCAATTATTTACATTTTCATAAAAAAGACTATAAAATATCTTGACTCTCAACTTTACTTGAACTAATTCCAAACTTTTCTATGGAAATTCCTATAAAGAGTATTGCAGAGGGGAAGGTGAATTAAAAATATATGTATAGCAATTAACAAATTTTGGAAAAATTATAGTACTTTTATAGATTTTACAAAGACATAAAAGCATACAAACACCTTGCTAATGTCTCTCAGGAAGAAAGGACTCTGTGCAAGTGTGAAAAGTTAGGTGCAGTCCACAAGATCACCTTCACTTCTGACACCAACTACAGTTTATCTGTCCAGTTTCTGACACCAGTACAAGTTTGTAGTTCCTCAAGCCTACACTCACTTGCAGTAATTCACTACAAAGACTCAGAACTCACTGACAGCTTTTATACTCACAGTTATGATTTATTACAATAAATTAATACATATAAAATTAGGATACAGATTAAAATTAGTAAAAAGAAGAGACAGGGTAGAGTCCAGGAAAGTTCCATTTTTGGAGGTTTCAGTTGTCTCCTGACTGTGGAGTCACAGACAGAGGTAACTTTTCTGGTAACAATATGTTAAAATGTTCAGGAAGTACTACCAACCTGTGAAGCTCACCCAAGCCTTGGGTCCAGAGTCTTTAGTGGGGCTCTATTACATAGACATGATTGACTGTTCACATGGATGACCTGAGCCTGCAGCTCTTCCAGAGGTTAAGCTAATCCTAGGTGACCCAAAGGGTTCACATCAAGTCAGATTGTTAGACCATCTGTCTTGGTCCAAGTTTCTTAGGTAAACAAGGAGACTTATCACGCAGGATATCCCAAAGGCTTAGAGATTATCTTCCAGGAGCCAAGGGCAAAGGCCCAACCTCATTTTAGGCCAAGGTTAAAGTATCTACTACACAAAGAGATAGAACCTGAAGCTGAAATGCCATTGGTTTCACTGTAAATTTACTACCATCAGGACCATAATAAGTGATGAGCAATATCTGTTGAACAAATAAGTGCTTTCTCTTCTTATGTGTGTCTTTCTAGTCTTAGAAAATCTATATCACAAATGAAAATCTTCTAAAATTACCTGTGATATTAGAACAACGTGTTTTTATGCAAAACAAATTGAATCAAAGATACAGTAGTAGACTCAGTTATAAATAAAAGTTTTATATGAATAAATCAATATTACCAATTGTATGTATTAAAAACACATTAAGTGGATAATATTCAATGTTCATTTACAATGCATCAAACTTACTATTTACGAATGGTTACAAAGTAGACGGTCAAATTTTCATAATTATAATTTAATTGTACATTAAATTGTGTATAGTATTCCAGTTCATTTTCTATGTAATATCTTTCTCCTTCAAAACAAAGCTTAAGTGGTTTTGGTACATCACCTGAATGTTTTGATTCCCTTGAATATAGCACAGTGCCTGGTATGGAATAGTCCTTGTGCTTAATAAGTATTAATCGAAAGAATTTTTAAAAAATTAATGTAAGCCAAGTAATAAATGACTTTAATGCACGGCTTAATGGATTTTATTTGAGAGCAATGGAGAAAAAAACAGTTGTCATTTACTGAAAGAACATGAATTTCTGTGGAGTCAAGATATTTGTATGGAAAATGGACAGTGACAAATTGAGGCTACACACTCAGAGGCATTGTCAAATCATACATGTAGTAGAAACACTCCATGATAGAACAATTCATATAGTAGAAACATTTCATAATGGGTAAATAAATGAGACATTCTAATTAAAAAGTGCATTTATTCCGGTATTAGAACTCCCCCACGTCCACATGACAATTATCTGTCCATTTTCTAAGTTCCAAGTCAGTCACTTCTGAAAAATTTATTACACTGTGATGCTATTAAACAGATTAGCACAGGTGAAGTGTAAGGTCTATTGAACTCATGCGTAACCTCCTTTTCATCCACCATGGTCAAAATTTTCATGAGTCCATCAGTTTATTACAGAGACAGGTGAGAATGGTAGTCATCATCAGATTATTGAAAGATTCCCCTTCACTGGGCAAAATCTGCTGAGTATTCACACAGTATACTGAAATATTCATATTTTCACTTTCACTTTGATCTGTGTGGATTTTTTTCTCTAAAATTTCTTGACACCAATTGCCTTGGGTTGCGTGTACCCCCAAAATTTAGCTCCCATTGTGACAGTGTAAACAAGTTGGGAAGTCCTATTATGATAATTGAAAGATGGGGCATTGAAGAGGTGATTAGATTGTAAGACTATACTGTAGTGAATGAATTAAAAATGGTGGTCAGAAGGGTGGTACTGAAGGATTTAAAAGAAGAGAGAGAAGAGTCTGTCTCTCTCTCTGCTCCATCATTTTCTGCCACACGAGATCCCTGGTTCACTGTCACCACCACCAAGACCCTCACCAGATGTGTTCCCTGGACTTTGGGACATCCCAGCCTCTGAAACTGCAAGCAATAAATTTCATTTTCTTACAAATTAACCTGTTTTGTATATTTTGTTATAAGTAAGTACAGGCACGGACTAATACACCAATCTACTAATCCTGCTTGTTCTAAAACCCCAATGCTAAAATTAATTCATTAGCTATTGGCTTTGAATTGATACTGAGTTTACTTCAAAGTTTTTCTCTTTCAAGAAGAAGTAGGCAGTGGGTTATGACACTTAATTTTCCACATTGAAATAATTTCCTTTCCACTGTCTTTCAGATCCATCCATGAGTAGATCTGTTATACTTTGGTTGATAGTTTATGCAGAGTAATTTATGCATAGTAAGCCTACTTCACTTAACCGTCATCAGAAACACTATAACACTAAGAACTAGGAGTTGAGGGAGGTGCCTTCAACTCCTCCTGCAACCTTCCAGCAGGGTATGGCTTTGCTCCACAAGACTATAAGCCACTCCTATGAGTCTAAATTTGGGGCTTGACACAGTTTCACAAAAAGTTCCAAGTGTATCTTTGTAAATTTTAAAAACCTTGTGTGGGGGGGATCATAAAAAACAAATGGCAGAAATTTTATTCCTGGAGCAGTTTTAGATTTGTCTCCTCTTTTGTACCACATTCAAAGCTGTTGTCTTTTTGTATAATGCAACAAATGGGTTAAAACAGCATAACAAAATCTGATGTGTATATGCAACACAATCAAAGAGACCCATTAAGTTACTCACCTAAACCTGGTGGTAGGGCCTTCCAGAATCTTCACAAAGGCTGCAAGTGCTGGCTTTCTTGAATTTATCTCCCATACCTTAACATGAATATGCCTTAAAAGAAATCTATATTATAAACTACTTTCTGTTGTCCAAGTCTTATCAGCATGATATAATCAACATGGTGATCTAGAATGTTCTTAGGAATGGTGGAATCAGGTTTGGCTGCATCTTAAATAGCATTACATAATGTTAGAATTTAATGCAATTTAATGTATTCTCGTGGCAAATTTTTCAAGATGAATTGTAATCCCTGAAAGGTGGAAACAAACGCAATCTAATTCTCTGCCATTGGGATCAAAGAGGTTGGAGGGGAGGTGAACTTCCCAGAACTGACTGAGTATATGAACTCACAACTTAAACAAGAAAACTAAAATAAAGCAATACCTGTTAATATCTTATGAAACTTGAAAACTTGAAAGACAAGAATACCTTAAAAGTAACTGAAGATAAAAAGAAAAACACTCCTAAAAATGGAAATCAATGAGTAAGCAGATTTCTCAAAAACAACATGGAAGTTAAAACAATGGAAAATTATTTTCAAATTAAAAAAAACAAATCATTCTCAATCACATATCCCAATTACACTAGATTTCACAAATAATAAAAAAATTAATTTTAATACAAGAAGCATATACAACAACATTAATATCAAACTAGATGCTATTGAGGCAAGAAAAGCACCATATAAAAAGCAAAGAAATAACTACAAAATAAAATCATCAGTTTGGAGAATTTTCAAAGAAATAAAAGCATGCATAATGCAAACACAATGAGGTATGTTATATCATCCATCAAATAAGAGATTAACATAAAAGACAGTAAGAATATAGGAGATATGAACATTCTTATCTAATAGAGAGAAAAACCTACACCAAGTGGTTAATAGACATTTTTCATATGTTATATCATATATATTTATCACGTTTTTTGTGTGTTAATCTAGAGAGAACACCTAAACAAATGCTAAAACACATTACCTAAATTTCAAAAAGGAATACATTAGAAATTAATAACAAAGAGAAAACCAGAGGATATTCCTATATTTGGAAATAAAATACACACACCTATGCATGTGTTCACAAACATATTTCTAAAGGCATCAAATTTAAAAGTAGGGAAAATTTAGAATTAAACAAAAACAAGATAATTGCATATAGAATGAAATTTAAAGTATTTTTAGAGAGAAATTAATCATCTTAAAAGGATAGATTAAAAGAATACCAAAAATTTAATGATGTAAGCATTTTAATTCACAAAGATAACGGATGATGGAGGGTAAAGAAAGAAAAATCAGTATTAGAGAAACATGGCAGTATGGCGATAATGATTTTAAATTATAGACTGTTCTATCAATAAGTTGATAGAAGTCCTTCACTTATTTATAAATATAAATAATAATCCAACAGTTAAAAAAAACTATGCACACAAAAAACTTGAATTTTTAGGTATTCTCTGATATTCCTGCAAAAAATAGGAAACCCAGAGGATGAAGAGAAAAAAAGAAAAGAGGTAGAAGGGGCAGGATGGAGAGGAAGAGGGAGGAAAAAAATATCCACAGCTTGCTTTGTTTTAAGACATAATTTATGTGTTCACAGTAAAATCAGTCCAGGTTAGCATGAAAAAGAAAATTCAACATTTGTAACGTAAAAACATAAAATCAACAGCAGTAAATAAAATATCAGCACACCAAATAATAAACAAGTAGGTTTTTTCTCAAAATGCAAAAAAGGATTAAAGTAAGAAAACCTGTTAATATGTTACAACATTTTGCAGGGCCTGCAAGCTATTTCCTGGGATTCATTTGCCCCTTTTTCCATGTAACTAAACAAAACTTACTAGACTATTAGACCTACCTTTGTCACTAGATGTTTCCATGTGATTTAACTCTACATTTTATCTTCACGATGTGTAGTGGAGACTTTAGAATTTACATATTTCATTAACTGCGTGCAGAATAGTAAATAATTTCTTTGTTTTTCCCACAAATCTGGTTGTCTGGTAAGGTATGCATAGCTGGTTTAGGAAAAGAAAAACTTTACCATCTTTAAAAAGTAATTGGCCACAATTATCAACCCCATTTTATATCCACAAAATAAAATAAATAAATAAATAAATAAATAAAATAAAAAGTACTTAACTTTATTAACATATTTAAAAATGATTTCTCTATAATGCAAAGAAAATGTTCACTCGGTGCTCAAACATACAATGCATTTTTGCTAGTCCCTAAACAAAGCAAAAAGGTGAACAAAATGGTCTCAGACTTCAGGAAAGGGTGAATCTTACAGGAATCCCTAATTAGAAGAAGAAGTAAAAATTGTCACCAGAGAAGGCAAAGTGCTTCTGGAGCCCAGTAGTAATAGGTCATTCTTTTTGTATGCAGAGGCTTCCTCACAGAGGAGCTATATTTGACATGGTCCTTTAAAGATCACATTTACAGGTCTGATTTCTACACATTTTCATGGAAATAGCTACTTTGTAACGTCTTTGTTTCTAAAACTTATTTTGTTTGGCCACGAACACCTTTATTAAGTGCACTTCATGGGGCAGCGATGCTTTGTCCATGGTCCTCTCATGCACTAAGGAATATATTTAAATTTCACTGAAACTTTATTCATAATAAATTACTTATTATAGATCATATATCTATAAGTGCCAATCACAGACAATACGGGAAACTTTTACAATATATGTTTAGGTGGCTTCGTATGTCAGAAAGATTGAATGACAGACATTTCAGTGAGAAATTGGTAAAGGACCACTAAAAATGCTAACATCGTGTAATGATAAATATAGTAATTATCTTGATTTGAGGGAAAATAAAATAATAGTAAAAAAGTTTTTTTTTTTAGAAGTAGACACACAAGTGTATTTTCAAATAAATTCCATATTTTCTTAATGGATGAGCTTGGTTTCACTATGCCTAAACTTTTTGTATATGAAAAGGTGGTGTGTATAAAAAGGAAGATGCATTTAACATACATTACACTTGCTCAAGATATACTACAAGTTTAAGGACCTATTCGAGAACATCTTTAATGAGACCAATTGAAATATTACTTTTATCAATGTTCTGTGAGATTTTAAGAGCTTGCAAAGATACTTTAAAATCAGAGCTGGTTACCCTCAAGGAAGAGCAGATGTTTTGACATATGTTTAGATGAGTACTCTGAACTAGAAATTCAAATCTCCTTCTGGAAAACTTTTTGTGCTAACATATTGTAGACAATGAATCTTAAAAACTGTTGGCTATGGACTTGACAAAAACATGGGATTAGTTAAGATTTATTTACAGAGATTAACCAAATTGAGCATCGAAATGGATAGAATTGGTTATATTCCTCTGATTTTCAAATGATTGGCAAAAATTCCTTCCATCCTTCCAAAAAATTTATGTAAACTCTCTGAATTTTACATGCAATATAATATTTCTAAACACATTCACTGTCTTTGTTAAATCACGTAGAACATTTTTCCTGCCTACAGCATCATTAACCGTTCAAAAAGAAATATAAATTCACTGTCCTCAAATTGTGGAAAGAAATGCTCAAATTTGAATAATTTTACTCTCTTTTCTTCATTATCATAAAAAATGATGGATTTGAAGCATAACAATATCCACGTTTAAATGGCATCAAACAAAATCATCTCCTTTCCCTATTACTGATGATAATTACAAATGAAAATACCTCTCCATTTTCATAGATTTACATTTATGTAATTTAAAAGTTTAAAATAAGAAGTGCATATTTGTCAGCTATTATTTTAAAGAAGCCTAAACTTATATAGAACATTTATGCATTTCAACAAGATGTAAAACATGGTTTTTACTTTCTTTCCTGGAGTTCTGTCATGGGAACATGCAAAAATAGCAATTTCTAATCATTCTTCCCTCTTTTGTTTTATTGTTACTGTTTTCTCATGTGTAGTGTTCTCACTGGACACTGTTTTGAAAAGCACCAGAAACCCAGAATGTTTTTTCAATACTCTCTACAGGAACATTTGAAATTTAATTCATAACGGTTTCAACAATGGATGATATAAAATAGTTAGATTCACATACACTTTGGAGTTGAAATTACGGGTAAAACATGGATAATCAGCACTGCTTGGCACATGTGCTTAGGTGAGAGGAGAATTCTATAATAGCAACTTATTTGGCAAAAAGTGAATTTCTCCATAGTCCCAGAATTAATCTTTTGGGGGTACAGTTGATACGTTAATTCCATTTTTTTCTACAAAGCATTAAATATTTTCAATCCTGTTTGGAACTAAGTATTGGGGAAAAGTGAAGACAACTGTTTTAATTAAATCTGTGCTCTCTTATTAAATTACTGTAATGAAGAATAACATAGTCATTTATGTTCTGTATATTTTAGCCCAGAGGTTTTTCCCATAAACATATTGTTTTCTAGTCAAAGATTTTCAGCTTTTGAAGTGTATACACTCAGTGTGCTCTGGTGCAGGATATTACAATTAATTCGAAGGCTGTTTTTTTCTAACTGGAATTGTTGTTGTGGCCACAACTTCAAGCAAGGGTATGCTTTGTTTTGTTTCATTTAGGGGCCCATTGATTACTGTGCCTAATTCTTATGGGGTGGCAAGTCATATTTATTTTGGACAAAAGTGCTGAGGTGACTCAAATCTCTGAAGCACCCTCCAAAATCACTTTTCTAGGCACATTCTTTCAATCCGTAATCTATTTCTCCTGATCATCAATTGGTTACGATCTGTGATTAATCTGTGGCCTAGCAGTGAATATAGGAGTGCGTTTATATTAGGTCACCTAATTATAAACTTGCTTTTTCAGTTATTGTAGAGTACTTTAAAATGGTACATAATTTAAATATACCTTCCAAATGTAATTTTTTTCCAATTTTAACATTTGTGTGGAATTGTGAAAACAGTGAATACGTCTAAGAGACTCATCTGGTTGAAATGTAAAATCGGTCACTTAGTATCTGTATGATTTTAGGTAATTTAATTAACCTGTCTGAGACTCATTTTTCTTACTCATAAAAAGAAAATAACAACTCTCAGAGCCATGGTATGTGTAAAATCCTTCAGTACTCAATATTGTTTAGTTTTCTGTTTCATGTTTCAAGTCAATATCTCTTTAAAAAGTGAAACATTAACCCTCTAACATTCCTAGTCTCAAAAAAAAAAAAAAAAAAAGTCTGTGGCATCATCGAACTAAGAATTGATTCATATTATCTTTTATTTGAATTATATATCTTGAGATTACACAAACAGTTTGGGAATAACGTTAATGAATGTTTACACTAGATAAATGATGCAAAGGCAAGATATTTACTACCCAAATCAGACAATTTTATGTCCTGTAAAGCTGCTTTAAATACTTGAGTGAGAAACAAAACATTACAGGAATTTTTAATATTTAATTTGATAGTGAATACTACATCAAAATATTTTTAAACAAATAAAAACGACTGCAGTTTATGCAGGCTGATCACATTATCATTAAGTTTATTATTTCTGTGCTAACAAAATTAAATTTTAAACTGGTGAAACTTTTTGGAGAAAGAGGGAGTTAGGGTGAAGTTGTAGAGAAGAATCATATTTTTAACCATACCACATAGTTGTTTATATTATTGCTCCTGAAATATTTATTAGGAAATGTTCTCAGAAATATGGGATTAGTCAGCCAAATTTAGTTCAAATGCATTTGATAGATCTCCTGTTGCATGCTATCTTATGCCCAAATTACGGTACATCATTTTTATAGAGCCATGGTGGCATAATCTTTGGGTACTAAGTCGTAGTTTAACCTAAGAATTATTATAACAAAGTTAAATTTTTTAGGGAGGCTGTTGAACCAAATAATATGTGATATTCCTTAATTCTGGATTCCCAAATTGCACTGTTCCTCATTAGTATAGAGATCAAAAGCTTTGCATTCTTATTGGATTCCATAAATAATCTGTTCAGTTTCCTAGTATATTATTTGTATAACTTGGTCACTTAATAGAAAATAGAAAAAAAAATGTTTATTGGGGTTGATGTTAATCTCAATTATCCTTGCTGACATTGCTCAGTTATCAACAAGAATTTGATAAAATAACAGTGATGAGTATTCTGATAAATAGAAAACAGAAAAATGAGGGACAAGTTCCAATTGCTTTCTCAAGTTCAAAAACATTCAATGTCATATTGACTTCCTGTACTCATATTTCTAGTATGGTGCACTAGAAATAGCATCTGATGCAGTGGCATGCATCTGAGATTATGAGAACATAAGCAGTTTACATTTGCTAGCTGTTCACTGCCAGGAAGGATGACCAAGACTAACTTCAACACCAAGAAACATTTCCTCTTCAATTTTCATTTGGATATTGTTTCACTTTACATTTCCTCTTCAATTACTTTCTTCCGCTTGTAATTTTCACACATTCTTTCATTTTGTAAATGTACCCATTTTTGCTGGCCTTGAGTTTACCTCCATCTTTATTTTGGCCAATCTCTAATATTTTTAAATCTCATTTATCTATCATTACAATAAAAAAAACCTAATCAAACATAAAATTAAAAACTAAGGTTTGAATTCTGCCTAGGATATGGGAATCTGTTCATAATGTCACTGTTATCCCCCACCTCATAAATTTAGAAAGGCTGGATAAATTGCAAGATAAAAATGTTTCTTGAATTCATCAAACATCTGAGTTCACTAGGGCAACCTAGTACTGAAATAGAAGGATGAATACACCCTCCCTTTGGAAGGGGAGATTGGCTGCCAGTGCTTGCTTACCTGCAGCAGAACATTTGAGAAAGATGCTGCTGCTATTCGTGAACATAGGTAAAAAAAATCAACTGAGATTTTAATAAGTTGCTATAGGATGATGGTGAGTTAGCATGACAATATGGAATCTTTAGGATCACCAAACACAGAGTGAGCTTGCTTTCACTCAGGGTTTTTTTTTTTTTTTCATGAAACTCCACCATGTGCTACAAAGTTTACTCGCAGAGAAGAAACAGGAGAGAGTCTCGTTCAGTGTAACAGGTGTAATGAGGGGATCACATGCTGATCTAGATGAACCAGACTCAGTATAAACAAGATGTTGGAACTATCAGACAGAGGCCTAAAAATAACTATAGTTAGGATGATAAACAGAGGAAAAAAGACACGGGAAGATGGAGAAATTCAGTGGCAATAAGGAAACTATGGGAGATAAAGGAATGGGATAACTAGAAATAATAAAAACAAATACACACCATAACAAAGATAATTCATCCAGCACATCATTGGGAAACTCAGCAAAGCTGTAGGAAGAATCAATGAATTTGAAGACGGATAGATAGGTTAAAAAATATTAAAAATGAAAACAGAAGATTCATTTTTTATTTCTTTATTATGAATATTCATGAGATACAAAGCAAATTGTCACCCCTCATGCCCATAATGTGAGGGAAAATAAATAAATAAATAAATATAAATAAAAATAGAAAGAGTGTGAAACAAATAAAAGCAAGATCCAACTATATTGAGTAGAACATAGAGACATTTTAAAATACAAAACTACAAGTTAACACTTATTTTTATATTGCTACTTTCTACACTTATCAATATCATGTTGAATCTATTCAATCTCCTATGATTGAAGCATACTTTTATGGGGATTACACATATTATGAGGAATTTTCCTATAAAGTTTAGGTTTCAAGGCAATTGCGAAAAACGAAAGCCAATCAGATACTAGTATACTAAAAGAGGTCATAGCTGTAGGAAAGGAGGTAATTTTTAAGATGTACATGAAGTATTTCATATTTCTTACAAAATTATAAAATTAACTTCGTAAAAGGACATTTGTATTTAGCATTAATATTTTATATTAGCTTCACATTAAAGAATAGTTGTCCTGTCAGTGTTCCGGCTTCAAAAGAAGTGTAGAAAATTTTGAGGAGCATACCATGTAAAGCACAGTAAGGCTAATTGGAGGAAGGAATAGGAGGCTCTGGCAAAGATTTCTGAACTTTCCAAGAGAAAAATAAAATGGAACATTTCATAAACAGTTTCACAAAATACAAATCCTTCTGTGATGAAGATATTCCATAGTCACTTATGTTTGGAAATGCTACACAGACAAGATCCTCTACAAGAATCACTGTTCAAATTAGCATGATAGAGTAGTCCTGCAAGAAAATAATTGTGACTGTGTTTAATGTACAGTTACTAACTAGTAACTAATGATTACTAATATTCCACATAAATAATTTTCTTTTCAGTATCCCTCAAAACACATTGATGTAAAAATAAACATATGGACACTTTAATATAGTGTTCACTAAAATACATCTAGGAGGGGCTTTTTTTTTTTACCCCAACACTTAATAGTACTTACAGATTGTGCATTTGTTTGTATTTTTGATATTTATCTGTATCTATTAGTATATCTATCAATCTGTTTATAGAAAGTGCGATAAATGATTGAATGAATAAGTAAGTTACTTCATCCCAATTACAAAAAAGTAGAAAATATATTTGAGGGAAAAGGTAATACTAGTCTGCATGAGGATATCAAAACCATCATACCATCATAACATGCGGCTTATTTTGTTTTCCCTATTTGTGTATTTTATTATCTTTAGGTGAACTATTTGAGGTGTACACATTTGAAACGATGTAGGAAGAAATACTGAAGTGTTTTTTGCCGTACCTCTAGAAGTTGATATTAATACCATTTCCTAGAGAGAATCAGCACTGTATAGCATAACACAGTTGCTTCTTGGAAAGTAGAACATGAAATTTAATAGTAGTGGTGGTACAATTCATTGAAACACAAGCCAACTGATTTACTAATTTTTCTTATAAATTTTCTTCTTTCTGATTCAAATAGATAGCTAGGCTTTGTGTTATCTTGTGTCAAACAAGCCATAGCAGAGAAATGAATAAAAACTACATAGAATAGTGCCTTCTCATCTTCCAGGGATATGTTCCAAAATCCCCAGTGGATGCCTGAGATCCCTGTGTAGTTCTGAACCCTAAAAACACTATGTTTTTTAACTGTATATACATAACTACGATAATGTTTAATTTATAAATTAGTCACAGTAACAGATTAACAGTAATAACTAATAATACAATACAATAATTATAGCAATCTATTTTTTTTTAAAGTTATGTGAATGTGGTCTTTTTCTTTCTCTTTCTCAAAACATCTATTTGGACCACAGTAGACTTGTGGGTAATTAAAACCACAAAGAGCAAAATCTCAGATAAAGAGGGACTACTGAAAAGTCTGAGTGCTCCTCAAGAACAAATTCTATTATTGGGTGTCCAGGAAGAAAAGGAAAAAAGTGGGTGGGGGATGCCTTTGAGAATAACAAATAAGGATGGACAAGATCCTGAAGGTTGTGACTTCTGAGTGAATTTTGAAAGTCTCAATTCTAGGCATAGAGACTCTCAAGTTTCATAAAGAATCTCACATAACACGTATGACAACGAATTGGGTGTCCCAGATAATTGAGGAATTGAGCAGTCGTTAAAAATGACACTATCAAAGGCCACTGTGACAGAAAAATAATTGAAACTTCTCTTACATTTTCAGGAACCTCCAACACCTCCTAAATTCTTAAGAAATCTTATGAAGGCTAAGTAAAAACAAACGATGCTGACGCTGACAATCCTGGCAAGCCAGTAGTTTAGGACTCAGAGAGAAATTGAAGTTGATTTCATGAAAATCCAGAAGTGTGATATCGAATGATTTAAAAACTTGACTTGATATGAACTGTTTCTTTAAGAAAATAACAAAATTTAAGATATGTACATAATTTTAAAAATACACTTGGACAAAAATTTATCTAGTGATTAGGTAAGCTTATCAAGCAAAAATAAAAGTTGGATATCAGTAACTATTAAAAAAGAAAACTTTGCTTTCAGACTTCTGTCGTTTTTGTATGCATGCAATTCCTAGTTGCTTCCAAGAAGGCTGTGCACTGACAATATCAATGAAGCATAGGAATAAAAACGTCTGATGATGGAAGCAAAGCCAGTCAGAGTCATCTTGACACAAATTTTTTGTCAAGACTGAAGACTGGTGTCAATAGTCATTGCAATTGTTTATGTAAACTCAAGCGGTTTGAAAAAAATACATAGTTAACGAAATTGTATGGCGTAAAAATTTGCCTATGGATGAAACCTGATTGTTTGAGTAAGTGCCTCAAAGAAAATAGCTAACTAGGATTTAAGCCTGTGGAAGTTAGGTTTATGGTGTGGAGTAAGTGGGAAATTGCCAGTCGGAAGCACAGCCTGTTTATTACACAAAACCCTGTGCTTTAGAGGCCTTTTTTATTTGTTTCTGCCTCATAACAAATTCAAGATGTGCAAAGGATCTGAAATGGAACAGTAGTGAGAGAAGGAATTTATAACTGGTTACTTTTTAAAAAAAAAAATACGTTTTATACTTTCTTCTTGACTACACCTGACTTAGGGGATGTAATATACTAGAACTTTTATCCAAACTCTGGATTTCAGTGTTGATTACTCACAGCTAATTCTAAAGGAGAAACATGGAATCATTCCTTGAATGGATCCAATTTGTAATTGTTTAATTTTGAAGACTTTCTCCTTTATTTTGATCCAATGATGTTTTATGGCAAAAACGTTTAGAATTAAAATAGATTTATTCCATTAACTTTGAGATTGTACAAATTTTATGATTCCTATTTTGAGAAATGAAAACAAACTGAAATAACAGAGAGCAAGTAATGGGGTTGAATGTTTAGGAATTGAATACATTACTGTGGGTGTTCCATTTTACACTGCAAATTCATGTTCTCAAGGTATTTGTTAACATGTTTACCTGTTAGCAAATATCACAACCATTTCAGACAGTAAACATGTTTATTATATTGATAATTCTTGAATAGAATCTAAAAGTCCATCAATTCTTGAAATGTCAGTGTCACCCAAACAGTAGTGTGATAATGTTGGTGAATTAATACTTGACATTAAGTAATCTACAGCACTGGGAAATTTCCTCCTACATGAAAATAAAACTACCATGAGTTTCAAGAGCATTTCGAATTGCTTACAGATGTACAGATTCATATAATCTTATAGCTAAAGATACCTATCTAATTTCTTAGTTAAAGACATTAAGGCCCAGATAATTTAAAGTCAGACAAAAATCTCAGTCGTTTAGATAATTAAGGAGAACAAGAACTCATATCTCCTGACCTCTAGCCCAAGGCAATAAGATAATAGGATGCTTTTAGTGATTTTAATGATCACTTATTTTAATCTATTCACACAGTTTCACACAAGACCTACTAAAAGAGACATAAGAAAGATAGTGAAAAGTAAACAGTAGCAGGAAATTGACATTCACTTATGTTAATAAAAAACATTTCCTTTCAATCACTTTATAATGCAAGCAAATAATTTAAAAAATAGAAACTGTGCTGCTGTTATAGTGACTTCAACCCTATTAAAGGTTATAGTAACATGAATTAAAACTCTTTCTAAGGCTACTCCTCAAAATTTTTGTGAATGTCATTTGAGTCTTAGAAGTTAAAGAAACTTGCAAATATTTTTGTTTTTGCTTTGTTAGGAGTTTTTAGGCTATGTTTTTAAACTAATCAATAATACTGGTCAAAAGTTTTGTTGAACAGAGTGATTTCTAGTCATGAGCTCAAATGGGGCTCCCATTCTATGTCTGACTATGGGAAAATGACTTAGCCATTTCTCTGTCAATTTTCTTTAAGTAAAAATTAAATATAATAATTTTATCTTTTTTATACCACATATGTTTCATTGTGTTGATTAATTGCCTTGTATAATAGCATACGTGTTTATATATTTTGAAGTATTTTTAATGTATAAATAAATTATTTGTAAATATTACTAAAAAATACTGTCTTTTGAAAAATATTAAAATATATTGTGTATTTGAAACATTTTGCACTTAGATTAGTAATATATATATGATTTTCATTTAAAATACAGTATTATTTTAATGACCCAAAATCATAATAAGTATAGAAAATTAGGAATACTTTAATTTTGAATGTGATATTCCTGGAGAATCAATTCCATGTTGAATTCTGGTTTGCAAAAGTTTTTCTAAGGATATAAATAAAATATATAAACTAATAGAAAGAATAAAAGCTCATTCTGATGATTTCAAAAAGCAACAAATTAGTAGAAAGAATAAAAGCTGATGATGATTAAAAGAATATACTAGTAAATATAGAATGGCAATACATTAAAATGCTTTTTTCGTATGCATTTTATAGCCATATAATCTGAAACATTCCTTAATAATATCACAAAATTAAAAATAACACTCCCACGAATAAATTGCGACAGTGTCCATTGTTATTGAACTCAAAGAACTGTTTCAATTTCTAAGAAAAATTACTATTCATAGATGAAAAAAATCTTTAAGAATGGTCTCCTGATGGCAATAATACTTTCAGGAATACTATTACATAACTGCATGTAAAGCTTAGAGTCCCTATGAAAATAAAACAGGTTTAGGAAAGACATCAGTGAAATGGCAGAATAGAAAGCTTCTAAAGTCCATCCCTCCACAAAAGCAATGAATAAACTAAGAAAAAAAAAAAAAAAAAAACCTTTCAAATTTAACTTCTCCAGAATTCTAGAAACTAACCAAAAACTTTGAACAACCAGTGGAACTCTTGAATCAAGAAAAACAGCTGAATCTTGTTAAGAGAGCTTTGTGGCCTTTTAAATTTACCTGGGTCCTATCCCCTACTTTCTATCTAGGTGTTTTCACTGAAAAACAGGTCACATTCCTGGCACCAGTACTGAAACTGGAGGAGGAAAATGGACTCTAATTTCAAAGAATTTTGGATTTTCGTTCTGACCTGTTGGTGATTCCCTAGAGGGTAGGCTTAGAGGACTTGCCTTCATCTCACCTAATTTGGACCTCTCCCTGTGCTGAGCCAGCTACCCAGGGGTTAGTAGTCAAAAAGATTTTTAAAGGCAAATGTATTGTTCTCTGCTGCCTAGGGCAGTTGGTAAAAGTTGGAGCACAAAATAAGTAAATAAGTAAATAAATAAGTAAATAAATAAATAAGTACCTAGAAGGGCAGTGAAGAGAGGCAGGGAAATGAGAAGTTCTGAGAAATAAGGACTTCGAAAAGGTCTGACATTATCATGTGGCCCAGCAAGGCCGTGTGCATGCCCAGGGTTGCTTTCATGGTCAGGAAAAACCTGAGAAGGTATTATGCTCTCATCTTTGGCTGATTTTTATGTTATGCATGAGTAAGAAGTAAAACATAAGGCAGAATGATAAATTGCAAGCTCAGTATAGAAGATGGACAACAAGGGAAACACAGAGTTAACATGCAAAGTCTATTGCTTGTTAGCTTTTGTTTTTCATTGGATATTTAAGGAGATCTCTGTCTGATGACTATCTAAAAACACTAATGATTGCAGAGAAAAAGGAACTCTCACACATTGTTGGTGGGACTGCAAAATGGTGCAGCCTCTATGGAAAATGGTATGGAGGTTCCTCAAACAATTGCAGATAGATCTACCATATGACCCAGCTATCCCACTGTTGGGAATATACCCAGAGGAATGGAAATCATCAAGTTGAAGGTATACCTGTTCCCCAATGTTCATCGCAGCACTCTTTACAATAGCCAAGAGTTGGAACCAGCCAAAATGTCCATCATCAGATGAGTGGATACGGAAAATATGGTACATCTACGCAATGGAATACTACTCAGCTATAAAAGCAAATGAAATACTGCCATTTGCAACAACATGGATGGACCTTGAGAGAATTATATAAAGTGAAACAAGTCAGGCACAGAAAGAGAAATACCACATGTTCTCACTTATTGGTGGGAGCTAAAAATTAATATATAAATTCACACACACACACACACACACACACACACACGCAAAAACCGGGTTGGGGGGAAAGAAGATATAACAACCACAATTACTTGAAGTTGATACAACAAGCAAACAGAGGGGACATTGGTGGCAGGGAGGGGGGGAGGGAGGAGGGAGGGAGGTTTTGGTAAGGGGCAACAATAATCAGCCACAATGTATATCGACAAAATAAAAGTTAAAAAAAAATTAATAAATAAATAAAAAATAAAATGTATAGGTTGAAGCCCTAAAAAAAAAAAAGAGAGAGAGAGAGGTATGCAGAGAAACTTCTCTCATGCTTACCTTTCTATGAACAGATTAAATGATTATCAAACCATTTTTAATTCTGCAGATTTCTTGTATTGATAAAGGTCATACTTCATGTAGGGCAATAATAAAAATAGATACAATCACACCTCCACATTTTAGAATCACTGGCTATTTAGAGACATGAAATAAAATAAAAAGACATATTTCCTGATATGAAGAGGCTAACATGCTACTATGGACTATCCCTTAAAAAAATACCCAATATATGATGACACAATGTGGCATGTTATAATAAAGATATTCACAGCATTCTATTCCTATGTTTAGTCATTCATTCATTCATTCATATTTATTGGGCACCAATCACATGCCAGATACTATTTTGGGCAATGCTATTATATTAGAATATAAATAGATTAAATTTAAAAATATCTGAATATGGAGCTTCAATTCTAATAAAGGAAGTTTAAAATATATGTGATAAGTACATTCCATATATAATATAACTAATAATTTATACAAAAAAGTAAATTAGGAAAAGGAGATTTGAAAATTGGTCATGGATGGTTATACATTTGTAAAAAGATCTGATGAAATTGGGGGAACAAACATTGCAAGCATCTAAATGAAGAGCAATGAAGTAAGATAAAAATAAGAATGATTTCAGAAAGGTTTTTTTTTTTTTTTTTTTTTTTGTGACCGGCAAGGGGATCAGAACCCTTGGCTTGGGTGTCGTCCGCACCACGCTCAGCCAGTGAGCACACCGGCCATCCCTATACAGGATCCGAACCCAGGGCCTCGGCGCCGCTGGGCTCCTAGCACTGCACTCTCCCAAGTGAGCCATGGGGTCGGCCCTGATTTCAGCAAGTTTTGATACAAAGAGAGAAGTTTGCTACAAAGAGAAAATTTTGTTAGGAAGAGAAGAGAAATTGAGAGATTGAGGTGAAAACAGAGGGACTTTTTAAGATGAAAAACAATCACAGCATTTTTATATGCTTGTAGGAATAATTCCCTACAGAAGGAGAAATTAATAATTCAAGAGAAAGAGAAAATATGGTAGAGGACTATCAATTGCAGAGACGGGTGGACGATGGGTTATTTTTTACATAGTAACATCGTAAGATAGTTTAGGGGAATGCAATACACAGAGGTGAAATTTTGCTTGAGAAAAGGTGAGGGAGCTCGGATGTTAAGGGGAAGATTTAGAGAAATGGTGACTTTATATACAAATTAATTTCCACTTTGCCAGTACTGTTCCTCTGTGTCCTCCACTGTTTTTGTTTCCTTTGCTTTTGTTTTCATCTGGAGTAATTTAAAGAACGTCCCAAATATTCTGCCAGCTTATCATAAAATATTTATGTATGTATCTCCAAATGATAAGGTTTTTTTTTTTTAAATAACCACCATTTCATTATTAAAACTAACAAGATTAACTTATTGCCTTACAAGGCACAGAGCATTTTCAAATATACATTACTGTCTCAGAGAGCTCTTCTACAATTGGATTGCCTAAATCACGATCCAAACAGGAGCTTTGCATTGCATTTAGTTGTTATTTCTTTTAACTTATTTTTTTCTTCTGTAATAATCATCTTTGAATAACTACTCTTCTTTTTTCTATCCCATAGCATTCTTTTTTTTTTCTAGAATATCCCACATTCTGGATTTGGTCATTTGCTTGTTCCTCCATCTCTCTAAATGTTTCCTGAAAACTAGTAATTAACTATAGAGGCTTAATCAAACTTAGGATTGAATTTGTGTGGAAGAATACTTCATATATAGTACAGATGCTCCTGTAGTGTGAGACATAAGGCAGTACAGTTACTTCTGGATAAATCCAGTGTAAGTTGAAAATATTTTAAGTTGCAAATCATTTATTACACCTAATCTACCAAGCATCAGAGCTTAGCCGAGCCTACGTTAAATGTGCTCAGAACACTTACATTAGCCTACAGTTAGGCAAATCACTTAATACAAAGCCTGTGTAAGCAAAGTGCTGAGTGTCTCATGTAATTTAATGAACACCATATTAAAATATTAAACAATTGTATTAAGAGAATGGCTGTAGGAGTACTCGAAGTAAATTTTCTACTGAATGTGTATGGCTTTCACACTATAGTCAAGTCAAAACATCATAAGTCTAATTATGATGTGAGGGACCGTATATGATTTTATACTTTAAAGCATAAAGTATATATGCTTTAGTGCTCCCCAAAGTTTCTTTAGTATCATCCTTATGGGAAAGAAAAAGAGCCATGGGTAAGTTAAATGCCTTGGTCAATGCCAAAACTCCAAGAAAGTTAAGTCTGTCTTTAAATACCAGTCTACTTCTAGAGCCTGATTCTTTGTTAATACACTCAGACCCATCACATATCGGTCTATATAGTAAATGATTAGACTGGATATAATATTAGCAGCAAACATGCTAGAATAATACCAAGTAATTTGGATTACATTATTTACTTGAAAATACAAATGCTTATTTTCCTGAAAATTATTTTCTGTCACAATAATCAATCTACACAAAAGGATTTGGCAACTTCATTAAAAAATATACAATGATGCTGTCACATATACAAATAAAATGTTAACCATGAAGAAAAAATTCTGCTATGAACAAAAATGAGTCAAAACCTATCCACATATGTACAGTGGGACATATAAGCAAATCGGTTTTATTTTATTTTATGCATGGTGGGTTTTACAACTCATTTCTGATACATATTACCTCTAATTTGAGTTGGAAATGGTGGGTAATCTCTGCTTTTTGGTTTTGCATCTGTTGGAATCCCATATCATTGTCAATATCTAGGAATTTTACATGAATCACCATTTGGATAAATATACTGTTAAAATATAAATTATGCCTTTAAAAAAGACACTTTAATAAAATGTTTCAGGTTTTATAAATACTGGTGAACATATTCCTATTCACATTTAAATAGTTCTAAAAATCTTAATACAATTTATTTATCATTTAAAATTGCTTATGAATGACCTGTGCTGAAATGTTTATTTTTGAGCCTAATTTACAAGATTTTCTTTATGTATGTTTAACTTATGTATGGGCATTTTAGGGTTTACTTTATTTTAAAAATTAGTGTGGAGAAGATTTTAGTTTGTTCTTTAAATAATTTGTATCTATATGATATAAATATGTAAATAAAATACATATGATATATATATAAGTTGACAACATAATGTAATTTAAATGCATGAAAGCTTTGTCAGATCATGGTTCAAGAAAATGACATATATAATTGTAATCATTAATAAAACATTTATTAATTGTATTAATAATAAAACTATTAATATATCATTATGTTATAAAAATATAATTCTGTGTCAATGCACAGTACCACGAATGCTGAAAAAGAAAAGCCTAATGGTAAAAATGGATAGACAATTGAGAGATAAATATGGAATTTATTTGATATTTCAAAAAAAAACTTTTATGGGGGATGCAATGCAGAAGTGGGAAGATCATAGGCTTTGGAGACAGAGAACTTTGCAGGAATCCCAGCTTTAATATGTATTAAGAAGTCAGAGACACACTATTCAATCTCTCCAAACCTACTCTTCCTCTTTTAAAAATGGTAATTAATTTTATAATACAGATGGGGGATTAAATTAGATAATATGCAATGTGTCTACTATGAAGAAGGAATTCAATAAACAATAACCTTTTTTATTAACAGATTTTTGCATTCCAAATTTACGTACCAATAAAAATATAGAAAAAAGTTAATCATCAAGAAAAAAATGTTAGAAATGTATAAAATGTGTGATCAACAATATATAGATAAAGTACATTTAAATTCTAAACTTGTTTATAAAGCCCGGGTGGTAAGACCTCAGATTATCTCTCTAGTCACGCATCTTGATACAACTGTCAGATATTATGCTTCATTCGCAATGAACATTCACTTTACCAAATGTGGCATCTTCTATTTGTTCTGAAGCTGGGAAGATTGTGCTTCTTTTACGTAAACCTTCCTTTCCCTGTATTTGACCTGTCTACCTCTTTCTCATTCTTTATTTTTTTAGCTCAGATCTATCTTCCTCCAGGATGCCAATCGTCATGTCCAGATTAAGTGTCCCTACATGTATTCCTTTAGCATCCAGCATTTTCACTAGGATGTCATGCAGTAAGTAGATCACTGGTTCAGCTGTCTCTGCTATTCCTCACGATCACAATGCGAGCAGGAACGGAGCTTATCTGTTCAGAATTTAGTAAAGTACTCATATAAAGACTTCGACAGTGTTAGGATTAGGAATTGTCAAGATTACTTTACTGTTGCTATCAAAACATTAAAAAGCTATTAAGAAGGAAAACACTATATATTTAAGACATTTTAAAAAAGAATTTATGAAAGAGGATGTATTTGTAATATTTTGAGGGATAGTTTAGAATCTTAAAATGAAAGTTGAGGTCTGGAAGGCATTCGAGGTAGAAAAAAATGGCATAGAAAAGGAAAGGAGGTGGAAGTATCTGTAAAATACAGTTTTCCCTAAAGCCTTTGAAATTACTCTTATATGACTGAATGAGTGTCCTTAGACCAGATACAAGGCTGGATCTATTACATATACATAATTTCATAATCTTGTTTTCCAGAGATGTGAAAGGTGATTCTCATGTAATGACATGTTTTCACTTCTCTCACTTTCAGTGAAGGAAGTGGGGTTCAAAATACAAAGGACTTTGCTGGTTACCTAGACTATCAGTTAAAGACAATTAATCATGAAGGCTGCATTCATTTGATTCATGTCCCCGGGTATTAAATATCAATTTTAAAACTCAGTATATCATATGTATTACATAAAATATGCTTGCACAAAGATGTGCATTGCTTTACCGTGATTCCTCATTTGATCATTGTATGTTAGGAAACGTTAAATTTTTTTCCTAGCCGAAAGGATGCCAAGTTCTAGAAACATTGAAGCTATGTGTTCAGTGACAGTGATTGGTACTATAAATGGGAGAATAAGGTGTCTCAAAGATCAAAAGCCAATACGTATAATTAATTGCTTGAAATCTAGAATTATGCTTGGAAATTGCTTTGCTTTCAGTTTATGAATCGCTATAGATTTTATTTTATTATTAATTCTGCTTTTAATTATGATATGTATGATGTATGTACAACTGGGAATCAAGGAGAAGTTAGGATATTTCTTCAATGTTTAGCCCACCTTTGAAAATCTAGCTCTATTTTCATTCTGGTATATAGTAATAATAAATGGCAATTACAATGCTATGCAGTGGTAGCAGAGAGTTGTACAAAATATGTGTCTAGCCAGGAGAATTTCTCAGTGTTTTGTAGGATGCAGATTAAAAATTACAGTCCAGTACTATATGTGTCAATACAGAGGTGATTTGCCTCAAGTTTTGATTGCCACAACCTCTTTTTTGACCTGGGTGCCGATCAGATCTGTCTGTTCACCTGATTATAACTCATTCATTTGTACACCATTAAAATCTACTGCTTAGTCTTCAGTGCAAAATTTTTAGAAATCAAGTCAACTATTTAAAATGTGCCCACATGTTAAAAAAGTAACACGTCACTTAGTAGCTAGAAGGAATATTAATTACTGCCAAGATTCAATGGTATATCAATTATGTTTTCAAAAATAATAATAAAATAAAAAGAGCAGATGTTGCCTATTGTGCTAACTTATGCATAGCAGAACTTCATATAAAATTTCTTCTAATATTTAAATTTTGCTTACACAGATATATTAGTGTTCTATCGCACTTTAACAAATTATGATAAATTTAGCAGCTTTAAACAGCAGTCATTTATTATCTCACAGAACTGTAGGTCAGAAGTTCAATATGGTGTGGCTGAATTATTTGCTCAGGGTCTCACAAGGCCAAAGTCAAGTGTTGGAATGGACTCTTACCTTGAGTCTCAAAAGAAGAATCTACTTCCAAATTAATTCAGGTTGTTGTGCAGATTTGGTTCCTTGTGGTCATTGGACTAATGTCCCTTTCACTGTGCTGGCTGTTGGCCAGGGACTACTCTGCTCCTAGAGGCTGCCTGTCTTCCATCTCATGTTGTCTTCTCCGTCTTCAGGACAAGTAAAGTACATCAAAACCTTTCCTTCTGCAAATCTCTCTTTCTCTTCTGCCTTTAAGAACTCCAATGATTGTATTGGGTCCACTTGGGTTATCCAAGGTAATTTCCCTATCTTAAAGCCAGGTGATTAGTAACCTTAATTACATCTGCAAAGTTACTTTTGGTATATAAGTTAACACAGTCATAGACATAATAATAGGAGACAAAAGTCATGGGGTGAAAAGTCTGCCTATCACACAAGCATATGAGCATTTAGATGCAAAATTGGATCTTGAAATTGGGCATTTCTCTATGTTAACACAATATTTTATTCTCAAGCTTTTTTGTCTCTACAAGATATAGAAGATGAAGTCCTATTGCAGGTGGAATCAATATTGTTTTTATATGTCAATTATTTTTCCCTAGTCAGGAGGGTACAAAAATGAGAAATATACTTAGTATTAGCAGCTTAAAAAAATAGGAGTGAATAGTATCTTTACAGTTCATGTTTATACTTTCAGAAATCAGAAAACAAGTCCTAAAAACAATGCATTTTGGATAAATTTAACTACAAAGAAAAATTAAAAATATTTGCCTAAAATTTCTACAACCCTCTTACTTACATACCAAACTACAATATCTACCATGTATCACATGTCATGCATGTGGTCAGAATATTATGCAAATAATTTCTCTAAGTAGTATTGCTATTGTTGGCATGTATTATATATTACATCTATTAAGTGAATAATGTTATATTTGAATACTTTGTAATATCCTTTTGTACATAGTATTCTGGTTTAATTGGTCCATTCTAAGTCACTGGTCTACTGATTACACCAGTTTTCTCTTTTGTAATAACAAATAAGGAACAATTAAATGCCACCTTTTAGAATCAATTCATTAGGCCCCTATTTTGTCTACACTGTATTCTCTATCTGAACTGTAACCTTTATTTTAAATTTGTAAAAACAAATTTTAAAGTCTCTCATATACTTACAGAATATTTTATTAACATACAAACAAGTTATAATTTACATGTCATAAAACTTTAAACTGTACAATTCAATTTTTAGTGTGTGTAATCATCAGCATAATCTTACTTTAGAACATTTTCTTCATTTTCTTCCAGAAAACTCTTACTGATTAGAAGTCATTCTCCATTCTCCCTCACAACTGCCCCTCAAACCCTGAGAAACCATTAATCAAATTTCTAACTCTATGAATTTGACTATTTTGGGCATTGTGGTCTTTTATGACTGGCCTCTTACACTTAGTGTAACATTTTGTAACATTTTTGAGGGTATTATATCCCTTTTCATTGGCAAAAATAATCCCATTGTGTCACTACATCACATTCTGTTTACTTATTCAGCAAATGATGGATATTTGGGTAGTTTGACATCATGCTATTATGACTGATAACATGGGCACTTATGTACAAGTCATGTGAACTCATGTTTTCATTTCTTTTGAGAATATTTCTCAGAGTGAAATTGCTGGGACATATGGTGACTCTGTGTTTAACATTTTGAGGAACTGCCTAACTCATCGAAAGTGATGGAATTTTATAAGAGTATATTCCCACTAGTAATGTATGAGAGTGCCAATTTCCCCACATCCACACATCCACACAAACGCTTTGTTATTCTCTGCATTTTTTATTATATCCACCCTCAAAGATGTGATACAGTATCTCACTGTGGTTTTGACTTGCTTTACCTTAGTGGCTAATGATGTTAAGCATATTTTCATGTGCTTATTAGCCATTTATATATTTTCTTTATGGAAATGTCCATTCAGATACTTTGCCAAATTTTTAATTGGGTTATTTCTCTATTTATTATTAAGTTGTAAGAATTCTTTATGTATTCTGAATACAAGTCCTATGTAGGACATATGACATGCAAATATTTTCTCCCTTTTACACGGTTGTCTTTTCTCTTTCTTGATGGTGTACTTTGCAGCATGCAATTTTTTTATTTTGAAGTCTAATTTACATACATATTTTTTCTTTTATCATTTGTGCTTTTGCTGTCATATTGAGAAAACATTGCCTAACTCAAGGTAGGGAAAATATATTTCATGTATTCTTCTGAGAATTTTATAGTTTTAACTATAACATTTAGGTCTATGTTTTATCTTGAGTTAATATTTGTGTATAGAGTGAGGTAGTTGTCCATATTAATTTATTTGCATGTGTATATACACTTATCCCAGCACCATTTGTTGACAAGATAATCGTTTCTCTATTGAATTTTCTTGGCATCTTTGCCAAAAACCAATTGACCATAAACGTAAGGTCTGCTTTTAGACTCCCATTTCTCTTTCAGTAATCTATATGTCTCTTCTTATATCACAGTGGGCCTTCTTGATTGCTATAGCTTTGTGGTAAGGTATGAAATCAGAAAGTGTGAATCCTCTAACTTTGCTCATTTTCAAGATTATGTTAGCTATCCTGGGTTCCCGGAGTTTCCATGTGAATTTTAGGAGCAGATTGCCAATTTCTGTAAAAATGCTAGTAGGGACTTTTATATAAATTGTGTTGAATCTGTAGATGTAATTGACTAGTTTTGCCACCCTAATAATATTAACTATTGTGATCCATGAATATGGGAAATCTTAACAGATATTTATATCTTCCTTACCTTCTTTCAACAATATTTTGTAGTTATCAGTTAACAAAACTTGAGCTTCTTTTCATAAATTCATTTCTAAAAATGTTCCTTTCGATACTATTGTAAGTGCAATAGTATTTTTCTTAATTTCATTTTTGGGCTATTCATTTGTGGTGCATGAAAATAAAAGGAGTCTTCAAAAAGTTCATAGAAAATGTGTATTATGAAAAAACTGTGCATGGATTTCAAAAAAATTTTGCACCAAAATAAATTTGCACTAATTTTTTATGACATACCCGAATAGGATCTAGTTCGAGGCACTAAGAAGGATATGACATCAGTTTGAAAAGAATGCCTATCAGAGCAATGTGAATTCTGCTAAAATTGAAGCAAGAACAAACATCAAATTTATGGTGAAGATTGGGTGGAAGAATGGCAAAATAACTGATGCTTTAACAAAAGTTTATGGGGACAATGCCCAAAGAAATCAGAAATTTACCCACGTATAACTCATTTTAAGAAGGGAGGAGATGTTGACAATGAAGACCACAATGGCAGACCACCCACATCAACTTAAGGAAAAAAAAAAAATTGTTCATGCCCTAATTGAAGAGGACCAACAATTAACAACAGAAAGAATATCAATTGGTTCAGCTTACACAATTCTGACTGAAAAATTACCATTGAGCAAAATTTCTGTTTGATGGGTGCTAAAACTATTGTGCCAAGATCAGCTGCAGACAAGAGCAGAGCTTTCAGAGGAAACTTTAAACAAGCGGGATCAAGATCCTGAAGCATATCTTCAAAGAATTGTAACAGTAGATAAAATATGGCTTTTCCAGTATGATTCTGAACACAAAGCACGATCAAGGCAATGGCTACTAATAGGGGGAAGTGGTCCAGTTAAAGCAAAAGTGGACCAACCTGTCAAGAGCAAGGGTTATGGCACCAGTTTCTTTGGATGCTCGAGGCATTTTGCTCATTGAATTTCTGGAGGACCAAAGAACAATAACATCTGCTTATTATGGCAGTGCTTGGAGAAAGTTAGCCAAAGCTTTAACAGAAAAATGCTCAGGAAAGTTTCACCAGAGTCCTTCTACACCGTGACAATGCTGCTGTTCATTTTCTCATCAAACAAGGGCAATTTTGAAAGCGTTCTGATGGGAAATCATTAAGTGTCCACCTTAGTCTTGATTTGGCCCCTTCCGACTTTTTTTTGTTTCCTAATCTTACAAAAATCTTTAAAGGCCACCCATTTTTTTTTTTTTCTGTTAATAATGTAAAAAAGACTGCATTCACATGGTTAAATTTCCAGGACTCTCAGTTCTTTTAAGGTTAGACTAAATGCTTGTCACCACTGCTTACAAAGTGTCTTGAGTGTCACATACCTTACGTTGAGAAATAAAGCTTATGTGTTCTATTTGTACTTTTTAAGTCGTTTTTTCTATGAACTTTTTGAAGTTACCTTGTACAATAGATTGATGTATATTGATCTTACTTCCTACAACTATGCTTAGATACCCCTTTGATTCTAAAAAATTTTTAGAATTCCTAGGATTTTCTATATATGAAATCATACAATGTGAGAATACAGATAGCTTTACGTCTTCTTACCCAAATTCAGTAGCTGCTATTTATTTCTATTTTCAAATTTTCCTGGCTTAAAACACCAGTACAACATTCTTGCATAATAGTGAAAGTAGACCATCTTGCACTTTTACTGATACTAGGGAGGAAAACATTCAGCTTTTCACCATTTAGTATGTTGTTATTGGTACATTTTTCTTAGATGCCCTTTATTAGTTTTAGTTAGTTGCCTTATCTTCCTACAATTTTCAGTGTTTTCAGGACGAAATTGTGTTTGATTGTGTTCAAATGCTTTTGCTGCATGAATTGATATGTGGCTTTTGTCTTTATTCTATATGGTGCATTACATTGATTGGTTTTCAGATTATAAACTAACCTTGAATTCCTGGGATAAATGCCACTAGGACACAGTATTTTAACTTTTTTGTATGATATTAAATTCTGTTTGCTAGTATGTTGTTGAGGCTTTTTGCATCTGTAAGATCTGCTCCAAGGAGCTGATCCTACATGTAACTGGAAGGCGCGCTTCAAAGAGACCACAAGACCAGGAGCGATGCAATCAGCCAGAGATTTAATAATTCCAACGCGTTGGGGTCACACCGCCCAGCCGAGGTGAGACCCCGATAGACTTTTGAGCTTGCCTTTTATACATTTTCTGGGGCAGTTTTTCTGGCGGCAAGGAGACATAGCAGTGAGCAGGTTTCATTGGTTAACTTAAGCGACCTTTTAAACTGATTGTTTAGCACACTTCTGCTCTTAGGCAACCTCCCCCTCGGGCATCTTACTGATAAACACCTGACCATCTGCTGGTTCTGTTTCCATTTTTCTTGGAACTGGGAGAGTATGCGCCCTTCCAGGAACAGGGTGGGATGCCCTTTCTGCGACCTCCTGGGGCACACAGAACTCCAAGATGGCTTTACTATTGCTAACTTTCAGCAAGCCGGTTGCACAGAAGCAGATTGCGCTGGTTAGTAGACTATCTATCTGTTTTCCCCCCACCCCCTTATTACTTCTAAAAACTTATATAAAATGGCATCACTTATGCTAACTTTAAGCTGGCAGTTGGCGACATCCTGTTAGATACACAGGATGTTCTGCAACTGTGAGCACAGCTGGCTTGCAGAGGCTGAAGCCACAGTAGAGCATTAAACTTTCCACACAAACATGTCTCTAAGGGAGCTTTTGGGCAAGGGTCTTATCACACCTGGGTATGGGGGCAGGAAGTGGGGTTATGTGAGGAGGGGTCTCTGAGAGCTAGCCTGCTTCTTACCTACACAAGGAGGAGCTGAGAACTGACAGCTTGTGGTTTTCTTGCTAACACAAGCACAGGCTTGTGACCACAGAGCTATGGAGCACAGAAATACTTAGCTGTTTTTATATCTTTACACATCTATATCCATAATAGATATTGGTCTATAGTGTTCTTTTCTTACTGTGTCTTTTTCTGGTTTGGGATCAGGCTAATACTACCTTCAAAAAATGATTTGGAAAGTGCTACGTCCACTCTACAATTATAAGAACTTTTAAAAGATTGATGTGTATTCCTTTTAAAATGTTTGGCTAAATTCACCAATGAAGATAAATAGTCCTAGGTTTTTATTTGAGGAATGAATTAATTACTAATTAAATGTTCTTATTTTTTTACAGGAATAATCAGGTTTTCTATTCATTTCTTAATCATTTTCAGTATTTTATTTTCTTTTTAGGAGTTTGTCAATTTCATCTTAATAATGCACTTTTGGCAGAGTTGTTCAAAGTATTACAGTATGATCTCCCTTTTTATCTTGTGTAGGGTTGTCAGGTAGTGATTTCCCAACTTGCATTGGTTGATTAGTAGTTTGAGTCTTCTATCATTTTTTCTTGGTCAGTCTAGCTAATGGGTGTAAATTTTGTTGAATATTTTAATAGCAAAATATTTGGTTTCATTGATTTTCTCTATTTTTCTTTTGAATTTAGTTTATTGAAAATGTATATTTAATTTACTTTAATTCATTTCTTTTTTATTATTTTCTTCCTTCTAGTTTCTTTTTGTGGTGTTTTCTTTCATATTTCTAGTTTTATAAGGTGAAAGGTTAAGTTATTGCTTTGAGATCTGTCTTCTCTCTCTTTTTTTTTGTTTTTTGGTGTTTTATATTGGGGTTTACCCTTATATGTTTCCTTATTAGCACTTCCTAAATTTCATCCCAATAAGTTTTGTTATGCTGTGTTTTGAGTTTCATTTATCTCAATTTTCTTCTTTACTCAGTGGTTATAAAAGAGTGTGCAATATAATTTCCATATATCTATAATCTTCCCAAATTACCTTCTGCTATTGATTACTAATTTAATTGCATTTGATCTGAGCAAAATCTTTGTACTATTTCAATCCTTATAAATTTACTGTGGCTTGTTTTATGGACTAGCACTTGATTTATCCTGAGAATGTTCTATGTGTGCTTGAGAAGAATGCATATTCTGATGTTGTTGGATGGAGGTTTGTACAGATATCTGTTAGGTTTAATTGGTTTATAGTGTTTTACTAGTCTTTTCCAGCATCATTTATTCTGGCTAGTTGTTTTATCTACTGTTGAATTTAGAGTATGACGTGTTCAATAATTTATACTGAATTGTCTATTTCTCCCTTCAACTTTATCAGTTTTTGATTCATGTGTTTACTGGCTCTTTGTAAATTCATATGTGTATATATTTACTCTACCTTCCTACCGGATTTAACTTTTTATCACAGAATTTTTTTTATCTCTTGTACCAGTTTTGTTTTAAAGTCAATTCTTCCTGATGTTTGAATAGCCACTTCAACTCTTTTATGGTTGATATTTCTGTGACATGTTTTTCCCCACCCTTTTCCTTTTGAAATATCAGTGTATTTGAATCTAAGTATACCTCATAGAGAGTACATAGTGGGATATTATTTTGTCTTATCCAATTTGAATGTATCTGCTTTGGTTGGATCCTTTAATGTATTCATATTTAATGCTACAATTAATATAGTGTTTACTATAGTCATATACATTTTACTTTTCTGTTACTGAGGACTTTCTTTCATTCCAACTGGATATTTCTATATCATTTTAATTGTTTTAATTAATTTTCTTTTTTATTATTAATATTCATGAGATACAAAGCTAATTGTCACCCCTTCTGCCCATGATGTGAGGGACAGATTCATACTGGTAGCTACCCATTGCCAGAAATTGCATTTGTACCCCATGTCTCCCATCTAATTATCCCCAACCTCACTCCCCCTCTCCCTTCCCCCCACTACACTTTGTAGCCTAAGGAATGTTCTCTCCCTCTGCAAGACCAGTGCACTACTGTGGTCTTTCTTTCCTTCCTTCTTTCACTCTTACCTCCTACATATGAGTGAGCACGCATGGTATTTATCCCTCTGTGCTTTGCTTAGTTCTCTTAGTTTCTCCAGGTTGATCCATGTTGCTGCAAATGGGAGTATTTCATTTTTTTTTAAGGCAGAGTAGCATTCCATGGAGTATATACACCACAGTTTCCTTATCCTATCATCCATTGATGGACATTTAGGTTGGATCCATGTCTTGGCTGTTGTAAACAGAGCTGCGATGAACATGGGAGTGCAGGTATCCCTTTGAAATGATGATTTCCATTCCTCTGGGTATATACCCAGAAGAGGGATTGCTGGATCTTATGCAAAATCTATCTGTAGTTGTTTGAGAAACCTCCATACTGTTTTCCATAGTGGTTGTACTAATTTACAGTCCCACCAACAGTGTAGGAATGTTCCCTTCTCTCCACACCCTCGCCAGCATTTGTTATTCACCATCTTTTTGATCATAGCCAGTCTAACTGGGGTGAGGTCATATCTCAAGGTAGTTTTAATTTGCATTTCCCTGATGACTAGTGATGTTGAGCATTTTTTCATGTATCTGTTGGCCATTTGTATGTCTTCCTTTGAAAACTGTCTATCCAGCTCCTTTGCCATTTTTTAATAGGGTTATTTGTTTTTTTTTTTTTTTTTACTGTGTAATTGCTTGAGTTCTTTGTATATTCTGGATATTAATCACTTGTCAGATGCATAGTTGGCAAAAATTTTCTCCCACTCTGTAGGTTGTTGTTTCACTCTGTTGATTGTTTCCTTTGCTGTGTAGAAGCTTTTTAGTTTCATACAGTCCCATTTTTTTTCTTTTGTTGCTTGTGCTTTCATGCTCATGTTCATAAAGCCTGTGCCCAGACCTAGTTGCTGAAGAGTTTCACCTATATTTTCCCCTAGTAATGTTACAGTTTCAGGTCTTATCATTAAGTCTTTAATCCATTTTGAGTTGATTTTGGTGTATGGTGAGAGATGCATATCCAGTTTTCCCAGCACCAGTTGTTGAAGAGGCAGTCGTTTCCCCAATGTAGATTTTTGATGTCTTTCTCCAATGACAGATGTTTATAAGCCTGACGGGTGATTTGTGGGTTCTCAATTGTACTCTACTGGTCTGAATGTCTATTTTTATACCAGTTACCATGCTGTTTTGGTTACAATTGCTTTGTAGTATAATATGAAGTCAGGTAGTGTTATGCCTCCGGTTTTATTTTTTTGCTCAGGATTGCTTTGTCTATTCGGGGTCTTTTGTTCCATATGTAAGGTAGCATTTTTTTTTTCCATTTCTGTGAAGAAAGTCATTAGTATTTTGATGGGGATGGATTGAATCTGTACATTGCTTTGGGTGGTATAGACATTTTCACAATGTTAATTCTCCTAATCCAAGAGCATGGAATATCTTCCCACCTTTTTGTGTCTTCTTTAATTACTATAAGAAGTGGTTCATAGTTCTCATTGTAGAGGTTTTTCACCTCCTTAGTAAAATTGATCCCTAGGTATCTTAATTTTTTGTGTGACAATTGTAAATGGGCTTACTTTCTTTATTTCTCTTTCTATTGATTCATTATTTGAGTATAAAAATGCTACTTATTTGGGGGAATTGATTTTGTATCTTGCAACATTGCTGAAGTTTTTAACCAGGTCTAGGAGTTTTTTGATAGTCTTTAGATTTTTCTATATATGGTATCATGTCATCCACAAATGAGAAAGTTTGACTTCATCTTTTCCAATCTGGATTCCCTTTATTTCTTTCTCTTGCCTGATTGTTATGGCTAGTACCTCCAGTACTATGTTAAATGAAGTGGTGAGAGTGGGCATCCTTGTCCTCTTCCTGTTCTTAAGGGAAAGGCCCTCAGTTTTTTCCCATTCAGAATGATACTGGTGGTGGACTTGTCATAAATGGCTTTTATTGTGTTGAGATATTTTCCTTCTATGCCTAATTTGTTGAGAGCATTGATCAGGAAGGGATGTTGAATTTTGTCAAATGCTTTTTCACCATCTTTTGAGATAATATGGTCTTTGTTCTTGAGTTTGTTAATTTGATGTATCACATTTATTGACTTTTGTATGTTGAACCATCCTTGCATACCTGGGATGAATCCCACTTGATTATGGTGTATATTTTATAAAAATTTGTTGCTGTATTCTGATTGCCAGTATTTTCTTGAGTATTTTAGCACCTAGTTTCATCAAGGATATTGGCCTATAATTTTCTTTTTTTGTTGTGTCTTTATCTGGTTTTGGTATCAGAGTTATGTTGGCCTCATAGAATGAGTTTGGGAGAGTAGCGTCTGTTTCAATCATTGGAATAGTTTGAGGAGAATTAGTATTAACTCCTCTTTAAAAGTTTGATAGAATGCATCTGTAAAACTATCTGAACCTGGACTTTTCTTTGTTGGAAAATTGCTAACTACTGCTTCAATCTCCTTGCTTGTTATTGACCTGTTCATGTTTTCTATCTCTTCTTGCTTCAGTCTTGATAGTTTGTATGTGTCTAGAAACTTATCCATATCTTCCAGGTTTTTTGTATTTGTTGTCATACAGTTGTTTATAATAGTCTCTAATGATTCTTTGTATTTCTGTAGTATCAGTTGTAATGTCTCTGTTTTCATTTCTGCTTTTTGTTATTTGGGTCTTCTCACTTCTTTTTTTTTTTTTTTTTGTTAACCTAGCTAATGGTTTGTCTATTTTATTTATTTTCTTGAAAAACCAACTTTTTGTTTTGTTGATCTTTTCTATTATTTTTTAGGTCTCTATTTCAGTTAGTTCTGCTCTGATCTTAATTATTTCTTTCCATCTACTTCCTTTTGGTTTGGAGTATTGTTTATTTGATGTCTTTCCATTCTTTTGAAATAAGCATTTATTGCAATAAATGCCTGTTAGTACTGCTTTTGCAGTATCCCACAAGTTTTGGTATGGTGTGTCTTTATTTTCATTGGTTTCTAGAAATTGTTTTGATTTCCTGTTTAATTTCTTCTTGGACCCATAGGTCATTCAGGAGCCTATTATTTAGCTTTCATGTATTTGTAAAACTTCCAGAGTTTTGCTTATTGTTTATTTCCAGTTTAGTCTACTGTGATCTGAAAAGATAGTTGGAATGATTTCAATTTTTTAAAATTTGCTGACAGTAGATTTGTGACCTAATATGTGGTTTATCCTGGAGAATGTACCATGAGCTGATGAGAAGAAAGTGTATTCTTTAGTTGTTGGGTGAAATGTTCTGTATATATCTGCCAAGTCCAGTTGGTCTAGGGTGTAGATTAAATCTTGCATCTCTATGTTGACTTGTTGCCTGGAAGATTTGTCCCATACTGAGAGAGGGGTGTTCAGATCACCCACTATTAACATATTAAGGCTTATTTATATCTTTAGGTCTAAGAATGTTTGCTTTGTATATCTGAGTGCTCCAGTACTGGGCACATACATGTTTATGCTTCTTATGGCTTCTAGCTTACATCCCTTTATTGTTATACAGTGGCCTTCTTTTTTTTGTTGTTGTTTGTTTGTTTTTTGGTTTAAAGTCTATTTTGTCTCATATAAGAATAGCTACTCCTACTTGTTTTTGGTTTCCATTTGCATGATATATCTTTTTCCATCCCTTCACTTTGTCTATGTGTGTCTCTACCAGTGAGGTGGGTCTCTTGAAGGCAGCATATACTTGGGTCTAGCTTCTTAATCCAAACAATTACTGTGTGTCTTTTGAATGGGGATTTTAGTCCATTCACATTTAGGGTAGTTATTGACAGGTGTTGCTTAATTCCTGTCATTTAATTGCTTCTTGTTTAGCTGTTTTAAATATCTTTTGGTCATTATTTCTCCTTTTATTTCTCTTTTTTAATGTTAGTTGGGAATTTAAGGTGGCATGATTTAGCTTCTTTCTCTTTCTTGCAGGCATTTTTGTTTTAACAGTGGGTTTTTGTCTTTCTTGTGTATTTGTGATAATGGTCACCTTTATTCAGATTCCAGATGAATGACTCCCTTGAGAATTTCTTGCAGGGCTGGTCGTGTGGTGGTGAATTCCCAAAACTTCTCTTTGTCTGGGAAATACACTATTTCTCCCTCATTTCTTAAGGAGAGCCTTGCTGGTTATTCTTGGCTGGCAAATGTTTTTCTTTTAGTATTTTGAATATATTGTTCCACTTTTTTCTGGCCTGTAGGGTTTTGGTTGAGAAGTCTGCTGTTAGTTTAATGGGGGTTCCCCTATAAGGGACCTGACACTTTTCTCTTCTTGCTTGTAGAATTCTCTATTTGTCTTTGAGCTTTGCAAATTTAACTATAATGTGTCTCGGGGAGAATATTTTTGGATTGAATCTGTTTGGGGACTTTTGATCTTCTGGGATCTGAAGGTCTGTATATCGCCCTACACCTGGGAAGTTTTCTGTTACTATTTCCTTGAGTAGGTTTTCAATACCTTTTCCTTTTTCTTCCCCTTCTGGAACACCCATGATTTGGAGGTTAAAGAACTGGAGGTTATCTGCTTTCTCTCTTAGATTTTCCTCATTATTTTTAATTCTTTTTTCTGCAAGAGTTATTTCAAAAGACTATCTTTAAGCTCTGAAATTCTTTCTTCTGCTTACTCTACCCTGCTGCTCAAACTCTCAGTTGTGTTTTTTATTTCTTTGAGTGAATTTTTCATTTCTAGGAGTTCTGCTACACTCTTTTTTAAGGTATTAATCTCTTTGGACATTTCCTCCTTCATATTCTGGATATTTTTTCTTGTTTCATTGTGTTCTCTAATTGAGTCTTTCTTTATTTCTTCAAGTTTTCTTAAGACCATTGCTTGAAATTCTTTTTCACACATTTCAAGGATTCCCTGTTCCATGGAGTCTGACTTTGGAGCATTACTGTATTATTTTGGTGGTGTCATTTCTTCTTGTTTGTACTTCTAATATCTTTTCTTTGATGTTTAGTCACTTAGAGAGTTTGCTTCTTCTATTATACTGAGATTGGCTGTGGAGTGGCCCTGGTTGCTACTGTGGTGGTGAATTGTCTTTGCTTGACAGTAGGTATGGATGTGGTTATGTTAACAGGATCTTGGGGCCTGTTCCAGAATCTGTGGTCATAGAATGAGCCCCTAGTGCCATGGAATTCTGCTGGGCACACCTCGATGGGTCAGACCCCACAGGCTGGTGCTCCCCTCTGGGTCCAAATGAAGGGTGTGGGGCCGCCGCTAGCCACACATGGTACTGCTGCTGCTGGGCCCACCACTGTGTGGGTCGGGGCGTGTGCAGACTATCACTACCCTCTGGGTCCCAATTCTTTAATAAATTTTCTGAATGTATTTGTGCTTGTGTGATTTTTTTAGTGGTTCCTCTAGAACTTATAGCATACATTTTAATTGATCATAATCTCGTTTAGGTTTTCACTAACTAACTTAAGTCTTATAAGTCATTGAAACTTTACTCCTATATAGCTCCTTCCCTCCATTCTCTTATGTGTTATTACTTTTATAAATACTACACCCAAATAAGTTACAAACCTAGTGATACATTGCTATAATGATAATTTTGTTTAATTAAAGTTGCGTACCTCTTTCTTAGTTGCATGAAAGGAGAGTAAAGATATATTTGTAGAATGTGTTATCTTAACTTCTTACAATATTCTTCATTTTGTATACGGGCGGATTTGAATTACTATCTGTTGTCATATGTTATAGGAAAACAATACAATTGTATCATTATTGTTTGATGCAATATCTTAAATCAGTTAAAAAAAGAAAGGAGAACAAATATATAATTATACTGTCTCATAATTACCTATAGACCTTTACTGGCATTCTCTTATTTGTTTTGTTTGTATTCTGATTACATTATACTGTCACTTGCTTTTATGCTGAAAAATTTCTTTTAGTATTTCTTCTAGCAACACATTCTTTGTGTGTTTCTTCATCTGATAATGGCTTTATTCTGGCTTAATTTTTGAAAGATAGCTTTTCTTCAGATATTAATATTACTGGAAAACTTTGTATATGTTGATTCCTTATTGTCTTGCTGCTTTCAAAGTTCTCCCTTTACCTGTGATATCAAACACTTAACTGTGCTGTTCTTGAGTGTTTTTCTCTGTTTTTGTCCTATTTTTAGTTTGTTAATATTTTCAATTATAAAGATCAATATTTCTTCAAATGTGAACAGTTTCCAGCTATTATCTACTCAAACATTGTCTGCATTTTTTTTTGTTGTCTCTTTCCATTATAAGTATATTGGTGTACTTAATTTTGGCCCAGATTTTTCTTAGGCCATTTTACTTCATTATTTTGTTTTTATTTCTCTCTTTATGTTATTTCAGATTGCACAGTCTTTATTAATCTACCTTACAATTTGCCGATTCCTTCTCCTACAAGCTCAAATCTATTCTTGAGAGCTTTTAGTGAATTTTTTATTTGGTTATTTTACGTCCTCCATCATAAATTCTGAGAGATGGAATCTATTGATGTTCAGTGGATAGTAAATTCACTTCTGCCCCAGAATTGGAAGAGTTGAGTTGATAGTAAATACTCAGCTGCCAAGCCCTAGAATAGTTCTTCCCAACATGGAGCTGGGTGAAAGAAAAATTGTGCAGCCTCTGGCTTAAGGTCTACAGCCTTCCAATGTAATTAAAGCTTCCGTAGACTTGGTGGAATAACTGCTTCTCAATTTATTGTAAGCCTTTTGCCTAGTCTTCAGAAACACTGAAATTACCTTTTCTAATTTTGCAAGGGTTATTAAAAGTTTCTCTGGGAAAGAGTTTTCACCAAGCTTCTCACACTGTGGTTCCTAACAGCATATTTTACAATGTGGGATTACCTGATATTTAATATAGGAGGGTACTTCCAAAAGTTCATGGATTCATACTATCTTTCAATTCTATTCTTCCATGATATTTTTGAAGTAGAATTTTTGTTTTATGAATAAATATTTAACAAAAATATTTAATCTAGATAACAAATATTCTAGAAATTTAGAAGTTTTGTACATGATGGTGACTATTTAGATATTTTGAAGTTTACAAATTTTTTTTATTTCTTTAGAGATTGATTCCTGTGTTGACATGCCCTTACATTAGCATGAACTAGCCAGATAATTACTATTTAGCATTTACAGAACATAAGCCTTGAATAGGGCTCATAATACTTTATCATTTCAAATAAGTTTTTAAAATATGCTTTTAATTCTATAACAGCAGAATTGACTTTAACCTGGTGGTAAAGCCTATCCTAATCCTTCTATAAATAATTTTTCTTTCTCTGGACTTCAGAGTCCTAATTGTACAGCTCTGTAACTCAGAGCTCTACAACCTCTATTGGAACAGCAGAGATTGTAGCAGCTATTTATTTAATGTTGCATTCTGAGATACTGCTGTAAGGAAATAGAAAACTGTCATTGAAAAGTAGAACATTAGTTGATATTACTTAAAATTGCAGAGTGAAATCTTAAAATCTCCTTTAAGAGAGGAATATTTTCATCAACAAAAAAAGAATAAAGGATTTTGGTAGAAAGATATGGAGAAATTTACAGAAGGCATGAAACCTAACACTACTACCTAACACTAACCTAGCACTTACCTAACTCTCACTTATTTCCCATACTTCTAAATATCACTTTCAAGATGGGTGCAAGCAATTTTGTTGTACAAAGATAAATTATTGCTATTTAGAAGATAGCTCAAAAAGACAAAGAAACAGGTGTTTATTAGATACCTAAGGCATGGAAATGTTGATATAAGAAGTTAAATTATTTAAAAGGGATGTAATACAGTGAAAATAATAGGATGTTTGAAATTAGTGAGATAAACATTTAACTGTAACACCTAAAGCAAATTAACAATGCTCTCTCATTCTGAAATTTTTTATAAGAATAGTAATGTTGAATTTGCATTGTTTCCTGCTAAAGATTAGTACAAATGTATGTAAAGTGTAATCACAATAATTTTCTATCCCTCTTAGTTATCAAAACAACGTTATGTGAAAGACACTCCCTATTTTACGAACAAGAAAGCCAAGGTTAAAGAAGTTTTGTGTGCTACATAGTTATTAAGAGATGGATCCAGAATGATAGATACAATTCCTATTTGTTGTTGCTGTTGTTATACCATAAACAGAGAAGTACTATCACCTGATTATTAGAACATAGGTTCAGAAATATTATTACAGTCCTAATGTTACTACTTCTTGCCTATGACAAGTGTTTTAAACTGTTTGGTTTTCTGTATTGTGAGAAACATAATATTTCTGAGGGACGTTGTGAATAATCCCTGTGAATGTGTTTTCTGGATGGTAACACACCATAAAGTGCTACCTTGCATAGTTGATTCAGCAAATCAAATGGAATAAACAATGGACTTATCATGACCACATTTACATGATATTTAGACTGTGTTCTCAAAAACATAGGTTTTTTATTTAGCAAAGTAGATCATTATATAAGCTCCTAAAAATGTATAGCCACATTTATGTGCAGATTAAATCACCCTAAAAAATTCTATTGTAAACATTGCCCTTAGAAATGCTATTTTTAAATCAGCCATCGTTCAAAGTAATATACAACATCAGATTTTCAGAATTGCTTTGCAAATACTAGCCATGTTTCTTCTCAAGAAATCTATGGGATTTCTGTAAATATTTTTTCTTTCTAAAGAGCATTTCTTCTTTGGGAAAAAATGCCAAATGAAAAGTTTGTACTGTACTGAATCGAAAAATACTATTGGCAGAAAACCTATTTTGATGAAGTTTCTTAAACCTAGACAAAGTTCATGTGAGTCATAATGTTCAATTTTATTCTATTCTATTTATTTATACTTTATATCTTACAAGGCATTGACTTTTGTCTTCTAAAAGAACAATTAGGTTATCAAGAACATAAAGTCTGATTCAGCAAGAGAGGTAAAAGTCTTCTTGCAGAGATTGACGAACAAATCTTTTTAAGAGATATAAGGTGAAGGGTATGAAAGTGGTTTACTTCACCATAGTTTGGAAACATACCTTGATGTTTAGAATTTTATAAGGAGCAAACAAACAATTGTGTTTTTATCTTAGTGCCCTAAAATAGGATCTATAACCCTATTGTTATATTACTATTTATATTGATCCAAAGGCTGAGGAAATACAAATTTTTCACATAATCTTTGCTGATATTTGAAATAAAAATCACTTTATGTGATTATCAATTAAAAGTATTTTTAAATAACCACAATACCAGGATTTTTGCAAAAGTGAGAACATAGATTTCACTTACCTAAGCTCTATCATGGACAATTTCTATAACACTCTCTTATTTAATAATTTTTTTTAAGTCCTGCATGTATATTTCCTCTGTGACTATTTATATACCTAATTACGTTAAGTAGCTAACTTTGATGGGAACTATAGAATTATTACTAATTTGCATAGCACAAATAAGGTTGTCTCTTTATTCATGTATTTAAGGCATTGTATTTAAGTTACGGTTTTAGAAAATGCAAAATTTTTAATAGAGAAAATTAAGAAATATGCTGTGACTGAACTATTTCTCTTTGTCAACAATTGCATGCATCTTAATAAGAAACACAATATAAAAAGTACAATTTGTAGTACAGACAAACTATAGTTTAAATCCTGGCTCTGTCCTTTAAAAAGAATGTGGTCTTGAACACCTACATTTATCCTACAGCAAATGCTCAATAAATTCTTATAATCACGTCACTGAATTCTTTGAAAACTCTGAGTGAAAGTAGATAGAAATGATCAGTTTTAGTTTCTTGTTTTGCTTTATATATTCCTCTCCTGTCCTGTTCCATTGTTTCATTCTGCACTGCTACAATTCTGTTTGCTTTTATTTATTTGTGTCTCTCTATAGATCTATTTCTACTATCACTGCCCTCCCCCTCCTGATAAAATATTATGAAGCACTGTATCGTAACATTGGGCATCACAGTTTAACAGACACCCATTGAATTGTTCAGGGTCTACTAATAGTACAAGGGTTAATCAGATGTACCACTAATGTTTGTTGGTCTTGTTCAAGAGCACAAATTCAGGCCAACATGTCTTAAGAAATTTCCGTATGTCTAAGAAATGTAAAGCTAATAAACTGTTAAAATATGTTCTTTACTTCTATTTTGAAAAATATACCACCATTAAAAAAAAACTGGACAAAATATGATTAAAGCTATAATTTTATAAAATTGAAAGTCTGAAAAATATCAGATGACTGAATACAACAAATATTGCATATGTCTGGGTGGTCTGGTAATATACTAGCAATGTTCATATTGGTAATAAAACAAGGATTTACACCATACTTAAATCCGTGCTATTGATTCCATAATGTTCATTTTCTTGCTAATGTATCAGCAAATTCATTGCTTATTCTATTCACAGTTTTCATACAATGTTGACAGTAATGATATAGAGGTTTAAAATTTTAATAGATCTCTAAGTGTACAAAATTTAAATATTTTTTCTTGAAAAAATAAGAGTTAAAGTAAATGAAAGTTGTCATCACTCATAAGGAGCTAAGAAAGAAAGACCACGATAAAACATTGAACTTTCAGAAAGAGAGAATAGACCTATAGTTACTAGAGGTTCTAAGGTGGGGTGGAGGGGAGGTGAATTAGGGAGTAAACTGGGTAATGGACACAAAAAATAATTATGATTTGTAATTATGAACATGCTAATTATATTGATTTAATCATCACATACTGTACACAAATACTGATAGTCAACTCTACATAAATATGTATAAACAGTTATGTCTCAATTGAAAAAATAAATTAAAATATAAAATAAAATAAAGTACATGTAAAATCACAAAACCTTAAAGGCATGTTACAAGCATGTCTTTAAAACATATTTTTCCCCAAAATATTCAAAATTCTGCATCAAAATTAATAAGTAAATAAGCTTAACAATAACCCACAACCCTGTGTTCCCATTTGCAACAACATGAATGAACCTGGAGAAATTCATGTTGAATGAAATAAGCAAAGCACAGAGAGATAAATACCACATTTGCTCACTCATATGTGGAAGCTAAGAGAGAAAGGATGAAGGAAAGAAAGACCACAGTAATCCTTTGGACTTGCAAAGGGAGAGAACATTCTTTAGGCTACACTGTGGAGGTGGGGGGAAAGCGGAAGGAGAGGGAGGTTGGGGACAATTGGGTGGGGGACATGGGGTACAAATGCAATTTCTGGTAATGGGCATGCTGCCAGTATGAATCTGGCCCTCACATCATGGGCACGAGGGATGACAATTAGCTTTGTACCTAATGAATATTCATAATAAATAGCTAAATAAATAAATAAAACCATCCCAGGCCCTAAGGAAAAAAAAATTAATAGGTAAAAAACAAATTAAAATTAACATGTCAACTTTTTAAATCAAACTTATTTAAATGGAACTGATATTGTTATCTGATATTTGACCATTGAATTAATAATATTTGGAATTCTAGTTCCCAATTGAAAGAATTTGTTTTATGTTTTATTTATTCAATCTAGATAGTTATATCCAAATTCACAGGAAATAATAAATAGTTAATATTGAAAAAGTTTCTCACCACCATGGGCAATTTGTTACAAATACTACATTAATTTATGAGTATTTTAGAAACCATAGATTGGAGTGCAAACAGGTGTGAAACTTTGTCATCACTGAAAAACGATGCTCCATCTTCGAGAATGCTTTGCTTTACTGAATGTGATAGAAAGATGCAGCCATTCAATGCTCTCCATCGTCAGCTCAAAGCATCTGGACATTTGGAACTTGTTGCTTTTCGTGTCAAGGTAACAGGGCACATAATGTAAAGAAGTCCTCTGAAGCCTGAATGGTGTTGGTTATAAAAATGGTATTTTAAGTCTCCCAGTAGCATCTTGCCAACACGAGGCTCTGAATCTCTAGTGACAGAGGCGCCCCTTATGTTCTTTGTGTGTGTGTGTGTGTGTGTGTGTGTGTGTGTGTGTGTGTGTGTGTGTGTGTGTGTGTGTTGTGATATGCAGTGTCTTCTATAGCACTGTGGACTCTAGAGCACAATGCCTGAGACAGTAGCCTTCTTGGGCCTAAGTAGCCAACATGGGTCTAAGTGGGTTATCAGGGTTGACAACCTGCTTTATTTTTCTCGTTTCTTAATGCTTCTGAGCAACAGACATATTTCTGCCATTTTAAGATTTTTATTTCTTATCTTGCTTGTTTGGGGATGGGTCATATGCTATCATGGTGGTCACTCAGTCATTTTTTGTTTTTGATCACTTGTCTTTGGTAATATATTTCAGGTCTCCAAATACTATGAGGACTTTAGTTTTTTTCTTCTGACCATAACTATTTTCACAATGGTTGCATTTGTAATTTTCTTCTAAAAAATTATTATATTTGTATTTATTTTAATTGACACAAAAATCGTAAATTTATGATGTACAATATGTAGTTTTTAAGTATGTATACATTGTGGGTTATCATATGAGCTACTGCACATCATTTTTTGCGGTAGGAACTCTTACACTCTACTCTCTAATCAATTTTCAAGAATACAATACAATGCTATTAACTGTAGTCACCATGTTGTACAATAGATTTCTTGAACTTATTCCTCTCATCTAAATGAAATGTTGTACCCTTTGACGAACATCTTTCCGACCCAACCAATCCCATTGCAACCCCTGATCCTGGTAGCCATCATTCCACTCACTAAACTTCATGAGCTCAACCTTTTAGAATTCCACATACAGGTGAGATCATGCAGTATTTGTCTTTCTGGGCCTGGCTTATTTCACTTAACATGATGTTCTCTGGGTTCATCATGCTGTTGCAAATGACAGGATTTTCTTTTTGCAATGCTGAATATATTCCATTGTAAATAAATACTAAAGTTTATTTTACTATTTATCACTTGATGGACACTTGGGATGATTCCATATCTTGGCTATTGTGAATAATGCTGCATTAAAAATGGGAGTGCAGATAGCCTTTTGATGTACTGATTTCATTTCCTTTGGATATTTACCCAGTAGTGTGATTTCTGGATCATACTGTTGTTTTATTTTTAATTTTTGAGGAACCTCCATACTGTTCTTCATAATGGATGTACTAATTAACATTTCCACCAACATTGTGCAAGGGTTTCCTTTTCTCTACATCCTTTCAAACACTTGTTATTATTTTTCTTTTTGATAATAGCCATTTTAACAGTTGTGAGGTGATATCTCACTGTGGTTTTAATTTGAATTTCTCTGATGATTAGTGATGATGAACATTTTTATGCATCTGTTGGCCATTTGTATTCTTATTTTGAGAACTGTCTATTCATATCCCCTGCCCAGTTTTTAATTGGGTTATTTATTTCCTTACGGCTGAATTGTTGAATTCTTTGCAAATTTTTGATATTAATCCCTTATCATATGTATGGTTAGCAAATATTTTTTCCCAATAGGTTGTCTCTTCACTCTATTGATTGTTTCCTTTGCTATGCAGAAGCTTTTTAGTTTGATATAGTCCTGCATGATGTTTTGTTTTGTTTTCTTTTTGTTTTTTGTTTGTTTATTTGTTTTCTTTTGTTACCTATGCTTTTGAGTTTTGGTTCATACCCGAAAAATTATTGCCCAGACAAATGTCATAGAATTGTTCCTCTATGTTTTCTTTTAACAGTTTTAAAGTTCCAGGTCTTACATTTTGGAAAATACACAATGATCAAATAGACACAGTGTCTGTGGTTTTACTGAATATTTTTAAAACTTTCTTCATTGTTAAAAGTATTCTGGTTTTACAAAGCATCTTAGTTTTATTAGTTTTACCAGCCAGCATGTACTAAACCAATTCACCTCAAGTCCTACATTAGCAAGATGATCATATGATCGCATTTGTTCAGGACAGTCTGGGTTTATATTTGTCTGCAATAATTATTAATAGGGACACTTTCATTCTTAAGTGTCACAGTTTCGATGATGCTATATGGTCACCATTCTTATAGATTTCTTTGATCTCTGAATTCCCTCTGAATTCTACATATGCAATGATTCCCTCATCAGATTAAATTAGTGTTTTGATCTTGTTTCTAGTATTTCAAGCTGGCAGAAATTTCTCCTAGAGTAGAACCAAAGAGATTAATCTTTAGAAAAGGATTCCTTGTTTGGCCACCAAAAATTTCCCATCTACTGGTTCACAGCTGTTCTCGCATTCTGGCATTTACCTATTTCTTATCTAGTTCACATTTTAACTTTATCTATATACTTTGATTTTTTTACAAAAGTGATTTATTATACAAAAGCATTGAAAAAATCTACTGGGTATTTCTTTCATATACCCTACTCTAAACCTGGACTATATTTAATGGTTTATTAAATATTTTAATTACATATTGAACTGAAGAATAATTTTTGCTTTGTGATTATGTGTACCAGTGACCCCCTAGCTCTCCCAAAGATAGATTTCAAGCCAACAAGAGATTTTAGTGAGGGAAAGAGAGATACCAGTTAATAATTAATCTTTATTCTCTTTTCTTTTTCAAAAATATGGCCTTATCATCATACCACCACGTAGGAGAGTATGATTATTTAATGTAAAAAAAATATGTACAGTATTTAATTATTTTACTTTTGTAAAAAGTAATTTTTTATTCCTAGTTATATGGAGATCACCAAATTCAGCCAATATTCACATTGCATCTACAAATAGAAAACTGCATATTATCCTATCATTTTATTTTAACTTGTATAGTAGGATTCAATGCTACGTTTTTTTAAAAGAAGTAACATTTTCTAATCAAATCAATTAAAAAATCAAGATGATTCTAATAAACATTTCTGTCATTTATACAAGTACTACTCATACATTAAGCATTTACATTTTCAACACTTTTTATATAAGTTCCACTAGTTCAAACAAAGCATAAATCCAGTTTATAAGGCCATTTTCTAGAATTTTGAACATGGCATGACCTGCTTTTATCTTTCTCTTATGATGATGAGAAGGAAATGATAACTTTAGGCCAAATTGCTGCTTTGGCCACTTTTCTCTCAGAGAAACTCCTTTTTTAAAAAAATATTTCTTCATTTTCTCTTTCAAAAAGTCTCCTTTTCAAAGTTATGAGAAAAGTGAAATGTTTGTGGTTTAAGTGCAAATACGTAAATCAAATTTTAAAAATGTGACTGTTTAAGCAAAGGATGTGAAAGAAACACAAACACACATTACTTAACACTCATAAATCATTTCCATTCTAAGGAATTTCTAACTTCAAGTAAGTTCCTTTAGGTATCCATCTATGCATTTGCAGACCTCTCATTTAATAGGCACTAAATTGAACATCGCCAAAAAATAATAATCTTTCTAAATGTCCCATTGCTATCTGTGCAACCACCATTCTTTTTTTAGTCTTCTATGATTAAAAAAAGAAAAAGCAAAAATTTTAAAAAACGAAAGTTTACAATTTCTGAACCTCCCATTTCCTTCATCTTCTTCCTGATGGTTTTTCAATTATTGTTTTTACCATGAAGCTGCTCAGCACACAGAAAAGAATGTGAGCAGCACAGACACGTGATCATAGAGATAAAGTTGGTGTAGTCACAGAGCATTGGGCTTCAGATTGTCTTTCTCTGATTATTAATTACATTGTTGTTATTTAAATGTTTACTGGTCATTTTGGTTTCTTCTTTTGTGAACCTTCCTTGTCTTCCACTCACTTTTCTCTTGGTATTTGCTTTTTATCTAGTTGCTTTATAGGAATTCTTTATGTGTTTTAAATATTTGTTCTTTTGTCAGATGCATGTGTCGCAAATAGTTCCACACTCTATTATGTGCATTTTCACCCTTTTAATGTCTTTGATAAATCCTTTTTAAAATTTAAATATTGTCAAATATATTGAATTTTGCCTTTATAGTTAATGGCTTTTATGTTCTTTTTTTTTTTTTTTTTTTTCGTGACCGGCACTCAGCCAGTGAGTGCACCGGTCAATCCTATATAGGATCCGAACCCGCGGCGGGAGCGTCGCCGCGCTGCCAGCGCAGCACTCTACCAAGTGCGCCATGGGCTCGGCCCTATGGCTTTTATGTTCTATTGAGTAAATATTTACCTATCACAAGACTACAAAAATATTTTATTTTTTCCCAAAGCTTAAAGGCTTTGTTTGATTTTTAACTTCGGATTTGGATTGGAATATATCTAGAATTGATTTCTCCGTATGCTGTGAGAGAAAGATAAATATTCATTTTTTGTCTATATTTGTGTGTGCGTGTGTATTTGCATTCTATATCATGTTCTACTGGTCTATTTATCATTGTGCCAACACAACACTGTTTTAATCACTAAAACATCATAATGGGCTTATTATCTGCTGATATAACTCCCCCAGCTTTGTTGTTCCTCCATAAGATTTATCTGGTTTACCTTGGCCTTTTGCATATCTTAATAACTTTTTTGTTCAATTTCCAAATTTATACAAAGTGATATCTATGAATTAACTGTGAGAAAACTGAAATCTTTACAATGTTGTGTCTATAGATATAGGTATTTTGTATATCTCTTTATTTCTTTGAAAGTTGTTTTCTTCTAATAACATTTTGTAATTTCTTTCATTGTTTTAATACATGCATAACATAAAATTTACCATTTTAGACATTTTTAAGTGCACAATTTAGTGACATTAAGTATATTGGCATTATAGTGCAATCATCATCACCACGCATCTCCAAAAGATTTTTCATCTTACAGAACTGAAATTCTAGGCTCATTAAACAGCAACTGTCCATTCCCCTCCTTCTAGCCCCTGGCAACAACCATTTTTTTGTTGTATGCATGAATTTCACAACTCAAGGAAACATCTAAAAGTAATTATACAATATTTGTCCTTTTATGACTGGTTTATTTCACTTAGCATAATGACTTTAAGGTTCATCCACGTTGTAGCGTATGTCAGGATTTCCTTCCTTTTTAAAGCTGAATAACATTTCATTGTGTGCATATATATGTATATATGTATATATAGCACATTTTGTTTATCCTTTCATCTGCTGAAGGACATTTGAATTACTTCCATCATTTGGCTACTGTGAATGATGTTGCTACAAACATGAATGTGCACATATCTGTTCAAGTTCATGTTTTTACTTTTTTTGGTATATTCCCAGAAATGGAATTGCTGAATCATATGTTAGTTCTATGTTAACTATCTGAAAAATTAACATACCATTGCTACAGCATCTGCATCATTTCACAGTCCCAACAGCAATGCACAGGGGTTCTGATTTCTCCACATCCTCGCTAATGTGTTTTCTCTTTCTTTCTTTCCTTTCTTTCTCTCTTTCTTTCCTTCCTTTTTCTTTCTTTCTTTTTATATTGGCCATCCTAATGGGTGTGAAGTGGTATGTCATTGTGGTTTTGATTTGTATTTTCTTAAAGACTGGTGATGTTAATTCTTTTCATGTGCTTATATATCTCCTTTGGAGAAATATCTATTCAAGTCCTATGCTTATTTTTTTTATTAATTTTTTTTTTTTGGTAGGGTTGTTTGTATTTTTGTTGTTGAGTTGTAGGAATTCTTTATACATTCTGGATATCAGTCATTTAACAAATGTTTTCTCCCATTCTATGGATTGCGTTTTTACTCTGTTGATAGTGAATGCCCTTTCATGAAAAAAGTGCATACTTTAATGAAGTCCAAATTATTTACTTTTTCTTTTGTTGCCTGTCGCTTTTGTTCCTTAATTAGTCTCTTGGGTCCCAAAGTCATAGAAATGAACATTGCACCCAATGGTAAAGCAAGCAATGCTTTATTAAAAGAGAAGATAGACTTATGCATAAGGGGGGGGTTAACTACAGAGAAGATAACCTCTCTATGGAAGCTGTTCAGAGTCCTTTATAAGACAAAGGGTAAAGGCATCCAACATCATCATTCTGTGCCTCTGGAAGTGGTCCATTCTGTTCTTCCTGGTTGCTTCATGGGCACATGCTCAGTTAGGGCTTTGGTCCTTGCACCCGCTACCTGCTCAGTAGGTCCAAGATGGTGGTGGTGTTCATTATCGTCACCCCAGGAGGGTCATTGCAGTGGTCACCTTGAAGCTTTGTGAGCATGTGGGAACTCCTACAGGGGTCTTATAGTTATCCATAACTTAATTTTTACAATTACGGGAAAAGAAAGAATGGGTAGATAACAATAATAGTTTTAAACGAAGCTAACAGTTATACAGTAAGAAGCCTTGGTGAGGAGTTTTGCAACCCTGTAAATATCTGTTCTCTCTTACCTCAGTTCGTTTTATCAGGGCAGCCCATGGTGTAATCATCCACCGTGGGGGTCTCATGACTGAGTCGTGGAAAAGTAACAAAGTGTCCTCTGCAGGGAAAATGGAGTCAGTGTGGTTCATAGGCCTAGGCCTGTTCTGTCTTTTGGTGTCAATAATGCCTGTCATATAATTAAGATTCCAAAGAAATATCACTGGTTTATTAGAAACCACCAAAAGATAAAATAAAAGAAAGAAAAGAAATAGAATGCTAATGCTAAAGAAGCAATTACAATTTCAACAAGTCATCTATTGCCTAAGTTCCCATGCCTTATATATTTCTAAATCTGAATTACATAGCATCAGTTAAGAAAATTTTTATTTTGAGAAAAAATAAATAATGAGATTTATATAAAGATTGATGTTGGCCACATAATATTTTTTTTTTTCCGACCACATCTCACTTCATTGACCAAAATGAGATAAAAAAAAAAAAAACTTTGAAATCTTTAAAAATAAGAACTAAAATGAAATATTCATGTACTTCATATAATTTTCTTCATTACATTTTTTTTAAGTAACATATATTATTAGGAAAAAACACACGCCAAAGTGTTTTTTCTTTCTCATTACTCAGTAACAGTCATCATAGAAGACCAACTTCTGATTTCTATGACCAAATGTATGGGGATTTCTCCCCACTGGCAAGTGAGCCAGCAATTCTGCAGCAGACACAAGCTAGGTGACCTACAGTTCAATTCTGATACTATCGACCTGGAGAATGTGTCAGATTCCACAGGGTGAGGGCTCATCCCCCAAGACTGCCCCCCATTTCAAGATCCCATTGTCAAGTCCAGTCCTGGAAATTCTGACGAACCCTGACCAATCAGTGTTCCCACCACCCCCTCCTTGGGTTCTACTAGTTTGCTTGAGCAGCTTACAGAACTCAGGGAAACACATAGTTATGTTTACCGGTTTATTATAAACGATATTACAAAGAATACATATAAAGAGATGCATAAAGAGAGGTATCGGGGAAGGGGCAAGGGGCTCCTATGCTCTCCCTGGGTGCACCACCCTCCAGGAACCTCTATGTGTTCAGCTATCCTGAAGCTCTCTGAACTCTGTCCCTTTGGGTTTTTTATTGAGGCTTCATCACATAGGTATGATTGACAAAATAATTGGCCACTGGTTATCAACTTAACCTTCTTCAGTCCCTTTCCTTTCCCCAGAGGCTGAGGATGGGACTGAAAGTCCAACTTTCTAGTCTTATCTTGGTCTTTTGGGGGACTAGCCCCACCCTGAAGCTATGTAGGGGCTGCCAGCCATCAGTCAGCACATTAGCATACGAAAGGCTTTTATCTCCAGAGAGTCTAAGGAGTTTAGGAGTCGTATGCCTCCAAAAGGACTGGAACTTGGACAGAACCAAACGTATACTGTATTTCAAAACATCACACGTATCTAATCTGGGTTTTCTAAAATATTCTGTGAGTGGGAGAAAAAAGTCATTATTTTCATGTTCTTATGAATTACATTTCTAAGAGATATCTATATAAAATCTTTCTATTTCTAGTAATATCTTATGTAATGAGAACAATATTCATATATTCGATAAAACCAACATTACTTATTTATGTAATTTTATTCTTAATATTGGTTCAAAAGGCTCAGTATTTCTATTTTTCAACTTTTTCGAATTTCAAGCTTCAAACTTGATCAAATATAAATTACTCATGCCCTTACTTCAAGACTCACTCTCTTTTTCTGCTCTTTTTGTTTTGTTTTTGGCTAGATACTGAATCCTTGAGGATAGTTCAAGAAGTGTTGGTGACTTTAATTTTACTAGTAACATACACCAAATATGGATAGGAAACCTTCAGATACAGTTCAGATGTAGTTTCGATATTACCAGCAAAGTGATTCAGGATAGGCTGATAAGTTATCTACCCACACACACATTTCAAATGTTAGTAGCACTAACCTAGAATGCTATTTACACAGCTAAACTGGGAACAGTAACTATCATTACAAATATTTTTAGAATATTTAGTTATTAGACAATTAAATATAGATATAAGGAAGATGGACTAGTCTGAATAGCTTTAGATTAGAAATAAATGGACATAGATTCTATTTCCTTGATATACTTGGCAATATTCTTTTGGTGATTTCTAGAATTTATTTTGCTTAAAAGGGTAGAGAATGATAGTTACCACTTTTGTTTATGTTATTAACAGAAATACATATGGCAAATATTTTCAGTGAAAACTTTCTTTTAAATTAAGATCATATACTCATAGAAAAGGACCTATTTAAGAAAATAATCCTATTTATTTTCTTATAACTCATTCAATTATTCATAACTCACTTGTATAACATGTGACTATCTTCTTAACTGTAGAAACAATCACGGAGTTAGATATTTTTTTTCTAAGAAAAGTAATCATCTTTTAAAAAAATAGCATAGACCAACCAGAAAGTAAATAAAACATTAAATTATCAATGTCTATACTGTACACATAAAGCTATACTTCTAGAAAATTAGGCTTTAACTGTTTTTAAAATTAGGAGACATTATTGTATTTTAAAGATACGACTATTCTATTTTCTTTATAAGTGTATTGATAATCACTATTAGAGGCATTTTTCTTTGATCTGGGTAAAGTAATAAAAACTGGTTGCTCTAATTCTCTGAGCATGATTATTAAGGGTATTCTCTTTCATTCTCAAAAGTGTTCCATAGAGTAGGAAATTCATCCAATGCCGTATCATACTCTGTGTGCAACGTATGATCGTCAGACTCTCTGTAGGCATTTCAGGAAAGAGAAACTGGCTTTCTCTGTAATATGCACCATTTTTAGAGCCTCAAATATTTAAAAATACATTTTTATGGTGATCAAAATAAAATGTTTTTAATTCTATCAGAATCCCAATCACTTTAACTATGAACAAAAGTGTTGTTCAGACAAGATAGGTCTATGGCAGTCTAGAGTGGACCTGCTCTTTATTATTTTTTACTACATTATTTTACTACTTATTTCTTGTTATTTTCATGGATTGTGGTCTTTATAAGATGTTGAAAAATAGTCTATTAATGAAGAATATTTTCATGCTTTTCCTCATCTATCTCCAAATAACATAGTAACTCCATTACTCACATATATTCCTCTATTTTATCTATACACAAATTACTGAAAGCTTGGTTAAGTTTCTTACTATAAGAAAACATTTGGTACTAGAGCTTTCCAAAACTTGACTGATCTAAAGAATCATATGAGCAAATTAAGAAAAAAACACACTCCGGGCTCCTTCAAAAGAGATTCTAATTTGATCAGTTGTGGTTAAGGGTACAGTTGGTCAAGAACTGGTCATTCTTAAAAAGTGTCCTAGTTTTGCCTTATTAGACACGTTTTGGAAAGCTTTAATTTATGTATGTATGTGTGTGTGTGTGTATAAATATTTTTTTGTCTGTTTTAGGTATGAAAGAAACATTTAATAATGCCAATTATTTATCATTTTATTAAAACTAATATTAATAATTTGTATTACTTGTTTATAAAATATACAAAAAAGCACTAACCTTTGAGCTTTATTCACTAGTACAAAAAGCAATGAACAGTTATACACCATTTTCTAGCCACAGACTTTATTAAAACATAAGAAAAAAGATGTCATTAGTCCATCCAATTTTTCTAGTATGTCATATTACAAGACTTTTTCCTTTACTAAAATTAATTTGTCTGACACTTTAAATATCACTGTGACCCCTATGTGTTTTAGATGCAGATTTATCATGATGCATGCATTTTAGGATCCATCACTTGTATGGGCCCTTTCTAAGGTCTTAATTTTTATTTATATCCTTACAAAACCCTTTTCATTTTATTTTTCTTAAATAATGCCTCCAAAAATGTAAGCTTCAGGCCTCGTAGAACTGAAATGTGATTTAGGTCATCTTGTTACATTTTTAGTTGTTTTATCCTCATAAATAGCAATAGTTAAATATATCTAAATACATAAGCCTCTACTGCTCATGAAGTTAATATAACAGAGTTGATAAGATGTTGAGAGCAGTGAGTCATTAACTGACTGATGATGTGCACTAGAGCTTTCTAATGAGGGAAATAGTAAGTAGAAATAGCCATAATTAGTTCTAGCAATCACAATTAATAAATGCCAAGTCAGCTAAATCACAAGCACTATTACATTTTGCCAAATGTAAACTTTCAGAATGTGGGAAATTATATTTTTCCACACTGAGCAATTTTGATAAATCATGTATCTTGATTGGGGAAAATTTATCTTTTTGACTTCTGCAACATTTCAGACTGTAGATATTAGGAAAAATTAAATTAACTGCACTGTTGATAATTTAATATTCCACCTACAGAGACTTTCTAATCAGTTCCATATATCTTAAGAACAGATTGTCCATTGGAAATAATTGTTATCTGAAATGATAGCCAATATTAAATAATCCCTTACGCATGAAAGTAAAATGCGTAAGAAGCAATATTTTAACTAAATTTTCAGTGTTCACGAGTAGAAAAAATCAATCTGGCTTTCTGAGTAGAACATAAGAATTATTCCCAAGAATTGCTTAATGTGACACATTCATATAATTGATGTTTTATAGAGGAAATTTCACAGCAGACACTTGAGGCTATGCAGTTTTATTATCTCTGGATATAATGTACCATATTCTAGCTTATTACTTTAGATTTTAGATCTTCGTCTAGTTCAGATTACCTCCAAGCAATAAACGGTTATGAAAAGATTGCACAGATCTGAGTTCCCCACCGTTAACTGCTTTCTTTTTTTCTATGATATTTTCTAAAGTTTGGTCATACTCGATTGCGTGATGCTTCTCTCTCCCATCTGAAGGTCTGTATTAATAACTTTGCTCACAGCTCGCTACTGTCTTTTCATTCCCACAGCTACTCCCCTTGCTCAGCTCCTTATTAAGTCACATTTAGATGATACGTAGAAACTGACCCTTGTGGCTCTGTCTCATGTCTCTTTTACCTGTGGTTCATATTATTTACTATCTTCCTGATGTAACAGATTTGTTTATTCCTGAGAACAGAACAGAACAATTGCTACAGCAAAACATGTATAAGTAGTTCTTTATTTCCTGAAGGAGGGACACTTTTAAGTTCTTAAAAGGCAAACTTCCACAATCTGAATTCAATTTATCTTTCAAAAATTATCTTCCAGTGCTGCTATCAATAAACTTTTAGCCACTAAGTATTTCTGACACACTTTATTGATTCAAAGATTTTCACTTATACACATATTCATTAATTTACACATTCAGGATACTCTTATTGAACTTCTTCAAGGTCTGGCTTATATGCTACCTTTTTCTTAATCTCTACTCCAATTATCCTAGCTCTAGGAGAGTTCTTTATAACTCCTATAGCACTTTTAAAAATTAGAGTAATAGTCCAGTTTACTTCTTAAGGTCTATGTTAAATTCACAAAGTTTTAAATAATACTGCAAAGCAGGCTCACCGATTACCAATCCCAGAGGAAGACTCCCACTTCATGGAGTACAGACAAGATTATCACTCTGCCAACCACTAGGAAGAGGAGTCTAACCACCTCAGCCTACTTGCGTCTTGGGCTACTCTTTTACTATTACTACTTGTCTGAGTTAATTGAGTGCAGCACTTGTACACAAGTTACATAAAGCAAGTTTATTACTTAACACATAGGCAGCAAGGGACAGCAGAAGCCTAGTGTTCGTGGTGCGATAGTGTCCCAGTGCTCAGGAAAGCTGCACAAGGCAGATTGATTCTCTTCTGGTCTGTGTGCGCTTCACTAGACCATGGCTGAGGAATTCCAAAAGCAGTATGCCCTGGGTTTTACACCCTGGGGCAATGTGACATGGTGGGCTAAGGCACCCTAGAACACCTTGCTCTAGGAGGGACAGAAACAAAGCCTGGGCTGGTTCAATCACTTTTTCCTATTTCAAAATTTTGCATGGCCAGAGCATTCTTGGTTATTCCGAGAGCTATAAGCAAGAAGGAGGCAGGGATGGGAGGAGGGAAAGTACGTAGGCCAAGGCCATTGTAGGACTTTCTTGCAAATTCATACATTAAAATTATGTAATAAATATTATTTCAAATTCATCTTGCTTTATACCTGGAAAGTGGTATTTGGCTTGTGGAATTGTACAAATGATGAATCTAATATTCTAACCTCCACTTATGGTAAGTTAGAAGAAATCAGGATTAATATCAAATCATAAATAGGCAAAAGTTAGAAAAACCAAAAAGGTGTATTTCAGTTTATACTTAATAATTTTCAGTGGTAAAGCAGAAATATCTAAGTCAGCTCACAAATCCAGAAGACAAAGTAAAATTACAGACAATACTAGAGGTCAGGAAAAGATAAGACTTGATTAACCTAGGTCAAGTACAGGGGTGAAGCTAGCAGGAGCATAGCGCTCTTATGGTATTAAAGGCTTTTATTGCTTTCTCCCACATAGTTCATTGAAGGATCAATAAAGATTAGAAGTACTAGTTGGATGCATAAATAACAGATATAAGAACATATGTATGTATATGAACATTAACATAAAAATAATTTTTGATGTAAAACATATATGACTAAGGGAACCCCCAATTCCTGCTTCTCCCTGAGGAGTAAAATGTTCAAATCACTTATTTAACTCCCCAACTTTTATGGAAACTACCTGAAGGACTAACTACTGATTCAACTAGCTTGGGAGTTTATGGGATGGAGCATTCATGGAACCACAGAGAACAAAGAAGTGATTTTAAATTTAAATAAAAAGTGAAAACACAACCTACCAAAACTTATGGGATGGAGCAAAGGTAGTATTAAGAGGAAATTTGATAGTAATAAACACCTAGATAAAAAAAATAAGAAAGACCTCTAATAAACAACTTAACTTTATACCTCAAACAACTAGAAAAATAAGAACAAGCTGAACACAAAGTTAGCAGAAGAAAGGAAATAATAAAAATCTAAACAGAAATAGATGAAATAGAGACTTAAAGAAACAATAGAAAAATCAAGAAAACTTAGTTTGTTTTTGAAAAAAAATAAAATTGACAAACCTTTAGCTAGACAAGGATAATAGAATACTCAAAATTAGAAATAGAAGAGACATTACAATGGATGCCTTAGATGTAAAAAGATCATAAGAAACTATTATGAACAATTATATGCCAACAAGTTGAATAATTTAGAAAAATGGAAAAATTTCTAGAAACGTTCAACCTACTAAGGCTGAATTAAGAAAAAATAGAAAGCCTGAACAGACCAATAACAAATAAGGAGATTGAAGTAGCAATCAACAACTTCCCAAAAAGAAAAGCACAGGACTAGCTGGCTTCATGGTTGAACTCTACCGAACATTCAAATAAGAATCAATGACAATCTTTCCTAAACTCTTTCAAAAATAGAAATAGAAAAGGATACTTTCAAACTCTTTTTATAAGGCCAGATCACCCTGATAGCAAAGCCAACGAAGACAGCACACACACACACACACACACACACACACACACACACACACACACACACACACACAAAAAAAAAAAAAACTAAAAGACCAGAGATCCTCAACAAAATACTAGGAAATCAAAGTTAAAAACACATCAAAAAGATTATATATCATTACCAAATGGGATTTATTCCTGGGATGCCAGTTTGGCTTAACATATACAAATCAATCAATGTGATACACCACATCAACAGAATAAAAGAAAAAAATCACATGATCATCTCTATAGATACAGAAAAGCCTTCCTGCCTTCACTTGGAATAATTAAGTTGTGTTGTTTTCTTTTCTGGATTCTCTTAACACTTACAAATTATTTTTTAACAAACATTTCTCAATGTATATTTACATCCAATTATCAATATATTCAATATTTTATATCTTTGCTTGGACTGATAAAAGACATTTCAACCCGTAGAGGTGAAGAGAAAATGGAAGGAATCTTTGTAAATTCCCAAAAGAGTTAAGTCTGTGGAACAGGTAACAACTGGAAAGAGCAGTAACATGTATTATCGCCACTTTTAGGACTATGGCAAGGCACGAAGAAAATAAGGAAATAAATATCCTTGTCTTTTTCTTCTGCCTTCAGACTTCTTGCTAGTGCTTTTCATTGGGAAAAGCAAACAGCAAACCTTTAGACGTGGTTACTCAAATGATGCAGTTAGTTGAATGTGGTCACATTCTACACAGATCAGATCAGAAACAAAAGCAAAATCAAACTCAAAGAATGGCACAAAAAAACAGGTTGATAAATTGAAAAACACAATAACAAAACTCAGGAATGCATATTTCCCAGGTCTTCCTTTCACCTTCCACGGACTTGACAACTACTCTTTTCTCACCCCATTATAAATTAAAGAAACTTGAAAATAATCACATCTTCACTCTTTGTAGTCTTACAGGCCAGTTTCAGTAGCAATCTTTGGGTTGCTTCAATGACATCCAGTTGGAATGAAACAAGGATCATTTCTCTCTATATATATAGAATCCATGATACTTAAAGCAAAAATAGAATTATATGTGATATTTTATTTAGAAAAGGCAAATATCATTTAGGTTAGTGGAATTTTATCACTCTATGGTGGAATAATCTTTAGATAGTAAATATCCGCAAGGAAGGCTTGTCATTCTTTTATGAATATATGCAATCTACTTTAATTCTCTATCAGATGAAGTGGCAAAATGCTTCATGGATGTTAACGACATGGGTGAGAGCAAGTAAAACCAATATTTTTTTCCTCCCTGTCAATCAAACAAAAGAAAAGCCCTTCCGTCAGCACAATCACGTAAAAAAACTTTTATTGACACATTCAGTTCTATGATATTCCTGGAAAACATACCCAACCACTCTTTTGTTGTTTTTACTGATTTTATAAAGAGCCCTATGAAAAATTCCATATGATTTTTTGCAATTGCTTCACAAAGAGTGCCTATTTAAAATTTGTGTTGCTCAGGCCTGCTTAGAAGGCTGATCACTACAGGTGTTGCCTTACATGTAAGAGGAGGCAATTAAACACTTGTTTTTTTTTTTAAATAAATTTTATTGCTTATATATAAGGTATGCAACTTGATTTATATCACATATAGTACAATGATTACTATAGTGGAACAAATTAACATCTCTGGCAATACCCATTTCTGGCACCCTTGGCAAAAGCAGCTATAATCTACTCTTTTAGCAAAAATCCTAAAAACAATACACTATTATTAACTATAGTCCTCATGTTGTGCATTGGATCTTTCAGCCTGTTCATCCTACATATTTGCTACACTTTGAAAGCAAGAAAGAAACAGAACAGATGAAGACAAGTCATTTGCCTCCCGCAAAATGTTTTTACATGGAAATTCAAGCACTAAGACAAGTCACTAAAAATAATACATAATTGCTGTCTATAAGCTCACGTAGTTTCTTTACCTGTATAAACGGTTTATTAAGTGCCTTGGGCAAATAAAGTATGCATATTAATCCATGTTAAGATTAAATACAATATATATGTGTAAGATTTCTAAGAGTAAAATTGTGTAGAATATAAGTATTATAATTATTTTAATATTAATATAGGCTGTATGCATGCACACCATGGGTTTTTTCTTTTAATTTTAGGGTACAATGCTTTCCATTTCTAATCAGCTCATGCTACATTACATGAACAAGTTGCCTCACATATTATCGGCAGTAATGACTAGTAGGAAGGGTATTAACACTGAAGATAATACAAAAGGATTCTATTATCAAAATTTGCAAATCACAAACTGTGGCAGAAATATTAGTAATGTATTATTACTACAAAACACAAATCACTTGCACATAGATTTTGTGATTATAAATATTCATGTTGATTCTTTTCTTGAAACAATTATCACTGTTCTACTTAAGAAATATAAGTTTATCACTAGAATCACACTTTTTTTTCCTAAGAGAAAAACAGGATGATTTGCTAATATGTTTTGGAGGTAATTTTCCCTGATATTTATTACTAAATCTCTGTAAAGTAATGAGATGAAAATATGATATTTTATTTCATAGCAAAAGCCCTGTGTTATCAGTGCCTAAGCAAACCATATTTGGTAGCCATTATCAAAATATTTTTCCAGTTCTATCCATCTGCTTTTTCCATCCCTATTTTCCCCTAAATACATATTTTTTGTTGAGTAGTAGGCTTTTCAAAACTTCACTATCATAATACTTCTTACTGGAGTAAAGTAATTAGAAAAAATCACTAATTTGATAAAAATTATAAATATTTAGATTGCTAAGTTAAGAATTATTGTATGTTATTAACTTACTCCACGTTATTAATTATAATTGCTTAAATAAAATTAAGGATGAGAAAAACATAGTTGGAAAGCATTAAGTGCATCTGTATATTTAATGCAAGGACTTTTTTTTTTTTATGGCTTGTTCTAGTCCAAGTGGGAAATATTAAATAAATATATACCACCTATGCATCGAAAATAATTTTAGTAATTAAAGTAAATTACTTTTTCCCTGTGTTTGCAAGAGATTTCCTCCTGATTTTTCAAAATATATTAAAATATCCAAAAATATTACAAAAATAAAGTTCCAGAAGTTATGATTTTAACTCAGGGAAATATGAATAAATACCATTTTCATTCATATTCTATGCATTGAAACAGTCTAATATTTGAATTATATTAATTATGTATTCTCTAGATATAATTTTACAAAAAAAAGTATAATTAAACTCATTATTTTACTCTTATTTCTTTGGAATAATACAAAGTCCTCAAATATAGGGCTAATAAGTCATTCGATTTTCAGTATTTCCTCAATCATCTATATCATTAAAATGTATCTTTCTGGGCCCATCACTTTTAGTTACCATTTGATAGTGAGCAAGTCTTGTTTTCTGATCCTCAGTCACCACTTCTGGGCAGTATTTCAGACCAACAGCAGAAGGTAAGAGCTTGCTCCGTAAAGCCTGACTGCCTCATAGGCAGCCTGTGAATTCACATGTAACTTCACTGATGCGTGTGCCCGTGTGTGTGTTCATTAGCTTAGACAATTTACAGGGATTTGTCTGACCCACACTTAGAAGAGTTTATCTTCTATACAACAAGGTCCATAATACCCCATGTTTTTGGTCTATTTAAGTTCCTTGACATATTCTTGTGATCTCAGCTGGCATTTTTGTTCTTCCTATAAATAAGTCTTTTAAAAATCATGTGGCAGAATAAATACATGCTCAAATAACCAAATCTTACAAAGATTTGCTTAAATGGAAATAAAAAATCTATAGAAATTCAAGTAGTAATTTTGCGAAAAGATAGCTTTTATTGAAACATTCAACCGTTTGCATTTTTAAGGGGAGTTTTCAGTTCTGGAGGCCCTTTATTTATCCATATGTATTAAATACATTTGTGAGTTTTGTAGCAGTAAAATTTTCTGTAAACCTAATGTTAGTTGATGCTAAGTTCAAATGTGGCTCATCTTTTAATATGTCAATCAAAGTAATACAAAAATTGAAACTTGTAAATTGGGAAGAGTCACAGCGCTCAATCAACATTGAGAATAGCCTATTGATGGGCTCTCTATTGCTTTCCTATTGCTTGTCTAACCACTAGGACTCAATCTAAAAGATATTTTCCAAATGTATAGATGATGAAGGCTTAGATCATTTATGACACTGATATGCGGAGAATTAAACTGGTAAAAGAATGTTCACTTTTAACAATTGCTGCATCATAATAATGTAGCATTCCAAAATGTAAGAAAGCTTACTATTATAAGAATTCTTGTTTTAAATGAATAATGACATACTTTTCAGAATGTGCTTGTCAAAGATGACTTTAGGGTGCTTTCTGATTTTTAAACTAAATTTTTAAATTTTTGCAATTTAATAAGTGTTTTAAATATTGACCCTAAATAAGCTTGTCTGATAATGTGGTATCATTTGATGCCTTCAGGCAAATTTGATCAACAGTTGTTTCATGCTGCTGTTGATAAATCAGCACATTAGAAGTAGATGTGCTGTTCAATAATCTGAAATTTAAAATCGTTCTGTTCCTTTTTTCTTCTAAACTGTGCATGTCTTCAAAAGCATTCAATTTTATAAGAATAAAAATATTTAAATTCATAAGTTAAAGAGTTTTCTTTTAACTAAGTGTTCTAAACTACTATGAGGCTAAATTTGAATGTGAATTGCTGTACCTTTGAAGAATAGCTATATCATTAATCTGTAATCAGACACTGACATATTCATTTGTTCAAGAGACCAGCTGTTGGTAGGACAATTTTCATAAAATTAAAAATCAATGTTATAACCATATGCAGCATTTGATTTTATGCAGAGGGGAATTAGTAATAAAACTAGAATGCAATACTTCATAAACCAATGACATTCACGTAACCTTAACACTTTACACAAATAAACCTGAAATTAAAAACGTTTTATACTTAGAAATGTTTTTTTTCATCTTCCACTATATGTCCTGAATGTTCTTTATGTTTTACAGAAAAGTAGCATCAGAAAAATATAACTGCAAAGATAAAAATGAGCTAAAATAAATATGTACTTTGTATGAGTACCTGTGCCTAGATTCAGCAATAATTTATAAGTAAAGTTCCCCATTATGGGACATTTCATGATGAGGAGGTAATATAATAACACTAATACAAATTGGCTTTTGATCCAAAATACTTAATAAATCTAATAATTCGAATATATATAATATTTCTTTTTATTCATATAATTTATCCATACTAAAGTATTTAAATAAAAACATTCATTTAGGAATAGTAATTATTTTGATCAAAAGAGTTAACAACAGGTGACAAATTATGTATAATATATTCACATAGAAAATAAACACAAATAATACATATTATGGTTTGAATTGTACCCCACCAAAAGTTTAATGTGTAGGAGGCTTGGTCTCCAAAATGACAGTGTTAAGAGTGTGGGAAATCTTCTTATGGTACTTGAAAGGTGGGGCCTTGAAGAGTTGGTGAGATTATAGGAACATGCCAAAGTGATGATCAGGGGCGTGGTTCCGAGGACCTTAAAAGGAGAGCACACAAAGTGCCTCTTTCACCTTTCTCCATCTGCCATTTTGCAATGTGATATCTTGCATCACTTTTTTTTTTTTTTTTTTTTTACCATGAATATATTTTATTTACTCATTTTTGTTTACAACTGAAACTCTGGAAATTCAAAATTAGCATCCTTGCCCGTGAGCTTCTTATAGACACCAGAAAAAGTTTCAACCTTGTGTTCCACATTGTTCTGCTGTGCTTTGTCCAAGTGCGCCTTTATGAGCCGGCTGCCATCTAGTTTCACACGGATTCTCTTGTCCACAATTTCACTCGGGAAGACCAAATCCTCACGGATCGCATCGTGCACAGCTGTCAGCGTGCGGCTCCTGGGACGCTTTTGCTTATTTTTTGTACGGCTTTTTCGAGTTGGCTTCGGCAGAATTCTCCTCTGAGCAATAAAGACAACGTGCTTCCCACTGAACTTTTTCTCCAATTCGCGTACTAGCCGGACTTGGATTTTCTGGAAGGATTTCAGTTGAGGAACCGGAACAACGATTATGATAGCTTTCCGACCACCACCAACTTCAATTTCCTTGGCCGCGGTGATGTTCAGCTCCCGCAGCTGAGCCTTCAGGTCCGAGTTCATCTCCAGCTCCAGTAGCGCCTGGGAGATGCCGGACTCGAACTCGTCCGGCTTCTCGCCGTTGGCCTTCACGATTTTGGCGCTCGAGCTGAACACGGCTTCTCCTTGTTGAGCGCCGGCTTAGGAAGAGACATATCTTGCATCACTTAAATCACCACCAAAGAAAACTCTCAGCAGATATGTGCTTTTGTCTTTGGACATCAATTTTCTTTCTAAATCACCTAGTTTCAGGTATATATGTTATAAGCAACAGAAATGGACTAATACAGAAAATTGGTACCAGGGAAATGGGATGTTGCTTAAAACAAATACTTGAAAATGTGGAAGCAGCTTTGGAACCAGGTATTGAGGAGAGGCTGGAAGAATTTGGAGGAGCAGTCTAGAAAAAGCCTAGCTTGTGAGAGTTTGAGAGACAAGAAAACAAGGGAAAGTTTGGAACTTCTTAGAAATGGATTAAATGGTGGTAACCAGAATGCTGATAGAAATATAGACAGTAAAGGCCATTCTCAGATGTAAATTAGAAGGGACTTATTGGAAACTGGGGCAAAGATCACCCTTGCTATGAACTGTCAAGGAACTTGGCTGCATTCTTTTTATGTCCAAGAGCTTTACTGAATGTGGAACTTCAAGATGCTGACCCAGGGTATTTAGTGGAAGAAATTTGTAAGCAGCAAAGCATTAAGGAAGCTGCATGTCTACTTGCAACAGCATTTGCTGAATTATGGCAGAAAAGGCATGACATAAGGCCAGAACATATAATTAAAAGGGAAACAGAGTGTAAAGATTTAGAAAATATGCAGCCTGTCCATGTGACAGAGAAGCAGAGAGCATTTTCAGGAGACAAATACACTGGTGCTAAGAAGATTAGTACAAAAGAAAGGGATTATCAAGAGAAGGGGGGAAAGGCCCTGAAGGCATTGCAGAAGCCTCTGGGGCCAACTCTCCTATTATAGGCTCAGAGGCCTGGGAAGACAGAATGGTCTTGGGAACAGGCCCAAGGCACCACTGCCCAGAGCCACCTTGGGAGGCTTCTCCCCACACCAACATCACAGCTTCTCTGGCTTCTCTACCCATGGCTAAATGGCCCTATATATGGCTATACCTGCAGCTTTGGAAGCACCAGAAGCCTTGGCAGTGTCCACATGGTGTTAGGTCTGCAGACCTGCAAAAAGCCAGAGCTCTGAAGGCTTGAGAGCCTGCACTCTGATTTTAAAGGATATATGGAAAAGCCTGGGTACCCTGGAAGAGATCTGTCACAGGGGCAGAGTCATCACATAGATCCTTCCCTACAGCAATGCCAAGCAGAAACATGGGGTTGGAGATGCAGCAGAGAAACCCCATCAGCATCATGCTTAGTGGAGCCGTGACATCTGGACTGTCACAGAGACCCCAGAATTGTAGAACTACCTGTGTGCAACCCCATTATGTGAGAGTTAAAGCATCACCTGAGACCAGGAAAACCACAGAGGCAGAGCTGCCTGAGGACTTGGAGACCCAACACCTGCACCAGCTTGCAAAAGATGTCATGTCAAACATGGAACGAAGGTACATGATTCACCAGCTTTGAGTTATAATGTCTGCCCTGCTGGGTTTCAGGGCTGTTCGGATGTGTTACACCTTTCTTTTGGCCTATCTCTCTCTTTTTGAGTGAGAATATGTACCCTATGCTTGTCCCACCATTGTATCTTGGAAATAGATAGCTTATATTGATTTCACAGTTGGGACTTCGGACTTTTGAGCTGAAACAAGACTTTGGGGACATTATGATTATATTTGTATGTGAAACAGACATGTGTTTTGGAGGATCAGGGGTGGAATATTATGGATTGAATTGCATCTCCCCAGAAGTTTAATGTGTTGGAGGCTTGGTCCCCACTGTGACTGTGTTAAGAGGGGAAAATTCTATTATGGTAATTGAAAGGTGGAGCCTTGAAGAGGTGATTAGATTGTAGGACCATGTCATTGTGATGGATTAATAATGGTGATCAGGGATGTGGTTTGGAGGGCTTTAAAAGGAAAGCACATGAAGAGCCTCTCTCTCTCTGTGTTAGGCCATTTCACAATGTGATACCCTGCATTACTTAAATCACCACCAAAGGAAGCTCTCACCAGATGTGTTCCCTGGACTTTGCACTTCTCAGCCTCTGAAACTATAAGCAATAAATTTCATTTTCTTAAAAATTACCCAGTTCCAGGTGTTTTGTTATAGGCAACAGAAACAGACTAGTACAGTGCACAAGATCATTTTTGTGGGCTAGTTCTAATATCTTCATTGAAGAAATCATAATCAGATGACTTCTAAAATTATCAATCAATTTAACACATATTTAGTAAGAAGTATGAGTACAATCACACACACATACACACACACATATAGAGAGAGACTGTATATTAAACAGAAAATTAAATTTTTAGATTTTTAAATTCAAATTGGTAGGAAAAATCTCATAGAATTACAATGTAATTAGAATGATGGAATTATTTCACTTGATTAGACAAAAAGCTCTAGAAATGTTGAGTTTTTTAAATTAAAAATCAATTCTTTAAGGAAAGACAAGCCTATTCTAATAGGTTATATATTGAATAGCAAATTATCTTTAAGTTTCTAATTTTTTTTACATGTTTTTCATTAAATGTGCAATTGTAATGCTTTAACATTCCTCATTTATAAAGACACACAAAAATGTCAATGTATTAAAGTGACAATGAGTCTACCTTGTTGTGCCTGGCACCCTGCCGTAATGCAACTTGATTAATGAGAACACCGAGCAAGTCCTAGGCTAGTTGGGACAGGAAAATATCAAAACGCACATTGTGTATCATCCCGTCCATGTTTTACAGCTTCTTCGACAGTGGGAAACAAGAAAAACAATCATAGGGAAAAAAATCTCATATCTGATCCCTATTTGTAAATATACTTTTCCAAAATTTCCTAAACCATTTTAGTTTTAATCATGTAGTTTTTCAATTTCTATTTCCTTAGTAATACTGTGATGATAAAATAAAACAATCAAACAAAGTTATATCTATAAGTTATTTTCCATTTCTTCCATGGAGATAAGGGTCTGTCTTTTTCCTCTTGAGTCTGAGCAGGATTGTGATGGCTTGGACCAACAGAATATGGTTTTTGAATTGCATCTGTCCTCTCTAATCTTCTAAAATGTAAAACCTATGAGATAAAGAACATTTGCTGTCTTGCCTCATGCTTATGTATCCAGTAATAATCACAGCAACTGGCAGATTTTAGATACTGAATATAAATTTCCTGAACAAATAAATAAATAAGCAAATGGATGAGGTTCATAGATGGGGCTCCCAATAAGAAAACCCAGTAAGAAAGTGTTTCCTTCTTAAAAATTGGAAGACATGTATATTTTCAACATATATCATTCTTATATAAAATTCAAATAAATATATTAACTTTAAGCCAGGAGGAATGCTTATTACAACATTCTATTTATTTATTTATTTACTTTTAATGTTTTGTTTTGTTTTTATTGGTAATGAATATTCATGGGGTACAAAGCAAATTGTCACTACTCATATCCATTCTTTTAAAAAATGCTATGGAATTAAAACAATCTGTAATACTTAGAACGACTCTTCATAGAAATACAGTAGTCTCCCCTTATCCAGTTTTACCTTCTGTGGTTTCAGTTACCCTCAGTCAACCTTTGTCCAAAACTATTAAATGGAAAACTCCAGATATAAACAATTCATAAGTTTTAATTTACACCCCATTTTGAGCAGCATGATGAAATATCACACTGTCCTGCTCTATCCTGCCCAGGCCATGAATGAACCCCTTGTCCAGGATGTCTACACTGTATGCACTAGTCCCTTTAGTCACTTAGTAGCATCTTGGTTATCAGATCAACTGTAGTGGTATTGCAGTTTCTGTGTGCTCAAGTAGCCTTTATTTTACCTAATAATGGCCCCAAAGCACAAGAATAATGAAGCTGGCAATTTGGATATGCTAAAGAAGCCATAAAGTGCTTCCTTTAACTGAAAAGGTAAAAGTTCTCAATTTAATAAGAAAAGAAAAAAAAATTGTATGCTGAAGTTGCTAAGATATGCCATAAGACAGATTTCCATCTGTGAAATTGTTAGGAAGAAAAAAGAAATTCCTGGTAATTGCAACTCAAATTGCAAAGGTTAATGGCCATAGTGCTTAAATAAGTGCTGCATTAGGACGGAAAAGGCATTAAATTTGCAGGTGGGAGACATGAACAGAAACATGTTCTGATTGACAGCAATCAGGTTCCTTACCATCTGTGATTTCAGACTTCCTCTAGGGGCCCTGGAACCTACCTTCTGGGGATGGGGGTGGTGGGGGCTACTACGTTCATGAAGTAAGATACACTGCTTAGTTTACATGTTATTAAAAGTAATTTTTTTTTTTTTTTGTCTTTTTGTGACTGATACCCACGGCGGGAAGCGCTGCACTCTCCTGAGTGCGCCACGGGGCCGGCCCTATTAAAAGTAATTTTATTAAAAACTGGATACCTCTCGGTTTGTTTTTGTTTTGGTAGGTGTGCAGATCTCAGCTCAGCTGCAAGAGAGTTGAGCTTCCAGGTATCAGAGTAGCCAATTAAAGCCACAAGCCGAAAATGAGAATTAAGCCTTCAATCACTTATTGTGATGTTATAAACAAGAGTCTAAAACTGGAAAAAACACTGACTCCTCCTGTTCCCTTTTCACCACGGGAAGGTGCACCTGGTAGAGAGCAGGTGGATCCTGAAGAGGGATATGTGAGGGATAGGAAGAGAAAGTCCTGGGAGAAGGGTTTTGAGGGGGTAGTGTCTTTCATTCCCTCCTCCTCCCCCTGTAAGGAAGCCTCAGCAGAGGCACCTGAAGAAAACCTCTGTCCAAGGCTTCAAATAAAGAGATCTAGGAATGCAGATGCTGGGGCTAGGAATTTAATAATTATGCAAAGACCATGACCTGCCAAGGGGCCTGAGTCCTTGACTGTAACGTACTTCAGGGATTAATGCACTGGCTGGACAGCAAGTGTGTTGCAAGGAGAGCTGCTTTCTCTGTGAGGCCTATCAGATAAAGCCTGTAATTGCCAGTGGTTAGGCCTGTAAATTCACACAGCGTTTTAACAAGGAGCTGGACTCCTGAGTAGGGAGCCTGGCCTGTTATCTTTAAATATATTTTTGTACTTATTTGAGAGTATCTAACTGCTTTCTATTGTAGTCCTAATAATGACTAAATACTTTGTTTACATGTCACGTACAATACCATTTTGGAATGTTTGCTGTCTTACTTTTAAAACAGCTGAGAGAACATAAGGAATTTAATTTAAAATGAATGAATGCCTGTTGTGCTTGAACAAAATATGAGTTTGGGACAAGAATTTTTAATATTCTGTTTTATATTGTATCACAATTCACAAAACCATCAAATTTTAGCACTGAAAGACTTCTGAGAAGTCAGCTTTATGAAAGACAAATAACTTAATAATGATGTCCAGAAGTAACTGATTGAAAACCCATTTGATTTAATCGTAAATTATGAAACCATGATTTTCCCTATAAAATGTCAAGTATTTTCACTATTACACTTTTCTTTATAAAGAGTGTTGCTTTCTTCAAATATTTCACCTTCAATTTCAATTTCTAAATGATCTCTAAATAGAGGGATAGAGTTGGTATAGAGTTCCAACTACAGCTGTCATATCGATGGCAAACATACAACGGTGGACAACATCTCGACTCTGTAGACTGTTCAGTGCACTGTACAAAGCACAGCCAATCTAAATGTCAGATATGGATGGTATGCGTAATCTGCATTAATAGCTTACAGATTCCCTTGTTCCCTACTGAGCAACAATAGCATTAAAATAATACTGTCACAAATTCCTCCAGCAGATATTTAACCATTGTTTTTAAAACTCTAAAAGAAAAAAGAAAATTTTCTTTGCTTTTTTGTCTTCATATTGTCAGATAATACTTACATTATGTGTTCATATTTGTTTACTTCGTCTCTATTTGTCATGTTTCTGAATGCCGACCATGTACCATGCAAGGTGCCGGAGAGTGACCAAGGTAGATGAGAGATGGACAGTTCTCTTACCATAACTGGCAAAATGTGTCCCTCTAGATTGTGAGCCTGGATTTCATATCAGTTCACATTAGGTATCTTGACAGCAGTAAGACTATAAGAAATGGAGAAAAGTACTCATTCATCAGTTGCTATTAACATTGGCAAGAGCTATCGATCTTTCTGTTTTTCTCATAACTTCCATATATAAGTAGCAACATGATATTACTAAGCACTGACAAATACAGTGGGGAAGTAATTCCTAATTTGATGAACATGATGGAAGGTCATTGTAATGACTTACATGGCAATTGGACATCAAGTTTTGACTTTTCTGCAGTTCAATAGCAGATATTGGCTTCAACAGCCATTGAATGTTATATATAAATTCAGCCAGATAGATTATTTTTTAAGGTCATCGTTTTTCTATATTTTATTACCTGTACCATATAACTATGTTATAAAATAACTATAATTATATCACTGTACATAGCAGGTAGCTATTAGTTCTAGCATAGCAAAAACAATATTAAATTTAAAATTATTCCCTAGAAATAACAATTCCAGTGATAAAATTCATATAGTAATAAAATTCAATAGTATAAAATTTAATAGTAATAAAATTCACTTCAAATAAACCAGCTGGATTCTTTAAGTGCCATCAATGTGTTAAATTAAAAGTCAGCATTTTAAATATATTTATTTACTTAAATGGACAAGTAAAATTGAATATACTAATCATGTACTACATGATTTATAATATGTGCTAATAAAAAGATGTTCTGTTTGCATTCTTTTTCTTCAAACTTATTTTTTGTTCAGATAAATGATACCATATTAATTTTCTTCAAAATCTTGAGAAAACAAAAGAAAGCCAAAATAGAAGCCACACCAAAGACAAAAATGTTGTGATAGTTAAAAAAGAAGGTTAAAAAGTAGAGTGATAGGTATGGAGCCATCAGTAAATAAATAATTTTACCATCCTTAATTTTAAAACTCAACCAACTAATTATATTCATTGAGCAATACAATTGCCAAGTTTCACACATTATTTCCTGTTTTTACTAAATTGAATCCTCATTACAATCATGTGGAGTGTGTCATATACTATTCCTAAGTTTAAGATCAGTAAAGCACAGCTCAGAATTGTCAAGATGCTTGCCCAGGTTCCAAAGCTACTTTTCTCCCATTTCTGTAGGTGCTCAGTAATATTTTATTAGTGCACATCTGCTCAGGGCATAGGACACTCTAAATGATAGATAATTCATGTGAATGTAAACAGCTACAGTGTACATGCTTTTCTGCAAATTTTTTGCAGCTTTTTTGGCTGTCAAAAGATCTCTTAAACTGACAGAAAATAGCAGGATCACAGTGCAGAGAGATATACTTTGTCATGCTAAGATAATGTTTCTGAGTTTTTATTGCTGATACTAGTTCAACCATGTTCTGTTGCAATCTTAACATAAACTTTCTGTTGAGCCTAGAATATTTATTTCCACTGCATAGTTATAACTATATCTTATTGCTAAATGCATCTTGGAACTGAATTTATTATTATGGAATAGGATTTTTAAAAGATAAGGATGCCCTTTGATTATGGTGGCAGTAACAAGTTTGTTTTATTTTTTGTGTCTTTGTAAGAATGAAAGTAGAAGCTAGTATAGCAAAACATGAGTAATACATTGTATCAGTTTTCAAGTAGTTAACATGTAGAGGGGTAGATAGGCAAGTAGCTAGGCAATTATAAATCAGAGTAAAGAGTACAGTAACGGATGGGATAGTATTGAAATGCGTGAGTAGGCTAGAAACCAACCAGCGTGTAAGAACACGTGGGATTATTGACCAATAATGAGGTAGATATAAAAGCAGAAATTTGGAAAATGGTATTTGAAGAAAATGGACTAGCATGTGTACAATCCTAGAAGCAAAAGAAAACATGACTTCTCTTTGGAATTCCAAGAAATTGTGTGTGATTGGAGTTTAGACTGTGGGAGGTGAGAGTTAAAAGCTGGTGGAGAGGGAGTAGTGCTATCAAATGTTCAGGGTAGAGAATCTATATTAGGGATAAGTTTGAAGGACACATAGTGCAGGCACTTTTACTGTCATGCTAAAGGGTTTAGCCATTTTCCTATGAGCAATAGGGAACCTTTGAAGAGGTCTGAGAAGGGAAGTAACGTACTCAGATTTGAATTTTTAAAAAAAAAATCACTCTGGATGCAAGGTGGAAAATGCTTCAGAAAAAGGTAAAACTGGAGCAGCAAAATAATTAATAGGATGTTGTAATAACTGAAATGAGAAAGGATGTCAAACTTAATCAAGGTAGGTATAGTAGATGTCAAGAAATTTGATGAATTTGAATGATAGTCATAAGAGAAAATTCTCCATACTTGGTAATGGAACTGAAGTGAGGATGACGGTGATCAGAATCAAGTATCATGTGATGATTTTCAGTTCTGAAAACAGAATATATACTGGTTCCAACTACTGAGTTGGTGACTATCGGACAGAGGGAATTTCCTACGAGACATACAATAGGAGTATTTGAGGAATTTCTAGTACTTCTAGTACTACGTAATTATGTGGTGCTCAGTTGAGAGATTTGAGCTGGTGATATATGTTGTAATAGCAATCTATGTCCTAGAACATGTCTTATTCTGTAGAAGTATTCACAAATGATTTAAACTCCAAGATTACAACAAAGTTTAAAGCTATCTACCACCAAATGCAGACCCCTTCTAAGAGAACAAGTAGCATTTACTTTAAATGCACAGAACTATCTGATGGGAAGATGAAGATGATAGGATTAAAATGCCTGTAACAATTTTACTTTTGTACTGAAATTCCATTCATTTTATCACAAAGTAACCATGAACAGACTACAGACCCCAACTGTAAAATACACAAAACTGAAATTCTGTGTGTTATATTCCAGAAAGGGATGAAACAAAACAAAAACAAAAACCAACGAAAAAGTTGTTTTTATGGAAATATTTTATTTTATAAAGCCCTGTTGAAAGTGATCTGAAATGCATGTGTATATTGAAAGCACAATTATTTAATAGAGATATTTAAAACTATTTGACAAAAGATAGAAAAAATAATAATAATATGCCCCTGTAGATGAATGCCTGTTTCAAACCACAGTTGAAGGTTTGGGCAGAGATTTTAAGTCTTTTTCTCTGACTTCTCAGATAGTGTCACACCTTCATTTGATTATTGTTATTTTAAGTCAAACTATGGATTCCATTCAGGGCATGTCAATGTATAAGATAAGGTTCTTAAAAATTTCGAGGTTGAAAAGAGCATGTGACTATAACTTGTTGAAAATTGCTACATTGCTGATTTAGGACACATAGCAATTAAGTACTAGACACTAGCTGGTGTGTGTGTTATGTATGAGTATGTGAGTGTGCATGAGGTCGCATGAGTGCACACACACCCCCTGATAATACTCTTGGTTTTAACTGTTATTTAATATTGAGAAATATCAATGTGCTCATGTTTCCATTAGTGCTATAGTACCAGAATATCATGTTATATTATTTTGTTTCCTATTGTTTCTAGTTGTTTTACTTTTTAACATTCTTTTTCTTTGGTTTATTCTGTAGTTTTATAGTTTCCGGTCTTATGTTTCAGTCTTTAATCCATTTTGAGTTGATTTTTGCATATTGTGTGAGATGAGAGTCCAACTTCATTTTTCTGCTTGTAGATATCTGGTTTTCCCAGAACCATTTATTGAAGAGACTATCATTTTTCCATTGTGTGTTGTTGGCACTTTGTTGAAAATCAATTGACTGTAAATGTTTGGGTTTATTTCTGGGCTCTATCCTATTGCATTGGTCAATATGTCTGTTTTTACTGTTTTATGTCAGTACCATGCTCTTTTTATTACTATAGCTTTGTAATAGATTTTGAAGTCAGGCAGTGTCATGCTTCCAGCTTTGTTCTTTTTGCTGAATGTTTTGGCTATACAAGGTATCTTTCTGGTTCCTTAAAAGTTTAGGATATTTTTTTCCTACTTCTGAGAAAAATGACATTTGGAATTTTGAAAGAGAATTCAGTGTTTTTTATTTACTAAATTGACACAAGATATTATAAGAAGTTTTTTTAAATCTCATATTTTCAAAAACACAGATGAAAAAAATAATCAAATTACCATTCTTACCCTGAAGTAAGATTGTTTGTATAAATTCAATTTTTTTAATTGTTTCTTTAAGGTTTTGTAGTGTAAGGTAAAATAATACATGAATACCAATTTGGAATCATTAGTGGCTATTCATAACTTTGATAATGAATTATGTTTCATTTTTCTTCTCTATAATCTAGAGAAAACCTGAACACTGAAGTAAAAGAATGGAACTTAGTATCTGTTTATATTATCTACAGACCTGACTTCTTTTTCCTCTTCTTTGTAACAATAAATTATCATTAAAAGAGCTGCTGTAAGCATCGTACCATTTTTCAGAGAATCTTAGAACTGAAAAGAATTCATGCTCTGCTTCCTTTTGACATTATAAAGTGGACTATTTTCACCTCACATGAACTAAGCATAAGCTGTATTTCCCCTGAGGATGCTTCAATTTGTATACTAAAAACTGCATAAATATTATCAAATTAATATACCATTTACATAAATCAGCAATCATTAAGTCAAGAAAAGAAGAAACATTTCAATAAATTGAATGACAATTCCAGAAAGAAAAAAAGGGAAAGGAGAGTAATTATATGGTAAATGCAGTTTCTTTTTTTTTGCTTAACCGAATATGAATGAAATCATGCTGTATTATATACTCATGTTTTCCTTTAATCAATATCCTGCAAGTAGAGAAATAAACATCCAGTTTACAAATGGTAGTATTTTTTTTCTTGCAGATATGTCCTTTTTGTTTTATTTTCAAAATCATCACGTGAGACACAGATATTTATCAAGGAGCATTTCTATCTTATTATATTTAAAATTCATTTTGATGTTTTTATTATCTGCAATTAAGTTTTTATTTATTTTAATTGATGTTAAATTATAATCAGGCAATGGATTTATAACACTTCCTTGAAACGCTTATTGGATCTGTTTAATTAAAAGAAACTACAGTGAAGAAACAATTCAGAATCAATGGATTGGTAAAAATTAATAAAAATAATATTTTCTAATGTTCAATTAAATAATATATGTTGTATACCTGAATCTGTATAAGACTTCATTCTGAATAAGACATAATAAGCTGCTATTCAAAAAGGAGAGAGACTATCATGTTTTGACATGAAGTTTAAGAATTTAGTCAGATTCTTTTTTTTGAGTCATTGTCAGTTTTAAAGATTCAGCTTTTAATGCTGTATTCAGGATATTTAGGTTATACATAATTTTATGAATACAAATTCAGTAATTGGAATAGCTAAAACAAAACAGTGGAATGTAATGCCACTTTGTAATAATTACATAATCCTAAACTTATTTGTAATTCTTTACAAATTGCAGGTTCCCTTATATTAATTACAGGAAAAAAATTTAAGAAAAAATAGAACCATGAAACCTATTCTAATTTATTGTTTCATGTAAATATCTACAGTATCAATACTTGTAAAGATGGTTATAAGTTTTAAGGTAAGTTACTAATGGTGGTCCTAAAACACTACATATCCCCCCCCAAATTTTAAAATCTCTCAAAATCATTCAGACTTTTCTTTTGAATTGACTGTATGTTAAACTTTGTATTTGCATTCAGCACAGAACAAGAGATTTTTACAAAATCTATTAAAGAGTATTCTAAGTTTCATTTTCTCATAATGTTACTTCTAGAAACACATGATATGCTCACATGGGGTAACTAAGGAGATTTTAATAGGTGCCTATTTACAATGGAGTAGACAGGCTTAAGGAAATCAACCATTACTCATCTGTCTTCTGATTTCCTGTAGGTTTCTTTCATTTGCAGAACCTTCAAGAAACCTGAGGGCAAAAAAGTAGTTGCAATCTCAATTATTAAACGTTTTTATTTTCACTACTCATAGAGCATATTTCCTTAGTCTATGAAATACAACACTCTAATGAAGTTTTTTTCTCAATCATCAATAAGTTAAGGGCAGAGCCTACTATTACTAATAACATGGGTACTTCAGGGTTTAGAAAAACCAAGTTAAAGGCAGGAAAATGGTAGGAGGTGAAGTTAGTTTTAAATTCTCATTCAACTAAAATAGCTGCCTATGCTCGATTGCTTTCTCTTCACATCTGATAGATTTTGATAATTTTGTGGTGTTGGAGTGTTAAATATATTATAACAAAATGGCATTCTAATAATAATTATTCAAATCTTAAACTATTGGAACAGTCGTAATACAGATGCTTAATTTCTCTTTTCTTGTTAGCAGCACAGTCTTAAAGTGTGACTTTCCTCTATTTCATTGAAATAAAAGTTGTGCCAAATAACATTATAATCATAAATCTTAAATGAAACATAGTATGTGATTCAAATTGCTTGCAAAACTAATTCAATTATCCCATACCATATTCCCTCATTTATATTTTTCAGGAATTAATATTTTTTGTCTTTTATTGTTTTATTTTATACACATTTATGGGATACAGAATTGCCTGTCAGTATTTGTGTACAGTATGTGATGATCAAATCAATATTATTAGCATGTTCATCATTACAAATCATAATTACTTTTTGTGTGCCTTACCCAATTAATCCGTATCCTCCCTCCCCACTTCCTTTCCCACCTCTAGTAACTATAGGTTCATTCCCTCCTTCTGAAAGTCCAACATTTTACTATGGTCTTTCTTTCTTTCTTTGCTTCTTAGCTCCCACTTATGAATAAGAATGTGCATGTTTTTTTTCTTTTTTTTTTTTTTTTCCTGTTTCTGGCTTATTTTACTCAATATAATTTTCTCCAAGCTCATTTATATTGCTGTAAATGGCAGAATTCCATTCTTTTTTTACAGCTGAGTATTATTCCATTGTGTATGTACACTACAGCTTTCTTATCCACTCATCTGTTGATGGACATATAGGTTGGTTCAATATCCTGGCGATTGTGAACAGAGCTGCAATGAACATGTGAGTGCAAGTATTCCTTCAACATGATGATTTCCATTCCTTTAGGTTTATACCCAGAAGGGGGATTGCTAAATCATATGTTAGTTCTATCTGTAGTTGTTTGAGAAATCTCCATACTGTTTTCCAAAATGAATGTACTAATTTACAGTTCCATCAACAGTGTAGAAGGATTCCCTTTTCTCCACATCCTTGCCAGCATTTGTTATTCTCTGTCTTTCTAATAGTAGCTAGTCTAGCTGGGTGAAATGATATCTCAATTTGGTTTTGATTTGCATTTCCCTGATATTTAGAGATATTAAGCATTTTTTGATGTACCTGTTGGCTATTTGTATGTCTCCCTCAGAAAAATGTCCATTCAGCTCTTTCACCCAATTTTTAATTGGATATGTGTGTGTATGTGTGTATTTTACTGTGAATTTGTTTGAATTCCTTGTATATTCTGGTTATTAGATGAAGACCCTCAGCAAATTAGATATGGAAGGAAACTATCTCAACACAATGAAAGCTATATACAACAAACCCACTGCAAATATCATTCTGAATTAGGAAAAACTGAAAGCTTTTCTTTTGAGAACAGGAACAAGACAAGGATTCCCACTCTCATCAGTCCTATTCAACATAGTATTGGAAGTATTAGCCAGAACAATCAGGCAAGAGAAAGAAATAAAAGGCATCTAAATTGGAAAAGATGAAGTCAAATTGTCACTTTTCACAGATTATATGATCCTGTATATAGAAAAACCCATAATCTCTACCGAAAAAAACTCCTAGAGCTGATAAACAAATTCAGTAAAGTTGCAGGATACAAAAATCAGTACACAAAAATCAGTACCGTGCTCATACAACAACCATAAACAAGTAGAGAAAGAAATCAAGAAAGCATGCCCATTTACAATAGCTACCAAAAGAATAAAATATATCTAGGAATAAATTTAAGCAAAGAAGGAAGGTCTACAATGAGAACTACAAAATTCTGTTGAAAGAAATAGATCAGGACACCAGAAGATGGAAAGATATTCCTTGTTCATGGATTGGAAGTATTATAGTGGTAAAAATATCCATGCTACCCAAAGCCATCTACAAATTCAGTACAATCCTTATCAAAATACCAATAACATTCTTCACAGAAATAGAAAAAAAAAAAAAAAAGGAAACAACCTTAAAACTCATATGGAACAGCAGAAGACCCTGAATTGACAAAGAAATTCTAATAAAAAAAAAGAAAAATCAAACCAGAGGCATTACACTACCTGACTTCAAATTATATATACTACAAAGCTATAGTAACCAAAACAGCATTGCACTGTCATGTAAACAAACATATGGACCAATGGAATAGAATAGAGAACCCACAAGTACACCCAGGTACTCATGGCCAACTGATCTTTGACAAAGGTGCCAAGAACATACCCTGGGGGAAGGACTGCCTCTTCACTAAATGATGCTGGGAAAACTGGATATCCATGTGTAGAAGAGTGAAACCTCTCACTATAAACCAAAATCAACTCAAATAGATTAAAGACTTAAGTATAAGATTTTAAACTACTTTTTGGAGATTTATTCTGTCACATATTTAAAAATACTGAGTACTTTTTAAATGTCAATTGAAAATATTTCAAGAAGATTAAATGAACAAGTAGAATTAAGAAATAAAATCCTTAGCATATTTAAATAAATATCTGCAAAGTCTTAGTATTGAGAGAGTGGAAGAACAGTGGTGAAGGAATGGATAGGTATTTAGTGTTGATGTGAATATTTGATTTATAGATACATTAAGCAGGCTGCACAACAAATATAAATCTCTCTGTATATATACACACACACATATATGTATATGAAATATATATATACTATTTTATTATTCTCTCAATTGCACTCCTGAGCAATGTTGCTCGTGACTCTATTTTTTCTTTCTCTTTTATTTTTCTTTCCTTTTTTTGCATGGCTTTGCATGTATTACTTTAGGTCATTCCTAAAGTAATTATAGCCAATGTGGTCCAGAACAATGACTTCTATGCTCTATAATTAAATATGTCCTTTGGAAGAATCTATGTTTCCTCAGCTAGCCCCATTCAAGGAAAGAAAACAAAGTTATGTTAGATACAGTTAGTCCATAAGCTTTCCCCTCAACAAAACAAGTTAGAATTTGTAATATCTTTTTCAACTTAAAGATGCTGGTATTTGTTTTAAATTGTGCTATAGTAATCAGCAGTGTTATAACTTTATAATGAAAACAGGGACCTGATCTTATTTATTTAGGATTTTAATATCTTAACGATGTTGCTGTGGATTGGTTGAATTGTGTCTCCCAAAGTCTGTATAGCAGCTTAATTCCAACTGCAACTCTTGAGAGTGGTAAATCATATTACGGTAACTGAAAGGTGGTGCCTTGAAGAGGTTATTAAGTTGATGATTTAATCATAGTCGTGAGCATGGTTCTAAGGGCTTTAAAAGGAGAGCACATGATGAGCTATCCGTTTCTCTCTCTGCCATGTGAGACCCCTGCATTGCTGTGAAGCCAGCACCAAAGACGATCCATCACCAGATGTGTTCCCTGGACTTTGGACTTCCCAGCCTCCAAAACTGTAAGCAACAAATTTTATTTTCTTACACATCACAGTTCCAGGTATATTCTTATAAGCAATAGAAATGGGCTAATACATATGTCCTTGACTATATGTATCGTTACAAAGGGTATTATCAACTTTCTACATTTTAATAGGAATTTTCAGCTTGCCATAAAGATGGAATAAAAGGACCAGATTTACCCTGCTACCTGAAACAACAAAAGACAATACAAATACATTGAAATAACTATTTTTCAAGACACTAGACATCAGCCAACAATGGATGACGATCCCTGAGGAACATAAAACAAATAAGATAAGCCCTAAGATTGCTTTGATTTACTTCCTTGAGAGAGTTTCCAGGTTCTAGAATTGGTAAAGTGAACCCAGGTATAAGCTTGGGACCTGCTGTATTGAGGAGACTGAGTTGAGAGAACAGGGAGATAAAGGCTGTTAGAACATTCAGGACAGAGTATCAGAGATGAGGAAGCTGCATAGAGAGAGAACTCATGAGATCAGCTGAGGTTTCCCTTGAGTATTCAGCAGAGCATTTGTTTAGCTCAGAGATTCACCAGAGAATTGATTGATTTCAAGAACTACATGAGACCAGATAAATAAACCACCTGAAATGATTCCAGATAACAGTATTCAGTACTTACACACAGTTGAGAATACTATCCATTTCTACTAGCAAGACTGGAAAGCCTCATAAGTCATGGGGCACTTGATAGAGTACTCAGAAAGGTCCTGCTTCAGTAGTAGGAAATAGTAAAACTTAGACTAAACGTGTCTCTGGAGAAGAACTGGGATAACAAAAAGCCATGCCACAGACTGGAGAAAATATTTTAAAATCAAAATCATATATTTGATAAAAGACTAGTGTCCACAATACGTAAACAACCCTCAAAAGTTAATAATGGAATGACAAATAATCCATCAAAAATGGGCAGAATATTTGAGCAAATACTTCACTAAAGATGATATATGTAAAGGCAATAAGTACATGAAAAGACACTCATTATTTTTCATTAGGGAAACACAAACTGAAACCACTAAGAAATACTATGGAAAACCTGTTAGAATGGCTAAAATTATAAGACTTACCATAATAAGTCTTAGGGAGGATAATCTAGTTTAATGATCATTTTTGACTTCACAGGCTTTAAAGAAATTTTCATTCACTCATAAGTTTATTTGCTCCTGAATCCATTCTCAAAAATACTATTCTAATGGGCAGTTGACCTCGGAATCTCTATTTTTCTCTAAGTACAATATCATTAACACTCTTTATTTCTAGAGCCTGGCCGATATGATTCACTATTAAATTTGTTCTGCAAGACTGTTGGAAATTTTCGTCTATTATATGAATTTGCTTATATTTTAATAGTAAATTGTGAGCAGAAACAAAGATTTCATAGCCTAATAACAGGTTTACCTTGGAGACTATGCTCATATATACCTGTTTTTTAAGAAACTTGATGTTGCATTAGAAAATGACATATTGGCTTAAAATATTTATGCATGCAAATTTATGGTCAAACAAAATATTTACTTCATTAGTATTGTCGCATAATCATATAAAATAATATAAGCACATGTCATTATAAAATGTTTGCTTTTATACACTCATGCGTACATCCGTAATGAAACTATTAATATGGATTTTGCACATTTACTAAATACCAGAGAATGATATGCACAAAGATAATAACCAGAAAAATGTAAACGACTTATTAAAAATTAAGTTTTTGGCCTCAATTGACTAGCTGTTTCAGACATTAATAGAATACACTCTTCGGGAATCTGCAATAAGATCTAGTAAAAGATTTGTAAAGTTGTAACCCTGGGGGTAAAAATTGGACTGCAAATTAGTTTTGTTTGACCAGTAGTGATTTTAAAATTGAATTTTAATTTTTTAAATAAATGGTGTCCTTTTTTTTTCTTTATCTGAATACCAATAGGAAACAAATTTAGCTAAATATTAAACTCATCTCTTGGTAAATTTATTCAATTAATTTACTTTTTATACTGGGTGTTATTTAACTTTGTATTTTGAGATAATTGTGAATTCACAAGCAGTCATAAGAAATAATACTGAAATTCTTTATACCCTTCACCCAATTGTCCCCACTGGTAACATTTGGCATAAGCATACGACAAATATCATAACCAGAAAATTGATAATGATACCATTTATTCATCTTATTCAATTTCATTTGTTTTACATGGGCTCCTATGTGTGTGTGTTTAATTCTCCGCACGTTTTTCAAATGTGTAGCTTGATGCGACTACCGACCACAGTCAAGATGCAGGACAGTTCCATCACAAGGATGTGTCATGCTGCCTTTTACAGGCTGCAGTGGCCTACCTGTCTACAGCCTGAGAAGGTACTAATCAATAGTTTCATGATTGACACCTTCATCAAGAAGAGTTACTTTCGATTTGTCCTGAAGACCTATTCTTAGGTTTTCTTTGATTTGGGGGCGGGGTCCAGTCACATCCTTTAACATGGTAAACTCCAAAATCTAACTTATTTTACAGGCTTATAAAACCAACAAATATTTTTCATTTCCTTAATGTAGAAAAAACCTGTCTGTGGCAATGCTTTTTTTCTAATGGTTGTGTCTTTGCCTCAGCCATTGCTAGCAAAGAGCTCAATAGCTGTATCAATCCATTTTCTCAAGCTCTAACAGAATACTACAGAGTTGGTAATTTGTGAACAATGGAAGTTTATTTGGTTCATGCTTCTGGAAGCTGGGAAGTTCAAGAGCATGGTGCTGACATCTGTTGAGGGTAATCCCATGGTGAAAGGCATCACATAGCAAGACAGTAAGTGGAACCTGGACCAAACTTATCCTTCTTATCAGGAACCCACTCCCACGACAACTAACCCACTCCGGTGATAATGGCATTAATCTATTCAAGAGGGCAGATTCCTCACAACCTAAGCACCTCTTAAAGATTCCACCTCCCAATACTGTTATAATGGTAATTAAATTTCAACATGAGTTTTGGATGTGGACATTTAAACCATAGCAATAACCCACCTACAAATGCTGAGCTTCTCATGCTCCCTAAGTCTGTGTTCTAAGTCCTGCCACTATATACTTCAAGGGCGCATTAAAAGAGGATGCATCTGGAACTTGCCTGCGCCTATAATAGCCTGCACTAAAGTAACTTTTGTTGAAGTACACACCGGTGCCAAGGTTCATTATTGTCACGTGAAGGCCCCACTCTTGGAGATTCACATAGCCGATATTTGTTACTGAGCTTTTTGCCTCTATTATCTGCTAAAGCACCTCTTGGAACAGGTATTTAGGTACTCTCATTTTCTTTGCCCATCATCTTTTCTGCTTTAACTAAATCTCTCTCAGTTCTTGGACCTTTGCTTAGGGCTGTCCAGATATTACTTCCTTGCCAAGTCCCTCATGGTTCTGGTTAAATCTCTTCATGTGCAACTCTGCCCTTATAGAAACAATTGTTCACCTGCAGAATGCTGTGCTTCCTGATCAAGTTTAAAAAGCAGAAGAAGCCTAAATCTGAAAATATCTCCTCTAGGCTGAAATGGTTAAAAATACACCTGCAGAACCAAAAAGTCATATGGTCTAATATAAACCTCTAAAATTGCCAACTCCAAATTCTCTGCTCTTACACTAAAGACCAAGAACGAAGACATTTGATTTGGCAAAGCCAAAAGCCTTAACTGTAGTGAAAGTTGGTTTATCTATACAGACAAGTAGGATGGGTAATACTGAACCTTAAAATTAACCAAACTTGAGCACTAGTTACAGGTCTATGCTTTTCTGCTTTTGTGCTAGGTTGTACAAAAGAGAATATTTTACTGTTTATCTCCCTCCTAAAAAAGGGGAAAAGAAAGGGCAGTTATGCATGCTAAGTAGCTTACTCCAAATTCACCAATCATATAAAAGTTGTGGACAGAGGCCAATATTACTCAAATAAATGGTGCTGAGAACCATCCTTTTCACCAGTATAGATTCTCTCCAATTGGTTATTTTTTCACAAATGCTTTCTCTTGTTTCATGTTTCTAATATTGTCATTCACCTATCTGATGACATTTTGTTTATTTTTTTTTTTCTGGTTCAATAATTCTAGTTTTTTCTGCTTTAGACACTGATTAAACATTCTTATGATCAGGGAGGCTGTGCCAGAATCTTCCACTTGCCTACTCAGGTAATTTATTATCTATTTTTCTCCTACAGTAACAGGATAGAATGGCTGAAAACAGAATTATATCCGGGTAAAGCAAAAACAAAAAACAAACAAACAAAAACCCCTTTATCTTTCCTCACATGATAGGGGATGCCAATAAAATATAAGAAAAAGTTGTGTAGAGCACCTCAAGAGGGCGTGATGCCTGATTCAACTGGAAGGCTCATTTTTGCCCTTTGATCTTTTTTCCTCCTGCCTAGAAAGTGGCTATGCCTGCTAGAACTTTAACAACAAGCTTTTAAGCTTAAGATGAACTTGCGTATAGACTGTGCATGATATCTATAATAGAATAGATAGATAGAAAGGTTAAGGGTTTCTGATGGTTTTACAGAATCACATTGTGCCAGCCCTAGGCTGCCTTCTTAAGATGCGATATGAGATAAAAATATGACCATATCCTGTTTGTTAGAGAACTCTGTTACGAATTGCTGAATGCAATTTTTTTCTTATCTATTTCCTAATACTTAAAACAGGCAACAAAACAAAATTTCTCTACTGGCAATCCCAACTAATTAGCCTTCTGTTTTTCTCTCTTTGTTATCAATCTATGCAAATAACAAGACATTATTGGCACTGTGCTGCTTCTGATGGCAATATCTTAACCCATAAGCCAGCACTTCCTTCTAATAATGGAAACATGAGTATAGATTTATACAAGGTACTTTGGAAAATTTGTGGAAAAATAAAATTGAAAGATAATACAAATCTTTTCATGAACTTTTTGAAGTGCCCTCATATACTATATGTGATATAAATATGAAGTATTTTAGAAGAGAAGAAAATAGAAAATTTTTATTCTTAATGAAAATATCAAGCAATGGTTAAAATGAGATGAAATATATAAATACCTTTCTGAATCTCCTCCCATCTGTAGATTCCATTCTAATGAGTTGTTTATTGTTAATATCATCATTGTCATCATTGTCACTGTATTTTCTCTTTAGCAGAAGACTTCTGTTCCCTTTTGGTGGCATACACAACAGTTTTAGCATTAACTGAAATTGTAATAAGTACACGTTCCTGTTGCTGGTATAAGTTTTACTTGTTCGACGTGGTCATCGCACAATATACACTGAGCCTTTTAGAGGATTAGTCATGCCTAGCAATTGAAGCAACCATCGTTCTCCGGCAGTGCCTACAAAATGAAGAATTTGCAATTGCAAAAAGGTCAGACTATATAAGAATGTCTGGAGAAGGAGGTGGTGTCAGATGTGCTCAGGTGCTTTTGACAGTGATCCTTTAGCTTTACTATTTGTTTAGTAATATCTTTCCTGATAAAAGTGTTTCTATATTTATTTAATATTTTCAGTATTTTGGAGGGAAAATTCTAAATCACTAGTAGAATGAAGCTAAATGTGTAGAACTGGAAGACTTTTGTTTGTTTGTTTCTTTTATGAACAAATATCCAAGAACGAATGGGATCTTATTCTCTTTGTTGGGGACACTGGTACCTTCTAATCTTATCACTTCATATTACTTGTTACATTATATGTCTTATTTTAAAACTTAGTGCTTTTCAATATGGCTGCTTTACCATATAAATTATTTTTGTGTCAGTATCTAACAAATTATGTTAGCTATGGAGCAGGGAAACATTGTATAAGATATTTTATGAGAAAAGCATATTCTCCAACCATCAGCTGACATCTTAAAAAACTACTAATTTATGGCTTCTTTTCTTCTATGATACTATGTGTATGTTAATCGATAATATATTTTTGCTATGAAAGTGTAAACTTCATTTAATTATGTATTCTTTTCTAACAATTTTGTAAGTAAATGGTAAGACAATAATCCTTACAGTGTTATGTAATGTTTAATGCTTTTTCTTAATAAAATTATTTGAATGAGAGTCCCTGTGCATTGGTTATTTTTTGTTACTACTGCTGTTATTTTATTTTATTTGGTTTATCCACCAATAGCCTGTATTATTTCTCTTAAAAATGTGTGTGAATAATATGTTTTTATACTTAGACAATTCATTTTAGATTTCCCATACCATTAGACAATTGTATTTAAATGTTAAATGGCCCTTATGCATATTTCTCATTCTTTGTTAAAATGGTTCAGTTTAGGGAGAACATTTTAAATAATAATAATACTACAGGCTACTTTATATTTATCATGTTATTATTGTAGCAAACAAAACTCAACAGTGTGTCTCTTGGTATAGTCTATAATAATTCTACATAATTATAAATTGCACTGGGATAAAATATTTTGTTATTAATATTTTCTGTATAATAAATGTGCAGCCAAAATATAATTTTTTAACAAGATCAAATAGTTTTCTTTGAAATAAAAATAAACATCACCATAAATTGAATCATTTTCTTGAATGTGGTACCTTGCTCTTAAGACAAAAATATTTTAAAAGACCAAATATATTGAATATTTCAAAAAAATCCTTACTGTATAAGAAATTATGACATTCATTTCATGCTGAAGCAGTTTATTTTTAGCTACAAAGGTTAAAAGAGATTATACTAGAAAATTTGGGACACAAAGAAACAAAAATGCTAATAAAATTCAGCCATAGTCCTATCATCTATGTGTATATGTATAAATATGATTTTTTAACAAAAATAAGATTAAATAAGTTTTATAAATTGCTTTTAACTTATATCATAAACATATGTATTCTTTTTAGAGGCTCCACAAGGCATCCTTATTGAGGAAATTTTATAATTTACAGACCTAATCAATCTGTTAATATTTGGTTGCTTTCAATAAATAACATTTTAATAAACATTTTCACAAAAATAAATTTTCACAGAAAACAAGTCTTACCATATAGTCCTAGCACTTTAATTGCTGGGTAAACAGATATGGGTACTGCATTTTCAGATAAATTAACAAATGTTCCCACAAAATGTTCAATCAATTTATATTCATAGTACTAATCATTAAATGAATGTCTATTATGCTCTCTCTTCACCAATGCTGATATTTATAACATTTTATTTTGTTAGACAAAAATAAACTGCCTTTTTTAATTTGCATGTCATTAATTACTCGAAAGACTGATTTTCTTTTTTTTTTTAGAGGCAGATCTTGCATAATTTTCCCTTGTGTGTGGTGGGTGCTCAGTTCCTTTAGTAAAAGTTCCACACAGATATGTAATGGCAATGGAAAATAGGTGTTAGTAACCCCTTTTAGTCATTTAAAAATTTGACAGAGAATTTAGCCAAGCTGTAAAGCCATGTATGGATACTGTATGTAACTAAGCCTGAAACAAACTATGTTCAAGACTTCTCTAATCAATAGCTTTTCAAGGTCAGTACATACAACACAGAATCTGAGAAACAGCAAACACCCTCTTCCTTGGATAATTAATGATCATGAAAGATTCTCTACTCATCGGTTGTACAAATCTTCCTGGTGATAAGCAACAGGATTGTGAAAACAAAGTGCCTGTGAGCTCTGGATTTAAATGACATGAAATGAAGTATAGTTAAAAGCAGAGAGGCTGAATTATGTCGATACTTTGGTTACTTTGTAATAATGATGTAAGTAGAGACAGAGCCGTATACCAATTAGTTAAATGAAATTAACGTAATTGTTCTAGACTTGCTGTTTGAAGTGGCCATAGATAGGAAATCAGAATCTTTAACATTTTTATCTCAGCCAATCTTGAATTGTGTAGTTGGAAGAGGTGAAACTTCTGGCTCACTACCAGATTGCCAATTAGTAGTGTGTTCCTTTTTGCTCTCGATAACACTGTTCATGTATTTTTCTTAGAGATCTTACCGTATAATATAATAGTCTTTTATAGAATGTAGGTAAGTTGAGAGATACTTTAGGGCACGAGTAATTTCTTATTCATTTCAGTGTCTATTAGCAGCCAGTACAAATCTGATACCTAGTAGGATGCAATAAACTTGTGCTCTAAGAATGGATGCCAGTGGAAAGAGTGGGAAAATAAGAAGTAATAAGCAGGGAACATACTGTTTTAGAGGAAATGATGAAGCCTACATTTTATTGTAATGTTAAATGTTTGTTGAAGATATAATGTTATAAAGTTTATACAAAGAATAATAAAGACTTGACTGAGAAATGGACAGAGAAAGAACATCCATATTTTCATCACTTAAGTATATAGTTTTGTTTTGGATTTTTGTTGTTTGTTTTTGACCAGTAAGGGTATCGCAACCCTCAGCATGGTGTGGTGTGCTCCGCACCACGCTTGGCCAGTGAGCGCACCGGCCATCCTTATATAGGATCCGAACCTGGGCCTTGGTGCTACCAGGGCCGCACTCTCCCGAGTGAGCCATGGGGCCAGCCCATTAGGCATATAGTTTTAAAGGTATGTATAGATATGATTTGATTATTTAACTGTTTAATTTACATACATTATATCATTTCTAGTTTTTTCTTAGTTAGACATATTTTTGTGTTAGATGTGTTAAAAACTGAATTATGTTCATGAATATGACATGAGAACTTGTAGTTTCATCTAATATGTGTACATACATTCGTATTTAATCATGTTAGGCATATGAACTTCATATTTTTAACCCTCTTGGGTACTATAATTATGCAATACTTTTACTTTTCCTATTAAAGCATATTTTGGCCTGAAATTTAATTTTCTTTGATATCAAATATTGTTTAACCAGCTTTAATTAGCAAATATTTTACATAATTTTATCATTTTTTCATTATAGTTTAAAGTCCCTTTGCTTTTGGTGCTAAAAAGTAGCAGATAAATTTTTATTTTCCTAATTATGTGCTTTTTATTAAATTTTTTTCTTTAAAAAGTTTAGCCTAGGTTGTATTGATTATGCTTTTTAACCAGTCATCTGTTGGTTTTTGAAATTGACATACAATAGGTTTTATTATGCATCATAATACCAACAAGATATGGAAATTTCATAATGAGTTAGCTCCTCTGTATCCGGGAAATAGATATTACCAGTTCATTAAAAGCCCACACACTATGCCTTTCATATTTATATCACTTTCCATCCCCTAAAATCTCATCACCATCATTAATTTTATTATTTTGAATACTTTATTTTCTTTAATGTGTTACCACATAGGTAGATATCTCTTAAAAAATATATTTGATTTTAACTTTATTGAGTGTTATATAATGTCCAAATATCATAGTTTTTTTTTTTTTTTTCTTTTTCTCAATGGATGGCTCTTTTACTCAACTGTATATTTTGGAACTCTTCCATGTTCATTTGTTAGTAATTCATTTTTATTAACTTATTATTATTTTATATTAATTTACCATGGCCTATTTATGAAATACACATTTGATGGCCATTCAGATACTTGCCAGTTTTTGCTATTATGAACAAGTCTGTTATGATTATATTTTTCAAATATCCAGATGCACACATGTACAAGGTTCTCTAGGTCAGTGGTTCTCAACTGAAGACAAATGTTCCCTCTGCCAGGGAACATTTGGCAATATCTGAAAATGTCTTAAGTTTTTACAAGTTGGTACAACTTGGGGTAAAGAATGCTATTGGCATCTAGCTGGTATAGGCACCTGGAATGCTGGTAAGCATCTTAATGCAAAGGATGGTCCCCAGCAATGCTGTTGCTGAGACAATGTCGCTCTGTGTTTAAAACAAGAAAGGCTACAGTGTTATCCAGTTTAACTTCCCACGAGCAGTAGTACATGAGAACTCCAATTATTCCCTGTCCTTATCAACCTTTGGTATTATCAAACTTCGATAAGCAGGTGGGTGTGCAAGGTTAGCATATTTTTGTTTAAATTTGTATTTCTCTGTTGAAAAAAGAGGTCAGACAGCTTTTTTTTTTTTAACATATATTGGTCATTTTTGTTACTTCTAAAAACTTTTTCTTCAATTATCTTAGCTTCCTTTGTATTGAAACGTATTTCTTTTACTAATTAATCCCTAAACACATTTTCTGTATTATGGAAACTAGTGTTTTGCAGATACGAGTGTATGTGTATAGATTTTGCATCCCCTTTTATAGCTTTTTTGCTTACATTGCATGTCCAAAGGAGTAGGAATTGGAGGTTGGGGTGTACTTTAAATTAACATTCTCTCTACAAGACCAGGGCTATTGGAGTTTTCACTATCTGGAACAACATCCGTGTAGAGAAAAAAGAAGGATGAATTCATATGCAGGCACCTAAAGGAGTTTCTGACTGGAGAAAACATTTCTTTAGACAAAAAATGTCACAAAGACACAAGAAAACGTGGGGAAAATTTTTTCAACCATGTGCTTAGAAGGATATTATCATAGATAAAATACAATTTATGAATTCATTTGAATTTGTCTTCCTCATATCATTTGCTATTATTGTTATTGAGCTTGAGTTTAAATAAAAATATGAAATAGATACTTAAGATATTTATAGCCATCTGTATCAGTCCATTTCTGGTGGTTATAACATAAATACCTGAAACTGGGTAATTTACAAGAAAAAAGAATTTTTTGCTTACAATTTTGGAGGCTGGGAAGTCCAAAGTTCAGGGAACACATTTGATGAGGGACTTCCTTGGTGGTAGCTTCAGTGACACATGGTATCACATTGTGAAAATGACAGAAGCAGAGAGAGAAAGATAGCTCCTCATGCACTTTTCTTTTAAATCCCTTAGAACCATGTCCATGACCACCATTAAACCATCAACTTAATCACCTCTTCAAGGCCACATCTTTCAATAATCATAAGAGGATTTCCCACCCCGGAATTTTTCCAGTTACAATGGGAAAAATCCTAGCATGGGAAATCCTCTTATGGTAATTTGCAAGTCTACCCTTTGTCAACTCAGTGTCCGTACTATCTCCTTAAATCATACTTAATCTTCAAATGGGACAAAAAGCCTAACATAATGCCACTATCTTATGTACAACTGAAAACACATTAATCCCTTTCCAAGAAGAGGAAGTAAAGTCCTTAGATGATATTTAGGGCCATGTAGCCATGGCTGGAGCAGTGAAAGGAGCTGGCATGCTGGTGCTGGAAGCAGCTTCCTGAGGAGTCCCTTGTCAGCGAGCTCAGGGAAGACACCTCAGGCCTGTTCCTCAAGGCTATTCTGTATCCCTAGGCCTCTGGGCCTGTAATGGAAGAGGCAGCCTCTCAAGTACATTCAAAGTCTTTTTTCCCTTCTCTTCATAATCCTTTTCTTATGTACTAATCTCCTTTACAAAGGGTTGCTGGGCAACCTTTGCTTTTGTGGCCAAGCTGAATGTTTTCCATTTTTTGACCTCTACTTTCTTTTAAAATGTAAATTCTGGCTTTATCTCAGGCTCTTTCTGCCAAAATGCAACATAGACTGTTGTAAGTAGCCATGCAGCTTCCTTAATGTTTTGCTGCTTAGAAATTTCTTCCACCAAATATTCTTGTTCAGCACTTTGAAGTTCCATGTCCCGTAAAACTTTTGGCATGAACAGAATGAATGCAGCCAAGTTCCTTGCCAGTTCATAGGAAGGGTGATCTTCTCCTCAGTTTCCAATAAGTCCCTTCTCATTTACATCTGAGATCTTTTCAGAATGGCCTTTAATTTCCATATTTATATCAGCATCCTGCTCACCAATATTTAACCAGTCTCTAAGAATTTCCAAACTTTCCCTCATAGTATTATCTTCCTCTGTGTCCTCTAAACTCCTCCAACCATTGCCCAACACCCAGTTCCAAAGCCGCTTCCACATTTTCAAGTATTTGTTATAAGCAACACCCCATTTCTGGAACCAAATTTCTGTATTAGTTCATTTCTGTTGCATATAATACAAATACCTGAAACTGAGGAATTTATAAGAGAACATAATTTATGCTTAAAGTTTCAGGGGCTGGGAAGTCCAAAGCCCAGTGAGCACATCTGATCTTCCTCGATAGTGTCTTCAGTGAGACAGGGTATCACATTGTGAAAATGGCAGAAGCAGAGAGAGAAAGGTAGCTCCTCGTGCACTCTTCATTTAAAGCCCTCAGAGTCACACCCATGACCACCATTAAACCATCAACTTAATCACTTCTTCAAGGCCCCACCCTTCTATTACCATAATGGGATTTCCTACCCTCAACAGTTACACTGGGGTTGAAGTTTTTGGGGGACATTCAATACAAGGCACCATCCCTTACTTACATTAAAGGCTTATACACTAGCAATAGTTACTGAACCAAAGAAGTTGTCTAAATCTCTTTTGATAAAGAAAAAAGGACATGGGTTTTTTGTATCAAAATGTTTGCATAATTTGAAATTTAAAATATGAAACATGAGTACCTAATAAAAAAAAAGACAAAATCAGATTACTTTAAGTTATATTCTAACAAAAATTTGCAGCTTCTCCAGACTGCAAAAAAGTAATAAAATAATTCAAAATTACAAAGGAATAATCTGAAATATCACACCAAAACATAAGAATCATTTAGATTTAATGATTAAAAAATCTTAATTCACATTTTTATTTTGTTAGCATATGTGGATGGAAATATATAACTTAAAATAGATGATGCTTGGATTCCAAACTATTCATTAATGCACTTTCTAAAAGAAATGAAAAATTTGTTCTTGTTATTAATAATTTTTTTTTTTTTGGTCTTTTTCATGACCGGCACTCAGCCAGTGAGTGCACTGGCCATTCCTATATGGGATCCAAACACGCGGCAGGAGCGTCACCGCGCTCCCAGTGCAGCACTCTCCTGAGTGCGCCATGGGCTCGGCCCTTGTTATTAATAATTTAAAGAGCGATCTTTTGCTACTCATTGGAAAGGCCTTTGATTTTAAAATTACTATTGTAATAATTTTATCAAGCAAATTCAGGTCAAAGAATTATTGAATAAGAATAATGTTGCATATGAGAGTTTCTGAATTCAAAATAATACTTGCCTTTTTAAAAACCTCTCAATATATAGGCTTGGACAAATGAGTTAGAAGTGTTCTTGAGATATGCCTATTGTTCTTCTTTCTTGACCATTACTTGCTAGCCAAAAATCAGTATGTGAGAAGACTCTGCAGACAGCTAGCCAGTAAAGAAGGTGATAGGCTCTAGCTGTGCTGAGAAAAAAGAGAATTAAAAGATAAGAAATGGAAATCAACTCATTCTTATGTCAAAATATGTTAAAACTAATATTATTATAATCTATTCTTACATGCATCAGTCACACTGGCGAACACACTCTCTTCTCGGGCCTCAGTCAAGCAGTTCAGGTCTACTCAAAGTACAGCAGATGTACACACAGAAAGAAGTTACTCATAAATCTTAACAAAAAACATTCCCAAAGAAACTGTTTAATGTGAACTACTATCAAGAGCAAACTTATCTTATTATATTGAACAAAGAAACTAATATATTTCTACTCAAAAGAAAGAGAGGATTCAGTGTTCATGTCCTCTTCATTGTTTTTATTATTAGTTCTTTCTGCCATATTAGGGACATGCTCTCTTATTTCATGAAATGATTCTCCTGTCTTAGTTGATGCTACACTCTTCCAAGTCTTCCCATCTCTTTCTCACTTTGTATCCTGTTATCTTTCATAAGACTTTCCAATTATCTCTACAATAGCATGCTTTTCCTAGGTGTTCTCTTTTACTTCCTGATTTCAAACGCCTGTCTTCGTGAAGGTGACTCCCAACACTCCTCTCCAATCATGACTCTTGTCTCAAGCTTTATATATGTTTCTTGCTAAACATTAGCAGTTCGATGTAAGATTGGCATTCCAAATTTCCTTAATCCCCATACGTATTACTTCTATAATAATGATACCAATTGTTGCTTCCTTTGACAATTAGAAGAGATGCAATAGGACAAGTTCAGAGACACATATTAGCTTTTTGAATAGTTAATAAATATGTGAATTAATAAATGAACTTCCTTGTTTTTTCTCCATTATATACACAAAATACAGAACACACATACTTAACCTCTACTTAAACTTTTCAATGATTTTCAGTTCTTTAGAGTTCCAAATATAAGCCCCTTATCATAAAACACAAGTCCCTACTCAGCAACCATTCTAGTCCCATGTATCACAGGAGCCCCAAATCTGAAAGGCTACTTGCGAAGTGTTTGCCTATTCCAAAGAACTCACCTGGGCCAACAGGTAGAGACATCAGTTTACTAGACTTATGTGAGGTGCTGACAGCAGCCGGTCAGCCAGAAATCCACACTGCCATGGAGTACATGCAACAGCTATATAGTGAACAGATCAAAGGAGAGGTGTAAATAATTTGCACGCTTATGTGTAGACACTCACCCAACTCAGAGTTAGAAGGAGATGGGCTGAGCAGATAAATTAACCTCTCTTGACACCAGAGTAGTTAACATTAGTGTTCTAACTCTATTTACATGCCAATTTGTTTACTGAGGGCTCCTGCTTCCTACTGTTTTCCATTTGTCTTAAAGGAGATGTGCCTTTCCTTGGGTAAGCTACCTCGGCCAAGGGCAGTTTCCCAGCGGATAGATCTATGTCCCACATTTACCTAACACCCTATCTCTTGTCAAGGCATGTGTAGATTGCTATAATAATTGTCCCTAATGATTCGTGCATCTGTGTATCTATGCCTACATATAGTTTTGTCTGCATAGATTCTGTCTCTCCAATATTAGCAAACAGAACACTAGAAAGGCTAGCAAAGTTCTTGGGCATTAGGATTTGCCTGCTCTTACTGCTGGGGAATTCCTTTGCTACTATGTACCAAGTGCCAAAGCCCATGCTAGCCTCCTAGAAATGGTCTATGTGAAAACTTTACAAGAATAATTAAATCCTATTGTTCATATATCGATCTATAGATAGATATAAAGATATATAGATATATGTGAACAATACACACATGCACACAAATCATATATATTTATATATACACATATAGATATATAAAAATAAAATTTTCTGCATATTATATTTTGACATTTTAAAAACCCTTCTGGGTGGGCAGAGACTGCCCCTCCAGACAGCAAAAGGATAAGCCTGGAGCATGCCTTTCATATGCAAACTAACCAATCTAAAGCCAGATCTCCTCAATTTGTTCGTAACTACCATGGTCATGTTTCCTTGCCTACCTTCTTTATGAGCTCCTACAAAGGAGAAGGGCTTCGTAATCTGAATAGTGTTAACATGAAAATGGGTAGGGTCTTGCTGTTGCCTCAAAAAGGGTTGAATACTACAGATCAAGACCATCTGGTCCTCCTTAATTCATTTCTAGTCCAGATGATAAAGCACATCAAATGTGCCACAATTCAATTCTTATTTCCAGCTTTAATTTCATCTGTAATTGTCTGGTTAGCTTGAAGTTTGCTTCACAAATTAGTTCTTAATTTTTTACTAACAGCCTAATAATTTCTAATCTTTGTTCAGGTCTATGTACCCTTTCATAACTTCCTTCCTTGCAACTTTGTTCCTCCATAATTCTTATATCTAATTTTGTATCTCAGGCAAGGCAACAAAGTCAGATCCCTTGCCATTTTTCTGAATTTTACTCTTTTCCTTATGTTAAAGTAGTAGGTTCCACACTTAGCCATTATCTTTTAGTTTTATGGCTCAATTTTCTGGTCATCTCCTTCTTTTGTTTCTTCTTTGTTTACAGCATAATTTTAAACCTGTAACTACCATTCTAATGTTACATTCACTTACGATGCAGTCTGGAATCAACACAATCTGATCAAAACCACATAAGTAGAGTCATGATGTTCTAGGTAAATCTAAGCATCCTAAATCTTATAAAATTATTCATTGTCATGATTTAACTTCTAAAGCTAAGAAAAGCAGGTATCACAGAACAAGTTCTATGGAATTTAAAGTCTGAATCAAGAGAAACTTTGTTAAAAACTAGGTTTTCTCATTGTGCAACAGGCTGTGGGAGCGCACTATTCCACACTGATTTGTATGAAATGTTGCCACACATAGTTATGTCAATAGCCCAAACTAAATTAATTTTTTATAAGAAGTTTACTAGTAGTATTAATTGTATCAGCAGATATTATTAAAATCATCTTATGTGTTAGCAGCTTGAGTGGTTTTCAAAAATGAGTATGTCATGGGTCACGTATTTGTGGGAAACACTTGATTTCACTTGGTGTCTTTGAGGGTCAGGAATTTGTTTTATTCCTGTTTGAGCTCAAACTTTCCTACACCCACCTCCATCATTTCCCAGCCATCCAGCGTATTAGTCACCTAAGTTTTGTATCTCTTTCTTGCCTCTATTTCTGTCTTTAACATGCCGAACCAGCCATTCCCACTAGAGCCATGTCTTTACAACTTCTACTTTGACGACTGCAAATAGTTCGATTTTTATACCATGAGCAGCCAGTGTTGCATTGCCACAGGATATCAGTCACTATGAATCTAAATATTTGACATTTTACCTGAACCCTCAAATTAAAATGTGTAGATTGACTATCACTGAAATATCTGCTGCCATAGTTAGATTGTTAAATTTGAAAACATGAATAATAACATCTCTGTAATCATAAATTGCATATAGTAGATGCCATCTTTAACATTTAGTGTTCTCTGTATTTTATTGTATATTGTGTAATTAACATGGATATTATATAATTTTAACATTATCTATTTTTATTTTAATAATTTAAACTCAATAATGGTAAGAAATAACTGCTTTATTATTTTTGCCTTCTGCAATTACTTGTTATCACTATTTTAAATTTTCATTAGCCTAAATCTCCTTGGTTTAGAATATCTCAGTAAACGGAAATAAATACTCTGTTATTAATAGTAGTTTTGTTTTTCTATTGTTAACATGTTATTTTTGCTATTCTGGTACATTTATACTACAGTAAAGATAGTGAGAAGGAAATTAATTTGGCTATTTAAAAGACAACTAATGTTTTATTAACTCTTTCCTTTCACTGCCTTACTACATTTCCTTACCATATGATTGTTTTATATTGTTTGCTCAAATATTGCAGCACTTTTTTCTTGAAAATTAATTTATTATAATTAAGTTGATTTCATTTCATGAAGACTTTGTCGGCAAGTTTTACATCATTCATTTGGTAAAATTTAAGATTCTCCCAAAGCAATATAATGTACTTAACACAATTATTTTATAAGCTGCATAGGTGAAATGTTGTCACCTTTCTGTTAAATTCAGAATCACTTCAACGGAATTAACTGGGAATGTGCTTGTTTAATAAACTGATCCATATCTTCCAATTTACACTAAAGATAGGTACAAAACCCAAACTGTGATGCATTCCTTTAATCTGGATAGCAGGGCATGAAAATTATTCTATTTCCCAAACTCCTTTATTATTCTTTTCTATTTCTAATCACTTTATTAAGAATAATTTTTCTTTCTAAGAAAATGAGAATGTTCATAAAAAATAAAAATAAGTAAATGGGTTTTGTAGTTTCTTATATTAACTCTCACCTTCTATTTAGAGCATTTTGAAATCTAAAAATATTTTTTCCCAGACCCCCTTGCAGCTATAGTTTGGGATTCAAACTGGATACATGAGGGCAGGGGTGAACTACAGTTGTGATTCAGATGTGCTCACCTCTTGCCCACTCATTTATATATTGTCTGTGACCAGTTTTCCACCATATCCTCAGAGTTGAACAGCTTTGACAAGGACCACAAAACTCAAACTATTTACCATCTTTCATTTATTAAAAAAAAAACAAACAAAAACAAAAACAAAACTTGTTGACACTGCACTGGTGCAGATTTTGGGGAGCATAAATTAGGGAAAGTCTTCTTTCTGGTGTTATGATGGCTGGAAAGCATGTTATGTTCAGAAGGATACGAATGCCTGCGGTGGCTCCATGATCCAATATCTACTCACTAGTTTTCATGGCTGCTTAGCTGTCATAAAAGAAACAGAAATAGCATCCATAACTTTGGAGTGCAGATAAAATAGGATAAACTTGAAGTTAATAGTCCAGTGGTGCCTCTTTATTCTTATCCCTCTAATATTTTTAACCATTTTGTAAGCATCTATTTTCCTATTTAAAATCTATTTCTAATTGAAATACCTATAGTGGTTTTTGTTTTCTGCCCTAACACTTTCTGTTACAAGCACCATTTCTCTTCTTATTGTTAGATGGTCAAGACATAAGATGACACAAGTCTAGTTAATTTGGAGTCATACTTACATATGGACAGAAAGAGGTCGCACTGAAAATTTTATGTGTGGTTAAAAGTAGCACTTCACAGTTAATTGCTTGAAACTACAATGTCCAGTTTTTCCTTTTGTTTTATCATCTATCTTTAGAAATGTTTGATTGATAAGTTATTTAATGCTTCCAAAGTGAAATTTCTCGACATACTTAATGGCTACTTATAAAAATGTCTTCAGTCATTTATTTTACTTTCAAATTAACTCACAAATAAAGAGAGGATAAAATTCTATTCTTTCTCAGTACAATTTGGTGTTTCTATGCAAACAGAAAAGAGGAATTTTAAGACTAAACATTTTTATTATTGTGTCACATTCAGATCTTTTACTCAAAACCATGTACCTATTTTAGCATATAACCAGAGGCCCAGCAGTAAACAGTGGCACACTCTATCTAATGAAGGAACAATTTACAATGATTCAAGGAGAGTATAGGGAAACCACCTAACATAGTACATAGCATATTCACAACAGGGGGATCTTTGTACCCCTAGATCTGAAGAAGCAAGGAGGAGACAGTAAACAAAACCCAAAGAGATGCAAAGATCAGGTCACTTTGAATGAGTTGTGGCCTTTAGTGGAGAAACCGACAGGAGGGAGCTTACCAACAACTCTCTTCTCATTTTCAGAATCTCCTATTGGTGTTCTCCAGTTTGCTGATCCAAATGGAAGTTAAGGAGAAAGTGAGATATCAACTGTTGAACATAGCCTTGCAGGTCAAAGAGGACATGGGCAAAGAGAAAGAATGTATTGAAATGTATATGGATGATAGTCAGCATAACAAATTACCACAAACTCAGTGATTTAAAAAAACAAACAAACAAACAAAAACTATTATGATACAGTTCTGGGAGCCTGAGGTCTGAAATGGATTTCACTGTGCTAAATCAAGATGTCAGTAGGGTTGCATTCCAACTGGGGCGCCTAGGGAGGAATCTGTTCCCTTGCCTTTTCCAGCTTCTAGAAGATACCTCCGCTTGTTGGCTTATGGACTCATCCCCCATTTTCATTCCAACCGTGTAACATTGTCCAATGTCTCTCATTGTCTGACCTCTTCTTCTATCAGCACATCTCTTTCTCTGATTCTCCTGCCTCCCTCTTTTCCTTATAAGGACCTTTTTAATTTCATTGTATCCACTTGGATAATCAGTATACTCTCGCCATCTTTAAATCCTTAGTTTCGTCATATCTGCAAAATACCTTTTGATATCTAAGGTAACATATTTATAGGTTCTAGGAATTAAGATTTGAAAAGTAAAGTAACTCGTCCCCTAATTACAAACCAAATATATTTTAGAATAAGAATTCTGATATAGGTTTCTTTGACAGTGGAGTACACTATTTTTTGGGAGTGGGCATTATTCTGCCTACTGCACTATATTTGAAAGCATAGGTGCATGCTTTTATAATAGGCAACATGTTTTAGAGAAAAAATAGTGTACTCTGAATTAAAAGAAACCTATATCATAAGCCTTATTCTGAAATATGTTTGCTTTGTAATTTGGGAATAAGATACTTTTTAAATCTCTCTATTTATCTATATGTATATATTTATGTCTGTGTGAGTATATATATATATATATGTATATATATGTTAGTATAATGATAAATTTAGTTCTAGCCATAGAGATTAGTAATGGTAATAATAATGATAGTGATAGTTGTTATAATAATTAGAAAATTATAATAATTTGCACCAGGTTATACAAAAACATATATATTCAATGTATATAAAATACATGTACACAAACACATATGGATTTAACAATTCACACTTCCTTTATTCATATATGTGATTTTAAAATAAAATCTAGCACAGCGTGCTTATTAAACATGATTATAAGTACCACTGTCATCATTATTCCCTCTGCTTATATGTAATAGTTTATTAATATATGCACACATTAGATTTTATAATTTAATTTAGACTTTATTTTAGTCTTTTACATGATTACTGTGTACGTAGTATGTATGTGGTGTGAACAAAGCCTGTTGATATTAAGAGAAAATACTTTTCTTACTAAAAAGCCATGCATACTGAAACTTCATTTATAAAATTGTAAGCTCCTGCTTCCTAGAGTGGCCACAAATCTCATGAAAGGAAGCAACACATATTATGTGTGTTTGTGTGTGTGTGTGTGTGTGTGTGTGTGTGTGTGTGTGTGTGTGTGTGTGTGTGTTCATTCTGTTGAAGAAAATTAAAATACTATTATCTACTAACCCATAGAAATTCTCCACAAATGTAGAAAAGAGAGAAACCAATTTTGTTATTGAATAAGACCTAAACCAGGCTGTTAAGCACATCATAGGCAATCTGCTAATGTGATTGCAAAAACAGAATTAAATCTCACTTCTTTATATAGCCAGCAGAAACCATCCATTACAGGCATGTCCTCAGGATAAATGATACCTATCATGTGAGAGGACTTGACAGCACCATGTGTTTTCCATTGCTCATCTGAATTTTACCTGGTAGTTGCGATAGCCATCTGTGTTAGTTAATTGCCTTTTTCCAGAGGAAAATAAAACTTTTCCTATCTTTATGACCAGTGGATAGTTACAATGTAGGGGTGATATTTTTCTTGATGTTTGCATGTTATTTAGCTGAGCTTTTAAAAAGAAATTACTTAAATATCAAAGATACAGAGAAAAGACATATGATTACAAGTTTTCTTAAGGAAATGCTACATGAAAATAAAAGGGGGAAAGGTCTCTTTCCCTTTGGGAACCAGGGAAAATTCATTTAAAAATAATTACTTTTACAAATTCAATATTAATATAATTGAATTAATTCTCCTTAAAATACCTTGCTAGCCTAGCATGTATTAGAAGTTAGACTCTGCAATACACTGAGCCCATAGTAGACATAATCACTGTTCACACCAACGTTTACCAACATTTCTCCTCCAGACACATAAGAGGATGACATCTTTCCTCCCTCTTTAAATTAGGCACAGTCATATCACTTGCTTTAGCCAATAAACTATGAGCAGAAACTTAAACGGGCTCGTTCTAGATTTATAGAGTTCTTCCCCTGGTTTAGCAACAGCTGAAGTGCAGATGGGGGCTTCTCTGAGTTTCCATCCCCAGTTGAAGACTGCAAGAGTCATAGCCCCCAGCTGACTCAACATGGTCATGGAGTATGAGAAGAAAACGACCGTTTGTTGTTTTCGGCCATTGAGATATTGAGGTAATTTGTTGGTGTAATCTACCTCATTCTAATTGTTACAGGATCACTCAAGTTTATTTGCATGTGAAATCACTTATCAGAACACTGAAGGGCCTTTTGCCGGTATCTTTGACTGCATATCAATTTCCATTATTCTAATTAGCAGTAGTACCATCACAGGTAGTAATGTGGCAAAATTAAGCTTTATATTTCACAGGCTACATCTGTTTACATGTGTGTGTAACTTTTACCTATATTCTTTCTTAAACTCACAGTGCTGAGATGGCTCCTTCAAGCTTTAAAGAAAAGAGTGTATATAAATATGTATTATATATATTATTCTGTGTATATTATATGTTATATAGCATGTATACACACACACGTATATAAAGGAGATATTTACAATATTGAGGAAAGAGACAAAAGACTGTTAGAATGGTTTTGCTCTTTAATAATAAGAAACCCACCAGCTGTCTCTGATCACCAGAAATCTACTCACCTTATTAATGCTTTAAAAATGTATGTGTAGTGCTCCACAAGAAGTTCACTATGGGCTGTCCTTTGTTGGTGATGTTTTGACATTAAGGATTCTGCTATGAGACTGGGCTTGGTGGCAATAGGATTCTGAAATAACAGGTGGACAAATGAGTGCACTTCAAAAAGTATATGGAAAGATTAGTGTTATCTTTTAATTCTATTTCTCTACAAATGTTTGAAGTACCCTCATATTTGCATAATGAGCCACAAAGCCAGAATGGGAATTAGGTGTTGCTATAACCTATATATTGACCTATATTACCACAACAATCAAGAGTGGGTGACCAGAAAATCAATAATCGCTTAGAAAATCACGATCCTTTGGCCAATTTTCATAACTAACCCTGTTCTCCAACCCAGATCTCATGCGTTGAAATGGTGGCCATGTCTTTATGATTAAAGACTCTGAAATGTTACCATATGCAGTAGATATCCTTTGACTCCATCTTCAGAAAGATATGTGAACATTTTCCTGAGAATTAGATAAAAGATTGTTTCAAGAGATGCAGTACAACAATCAAAGGGGACAATAATTATTTCTCCCCTCTCAGTTTGGAAATATGCTGTTATCCTGGCAGAAATTAATCTCATAAAACTATATAAAAGTGTGCATAAAAGTACATATGTAAGAATAGTCATCTCAATGTTGTTCCTGATAGACAGGAACTTGTGAGCAATCAAAAGTCCATCAATTGCACAATTTTTAAATAAATTATGATGTTTTTATTCAATAAAACATTAGGTAGCTAATACAAATAACAGGAACCATATACATATATAACAAATATATTAATAACATTATTTTTGAGAAATAAAATAAAAACACATGAAGATGTATAAGCATAGGAAAACTGGCAAGAGATACTTTACACTTGTTTTATAACTCAAAGTACTGCCAGGATTCTTTGATTATTATTATTTCTTTTACAGCTTATCCATAGTGTCTTCATTAAAAAGAAAGATTAAAAATAAAGGGGTAAGTTTAGAAAGATCAAAGCTACAGAAATTAAATTTCAGGGTGCCAGCAATTTTTATCCTTCAAATACATAGGCATGCACAACAATGCTAGTTATAGGGAAAATTTAAAAGAGATAATAAAGACCATAAAAATAGTCATTCCTATACCGACTTCTCAAAGATCATCAAATTATTCAAAATTTCTTTTAAAAAATCTCCCAAACTCTAAACAGTCCATAAAACATTAAAACTAAGAACAAATCTGCAAAATCATAATATACAAGTCAACATGTAAAAATAACTTGTTTTTATCTACTAACATGAAAAATAAAAAATCAAATGAAGCAAAAAATTCCATTAATAACATCAAAAAGAATACTTATATGAGGAGGCAAAAGTCTTGTACACTGAAAACTATAAAATGTTACTGTAAGAAATTTAAAGACAAATAAATGGGATGATACCTTGTTCTCAAGGTTTAGAAAATTTAAGAATGTAAGATGTCAATGCTACCCATAGGCTGTCTACCGACTTAATGTAGTTGCTCTCAAAATCCTAATGGCACTTTTTGCAGAAGCAGAAAAATATATCCTAAAATTCATAAAATGTTTTAAGGGACTCCCAATGGCCAAAACCATCTTGAAAAAGAACAAAGTTCGAGTCTGCACACTTCCCAATTTCAAAACTTAATGCAAAGTTTCAATAATCAAAACAGTGTAATACTGGCATTAAGACAGACATATAAACAAATAGAATAGAATAGAGAGATCAGAAATAAGCCTTCATATATATGATCAAACGATTTCTGACAAGGGCTCCAAGACCATTTAACAAGGAAAAGGCAGTTTTTCAACAAATAGTCTTGGGAAACTGGATATCCACATCCCAAAAATGAGCTGAAAACATTACCTTACAACATCTACAAAAATTAAAAGAAAATGGACCAAAGACCTAAATGTAAAGTCTAAAATCATAAAACCCTTAGAAGTAAATATAAGGGGAAAACTTCTCTATAGTGGATTTGACAAGGATTTCTTACACGATGACAACAAAAACAGGCAGCAAAAGTAAATATAGGTAAATTGACTACATCAAAATTAAAAATTTCTGACCATCAAAGGAAGCAATAAAGTAAAAATGCAACCTATGGAATAGGAGAAATATTTGAAAATAATATATCTGATAGGTTGTGTTGCTATAACAGAATACCTGAGACTGTGTAATTTATAAAGAAAAATGTTTTATTTGGCTCAGGATTCTGGAACAGCTGCATCTGGTGCAGTCCTCAGGCTGCTTCTACTCACGGTGGAAAGTGGCAGGGCAGCTACCAAGTGCAAGGAGATCACATGGTGAGAGGAAGCAAGAGAGAAAGAGAGGGGAGGTGCCTGGGTCCATTAAATGACCAGCTCTTGGGGAAAGTAATGGAGTGAGAACTCACTCACTACCCCACCAACACCCTCCTCCCAGAGAAGACATTAATCTACTCATGAGGATCTGCTCCCATGACTCAAATACCTCCCAACACTGCCACATTGAGGATCAGATTTCAACATGAGCTTTCAGGGGGACAACATATCCCAACTATATCAGGTGTTAATATCCACAATATATAAAGCACTGTGATATGGGTTGTGTCTCCCAAGTTTTATGTATTAGCAGCTTATTCTCCATTATGACTATTAAGAGAGTGGGAAATCCTATTATGGTAATTGCAAGGTGGGGCCTTGAAAAAGTGATTAGATTTTAGGACCATACCTATTGAACAGATTAAAAATGATGGTCATGGGTGTGGTTCTTGAGGCTTTAGAAGAAGGGTGCATGAGGAACTATCACTCTCTGCTTTGCCATTTTTTTGCCATGTGAGACCCTTGGGTCACTATTGCCACCACCAAGGCCCTCACCAAATGTGTTCCCTGGACTTTGGACTTCCCAGCCTCCAAAACTGAAAGCAATCAATTTCATTTTCTTACAAATCACCCAGTTCCATGTATTTTGTTATAAGCAATGAAAACAGACTAATACACATTTCTGTAACTCAATAATGGAAAAACTAATAGCCAAACTCAAAAATGGGTAATGAATTTGAATGAACATATTTCCAAAGGAGATATTCAAATGGCCAACAAGCACATGGAAAGATGCTCAATATCACTATTCATCAGGAAAATGGAAATTAAAACCATAATAAGATACTACCCCACATCCATTAAGATGGTGACTACCAAAAACCAGAGACTAACACTTGTTGATGAGGATGTGGAGAAATCGGGACCTTTGAGCACTGTAGGTAGGAATGTAAAATGGTGCGGCCCTCACGGAAAACAGTACGAAGTTTCCTCAAAAACTAAATATAGAATTTAAATATAGAATTACCATATTATCCAACAATTCCACTTCTGGGTATATATTCATATGAATCAAAAGCAGAGACTCAAAGAGGTATTTGCAACCCACATTCATAGGAATAGTATTCACAATAGCCAAAAAAATGGAAGTAATCAAGTGTCCATCCATAGATAAATGGATAAATAAAATGTAGTATATGAATACAAAGGAATATTCAGCCTTAAAAAGGAAGAAAGTTCTGAAGCATGCTGTAATATGGAAGACATTATGCTAAAGGAAATAATCCAGTCACAAAGGACTCATATTATATGATTCCATTACATGTGGTACCTCGAGTAGTCAAATTCATTAAGACAAAAGGTAGAAGAGTTGTTATCAGGGGCTGAAGTAGGAGGGGAATGGGTAGTTGTATAACGAATTCTGGAAACAGTTGCAAAACAATATGAATGTACTTAATACTACTGAACTTAAAACACTTAAAAATGGTTAAGATGGTAAATTTTATCCTATGTGTATTTTAACACAAGTAATAATAATTTTAAAATAATTTTAAAATTCTTCCTAATAATTCTCATGAAAATTTCCTTCGAAACTTGTATGACCTGGATAAAGTTCCTCCTTTAAGTCTGATCTATTGTAGGACAGTAAGTTTGAAATTATTAAGGTGTGTAGCAATATTTTGACTAGAAGTATATTTTATATTATTTTATCATTATTGGTCTATTTAATTAACATACTTTCTATAAATCTTCCCCCATGATTATTTTGTAATTTGCAGTATAAGCAGAAAATTTTCTAGTTCATTATTTATGGTTTAAATAAAACATTATAAAACTGGATGAATACTACAAAAATTTGTTTTTCAGTTAAAGCATTGTTTTCTACAAAAGTATATTTCTTGTAAAAATGTATTGAATTCTTTTACTTCTCCCATAACTGCATATTCTAGTTCTTTCACCCAAGCAAGAAGTGCTGCTTTTGTTCAGTCTCAGGCTCCAAACTATCAGTTCATCCTCTAAGAATTTATAAAAGAGGATAATGTCAGTGCATGCTAGAAAATGCATCTAGCACTTAGATTGAAGTGATAAGTAATATACTGCAAGAATGAATCTTCAATACTGGTAGTACAGAAGATTCTGCAAAGCATAGCTAGATTCACCGATCCTGAAATATGTTTAGCTAAGATGTGTGTAGTGTAGCTGACGGTACCTTTATTAAGTGTGTCCACAGCAAAAAAAAAAAAAATGTAATGACACTTGTGCTATCTTACTGTTTCATTTTTCTGGACATATTGCCTCATCTGTGTCAGTGTGCAAGTGAACAGTCTGTTAGATCACTTAATGAAACTACACCTCCTAGTCCAATAAAATTCCACATCGTTATCTTTTTCACTACGAAAATAAAATATTATTAAACGTGGCCCAGAAATGTTGCCTTCTATTCTTTCCTCGAAGACTCATGTTTTGTATAGGGGAAATAAAAGAGTCTGTAAAATGTCTTCCTCTTCCTCTAATTTCTTACGAATTAAGTATTTAAAGGATAAATTATAAATTGAGGTAATCTATTAAATCATTTCTTTAAGTGAAGAGGTATAAAGCCAGGTGGAAGTTTGTTCTGTGTTCTCTGTTCCTTCTTTTTCTTTTATTTTTTTGCATAGTTCCTTTTCCTTCATTGGCTAACTTTAGTTATGGTTAATTACCATCCAAAGACATGCTCATGTATCCTCCTTTTATTTTTAGGGTATAAGTACACCCTGGAATTCCTGTTTTCCCCATCTGAAATGTTCAGTGTACTAATATTTGAGTATTGTCTTTTTCTACTCATGCCTAGAAACAGAGCAGGCACATATGCTTTCTAAGCTTTATCTTATGGTGCCTTGATTTTCAGGTTCACATCAATTAGCAAATTATCTAATGCTAATGGGCTGGAGATGTACACAATAACTCTAAGAGTCTATGTGGAGATTAAATATTTACTATAAATGTTTCTTAATAGAAAGAAAAAACCCTATTCCAGACCCTATCACCTCCTGAACAACCTCACCATGGCTTATTATGTTATGCGGGCTTTTGTGGTAATGGAAGAGCCATAAACTACTGTAAAAAAATAGGCAGAAAAAAACCATCTTTAAATTTTGTCAAAATTTGCTCTAAACCTGGCTTGAAATTTTGCATTGCACGATATCAATAAATCTGTGGCTGCAAGATACAATTCTTTATTTGTTTGTCTTTTTGTTTAAGTTCCTACAGTGCAGACTGACTTTTGTTCTTATTTCAGTAACCTTAGATTCCATAGCAGTTACACCTATAATGGGAAAAAAGGGGAAAGATGAAGGGAAGAGATCCTGAAAATAGTAACTTTATTTACCTCTAAGATTAACTTGGTTGTTCTCTAACTCCAGACCCGGCTCTGTCACTATAGACAAAGAAAATTCTGTAATTTGATTTTCACAGAACATTGGAAAGAAAGACACGTATGCAAGTGATAGTATGTAATTCCTACTGTTACACAAATATCAGTTCCTCACATTTTCTTTCACCCCTCATGCAGGTATAATATTTAATTTTATCTGTATCAAAGGAGATATACTTTCTCAATCTTCCACAATAACTGCTAAGTCATTCCTTTTTTTTTTCTTTACATTTAATTACTGCCTCTTTGATTCAAAATTTGCCTCAAGTTACAGTGTACTGAGTCACTTTGAAATGACTCAAAGATCTTTCTGAAAAAGTACTGATGCTGCCAGACTGTCTGTGCTCAAGGTTACTGGATTTCCATTTGAAAGGCTCCAGTGGTCACTAAAAATTGCCTTATGACAGGAACCATATGTGTTGGCTGTCCAGAAGCAAAGATGGAAAGTGCCTGGCTGTTTCTGTAATCTTTTGACTCCTGATGATACTCTTAACCTCACATCCTTACAACCTTGGACTACAAGTCCATTGGGGACTGAGTGCCTGGTATTCTGACATGCTGAATTATACATTTCAGGTTACAAATTTCTCAATGAGTTACTTCAAGAAGTTACATTTAAAAAAAAAATGTTTGTATCCACATGAGACTAATGGGTTAACTTTGAAAGTTTTATAAAAATAAATGTTTTAATTAAGAAATTTAAAGAAATATGTTGTCAAGAAAACAAACAAAAATAAACAAGTAAACAAAAACAACTTAAAAAATCCAAAGCTTATAAAGTACCATCAATTTAAGGTCACAATATTTTGGGGATTCATAAAGGATTTGGTTTGCCTTCCAGAGAAAAGATGATCTGCTGTTCCCCTATTTATTTAAACCTCCATGTTCCCTGTATGTGTGTACATACATGATGTGTCTGTTTATTTTAAATATAATATAAAATGAATAGTTTTTACTTTGTTTTTTTTTTTTTTTTTTACTTTGAAACATAAGCATAAAGATTAATCCCTATGGAAAGGATGGGTTAAACTAAACTGTGCAACTCTTTGTTTTAATTTCAAGAATTATATTAAAAATATTAATCTTGTCAAAGTATTTATTCCCTCAAACATTTACTTTTTCTCCTCTGAGTAACACCTATGTTAGATGCTTTCACATATATTTTTGCCTTTATACTCCTTAACATCCCTTGAAATATTAACCAACACAGTAGAAATGCAAAAACAGGGTTAGAAAACTGAAGTAACTTGCCCAGGGCTATATCAGTAATAAATGGCAGTGTTTTCTAATTCCAACCTTCATGATCATTCTAATTCACATTATTCCATGAATTTACTTGGCGTATGTTTTTTTAATCTATGGATATAATTAAAGGTTAAAATCTCTTGACTACTAAGCCAAGGACAAGAAAATGCTTATATAAAAATCAATGGGTAGGTCTGAGAGGGGGAATTAACTCAATATTTCTTTTTGTTAATTAAAGTAAAACAGAGGACAATAAAATTGAGCACTCAATGGTGCTAACTCTTTCTTACCTTTAATCTTTGGGAGCTGATGGGACACATGACTTTTTGGCTGAGGTAATTATAACTGATTGACATGCTTTATCCTTGACTGTTGAACAACGTACGGACAAAGTCAATCATTGATTAGCTGTCACCTCATCTCCTTGTCCTATGAAAGATGGAATCATGTTAGCATTACAAATGAGTTAATGCTAGCCAAAGTAATCACATAATAAAAGGGATTTTTAACAAATATACTAAATGAAAAAGCATTAATAATTAAGTAAATCAGTCCATTAATAACAAGGAGAAAAATTGTAATTAAATTATTACGTTTAAACAAGCAACCTCAAGAGGACAAATAATGAATATGGGCTCATAGAAATTCAAGGATGACTGAGTAAATTAAATCATATCCTTATTAAATCATAGAACAAATGTCTGTGAATGGAAAGTAAAGACTTTCCCATTGATTTAATATGCTATTAAAGGTTAATTGCATATTTGCAAATGGAAAATACATTTTACGTATTGTTAGAATAATTTGCTTCTTAGAAAAGAAATGTAAGCAATAATTATATAGTACATAAATGATCATGCATTTTGCATATGTCAGTGACTACAAATTTGTTCTTGATTCACAGCCATTGTCCTTGTCAATATACTATAGTGACGTTATTTCATTAATTAATATATAACAATGAAAAAAAATTACTTTAAAAAATGCCATTGACTATTTAAAATCTTTTCCTTTCTGGGTTATATTTCATTTGGTTTTGGACATTTTCAAAATATTTTCTAAAAAAAAAAAGATAAAAACATGGTGCTTGCCAGAATTCTTGTATGTGAAACTGATAGTATACCATTAATCATGGTTTAGGTCACATTTATTACAATAGCTTGTTTACAAGATTCTTCTCTCACTTCTTCATGAGGTCTTATTTAAGAATGAACACCCATTCCTGATTTGTCCATTCCATTATATTTTAACTAAATTTGCCAAAATATGAAGGGAATGAGAAATCACGTACAGATAATTTATTAGGGAAATATTCCATAAGGAGACTAGTAAAGAACAAGGATCCAGAGTCCCATATGATGTCCTGGAGTGATGAGGATGCAGCTCTGGAGCATGAACTACATCTCAAACTTAGGCCTGTTTTGAGACAAGACAGCTGGGCTTTCATAGCCGATCAGTAATTGGGTATGAGCTGATACAGTGAAATTTTAACTCCCAGGCAATTTCATTTCTCTGTGCATATAAGGCAGTCTTCAAGAGAATATTGTGGCTATGAGTTGGATGATAACCACAGCAAAAATGGATCCGCACACGGAAACTGTGGGAATGCTCTGAGGGGATCTGGGTGGAGTGTCAATACTATCCTCCAAATGTGATATCTCCCAAGTTTCAGAATAACGCATAATTTTTTGCCATATGTCCTAAAACCAAAGGCAGCTTTATCAATAATGATGAAAATATGATCAGCTTTCTGGAACTCAGTCTCTGATGTAATCGAATAGAAAGCACCTAGATAAACCTTGTAATTTTTATTCTGTTATGTTGAGACTATTATTTCAGGTTCAATTAAAGATGCTAAACAAAATAATTAGGCAATGATAGATAGATAAATAGATGGATGGTACATTTTTGTACATAGGTAAATGTGTATTTATTATAAGGATTGGATCTTACGCTATTGTGGGAGTTGTTAAACTGTTAAGCTGCTACTTTTGCATTTGGTGTTAGGCCTGAGTCAGCAGGGCAGATACTAGGGAACAAAAGATTGGGAGATGGGGAAGCAAAATTGGAACAAGGAGTGAGCTGGGACCCATCTGGCCACTCACTGCCTCCAAGACTCTGACTTCAATGATGTATGCTACCTACAGGAGAGCCTGGCACCATTTGTCATGAACCTAAACATGCATCTGTCCCAGGAATGGCAGAAGATAATGGAAAATTTCCAGGGGGAGCTAAAGGAGCTGTGAGTCCGGCTGCTGCCCACGACAGTAAGATAACCCAGAAAATAAGGAAGGACAAATGTGAACTGCACTGAACTTTTTGGTGTAAAAGAATATTTTTGATGTTTCAGTGTCACATTGGAAAGCTTACACAAATCATCTGGCCACTGCTCACACTGGTTTTGAATTCTAGGAAATGTAGTTCCAGCACAGGAAAATTATCACAATACAAATCCACAACTACCATTCTAAATTATACCAATCTGAGTTTTAGAAAGAGAATAATTTTCCAGTTAATATTTTATATTTTGAATGTAGTTTCTCAAATTCTACCATTAAAGAGAAAAACCTTAATACAACTTAAGGTTGAAATCATTAAAGAAAAATGAATGCACATTAACTAGCATAGGAAAAGAAGTAGGGGGAGCCGGATCCTGGGAGCGGCGGGTGAGGTGTCACATCTGAGAAACTATTGCCAGATTCAAGGTCACGAAAATTTACACATTGAACGGAATCATTCCCAAATGCCTGGAAGTTCTTCATTGGATTACTGTGTTTTAAACAGAGTTTTGTGACCAGCCTTTCATCTTCAGCCGGAAAGAAAGATGTGGAAAGCTTCGGCAGGCCACGCCGTGTCCATCACCCCGGATGATGGGGGAGCTGACGACTGGGAAACTGACCCCGATTTTGTGAATGATGTCAGTGAAAAAGAACAAAGATGGGGCGCCAAAACTGTGCAGGGGTCCGGGCACCAGGAGCACATCAACATACACAAGCTGAGAGAGAATGTTTTTCAAGAACACCAGACCCTTAAGGAGAAGGAGCTGGAAACAGGACCAAAAGCCTCCCATGGCTATGGAGGGAAATTTGGCGTGGAACAAGACAGAATGGATAAATCAGCTGTCGGCCATGAATATCAGTCAAAACTTTCCAAGCACTGCTCGCAGGTTGACTCAGTCCGGGGTTTTGGAGGCAAGTTTGGGGTCCAGATGGACAGAGTTGATCAGTCTGCTGTGGGCTTTGAGTACCAAGGCAAGACCGAGAAGCACGCCTCCCAGAAAGACTACTCGAGTGGTTTCGGCGGCAAGTACGGTGTGCAGGCTGACCGCGTGGACAAGAGCGCCGTGGGCTTCGACTACCAGGGCAAGACAGAGAAGCACGAGTCACAGAGAGATTACTCCAGAGGCTTTGGTGGCAAGTATGGCATTGACAAAGACAAGGTGGACAAGAGCGCTGTGGGCTTCGACTACCAGGGCAAGACGGAGAAGCACGAGTCACAGAGAGACTATGTGAAAGGGTTTGGAGGAAAATTTGGTGTGCAGACAGACAGACAAGACAAATGTGCCCTTGGCTGGGATCACCAGGAGAAATTGCAGCTGCATGAATCCCAAAAAGACTATTCCAAAGGATTTGGTGGGAAATATGGCGTGCAGAAGGATCGGATGGATAAGAACGCTTCAACCTTTGAAGACGTTGCAAAGGTGTCCTCTGCTTACCAGAAGACGATCCCTGTCGAAGCCGTCACCAGCAAAACCAGTAACATCAGAGCCAACTTTGAAAACCTTGCCAAGGAGAAGGAGCAGGAGGACAGGCGGAAGGCGGAGGCGGAGCGAGCACAGAGGATGGCCAAGGAGAGGCAGGAGCAGGAGGAGGCCCGGAGGGAGCTGCAGGAGCAAGCCAGAGCCAAAAAGCAGACGCCCCCTGCGCCCCCAGCTCCGCAGCCAGCTGAGGAGGGGCCGCCCACCAGCCCTGTCTATGAGGACGCGGCTTCATTCAAGGCAGAGCCAAGCTACAGTAGCCCCGAGGGCGGGAGTGAGCCGGAGCCTGTGTACAGCAAGGAGGGCGCCGACTACCAGCAGGCCAGCAGCCTGCAGGGCCCGGCCTACGCCCCGGAGGCTGTCTATGAAACCACGGAGGCCCCCGGCCACTACCAAGCAGAGGAAAACGCCTATGACGAATATGAAAATGACTTGGGGATTACGGCCATTGCCCTCTATGACTATCAGGCTGCGGGAGATGACGAAATCTCTTTTGACCCTGACGACATCATCACCAACATCGAGATGATCGATGACGGCTGGTGGCATGGGGTGTGCAAGGGCCGCTACGGGCTCTTCCCTGCCAACTACGTGGAACTGCGGCAGTAGGTGCCCACCATGCTGCAGGTCATGCCTCCGCCTGTCCTCCTTTCATCTTTGAGGGTGGGGTGGGGAATATACATACTGCTTTTATATTTCATACTTTTGCTGATGCTTTCGACAATGTTTACACCACAGAATTTGCTAATATATTGTATAATGTTCCTGGGAGGACTTTGGTAATTGTTTTCATGCATTTAAGGTGTTTTCCTTCTTTGCCAAATAGACTGTCAAGTGTAGCCACTTCAAGGACCTTTAGTTCTCTTGAGGTCAGTAGTGTGTGTTGTCCCTGTGCCCATCTCGAGCAGGCAGGGTCCTGAAGGACAAACCCAAGGTCTTTCATGCTGATATCTGGCTCGATGGCGGGTCCTGGGTGAGGGTGTCTCTGGGAGTCTCAGTGTTTGGAAGAAGAGGGAAAGTCCTGATGGAAAGTCACAATGGAGGCAAACGGCTAGAAAGCACAGCAGCTTCAGCATTGGGTGGAGAACCCCACACCTGTCATCTGTGACATCCCCAGGTGCTCAGAGACTTGAAGCAAAGAGCCGGTCTTTCTCCTGGGCCGCCTTCTTGGCTCGTCCTGTCTCTACACCTTCCCTGATGCCTTGTCTCAGGAGGGTGGCTGAGCCTCTACTCCTGCCCCCGCCATGGAGTCCTTCGAATGGTCCCTTCTCTCGCTTGCCTCCAGATCTGGACCCACAGTGCAAGGCTCTGGGGCTTACCGGGAAGGTGGCGGCTAGTGCTGGGCTCAGCCTATTGGCACTAGGCCTGCGTCTTGACCACCGCTCAGTCTCCTGGACGTGGTGTAGCTGGGGATGTGGTGTGTATGTCTGTTGTGACAAAATGGTCCCCCAGTTGTGGGAAGGCAGGGACTATTGTGAACTGCCAGAAACATTCTTCCCATCCAGGGAGTCGTGCTGTTTTTGCCAAAATATGATGTTCAATTACAGTAAAATTTGATCGCTTGACTTGGCTAAAAATGAGTGTTCCTGCCCCAGATGCCCTGGGGCAGCCCTTGGACACTGCTGGCCCCTCACTGCATGGAAAAACCCACCTCCCCCGAGAAACCAGGAGGCTGGACCAGTCTAATCACGCACACAGTCGGGTGGACAGTGTCTCTTTCCAAAAGCTCACGTGGACATGTCTCAGGTGTTTGGGGCACTGGATGATTGTAAGGCACGTGCTTTCTTTCCTGAAGTGCATTTCTGCATAATCCTTCTTTACCACAACTAGGTTGGGTTTTATATGCAACTTGCTGTATCTGAATTTCTGTAGCACACCTCATAGATATGGTTTTTTAAAATTAAATACTCAGAATAAACTTTTTTTGATCCAAAAAAAAAAAAAAAAAGGAAAAGAAGTAGGGACGTTGAAAGTGAAGATCAGGTATGCTCCAGAGGTATGACATATTATAATGCAATACTTGAAAGTCATATTTTCAAAGTCATTATCTTCCTTTACCTTTGAGCAATTAATTCACTTGCCATTTCTCTATTCTTACTTATATATTTTTTCCATTTTCTTTTGTTGTTGTCTTGAGTGTATCTATGCTTGCAGAATTAATGAGAAAAAAGAAACTTTAAAAAGCAGAAACATTAGTGCTTTTGCCATCAGAAATAGGTTAATTCAAGTTTCCATTATCAATTAATAAAGCTTTCTTCAATGGTGTATAGTGCTGACATAAGGCAGTTTTTACCAGAAAACTGAAGTATTTCCCCTACTTGGTAGAAAAAACAAACAAACAAACAAACAAAAAACTCTTGGAAGTGCAAAGCTTCTGATGATTTGCCATCATTTATAATAGCTAATTTAGCAACATTTTCATAAGACTTGAACATTCATGTGTGTGTGTGCATTGAACATTTGTGCCTCATGAGAGTGCCTCTTGGCTGCTACAGTGTTTTCAGATGAAAAATGGGAGTGGGAACTATTTATATGATTTACTTTAGAAAATTAAAATTGAAATAACAGATTAAGGGAAATACTTGTAAGTTTAGATATTTCACATGATACATTATAATAACACGTACATTACTGTTGAACTTTCATGAAGTACATTTAAGACAGTGAACAAAATTAAAAATTAGATAAAAATACACTTAATTTCCTATTGCACTTATATAAATAAAGAACATTCAAATTAATTTTGATGAATATTGCATTTTTTTAAGGAAAATGAGAGCATTTTTAAAGAAAATCTTAGATTCCTGGCATCATATAGATAATTCACAACTTCTTTTTCATGGAATATATCAAAGCTATTGTTACTGATTTTTGATAGTTATGAAAGAAGATATCTCTAAGGCCTAAGGATTTCTTTCTAATTAGTACACTGGTTCCCATAAGAATGGTTTCATGCTTTTGCCAGTAATTAAGCAGACATAAATTTCAAGATGTATTGAAAGGAGCTCCTAGTGGATAATTAAGATTTATTTTTTTTGAATTCTGGAAACACACAAAGCTCAAGCTATACATCTATTTTATATAATTAATGCAAGAATAAAATGTTAAAAAATTCTGATACAATGTATAAAATGCTATCTAATTATCTATTAGACCTTGTGATTTTCTACATATAGCTATTTAACAGTAAACAAGTTGTATAACTCAGACATGTTAGATAGTTAAGTTGTACCCAGAAAACGGTAAAATTTATTCACCATTTTTTATATATATATATATATATATACACACACACACATATATATGGACATTATAGATATATATGAACATTTTCAAAGGCTTTCTCCCGCGTATTTAAAGAAGCAAGAGAGAACTGGCTTTTCGTCGTGAGTTAATAGACATAGGGAAGTAATATATATACACATTTTAATTTTTCTTTAGTTTATTTATTATTATTATTATCATTTTTTACATTCTAAGATGTTGCAGTGTAGTTGGGGGAGGGGGGAGGGAAGGGAAAAGGAGGATAGGGTGGGATGAAGAGGAAGGGAGGGGCATGGTCAAGGCCCATGGCACCACCCTCATTCTGACAGGGTACCCCAGGGGGCTCCCAGTGGTGGCTCGGTCTTGGTTTGGCTGGATGTGGACTTTGGTGGGGGCATGACTGAGGCCCTTGGCCCCCCACTACCCTGGCTCAGGAGACCGGGTAGCTTCCAGTGGTGGCCTGGTAGTTGTTGCTGGACTAGATCCAGTTCTTAGCGAGGTGGCTGAGGCCCTTGGCTCCCCACCACCCTGGCTCCCCACCACCCTGGCTCAGGGGCCTAGGGTGATTCCAGTCATGGCTCAGTCGTTGTTGCTGGGCTTGATGCAGACATCAGGGAGGTGTGGTTGAGGGCTTTGGAATCCCTCCTGCCCTAGCTAGGGAGCCTAGGACACTTCTAGCAGTGGCCTGGTGGTTGTCGCTGGGCTGGAATGTGAACATTGGGTGTGTGTGGCTGAGGCCCTCAGCCCCGCACCGCCAGAGCTTGGGGGCCTGAGGCGATTCTGGCGGTGGTTCAGTGGTTGTCTCTGGGCTCAGTGCAGACATGAGGGGGCATGGCTGAGGTCCTTGGCGCCCCATGGCCCCAGCTTGGGAGCCTGTGGGGCTTCTGTTCCTTCTAGGTTTTATAGGTGTTCATTGGTGGTGTTAGACCTTTATTGGTTAATATCAGAACTTTGTCTCTGATCTGTGGGGTTTTTTGTTTTTTTGTTCAGTTCTGTGTTGGATTAATTGCTATTCCCACCACTTAAACTCTGCACTGGAACTAATTCATGTTCCTTTGCTTACTTCTAAAACAGGGGAACTTCCTGTGGGAACCAGCACTTGAGCCCTGTGGTTGAGCTAAATTTCTGCTTTGCTCCTGATTCTCTGGGGGAAGGCTTTTCCTTCAGCCCCTGTTTTAACTGCTGACCTTGTAAGTGCTTCTGGGTCTTGCAAGGTCTGATACATCTGGGTTGTGCAGAAACTCGGGTCTGGGCCTGAGTCCTTTCAGCAAACTGTACCCCTGCAGTTCTACATTCATGACCAGTCTCTACTGAGTGGGCCTGTGCTGATTAGAGGGCAGATCAGCTGTCCTTGCTGTGCCCCAGTGTTCCCCCAGTGGGCCCATTTCTCCCACTGCTGGCACTCCAAACACTTCCGATGGGACAGGCCACGTGCTGATCCCTTGCAATGACTCACTGGCCTCTGAGTGGCTTCTTTTTTCTGTTGTCTGTGGCCCCTCATTCCTATGTGGGTCCGTGGGAACCCTGGTTTTGGTCTTGCTGATCTGGGGGCCACCAAGTCCCTCTTCTCCCCTGCAGGCTCCAAGCAACTTCATAAAAAGGGCACAGCAGCAGGTTTTGCCAGCTCCTGTTCCATGTGCTCACCAGGGCCAGCCTTGAAGTGGTCGATGCCCAAAATTGTTGGAGCGGTCCTTTCTTTTTCTCATCGTGACTTCTCCTGCCTTCATGAACTCTGTACATTTCTCTTCCTCTTCCCCTGATCTCTAGTGTCCCCAGCTTGGCAGTTTGTTGCTTTTTAATAGTTGTAAATTGATTGATTGTGGGAGAGGGTGACACTGGGTTCCATCTATTCCACCATCTTTATCGAGGGTCCTATATACACATATTTAAATAGGGAAAATATGAGACGCAATGTATCTCATAAATTAAAACAAAACAAAAAACAAAATCAATAACATTCCTCACTATTTCAATATGTAATATATTTTGCTAGAACCCTACACACTCAGATGTTATCAAATAATTCTTTTAGTTTTTGCAATATCAATACATCTCAAAATACAAAACTAGGTATTATCATGATTTCTGATCTGCTCAACACCTAATGGTCTGTCCATGGGCTGCTCCATTATACCTACTGTGGCTCAGACTTCTCTGATGTCAAACAAGCAGTCTGAAATAGATGGTACCTTCTGTCCATAATCTATGGCACATTATACAGAGCAATTTTTAGAATGAGGAACACGGGTTCTTGGTGATTCTGAAATAGGTTCAATATGGCAAATAATTTAAACTTCTATGAGACTTGATTCATAAAGCTTAAAATGGGAATAATAAAGGAGAGAACAAAATAAAACATGTTGAATTTATTTTTAATGAATTGCCTTATTTGATCCTCAAAGAAACCTTAAAATGGAAATATTGTTATCATAATTTTGAAACTGAGTTTTTTTTTTTTTTTTGTCTTTTTGTGACCAGTAAGGGGATCGCAACCCTTGGCTTGGTGTCGCTCGCACCACACTCAGCCAGTGAGCGCACCGGCCATCCCTATATAGGATCCAAACCCGCGGAGGGAGAACCGCTGCACTGCCAAGCGCCGCACTCTCCCGACGCCACCGGCCGGCCCGAAACTGAGATTTAAAGATAGTATTTAGGGCCAAGCCCGTGGCGCACTCGGGAGAGTGCGGCGCTGGGAGCACGGCGACGCTCCCGCCGCGGGTTCGGATCCTATATAGGAATGACCGGTGCACTCACTGGCTGAGTGCCCGTCACTAAAACGACAAAAAAAATAATAATAATAATAATAATAATAAAGATAGTATTTAATTTGTCAATTTGCTACAAATCGTAATAATAAATTAACCTTCTCTCTGGCTCCAAACTAATTCTTTCACCAATACACTAGATCCCTTAATTACCTAACAGGATTAAATGAAGTAAAAGTACATTCAAATGGTAATCAACTATTCACACACTAGAAAGATGATTTATGCATGCAAAGTTGAATTCCTGCTACTTAGTTTATATACACTGATGCAGTGTTTTCAACTTCCAGCTTTCTGATAAAAATATGTCAAGTTTCCTAAATAATTTTTAAAAAGCATAATATATCAAGATTTGCATGCCATCAATACATTACACATGTTAAAGTAATACACTTAAAACAATCGACCACACGAGGGTTTCTAAACATCTTTCTACTTAAAAAGTTTGTATGAAATTGTACCTCACAAGTGAACTACAAGATGTGGTAATTTAAAAGTGAAAACATTGATCATAGAAGGGCCTGTGTAAGAAGTCCAAATGCTTCAATATGGAATTATTCTTCAGAAATTTGAAATTGTGTTCGCATGACATGCTTTGTAAATGTCATATACTGTTAGAGATGTGGCAGCGAGTAAAATGATCAAGTAATATAAATGAAAAATATCAGCCTCAAATCAGCAGTAGTAAGTAACCAGTCTGGAACGCCAGATGGAGAATTAACTGCAATTCAATTATCTATATTAAAATGACTCCTAGGTGCAATTGAAAAAGATACAACATAAAAAAAGAGAGAAATTGACCATATGTAGCTGGTAAAAAAAGATTTGTCAATGCAAAATGAATTATTGTTATACATAAGGCATTTGTTTTGTCAGGGGATATATTTATGAGTATGATTCTAGTCACATTGTGTTGTACTGTGAAGAGCACATGTATTGTTTTGGTGAATTTGTGATTTGTTTTTTCCTAATTCAAACAGATTTCAAACAAGAAAAAGATACTTTTGGGCAAAACAAATTTTGTTTTCATACATATTGCACTTGAATTTTGTAGTGATTAATAGAGTTCACAGAAAAAGAAATGTAAAATATATAAATATGTCAAAGAACTTTTGGAATCACAGTAATCAGAAAATTCAGGTTGAAGCCGCAATGAGATGCTTTTATTGCCTGTCAGATAGAAAAAGAATTAATGAATTGATAATGTCCAATTGCAGTGTGGAGTGTAGGAAAACTGGTACTGGTACAATCATATAAAATCAATGGAAGTATGATTGTAACAGCATATCAGAGGGCCGGTTGGAAGTTTTGATCATCTTAATGTGTTAATTTTCTTTGTGTCAGCAATCCCAATTCTGGAAAGCTATCAAAAGCATGCTTAATTGCCTCTGGTGATATATGCTGCGAGGTGGTCATTGTGACATTACTTATAGAGGATAAAGAATAGAAAAATCTGGGTTATCTCCTGGCAGTGGTAAATGTTTTAACATGAAAACTAACAGAAAATAGCATTTCAGGGGAGGATTATCTATCTATCATCTAGCTGTAGACACATACATATCAAAGACGTTATTATAGCCGCTATCACCTAAAATTTGCAATATTTCTGTTTTGTAATGTGTTGAGAATATTTAATAGTTTCGCTGTCAACTCTTAAATAATCTGTATAATTATGCATGTAGAAGACATAGGAATAAAAGAGAAAGTTACAATGTACACAAACAAATGTAACTGACATTTAATTCACTGTTATGATCATCAGGGCATTTATTTGTAAATTAAATTAAATTTTAGGTTATTTACATGCATTTTTTTCTTTCTATTCCAGTTTTTAATTTTTTATTTTTAAATAAAAAACATATATATTTAGGTTGTATATCATCATGTTTATATATATATATATATATATATATATATATATACACATACATACACACGCGCACACACAGGGAAATGATTACTACAGTCAAGGTAATTAACAGATCCATCTCATCTTCCTCACATGCTTCAGATGAGAGCACTTAACATCTATTGTTTTTGCAAGTTTTGAGTATACAACATCACTAACTATAGTCACCGTGCTGTACATTAGATCTCTACACTTATTTATTATACATAACTACAACTCTGTACCCTTCGACTACCATCTCCTTCTTCCCCGACCTCCCCACCCCAGTAACCACTATTCTGCTCTCTGCTTCTGTGTTTGACATTTTTAGATTCCACATAAAAGCGAGGTCACGTGCATGTATACTCAAAAACATGAACATAACATGTATACATTAATAAATACCTAGGGAACTTTCTTCTAAAACATTTCATTGGCATTTTCCGTTTCATTGAACACTATACAAAATATTACTTTTAATAATAAATACTAATAATATCTGAATATGTACCTATTGTTGGATATTTTTCCTTTCTTGCTTAAAGATATAAAAGTTAACATAGGGACAATGGTGTACAAATATATATATGTGTGTGTGTGTGTATGTATATGTGTGTGTGTGTGTTTATATATACGTGTATATATAAACACACATGTGTGTTTATATATACACGTATATATTGATAGAGTTTGGATGTTTTGTCCCTGCTCAAACTCATGTGGAAATTTGATCCCCAATGTGGCAGTGTTGGAATTTTTTTTTTTTTTTTTAAATTCACGTAATTATTTAATGACACAGAAAAATAATGTCATGAAACAAGCTGGTTACAATTAGTAGATAGAAGATGACTCCATTTTTGATTAAAAAAACATTAAAAAGTATGAGCATGCATAAGAAAAATTAGAAGGTTATATACCAAAATATTAACAGTATGTACTCCAGTTCAGTGATTAAATATTCTTTGCTTTTGTGTATTTTTTGAAACATGATTATTTCTGAAACAACAACAAACAAAAAACAAGGTACTGGAAGGAACAGTTATTAAATACCAGGAGTTAGAAACCCAAGAAGCCAAGCTAGGAACCCAGCAGTTAAGGTATGAAACCCAGCACAAGTCCAGCAAGGGTGACAGTGGTCAAGCCCAGAGGTGGAACATTGTTCTTTTCTTTTCCTACTGGAATGCTGTTTATCGGACAGTTTCCTCTACATTTGATGTTCTCAGCATACTTACATTTTATGGCTACAAATATTAACTGGCACAACAACAAAATGATGCTAGCAACTTTGGTTTTGAATTGGTACAAAATGTAACTATTTCTAGTTGTTCACTATGCAAAACACTAGAAATCAAGTGTACCTACAACAAAAAACCCACCCTACTAAATAACTAACTTTCCTATTATTTTTCTGACCTCTGTTTGTTTTCAATTTTCACTGAAAATCTATTTTTTGTTTCATTGATCTGGAAGAGAGAAATTTTTTTTTTTTTTTACAAAGAAACTAACATTAATGTACACTGAGCACTGTCTGATGTTTTGGCCTTTAAGTCTACTTGACAGTTGGCCTTGTCTTCTAAGTACTCTGCAGAATGGGAAGGGCTCACCCAAACCCAAACCACCTTGAAATAAACAAATCTGAATGAGTATCACCGTTGTGTTTTTTTAAAATAGATGTTTGCTAAGTTACCAAATGGAGAATAGCAGAATATACCTAAATTGCTGTAAATGAGGCTCAAAAATTTCAATTGTGCACCCTCCTCCCTCCCATGTTAAGACTACTAGGGACACTTCCCTCGAATGACACATAACCCATATTTCTTGCTTCTTAAAAAAAAAGTAGTGATACCAACTTTATCCTAAGGTGCTGCTTCTTAGGTTTACCCAAAACTCTTTGCCCTTTTATCCTGCAGCATCTTCAGGAGGGGTCAATAGATAATATTAAGATCCAATAAACAACTAAAACCAAAAAATAAGCTGAGACTATTTTCTGCATTACCACCACCTGTCCAGTATACTCTATCACCTTTTATAGCAAGTTAGTACATCAATCCAGGCCACAAAAACCTTTACGCACCAGGAAAGAAAAGTACAAAAACAATTATATTAAAACAATGATACAAAAATTTTTTTTGAAGGGGAGGGGGAGAATATTTAAAATTAAAATACTGTATCATTACAACAAAGACCCAAATAATTCCCTGCTTTGTCCTTGGGTAACCAAGGAATATTAGTCTGTATTATATCCCCCAAATAAGACTTGCTGGAAGTAACAGTGCTCAGTTCTTGCAATCCAAGTCAATTTATACTTGTTAGAGCAGTCCAAATTATAAAGGCTACAAAAATTCCTTCGTCAGAACTAGAGAAAAGAAACCCACTTCAGGGCAAAGTTATCCAAGATGAAAGCGTGTGATTTCAGTGAGAGAACTGCCTCCTGTCAGATGATTTCTTACTGATGTTTTTAAAGATTTTGGACTTCTCAACTTTTTTGGTTTTCTGGTAGCCAAATCCACCACCACCTCCTCTCTTTTTACGCTTGTCTTCATTGCTGTTCACGTTCAGATCAACAAAAGGAGGCACCTTGAAACCGAATGACAGAGCAACTTGAGGCAAATTTAAGTTATTGACATTAAAGATCTGCTTCAGAGAATGGGAATCATACGCTCGAATGTACGACTTCTATGCTTCCTGCGCTGACTTATGAAGGAAGTAGTTCTTTTCAATCAATTTTTCAAGCTGAGATTGAATATCAGAAATTTTAGACCAAGAAAAGTCAAATTCATTTCATGGAACCTTGGATTGTTTCAAGTAACGAAGGAATCCCAATTCTTCTGGGCTCAAAATGAGCAAGGCATGCCCTCTTCCATTCAGGCCTCTGGCCGTTCTACCCACGCGACGAATATATTCCTTAGGGTCATCTGGAGGGTCATATTGAACAATCCAGTCAACTTCAGGAATATCCAGTCCTCTTGCTGCCACATCTGTACACAACAATATCCCCGAATCTGCATTGCAGAATTGGAAGAATGTGGTTGTACGCTTATTTTGCTTCTGCCTTCCATGAATGGCCAAAACAGGCAAATCAATGTAGTTCAGCAACTCGTAGTGGTATTTCACGGACTTACAAGATGAAAAAAAGACCATCAGTCTCTTCTTTCGGTTCTTCTTAAGGAATGTAAAGAGCAGAAGAAATCTCTTTTCTGAGGGACAAACAACATATCCCTGCTCAAGACCATCCACTGTTGCATTAGCTTTGTCATCATCAACGCCAACATACAATGGCTCCTTTTTCAGGGAAATCCTGGCCAGATCTTCAACTTTTCGAGTTTGTGTGGCAGAAAAGAGCATGGTCTGTCTGCATACTGGCAGAAGTTTAATGATCTGCTTTAATTCCTCTTCAAACCCAACATCCAAGATACGATCAGCCTCATCAATAACCAGACACTGTAGGTTTTTATACATAAACCCTGGGGTATTCTGCATATGGTCCAAGAGACGGCCTGGTGTGGCCACAATGATATTGATCCCATTAGCAAGTTTCTGTGCTTCAGCAGATCTGTTACTGCCGCCCATTATCAACCCATATGTGTGAACATGATGAGTCATTAGCTCCTTAAGAACCCCAAAAGTCTGCATGGCCAGTTCTCTAGTAGGTGAGAGAATAAGGACTCCTGTTCCATTTCTGGGCATGAACTTTAATTTAACAATAAGTTCAACAGCAGGGATGAGGAATGCCAGGGTTTTACCACTGCCTGTTTTTGCAGCTGCTAGAAGATCTCTGCCTTCCAAAAGTGGTCTGATACTTTTATGCTGAATTTCAGTCATGTTTGTAAAGCCCATTTCTTCTACAGCCTTCAGAGTGTTTTCATTGACAAGATTAGTTAGAGAAGCAAATGAAGTATCTTCAAAGGCTCCTGTCAGTCCCAGGGGCAGGCTGGGCACTTCACTGTCATCTTCCTCGTTATCTGGCTTCTCCACACTGTTTTCTGTCTCTTCGGGAACCTCAGCACTGCCTTCTTCACATTCTCCTTTGTTTTCAGTTTTTGCTTTTTTTGTATCAGGCCTAGCATCAGTCATCATTTTTCTCTTTTTCTTCTTCTTTTTCTTTTTTGATTCTGAATTGGGAGACTGTGTTGCTGTTTCTCCATTGGTTACTATGGTAGATTTCTGGAAGGATTTTTTAACTTTTACTTTTTCCACGGCTTCTTTAGACGTATCTCCATTTTGGGTTTCTGATGAGCCCACATTCATAGACTGTTTTAGTGATTTTTTAAGTTTTCCAACTCCCACTGTTTCTTCAGACACATCTCCATTTTGAGTTTCTGACAGGCTCACAGCTGAGGCCCCCTGTAGCGTCAGGTTTCGCTGCCGCAATTTGAGGTTCCGTTTCTCGATCTTCTTGCGCAGGAGTTTCATAGGCAGGTGAGACATGCTGTCGAAGAAAGGCCTTCACCGCTGCGCCACTGCACAGCTCCTGGACTCTCCGAGTTGACGTTGCTTCCTTTTCGTCCACACGTGCGCCGGCAGTGTTGGAATTTGATTGAGTCATGGGGGTGGATTCTTCATGAATGGATTAATGCTCTCCCTAGGAGCAGGGATTAAGGAGTGAGTCCTTGCTCTATTAGTTCCCACAAGATCTGGCTGTGTAAGAGACCCTGGCACTTCCCCCCTCTCTCTCTTGCTTCCTCTTGCCATGTGATCTGCCTGCACCTGCTGACTGCCCACTGCTTTCCACCATGAGTAGTAGCAGCAGCCTGAGGTCCTTGTCAGATGCAGCTGTCCAAGAATCATAAGCCAAATAAACCTCTTTTCTTTATAAATTACCCAGTCTCTGGTATTCTGCTATAGCAACACAAAACGGACTAATACATATATATATTGACAATATGTACAGGTGTACAATATGTACACATGTATATTTATGTTTAAATCTATATATATTTACAATATTCACAAATGGTATATTGTGGCGGCTGTTCATATTGAGCTTTGTGCTTTTTCCTTTTTTGATTTTGATGGGTAGAGAATAGAATCTATTTAATTTATGACTACCAGTGACAATAAAGCAAACTGGATTTCTCAAGGCCATCTTTATGTGTTTATGTATGTAATCATTAATTCATTGATTTATTTTTTAATTGGCAATGAACCCTTGCCTTTTTGCCCAGTTTTCAGGAACTGGGTATTTGTAAGTAAATTTATATTATAGTTATAAAATGTTAAAAAAAATTGCAGCCAGTGGGATGAAAATTTGAATTGTGTAAAATAATTTATATTTTGAGTGACTCATTACTATAGAGATTTTGTTTACTTTAGGTAAATGAACATAATTACATATACTCTGGGTATGCATTTATTTATCCCCAAACTTAAATGACTAATATCATAAACTAAGCACTGTGCATGACACAGAGAATTCAACAATGAACAAAATAAACAAATCTCCTTTCTCTCAGGGAGCTTACATTTTAACAGGAGGAACATAAACAAACTGTTAAAATACATAAAATTTTAAGTGGCCAAATGGCTATGGAGAAAAATAAGGCAAGATATAGGGCATTTTATATTGTCAGAAAAGCTACTGCTTAAGTGAGATTTGAATAAAATCCTGAAGCAGAGAGATGAAGGAGAGAGACACGTGGATGCCTGTGGGGAGAGCATTCCTAGCACAGGAAATCTCAAGCACAAATTCTAGGTGGGAGTACGTCTGGCATTTACCCTGGTCCACAGAGTGAGAGAAAGAGGATCTGTGTTCAGATAAAGTCAGACCATGTATGACCTTCCGGGCCATTAGAAATTTTCACATATATTCTGAATGGGGTATTCATTGGAGCCACTGGAGAGTTTCCAGTATAGAAGTGTCATAATCAACCTAATGGCTTTAAATGATTAATAGGATGCTTTGTGACAGAGAGATTAGTTAGCAGTAACTTACATGAGAAATGGTGATTGACACAGGGTTGCATTTATGGAGATAGTGAGAAATGTTTCAGAATTTATTTTGAAGGTGGAGCTAAAACATTTTCTGAAGTATTGAATGTGGGAATCTTGCAAGACTAAAAATTAACTACTATAGATCCCTGGAGAAAACTGGTGATTGTGCTGATTATCCATTTATTGCCTCCAGCTCTAAGTCCATCCTTTTTGAATGCTCTGTGAAAATGGATCTAGGTTCTTAAAATATTTTTTTTTCTTTGCCATCTGGCCCTAAAACTTTGACCTTAGAGGATGCTAGAGAGACTTTGTAGGAGGGAAAGATCTTGCTTTCTGGTTCTGGTTTTCAGCATGCATGGTTTTTCTCCAACACCAAATCCTGCAGCACACACAGCTTCTCCAGTGCTGGCTCTTTTATTGCAAGGCAGACAGCAGGACCAAGTGTTTAGCCACTTCCCCCTGCACCTGTTCTCATTCCATGGACTTCCCCGCTATGAGGTTTTATAGTAGAATGCCGCCAGAGAGACACTTTAGCATGAATGGATTTCCCCAGCACCCTAGACAGACTTCCAGCAAATGTCTGAAGTAGAATTCCAGCAAATTCTGCCAATGCAGCACCACAGGAATGTCATTGTCATCCAGTGAGCCAAGGCTGTGCCCTCCCGAACAAGATAAGGATCTCAGTCCGGGGTGTACAGTGAGGAAGGGTCTTTTGTGGCCCCCTATCTCAGCCCTAAGGGTATTGGCTGCTCCTTATAGCTATTATTCCTATATTCTGTAGAATTCTCTTTTACTTCTTAATAGTCAGTTCCTTCTTACTCCAATCCCCTGTTATAGTTAATATTTATCATGCTTAAATTTTTCACAGTTTAATTTATTGTGTGGTCTTTATCTCCTTGTTGAAGCCAAATTGATAAGCGAAGATTTTCTTGAATGGGAAAAGTGAACTCTTAATTGAAATGCCTGGAAGAAAGATTGGGAGATGAGGAATTGGGGAACTGAATATAAGTAAGTCTTCTGAGGAAAAGTGTTCTGCTGTAAAGGGGAGCAAAGAAATGGGGCATGAGACACAAGGGAATGATGGTTTAAATGACTGAATATTTTTTAAGATGGGAGAAGTGACAGCATTTAGCATAGTGCTCCAGTAAAGACTCTTAACCACTTCTTAAATAATTCAAATTTTTGCATTGGGATACTGATCTAGCAAGAAAAATAAAATTATATTTTTTAGAATTCAATGTGCATTCTCTACATGAATGTAATTAGAATATGCATCTATACATGTCAAAAAAAAAAGGATAAAATATTTAGGCAATTCTCCTGATAACTCATGCCAAAAATATCATGAATACATAGAGAATCTGTAAAAATAATTGAAGGGAGATGTAAGTTCCATAATCAGCGACATTCTGCCTTGGTAACTGCTGTAGACCTAAGGCCTAAATGAGGAAATATTCAGTATATGCTCGATGGATAAATAAAAAGAGGTATTGATCCTCATGTATCTGCACTTTCCTCAGCTTTCCAATTTACTTTTCATGCTTTAACAAAACATCTGAATTGTTTTAAACTTCAGTAAATAAAATAAATTAATATTTTGGTGTGTTTAAGCATTACTGTGAAACTTATTTTACTTTAAGTTTTACTGTCCAGTTTGTGAGGATCAAGATGTAAAATTGTAATTGAATATATATATTAACATATATGCTATTTAACTGCATCATATTCTGGCATGGAAAGATGGAAGAGAGAAGAATGTCTTTCATTAGTATAAATGATATATAAAAATAAAATGGCTTAACAAATAGAAATAATATATATACCAGTTATATTTGATGTATAAACATTTATTCATATACATATCCATGTATAGATTTAACAAATAGAGCATTTAAATTAAAATATGTAGAGAAATACTTTTATCATAATGAAACTAGGACTTTTCTCTACTTTGGATACATAAGAAAGTTTTACAATGATCACTAGTAGTTTAATAAACAGAACTTTGAGTTTTGTTCAAAGTGACCCTGTCAATGAAAAAAGGAAACACACCAAATGCTTTCCCTATGTCAGAATAACTGTAAGAGAGAAGTAAGCAATTCAATTTGGTTTTCTCCAACATGGAACCATTCTTGTGAAAGCCCCTAACAAACCTGTAGCTAATGTTAGGAAGCAGTATATTTCTGACCTTAGTGAAACAACTCAGCTAATTTTAGAAAAGAGTTACTAGAAATTACATCACATATATTATAATCTTCTTTACTAAAAACTGAGGGAATTACCTGCTCATTTGTAGCCATTTCATCAGGAGAATAGGTATTTCTGAAAGTACATCTATTAGAACAACATAATTTAGGAGCTTTAGGACTAGGAATTCTATTGTTCTCTTTTGTTGTCATTTTAAGTGTGAATATGCAGCTTTGGGGAGACTCCTAATGACGCAAATAGTGCCAAAGTCAGAATTTAACAAAGTTAATAATCATATATTAAAACTCAAAAACTGGCCAAAATAGAAGTGTTATTAATATAAATGTAAACAAATTAATAAGGATGTGATTTTGGGTTAATACAGTTATGTTTTACTATTGAAGCTCTCTCTGACAATTTAGTAGCAAATCAGACATTCTTGTCAGGCTGCACTAATATCTGTTTTCTGAAATTTTACTCACTGTAATTTAGGTTTAACAACTCATATTACAGTATAATACTTATCTCTTAGGAAGTCTTGAATGTCTCCAAATATCATATTCCATGAAGGAAAATTGCAGATCCTCATTTGCTAAACCCTATTATATATAAATATATAATCTGTAAAAGGGTGTGTATAAATTATGAGTACAGAAATACCTTTTTACATTTTACTACTTGTTTTTACAGATTTTCTTTAAAAGATCATATATTTATCTTGATGTTTAAGAGAAATATTCTAAATACAAATTTATCTTGCACATGCTATCCTTGTTTCTTATTTCATATCCACTAGCTTTTTTACTTCTGTCAAAACCTTTGCAATCATGATGGAGAGAACATTTACTTGGCACTGCTGATCCTTATACTACACTATAATATAATATTTTATCTTTTCCTTTTCTAACCAAGAGTCGTGAACAGGAGAAAAAACAAGAGAATGTGTGCCTGGGAAGCCCAGTGAAGAAAGGAGACTATTAAAGAATGCAGTATGATTATATATGAATATATATTTATAGGAGCCGACATGATTTATAGTGATAGCATTCATCCTTGTTTTTTTTTTTCTTTTTTTACTAACTTTATTCAATCGCAGGGGTACAGCAGTGAAAGAAGAGTAAAATTGGATTTAAGCAGGGTTGTTGTTTAACGTAGTAAGTATAACAATGAGAGAAAAACAGGAAGTTGAGAATGTAGGGAATGTAGGGAAAAGTGTGTTTATAATGATTAACCAAAAACTTTAAGTTGGTTGTGAGAGATAAACGACAAACAAAGGGATGAGAGACGGGAAAATGTTGTAGCATCATTAAAGTCGAGTTGGAGAAGTTGAATGAATAAGTTGGAAACTTGAGAGTGGTGGTCAAGGAGCAGAATGAATGAAGGTGAAACTTTGAAGAATTTATAGCTTGGGTAACAACATATTGGGTAAAACCAGGGAATAAGGGACTGAAGTAGGGTAAATAGATTGCTGGTAGTGAGTTGTTAAAGGAAACGAGAAACAGAATGTTGAAAAGATCATATTTGGGGAAGCCTATTGAAATAATAAAGGATTATGACATAGGAAGGCCTAAAGGAAATGAGACAACCAAATACTATAATTGTTCAGAAATGAGGTTGTTGAGAAATGATTGAGCTGTCAACAGACGACAGCAACAGTGAGGAGTGGGTAAAGTAACCTGAGATTTAAATGTGGCCCAGAAAGGATAATGAGGAACAAATACTACATCAACCATACCTCTAGAGCCAGTGATTCGTGTTGTGAGTTTTCCTCCATGCCTTGAGCAGGCTACGGGGGTGGCAAGCAACGTCTTTGGGGATGTGATGAATATCTCTTCATACAAAATAATGTGCAGAATATTCAGAAAAAGGTTGAGCTTAGAGGGGATTCAGTTGATTATGAAGCATGAATTTGCAGGTGTCACATTGGAAGGGCTAATAAGTTGGGAAGGGATGGGAAGAAAATCAAAGAGCCCTACATACATCAGACACTGAGGGGTGATTTAGAATTCTGGGGTGTATCATAGTAAATAATAAAAACAAGGAAAAGGGGGTACATTGAAACAGTCTTAGTACACTTCAGAGATGGAGCAGTGATGAGGCTATGATCAGTGGCTCATTCTAGGAAGAGGCTGTTTGGTTTGTCTGTGGAAGCCGCTTAATGCAGGTAACATGGGAGAATTTCCTGCACCTGGACCACCTCCTTAAGCCAGTCATTTGAGACAAGGACAGTCATTGGGACTCTCCTTTTGTTTTGATCTCAACAAATGTCCTTGCTTTCTTTTCTTTCTAACAATGATTCTACTTTATTGTAAAACTCTCTTTCCCCTTCACTGTGGATATTTATGAATGCTCACATTTTAACATTTTATTTTGTTCCCTTCTAATTTCTCTTTTGATAAAGTTTGCTATGCTTGCTTTTCCATTAAATAGTATTTTATTGATCTAATATGTTCCAAGCATTGAGCAAGTCATTAAGAAAGCAAAGGTCAATAAGACTCAGTGCCTGCCTGCAAGGACATTACTGTCTTAAGAAGTCCTCTTATTTCTACTTTGCTGAGAGTTTTTAAATCATAAAAAAATCAATGAAATCTTTGTTTTTTGGTTTAAAATTTATTTCATTTTAATTGACATGTAATTGTACGTATTTACAGGGTTTTGTTACATATATATGTTTAGATACATATATATCTGGTATAATGATGGGGTCAGGGTAGTTAATGTATCTATCACCTCATGCACTTTTCTTCTTTTTGGTGAAAACATTCAAAAGCCTCTCCTCTCTTCATTATGTAATACATGAAACTGTTAACCATAGGTAACTCCACTGTGCAACAGAACACCAGAAATTATTCCTCCTATCTAATTGTAATTTAGTACCTGTTGGCCAAACCCTCCCTCTTTTCCCTTCCTCCCTCTCCTCCCCAGTCTCTACTCTTCATCTTTATCATACCAACTTTTCCTTCTTTAGTTTCCACATGTGAGTGAGATCACGTGATATTTGTTTTTCTGTGCCTGGCTTACTTCATAATGACCTCCAAATCCATCCATGTTGCCACAAATGACAGTATTTCATGTTTTTGTTTTGTTTTGCTGTGCTTTTAATGGCTGAATAGTATTCCATTGTGTATATATACCACATTTTTTTTTATCCATTAATTCGTTGTTGGACACTTAGGTGGAGTCTGTATCTTGGCTATTGTAAACTGTGCTGCAATAAACATGGAAGTGCAGATCTCTGACATATTTCATTTCCTGTGGGTATATACCCAATTCTAGGATTACTAGACTCTATGGTAATTCTATTTTTAATTTTTGAGGAACCTCCATGTCTCGAGCCATCCTGCTATAGGGAACGGCATGGGAGCCTGACAAGGGACACCCCTTGTTCAGCTAGACTGTGGGGGGATCCCGGGTGTGTGGCACGGCTCTGTGGAATTTCCTCTCTGTTCGCCTTTTGTTACCTGACAAAGATTTCCAAAATTAAAAGGCCCAACTTTTTGGCTTGGCATGGCTTTGGGGAGTTCCAAGGGCCATGGAGTTTCTCAAAGGACATGTTAAATATGCATCAGAATTAATTGGTTTATTTAAAGGGCATTGTCAGTACTAAAGGTGTTTTTGATGCATGTTCCCAGTATGGGTTGGCTTGAACATGTTGTTTCCTTAGTAATAATAAGAATGATATAGTGTGTTTTTGTTAGTTTGAGTAGGATCATTTAGCTTTACACTTTGTCCCCTGTGCTGTTCCCGGAGTCTATTAGCAGGGAAATAAAAGGTTTCATTATAAAATAAATAAGTTAAATAGTAGAGAAACACAAACAAATTTTGATATTAATAGGTTTTGTTTAAATCAGTTAGTAACGCAAAATTTGTAACAATAACATAGAAATTTAATAAAATTTATAGTTAAATTTTATAATATTAATGTTATAAACATTGTGATTTTGATTATAAATTAAAATGATCAATATAAAGTATAAGCAATATTAAATTGTTAACCATAACTAATCAATGTTATTAAAATTAAGGGTAGTAAGTATAAGTAAGATTAAAAAGGGGTTAAATTATAAGCTAAGAAGGTTAAGGTTTATGATTCAGACAGAAAGCCTGATGTTTTAAAGCCAATCATGTGCTATTGTATAGTTTCTGGTCACAAGCCACAAGCTTTGAGGTGAACTACTGATGCATGAGTAGATGTTTTTGTCAGAGCATGAGTGCTTTGGAACATTTTGACCTTTCCTTTTCAATAGAAATGAAATAAAAAAATGTTTTGATTAAAGATAAATCATTATGTAGAGGATTAAGTAAAAATAAATAAAGAAAACAAGATTCATGTGGTCATTGTCCACACTTGCACTAGACATCTGCAGTCCGTGTCTTTCTTTTTTCACTGAATCCACACCACCTGTTCAGCTACGATGAATCCTGCGGAGCTGGTCTCCGGCACCTCCATACTGTTTTTCATAATGGCTGTACTAGTTTACATTCCCATCAGCACTGTGGAAGGGTTCCCCTTTTCCACATCCTCTCCGACACTTGTTTTCTCTTGTCTTTTTGGTAATAGCCATTCTAACTGGAGTGAGGTGGTATCTCATTGTTTTGATTTGCATTTCCCTGGTGATTGGTGGTGTTGAGCATTATTTCATATGCCTGGTGCACATCAAAGGAAACAGCAGAGTGAAGAGTCAACCGATGACAGAATGGGAGGAAATATTTGCAAGCTGCATATTTGACAAAGGGTTGATGTCAAGATTATATGAGAAACATAAACGGCTCAACAACAACAAAAGAACCCAAAAGCAATTGAGAAATGGGCAATGGGTCTCAAAAGGCATTTCTCAGAAAAAGACAGCTGAAGTTTTTATCACACGATTTTTTCTGCATCTACTGAAATAATGTCAGTTTTATTTTAATTTCTTTCATTCATGTGGTGAATTTCATGTTAAAACATGCCAGTTCTGGAACAAATCCATATGATAGACTCAGATGGAAGAATATTTTATTTAGGATTTTTTTCTTCTGACTTCAGACTGAGATTGTGCTGCAATGTTATGGTTTTGCATTATATTTGTTTTAGGAGTTAGTTTATGCTCATGTCTTGAAACTGGTTACGTTCCCAATTTTTTAATCTTTTTCTTATTTCTGGAAAATTGTGCTTACACTGGTATTATGTATATCTTAAATGTCTGGAGGATGGATTCCTTTCTCATATTTATGTACAAACTTTTCTTAATACTTTTTTAGTTGTGTTTCACAAGTTTTGGTATGTTGTGTTTTCATTTTTATTCCACAGTCATTTTAAAAAATTTCTCTTGTGATTTCTTCTTAGACCTATAAATTACTTAGGGCATTTCAAATATTTGAGAACTTTTCCAGGTGTTTTTCTGATATAGATATTAATTCAATTGCATTGTGCTCAGAGAACATACTTTGGATGATATGTATTCTTTTGTATTTGTGAAGAATCATTTTATGTCTCAGAATATTGTTTACCTTGGTGAATCATCGATGTGAAATTATAAACAATGCATAGTTTGCTGTTTTTATGTACACTGACTCATATGTCCATTAAGTCATATAGGTTGACAGTTATATCATTAAGTTATTCTCATTTTGTTCTTTGAATTTACTTTCCTGATTATTCCCATTTTTATTTCATATACATATGGTTTTTTATTACATTTTTATTTTTGATTTCTAAATTAGTTGCATAGTTTTCAGATAACTTACTCTGTACTATTGCAGTCTTTGAAATGCATTTAGACTCTATGGCACAACAGATGTTTTCTTATTGGTTAATAACCTGTGTATATTTGAAAAGACATAAAATGTACACATACACATACAAATGTATATTTCTGTTATTAGAATTCTTTAGAGAAACTGATAGGATATATATAGATAGATATGTGGAGTGTTAGAAATCCCGATTCTCATTGGATTTTTAGAATAGTGTTTTTAGGTAAATACATACATGTGGCAAAACTATTAAAATCATAGAAATAACACAATACTCTCCGAATCTTTAGTCCAGATTACATAAAATTATAAACAAAAATTTCATTCCCTTCCAGACAGCTAGAAGAAATTAATCTGGATTCTGGGATTAATTGAAAACGTAAGTAAAAATGAAATCAATGGACATTTATCTTTTGAGGGCCACACATAAGCAATCATAGTTTCTTCTTTCTTTTACAAAACCAAGTATCATGAATTAAAGAAGAAAATGATGAAGTGGTATTTAAATATTTCATTTTTATAAAAAATATTTTTTTTTCTGTGAATACATTCCCTTCCTTCCTGACAAACGTTGAGCCCAGATCAGTGGTGCACACAGGTGGAGTGACAGCCTAGAACACAGGAAAGCCTGACATTTGCATACGGCAGGTTGACTCTCTGACTCTTTTATTTAAGCAGCCGATCAGTACGGGATCGGAACCCTTGACTTTGGTGTCATAATACTGTGCTCTAACAACTGAGCTACCCAGCCAGCCCCTAGCAGCTTGACTCTTCCAGGACTTCTGGAAGAAGTTTTGAACTTCTCAAATTAGGAATGAATTAATCTAATTAATATCCCTGCTCGCTTAACATTTCTAATATTTCAGTGAGAAGATACTCTCCCGATGACACTGGTGGAAAAACAGACATGGAGAAGTGATCATTCACATGACACAATGACAGTCAATAAGGACGTCAGCCTAACAATGAGACAAACAACCTAATGACCCCTCAGCGTTTCCTAACTTAAAAGAACACCCAGAGAGAAACACAAAATTATAGACAGAAACCAATGACACTAACACACCATTTACTCCTTCACTGCTCATAATTATTCATTTTAAAATGATGAAACTCATTATTTATTGCAAAAAAAGTAAATCTTACAAATGAACATAAACTAAAAAAGCAAAATATCTACTCCTCCTTCATTCTAATCCATCCTGTGACCTTTTTTCAACAGTTTGGAGTATGTTCTTCTAGACCTTTCTGTGGATGTGTGTACATATTTAAACACACCTGCCATGTACATACGAGTCAGCATGGGTTTGTCACTGAACGGTGTGTTACAGACACTTCTCTGTGCACAGAACAGGAAAGGACGCTTGCAGGAGGAAAACCTGACTTCTCATCCTAGCTGTGCCACCTGTGGGAACTGCGGGAACCGGGACAGGTCTGCTAACTCCACTGACCCCTATCTGGAGAAGAGACATAAAAACACCTGCCTTCATCCACCTGACTGATTAGTTGTGATTGCAAATGACACAATGACAATAAGGACATTTTGAGGCACCTGGAGAGAGAGACAATTGTTAAGTCTGCAACTACCTGCCATAAGTCACAAAAGGAAGAGACTGAAAGAGGTAAAATGGTTTGGTGAAAATCAATCAGCACTCATGGAAATCAACTCAAAGAATTTGCTACCTATCATAGGAAAAATGACATAGAATACAAAGTGTGCTGCAACGCATAGGGCTCCAGGACCGCTGGAAGATGATAATCGCCGTGAACAAATGCTGAGTGCACATGTATGGCACCCACGCACGCACATATGCACACGTGTGGGCACACACATGCATACGCATGCACAGATCATGCACACATGTGGGCACATATGCACACACACCCTGAGGCATCCTCCCTGGGACAGATCAATGCAAAGACATCAAATTATACTATTAACTCCAAGAGGCTCTTCCAGTGTCTGGCCATAGGCCGGCCTTAGTGACTGGGGCAGAAGGGATGCACTCTTAGGGCCACGTGCCGCCCTTCCCCCGGCCCCACAAGCCGGGACCCAGCGTGGGTTCTAGAACCCCAGCTGGTGAAGGCTCCTTGGAAACGGTTGTCAGTGCTTTGTCAGTGCCATGGTGGCCGCGGCTTCTGCAGCACCTGATTCAGGCACAGAGAGCGGGACGCGGCTGGGCCAGGGGTCAGCCTCACCGTGAGGGGCGCCGGGGGTCCGCCGTGCCCGGACTGCGGCCAGGACCCTCGGGAGCAGCCCCTTTGCCCTCGCCCCGTCTGTGTGTTGGCGACACTTCATCGCCTCTCATCGACTCACCTATCACTTTTCCTACCCTCGTAGCCGTCCCCGGCTGTCCCGACCTGCTGGCTCTATTTCCATCGTGGAATTTGACTTTGGGCTGGAAACTGAGGTAAGTTAGGTTGACTGACCAACCATTGGAGAAACCTCTCCCAACCCTTCACGAGTCCCGTTCCTTTAGTGCTCACCAAATCCAGCCCAAGAATTCAGGGAGCCGTCAGTCCTTCCCAGGAGCTGACTGCACACATTCCTATAAGATGCCTGATGGGTTCTGTACCTGTCAGTGCTGCTGGCTCTGTGCTCCTTCTATGCTTTTCCTGAAAAGTGACTGGGTGGCGTGTGTGTTTGACTTGCTCTCCCCCCACCGGGAAATTGGAAACTTAGGTACCCGAAGCACACTTGTTCTCAACAACTAAAAAGTACAGCTTTGCGAACAAAATACTGCTGGGTTTGCTCTTTATGTGAGGGGCAGTCCTCTGGCCTTGACCCCTTCACAGGGTTATTGTCCCTGTGAGTATCTTCATGGTGTGTGTTCCTGCACTTAGTATTTGCCGGTGGATGCTTTCCCAACTTATTTGCATACAAAGTGTAACAGATCTGAGAATAAAGAGGCTGTGAACCTTTCATTTATTAGCTGCAGATGCTTATGAAATTGCAGATTTACGGGAACCTGTATTCTGCTCTTAATGATTCTAGTCTGGGTCTTTCATTTGCAGATGATGCGTGAGGTGATGCCAACCATCAGTGAAGCCGAAGGCTCCCCAGGAGGAAGTGGGAGCCATGCGTCCGGCTCCCCTTCACAGGCAGACGCAGATTCTCATTTTGAACAGTTGATGGTCTCCATGCTAGAAGAAAGGGACCGACTTCTTGACACTCTTAGAGAGACTCAAGAAACGCTGGCTTTAACCCAGGGGAAATTACACGATGTTGGTCATGAAAGAGATTCCTTGCAGAAACAGCTCAAAACTGCACTTCCACAGGAGTTTGCTGCACTTACGAAGGAACTGAATGTATGCAGGGAGGAGCTCCTTGAAAGACAAGAAGAAATTGCTGAACTGAAAGCAGAAAGGAACAACACCAGGCTGCTTTTAGAACATCTGGAATGCCTTGTCTCTAGGCATGAGAGGTCTCTCAGGATGACCGTGGTGAAGAGACAGGCACAGTCCCCAGCAGGTGTGTCCAGCGAAGTCGAAGTGCTCAAAGCACTGAAGTCGTTGTTTGAGCACCACAAAGCTCTGGATGAAAAGATGAGAGAGAGATTACGAGTAGCACTTGAAAGGTGTGGTTTGTTAGAACAAGAATTAGGTGCCACACACAAAGAGCTAATGGTTCTTAAAGAACAGAATAAGCAGAAAAAAACACTAACAGATGGAGCACTTGACATGAACCATGAACAAGAAAATACCCCAAGCACGAATGGAAAGAGATCTTCTGATGGTTCATTAAACCACGAGGAGGACCTGGCTAAAGCAATAGAGCTCCAGGAAGTCATAGACAAGCAATTGAGGGAGCAGAGCCAAATGAAAGAGCAACTGGCCGCCCTCTCCAGTCACGTGGCAGAGCTGGAGGAAGATCTCTACACGGCCAGGGAAGACTTGATCAAATCTGAGGAGATGAACTTGAAATTGCAAAGGGACATTCGTGAAGCCATGGCCCAAAACGAAAACATGGAAGAGAGAATCAGTCACGTGGCAGAGCTGGAGGAAGATCTCTTCACAGCCAGGGAAGACTTGATCAAATCTGAGGAGATGAACACAAAATTGCAACGGGACATGCGTGAAGCCATGGCCCTAATGGAAGACATGGCTGAGAGAATCAGTCACGTGGCAGAGCTGGAGGAAGATCTCTACACGGCCAGGGAAGACTTGATCCAATCTGAGGAGATGAACACGAAATTGCAACGGGACATTCGAGAAGCCATGGTCCAAAAGGAAGACATGGAAGAGAGAATCACTACTCTTGAAAAATGCTCCCTCGCTGCACAGCGTGAAGCCATGTCTGTGCATGACCTCAATGATAAACTTGAAAACGAAATTGCAAACAAAGATTCTATGCATCGCCAGACTGAGGATAAAAACCGCCAGTTACAGGAACGGCTGGAATTAGTGGAGCAAAAGCTGCAGCAGACCATGAGGAAAGCCGAGACACTCCCGGAGGTGGAGGCGGAGCTGGCGCAGAGGGTGGCAGCGCTCTCGAAGGCTGAAGAGAGACAGGGCAACACTGAAGAAAGGTTAAGACAGATGGAGGCGCAGCTGGAGGAAAAGAACCAAGAACTGCAGCGGGCAAGCCAGAGAGAAAAAATGAATGAAGTGCATAATAAATGTTTATCAGACACTGTTGACAAGCTTCTTTCAGAATCTAATGAGAGGCTCCAGCTTCATCTGAAAGAGAGAATGGCTGCTCTAGAAGAAAAGAATTCTCTGTTAGGAGAAGTTGAAAATGCAAAAAAGCAATTGGAATATACACAACATGATAAGGATCAGCTGGTCTTAATCATTGAAGCATTGAGGGCTGAACTAGACCAAATGAGACTAAGAGGTGCTTCACTTCATCATGGCCGACCCCACTTGGGCAGTGTCCCAGATTTCAGGTGTCCTGTGGCAGACAGTCACACAGATTCCTACAGCACCAGTGCAGTGTTGCGGCGCCCCCAGAAAGGCCGCCTAGCTGCTCTACGGGATGAGCCTTCCAAGGTACAAACTCTTAATGAAGAGGATTGGGAATGTGCCCAACAGGCTAGTGTCTTAGCAAATGCAGCACAAGCTTTTGAGAGCGATGTCGATGTGTCTGATGGTGAAGATGAGGACGCCATGGACGTGAGAAACTCCACAGGCTCCCAGGACGGTCCCGTGAGCAATCCCAGCAGTAGTAACAGCAGCCAGGACTCGTGCCACAAAGCCCCAAAGAAGAAGGGCATCAAGTCCTCTATCGGCCGCTTGTTTGGCAAGAAAGAAAAGGGCCGACCTGGTCAAGCTGGCAAAGAATCATTACGACACCCTGCTGTTTCAAAGACAGATAATGCATCTCAAGATGCCTTGTCACTGAGCAAATTGGGAGGACAGGCTGAAAAAAGTCGTAAACTTCCAAAAAAGCATGAATTGCTCGATGAAGCCCGAAGACAAGGTTTGCCTTTTGCCCAGTGGGATGGGCCGACTGTAGTTGTGTGGTTGGAGCTCTGGGTGGGGATGCCCGCCTGGTATGTGGCTGCCTGCCGAGCCAACGTGAAGAGCGGGGCCATCATGTCAACCCTGTCGGACAGAGAGATGAAGCGTGAGATCGGCATCAGCAACCCCCTGCATAGGCTGAAGCTGAGGCTGGCCATCCAAGAGATCATGTCTCTTACCAGCCCGTCTGCTCCTCCCACGTCACGAACGACACTCGCATATGGGGACATGAACCACGAGTGGATTGGGAACGAGTGGCTGCCCAGCCTGGGCCTCCCTCAGTACTGCAGCTACTTCATGCAGTGCCTGGTGGACGCCAGGATGCTGGACCACCTGACCAAGAAGGACCTCCGCGGGCAGCTGAAAATGGTCGACGGTTTCCACAGAAACAGTTTCCAGTGTGGAATGATGTGCCTGAGAAGATTAAACTATGACCGAAAAGAACTGGAAAGAAAAAGAGAAGAAAGTCAGCATGAAGTAAAAGATGTGCTTGTTTGGAGCAATGATCGAGTGATTCGCTGGATCCTGTCAATTGGCCTTAAAGCATATGCAAAGAATCTTTTAGGGAGTGGCGTTCACGGTGCCCTTCTGGCCTTAGATGAAACCTTTGACTTCAACGCACTGGCGCTATTGTTACGGATCCCAACGCGGAATACACAGGCTCGTGCTGTCTTACAAAGAGAATTTAACAACCTTTTGGTCATGGGGACTGACAGAAGGTTTGATGAGGACGATGATAAAAGCATTTAGGAGAGCACCTTCATGGAGAAAAAAATTTAGACCAAAGGACATTCATGGCTTAGCTGCTGCATCAGCAGGGACTCTCTCTGAAAACTTGCAGGTTACTTCTTCTATGTCTTCACCCTCCACGCAGCCAAAGAACATGCAGATGGACGGCAGTGTGTCAGGAACACAGAGGTTGGATTCTCCCACAGTCAGGATTTACTCCTGCTAAAGCCTCCTGCTGTTTACCCACACTACTTCTACAGATGATTACGCAGCATTTTGAATCCAGCAAAGACCACATTTTAGAATGCAATGAAATCTTTAATCTCTTAATACTTGTTATATGGACCCTAAGATATTTTATTACAGAGTTTTTAATTAGTGAAAAATTCATGAATACCATCGAGAAAATATTTTAGAATTTAATGCTTCTTATATTTATGTAAACTTATGACTCTTCATTTATATAGTTACTTACTTTTTCTTGTCTATCCATGCTATAAATATCCTTTCATATCAATTCATGTTCTTATACCTAATTTTAGTTTTTCAAATGAATGTACTGTAATGCTTATATGTATAAATCCTATGGACAAATATAGGGCTTTTGTAAATTATACATTTATTGTAATTATTATTGTTTAATTTTTTAATGATAAACCATTACAGAAAAGAAAAAAAAAAATAAATAAAATAAAATAAATTTTTTTTAAAGTATTAACTCCAAGAGATGATTCTTGAATGTGAAGACTAAAAAAGCAATTTCAGAAACCAAATGGAAAGATTAAGATTGTGACATAATCTAAACTCAGGAAGGAGATAAGCCAGGACAGGACCTCCTCTTACAGTCATCTTTGGTGGGTTACAGAGCAAAACTTCTGTCTCAAGGGGAGGTGTAAATCTTGTAAGCACAGGGAGTAGGTGGCCAGGGGAGGAGTCCAAACCAGACAGCCGAGGGGACAACTAGAACTGTGTTGTCCACCTCAGGCACCCTTGACAATATGCAGAACCACAGGGCATGAGCCTTTTCCAACCCACTGCAGTGGCCCATAGAGGAAGGAAGACACGCTCAGATGGCAACGTGTGCAACCTACTAATGCAGCTTCTAAGGTTTTCCTTCTAAGAAAACAGACTCCTGGGTAGAATTAATTCACTAATTAAACTGATATTTATTGAGTACTCTTTATTTATATTTACAAAAACTAATTATTTATGTGATGACTGTCAGAATAGGGAAGTTGAGCCCCACGGAAGCATTTAACTTCAGAGGGAGCTAACCTGGCCAAGGCTTCAGGGAGAGCTTCCCAGAGGAAATAAAGCTAAAGCTGGGATCGTAAGGGTTAGGAGGCGTCAGCAGGGGGAAGACTCTGGGGCGACAGCGGAGGCAAAGGTCCTGAGGTGGCAGAGAGCCAAACACGAATTTTAAAGAGACTTGAAGAACTGTGTAGCTGAAGAATAGAAAGAGAGGGTAGGAACCGAGCACAATGGGATCTGCTGTACACGTTGATTTCCCAGCCAATGAGAATCACACTTCATAACACTGGTAGAAGATTTTGTGGGATTTTAGTAATGGAAAAATATAGCTCTAACCTGCACAATTTGCTAGTATAGCTTTAACCTGTGCAATTTGCTTCTGCAAATGCTTTAACCTGTGCAATTCGCTTCTGCAAATGCTTGCTAATATGGGGAAACATATCTAAAGCCATTTTATGTATAGCAGCTTCTAAGGGGCTGTTGAAATGTAAAGCAGCTTCTAAGGGGCTATTAAGCAGCAGGGGGCCCAAGTACACTAAACATTCCAAGAGGGGCATGCCTACCCCATGGTCCCCCGGACAGGCTGGTTCCTTATCTAAAAGCCTCCTTGCCAGGCACCAAGGATGATATACGATTGAAAGAAGTGCTGTTATCAGGGTTACCAGCCTACTAAATGCCACCTGTAAATCTAAAGGCACCATAGATCTACCGGGGTACAAGCCTGCTAGAGTCTGCCCATAAATCCAAGGGTGCCACTGATAACCGACAACTCATCCTGTCATAAAGATCTCTTCAAGAAAAACTGTATAAAAAGTGCTTGCGTTGTAAACTGGGGGGGCTTTTCCGAAAGGCAAAGCATCCCAGCATGATGGAAAAATAAAATCCCTCTTGCTGATTGCAGCGGTCCTGTTCTTGTGGTCTTTGTGAGGCGAGCCACTTCGGCATGTAGGATTTGTGCTTGATACATGGGTCTTACATTTTTGGGGGCTCGTCTGGGATCAGCTCGCTCTCCCTGGGACCAAAGACTAGAGAACGGAGGATCGCTCGAGCTGGTACCGCGGTTGTCTGTCTGACTGTGTCTGTTTCTTTTGTTGTTGGCTGTAAGCTGTCTATTATAATCTGGTTTCGGTGGCTCCAGGACGGAATCACCATTCTGATTTTAGATTTTCTGAGGCTCCAAAGCGGAGCCATCTGTAGTGGTCAAGCAGTGGGGCAGACGTGCCGGCACGCCGCAGCCACAGGAGTCCTGGAGGACGCTCCAGATTACTCTGCAGGAGATGAACATGTTCGGCTCCAAGGGAGATCTCTAGGAAAGAGACCCCTCCCGAGTTCTCTGATAATCTGGTTGTGGCGCTCGAGGCAGGGGCGCATCGGTGTTTTGTTTTTTGTCTGTCTGGTTGTGTGTGTGTGGGGACTGACGATTTTCTGGGGCGACATGGGGCAGACTGTCTCAACCCCTTTGAGCCTGACTCTGAAATACTGGAATGACGTGAAGGAAAGAGCTAATGATTTGTCTGTGCCGGTTAGAAAGAATAAATGGGTAACACTTTGTTCTTTGGAGTGGCCAGCTTTCCAGCTCGGATGGCCTGCTGAAGGTCCCTTCTCTCTGCCGTTGATCAAAGCGGTAAAAAGAAAAATTTTCAATTCTGAAAATCTCCTAGGCCATGCATGTTATATCATTGTCTGGGAAGATTTAGTCACGGATCCTCCTCCGTGGGTCTGTCCCTTTGTTCCCTTAACAGGTCCAATGGCTGTGTTTGCTCTCCAAGAAGTAAAAAAGAAACCGGAGGTCCTGCCGTCCACCGGCCTGGACTGGCTTCTTCCTGACCCCCATCTCCCTCCCAATCCTTCTTTCCGATCACAGGCAGCCGGCCGTCCACTCCACCAGAGGAGGACCCACCAGAAAATGAATCCGAGGGAGGGCCTGCTCAGGGGACACGCAGTGAACGAGTGGGCCCTCCAGATGCTCTTCCTATCTCCCCCCTGCGGGCTTACGGCCCCCTGATGAAGAGGGCAACCAGCCCTTACTGTACTGGCCTTTCTCTTCCTCCGATCTTTACAACTGGAAATCTCAGAATCCCCCTTTCTCTGAAAACCCCCAGGGTCTCACTAACCTTGTAGAATCTCTCCTATTTACTCATCAGCCCACCTGGGATGACTGCCAGCAGCTTCTACAGGTCCTGTTCACTACCAAGGAGAGACAACGAATCCTCCTGGAAGCTCGAAAGAATGTGCCAGGAGACGATGGGGGACCTACCCTCCTCCCTGATGTTATAGATGCAGGGTTCCTGTTAATCAGAACAAACTGGGACTTCAACTCGGCAGAAGGTAGGGAGCACCTGAAGGTCTACCGCCAGGCTCTCATGGCAGGTCTCCGAGGGGCAGTAAAACGCCCCACCAATTTGACTAAGGTAAGAGAGATAACTCAGAGGCCCGATGAGTCTCCATCAACATTCCTGGAGAGACTCATGGAGGCATTCCTTCGGTTCACCCCGTATGATCCTGGTAGTGAAGAGCATAAGGCTACAGTGACAGTCGCTTTTATTGACCAGTCTAGTAGGGACATCAGGAAGAAACTGCAGAGACTGGAAGGGTTGCAAGATAAGTCATTAAGAGAATTAGTGCAGGTGGCTGAAAAGGTTTATCATAACAGAGAGTCAGAAGAAGCAAAGGAAATAAAAAGAGAAAAGCGCCAAGAAAAAAATTTTCACAAACTTCTGGCCACTGCAGTTAGGGAGACTAGGGAGCCCAATAAAATGGTGCCAGGCAATAAAAAGGAACCCCTGGCGAAGGATCAATGTTTGTACTGTAAAGAGAGAGGACACTGGGTTCGAAACTGCCCCAGGAAAAAGAAAGAGCCTCAAGCCCCCAAAGTCTTGGCCTTGCAGGAAAACAGTGATTGGGGGGATGGGGTTCAGGTCCCCTCCTCGAACCCAGGGTAACTCTCAAAGTGGAGACCCACAGTGGCTAGGGAAAAAGCTAGGAAAGTAACAGCAAATAAAATCTCCCCTAAGTATACTGTATTTAATCAGATTCATTGCAGTCTGGCACTTGCTGTACTGATTACCCAACTTGATATCCTGAGTGAGACCATTTTATTCCTACAAAACAATCTGTAGTGTCTAGGCAGAGACATACTAATTCAGTTAGAGCCTCAAAAGGAGAATCAAACATTGAATTGTGATGTGAATCTTCAGTGTGTTTCAAAAAAAAAAGAAAGAAAGAAAAAGAAAAAAGCTGTTACACAGTATTGTATAAGACAGTGATCCCAAGCTGAAAAATGTAGGCTAGCATTCTGGATCAGCTTTTCATTCACTGATTGTAGGAATGTTCATGTATATCTTGTGTTTGTACACAAAGCATACAAATATCTGTTCTCTGTGTTTCAAGAATAGATGAGATGTTAATACTTTTAGTTAGATGTTAATACTTTTAGTAAAGTATTTAGAAAACTATATTTTATTATTCATATGCATGAACATATATGAGGGATCTCCATCATATAAAAAAGAATTTAGAATGAACCAGATGATGTTCCCTCAGCTTTTTCCATAAATTTAAGAGTGTGATATAAATTATCCATTTACAAAATCAGGATATAGTATATTCACTTTAAAGCTTACATGTAGAACAAAACAACAAAAATAAGATACCTAAGACAAATACAAGCAAGACCTTTATGGAGAACATTATGAATGTCACTGAAGGTCATAAGAGAAGACCTAAATACGTAGAGAGACAATGTTTCCGGAGAGAAAGATTCAATGTTGTAAGTGTGGCAATTTCATCCGTCTATAAATTGATCTATAGATTCAAGCAATCCCAAACAAAATCCCACTAATACCTGATAAGCTGATTCTGAAATATGGGCATGAAGGACCCGAAATAACCAATACCCATCTGATGGACAAATGTAGGGAACTTCTTATAAAGGTCTGTGATTAAGTGTATGTGACATTGGTATAGGTATAGGTAAATAAACCAGTGGAACAAAATAGCCAGCCAAGGAATAGACCTATACAAGTATGGACAGAGGTGACATTGCAGATGTGGGAAGGGAAGAAAAGAAAGGATGATTCAATACATGGTGTGGAGGCAAATACTCTTAACCTTTTAGCAGAAAATGTAAAAGAATATTTTACAACACCAAGATAGAGATGGATTTCTTAAACAAAACTAACCAACCACATGAAAAAGGTTGATAAACTTGACTATATGTCATTTAAAAATTTCTGATCCAAAGAAAGTGGGGTGGGGGGAAAGCTATAGTCTTGGAGAAGGCATCTGCAAAACATAATTGAAAGAAAAGACACCCAGACTATGTACAGAACTCCTGAAAGTCAATTAGAAAACAAAACAAAACAAAATACCCCCTAGGAAAAAAATGGGAATAAACAGAAGAAAAGACAAATAGCCAGCAAACATGAATTGGCGCTCAATCACATTGATTGAGTGAGAAAATGCAAACTGAGGCAAAAAGATACTGTAACATACCCATCAGATTAGCAACAAAACCCAGGAGTCTGCTGAAAAGTAGAGCAAAGAAAGGATGCACAAATCCTATGATCCTGTGGTTCTACTCCCTGATACATACCCTAGAGCAGTATTTTTAAAATGGAGTGTGAGGTACTGTTTAGTGGTTGTGGAATAAAATGAGTGGTTTTGGTGCAGTTTTATAAAAGGAATTATTTTCAAAAATAGTTTCAATCAGCAACTTGAATGAATCTCAAAAAACCTTAATGTATGGTCAAAAATGTTAGTCACAGAAGAATATTCTAAGTATGATTTATATTATATAAAATTCAAATATAGCAGGATTATTCATAATAGCCCCAAAGTGGAAATAACCCAAATGTCCATCAACTGGTGAATGTATAAATCAAATGTGCTATGTCCACACAGTGGAATATTATTTAGCAATAAAAGGGAATAAAGCACTGACATGCTACAACATGGATGGACTTGAAAACATTATTCTAAGTGAAAGAAGCAGGTCACAAAGAATCACATAATGTATAATTCCATTTATATGAAATGTCTAAAACAGAGAAATCTACAGAGACAGAAAGTAGATCCGTGTTTTGCTAGGGCTGGGAGAGTTGGAGGAAATGGGATTGACTGCAAATGAGGACAGGTTTCTTTCGGGGGTGATAAAAATGCACTAAAATTGATTGTGGTGATTTTGCATAACTACCGAAAACCATTGAATTGTATACTTTAAATGGGGGAATTGTATGTATGCAAAAAAGTCAAATGCAGGCAAAACTAGTACATATTTAGGAGGTTTATTAGTCAGGGCTTTTCAGAGAACAGAACCAATAGGATATATATAGAGAGAGAGAGAAAGAGAGAGAAAGATTTTAAGGAATTGGCTCATGCAATTGTGGGGGCTGGAAAGTCCAAAATCTGCTGGGCAGGCTGGCAGGCTGGAGACAAAGGAAACAGTTGCTGTTGCAGTCTTGCATCCAACAGCAGTCTGGAGGCAGAATTCCTTCCTTCTCAGGGATCGCATTCTTTTCTCCTAAGGCTTTCAACAGATCAGATGAGGTCCACCCACATTATGAAAGGTAACCTTCTTTATTCAAAATTACTGATTTAAATATTAATCGCATCTGAAATATACCTCACAGCAACATCTAGACTGGTTTGACCAAACAACTGGGCATCCTAGCCTAGCCAAGTTGATGCATAAAATTAATCATCACAGGAGGTAAAGTTCTAAGCAAAATTAAGAGACCGATTCACACAAAATTCAGTCTAGTGCTTATCTCTGGGGAGTAGAGCAAAGCATTGAGAAGAGAAGGGACACACAGAGGGCCTTAAGCCTCAAAGTTAATGGTCAAGTTCTGTTTCTCAAGGTGGGTGCTGGGTATATGGGCATTCATTTTATTAGTAATATTTAAACTAATATATTAGTTTGTGGATTATATACCATATACATTAGCTTATAAGATATATTCCAGTTTATTAAATATTTTATATTAAATTTTTTCTAAAATCTAGAGTATAAAGGGATAGTAAGTTAGTAATTTATGTCAATAAACAGTTGCAGATATGCAGCCTTAAATAATACCTGGCTTTGTACATGAAATCTATGAAAAGGCATCAAAAGCAATTCATGGTCCAAAAAATATCCCATCTCTGTCTCTAGATATTTATTCAACATCTGCTGTCAACATGGATATTGAGTCTCACGGAGGAGGACTGAGTGCAAACCCATACGGAAGTTACGCACATTGGAAATGCCCATCATGTTAATAGTGGTGTGGTGGGGTAGTGGACTATGAGTGGTTTTTCTTTTTCTTTTTCCCCCAATTTTCAACATTTTTTTTTATCCTGTAGTAAAATAAACTTCAGTAAATCATTGAATTTTAGAGCCTTGGCCTAGAAGGACCAATCCAACTCGCCACATCCGTGTTAAAATATCTCTTACAGCATACTTAACTTGTTTTAAGTGTTCCTCCTTGCTCTTCTATTTTTCCCTTCCTACTTCCCTCCCTCCCTCCCTGTCTCCCTCCTTCCCTTCTTTCCTTCCTGCCTTATCTAAAACCTCCAGTATAACACTGAGCAGAAGTGATGCGATCTGACATTCTTGTCTTGTTTCTGATCTTAGGGGCAACACTTTTAGTCTTTCTCCATTAAGTATGATGTTAGCTGCAGGCTTTCTGTAGATGCCCTTTAGCAGGTTAAGGAAGTTTCCGTCTATTCCTACATAGCTGAGATTTTTTGTGAAGAATGCATGTTGGACTTGTAAAAATTTTTTTTTTTCTGCATCTTTTGAGATGATCATACGGTTTTTCTTTTTCAGTTTGTTAACATGATAAATTGCATTAATTGATTTTTCCAATTTTTTTATTGTGGTAAAATACATAAAATATAAAGTTTACCACTTAACCATTTTTAAGTGTACAGTTCAGTCACCAGTATCCATCTCCATAACTCTTTTCATCTTGTAAAACTGAGACTCTATAACCATTAAAAAATAACTTCCCATTTCCCCTACCACCAGCCCCCAGCAACCACCATTCTACTTTCTGACTCCACAATTTTGACCACTCTAAGTACTTCCTATAAGTGGAATCATACAGTATTACTCTTTTTATGACTGGCTTATGTCATTTAGCACCATGTCCTTAAGGTTAACATGTTGTAGCATATGTCAGAATCTCCTTCCTTTATAAGACTGATTAATATTCAATTGTATTTATATACCACATTTTGCTTATCCTTTCATAAGTCGGTGGACACTTGGGTTGCTTCCATGTTTTAGTTATTGTAGATAATGCTGCTGTAAGCGTGGGCGTACAAATATCTCTTTGAGAACTTGCTTTCATTATATATATATATATACAATGCCAGAAGTGGAATTAATGGATCATATGGTAATTCTATTTTTAATTTTTTGAGGAACTGCCATACAGCTTTCCCACAGCAGCTTTACCGTATTATATTCCCACCAGTGGTGCACCGGGGTTTCAATTTATCTACATCCTCACTGACACTTGTTATTTTCTAGTTTTTGGTAGTGGCCATCCTAATGGATGTGAGGTGGTATTTCATTGTAGTTTTGATTTGCATTTCCCTAATGATTAGTAACGTTGAGAAATTTCTCATGTGCGCATGGCCATTTGCATATCACCTCTGGAGAAATGTCTATTCAAGTCTTTTGCCCGATTTAAAGAAATGATTATATATAAAATGATATAATTTTCCAGCTTTCTCTCTTTCTACTTCCCATCCTACCCTCCGGCCATGATCTACTAATTGTAATTTCTCAAGCGTGCCATGTTGCTTCATTCCTTGATTCTGCAGTTCCATCTACCTGGAATTCCAACCTCTGTCTCCCCTTCTGCCCACTGTTCTTTTCCTAATACATGATACTCATTTTTCAATACTTAGTTCAAAGACATCTCTTTAATGAATTTCCTAACCATCTTCACTTCTTTCCTCATGCTCCTTTTCCCACCATAACACATATAACAATTTACTGTATTTATTCATTCATAGGATATATCTTAATTGCCCATGGATTTCCAGCACCTGTACCTTGCACAGAGTAGACACTGAGTGACTAAAGGAATGAGTGAATACAACTTAAGGGACGCTTCTATTTCTTTTAAATGAGGTACAGGAGTGTGTTTTAAATTTTTATAAATTTGTTTGGAATTTAAAACATTTTTGTAGTATATAGTTCTCGGATGTAGCCAGAGCATAGACAAAACTTTGAAATTGAGACAGTTTAACTTTAGCCCTTCTCGCCTTAGTCGCTGCCCCCATATCCCTTCCCTTTCTAGGACTCAGAGTCCTCAAGCCCACATATCAAAAATTCATAGGACTTGCTTTGTGCTTTGTCATCATGATCCAAATGAGGATTCCATTTAGTCCCCTTGACCAAAGCTTCTTATAGTGCATCTCAGTTTAGGTGCTGAGATTAAGACATCTGATTTAATTAATTCACACATATGTAGGAATGACATAAGATATTGCCTAATATTCTTCTCTCAAGTATTTGCATGTCAAAATTGGCATAATTGCCAATCCAAGTGAAGTTTACATTGTAGGATTTTAGGCTGGACAAAATAAGCAAGTAAAACAATCCAAGAGACTCTCTTTCTGCCAACTCTGGCCCAGCAGGACTATAAGGGGGTGGGGGGTACAGGCCACCTTCTGCCCCTTTTTTCCATGGGAGAAGGATCCAGATTCTCAACACCCAAATAATTGGCATTTAGTAATTTCATAATGTTTGTTGAATGAAAAAATGAGGTAGGCATTTAAATTTTTTTTACATAGGAAGAAATAGGTGTTCAGAGAGGTCAAGTCTCCAAGGTCATGCAGAGAATAAGTGACACAGTGAGATGGAAATTCAGCTCCAATTCCAAGCATCATTGCTCTTTCTAGCATGTCACAGCTGTCCCAAAGGCATTTATTTCCTCCTCTTCTTGGCTGCTGGAGCCACAGACACCTTGAGAAGCTTTTCTGCAAGAAGCCCTCTGCTCACCTCAGAGGTTCTGTCTTGACCACAGCTGCACTAAGGGTGAGAGTCAAAGAGGTTTTGTTGTCCCAGAAAGAAGCCCCTGTGCTGGAACAGTGTGGGGAGGGGATATGAGAGAAAGTGCTTACTTCCAACCTCATGTAGGAACTGTTGGGACCGTCTACTGGCACTGGAGACAAAGGGATGTATGTGCATAACCCTGACTTTCCATTCAACCAATTTTCCACAGAAAGAGTATTATAAGCAATGGATATTTTTTAATATAATTGGATTTTATTTTTTAACTGGGCTCTGCAAATTAACTGTCTTGTGACATTGATTGTATGAAGGGAAAAATATCCAATGAATTTCAGGAGAAGTGTATAAGGAAATGCAAACTTTTTCTGCCTTCGTGGTAGCTAAAACATCCTTCATCGTAGCCGTGAATGGCTGGGGTGACTTTCCATTTAAGAGCGCTACTCATTAGTCAGTAGGTGCATTATGAAAAACTGGATCCGTTGCATCACTGTGAAGGACTTCAGACGGCGGTTTGCAAAAGCAGAATAAATTTGGGGGGATTGTACTGTTATGTACACACACACACACACACGCACACGCACGCACGCCCATTGGCAGACACGACCACACCTCGCATCTCTGGGGCAAGCCACAGACCTCAGCTAAGCTGAGCCTGGACTAGAGGAACTTTCCGCAGGCCCGGGACAGACAGCCCCACGGCCACGACTGTCTGCGAGCCTGGCTGCAGACGAGTGCCAGCGGCGGCAGGGACGCGGTGCGCACCCGCGTCAGGGCCTGGGCGGTGCAGCGGCGACGCGAGGGTACCGGGAGCTGCCGCGTCGGTGCCGCTGTGCGCGCGCCGCAGCCCCGGCTGCCCCTCGCAGCCCGCTCGCTCCCTCGCGCAGCCCGGCCTGGCGCTCGCCGCAGGACCTCCCCGCCGCCCGCCCCGGCCCGGAACATGGCTGCGCGCCCCGCCGCCACCCTCGCCTGGTCGCTGCTGCTCCTCTCCTCGGCCCTGCTCCGCGGCGGCTGCCGGGCGCGCTTCGCCGCCGAGCCGGACTTGGAGGACGACGAAGAGGAGGCGGTGGCTTTTCCCGAGTCGCCCTTGCAGAGAGCCACGGTGCTGGTGGCCGTCCTCGCCGCAACGCTGCGCACACGCTGCCTCACTTCCTCGGCTGCCTGGAGCGGCTGGACTACCCCAAGAGCAGGATGGCCATCTGGTGAGCTGGGCAGGGGTCCCGCGCCGCCGCCGCCGCCGCCGCGGGAGGGCACGCGGGCCACCGGGCGCGCACACCCCTCGCTGCCTGCGCTGCTCCGAGCTGGTCGGGCGCTCAGGCTGGGGAAAGACACGCGGGTCTGAGTGCGAATGCGGTGCTCGTGAGGGTGGTGTGCGGCTTGGGGTGGCCTTGTCCCTCCTCTCCCCGCCAGACGGGGCCTGGGGACAGCCCTCATGGGGGCTTTCAACTCCCTCCCTTTCCCTTTTAGTGGAAGCTAAATTCCTGGAATATCTCTGAAGAATGTGGTTAGGGACATTTGGGGCTGTGGCATTCCCAACAGGAAGGAGTCCCTTGCTGGACTAATAGACTGCTTTTTGGTTTCTTGGCTGCTGGCCAGCCCCATAATCCTGTCCAAGCTCCACACACCACAGTGATTATGGTTTAGACCCGCCAAGATAGTGGAAAGTTGCTGCCAAGTGCAATCAGGATTTTGCATGTCATTACCGCACCATTGAACAGTAAGCTTATCTGCAGCTCCCACGCTGCTGCTTTCTCTCTGCTAGGAGCAGGTGGGATAGGAGTGCATTCAGACAGATGGACATGTCTTGTGTTGCAGATGGATTTTGTGGAGTTTGTGTGTAAGGCTTGAAACAGCCAGGGTACTGAAATGTTTTAGAAAATTACAAGTCCCCTTCTGCCTTTATGATCTTTAAGTTTTACTAGGCACGTTGATTTTCATTCTAGAATTTTCACTTTAGCAGGATATGGATTTCTAAAACAATGGATTAAAAATATAATATATATCCTTTTTTATTCAGCCATCACAGTTTGTCTATGTGAATAAACCCAGGAAATCATGTTGAAATTAGCAGCTGAAGCGGCCTACAAGTGGTTCAGCCCCACTGGTCTAGTTCATTGGCTGTTGAGTGGACCCTCATCACTGTGTTCTGCTGACCTTTGGGTAGAAAGCTGCTAGGATTTGACTCGTGTTTCCCAAATACTGGCTCAGGGACTAGTACATCTCAACACCTGGAGCATTTGTTAGAAACGTAGATTCCTTGGCCTCAGAAGCAGCCTCATTCAGTCAGATGGTCCACGGGAGGGGCCTGGGAATCTGTATCTGGAGCACACACACGTGTGACTTGGGTGCACCTCTTGGTTTGTGAACTACGGGAGATGAGCCCCCACCTGGCCCAGTCAGGACTAGGGGACTTTTACACAATGACCGAAAGTACAGAACATGGGATTTTCAGAGTTTGGAAAGTTGACATGCTGTGAAATCTCCTAACTCCAGATTCCAGATGCTTAAGTCATCAAAAAGGCCAAGGGGTTTTCTTGTTAAGAGAAGTAGTACAGGATCACACAGGAGAAGACACACCAGGCATGCATCATCTGTGTTTTTTATTAAGTCAAACACATATGTTCTCCCTCCATCCAAAAATGACTATTGAAAAAAAAAAATTAAAAGCAGTGTCCTAAACTCTTTGCCTACTGTATGAAGCTCCTTGCACTGGGGCTCAGTATAAAATGGTCCTCCCTCAAACTCTTCTTTTCTCAATGTATCTTGCCTAATGAGTTCATTAAGTATTTAGCTTTATAGAAGAAAAAGTATGTATTGATGAACGTCTTTTAATAGAGTGGAGGGAAATCACACCAGTGCATTTCCTTTAACTGAATAATATTCATTTGAGCCACTTCAGTCCCCATGTTCCCTAATCTTGGTTCCTTTGTTGCTTGTATTTAATTTTCTGGCCTTTGATTTTCTCTTTGTCATTCCATTAAAAACTCCTTCCCTCATTTGTGATACTGTAAACAGTCTATTAAATTAGTCTGTTTTTAACAGCTTGTGGCTCAGCCTTAATTACATGATATCACAAAGTCCCGAAGCCTAGTGTCTTCACTAGTAATGAACTCAAAATATAATTTTTGGGAAATTCACACAGTTCTATTCTGCTGTACAAAAGATTGTTCTGAATTTGTTGCTGCTGTACAAAGAAATGTTTTAAGAAGTTGATATAGTAGCGTTATTACAATTGCATGTAAAGCAACCACCTGTGGGGAAGATCACAACTCAGTTGCTAAATCTTGTACTGTTCCACATTGTATTTTCTTGTGTTCTTTTGTGACAGGGCCATCAAAAACTCCATAGCAAAGGCTCTCGAGTTTATGCATCCATTTTCTTTTTTAAATACTTTTTCCTTTTCAGAAATGTGATCTGCATTTTAGCATGTCCCACCAAGAAGACTATAATTACCTGGGATGAAGGTGAGCCTGGTGCATGGAAGGGGCTGTCCCTAAGATGAGTCGCCTCTAGCTTAAAGCAGCTTCTTCCATTTTTCCCCCGGTGTGCAAAATCATCGTTTTGTTATTTGTGTTGTCTTGCGAAAGGACTGGGAAGCATTCCTCATGACGGATCACTTTGAACAAGTCACTTATTCTCTCCGGGCCACAGTTTCTTCTCTTGTAGCATAAGGGAAATGTGTAGAATTGTGGTTCTCAAATGAAGCTGCTTATTAGAATCTTTGATAAGGTCTTTAAAAATACTGGGCCCAATACCAGACCAATTATCTGAATCTCTGGGATAGATCCAGGGCAACTGACATATTTTCAAAACCTCCCAAGGGGTGGTAATGTGCAATTAGGCTTGAAACCCTGTGGACAAGATGTTCTCTGGGGTCCCTTCCCGATCTGACATTATTCCCTTCCTCACACAAGTGACATATCTGAAGAATTTTCAAGAATCATAACTCTGCATAATAGATGGTTTCTGGACCCTCAGCCCAACTTTAGATCTTTTTGGGGTGGCCTGAAAAATCTAATTTTCCTAGGAAGCTCAGGTATTTCATCCTGTTGTATACTGTACACAAAGTTGTTTGTTAATACTTCCTTTGGAAGGCATGAGCTCCGTGATGACTGAACTGCCAACGAACATGGCAACGTGAAGTCTAGCCTTGCTGGGGCATATACTGGAACTTCTTATGAAAGGGCTGTGGGTACCAGGTGTAGGAGTAGCATCGGCCAGGACTTCTTTGCTTTGGTACACAGATGGCTGCCCCTTGGTTAAGGGAGCTGTGTATGTCAGGGCTTCTAAGCTCATCTAGCTGGGCTCTGGCCAGCTCAGTATTCCTTCCTGCAGTATGTGTTTTGGTGTGTTGCCCGGCTTTGCTTTCAGGTTTTCTTTTTCATGCTGGTGCAGGGGCTCTAATCATCTCTGGGCATTGAATTTCTGATGTTACTTTTAATGGCTTTGGAGTTTAGCTTCTTTTGTTTCTAGATTTGCATAAACAGTGCTGCCTTTGTCCTGCGGTCTTGACACAGCTTCAAAGCTTTGACTGGGCATCAAAGACACACTGGATCCTCATTTCTTAGGCATTAGGTTGCAGCAGAGCCAGTAGGTGACTGAAGGTTACAGCCCCACTTTGGGACCAGTTTTCTTTCCTCTCAGTCAAAGAAGATTAGATTAGATTCTGCCAAGTCCTCTTTGATAACAGTCCTGAATCTTAACAACTTTTCATAAGTAGTAAATCGTAGTGAACTAAAGGGGAACTGCTGGTCTTTGTCTGAAGAGGAAAGGACAGTAACTCACTAATATATGCCAAAGTCTCCCCACCCTGTGAGAGGCAGGTGATTGAGTCTCTCTGGGAAGCATGGAAGCTCCAGGCCCGTTGGCCAGACCTTGCTACTGATGTTGGCTTTGCAAGGGCCAAACCCTCATTTTCCAGTGCATCTTATCAAAATAAAGGCAGTAATTGAACTTTCAGTTATCTGTGCATGGAGCATCTGTATTTTGGATATACAGAGGCCAGTTTTGATAACAGGCAGTTTGGTCCAATCATCCAGTGCACCCTTGAGCTATGTCTCTGTCTTTATGCTGTCTTTGTGTGTGTTTAGATAACGGTGCTTAATTTTTATCTCAACTCAGAAAAAAAGCTGAAAAGTATTCATCAACATTCCATACAGGGCATGCCACCAGCATCAATTATATCTGCTTTCTTAACTGCTTGGTATTTTGCATTGTCTATGCCATGCACAGCTGTATTTTCAGATATTCTTGAATTCTTTGCCTTGCCTTGGTCTCCTTATCTGTGCAATGAGTGTTGGATAGGCTGATCTTCAACAAAGTTCCTAGTAGGTATTTGTAGTTCCACCACTGATACCACAAAAAATGAAACTCACTCTGTTACCACCTCACTTAAGATGGTGTTTTGGCTTTTTTCTTTATTTGTACTTAGTTTTGACTTCTTTCAATACTTTTGACTTATCTGTGTCTCACATCCTTGGTGATTAGACTGATGATGCATGTCTACATAAAATTAAAAATAATTTTTTTGCCCTGTAACCTGCATGAAAATGCTTTTCTGAACAACAGCAGCAAAATGAAGAGCTGTGATGAGAAGAAAAAAATCCAGAGAATTATGTCAGGAGAGATAGTTCCAGATCTGAAAACTGGGAAAATCATTGCAGTTGACACTAGGGATGGAGTATTTGCAGCATTTGTGTATATATTGCAGGTGACTGGTTACATTTGACTCTTCTCATGCATGAAAATAAATGCAAGTCCTCCTTAGAAGTTCCCCCCAACTTTTTTTTTTTTTTTTTGGAAAAGGCAACAATAGGAGTTTCACATTTGCTGTTGTGAAGAGAAAAAATTTACATGTTTGTTCTTTGCAAAAGCTGCTTCCTTGATTGCAGGCAGGTGCATTCTACTCAGTATACTATTTGAGAAAAGTGGCTTGCTTGCACGCTTTGGGGGTTAGGAGAATCTGGCAGTCGGAAGTCAAGTTGCACCAGGCTAATGGATTATTACACTGAAGTGATAGCTACTCCCTGTGGAAAGGCTGTATTTCACAGTGGTGTCACTATATCATAGAGATGCTAAAAACTGGTCCATAGCTGACGCCGTCAGAGGCTAGAAGTGTGAGTGCTGTGAAAAGTCCTTGTAAAATGAAGCTGGGCGGGCCATGGCCTTCCTTGCTGATGCTTTAGTGTGGGAGGGGAGGAAAAGTCAGGGGAAGTGGAGATATGAGAGACTGGGAATCATTTGTCTCCTGATTTTGAATTTATATTTTACAGAAAGATAAAATCAAGAAGAAAAAAATTTCTTTTTCAAAGAGTTTTCCCACTGCTGACTCTTTGACTTACATTTCTGGGGCTCAGTTTCTAAAATCTAATTCTTCCCTTTCTGAGTTTTAACCAATAAACAAAAAAGCAAATCTTCTGCTGGATCATTGAGAAAGCACTGCTCTTTGGCTGCCTCCCTCAGGCCTCTCTGATCTTGGCTACCCAGCCGGTGCTCTCCAGCTGGAAGCTGGCTGCCTCCTTTCCCCCAAATCTAGTCCCAGCTGTTCTGTGTCTGAAGGGAGACTCTTCTAGGGCCTTGGGAACACCGGGGCTCAGGCATGGTAGCCTAGAATGCCCTAATGAATTTTTACTCTGATGTCATAGCACATGTGATTTAGTGGGCTGAGGGTGAAACCATTTCTGCTCTGAAATAAAATGGATTTTGAAGCTTTTCCCTCTCTTCCATGTAATCGAGTGCCTGAGTGTTGCTTCCCATCATCTGTGTATCAGTTGTCACATTTTAGGTAACAAATTGCCTTGGCATTCTGTAGCTTTGAGCTAGAAAGTAAATAATTCCCCTGAAATGAACACTTTATCATTTTGATGTCAAAAGAGCATAGAATAAATAAATCTTAGTAGTCTCTGTTTTACCTTCTGAAATCATTTCTTTTTAGTGAATTTTTTGAGTTCTCATTCTAATTAAATCTCACTCCTGCTTTTACTACATCATAGATTTGGTTCCATATTCTCTTTTCCAGTTATTTCCTTTTTGTGTTTCAAGGAGATAACTTTCCAAGTTAGACTTGATTAATTTATTGATGGATTGATCTATTTATTTATCCATATAATTAGTTTTCGTGGTTGCAGTAGAAATTCAGCTGTCTTTTCTGAAATAATTGAGAGAAGTTCTTCTTACTTTCACCTTGTAAAATATGATTATGACTTTAAGAAAAACCAGACAGATAATTCTTGTTTTCAGCAATTAAAAAAAAATTGCCTGCTTTGTCCTTCCCTGAGAAGACAAAGGTTACAAATGGCTACAGTGTGTAGTTAATTTCACCGTGGGTGGTAAAATAACACACTATTCTTTCCAGACCCCTAAACAATCAACAGTTAACAAGTGAGATCATTTTTGGTAGAAGAATCGCATATGTCATTGTCTCAAAAGAGACATGGGCTGCAGATTCTGTCTGGGGACCTGCTTCCAAATACTTGTTCAGACTCCTCCCAGCTTTGTGTGAACTTGGCATTCATCCCACTTTGACATTTCAAAGAGGCTGAGTGCTGCACATTCACAACTAAATACATAGTAAAGAAAACCCAGTAACCTGTTGTTAAATACAAAGCGGAAGGGACAACAATAGTCATTTTACGTTTCTTTGCATTTATTCTGACAGTGCATTTTGGGCTGCTGTAACAGAATACCACAGATTGAGTAATTTATAATAAAAAAATTTATTTGACTTACGGTTCTGGAGACTGGGAAGTTCAAGATCGAAGGCCTGTTTGCTGCACCATCCCATGGCAGAAGGACAGACAGGACAAGAGAGAGTGCAAGAGGGGGCCAAATTAGACCTTTTATAAGGAGCCTACTCTTGCCATAATAGCAGTAATCCATTCATGAAGGCAGAGCTTTTGTGGCCTCGTCACCTCTTAAAGGTCCCATCTTTCAACACCTCTGCATTGGGGATCAAATTTCCAACACATGAACTTTTGGGGACACCTTCAAACCATATCAGTCACTAAAAAGAAATTCAAACTTTTTTTTCAGGCTCCTTAGAAAAGTAGAAAGCTTTGATTATTTCTTAAAAGTCCTTTAAATGTTGAAGTTATATGTGAAAAGATGAAGCTGCATGGATGTTTTCTCACCTTACCTCAAAGCCCTGCTTTTTAAAAATAGTAAACTGTAATCAGCAGTATGGTAACCAGCCTCTGCGATGTTCCCCAATGATGGCTGCCTTCCAGTATTCACTCCCTCTGTAACCTCCTCTCATGTTGAATCATGTGACTTCATAGAACAGGTAGATGTGAGAGCATGTGATTTCCAAGGTAAGATCATAAAAGGCATAGCAGTTTCTGCCATAGTCTCATGAATTGCTTGCTCAGTGGATGCCAGACCCCATGCCCATGAGGACTTTCAAGCAGTCCCAAGGAGAGGCCCACGTGCAGAGGAACTAAGGCCTGCAACCCACAGCCAGCATCACATCTAAGTACCACCTCATGAGAGACTCCAAGTGAGAACGCCGTAAATGCCTGACCCACACAATCTAAGAACATAATGAACGTGACTATTTGAGGTGCTGGAGGTGCAGACATAGACCCTGCTGTTATGGAGATTGTGGTGTAGTGGGGGAGAGAGGTGATAAACAAGTCATTGAACAAACAAGATGATTTTAAAAGATATCTGCTAAGGAGAAGGTAAAGCAGTGTGATGGGGTAGAGCTTTGATAGGTAAGGGAGTCAGAGAAGACTTTTTGAGAAGGTGATGTATGAGCCAAGGCCTCAGGAATGAGAAGGATCCACCTTGCCAAGGTGGTAGGGAGTGTGGAGTGGAGGAAGCCAGGGAAAGTGTTCACTTGATGGAAGAAAACAAAGAAGGTTGGAATGGCTACGTCTGTTTCAGACCTACATCAGATTTGCCTTCAGAATAGCATGCTGTTCTTCTTTGAGCTGCTTCTTGGGAGAAATATGGTCAGTTTTCAATATCCTGAACAAGAGTATAATATGTTTTTATTTTTTTATTGTCAATTCATTTAACTATACAATTTAACATCCACCAGGGAAATAATTTATGCTGTTAACCTTTGCCAGCAAATTCCCTACTTGAACATCCTGGGCATCCTGATTTCACAGTGGAATGTTCTTAGGACTTTTGGGGGGCTGCTCTGTTGTCAGTGCCATTACTAATAGGACTTGGGGGGACAGTACTAATGAAAAATTAAAGTGCTTTATTTGAAAATAACAAACTAAAATTAAACAAAACATACTCTCTCAACAATAAATGAAGACATTCTGCACAGCCATACAGTGAGTCTAAAAGCCAGGGGATGGCTAGATGTGCTCATTTATCTCTTCTCTTACTTAAAACACCGGGTAGGAGTGTTGAAAGGACCTGCTAAACTTACAGCATGCATCATTGGATTTTAGGTGAATTATTTGCTGTTCTTCTGTGTTTCCATTTGTTTTCATTAGGCGTAGAATAAAAATTTGCAAAAATGTAGAGCAGTGTTTTGGATCCTGCTCTGCATCTTTTCACAGAAATCATTAGAACACTGTCTACTTTTGATGTCCTATATCCTAGGTTGACATCACAGCACATCTCATCTTGATTAAAATTTCTCCGATTGGCTCTGGGTTAAGCAGAGCAATTTGTTGTGGGTTTGCTTCAGTTTGTGGTTAAATTCTGAGTCTCAACTACAGGGTATTATACCTGTTAAAAACTTGTTTTCTATCAGTTTCAATTGTTTGAGACTTTAATTTCCTTATCATTTAAAACAGGAGTGAGATCACCAAAAGTAAAGAATGTGAATTAAAAATAATCTGCTTTAGTTAAGTATTTATTTTCTATTTAATCTCCTAGTTCATCAATTAATAAACAGAGAACATTGTCAGGCCCCAGCACAGGCAAAGAATACTGATTACTGATTTAAAAGGAAAACCCTGTAAATCAATATTCGAGTTATGTTTCCTTCGTAAACCCATTAGCTCTATCCTGGGGAAAAGTGTCAATGAGTAATTATTTCAGACCAGTGAGCTCATAGCTGTCTGCTTGGCAAAACTCGGCTCTGGTTTCTTCATGAAAAATAAGATAACTGCCAGGATTTTTTTCTGTCTCATACCTGAGTCCTCACAAGTGCTGCTTTTCACCCCATAAGCTGTAGGTATGCTTTAGGTCAATGGCATTTCCTCTGCCTCCCACATAGTGCGACCAAGAAGTGAGTTGATATTGAGAAGCCAAAAATCCGAATAGGAAACAATGACTCATTTATTTTAGAAAGGAAAGGCACACATATAGGGGCCGTGAGAAAGGACCTCAGCTGTTCAAATTTGAGTCTAATCTCTGACAAAATAATAATTTTAATCTGGCTTGCTTTAAGCAGATGTATGGTTCCACATCTCACGGACTCTGTTTTATAAAAGGCTGCCCCTGCTCCCCTGCATTTGGCATTCTTGCTGCTTGCTACTGGTAGAAAATATTTGTTCCTTCTCAATTTATCCTGATCCCTGCTGTCTGAAGAATCTTCTAGCATATTAATTTATGACTTTGGGAGATCGCATGTTCATTTCTGTTGGGGCCTCTGTGCCAAATTTGGCTCTAAAATATCTCATGCCTTTTCACTTAGGTATTTTGCACAGTATTACTGTTTATATCTTCTTAAATATTTAGATTTTCAAGGTAAAGTGCAAAATGTATATGGTCTGAAAAAGATTTAGTGTTCCTTGATTTTATTAGCAATGAAAAAGTTTCTTATGAATGAAATCATTGTTCAGATTTGCTTTCCATTTTGTTTACTTTGTTTCTGAAGATATTTTGAAACCCTGATATCTGGGAATGGAATTCTTTATATGCTTCCTAGGGAAGGAAGTATAACACACCAGTTAGAATAATTACCACTAGAAAAGAAGTACTCTTCCTCATCCAATAATACTATAGGGCAACAAATCACTCACCCCACCAGTTCAAATACAGTGGGATGGGAAGAGGAATGTTCCAGCTGTGTGAGTTAACCCTCTCAGATATAATTTTCAAAGGTAATTTTGTTAATATATATGATAATTTAGGTAATGATATTCTTAGAGAATAAGTTTTAATTAATGTATAATTGTGTCTGCTTAATGTCTTTATTGTTGTATGTGAATTATTCTTCTAAACAGTGTGTTAGAAGAATTTATTATTTATAAATTATAAATACCTGCAATTTTTACCTTTCATTTAATAATGAGAGCTAATAGTTATTGAACATTTACTATGTACCAAGCATTATAATAACAGTTTCCATGAATTAACTCATTCAGAGTTCACAACCCCAGGAAACATATATTATTAGTAGTAGCCTCATCTGACAAAGAGGAAACTGAAGCTCAGACAAATTAAGACTTTTCCAGTGCCACATGCTTAGGGCAGATCGGTGAACTGACCCAGGCCTTGAGGCAGGTTAATTGTGAAGCTCATGAAGCTTGAACTTCAGTCCCCCCCCTCCGGGGGGGGCATCGTAATGTATCCACATTTATTTTGGTCAAATCTGAAAAAGGAAATATTTTATAAGCAATCAGCTAAGACCACTTAACCAACTTCTCCTCCATCACACTTCTTGTCTGGGGTGGTATTGGAGTGGCCGTGGGCATATCTGTGATCTGGTTATGGGAGATTGACTTGGGGATGCATCTAGTTCGGAGTTGGTGGAATAATGTGGTTCACAGCTACTTTCACATATACTTTATTACTCTTTTGGTCCACTTGACATACAGGTGAAGGACCACCGGCTCTGTTGTATGGCTGGTATCAGAGGTAAGAATAGAGAAACAGCAATTGAATCTTGTCTCTGGAAAATATTTCCAATCATTAGACAGGAAAATCTTAAGTGAATTGTTTAGTTCTCATTAAGTCCTGGCCAAATCAAAACTGCTATCAGAAACATACTCCATAATGTAGTGAATACAACTGAATATAATTATAAATGTGCCAGACATATTTTTTTTCCCTCCTATAGGAATCACATGAAACAGAAGATACCAGAAATGCTGTGTTTGAAGAGCACAGGCTGTGGTAGTACCATAGAAAGCATGCATGTTTTCTACATTGCAGCACCTCCTGCTGTGTTCTAGCAGATCTCATACATCTTGGCCTGAGAGAGTCTGGCAGTTCCATTTGAGGCAGCACACAAAACTGTTACCAGCACAGCAAAATGACTTGAAAGTTTTCTAAACTGTTATTAATAAAAAGCAAATTTCAATCAACTTTGATTGAGGAAAGGCCAAATTATATTTCTAGTCTCTCTATATGAAAAGATATAAATATTCTGTAAAGAGTTTGAGAATATGTAAATAAAAATGTTAAGAAAGTAGATTTATAGAAATATGTCAGACAGTTAGTTATTAAAATATTTTTCTGGGTTTTGGACGTTTGTGGCATTTCTCAGCTTCAAAACTTTTGTTATAACTTATTTTTCACTTGAAATATTCACTTTATACATTTTTATATAAATATTTTAAAAATCCATTTTTTAGATTTAATTTTACATTTGGAATTAGGTATCCCTTTCCTTAAAATGGGTTCCTCCAGGTTATATGGTATGTTAAAAATTTGTGGAAAAATGGAATTAAAATATAATATGAATCTTTCCATGAACTTTTTGAAGTACCCTCGTATAAGCTTCAAGCTCCACAAGAGCTAGATTCAACCCTGCCCAGGTCCTTAGATGTAAAATTCAGCACCACAATGCCACTTGAGTGGTAGAAATACTCCTTTTAAATCCTTGTCTTTACTTTTCATTGCCTCACAAACCAGCTGTTCTTTCCATTAAAGTTCCGTATTAGTGCTTTCTGAATTAATGACAGTTAGCCTTATTTAACACTGAAATCTCACTGCTGAAAAAAGTAGCATCCCCAAATTTGTAGTTATAAATAGTATTTTAACACCCACACTAATTTCCCACAATAAAACTTTCTGCAAACATTTCAAATGGCTGCTTTTGCCACACTGAATTGGGCACTTCTTAGCACAAGAAGTCCCACTCCAGGCTTGCTGTATAATTCCCTACTGGATCTTTGGTGTAGTTCAGTGACGTAAAAATTTTAGTGATGGATTATTTACAATCAAAGTGGAAATATCTAAATTATTTTGATGCTGAAATAAATTTAATAATCGAGGGTCCTTTCGTGCATAAAAACTCATTTTGCCACATTTTATTAACTGTGCACCACCTCTGAAACCACTATGTGACTATAAATAAAGCCACCCATGACAATTTGAGCCATGGAGTGAGAATTCATTTTTATGGTGTCACCTTTGACATTTTAAGTTCTTTAGCATTCAGTAAAGTTAATAGTGACTGTCAATAAATTATAATGAGTTAGAATTTCTAATACATTTGAATATCAACACATCTATGGCATCCCCAGCTGGGAAATCAGATCTCTTCACAGTTTCACATACATGGCTTTTGATTTAATTTGCCAAATCCTGTACACTGCTCAGGAGGTTGTGCTGTGAACTCCCTGTCTTGTCATCTGCCGCTAAATCATCACCTCTCCTTCACGTCAGCCTTAGTTCCTTCTGCAGCTTCTGTCCTGCTTTCAATAGAATGACTTCATGGCAGAGAGCCAGGGATCTGCTGTGTGGGACCTCACAGCTAAGAATGTTCCACAGGTACCAAAGCAGGGCAAGTGAGGCACAATAGCTGCATTTCACCAAGTTAGAAGGCATGCGGGGCTGACCCCGTGGCGCACTCGGGAGAGTGCAGCGCTGGGAGCGCAGCAGCGCTCCTGCCGCGGGTTCGGATCCTATGTAGGGATGGCCGGTTCGCTCACTGGCTGAGTGCGGTCACAAAAATGGACAAAAAAAAAAAAAAAAAAAAAGGCATGCAAACACGTGTAGGCATTCTTTATATATTCGTTTACTAAAGATATCACGAATCTTTCTAATGGCAGGAATTGGACTCACAGAAAGTGAGTAAAATACTGCCTCTCTCTGCCCTTTGGAAACCCAGCATCGCAAAAGAAGCATAGTGCGTGCGGGAACAAGGCCCTGTTCTGAGAGCCTGGAAGGGCATTAAGACGAGGTTGGCGGGCTGAGCCCGTGGCGCACTCGCGAGAGTGCAGCGCTGGGAGCGCGGAGACGCTCCCGCCGCGGGTTCGGATCCTATATAGGACTGGCCGGTGCACTCACTGGCTGAGTGCCGGTCACGAAAAAGACAAAAAAAAAAAAAAAAAAAAGACGAGTTTGGCAAATCAGTGAGAGCTTCACTGTAACCGCCACAGTAATGGCCATACCAAAAATGGCCGCAGGATTAGATGTGTATTTGCCTTACATTTACATGGGATTTCCCTCTGACACAAACCTTCAGCTCTCTGCCTTCTACAATCTGATCTTGTCCTCTTTAAGACCTGCTCGATCCTTCTACTTGCTACCACAGTCCCCTTTGGTCTTTAATTCCAAATTGAAGTCTGTACCAATTGCAAATATCTTAGATTCCTTGCTCCCTTGTCGTTTTGTTTACTCACCTAGAAAAAGCCCAGTCCCAGGTCAGTCCTCCCGCAGCCCCTGCTCTGAGTACTGTTCATCCCCTACCCGTGCTCAGGCTAATTTCCCACACAAGGTGAACTGTCCACTCTCAAGTGGGCCTGAAGCTGCCCAGTGATCCTTCTGCTTCCTTAGTCAGCTCTTGCTCTTCACAAGTGTCATCACTTCCACTGACATTTTTAATAGATCACCTTGCTTCTAAATTCATCAATAAAATGGAAGCCAGCCGATGAAGATGATCTGTTTCCTTGCCTCCTTTAATCCTGTTGTGATGGAAGAGAGATTTCATCCTGTCTAAAGGAAACCTCAATTTTAACTCCAGCTCCCATCCTCTTCCTTGACTCTGTCCTCCCGCCAGCCTTTGTCTCATCTTCTTCCCTGTACTTTTGCATTAACTCAGCAGATGTTTATTTATCACTTGTGATGTGTTAGACCTCGGGACGTGAAGGGGAATGAGACACAGTACCAGCCCTCGAGGACTTGGAGTCAAGTTTCTTGAGAGAATGGTCTACCTTTGCCTCTTTTGCATTCTCGTGTGCATTCATTGCTCACCTGGTTTCCATAATCTAGTTTCCACACTCTGCACTCCACTGAAAGTTTCCTTGCCAAGATCGCCAGCAATCACGGTCACTAAATCCACTGGCACTTTGACAACTTCTCTTCAGTGATCTTTCCGCTGCGTTTAATCAGATGGACCACACTTCCCTTTTTTACAGCAGACGATTCCACTCTCCTAATTTTCTTCTGAACTGGTTGTCTTTTTTGAGGCTTACTTCTTTCTCATTGCATGGTTCTTAAAAACAGTGCTCTCCAGGGATCTAGATTTGTCCTTTTTTCATGGGACAGCATCACCTTAAGTGGTTTCATCTCTTCCTGTAGCTTCAGTTTCTAAATGTATGCTGATGACCCTCAATTCTTTATTCTATCCCTGATTATTTCTCCTGAGCTCAAGACCTAGCAGCCTCCTGGCTTCTTCATATGGATGGTCCATAGATTCCTCTAATTTATGTCTCAATCTGAACTCACCACCTGTATTAGTTCATTTCTGTTGCTTAGAACAAAATACCCAGAACTGGGTAATTTGCAAAGAAAACGAAATTTAGTGCTCACAGTTTTGGAGGCTGGGAAGTCCAAAGTTTAGGGAACACATCTGATGAAGGCCTTGTTGGTGGTGACAGTGATGCAGGGGTCTCACATGGCAGAATGGCAGAGGAAAGAGAGAGACTCTCATGTGCTCTCCTTTTAAAGCCCTCAGAACCATGCCATGACCATGATCATTAATCCATTCACTACAACATAGTCCTCCCAATCTAATCACCTCTTCAGGGCCCCAGCTTTCAATTACCTTAGTAAGATTTTCCACTGTAAACAGTTGCAGTGGGGATTAAGCTTCAGTCTACAGCACTGCCTTCTGATTCCTTTGCTCAACCAGCTCTATCTCCCATGTTCCCACCAGCGTGTACCCATTTGCCCAAAACAGAAACATGGACTCTCCCCCACCATCTATAACAAATTATTTGTCAATTCTGTCAGTTCTTCTTACTTAATCCTCTAAAGTTTTTTCAGTTTCCCTATCCTCTCTGTCACTTCCTCAGTTCAAATCACCATCATCTCCCATCTCTTAATGGTGTGTTCTGCCCTCAGTTTTACCCACCAATCTATCCATTATCCACAGTGCAAGCCACATGAACTTTCTTAGATGAAATCTGGCCATGCTACTTGCAAACCTTCAGTAGCCTTTGAGGGTAAAATCCATGTACCTTGCAATGGCATGCAAGGCCCTTCAACATGTAGGGATTCTGCTGGTTTCTCATGCCTAGTCCTTCCCCACTTCTCCCTTGTGCCTTGTGCTGTGATCATGTAGAACTGCCTTCCAGGGGATCACAGCTCCTTCTGGCCTCTGGGCCTTTGTAAATGCTCTTTGCTAGATCCCAATTGCCCCTCTCCACTATTAATTTGCCTATTTTTCGAAGCTTGTAATAGACTCTACCTTCTTTCAGAAGGTTCTTCCAGGCACTGAAATCTGGGCCAAGACCTCTTTTGTGTGCTCTCATGCATCTTCCATGACATTCTTGTAACCTTTTTTAATGGTCTGTTCATGCCTTTGTATCTGCCCTCTAGGCTCAGCTTCTTAAGGCCAGGACCTGTCTTCTTATATCCCCAGATTTTAGCACTGAGGCACTTAGAAGGAAGGTTCTCCATAAAGATTGGAAAAGGGTAAATAAGTTATTTTAATAGATTCTCACATCATTACCCACTTTATTTATCTGTTCATTTTACGATAAAACTGAGGTCCCCAAAGATGACTAATGGTTTTCTCACAGTTTTTCAATGGTCTGATTACAAAGATAGGCTCAAAACTGAGATCTTATACCTTTTTCCAGAAGCAGGAAAGTTGGAATTTTCTCCTGTGGGACTCTCTTTCTTTTTGAACTCATTTCATGATGGTGACAGAGTGCATTTTAAAGTGCACAGTGAGAATAAATTTCAAGTTTATTAGAATTTCCACATCCACACTGAAAATACACAGTTTCTTTATCATGGTACTAAGTTCAATAAAAGCAAACTGTGATTCATTGTTTAAAGAGTCACTCACACTCATTATGAAAATTAGATTCAATATTTTTTTTCTCTCTCTTAAAAGGAAGGATTTGGAAATGCGACCCATCATCATGTTTTCATGTGATTTAGAAGAAAGCATTTTTCTCCTCCAGGAATCCTAGATGCTGTAGGACACCACACACGTGGTTGGACTTAAATTTAGTGACTATCAAAATCTCTGATTAAGTAGTTTCTTTATTGTGTTTGTATCAGTCGTATAGCATTTTACAATAAATACTTATAAATATATTTGCACGAAAAATGCTTATAAGGATAATGGGTTAAAAAATCATTTGCACTCACCATCCTAAAGAAGGAGGCAGAGAAATACCGTAGGACTGTGGACACACAATGGGCTAGACCTAGGAGAGATTTGGGGGAACCTCTACTCTCTTTCTTTTGTTTGCTATTCTATTTTTTTTTCTTCTTTTTGTAGAAGAGGAGTCTGAGAAATCCATCTTCAGCAGGCGTGAGGAAGGACAGATAAATATCATTTTTTTCCCTGTCCTTTTCCTTCTCTTCTTTTCTTCTATTCTCATTGGAGATTACAGAATTATGAATTATAATATTTTTGGTTTACATGTCAGTCTGGGAACATATTAATCAATAGACCAGACTGCTGTCCACTTGCAGCTCACATATAGGCTTTATAGATAGAAATTACACACTCTAGAAGTGAGACAAGACCGACACGGAGAGAACTGCATTCTGACTGTTAACTACATACTTTCATTGAGAACAAAGGGGGACTTTAAGATTGTGACCCCTTGCATTACTGAGACAATGCTCCCTGGCTGTGTGTTTAAAATGATGAAAAAGCATAACAGTTGGTTGGAATAAGGAAGTCGGTTTTGCGGTTACTGGCTCGCATGTTAAACAAGAGTTGGTAGTAGGGATGGAGGCTGTCTGGGTTTCTTGTGTAGCAGATGGCAGCAAACTGAGAAGGGAAAGGCTTTCCGCAGACAGCGTTGAAGGTAACTGGAGGCTGGATTTACTCTAGAGTGAGTTGGAAAGAGACAGGAGTTGTAAATAGCAGATGGTCTCCAATAGCTGTTTCTCTGTGGACAATTTCTCTTTCCCAGTTAAGTTGTCAGAGAACTGTGTTGGAGAACCAGTGCAGAAATGAACGCTTTACTGGTCCAGATTCCAGCTCTTGTTAAATAGGCTCCCACAACAAACCGTGGGGCCGGCACTTGCAGAGCTCACATTCCCTTAGAACTGTGGACAGTGTCTTGCGTGTTTGACTCTAGGTAGGGACCTGCACACAGGAGAGAGAGGAGATGTGGATTTTATTGTTCTGACAAGGTTTTGAATCATTTCCTGAAAAAGTTGAAATAGTCCTTGGATCTCCACGAGCTTTAGTAGACTGTTGCCACTGGTAATTATATGTCAGGTAGTGGCCTTCTCCCAACTCACGGTCCCTCGCTGAGCCACAGCAGGTGACCCTGAGAATTGAAACAGAACTTGCTCTCCACTGGCCTGCTGCCTCGGCTTCCCCTGGCCGGAGGGCACTACCGGCTTCCTGCTCAATGGCTGCCATCTGTCTCCTGGGAGCTGATGATCATTTGTTTCAGTTGCCCCAAATCTGAACAGAAGATTCTGTGGGTGCTGCTGTGAGAGGTGGCCAGTACTTTTGGAGCCAAAACTGACCAAGTCCGAAGGAACCTTGAGGCTCTTTCCTCCAGGAGTTGGTCAGAAGCAGGGCATCTGGCAGCTCTTGGCTCGCAGTTTTAGTTGCTCTGTCATTTTCCTTTCTGTCTTCGCAGTAACCGCTGTTCTTATGGCCGTGCTTCTATGAGATTCTCCTTCACTCAGGCCTATGTGCCTCCTCATTTGAGAGGAGAGAGGGGAGCCTGGTGGGGGGAAGATGGGAAAAATCTCTTTGTTTCTGAAAAACATGGTCTTTGTCCTTAAATCATGATGTCTTTGGAGTTCATTTAGCTCCTTCCCTAGTGAGCCTTTTAGGGTCTTTGCAGTGGTTTGCAAACATTGGGTGATTATATAGCAAAGCTGTCTGTGGCCGTCAGCCTCTCTCGTGAGGAGACACAGTTGGCAGATACCCTTAGCAGAGATTCTAAACTGGACGCCCATGAACCTGGTTCAGTCTGCAGATGAATTTTGTTTACCATACCTGCTCTTTTTACATTGCTGATATTTACGAATTTTCTATAAAAATCTGGATTTCTGGCTTCTCTTTAGTAATTGGAAGCTTTGCCATCACTGGGCCTGAATTTCCAAACGGCAGAATAGTGACTGCACCTTGAGTCAGAGTATGTGGTCTCTCACCCATGTCATCATTTACAAGACTGGCTGGTGCCTGTAGAAGTCCAGGCACAAAAACTAGACCCTAGAGCCAGGCCATCTAGAAACCTCCCTATATCCAATGGAGGACTCTGCAGGATCATCCCCCTTGATGAAACTACAGCACCTGCAACTCTGAATCTGGAAAACGGACATTGTTATAACTGATGAGTTTATGAAAACTAGTTATGCCTTTGGGATGTTTGATGCTTTAGTGTTACTTAATCCCCTCCGCTGGGGAAAGCCTTGACTTGAGCTCTGGGTGACTACAGAACACGAGCAAGAGTATAATGCGTAGACATTATGTCCAAGAAGCAGGGAGAGACCTCATATTTTAAATATTAATATTTAATATTTAAATTAAATTTAATTAATATTTAATTATTTACTATATTAGTTATTTATTAATATCAAGCATCCCCAAGACAAGTCTAGTTTTCATAAAAAAATATTTAAAATATTACTTCTCTCCCTGCTTCTTGGACATGATAATAACAAATATTAAATTTAAGCCAAAATCTTCCCTTTTTTAAAACTCTCTATCTCCATTGACTTCTTGGACTATCACTACTAGTTCTTGATCCTCAGTGATTTGTAAAAAGTGTTGTCTTCTGCTGACCGTATGAATATAATTCCCAAGATGATATACTCATAACTCTCCATTTAAAATCCAAAAGAAGCACAAAGGCTGATGTTTTGATGTTTAGAGGAAGTGAGGGAGATTCACATGGAGGGCAGAGTGTAAAACAAGTAGATGTAATTTGAAGAGCTGCCATTTACAATCAAGGCTTATGAGCTTTCTGGAATAATTGGCCAAATGTAATGCACATGGCTGAGAAAAAGACCAAGATAAGGATCATACATCTGTTAATTTACTTATACTGCCCCTATTTCCAAAAGGATTTGAAGGAATTATGTTGATTATTAAAACGTCGATCTCTTAGTGAAATGCAATTTCAGGAATGCAGAAACAGAAGGAAATTTTTGTTGCTCTTAATTCACATCTAACAAATTATGTTTAATGCTGACAACTCCTTCTGATCTGGACTTCATTCAGGTTCATTTCTCAAGGTTTGGAGATTAATGTGTTGGAACTCCTAACACTGAAGTTTGCAGGTTGACTAGTCTGTATTTCTCACCTATTAGATTTTTATTTCTCAATTTGAGAACAGAATTCTTTTTAATTGCACTACAACCGTAGAAGTTGTATATACAAAAGACTTTCATGTGAATTACCTCTTTTTTACTTTTTATTGTGAAATAAATTCAAACATTATAGAAGAGTTGCAAGAATAATACAAAGAACTCTCATATGCCAACGTTTTGTTATATTTGCTTTATCATTTTGTCTCTCTGTGTTTATGTATATTATTATTTTTTGAGCGACTGAGAGAGTTTGCATACCTTATGCCCCTTTACCTCAAAATATTTCAGTGTATTTTTCCTAGAAACAAGAATTTTTTGAACATATCTGCAGTTCAGCTATCATATTCAGGAAATTTAATACTGATACAACACAGACACACCTCAGAGATATTGCAGGTTCGGTTCTAGATGACTGCAATAAGGCAAATATTGCAATAAAGTGAGTCACATGAAGTTTTTGTTTCACAGTGCATATTAAAGTTATGTTTACACCATACTGTAATCTGTTAAGTGTGCAATAGCATTATGTCTTAACAGAACAATGAACATACATTAATTTATGAATACTTTATTGCTAAAAAATGCTTACAATCATCTGAGCCTTTAGCAAATTGTAATCTTTTTGCTGGTGGAGGGTCTCACCTTGATGTTGATGGGTGCTGTCTGATCAAAGTGGTGGTTGGTAAAGGTTGAGGTGGTTGTGGCAATTTCCTAAAATAAGACTGCAATGAAGTTTGCTGCATCGATTGACTCCTCCTTTCACAAAAGATTTCTCTGTAGCATGCGATGCTGTTTGATAGCATTTTACCCACAGTAGAATTTCTTTCAAAATTGGAGTCAGTCCTCTCAAACCCTGTCACTGCTTTATCAACTAAGTTTATGTAATACTTAAATAATTTGTTGTATTTCAATAATGTTCATAGCATCTTCACGAGGATTGCATCCCATCTCAAGAAATCACTTTCTTTGATTATCCATAAGAAGCAACTCATCATTTATTCGAATTTTATCATGAGATTGCAGCAGTTCAGTCACATCTTCAGGCTCCACTTGCAATTTTGGTTCTCTTGCTATGTCCACCGCATGTGTAGTTACTTCCTCCACTGAAGTCTTGAACCCCTCAATGTCATCCATAAGGGTTGGAATAAATTTCTTCCAAATGGCTGTTAATGCTGATATTTTGACCTCCTCCCATGAATGATTAATGCTCTTAATGGCATCTAGAATAGCTTGAGGAGATGGAGAGAGTTGGGGGAACACCTGGTAAGTGGAACAGTCAGAACACATACAACACTTATCAATTAAGTTAACCATCTTTTATGGGGGTGTTTTGTGGCAACCCCAAACAATTACAAAGTAACATCAAAGATCACTGATCAAAGATTCACTATAAAAGATTTAATAATAATGAAAAAGTTTGAGATATTGCAAGAATTATCAAAATGTGACACAGAGGCACAAAATGAGCAAATGGTGCCAATGGACTTGCTAGATGCAGGGTTGCCACAAACCTTCCATTTGTAGAAAATGCAATGGTTGTGAAGTGCAATGAAATGAGGTTTGCCTGCAATTGGATCCGTGATCTACATCTCAGCTTTATAAATTGTTCAAATGTCTTTTATAAAATTTTATATTTTTTAAACAAGATTGAGTCCAAGATCATTCGTTGCATTGAGTCATCTGTCTAGTTTCCTTTAATCCAAATTGATATTTAATTTCAGCCTTTCTTTCTCTTTCATACCATTGACATTTACAAAATCTACAGGCCTGTCATTTATAAAATGTCCCTCCTTCACTTTGGTTTCTTGGACGTTTCCTCTTGTTTATCGATTTTGGGCTTTAATACTGTATAAGTCACGTGTCTTCAACAGGTTGGCGTCTGTTTACCCTTTTCTGGTGACACTGATTTTGATCACTTAACAGGTTTCCAATTTCTCCATTGTATAGTAATATTTTCCTTTTGAAATTAGCAAGTAATTTGTCTCATTAGATTTTTAGTTAGCAGGAAGCATTCTGTGTGCCCAGTTTGTCTCCAGTTCTAAGTATGGGACCTGGCAGTAGTGGGTGCTGAATATTTGTGGGTGCTAAATAAAGTAGGATCTGTGTATATATTCTTATTTAATAGTTCTCAGAGTTTTTTTTTTTTTTTTTTTTAGGAAGATGACATAACTTTGGTATAGAGGAAAGACTGAGGAAGAATGTAGAGTGGGGCTCTTTCTAAAATATTTGCTTGTTTGAAGACCTAGAGGCTATGACTATTGAGAGCCAGTTTCACAGAAATCCACACCAAATGTAACTGTGGTCTTGGTTCTCAGAGTAGCTGTGGTCTCCAGGAAATTCGCCCTGTCCTAACTCTTGAAGACTGACAATATATTAGGAAGGAAAGGCCTGCAAGCAGATTAAAGTAAAAGCCACGTGATTTGTTGCAAGTATTAAGAATCATTTGAAAATTGCTTCTCTTTGCATTATTATAGAGTACTCTCATATTTTAAAATATGGCCTTTCATCAAATCTAAGATATACATACCATAATTTTATGTATTACAGAGAAAGAAAGAAAAGCTGCAAGTTAAATATAACATAATTCTTTCTTATCTCTTCAAATCTCTATTTTATTCTTATCAAAAGAGCTTTCAGAGTTATTGAGACATAGATGTGTATCTCTTGTGAACACATAAAAAGAAAAATTATAGAGAAATAAATGGGTTGAGATATGCCTAAAATGTCACAGAGCCCAACTCTTCAGAACCACTTTTTCCCTTTTCCTGGAGTCATGGATGTCTGTGTTTTACAGATGGTATAATTCTCTGTGCCATCATAAGCTTGGAGTTGTAGCATTGCCAAAAAGTGTGCATCACTTTTGTTTCCAGTATTTTCTTCTAATTTACTGACACCTGTTCTGCACTTTTTAATGCTGCCTCTGTCTTGATCTTACCTGTGTAAAAACCCTGACTTACATTCCTTCCTCAAATGGTTGATAAGTGCTTTTTGACTGAGATGTTGAGGGATAGCAGTTACCCAATGGTAAACCCAGTATGAACAGGTTCACTCATCAAAGATAACTGCTGCCTTGTCTAAAGTGATGGGAAGATGCCACCTATTGTAAAGTGCCAATGAATTCAGAGATGTTAAAATGCAGGCGAAAAAAATAGGTCCTTGGAATCGACGAGATGCAATGTGTATGTGATATGTTTAAAAATAATTAGCAAAATTAAAACAATGATATTATGCAAGGTTGGTAAGAATGTAGAATCAGGCATGGGCACTCCTGGTACTATAAATTGTTAGTCTTCTGGAAGGTAGTTTAATAATGTAAATAAAAATCCTCAGTTGTATTGACATACTTTGACCTCATAATCTAATTTTTGGGGGGCTGTATTCTAAGAAAATACCAAATATGCTTTTAAAGATTTATGAACCAAATATCCATCACAGCATTATTTATAAAAATGAAGAATTGGAAGCAATTTAAATGTTTAACATATGGGAGTAGAATAAAAGAATATTTTCAAAGAATATTTAATAAGATGAACAAATACTCCCTAGAGCATACAAAATTGCACATACAGTATGCTCCCAATTTTGTTTAACCACATGTTAAAAGGGAGAGAGGAATATAGTAGGATGAGAAAGAAACTGGTACCAAGATGATTTCTTTCTACTAACTCTTTTCAAACAGCGTGGGAAGACCTTTCCTTTTCTTATATGCCTAAAACCCTTCCCAAGTTTCTATCATACCAGCAACAGATTAAAATTTGCTGCTGGGTCCTTTTGACTTTCTCTAGTGCAGTGACTTTCTCATCCATCCAATAACTTGCAGTTTCTACCCTGGACGTGTTGTATGGGGAGCTGTACTTGAGCCATGGTTTTCTGTGTCATGCTGGGGATCCAGGCATGGCTGGCCTCATCTGGTGAACTTGTGAGATGGGTCTGGTGGAGCAGAGGTCCCATGATTCCCACCAGGACTGAAGAATCTCCTGGGAATAACTGCAGGTATATCAACACCCAGCTGCACAGGCATGCCTGGTGACCTGGTGGAGCAGGGATGGAGAGTGTGGGAGGGCTGGGCAGGCTGCTGAGAAAACTTCCAGGAGAAAAGCCACCCCATCAGAGAAGTTCCAAACATGGGCTGGGAATTCTGAATATAACCTAGTGGCACTTTTTCAACTCTGCAGCCAGCCCAGATCCCAGAGAGTTGTCTGGGCCTTAGAGATCACATTCTGTAACACACTGGAGCCTTTGGAGCCCCACTGACCAGGAATACCCACTCCCCACCGTCCTGCCAACAGCAAAGAAGTACTGTGGCTGGGGAGATTCAGACAACCAGCTCATGTGAAGTGACAGGTGTCTCAGGCTTCTACTGGGGCTAGAGGTTTGTGTGAAAAGGCAAAGGAGAAAGCCAAGCAATTTGAGGAACTGACAGTTATTGATGGTCAGGAAGCCTGGAGAAGTTTGGGGTCCCTCTGCTGTTCACTCATCTCACGTATGTTCATTGAGCCCCCAATTCTTCATCATGCATTTGTCCCTGTCCTGGTTTCCAGCAGTCTGAGGCAAAGGGGCTGCTGAGCACTTGCCCCCCATGTGCACTTGCCCCCTCTGTTTCCAGATGCATGGGGAGATTATTTTTTTGTTAGAAGAAAAAGACAACTTCCTTTAGTATAAGATGTTAACTATTCCCAATGGTTTTCACAGACCTCGTGATATGAGGAAGGTATTCATGGCATTCAGAATCACCTCCATGGCTAGCTGCTGGCCCCTTGAGAGAAGGAGGCTACTTACTGTGGCTCCCACCCCTGCCCCCCACCCCCATGCGATGGCTTCCTGTTGCTGTGTACTGAGACTGTTCCCAGAACACTAATGTTCTCTATAGTGCCCAGAAAGGGCCATTGTATCCCTCAGGATGTTTGTAAATCACCCACTATGCTGGTTTAGAAATTATGGAAATAGGAAATTCTGTATCGCATTTGCTATTTAATTGCTGAGTGATGTTTACAGAGCTGGTTGCCTCTTGCTACAACTCCTAAAAGGGTTTTGTAAATTAAAAGTAGAGAAACTTTAAAATACCTAAGAGAGTTGTAGAACATAGTCAAGGACTTAAATTGCTCTGTTTTATTATTTCTATCATATTCCCTGATATTACTTGGAATAAATCCTCTGAATTGCTAGTTATATACCATTTTCTCCATTAACTTCACAGTTCTGCAAAGTGAAGAATTAAGGTTTTTTTCCTTCACTACCTGCCTTCAGGACACCTGTATGAATTCCAAAGATGTGCTGCTTTGCTGTAATGGTTAAGGAAGACTGACTGGCAATCTTTTAAATCTTAGGTTCTCACCTAACTGCCCAAAGCCTCCCTTGGTTAGACTAGGCAGGGATTTTAAGACCGTAGTTAGCTTCCTGTTTGGAAGATGTGAAGTGAAGGTTATGTTCAACATGCACCTTAATGTATGATTAAACTAATGCCATTTTAGATCCTGGGCTAACACTGAGCTAACAGTGGCAGTTTTCCTTTTTAATTAATTTATCATGGCAAAGAAAATGCTGATAAAGTTTCTGTCGTGTTGAACTACTATAGCTGGTAAACTTGGCAATATGCTATCTGATTTTAAAAACTGGAAAGCCTGGAATATCACCTTTATCTTCTTAGGGCACATGTGTCCAGTGGGAATTTGTGCTTTAGAGTCATGTTACTAGTGGGAGCTGGCAGATCTGCCTGTCTCTTGCATCATATGTTTTCCTAACAAATGTCTTTATTTTATATATGCTTGAAGAATGTGATAATACATATACATATAGAAGGAAAATGAAAACAGTATGAAAAAGCATACAAGTGAAGAGTAAGTCCTTAAAGACACACTATTACTGTGCAACAAACCACCCCAAAGTTAGTGGTATAAAAGGATAACCATTTTACTGCGATCACTGATTCTGTGGTTCAGAAATTCATAAAGGACACAACAGGGGTGGCTTTTCTCTGCTGCATAATGATCCTCGGTTCAAAAGACTGGAAAGCTGGGAGGAGGGAGCCATCTGACGGCTCATTCAGTGCCATATCTGGTCCCTGGACTGGGAGACTTGAAGACCAGGATGGCTGAGCAGAGCACCTACGTGTGGTCTTTTCCCACGGCTTGGCTTCGTCACAGCATGGGAGCCTCTTACATGGTGACTCTGGGCTCTGGGCGTGAGTCTTCTGGCCAAAAAGGAGAAAGCTGCCTCACCTTTTCTGACTTAGCTTTGGAAGTCACACAGTGTTACTTCTGCTGCCCAGATTTAAAAGGAGGGGACATAGACCCCTCTCTTTTTTTTTTATAGACCTTATCTCTTGAAGGGACAAGTATCAGGTCACATTATGAGATGGGAGATATTGTAGCAGCTATATTTGGAAAATACAATATATAATCTTTCCCCCCCAATTGGGAATTTACTCTACTTAGAGATTATTCCAAATAGATCTCTCAAACTATTTACAGCTGCATAATCATATACAGCTTGACAGCACATCATTTACCTAACCAGTCACCTACTGTTGAACATTTAGTTTGTTTCCAGTCTTTTGATATCAAAAACAATAATATAATAAATATTTTTATTAGATCTCTTTATGCATGTATCCCAGTATATTCACAGGGCATAGTCTTATAAGTGAGATTTGCTGGATCAAAAAAAAAAAATGTGGATTTTAAATTTTGGTAGATATTAAGGCCGGTTCTTTGCATCAAGATTATTTTGGCTGAGTGTGAGCAAAAAGCCAAAATAACAACGGCTTAAACAGCTAAGAAATTATTGTTCCCCATGAAGGAATTTGGATGTAAAGAGCCAATGTGGGGATTCCATGATATCATGAGGAACCCAACCTTCTGTCAACTCTCCACTCTGAATCTCTAAGGTATGTCCTTTATCTTCCTAGTCCTGTGCCTCATCCACATTCCAGGCAGCAAGATGGAGTAAGGGAGGAAGGGAGACCACCCTCTCCCCTTCCTTTAAGAGCACTTCCTGGAAATCATGTACAACACATCTTGTACACCATCAGCTCACACTTATACATACATAGGTGCAGGATTCATCTGAGTGAGTTGTGATGAGCCCATAGTTCTTATTACTAAGGGAGAAGGGGAGACTGGATGTCAGTAGGCAACCAGCAGTTTCTGTATCAGTTCTTTATGCTTGTGTATGCCATCTCTAATTCTCACAAAGAGGTAATTATTATTATGCCCATTTTTCAGATGACAGAAGTGAAGCTCAGAAATGGTAAGAAACTTGCCCAAATTCCCAAAGATAGAAAGTGTGGAATAGGAAGTCAGACCTGAGTCCTTTTTCCACTGTACCAAACTGGAATAGGACTGCAAGTTACAAATTCAGCATTTACTCAGCCTCCTCCAAAACATTATTGCTTTTCTCTGAGTCCCAGTAAGGTGATTTGGTCCTGGTTTTTTTTTTTTTTTTTTTTCTTTTTTGGTGTTTGCATTGTATACACAAAGATTTGCTTTCTCTACGATTATTATTCTTTAACTGGAAGATTCTCTTCGTGCTGTTACAAAGCAGCAATAGCCTAGGAACAGCTGCTTTTGCACCTTGATTTCAATGGCTTTATAATTTCCTCTGCTTTTGGCTGCTGTTTCTTCTTTCAGATCTTCTAGCCTCCTGCTCCTCACACAGTGAATCCTTTCATAAAGAACGGCTGAGTCATGAAAGGAATGCAGATGGCCACGAGTTTATTTGTAGGCCTGGAGTCCAACCCAGGCTTCTTCTCACAGCCCAGGGCAGCCATCACCTGACAGCAGTCCATTCCTGGCCGAGTGGACCTTGTTTGCTGAAGGACCCAGGCCCTCAAGCCCTGCTGGCGATAGGAGCACAGCCTGTGCAACAGGCCCAGAAAGGAGCCCAGAATGCACATAGAGTGAGCAGTAGGCTGGCCCCCATCCCAAACACCCAGTAGTCTACTGCTTGCTTTCTGAAGCGGTGAGATGGGAAAATCATGGTCCTCAAAATAAGGTGGGGAGGATAAAATAGGAGCACGGAGTAGCAGAGCTAGAGGGTTTCACCTTTGTCATTTGGCGGTTCTACTGGGAAGAACCTTATAAAGAAATGGAATTTTCTGCCATAGAAGCATAAGACTCAAAGCTATAGACCCATGGGGTGGGCCTTCTGATTAAACCTACAGATTGTAGTGATTTTGGGGTAAGAAACCTGGAACAGGGCGTTTCACGGGATGTTAACATGAGATAGAATATTTCTATGTGATTTCAGCTGGCTTTCCTAATAACAAATAAAATTATACGCTGAAGTTCAATAATACTTCGGTAAATATGTAAATTGAATTGGTCTGTAGTGAAAGTGCTGGGGAAAAATGTGATTGTCTGTAATATGAAAATGTAAAGTAAGATGTATTAATCATTTCTAGAAATGAAAAAAAAATGATGCTTTAAGTTAGAAGCTTTATCTACAGTACAAGAGCAAATTAATAAACTAGAAAATAAAGTTGGAGAATTATCCCGAATGGAGTATAGGAAGTCAAAGAGATGGAAAACATGAAAGAGAGGTTGAGACATATTGAGAAAAGGATAAGAAGATTTAATACATGCTTGTTGCAATTCCAGAAGTAGATTTTTTTAAGTTTATGTATTTATTAATATTTTTATTTTTTTACATTCTAAGATGATGTTGTGGAGCAGTTCAGGGGGAGGGGGCATGGTTGATGCCCATGGCACCCCCCTCATTCCTGCAGGGGAGACCAGGGGGCTTCCAGTCGTGGTTCAGTCATTGCTGCACTGGATGCAGATGTCAGGGGTTTTGGCTGAAGTCCTCTGTCCCACACAGCCCCAGCTCAGGAGCCCAGGGTCCTTCCTGCAACAGCTCGGTGGTCATCACTGGGCTGGCTATGGATGTTGGGGGGCATGACTCAGGCCCCCAGCCCTCCCTGGCTTGGGAGCCCAGGGGGCTTCCAGTCCTTCTGGGTTTTATAGGTGTTCTTTGGTGATGTGAGACCTTTGCTAGTTAATATCAAACTTTGTCTCTGGTCTGTGGGTATTCTGTTTTTTCTTTCAGTTCTGTGTTGGATTATTCGCTGTTCCCACCACTTCATCTTTGCACTGGAACTAATTTGTTGTCTCTTACTTACTTCTAGAATGGGGGAACTTCCTGTGGGAACCAGCACTTGAGCCTTGTAGTTGAGCTAGGTTGCTACTTTGCTGTGGATTTCCTGGGGAAGGCTTTTTGTGCAGCTCAGGTTTTAATTGTTGACCTTGTATGTATTCCAGTGTCTTGTGAAATCTGGTATACCTGGGTTGTGTGGAAACTCTGGTCTGGGCCTGAGACTTTTCAGCAAGTTGCACCCTCTGCAGATCTGTATTCCTGATCAGTTTCCACTGATTGGTCCTGTGCTGATTGGGGGCAGATCAGCTGTCCTTGCTGTGCCCCAATGTTCTCCAAGTGGGCCTGTCTCCCCTGCATCCCAGACTCCAAACACTTCCCATGGGATGGGCCATGTGCCAGACCCTTGTGATGACTCACTGGTCTCTGAGTGGCTCCATTTTTTAGTTGCTGTGTCTTCTCGCTCCTATGTGGGTTCATGGGTACCCTGTTAGTGGTTTTGCTGGCCTGGGGGCTACCAAGGCCCTCTTCTCTTCTGCCACCTCCAAGCAACTTCATATGAAGGGCACAGCTGCAGCTTCTGCCAGCTCTTGCTCCGTGCACTCACTAGCTCCAGCCTTGAAGCGGCTGGGGCTCGAAATGGTGGGCGCGATCCTTTCTTTCTCTCATCATGGCTTCTCCTGCCTTCGTGAACTGTGTAGGTCTCCCAGAAGTAGATTTTGAAGAGAATAAGCGAGAGGCAGTATTTGGACAGAATATGGCTGACAATTTTGCAGAATCTGTAAAAGACACAAATGTTCAGATCCAGATTCCAGTGAATCCCAAACAGAATAAATAAAAAGAAATCCACAACTCTATACACCATAATTTAAACTAAAAAATATTTTTTTTAAAAAAGTAGGAGACTTTTAAAACAGCAAAGAGAAAGGATAGATCACTAAAAAAGTGCAACATAGTACAGCTGACTTTTCAAGAGCAAAAATCAAAGCCAGAATAACATCTTTAAAGTGCTGAAATAAACTGTCATTCTAGAATTCTATACCTAGCAAAAACTTCCTTTCAACAAGGAGAATCAACTGGAGACATTTTCAGACAAACCAAAATCAAGATAATTTACTACCACTAGGTAGTTACTAAAGAAGCATCTAACTGCATGCACTTTAGGAAGAAGGTAAATGATACCAGAAAGAAGGTTTTTTAAAAAAGCTTTTGCAGAAAGCAATGGTGCATAAGGAAAATGTTAAACAAATGGGTGAATCTTAAATTATTGGCTTTGATAACAGTAGTGTCTAACATAAGTGTTTAAAAAATCAAGATAGAACTAAAATATGGTATAATAATAACATTTTATTTGGGATATGGAGTGACTGGAATTAAATCATTCTAAGGTCCCTGTGTTGATCTGGACAAAGTTAAAATGTTTATTAAATTTAAACTTTGTCAAGTTCAATGCAGATTATAATTTCTATAATAACCATTAACTACTGAAGGGGAAAAAATGAAATGACAGAAAAAGCTCTTAATCAGTCAATCAGTCCAGGAAGGAAAAACTGATAAAAAAGTACCACAACTGCAGAGCACTTGGAAGTTTTACAAATATTAAATACTTTCAGGTTAAAAAAAACAAGACTCAAAGAATTGAAAAGAATTATTATGATATCATATTCTCAGAATGTATCACAACCAGATAAAAGTCAACAACAAAAAGGTAACTCAAAATTTGCCATATATTTGGAAAATAAAAGTCATAACTATAAATAACTCAAAGGTCAAGGAAGAAATAATAATGGAAATTGAGAAGACATTGGGGATTAGATACTACTAAATAAGCTAAGTGGTGAACTGAAGACACTGCAGGAAGAAAAGCAGGAATAAACCCCATGAGAGAGGAAGATGATAATATACATATAGAAATTCATGAAATGGAAATCGAAGATACTAGAGAGAATCAGTTATCCAAAATATGATTCTCTGAAAAAATTAGTAAAATCAATAAAATCCTGGTAAGAATGATCATACAAATAGTATGAGATGAAAAAGAATATATAAATAATGATGCAACTAATATTTAAAATATAGGAATGCTATGAATAAGTTTATACCAATAAATTGAAAAATTAGGTAAAATATTAAAAGTTCTGAGGGAAAAACATACAAAAGTCTGACTCATGAAGAAAGAGAAATCTTGTATGTTCCTCTTATCATTAATGAAATAGTCAGTAGTTAAAAATCTTCCCAACACGGAGGCGGGCCCGGGGCATTGTCCGGCTCCGGTGGCGGCGGCGGTCGGTGCTGCAAGAGCTGCGGCGGCGGCGCGGCGGCAGTGGGAGGGCGCGCGGCCGAGCGGAGGCAGAGTCCGCGCCGATACCATGGCTGGAGGCAAAGCTGGAAAGGACAGTGGGAAGGCCAAGGCTAAGGCTGTGTCTCGCTCACAGAGAGCTGGGCTAGTTTCCTGTGGGCCGCCTCCACAGACACTTGAAGACTCGCACCACAAGCCACGGAAGGGTGGGTGCCACTGCTGCCGTGTACAGTGCTGCAGTTCTGGAGAACCTCACTGCTGAGGTGCTGGAGCTGGCAGGTAACGCTTCCAAGGACCTCAAAGTAAAGCGTATCACTCCACGTCACCTGCAGCTTGCAATCCGTGGTGATGAAGAGTTGGATTCCCTTATCAAGGCTACCATAGCTGGGGGTGGTGTGATCCCTCACATCCACAAATCTCTGATTGGAAAGAAGGGACAGCAGAAAACTGCTTAGAGGGTTGTTTTAACCAACCCTCTTCCTCCCCGTCATTGTACTGTAACTGAGACAGAAGAAATAATGGGGATATATGAAATTTTTTAAAACAGTTAAATGGAAAAGCATAGACAATTACTGTAGACATGATAAAAGAAACATTTGTACGTTCTTAGACTCGAAGTTTGATAAAAGTACCATTTCATGTGGTGACAGTTGTGTGTTGATTGGCTAGCCTTCCTCCCATGTGTTTTATACAAAAATGGAATTGATAAACCATTTTTTACAAAATTAATTTGTCTCAAAACTATTCTGTTCATGAAGTATTGGAAATATTTTGCTCAGACTTTGAAATTTTTTAAATCTCAAATTGGTTATTCAGAATGATCTTAAACAGAAATTGAGAATATAGCTTTACCATGATTGAAAAAAAAAAAAAAAAGAATCTTCCCAACATGAAACCATCAGGCCCAGAAGATTTTATAGATTAGTCCTACCAACTATTTAGTGTAAAGATAATCTCAATATCATGAATACATTGAGTGATTAAAAAATAGGGAATACTTTCCAATTTATTTTGTAAGGTTAATATAACCTAATACAAAACCCAACAAAGGCAACACAAGAAAGGGAAAAACTGGGTAATCTTACCCACGTACATAGAAAATCCTAGGCAAAGTACTTACAAACTGAACCCAGCAACATGTCAAAAAGATACTGCATTATGTCCAAGTTGGGTTTATACCAGGACTGGAAAGTTAGTTCAACATTAGAAAATCTATAAATGCATTTTATCACATTAACAAACTAATGGAGAAAAGCCATATTTTCATTTCAATAGATGCAAAAAATGTTTGTTACATGTCAGCAATCATTCAAAATAAAACTCTGAGCAGACTAGGAAAGCAAGAAAATTTTCTCAACCCAATGAATGCTACTCACAAAACAAAATAAAACAATAAGAAAAACCAACACCAAAGCAGACTGTAGCAAATATCACACTTGATGGTGAAATGCTAAGGCATTCCCTTTAAGACTACGAATAAGGTAAAGGAGAAATTATCATCACTTTTGTTTTGCATTATTCTAGATATTCTTGCCTGAGCAATATGAGTAAAAGAAGAAATAAAAAGTTAAGGATTAGAAAGGAAAAAATAAATAAATTATTATTCCCAGATAATTGTGTAGAAAACCCAATAGACTTTAAAGGTAAATAATAAGAATTGATAGAAAATTTAGCAAAATTCACGTATAAAAGTCAACTGCATTTCTGTTTATCACCACCTAATAGAAAATCCATTTATTAAAAGCTATGTGTAATAGCAACAGAAAATGTAAGGTACATATAAACAAATCTAACAAAAGTAGGTAACACTTTTATGAAAAATTTTTTTTATCTATTAAAAGCATTAAAGAATACTGAAATAAATGGGTGTAGAGGATTGAATTAAGTCCACCCAAAACTCACTGAGGCTTGAATTGTCTTCTAAGTTTTATGTATTAGAAACTTAGCCCCCACTGTGACTGTTAAGAGGGTGGGAAATCCTATTATGTTAATTGAAAGGTGGAGCCTTAAAGAGGTGACTGGATTGTAGGACTGGGCAATAGTCAATGGATTAAAAATGGTGGTCAGGGGTGTGGTTCTGAGGGCTTTAAAAGAGGAGAGTCTGTCTTTCTCTCTCTCTGCTCTCTCTGCTTCTACCATCTTGCATGCAATGTGAGACCCCTGGGTTGCTGTCACCACCACCAGATGGACTTTGAACTTTTCAGTCTCAGAAACTGTAAGCAGTAAATGTTATTTTTCTTTATAAATCACCCAGTTCTGTGTACTTTGGTATAAGGAACATAAATGGACTAATACAATGGGGAAGCATAGATGTTCATAGATAGGAAATCTCAGTGAAATTGTTAATCTCTCCAGGCTGATCTATAGATTTAATGCAATTCTGATTAAAATTCCAAGGGGATTTTTCATGAGCCCCGAGAAGCTGATTATAAGATTTTTCTGAAAGAGCAAAGAACCAAAAACACCCAAGTCATTCCTAAAGCAAAACAACTAGATGGGGGGGAGGCTTTTATCAAAAGACACCATAAAAATAGTGGAAAAACAATCCATAAAGAAATTATTCTGCAACTGATGGAGGAATAATATTGCGAATTAACAAAGAACTCCTTTAATAAATAAGAAAAATCAAAGAACTTAATAGAAAAATGAGCAAAAAAATACAAACAGGTATTCACAAAAGAGGAAACACAAAGAACCATAAATAAGTGGAGTGTCCCCCACCTGACCAGTAATAAGGAGATACAGATGAATATGACAATGAGACATTGTTTTTTACCAGCCATACCGGCAAAAATTTTAAAGCCTGACAACAAATATTGCTGGAGATGTACAACAAGCAGTCGCATATACTGCTGATTGGGAGTACAGATTGCTGCAATTACTTTAAAAACAATGTGGCATTCCCTAGTTATGTTGTACATGCTCAGACCTATGACCCAGGAATTCCACTCCTAAATACACTATTTTCCATATACCTCAAGGGATACATACAAGAAAGGTCACAGCAGCATTATTTGCAAGAGCAAAACTCTGAAAACAGCCTGAAAGTTCATTGATAGTCAAATAAATCGCTAAATTATGGTATAATAATAGAATGAACTGTTACAGCATTGACAGTGAGTTGATTAACTGCAGATACAAGCATCAACGTGTGAATTTCAAAGTCAATGTCAAGGCCACAGAAAATACATGTAGTAGGAATCTATGTAAAGTTCAAAAGCAGTCTAAAGTATACTTCGTTTGAAGCTACCTACATTCCTGGTAAAACTATAAAGAAAAGCAAGGAAATTAATAACCAAAAGTTGATATTAGAGATTATTGGTGGACAGGGAGGAAGAGTGACTAGGGAAGGTACACAGGGGACCTCAAAGGTATCCACTGCTCAAGCGAGGTGGCTTGTACATGGATTCTTTTATCATTCTAATCATGTTGTATACATTTTTGTATGATATAGTTTAGAGTAAGAAATATAACCATTGATATAGTGTCTTACCTTTCTGTAATATTGTCCAATGAATCTTTTAATTTTTTATTTATCTTCACAACACCTCTGTTAAGCAAAAGGTAGTTTCATTTTTCAGAAAATATATTTGAGAGGCAAATTTATTTGCTTCATATTCCACACTAGGTTGATGGAGGACCTGGGGCCAGACCTCTTGTTTTATAGAGATATTTCTGCTGCTTGCCACTGTCACACGCCATGAATTCATTTATTCACTTCTCCATTCATTCATTCGTGTAATATGTACTGTCCCCCTTCTTGATTCAGGCATTATACTATTGAAATTCTTTCAAGAATAAAGCTCAAGAATGTAAACAAGCCTAGGTAGTTAATATTTTGACTGCCTGACCTGCAGTGCACGTTCACCTTACCTGTTATAGGTCATCTCCTTCAGCCTGCATAGTCTTTCCTTTGTTAGGATCTCAGACACCTGCTGTGTGTCCAAACTCATCCTTCAGTTTCTCTCAGCAGGTATTTCCTACTTGAGAGAGAACTGCCGACTTTTCCAGTGAGTGCCATTGCCCTATGTTTAGAAAAGGCCAGTGCGGGCCGAGCCCGTGGCCCACTCGGGAGAGTGCGGCGCTGGGAGCGCTGCGACGCTCCCGCCGCGGGTTCGGATCCTATATAGGAATGACCAGGGCTCACTGGCACTCCGCGGGTTCGGATCCTATATAGGAATGACCAGGGCTCACTGGCTGAGTGCCGGTCACGAAAAAGACAAAAAAAAAAAAAAAAGAAAGAAAGAAAAGGCCAGTGCACTGAGATTCGAAGGCAGATAAGACATGTTCTCCCCTTGAGGCAGGCAGGCCTTTGTTCTCGAGGTGGAGAATTAATTCATGGAGCCTGCAGGGATGTCAAAACATTTCTTTTGTCTAAGGAGTGATAACTTGGCAGAAAATGTCCTTCCCTTTTGAGAGCTCCAGAGTCCAATGTTTTGAGCCACGTCACCTCATTGCATCTTCATAGAGCTTTCACTCCATTTTGCCTCGTCAGTCATGATTTTTGGGTCTCTTTATTGAGCACGGAAACTCAGTCACTGCCTATATCTTTAAATCACCTCATCATTAGAGGGGCATCCAGCTTCTAGCAGCTGCTGAACATTATCAATTTCGGCTTCTGCATTCCCTTCATCATACAGATTTTCTTTTGTTATCCCCAAGGGATCACACGCACAGGGTGCAGAGCAAGTCATGTCCCTGAGGCTTGGGAGAGCCTGTGGCCCTCTTCCCCAGCGTGGGGCTCACTGATTGAGTTGAGACTGCTGTAGTCCAGAGCAGAGTTGTGAATTTCTAATATTCATGGCCTGCCTCGCATGGGCCCGACAGTGTATCAAGTATTGGAGAGTCAAACCAGTTAGAAGAGGGCTAAAAAAGAATACTAGAAGATTTAAAATAAAATAAACATAAGATTTGTTTAATGAGATAATGCAGGTAAACGAGTTAAAATGAACAACACTCAATAAGTTTGAAAAGTTAAAAACATACATATTATCTTGGAGATTAAAAATTAAGGGCAAGAAATAAGGAGTAAAAGGTTAGGAGTTTAAAAACATGATAAAAAGGGCTGTACTTTTTTTTTTTATGTAAGATTCATAAACAGAATAAGGAGAGATGGTAAATTAGAACACCCCATAAAAGTACAATTAAAAGAGTAGAAATGAAGACAATACAGTTACAGGTACTCAGGCAGTGGAATATTTTAAGTAAATTGGGATATTAAATGGAAAAATTGGGAAGAAAACCCAGAAGCTTTCCTTAGAAAAAGTCAAACCAAAAACAAACAAACAAACAAAACAACACGCCTGGCAGCAAATACGCAAGGTAATAATGTAAGAAGCGCTTGAGCCCTCGCTGGCCTGTCGTGGCTCTGGCTTCCTGAGGCTGAGCTGTCCCTGTCCCTCGCAGAATGTCCTGCTTGAAAATGAAGTCTGTGAAGACACCCGGGGATTTATTTCCCTGTCCCTCCCAACCACCCCCAGACAGCTCAGGTGGATACTTTTCTTTACTGAGTTAAACACATTTGTTATGTTCTACTTTGCTAAGGTTCTATTTAAGATTTTTGTTTATCTGTGTTAAGGCATGACTATATACAAATATATTTGGAATTGTTCACTATAGATTTGGGATTCAAAAACCGTTTTTGCAAATAAGATTTTTAAAAATTCTGTTTGTTTGGAAGATTTTTTCCACTGAAACAAGTCCAAATGCCTTTTATTGAATGATAGTCCATATTACTTTTATTAATGAACTACTTATATTTGCAATTTCTTGCTACATAAATTTGGAAACTCCAAAAAAAGACTTGATATTATGTACTCATGTTACTATTTTTCTCCATTTTGTTTCTTTCTAATAAGTTTATTCTTTCCATAGGTTATGTGCTAGTCTTTACAATACAAATGAGAAAACTAAGGCTTAAAGTTGTAAAGCAATTGAGCCGGGATTAAATAGTTGAAGGATTACAGAAGTCACTTCGCTACACAGCCTCCTAGACATAATGGAATCCATCTATAGACAGTCTAAAGTCAGATACACTTGACTTTATTTTCAGTTTTTAAAATCTGACTAAATATAAGATTCTTGATTTTATGCCAAGTATTTTGTTATTACTGCCTTTGAGACCTTATCACAAGGAAATCTCCTTAACCATTGCTTTTGAAAATTCCCCTTTAGTTTCTGGGTTAATTAGGCTTGAGTCCTGGGTCTGCCACTTAGTAGCTTTGTGACTGTTTTCTCATCCATAAAATGGGGAGAATAACTACTTCCTACGATGTTGTAAGGATTAAACGAGAAAATACATGTGATTCATTCTACCAGAGCCTTATCTTGAGTGTTACATTACACCAAAAGGCTTCTGTTATGTCTTCATACAAATAACAATCCTGATGAAAATGTTGGCTTCTCTCAGGCTGTGCTGTGATCCTCTAGCAAAGAACCGTGGGTCGGTAAGTTTGAATCTGGCTCTGGTAATGCCTAATTCTCTCTCTAAACATCAGCATGTGGAAATGCAAATAAGAATTTCACCAGTGACATGTTATCAGATAATTTATTGTGACAATTGAAAAACTAGTTGGGAAATTTGGGGAGGTGAACGTTGAATGTTGGACGCTGTTGGCTTCCTTCTCATGGTGCCTCCAGAAGAACATGGTGGCAGCTAAAGACTAGAGCACGCCTTAGACGTGGCTGGACCTGGGGCTGGGAGGAAGAACAGTGAAAGCTTCCTTTGGTCTGCTTGGTCCTGGGGAGCCATGGGGTCCTCTTGCGGGTCTGAAAGGGAGGTTTCAGCCTTCTCCCTGCATTGGCTGGGCCTGGACTCTATTTACAGCTATGGGTGCCAAGTCCTCTCACTGGATTTCCAATTTGGCTCAAAGGACATACCCTAGTGAAAGCCGGGAAGGAGCGTGACACACCTGTTGCCATATTTACCGTCGACCACATTTCATCTGCTCGAGCTCTGTCCTGGTCAAATGTCTCCTGGTGATTCCTTCAGAGCAACTGATCACATTTCCCACTTCCTCCCAGACAGGTTACTGGGCTCCCCCAGAGCCTCTCAACAACTTAATACCAAACAGCATCTGACTCCTGCTTGTTTCCAGGGCCCACATGAAAGTCAAACTTTCCAGGTACTGATTATGGAACAGAAAGGGAGTGCCCCAAAAGGTATTTCACCGACCTTGTCTGATTGTGTTACATTCTCACTGGTGAAGTATCCACATTTTAAATATTTAGTGATAAAAAACAAAAGGCCAAGGACAACATTCTTGCATTCAGTTATTCACTTAGCAACACTTTATTTGGTGCTGATGCCAAGCACTGTTCTGGCCTTGAGGATACAGTGACGAGCAAAGACAGACATACACCTGCCCTCATGGAGCTTACAGACCAGGAGGGGAGAAGAAAGTTATTCAATACCACAGAAATAAATGCAGAATTGCAACTCTGACACATACTAGAGAGAAGAAGTACATGGTACCAAAAGATCATATAACCAGGGATTTCTCACCCATTTGGGGAGGTCAGAGAAGTCTTCAGCACCTTGGAAGTCTAGGGCCCAGGATCCTTGTCCAACCTGCCAAAGTCATCAGATGAACTCTAGAGCAGTCTTTTAAAAAGCTAGCATCTCGGACATCCTTTCTCTAAATCCCATTTCTCCATTCACAGCAAGGGCAAAGGTCCTTAAACTTATCTGTGTGAAAGGAAATAACCAAGTTAAGGGAAAGTTTTGAGAAACAACAGAGCAGTCAATAGTGCCATTTGCTCTTACAACATTATTCTAAATTATGAGCTCTTGGTTGACTGTTTGTTCCTGAGACATGAAGACAGCCAGTGACCCATGGGAGCTCTAAAGTAACTTCAGTGCCCTGTGGCAATGGCAATATTGCTGATAACATAAAGCCTGTTGACAGACCCAGCACTGTGAACACAGAATTACAATTTACCTTCTACCCTCTTTAAAATGTCTCCTTTTGTTTTAAACCTCACTCCAAAGTACAGTTTCAAAATAAGACCCTTGGCATAGTGGTTGATGGGGCAGTCATGTGAGTGCACCTGTGTGATTCAAGGCTGACTCTAACTCCTACTGCTTCTGAGACGCCGGGCACGCTGTCACCTCTCAGGACCTCATTTTCCTCATCTGTATAAGAGGGATAGTAAGCACACTGCCTCGTATGGTTGTCTTGAGGATTAAGTGAGATGTGACAGAGGATAGTCTGGTGCCTGGCTGCGAGTGCGCGCTCAGCTGAGGTTTGCTCTGGCCACCTCCTTCTCTGCAGAGCTACTACAGTGAGTAGTAACTGCAGTAGCGAAGTGTGTCTAGACTGTATTTGTGCATGCACCCCTCCCCAGGAGCATGTTACAAAGCCACACGGACCCTGGACATGTTGAAGCACACGGTGTTCCTTCCCTCTGCTAGTAGTTTTCCACAGTAGAGATGGAAAAACAAAAATACCATCAGAATAGTCTCCAGTTTGCCTGGACACCACAACTAAAATAACTCAAAACTCCTCAAAAATATTTCTTCAACTTGCACATGGGCATGAGTATAGGATATGAACAGGTGTCTAACACCTGCCAGACAGTGGTCTTCCCACCTGGCCCCACCATGTAAAAAAACCACAAGTGAAGTGATATGGGAAAACCAGACTTAAAACTTTTCAAAGCAGGTAGATTCAAGACAAATATTTTCCCTTTTCCTCCTGAGCTGGCTGGGCGTGTTGTTACTGGAGCCAGGGCAACAGGTACTTGGTAACAGCGATGAACTGGACTGAAGTTTTTCATTAGCCAGAGCCAAGTTCTCATTCTGGGTGACTCTCTGGGAAAACAGTCTTTAGTTTGGTTCGCAAATTGGGTGCTTTTTCTTTCTGTTCATGTTTCTAGTCCAGCTTTTTCAGTGAAGAAACAAGCACTGTAGCAAGAAAAAATTTAGGGGCTTTTAAAAAATTAAAATGCTTTATATGGGGTTAGTATTATTCTGGTATAGATTTGTTGCTTCTTTTGAATACAGTCACCATATTTTCATTTTGTCATTAATTTATGGAAACATTTATCTGTTCACTTAGCCATCCCACAAGCACATGCTAAGTGTTTACTATGTACCAGACACAGTGTTTTTTAAATCTGTGGGGTAGAGTGTGGTATTTTGATTCATGTATACAATGCGTAATACTCAAATCCGGGTAATTCGCATATCCATCACCTCAAACATTTATCATTTCTTTGTGTTGGGAATATTCAATATACTCTCTTCTAGTTATTTGAAAATACATAATAAACAATTGACTACAGACACCCTGCAGTGCTGTAGGACACTAGAACTTATCCTGCTATCTAGCTGTAAGGTAGAGGTACAAATACAGTTATGAAGAAAATGGGTCGGGATGTTGGAAATCACACCTTGCCCAGAAAACCCAGCCTATGTGGCAGCTGTGTGTGATAATGGAATAAAGTAGGCCAGTACTCCATATGTATTTTCAGCATTTCCTTTGAGGAATTCAAAGAATAAATTAGTGCTAAAGCCAATACCTATCACAATCTGGGAAAATACATTATTTCAGAGAATTATTCACCAGTTTATTTTCTCAAGCAGGACACGATGCTAGAGTCCTGGGGAAGTGGGGCACACCTCTTCCCTGCTTCCCGTACCTACCCATCCCTGACAGCGGCGTCCCCCAGGCCTTCCACAGCCACCTCACCCCCTTGACCAACCTCCTAGCCCAACAGATGTACATGGAGTTCCACAAACACGTCACACTCTTTTATAACCTCTGCCTCCACACATGTTGCTCCTCCTTCTGGATTATTCTTCTTTCTACCTTCCCCTCCCCCTAAATACCTACTCATTCTTCAAATCCTAGTTCAGACTTCTCATTCTTCCAGAAACCTCCCTAGCTCCCTCCTCCCCTGACCCCCACACCCCTTTCCAGCTGTTCCTTGCTCTCTAGCGCTTGGAGACCTTGTCATATGAATACCATTGTTGACATCACACAGAATTACAGTTATTTATTTATGCACTTGTATTTCCCATTCAACTATGAGAAACTGTGTGCACCTTAACATCAGTGACAAGGTGTTGTTTTCCAGAGGTGCCATGATTCCTGGCACATAGTAGGTGCACAGAGGTGTGTAGCCGGCATCTGTCCAACTGAGAGACTGTGCAGGTGTTTTCATAGTCCTTATTTGATAAGAAAGGAACCACTCAACAAATATTTGTTGAGCACATATTACCTGCCAGGCACTGTGAAGTGCTAGGGATGGAGGAACGAACATAACAGACTAATATCCCTGCTGTCAAGGAGCTCACCGTCTGCACTTGAAACTGGGTGGTCATAGACTCAGTAAATATTTTATTACCAGGCAAGAAGAGGAGAACTGATATCGAGATAACCAGCAGTCTTTGCTGTACTAGTCTTTCATTTTCTCTGTGTTTAAATGGGCATGTGTGTATATATATATATATATATATATATATTATTTTTTTTTTTAAAGGTAAACTGTGTTAATTCTGGTTTGTTTGCCTTAAGTGCGTGTGTTGAACTTTGTCAACTGTGTCTTAAGAACTGATTCAGCAGGCTGTTATTTCTTATATGAGGGGGTGTGTGTATTGGGGACAGCCAGAGAAAGGCCAACTTTCAAGGAAAGTGTTCATGAAAGCTCCTTCACATGCTCTTGGCCCCTCACAGTAACCCACTGAGCTAGGCAGACACAGCAGATATTATTGACCCACTATACAGATGGAAAAAACAAGGCACAGAGAGTTCATGTAAACTCATTAAAGTTATAAAGCTAGTTGATAGAAGAGCGTATCTCCTGACTTTATGCTTTTTATTTGATTAGGACATAGTTGGTTAAATAGTAGTGTCAGGTAACTCAGGATCAATGGGTAACTAAAATATTTACTGTTATTTTTTCCTGCAGTTGTTTCCAGAAAGGAGCAAATCAAAGCAAACCTCTCTGCTCAAAGCACGGACACTTCCTTTAATTCTCTCCTGACCCTTGATCTGAGGGACTGCTTTGCCTTTCCATTGTCACTGTGGTTCAGCCAGTTCTCCTCACACAGAGCAGCTCCTGGTGGTGAGGCCCTCCCTGTCGGGGATTGCTTCATTTAGCAAGTGCAGTCCTTGGGCTGTGACTTTCTCTGTGGTCACACTGGCTCCAGCTTACCATGACCTCATGCTTCATAGATTCCACGTTTTGCCGTAGCATTGCCCTGCCAGGCTTGAGGACCAGCTGTTTACATGGTGGCATCCATCCAGTCTGACCCTTAGGGAGTGCTGGGCTTCTCCTCAAGGTTTGCTCATCCTTGTCCTGTTCCAGCTTTGCTGCCCAGCAACTCTGCCAAGACCTGACTGTTCTTGCATGCTCACAAACAGGGGTCCTTGCATCTACCCGTGTCATGTCCAATCAAGATATTCATAAAGAATCCCTCTCTGCTGCATTGGAACAGAAAACTGAGAATTTCAAAAATTAAGAAAATTATATATCAGGAATGAAGTACAAGTGAAAAGAGAACAAGCTTTGGGAGAGAGTCTCTGAGCCTCAGATTCCTCATCTATAAAATGTAGATAATAGTATCTACTTGATAATTATGTTAAAGATTACAGAAGTGTCCAGCTTAGTGCCTGGAACACAGTCAGTTCTCCATAAATGGTAAAGAATAAAATAAAAAGATATTTTCTTCTTTTTCCATAGTATTTAAAATTTCGGCAGTAATACTCAAGGGAAATGAAAATATATGTCCGCACAAAAACTTGTCTGTGAGTGTTCACAGCAGCATTTTTTATAATAATTGAAGAGTGAAAACACCAAAATGTCCATTAACTGATAAGTGGACAACAAAATGTGGTATATCCATACAATGGAATATTATTTAGGCATAAAAAGAAGTGAAATACTGATACATGCTATAACATGGATGAACCTTGAGAACATTATGCTGTCTGAGAGAAACCAGGAATGAAAGGCCACAAACGAATGATTCCATTTATATGAAAGGTACAGAATAGGCAAATCCAGAGGGACAGAGAAGGTATATGTGGTACTTGTGGGAGGTGTACACTTAAACTCATTCCATGGTGCCCGCATTACTTTTCTCCAATTCTATCAATATTAGACTGGTTGAGAGAATTATTGCTGAACCTGTGCGTGTTTGTCCTCCCTGTCTCATCAGAAATGCTTTCTGTGCTTGCGAAAGCAGGGAAGTGATATGATTGCTATTCTTCCAGCCATATCTGAAACATTTAATTACTGAACTATGTGCCCTGAGCAGGTGTAGATGGATGGGCCTTCGCTGTTAAGAGCTGAAATAATGTGGTCTTTGTGTTGGGTCCATGCTTTCTAGAGAGAACCTGCCAATTTGGAATATTTTCATGGCATTTCACCCTAAAAGTTTTTGTAGGTTATAAATAGACTTTTAATCTCTACAACCCTGATAGCTGGCTTCTCTTGAAATAATTGGAAAATGTAGCATTTCTGGGCACACATTTCAGCATGGCAACAATCAGACAGGGCCTGCCTGTGCCCATTCTTAACAGTCCTCTTCTCTCACTGGTGGCTCATCCACGGCCCATGTCACTGCTTCATGTTATCTGTGCTCAGCCTTGTAGGCATTGGGGTTGGAAAAAGTCCCCCTGAAATTGTTCATTCATTCATTCATCAAACCCATGACAAGTGCCTATTTTGTATGGTAAACTCTTTAGGTAGTGGGACAGTCCCTGTTCTCAGGGAAGAGAGGCTGGTAATGGAGAAAGAAATAGTTAATTATAATACCTGAGCAAGTGCAATGCTCTAAGTAGGAGCAGGTATTGACGAATCATTACAGGTATGGGGTGTCTAATCTAACCTGAGGCATTAGGAGTTTGGAGAGGTTCAGGGCTCCTGGAGAAAGTCTTCCTGGGTCCTGCTGTGTCCTCTTTAGTATCGAGCTTCCGTTCTTGACCAGGGAGGAACATTTAACTGGTAACTGTACGTCTTCAGAGCATATCCACAAAATAAAGATCTTAATGGAATTGGAAAATCTGGTAAGAACGAGAAAAGGGGAAATTAAAAGTGGGTGAAAAGAAGTGGGAAGAAGAATATACAAGAGACGGAGGAGAAAAAAACAGGAAAAAATGTACTTAGACAAATGAGAAACATATTTGTCTTGTCTCAGACACTGCTGTTGATATTTTCATAGAATGCCAAGGGTTTTAACTCCAAGGAAAATTATGCTGAAGTAAACCTAAGCAAAGCTTACAGGAGATTGAGGAATCTTCCCACTTTCCTTGTTTTGTTTCCTGCTCGGACATTTACATCCGTTCATTCTGAGGTGATCATATTGGTCATGTTGATTAATACCCTTGACAAGGTAGAGAAGTCCTACCAATCTGACACGTGCTTCCCGGGCTTCCTCTCTCTGCGGGGCAAGCGTGGTGAGGGAGACTGTGTTTGGGGGGTCAGAAGGCCTGAAGGAAAAGTCCAGGCTCCAACACCTACTGTATCAGTCTGTTTCTGTTGCTTATAACAGAAGTACCTGAAATTGAGTCATTTGTAGAGAAACAATATTACTTACAGTTTCAGAGGCTAGGAAGCCCAAAGTCCAGGGAACACATCTGACAAGGGCCTTGTTGGTGATGACTCTACACAGCAACGCAGGGTCTCACATGGCAGGTGGCGGAGCAAGAGAGAGCTTCTCGTGTGCTCTGCTTTTAAAGCCATCAGAACCACAGGCATGACCACCATTAAACCATCAGTAGATGAATCCACTCACTAGGGCATAGTCCTCACAACCTAAGCACCTCTTCAAGGCCCCATCTTTCAATTACCATAGTAGGATTTCCCAACCTCTTAACACTGTCACAGTGGGGCTCAAGCTTCAGTGAGTTTGGGGGGGACATCCAATCCATAGCACCTACAATATGCATGACTTGAGCAAGTCATAACCTTTCATCCTCGGCCTTCTTTTACATAACAGGGGATATAAAAATAATGCCTAACTTAGCTCAGAATGGGATAGTGCATGACATAAAAGTTGAGAGGTTCTTAACACAAAGAGAAGAAAAATAAAGCTGAGAATTGAAAGTATCAAGAAATGGCTCCTTTGTAATATGTTTAATTAAGTTCATCTCAATTTTAATAAGACGGTAATAGGCTTTTGAATGAACTGTGAACTGGTCCATCGGTGAATTTTACCATTAGGGAAAAATCCTGCCCTTTAGGAATGAAATTGGCTGGTTGCTTGCATTTCCAGAATCAAATATTTCTTTCTACATCACTTACCCAGGCTTCAGGTATGTCATGTCTATGATTGTTTCTGGGATGAAACGGGGCATACTGAGGAGAGATGTTGAGGGAGTATAAACATTTATTTTGGTGGTTTCACGAGAAGTGAATTTTTCTGATTTCTTTGTTCATTAGGAAGAATTGCAACTAACTGACTTGGTAGGACCTAGAGAAAGGCGTTTGTTGGGAGAAATTTCCAGCCTCCCAATCCACATCCGTGTCCTTAAACCACATCTATATCTAGTTTCCACCTGGTAGATGGGTTCCAGATCTTTAGCTAGAACTCCACCTGGTAACCAGGAAGCGGGAACCCGTTGGTATACTCTGCCCAGTGGTTGAGCATCTCTCCTTTGGCAGATCTGCTGCTGGTGAGGCTTTCCCTGAGAACAGACACAGAAGTCAGGGGACTTGACGACATGACCTTCCTTTAAAATGAACTTTACTACTTGCTTCCACAAGTGGAATTTTATTTTTAGGTGGAGCTCTTTATTTTGGACACCAATAAGTCCTCCTTGATGGATAAAAACAAGAGGCACTTAAGAGGGTAGTTTGGTGTTCAAAGCCTTGAGTTGGAAAATCCACTTTTGCCAACTCACTAGTCATGGTGATAATTATCCAGATGGTGACTAACTTTGATATTCATTCCATCATCTTTCCCTTGAGCCTCTGGAGAATGAATTTTGCAGGTTCTCAGACAGCAAAGATCAATTGCTGCCCAAAGTTACCATCTTCTTGCCCCACTGATTGCAGTCCCGTTGTTCTATAGTGTTAGAGATCTAGACTTTCCAGGGTGCAGGGAAGCTGAGAACATTCCTTGAGGTTTAGCCTGAACGGGAGTGATCGTGAGTCCCATGTTCTCAGTATCTGTGTTCCATCTGCTGAGAGATTCAGTTTGTATCTTTAATATGGTTCCAGTGGCCCCACACTCACCCATGTGAGTTTAGCCCTAACAACCTCAGCAGGACTTGTAAAAATAAACGAGCCAGTTCTAATTATTTCAAGTTGGCTATGAGTTTAAGAGTCAAGTCTTCAGAATGAAAACTGACCTCTGGGACACAGAGAAATGTCAGTGTATTTAGGCATTGCCAGATTAATCTCAAGTTTTTTTTTTTTTTTTTTGGTCCACAGCTAAGCAGTAAGCTATGTCATCCTACGGACATGTTTATTTATTGGTCTGCTCTATGTGCTTCCACGCAACGGTGACAATGCATCTTTTAACTCAGAACTTCATTGGCCAATGAGATCCCTGCACATGCTGTTGATCACATTTCCAGTATGTGTTTACCTTTGTCCTAATTTGCTTTTGAATCCAAGACTCATGGGCCTTTGCTAACTTGCACAACTAGATAAGAGGATAAAGGGGAAATAGGAACTAGAAGCAGAATCAGAAGGAAAGCACATGGGCAGTGTTAGGGTGAGAAATGGCCACACTTTCTTCCGAGGCCACGGTGGATATTGCACCAGTTTCTACCAGCTCTTCCATTTCAGTTACTAGCTCTAAAGAAAGCAAGCAAGAACTGATGGCCAGAGGGGGGAACAACTATGAGCACTGAAGTTGTATCAGGGCCAAAGCCCCTCTAAAGGAGGAAGAGGAAGACCTCTTAGTGGCTGGAAGGTACTGGTGCTCTTTAGAGGTGAAGGTAAGTCATTGTCCCAACATGACCTTCAAAGAAAAGTAAATATAGCTCAAAAGCTGAGCTCTTCTTATACTCTTAGCCTGAACCAGAGAGACTGGAAAGAGAGAGGGAGCGGAGTTAAGTGTGAATCCACCGTGGTTGGGAGAACTGAGCAAGGGTGGAATGGTCTTCACCTCCCAGGAGCAGGGTCTCCCAGCCAGCGCATGTGCCTTAGCCTGTCTGAGCCGCTATAACAAAACACTTTCGCCTGGGTAGTTTATAAGCAATAGAAATTTGTTTCTCACAGATTTAGAGGCTGGGAAGTCCGAGATCAAAGTGCGAGCAGACTTGGTGTCTGGTGACAGCTTGGTCTTCACTCCATAGATGGAGCCTTGTTACTGCGTCCTCAAATAGCAGAAGGGACCCGAGCGGGTAGGGCACTGCCTTGAACCTCTTTATAAGGTCACTAATCCCATCCTTGAAAGCTCCACCCTCATGACTTAATCACCTCCTAAAGGCCCCACCTCTTAATACTGTCATATTGACGATTAAGTTTCAAGATATGAGTTTTGGGGAGAGTCATCCAGACCACAGCACCATGCCTGTGTTTTCAGAAAGAGTGATTTTCCGGTTTGATTAGTGACTAAATCACTTGCAGGTCACCTCTCCCAGTGTCCAGCTGTCTGTTCACATCATTTGTTTTCTTCAGGGAATCCATTAGCTATAGGTCTTTTACCTTTCTGGGCTCCTTTCCTGGTCTGATTGGAAAAAGGACAGACCCAAGACTCATGTTCCACCAAGACTGGAAGGAGCTTTCAGGCTGACAGAAGGGCCAGGGTGCCCCAGCTTCTCCAAAGGGGTTCACACATTCTGGGTTCTCGGTTTCCTAGCACGATGGAAAAATCCACCTCAGCTGTAGAGGTTTTTCTGTGCAGTTAGTTGCTTGTGGAATCTTGTGCAGGACAAGCACCTCCCTGTTGCATTGTTATACAGGGCTCTGAAAATAGAGCTCTTAACACGAGCCTCATGTTTCCTCCAGAGAGCTTGCATCTGGGCCTTTGCTGTCTCTCTCTCCAACCCTCTGAACAGCCCAGAGCCCACATGTTTTCGTTATTATGTATTCAAACGGAAACACATGTTTGTCAGAAGGATTAAAAGGCAGCAGTTAGAAGTGGATTTCTGTGTGTTTGCCCTTTGCAAGGGGAAAGGAGCGATCAGGCAGTTTCGTCTTCAGTGGGGGGTGCCAGCCTCCCGCAGTGGGCTGGGGGGGGGCGCTGCACTCTTCTTCCTCTGGGGCAGGTGCAGGAGAGATGGTCTTGCACATCAGAGACCGGTGGGGATGCGCCTCCCTCCCCCCACAGCTGGAGGATTTGTTCATTTCCTCGGGAGCCTGAGAACAAAACGAATCTTAACAACGGGGCATAGTAACTGTGTAGAAATTTGTTTAACTCAATAAAGAGAGTATTTTAGTCTGTGCTTCTCTAGTTAATTAGACACGTATCTCTGCAAACTCCAAGCAGCTAATTTGTAAGGATGTTTGTCAGAAGTGGATGCTTAGGCAAGTTTTGGAGCTGCTTAATCTGTATACCAGGAAAATGTGCCTCGTACAATAAGACACACTTTGTCAGAAGGATTAGGAGAATTTTAAGTCCTGTCGAAGAAACAACAATGAAGGAAAGAAGTCGATGCTATGTAAGTTCTCCTACACTATTTCTAAAAAATGTAGGAGTAACATAGAATTCTCGTAACTTTTAGCTGACATTGTAGTCAAGGAGGTTTTTTTGTTTCGTTTATATTTACTCTTACTTGTAATACATGAGTGAAGAATATGGTGCCTTAAGTCTGATTCTCAGTTTCAGGAATTGCTCTATGTGTGCTTCAGAACTATCATGGGGTCAGTGGTTTGCCTCTCATAGTGCTCTTTATGGCTATTACTGCATGTTGGTGGCTTGTGGCTGTGTGTCACAATGGATGTGATTTTCGCTGACATGCTGTGCTGCTCTGCACAATCGCAAGCCCGATGGAGCCTGTGGCCCTCTTTCACGCTGCTTTCCGGACCACTTTCCCACCTCCTGGAGTTGCTCAGTGCTCCTTTTTACCCTTTCTTTGTCCTAAGGTGCTCCCTGTCAGCTTCATACATCACCTCTCTCTCGCCAGGTATCGGAATAGCCAGGTGGGCCTGTGGGTCTCCCTCCCTCCTAGACCTTGTTGTGAAGAGAGAAGCTGGTTCTCATCCAATTTCAGGAAGAGACTTGAAAGTAGATCCATTTGGTTATTGTTATCCCCTCTAGTTTTTGAATAATGTTTTTAATAAGGCTAGTTTTAATTCAAATACCTATTTTACAAAATAAGATCTTCAAATATTAGTCACACACCTCTATCCCCTATTTTTCTGTACCTTATGACTTAAGTTACAGTGTCAAGTTACTTGCTGTTGGACAGAAGTTTGTTCTCTGTCTATGTGGATTTCCACTTTGCTTTGTTTAACAATTTATTTTTTTCTCTTGAACATTCCTGAACATTTTCTCCCTTAAAGATTTAATTGTTACTTTTGGAGCAGCAGTGATGTCCAAAACTTTATGTAAGAAGAACAAAAGCGAAGATGGCAGCTGCGGCGGCGGCCGTGGCGGGGACGGGGCGCGAAGGCAGCGGCGCGGATCCCCGGCAGGAGCGGAGCCGGGCCCGGGGCTGGGCCGGCGCCGAACGCAACGAAGGCCGGAGCAGGATGGAGCCAGGTGAGGAGCTGGAGGAGGAGGACTCTCCAGGCGGCCGTGAGGATGGCTTCACTGCTGAGCATCTGGCTGCGGAGGCCATGGCAGCCGACATGGACCCTTGGCTGGTGTTTGATGCCCGCACCACGCCTGCCACTGAGCTGGATTCCTGGTTGGCCAAGTACCCACCATCCCAAGTTACTCGCTATGGGGACCCGGGTTCACCCAACTCTGAGCCTGTGGGCTGGATCGCAGCCTATGGGCAGGGTTACATCCCCAACTCGGGCGACGTGCAGGGTCTGCAGGCAGCCTGGGAGGCTCTGCAGACCAGTGGGCGGCCCATCACACCAGGTACCCTGCGCCAACTGGCCATCACTCACCACGTGCTCTCGGGCAAGTGGCTAATGCACCTGGCACCTGGCTTCAAGCTGGACCACGCCTGGGCTGGCATTGCCCGGGCCGTGGTTGAGGGCCGGCTTTAGGTGGCCAAGGTGAGCCCCTGGGCCAAAGAGGGTGGGCGCCAGGTCATCTGTGTTTACACGGATGACTTCACGGACCGCTTAGGTGTACTGGAGGCAGATTCAGCCATCCGTGCAGCAGGCATTAAGTGCTTGCTTACCTACAAGCCTGATGCCTACACCTACCTGGGCATCTACCGGGCCAACCGCTGGCATCTCTGCCCCACTCTCTATGAGAGCCGTTTCCAGCTGGGGGGCAGTGCCCGTGGCTCCCGTGTGCTGGACCGCGCCAACAATGTGGAACTGACCTAGTGAGACCAAGTGGGGGAGATCATCCTCTGCTCTGCCCCCCCGCCCCCTTACTGGGGATGGATCCTCCTGTCTTTCTCCTCCTTGTCCCAGGAAGGCAAGTCCCCCAGCTTTGAGGACTAGGTCACTTGGGAACCGCCTGCGTCTTTGATGTCCTGGAACTTTTGCCCTCTATTTAGGGCTGACTCAAGCCCCCACAGGCTGGGGGCTCTGGCTCGCTGAGGGCCGGGCCCTCCGCCTCCCTCTTCAGTGCTGCTCCCCTCCACTGCCCAGGACCACAGGTCGGGTACAGACACCCAAGAGGAGAAGGAGCGCCTTCCTTGGCCACCCTCATCCCCAGCTCTACCTCCCCATTTCCTGCATTCTCCCCTTCTTTCCTCCCTCCCTCAAGGGAGAAAACTTAGTGCTTCCAGTTCCTCTCCTTGGAGCCTCAATAGTCCAGGGGGCAGGGGCCATGCAGGCCTGAGCATGCATTTTGTGGGGACATAGTTGTGCCCACACATCTCCTGGCAGAGAGGGGATGCCAGAGTCATGGACTTGGGGCCTGCCACTCCTGCCACCTCACACAACCTGCACCACCTTCCTCCCTTCCTGAGCTACCTTGACATGTGCCTGCTCCTGGCATTTCAATAAAACCCAGCTTGGGTCTGTGTCTTGAAAAAAAAAAAAAAAAAAGAAGAACAAAAGCCGTTATGGATTGGGTTGAATCAAATCCCATTTGCTGACAATGCCAGATATGGAGGAAGTACTGCTGTTCATGTCTCTTCATTTACTCCTGTCAAGGCCAAGTTCGTGCTCTCAGGGGTCCCTGCTGCTGATAATCTCAGCAGCTTTCCCTCCCTGAAGGAACAGCTGAATTGCCAATAAAATCTAAGCATTTTTACTCTTTTAAGGGTCTCAAACACCTCTATCTTTCCATGACTCTTTCCTTCCTTCCTTCCTTCCTTCCTTCCTTCCTTCCTTCCTTCCTTCCTTCCTTCCTTCCTTCCTTCCTTCCTTTTTTAGTTTCTTTCATTTAATGCTGAACTTGTGCAAGCAAGTTGCAAACATCATGACAGTTCAGCCCTCTCTAAATATTTCAGGTTATTCTCCTAAGAGCAAAACATTCTCCTACATAACCTCCACGCCATTACCACCTTCAAGAAGTTTAATGTTGGTACAATATTTTCTAACACAGAGTTGAGACTCAAATTTTCCCAGTAGTTCTAATAATGGCCTCTACACCAGGATCAAAGGAAAGACCACGCATTATATTTAGTCATCGTTTAATCTAGGATGGTTCCTTCAGCATTTTTTGTCTTCATGTTATTGACATTTTTCAGTAGTTTGCCAGTTGTTTTATGATTTGTCTAATAATTTGGATTTGTCTGGTCCTTTTCTCTTGATTATATTCAAGTTAAACATTTTTGGCAAGAATACTGCATAATTAATATTGTGTTCTCAGGGTATCACATCGGAAAATACTTTATGTCATTTTATCAATTTGGTGATTGGTGATGTTAAGTTTGATAGCTTGGTTAAGATGGTGTCTGCCAGACTTTGTTGCAAGGTCTTTGTTGCAATTAATAAGTAATCTGTGGGGTGATATTATGAGACTCTAAATATCCTGTTTGCCAAGAACCTTTTACTCAATGGTTTAACAACCATTAATGATTTTGCCTGAATCAGTTCTTATATTGGTGATTCAAAGGTAGTGACTTTTATAAGTCTATCATTCATTTTACATTTATTAGATGTCATTCTTCTGTAAAGAAGTATCTCCCCTTCCCCTACCTTTTTTTGTTTTAATATCACTATGAACTCATAAATTACTTTTATTCAGTATATGACAGTCCATTATTGTTTACCCTTTTTGATGCTCAAATTGACTCCTATTTGGCCAATGAGAGCCCCTTCAAGCTGGCTTTTGTGTCTTCCTGTTTCCTTCAGTCTTTGAGCACTTCCTTAGTCTATGGAACAATAGGATATTTCTGAATAATCTTATGTCTTCCCTACTCCAAACCTGGGATTAGCCATTTCTTCAAGGAGCTCTGGTTCCTTTTATTGGGAAATGGTATTTAGAAACCAAGATCTGGAGCAAAATTTATTTATTTATTTATTTATTTAATTTTTTAAAAAAATTTTATTTTGTCGATATACATTGTGGCTGATTATTGTTGCCCCTCACCAAAACCTCCCTCCCGCCTCCCTCCCACCCCCACCACCAATGTCCCCTCTGTTTGCTTGTTGTATCAACTTCAAGTAATTGTGGTTGTTATATCTTCTTCCCCCCCAGCCCGGTTTTTGTGTGTATGTGTGTGTGTGTCTGTGTGTGTGTGTGTGTGTGAATTTATATATTAATTTTTAGCTCCCACCAATAAGTGAGAACATGTGGTATTTCTCTTTCTGTGCCTGACTTGTTTCACTTAATATAATTCTCTCAAGGTCCATCCATGTTGTTGCAAATGGCAGTATTTCATTCGTTTTTATAGCTGAGTAGTATTCCATTGTGTAGATGTACTACATTTTCCGTATCCACTCATCTGATGATGGACATTTGGGCTGGTTCCAACTCTTGGCTATTGTAAAGAGTGCTGCGATGAACATTGGGGAACAGGTATGCCTTCGACTTGATGATTTCCATTCCTCTGGGTATATTCCCAACAGTGGGATGGCTGGGTCGTATGGTAGATCTATCTGCAATTGTTTAAGGAATCTCCATACCATTTTCCATAGAGGCTGCAGCATTTTGCAGTCCCACCAACAATGTATGAGAGTTCCTTTTTCTCCGCAACCTCGCCAGCATTTATCGTTCAGAGTCTTTTGGATTTTAGCCATCCTAACTGGGGTGAGATGGATCTCAGTGTCATTTTGATTTGCATTTGCCGGATGCTGAGTGATGTTGAGCATTTTTTCATATGTCTGTTGGCCATTTGTATATCTTCCTTAGAGAAATGCCTACTTAGCTCTTTTGCCCATTTTTTAATTGGGTTGCTTGTTTTTTTCTTTTAAAGTTGTTGGAGTTCCTTGTATATTCTGGATATTAATCCTTTGTCAGATGTATATTTTGCAAATATTTTCTCCCACTCTCTTGGTTGTCTTTTAACTCTGTTAATTGTTTCTTTTGCTGGGCAGAAGCTCTTTAGTTTGCTAAAATCCCATTTGTTTATTTTTCCTTTGGTTGCCCGTGCTTTTGGAGTCGTATTCATGAAGTCTGTGTCCAGTCCTATTTCCTGAAGTGTCTCTCCTATGTTTTCTTTAAGAAGTTTTATTGTTTCAGGGTGTATGTTTAATTCTTTAATCCATTTTGAGTTGACTTTAGTGTATGGCGAAAGGTATGGGTCTAGTTTCATTCTTCTGCATATTGATATCCAGTTCTCCCAGCACCATTTGCTAAAGAGGCAGTCTCTTCCCCAGTGTATAGGCTTGGTGCCTTTGTCAAAGATCAGATGGCTGTAGCTGTGCGGGTTGATTTCTGGATTTTCTATTTTATTCCGTTGATCAGTGTGTCTGTTTTTATGCCAGTACCATACTGTTTTGGTTATTATAGCTTTGAAGTATAGTTTAAAGTCAGGTAGTGTTATGCCTCCAGCTTTATTTTTTTTGCTCAGCGTTGCTTTGGCTATGTGTGGTCTTTTGTTATTCCGTATAAATGTCTGGATAGTTCTTTCCATTTCTGAGAAAAATGTCATTGGGATTTTGATGGGGATTGCATTAAATTTGTATATCACTTTCGGTAGTATGGACATTTTCACTATGTTGATTCTTCCAATCCAAGAGCATGGGATATCTTTCCATCCTCTTGTATCCTCTCTAATTTCTCTCAGCAGTGGTTTGTAGTTCTCATTATAGAGATTTTTCACATCCTTGGTTAACTCAAACATAAACTGCAGGAGTTCACTGCCACACGACCACCCTTACAAGAAATTCTCAAGGGAGTACTGGGTTTGGTTCCTGAAAAATAATTACCACTGCCATAAAAACCCATTAAAAATCTAAACCCACTAGTATAATAAAAATGGCATTCATGAAGAGAAAACAAACAAACAAAAACCCTATCTACAACCTAAGGAACCGACAAACACAGAAAACAAACAGTAAATCAGAAAGCAAGGAACAAAAGACACCTAAGACAACCAAACAACAATCAATAAAATGCTAGGAATAAATCAACACTTTTCAGTAACAACTCTTAATGTAAAATGCTTAAATTCCCCAATCAAAAGACACAGACTGGCTGACTGGATTAAAAAGGAGGACCCAAGTACATGGTGCCTTCAAGAGACCCACCTCACCCATAAAGACTCAAATAGACTAAGAGTGAAAGGATGGAAAAAGATTTACCATGCAAACAGAAAAGAAAAATGAGCTGGAGTAGCTATTCTTATATCTGACAAAGTAGACTTTAAACCAAAAACCATAAAAAGAGACAATGAGGGACACTACATAATGATAAAAGGACTGATCCATCAAGAAGACATAACAATCATAAATATGTATGCACCCAATGTTGGAGCAGCCAGATTTATAAAACAAACTCTATTAGAACTAAAGAAGGAAATAGACACTAATACTATAATAGCAGGGGACCTGAACACCCCACTGTCAATAATGGACAATTCTTTCATCTAGGCAAAGAATCAGCAGAGAAACACAAGATCTAAACAGTACTATAGAACAATTGGACTTGGCAGATATCTACAGAACATTCCATCCACCAACCTCAGAATATTCATTCTTCTCATCAGCACATGGATCATTCTACAGGATAGATCACATATTAGGTCACCAATCAAGTCTCAAAAAATTCAAAAAAAATTGGAATTATCCCATGTATTTTCTCAGACCATAATGGATTAAAACTAGAAATCAATAACAAATGAAATTCTGGAAACTATACAAACACATGGAAATTAAACAGCATTCTACTTAATGACATATGGGTCCAAGAAGAAATCAAGCAGGAAATCAAAAAATTTATTGAAACTAATGAAAATAATATTACCATGAGCTTTTTGAAGACCCCTCATACACACAATATAGTTTACAAAGTTTTACAATATAACTACTAACAAAAAAAATCCACAGAATGAAATTTAAGATTTTTTTGAAGTTATTTTTGTCCTTAAAAAGTATCCCACTGAGTATGTACAAGTATAGTCAGTGTCCTACGTTCAAAAGTTACTTGGGTTCATTCTTTTTTTCCCACGGGGTTATGTTATCAATTTCATTTGTAATAAGTTTCATTTGTGTCTGTTTGTATTTGACATTAGAATTTTTTCCCTATAATTTTTGGCTTAATTTTAGTTTTTGCACATGTAAAATAATAGTATGTTTTTCAAAAGTCAAAACTATATAAATGAGATACTCAGAAAAGTCTCACCCTCTTCCCTGTATCTTCCATCCCATTCTCACATGCTTACTGTTGGTTACCAATTTCATTAGTTTCTTGTTTATCCTTTCTGTATTTTTTTTTTAAAGATGTAGTCCCCCCCCCCCTTTTTTAAAGGTAGCATTGGATATATTTCTTGCAACTCATTTATTCACTTATCCTGGAAATCACTCCATATTAGCTCACAGAGATTGTTCTTATTGTTTTTACAGCTGTGTAGCCCAATCAGTGATGTTTATTTAACTGGTCTTTCATGGATGAGCATTTAGGTTGTTTCCAATATTTTGCTATTACAATTAATACCACACTGAATAACGCCGTGCATTTTAAAAAAGTTACGTGGAGACTGACATTCAGGGAAAATTCTGGAAGTGGAATTTTGGGTCAAAAGAAAAATGCAGATGTCATTATGTTAGGTTTATGTCAGTTTACCTTTCGTAGGATTATTCCATTTGGCACTCCACCAGCAATGTATGACAGTGCCCATTTTCAGGAATCCTTTCCAAGAGAGGGTACAGTCTAGCTTTAGAATTTTTGTCAATCTGATAGGTAAGAAACGGTACCTCAATGTAGTTTTAATTTGCTTCTCTTTTATCACAGCTGAATTTGAGCATCTTTTGATATGAGCTATTTTTATCTTTTTCTTGTAAATTGTTTGCTCTTGTCTTTTGCTCACTTTTCTATCAAATTTTTAGCTATTTTTCTCTTTTTCTAAGAATACTTTACTAATTAGGGAAATTAGCCTTGTATAGTCTGCAAATATTTTCTCTCAGTTTGTTTTGTGCCTTTGCTTACAGTGTTTTTTTCTGCCATACAAACTGATAGTTAAATTTTTAAGCAGTCATATTTATGAATCTTTTCTTTTATTGCATCTGGATTTTGAATCATAGTTAGAAATCCTTTTAACTACCCAGATTATAAAGAAATTTACTCCTGTTTTCTGTAACTGCTTGTATGTTTTTATTTTAGTTTTTCATGTAGACTTCTTATCTTCTTGGAATTATTGCTGTGTGTGGTGTGAGGTATGCATCCAATTTTATCTTTTTTCCAACTAGCTATCCAGTTGTCTCAACATCTTTTCTGAAAGTCTCTTCACCCCAATGAGTTGAGGTGCCACCTTTATCATATACTAATTTCTGTACTTTCTATTCTGTTCCACTGGTCTCCCATCTATCCCTGTGTCATTACCCCATAGTTTTAATTGTAGTGGCTTTATAGTGTGTTTTAATATCTGTTTTAGTTTTATTCTGTGTGGTTTTGAAAAATCAGGAATAGGTGTTGATTTTTTTTAAAGTCCTTTTACAAATTTGCAGAGATAATCATATGATTTTTCTTCAGGTCTGTTAATAAGTGAGTTATGTTTATGAATTACCTTTATATTGAACATTCTTAGGTTATGCTATAATATTTTCTTGATAGGATGTTGGATTCCATTTGCAAATACTTTAAAGTTTTTGCAGCATATTCATTAAAAGATATTGGTCTGTAGTTGTGTGTGTGTATGCTTGTGTGCATTACTCTTTAAGTTTAAATATGAATATTATGTTTTCATTATTAAAATAAGTTAGAACTTTCACTTTCTACACTCTAGAGAACAAGCTATGTAACTTTGGAAATATCGAGTGCAAGACTTGGTAGAATTCCTCTGTGAAACCATCTGGGCCTAGTGTTTTTTTTATTTCTTCCGTGAACATTATTCATTTAAGTTTTATATCTCTACTGGAGTCAATTTTGCTAATGTGCAAAATTGCTAATGTGCAGAAAAACATCCACAGTTTTTCTAGGAAATCTTCCCTTTTATCCACTTTTCAAATTTATGAGGATACTTCAAAAAGTTCATGGAAATATTCATATTTTCTTTCAGTTCTATTTTTTCATGAACTTTTTTGAAGTACCCTCATATTTTTCATTGAGCAGTTGCTTATGTTTAAAAAAATTTTTCTTTCAAATCGACCATATTCCTCCCCACTTGTCATTTCTCATTTCTTATGTTTGTGTTGTCTTGAGTAGGTGTCTTAACTGGTGCTTGTCTTTTGTTGGTTTTTCTCAAAGAAGTAGCATTTCAGATTGTTTATAGTTCACTCTTTTTCTTTCTTATACCTCATGACTTTCTGCCTTTATCTGTACTATGAATTCCCTGCTTTGCTACTCTTTTTCTAGCTTTTTGAGTAGGAATTTAACTCATTTATTTTTATCAATTTGAACATTGAAACTATAATGTTTTTTCTGATCACTGCTTTAATTATATCCCAAAATTCTGATAGGCAGTGTTTTTACTATTAATTTTTAGAAGTTCTGAAATTGGTTTGTATTTCTAAGAGATTTTTTTTTTTTTGTCTTTTTTTTTCATGACCGGCACTCAACCAGTGAGTGCACCGGCCATTCCCATATAGGATCTGAACCTGCAGCGGGAGCGTCGCCGCGCTCCCAGCGCCACACTCTCCCGAGTGCGCCACGGGCTCGACCCTCTAAGAGAATTTTTAATGGAATTTTTTGTTTTTTATTATTAGTTCTAGTTTAGCACTGTGATCAGAAAATGTTGTTTATATTATTTCAATTTTATGGAGGATTTCTTTGTGATGTAGTTGTTGGTCAATGTTAGTAAATGTTCCCCGTAAACGTAAGAAGAACTTATAGTCTCTATTATTGTGTTGGACAGATATTCTGTGTATTTACTTTTTCCCTCACTCATGCTATCTTCAACTGGAAGTTGTACGTTATCATTTCTTATGATGTTTCTGTTTTTCTTTGAAGTTTCTATACTTTCTACTGTATCAGGGATCAGCAAACTACAGCCTGAAGACCAGCTGCCTGTTTCTGTAAATAAAGTTTTATTGAAACACAGCAATGCTCATCCATTTACATATTGTTTATGGCTGCTTTATTACTACAATGGCAGCATTAAGTAGTTGCCACAGAGAGTGTATGGCCTCAAGCTTAAAATATTTACTATCTACCTCTTAAAGAACAAGTTTGCCAACCCCTGTACTATATGAAGGTGCATAGATATTTATACCTACTCTATCTTTGATGTGAATTGCATCTTTTAGTACTATAAAGTCTCCTTCTTTGTAATTTTTAATATTTTGGGGCCTGAATTCTACCTTATTTGATGTCAGCATTATAACCCCTGTTTTCTTTCCTTTTTTTTTTTTTTAACTTCATTGGTTTATCTCTTCAGTTTTAGGTGTTCTGGATAACTTTGATTTGCACATGTATCTCATATACAGCATGGAGTTGGGTTTTGCTTTGTGATAAAATTTGAAAATATTTTAATAAGTGAGTTAAGCCCTGTTAGAAGTGGAATCATTTTTTAAGCTTTCAGTATAGAATAGAAACAAGTTTTACATACGATATTTGAAGGCTTCTGAAGATAATGTATTTTGTATAAACCCAAAAGAGGTAGGTGAAGATACCTTAGATTTCAAGTTTTATATTGGGAATTATTATTGTGGTTTCACCCTCTTATATATATGATTAAATCAGCACTGACTAGATATTTTGTTGTGACCTAAAAATTGACTTGAAACGAACATGAAACTGAATTGCTGCTTAAATTGAAGGTAAATGTTAGCAGAATTTACATCTTAGATAACTAAAAAGTAAAACAAATGGGAAAATTTTCAAAAAGACTCATTAACTGACTCTAGGTTAATTCATTTTTTGCTTATACTGTTTTTGTGTTTTCATATGTTTATTAATACAATCGTTATGAATTCTACAATTGGCTAAACCCTTTTTATGCAACTCATGATAATAAAGATGATTTTAAGCAGCATCTCTCACTTCAGAAATTCATTGTCTAGTTTGGACCGTGAAGACATTATTGCCACGCATACAATTTTTTGCCAGAACTGATCATTCTCCTTTCAGTTAGAATGGGGTCCTTTGGATTTCCCCCCCTTTCTTTGGATGACATAACAAAAGTATACTGTGTTTTCTCTCATGCAGGGCAGCCACTGATCACAATGTGGATAATACGACTGAAATACTCAGGGAGTGTTTAAAAAATGTACAGAGACTCTATCACTATGTGGAGTGGAGGCCTATGGATGAACCAGAGTGAGTAACAAGAGTGAATTTTGTAAACTCCTTATTTACCCGTCCTTCTTAACCACTTCTGCAGCCCTTCAGGCTTTCAGTCTTGGAGACACGTGACGTTTCATTGTCTTTCATCTCTGTACTTAAGTGCGTTACCAACACCTGCCACGTTTTCCTTTCACAGACCTTCATAGTTCCTTCCTCCCTGGCTGCCAGCCAAGTTCAGTTTTTTGTTAGTTCATAAATAAATTACCACACCAGTATATATGTAAATGTTATTATTTATTCTTATTTTGAGTATAAACCTTTTATACTTGAGGGATCATAGTGAAAAGTTTGCAAACCTTGTTCTTTTATTCATCATGTCTTGGTCATTATTATATAAAAATAGTTAAGGAGCTTTGTTTTTTTAACTGCAAAGTATACATTGTATGGCTATATCATAATTATTTAACCAGTCCTCTACTGATGGATATGTAGGTTATTTCCAATTGTAACCATAGCAACTTCTTTCTTTAAAAATTTTTTTATTGAATCAAAATTGATTATACATATTTTTGGGGTTCAACATTGAGATATGTTGATCAAATAAATATTACTAGCATATATATTGTTACACATCGTAGTTATTCCTTATGCCCCTTGTTTAAAATCTCCCTCTCCCTCTCACTCCCCCCTCCCCCCTCTAAGTACCTTAGATTTCTTCTCTCCTTCTGAAAGAGTAGTGGTTACTGTGTTGATCTGTTGCCTAGATGATCTGTCCAATGCTGAGAGGTGTGATCAGGTCCTCCAATATTATCACAGAGCAGATGCTGCTTCTGTCACTCTGGAATGGGCTTTGTGGAGAGAGACATCCTCTTCTTTTCTTTATCTCCACTGGTGACTCTCCTTGTGTCAGTGCACTCCAGTGGCTGGCGGACCATTTGCATGGTGGTTGTGGCATCTAGCTGCTTTCGTGGCAGCCATGGTTATTGTGGTGGCTGTGGTGGGCCACCCACATGGAGGTGATGTTTTTGGCATGCTCCTTGGTGCTGGCAGTGTGCCTTGTTGTGGGGAGTGTCTGGTCCCTGGCTCCACACCCCAGGTCCCCAGGTGGGTCCCCAGGCACTGGCGTGGTGTGTGTAGTTGTGGGAGGGGAGCCTGGTCCCTGGCTCCAGTCCCCAGGTGGGCCCCAAGGTGCTGACGTGGTGTGCTTGGTTGTGGGAGGGGGGGGTCCAGTCCTCTTCTCCATGCCTTAGGTCCCTGGGTAGGCCGTGTGGTGCTGGTGCAGTGTGTGTGGTAGTGGGAGGGGGATCCGGTCCCCTTCTCCATGCCTCGGGTCCCTGGGCAGGTCCTGAGGCACTGGCGAGGTGTGCCTGGTTTTGGGCAGGGGTTCTGGTCCCCAGCTGCATGCCCTGGGCCCCTGGGCAGGCCCCAAGGTGCTGGTGGTGTGAGTGGCTGTGGGCAGGGGTCCTGTCCTTGGCTCCATGCCTCATTTCTCCTGGTGGGCCCCAAAGCACTAATGGTGTGCCTGGGCTGGAACGAATTTTTTGTCCTTTGCTTACTTCTAAAACGGGGAAACTTCCTGTGGGATCCAGTACTTGAGCTGTGTGGTTGAGTTAAATTGTTGCTTTGCTGCTGTTTCCCTAGGGAAGGCTTTTCGTGCAGCTCAGGGTTTTATGGGTGACCTTACAGGTACTTCAGGCTCTCCAGAGACTTGGTGCACCTGGGTTGTATAGAAACTCTGATCTGGGCCCGAGTTTTCTAATCAAACTGCACCCCATGCAATTCTGCATTCCCGACCAGTCTCCTCTGAGTGTTCCTGTGCTGATTAGGGGGCGGATTGGCTGTCCTTGCTGTGTCCCAGTGTTCTTCCAGTGGGCCCGTCTTCCCTGCTGCCCACACTCCAAACTCTTCGCATGGGATGGGCCCTGCGCTGGTCCCTTGTGTTGACTCACCAGCCTCTGAATGGCTCCCCTTTTTTAGCTGTTCTGACTCTTCGCTCAGAGAGGGGTCCACAGGAACCCTATTAGTGATCTTGCTGTCCTGGGGGCCACCAAGGCCCTCTTCTCCCCTTCCACCTCCAAGTAACTCCATCTGAAGGACACAGCTGCAGCTTCTGCTGGCTCTTGCTCCATGCACTCAGCAGCTCCAGCATTAAAACAGCTGCGGCCCAAAACTCTCGGAGCAGCTTTTTCTTTCTCTCTTCATGGTTTCTCCCACCTTCATGAACTCCATAGGTCTCTCCTCCTCTTCCCCTGAGCTGCAGTGGCACTAGCTTGGCTGATGTTACCTTTATTTCATTGTAAATTGGTTGATTTGTTGGACAGAGAGATGCTGGGGACCATCTATTCCACCATCTTGACCAGAAACTCAACCATAGCAACTTCTTAGTTGGCTCTATTTCCAAGTCATCCTACATACCATACTGTGAAATCAATGTACCTAAAATACAAATGAAATAGTTTCATTTCTCTATTAAAAGGACTCCAGTGGCTCTCCAGTACCTACAAAACAAAGTTCAAATATCTGACACTTTTATTTAAAAGATTCCATTAACTGAGCATCCATATTTTCTGCTTCTTCCCAAAAGAAAATCTGCTTCATCCAGAATGTCCTTATATTTTCAACCCTCGAACTGTTGCCCATGCAGTTCCTGGAAGGCCCTTTTCTTCTTTGTAACCAGCTCTTTTCCTAAATCATACCCACTACAGAAAGCTACTCCTCGTCATTCCAGGTATAAAGGTCTACCTTCCTCTCAACAATTGTAGTGCTTATTTTCTACATCATTCTTTTTGATACAACAATATGCTTAAGTAACATTATTAGTCAACTGTGCAATTTATGCATATTTCTAAATAAATGACAGGTTCTCTGGCAGGGGCTAGAGTATACAAACACTTTATATTTCCCCCCAGTGCTGTATTATTGGCAGGCACTAAATTAATACTTGTTGGATGAACAAATGAGTGAATAAGAACAAGTATAAATGTAATGTATTTAATGCTAACTATTTTTTTTTTAATAAAGAGAAATGTATGTGGAAAGAAGAAACACAGACCATTTACAAAGGGGGCAATATAATAAGAAAGTAAACATTATTGTACCTGGCCCTTTCCCCACCCCTGCCTCACCAACCTGAAAAACTCAGCCCTTGTTATTGAAAACATAAGATACAGCTATAATGTGGATACTTTGGTACCTTACCCCTGCCTGATAAATTCAGTATCAAAATGTTTTGTTTAGTTTTTAGAACAAAGATTGAAGAACTAATCTTCAAAACTATTTTAAATAGTCACGTCACAAAAATTTGGGGGTTTATCCAGTGCATCCTGAATAGCTTAAATTTTTAAAAAGAAAGATTTTTATGGATACATTTGTGTGTATATTTCTGTCATTTTTCATGAGTGAATTTAGAAGGAAAAAAATAACAATAACTAAAAATGGCATTCCAAGGTTTTAGGAAAAAAACCTGATTTTCTAAGAGCTAAGTTGAGTGTTTTGGCATATACCAAATTTGAGATAAAAACAATGTATCAAAACTAGTAAGAAAAAAATTTTCCAGTATTGCAATTATATAAACTCTTAGTATTTTTTTTTTAAATAACCATTTTAAAAGTGGAATATATTGAAGCATTTTTTCATATAAATTCCAGTACTTCTGACTTTGGTTATGGTAGTCTATAACTTGAGTAGAACAGAGAAAGAGAACTTTCTCTTTCTCCTAAATCCATCACTATAGTCTTAAACATCCACATGCAGTGTTTTCACATCCACATGCAGGTTTGTATTTTCACATATCCATCCATCTAGCCATTTGATTTTCAAAACAACAATTATATAAGTCATTCTGCCTTTGTATTAATGTTCTTAAGCTGAACTGCTACATAAATTTTTAAGTTTATAAAGAATTTGTCTATATAGCAATTGCACTGAGGTGGGTTGAGGTGTGTGTTAACCAATTAGCAGAACCAAATGAGAAGAAGCCTCATGTATAGTATATAAAATGAGAAGTTAAAAAGAAAAAAATTTAAGACTCAGTGTTTAGCAGGAGGAAACCATACAATTATTTTATCCCCAAAGGAATGCCAGTTCTTAACAAAATAAAGACAACAAAAAGTTCACTACGAACTTTTAACCTAAAGGTGAAGAACATACAGTTAGCCAATAACAGCAAACAGTTCATGCAACTATGTAAGTAAGAGAGGAAAGCAATATTGCACTGAAGGGGGAACCCTGGAGGGCTGATCCACCTCTTTCACTGACTCAAAGTAACCAGCCATTTCCTGTATGCATTGGCAAACCTGGCTTGCTCCATATTCCGGCAAGTGGACAACACTTGATCAATGAACCTGTGCTCCATTTCTAGGCCTAGGGAGTCTGGAGCTGGGGTCCGGTTCAGGCGTTTGGTTTCCTGGGAATAGCCTTGCTTGCTAGAGTCATTCAGTCCATCCACCTCCATTGCCTGAGACAGTTGGGGGCTTGCTGGAATGAAGTGCAAGTCATTCAAAGTCCCCCCAGGGCTGTCTCCAGGTGTCAACTGGGTCATGCTATGAGGAAACCTACCATTTAAGTGATGCTGAAGGTAGAAAACATGCCGCCGATGACACCAAAGAGTTTCGTGTCCTGGGTAGGAATCAATAAGGTCAGTGCTGAATTCAATTTCTTCTTCTAGAAGATGGGGAAGATTTATCCTTGGTTTCTCTGTCGAAGCTGCTGCTACTTCATCTTTTGGAGGAACTAGGGCAGGCTCACTTTTCAAAGGGTTTTGCTCCAATACAGAACTGTCTATCACAGTTTGGCTAATCAAAGACTTTTTAACAAAAACTGGCGGTAGTGAAATCCACTGTGGTCTGAAACATGCATGGATGCCCAATGTTTAGTAGAAGATAGTTCATCAAGAAGAATCTGTGAGTCCATGTTTCTGGACTCTTCGGAAACTTAGTTAAGGCCAGTTTTCCCAGATGTAAGTCCTTAATTGGATTTAAAGTGCCAGCAAGGATCAGCTCTTTCCTTCCTAAAAGTCTCCTTTGCTGATTCTTCCTCATCTGGCAAACGCTAGAACAGTGCTCACGTTCCATGCAGTGGTAAAGTCTGGGTTTAGAAGCAGCAGGGTGCATGTGACATCAACAACTCATCTCCGTTCAGCCACTGCTTTCTCGTTCTGTACAAAAGGAGCTTGTTGTGGACATATGGTAAAAGGAACTTGACACACCAGCTCTCCACACCAAGTTTGTTTTCAACCAGGACTATGGGACTCCGGTTATACCGAGCTTCAGGACATGGGATCAGGCCAATTTCATCTATGTGCGGGTTCCTCCTGAAGGCGTTGGTGATGTCCTTCACCACCCGCTGCACCAGCACCGCCACCTCCTCGCTCGTCTCGGCCGTGTTGGCGGCGGCCGCGGCGGCTCGGGCGCGCCTCCGGGAGGGCCGAGCCGCCGGCGGGAGTTCCGCAGGGAGCGCGCGCGTGTGCGCCGGTTGGGCCGCGCCCCCGCCGCCGCCTAGTGCTTACTATTGTAAATGTTTCCAAGACCCCTATAACTCCACATTAAGAAATTACAGAACTACCATGAATGAGTTGCCAGAATTTCTGCCCAGGATAAGTAATTTATTGAAAGCCAAATCTGCACTATAATAATGATAAATGACATCCCAGAACACATTTCTATTCCTCTAGTCTCTCTCTCTAAATGTAATAGTGCAAGCATGTGGTCATTATAAGAAAAATTTAGCAATGAAGTTTGAACACTGTAAAAGATTTTAAACACCCCTTGGGAGTTCCTGATAATGGAATTCGGCCAATTAAAATGGCACAGAAAGATTTCGTGCCTTGCATCCTGGTAACGTTCTCTGTACCCAGGTTTTGACTAAATATATTATATGCCAAGGTCGGTGTGAAAAATAATAAGGAAGGCCTTTCTCTCTTTTTTGGCAGGATATTTAGAAAAACAGAAATTCCACTGATTTTTGTTGAAGCAATAATTGGAGAAGGCATTCCAGAGAATTCCTGTACATAGTTTTATCAACCTTATTTGTATAGTTAAAGACTCGTTGTTTTGGTGATTTTTCATTCACTAAAACAAACACATTGCCAATGCAGGTACGAGAACTTCAAGGGGTGGCCAGTTTGGGGCTCCTGTGACAGCACCAGTGAGTGACCATACCAGCTGGGGGCTTTCAGAAGGGTTCTGGAGGATGGACCGACCCACTTGCCTTTGTGGGCATGCAGGGGTCCGGGCCTGGCTGTGTTGTGGATGTTGCTGTAGATACCAGTGACTTTATGTATCTGCCCCATGGCCTCGCTTTACCTGAGATAGGTCAACGGGTTAGGCTGTATGGAATTACTTACTGAGATTCTACGGAGTAAGTCAAATCTTTGTTCTTCCTGGGAGACTTGTGGTTTTACATATGACCTTTCCAAATTTATCTGATGGCGGGATGTATAAAAAAGTGTCTAGGGACATGAGCTTTCAGGCTAAACTTCCTGAATTCAAATCTTGATTGTATAACACAGGGTGAATGACTTAACTGCTCCACACCAATATCCTCATCTGTAAAAGTGGGAGAACAGTAGTACTTACCTCATAGGGATCTTGTTAGAACCCATTAAAATATTTCCTGTAAAGATTCTTATGTTATATAGTGAGCAGCAAGTTACCTAATCTCTTACTGCTCCAGATTCCTTATCTGCAATATGGGATGTTGATAACAATAATAGTATCTACTTCCTTGGGTTGATAGAGGATTAAATGAGTTAGTACACAGAGACATCTAGGACAGAGCCTGGTACTTGTAGGCACTCAATAATTAAAAGCTATTATTATTGTTATTATTCTTTTAGGTCTCATCCTGATGAAATTGGACCAAAGCATTGGCCAAGCTCCCGGTTTGCCCATGTGATGAAATTACGACAGGCAGCCCTTTGAACTGCGAGGGAAAGATGGTCAGACTACATCCTGGTAAAAACAGATGTTTCATTTCTTGACAGCTGTTATCTAGAATGTGTCCAAATCCGTTGTCCAAAAACCAGGGCCATGGGAACAATCAAAACAACCTTGTACTTAGGCACAACCTCCTCCAGTTTTTAATACAGACTAAAAGGGAAATTTTAGTAATTTGATGTGAGGATGCCTGGATTTCATCACAGACCTGCTTCTGACATGCATTTCTAGAGAGTGAGCCAAGATGATCCTGAATTATTTGGTCTCTGTCATATCACAGGCATAAGAAACTCTGAAACGTTTTAGTTCATGAGGAATCCTGTTGGTAAAGCAATATAAATTGTCTTAATCACTTTTTGGAAGAATTTTGGGGATATGAGAAATAATTATATAAAAAGAGATTCAGTTGAACAGCTCTGAACCTCCCTTCCCTTTTGCTCCCGAGTGATTTAAGGAGTGACATCTCTTGCTTGGCCTCCTGGTTGCTCCCAATTATGCTGGGTCTCATGGGGAATTTCACCCATAAAGAGGATCCATCACTTCCCTTAGAACTTCCACAGTGGTCCAGAAAAATGCTGGACTTGATGATTAGGAATCGATGTTATATTTTGTTCTTGTCCTAGATGAAGCTGTCACAGTTGGAAAGGCAGACAGCTTCCTAACAAGGAGCTCTGCAGTCTTCTTTTCCCTTTTGAAAATTGACTGACTTTCTTCTCCATAAGTTCATGGGAACTAAGTTCTTCATCTGTGGCCCCCCAAATTTTTTTGGCAAATGTTTTCCAGTATGAAACTAGAAATAACACCAATAAAACATAGCCAATATTGTTTCACTACATTTATGGACATCTGCTCCCTGTCGATAGACTCTGGTTCATAAAGGAATACATTTAACCTGTGTCTGCCCCGGCCCCTCAAGCACAACAAAAATCAGCTCAATAATTTATCACACACTTTCTTTTTTTTTTTTTTGACTTATGTACTAGGCTGTATATTTTTGGAAATACATTTTTATGTGTTAAAATTTTGTCTTTGAAGCTGCTGCTTCCTTTTCGGGGGAAACAAGAAAAAAACGATCCAACAGTACTCACTGAGTCATATACTACAGACAGTAAAGTGCAAGAGATAATTGGGGAGACATAGAATAACATAACTACCATGTCGTAACATATACTGCTGAATAGCTGGCATTTATGGCTACTGACATAGTCCAAATTTAATTTATTTCCTAGAGGAATCAAGATGAAAAGATTGATTACCCTGATGCTCTCAAAAATTTATTTTGGGAATTCAAATGGTTTGAGAAATTTTTTTCATGCTATGGCTAATGCTGTTGTTATAAACATAACTTCAACCAATGCTTTTCCTCAAAGTAGCTCCATTTATTCTTAGATACAGGAGATAGACTCATTTACCAAGGCTGTCTTCCATTTTCCATGTTATTTTGCTGCAAAATGTATCAGGCACACTTTCAACACAAATAATTTCATAGGAGTTTTCAAATTGTACTGACAGTGTTTAACACTGCATAGCTGTTTCAACGTCATTGAAGTGTACTAATGCTGGACCACAAAATTTTGGGGTTCATAAGAATGAATGCTTCTGATAATTTATTTATTTTCATTGTAGTAAAACATAACTAAAATCTATCATTTCAGCTATTTTTAAGCCTACAGTTCAGTGTGCTTTTTTTTTCTTTTCTTTTTTTATTATTCATACATGTGGGGTACAACATTGATTTTCAATAATTGTGTTCAATGTGTGGTGGTTAGATCAGTATAGTTAGCTTATTCATCATTACAATACACAATCATTCTTTGTGTCTGTTGACCAATTCCCCATTCTTTTATATGCTAGAATTTGTTGTTGCACTGTCTCTACAAATAAATCATTATTAATGTGGACTTCTGCTAAAATGGGAAATAGTTTCACTGGTTACCGTGGGTTGATATAATGCACTTTAAATTAAAATTCTACTTGTAACATTAAAATAGCATGGATGGACCTGTTTGGGGACATTCTGGCACTACTGTATAAAACCTAAATAGGTCTGCCCATCTGTCCCTAGAGTGGGCACTCAGTAAGTATTTTTGAATGAATCTTTAAGGACTTGAGAGCCATTAACATCCTGTACTTAAACTACAGCCAAGGCATAGGTTGGGTCCTGGTTGAGTTTGTGTCCAGTCCGGCAATACCAATCCATTGCTTGGTGCTTTGAGCAAAGTTGAACATGTGGAAATTAGACTAGATATATTTTGACTGAATTAAAACTATCCAGCTGAATTGAGTTTCAATAAAGAAGATCGAGATAGCTGGTTCCATATGTCATGAGCAAGCTTCTGCGATCCTTCAGAAGTGTTGGGTTTTTCTTGAACCCATTACTGAAAAGTACGTTTTCACCTGATATTATCTTTTTCCTTTCCTAGTTCATAGATGTCGACAATTTCCTGACTAATCCACAGACCCTCAGTCTAATGATTGCAGAAAACAAAACCATTGTGGCCCCCATGCTGGAGTCTCGGGGATTGTATTCTAATTTCTGGTGCGGAATCACACCTCAGGCAAGTCTTTTGGCTAATGAATTAAGGCTATGGGTTTTAAAAAGGTAACACTGTGTCGATAGTGGCCCCATTCATCTTTTTCTCATTTACTCCCTTGAAACATGCATGTCGTTGTGTTACTAGAGCAAGCATTTTCAGAAAAGGCCATAAATCCAGGTTCAATGCCACAACCCAATGGGTTCTTCTGTATTAATTATGAAGAATATATTCTAAAGAGCTTAGCCTTAGAGCTTCAAATTAATCAATGTTTTGTATTCTCCCCCAATCCCCGATTCAGGGAATTAAAAAAAAATTACATGAGTTTTCTTTGTCATTAGAAAATTAACGTAAGAACACTATAGAAAAACTTAGAAATGGAAAAAAGTAAAAAAAAAAAAAAAAAGAAAAAAGAAAAAAAAATTATCCCCACCACTATAACAGCACTACAGATAGAAGCTTGCATGTTTTTAATAATTACATTATCATCAAGTGGCTATACTGCAGTTTACTCAGCCTTTCTTTTAGTTTGAACAATGTTTGAGTGGCTTGCAATTTTTTACTATTATAATGACCATTATGATTAATATAACTTTTTCTGTATTTAAGATTATTTCCTTAGGGTAGTTTCTTAGAAGTGGAATGACTGAGTCAAAGAGTATAAATGTTTTGATGATACTTTGCTATGTTGCCAAATTTATTTCTAAAGAGTTATAATAATTAAAACTATCATGGCAGCTTATAGTTACAAAATTCAAGTTAAAAACAAATTTCGAATTTTCCTCATTTCTCTATTGCATAATAAAATCTTCAAAATCTAGAGGCCTGTTGCAGTGAATGCTTATGGCTGGTTATATTTTTATTCTTTAATGAATTAGAGAGGTAAATTAAACCAATCAATGTAATATGCATTCATGTAGGATAAAGATGGGTTAAGAGAAAAATGATATATTAAGTGATATATTTGTTCTCATGGCCGGAGGGCTCAATTTTGAGTCTCTCTTTTATATTTGGTCTGGTTTTGGTTGAGGAATGAGGCCGGTGGTATTCTGATAAATGTTTCATAACTGGCTCTCTCTGGGGGCTGATTCACAGCATTTACCAATTGTTATCGTGTAAATTCTCCCACCACGCAAACAACTTAAATGTTGTTTAAGCTAAGGGAAAGGTTATGTAAAATGCAGTATAACTACTTGATGATATAGTTAGTAAAAATATGAAAAGCTGTTATCTGAGATGTTGTTAGAGTAGGAGGGATTAACATGATTTTTGTTTTTACAGATTTTAAGCTACCAACATGTCAACTGCTTTGCAAAATTCCTGAAAATTTAATAATCAGCAGTTCCAGTAAACCACTGGATGAAGCAGTCCTCTTTTGTTATCACTTTGAGGGAGGCAATAGGTTCATATTTATAAAGGCCATTCAGTTCCTTGGGAGAAAACGTTATATGAGGTTAGTTTAAATTCATTTACTCTCAGTGAATAGTCTGCAGTGTTCCACGAGGCAGAATCACTCAAGGGTTTCTTTTAATGAATTATGCTTTGACTCCAGTAATGAGGATGGGTTATCCTAGTGACTGACCATAACCTCCAAGTTTCTGTTATCTCCTTACTTGCTTTAATCATTAAAAGCAAATAGGAGAAATGTGCTCACTTGTTTTGCACAATAAAACTAAATTCTGAGCAACTTAGGGGCAATTCTAATATTCCTCCCTCTTTTTTTTTTTTTTTTTCGCTTTCCCCCATTCTAGTCAGGTTTCAACTAGGGCAGGAACAGAAATGGCCAATAACTTCATAAGCTCAAGGCAGGCCCTGTTTTCCAGAGCCCATAAACACCTCCAAAACAAAATGACCTTGATGTTGTCTGACCAATGAACAGGAATTATTAGCAATAAGATTTAACTTATGTGGAAAAAGAGACACACTCATTGCCTCTGTCTCTCTGCAGGAGGCATATTAATTCTCTTTCTCTCTCTCTCTTTCTCTGTTTCCTTCTCTCCCACTCCCACCTCCAGGATATTCAATGATTCATCATCATCATGAATTTTCCAAGCTTCTCATTCTGAGAATATTGTTCTTAAGTAGACTAGAACTTTACATTTGACATGAGTCCTTAGGCAGTCCTTTAAAGAACCAGTGTTCCTTTTCTCCCCTGGGTGAATGCTCATGAGCTGAAGTGTTAAGAGAATCCACAGAGGATGTTAAACGATCCTTAAGTTAAGGGCTAATTGAAAATTATAGTAAAAATAATACTTCTTATAATGAATTACAGTTTCCAAAGTATCTTTGCACACCTTACCACACGTACTTCATTCTACAGCCCTATGAGACAGACTTAGCAACTGTTATCTCATTTTTCAGGAGAAGAAACTCAGGCTCAAAGAGGTTAAGCATGGGCTAAGATCAAACAGCTAAAAGATGGTTGAGATGACAATAAGACACACATCTTCTGATCATTGTACCTTATCACGTGGTCAGTGTTAGGGTTAGCTCGTCTAGAACACTCCTTAAACACTGTAGAACATGTCAGAGAAGTAGACAAGGAGCCTGTCATCACCTAGAAAATTTTTGGAAATCCTTTCAAAGCTTTGACATACTTTCACAAGCTGTAGTTTATTGAGATACATCTTTGTCTCTTCTGGAACAGATTTTAGCGTTGAACATGGTCAAGTTATAGTAGGTGCCCCTGGGGCGTAAGTTCCTCCACTAGACTCTACACTTGATGAGGGCTAAGTCTGGGGCTGTCTTATTTGCTGATCAGCTTGAATTATATGAGGGTGCTTCTAAACGTTCATGAAAAAATAGAATTAAAAGACAATACGAATCTTTCCATGACCTTTTTGAAGACCCCTTATGGTAGGTACTCATTAGACGTTGGTTGAGTGAACAGTTTAGTTTGGAGGGAAAATAAGCTAGATAATGCCAAAGCTGTTCAGACTCAGTGTGTTTAAAACTACAAAGTAAGGGAATTTGTTGTCCTGTGTGCTCGTGCAGAAGGAAGTTTCAAAAGACAAATCCCTCCAAAATGTGGAGCGGTCACATCTCCACCAGAATATTGAATAAGTGACTACATCGAAAGAAGGCCCTTATTTGTATGTCTAAGTGATGCATGTTTAACTAAAAATATTAGCCATTGTGTAATTTTAATACTAGCTAATATTTGTTGATGCCTTCTTGATGCTGGCACTATGCTAAGCACTTTGCAGGTTTTACCTCACTTAATTTTTGCAGAAAACCCCATGGAGTAGACAGTGCCATCATCCCTGGTTTAGAGATGAGGAAAAAGCACCGCAAGGTTGGCCACTGTCCCCCAGACAATGAGCAGCTGAGCTGGGATCCAAACGCAGGCAGTCTAACACTAGAACCCGGGTTCTTCACTGCTCTGCCCCACCACCTCTTAACACTCAGACTCCACATTCAATCATAAGTCAACATAAAATACACTGTTATGGAATTACTAAATCAAGATATATGCTGAAATCCAAATTATTTCTGATATCAAGATCCCCTTAGTATTGTTTTATACGTAGACAGTATTTCTTGAGCTGATTCAGAAATTCTTAGGCCAAGATAGGAGGAGTGAAGGTGACTTTGTCCGGGAGCTTCTGTTTAACTGGTGATGACTTAAATGGAATCAGCCTAGCAGATGACTGGGAAAGAGGAAGGCTTCAGATCAGAGCACAGCCCACCTATTTGCTCTTTTACAGGGCTTCTATAAACGGACCCCAGACTACGTTCAGATTAGAGAGTGGAAGCGGACGGGCTGCTTCCCTGTGCCCATGGTCCACTCCACCTTCCTAAGCGACCTCAGGAAGGAGGCCTCTGACAAGCTGACCTTCCACCCCCCACACCAGGACTACACCTGGACCTTTGATGACATCATCGTCTTTGCCTTCTCCAGCAGGCAAGCAGGTACCATTTGTGTTTGGGTGTACTGCCACCATGGAAACACTGCAAATGACCAGCTCCTTTGTTTTGTGCCTTTTATTAAAAAACACTCCTATTTCAGGAAACAAGCAAACAAACAAAAAAAACACTTTCTTTCCAGGTAGTGTCAGAGGCAGTTAATTGTCTGCAGTAGCCATGCCAGCATCCTCTATGTGGCTGTCCCTGTGAGCACCAGTCACCCAGAGCCAGGACTGCCCTCACCTAGAAATCCACTTTCTTTTAGGGCAGAGTTGGAAGGAGGATGATGTTGGGAGTCTGGGAAGGTGACTGGTTCCCTATGGTGCTACTGCATTGCTGTTATTATAGTAGTCCCTTTATTAAGTAGGGAACTGTGACAGAGGCCCAGAACAACACTCACAAAGCCCCCAGACTTTAAAAATGGAAGCTTATTTCTTCTCACAAAAGCCTGAGCTGCTATGCTGGCTCTGTTTCACAGCGTTTTCAGAGTCCCAGGCTTCTTCTAGGTTGCTTCTCCGTTCTCTCTGAGGCAGTGCCCTTAATTGTAGGACCCAGGACATCTCACCACCCTGGACGCATTCCAGCCACCAGGGCAGAAAAAGAAAGGGGGGACGCTCTTCATCCTTTCAAGGGTACAATCCAGAAGTTGAGCACAGCACGTCCATGCACATCCTGTCCGCCAGGACTTACTCAGAGACAACACCCAGCTCTAAGGGAGGCTCAAAATATCGTTTTTATTCCGTGCAGTCACGAGCCCAATTCCCTCACTCTACAAGGAGGAGAGACCAGATATGGGAAGGTGACCAACAGTCTCTACCTCAGTCCCCTTGAAAGGAGAGGCAAAGCCAGACTGAAGTCTTTTGTGAACCACTAAGAAAGTATTTCCTGTGGGTCTGCAGGCTTTCTGAAAAAGACAAGTCAAAAGGAAAGAAAGTAATTTCATTTCACCCTACGCCTGCTGTCAGGGAGGACGTAATTCACAAAAGCAGTTCAACAGGAAGATGCACAGCATTACCAAAGCAAACTTTTATTAGGGTAGTGCAGACTTTCCTGACAGAAGTCGTTCCCATTATCAGTGCACTAGATATGTGCCACTTGATCACTTGCAAAAATGGGTCTAGAAACCGAGAAGATGGTGAATAAGCTCACTGTGGCCATAAATCAGGGTGAAAGAGATCGTGCGGACACCCAGGCAGCTGGGTGACCTGCTGGCAGATGAGAATGTTAGTACAAATTCAAGCTACAACTCACACATCAGGCCATCCTAAAGCCATAGGTGTCCCACCCGTCAGTTGTAGATTTGGTAGGAATGAGAATATTTGGTAGACATGCATGAAGCCGATTTTTCCCCCTGGCTGCAAGAGCAGTCAGACCCTTCTGCCACGTGTAGGCATTTTTAGGCTTTGTGTCAGGGCAAAAGCAATCCTCAGGTGGACTGGACGTTTTCACAGAGGTTCTTGTGTCAGTGTCAATGGAAGCAGCCTCTCTCAGCTTGGTGTGTGATTTGCTCTGACTCCTCCAGGACGGAAAGCAGAGTCAGGGCCTTCTCATCCCTTGTCCCTTTGCTTCAGAGCTTGGAGTAAGATGTTCCAAGAAAGTGAGATACTAGCAATTACAGTGATGGTCATTGCCTAACATAGTCCTTTCTTATAGCCATTGCCCAAGGCATTATTGTGACCCTGTGTACTAAATTATTATGCTATGTTTTTTAAAACCAATACCTGGATTTGGGGCTGGAAGACTGACACAGGGTGGGTAGGGATTTTTCAGCTCTGCCCTTCTCTTGGCCTGTTCACTAGGACTTTATGTTTTATCGGTCAGACTTCCCAAGGGCCTTTCTGGAACATTGAAAGCAGGTACAGAGGCCCAACGCTGTTTGGTGATTCATTTGAGGAGAGGAGAGGTAGAAAAGGAAGGAGAGAGGATCCATCCACAATTCTTCACTTTTGTGCCTAGCATTGTGTTAGACTGTGTATTGGTTGGGAAGTGAAGATCTTTACACGTGAAAACATAGCTAATAGTTAGGAAGCAGTGAAAGCTGAGGGCCAGATCAGTGGCACAGACGGTGAACGGGGTGGGAGTCAAGGCAGGAAAGAATCACTGTCATCTGGGGGAAAAGAAACATATTTCCTGACAGTTGTGTGGTTCGAAGGTCATATTTTATTTATATTGAAGTATTTTGGGGAGAAACATGAATGAATGTGGGGGTCACATGCAGCCCATGGAGAGCCCTAGGCTCTTCCTTTCTTAGGCCCAGAGCAAAGCTCTTCCTCTCTCCCTTGAAAGAGTCCTGATGGAAGATGATTTGTATTATTTTGTTCTCACTCTTCTGACACTCCCTAGCTGCGCATCATCCATTGGAGCATCATTTTTTAAAGGTCCACAAGGAAATAAAGGGTTTCCATGTCCCAGGAAGGACCATCTAACCACAAACCTTGGTCCTAAATCTTCTACCGCAGACTCCAGCCCTTGCTACATGTGCGCGATGGGTGAGGGGCAATTCAAAAGTGCTGGTGAGCTGGGCCTGGCTGCCCATCAGCCCCAGAAGAGAACATGTGGGCATGGGCCAGTCTCTGTGTCTGGAATGGGGCCAGGGTCAAGAGTTCACCTCCCGTGTGGCCAGTGATCTGGGCTCTGTGTCATGGCTACAGGAACCATCCCCGGCCCCAGCCAGTCGTCTTCCACATGTCTTCTGTGAGTCAAAAGAGGCAGGGTTGTGGGTGACGGGTAGGCAGATCTGCCTCATGGACACCACTGGTAGTGATCAAAAGTGCCTCCCATGAGCAGATGGCAGTCCCTCTTGACTAATTGTCCCAAGACAGCTTCCAAATTCTGGGTGGCATTGCCAATTAGGGACAAAGATTTGGCACTAATTACTTACTGCATGACCTCGGACAAATCGCAACCTCCTCTGAGTCTGATTTTTCGTCACCAAGGATAGAGATAATTATATCAATCTGCAGTGTTAAGGCACTATGTGAGTACCAGCAAATGTCTTTGTAAGAAAAGCAAAGTCCTTCAAAGTGTGGTGTAATTTGCCTTTCTTTTTTGAAGGGAAAATTGTTTTCCCCAGAAGAAGCTTTTACTGAGAGTACCAGATTCCTTCATAGACTTTATTTAGTTATCAACGTAATTCCTTTTTAATTTTATTTATTTGTATCCAATTATTCATGCATATAGTTAAAAGAGTGCAAATAGTCACCCAAGGTTTATTTAAAAATGAGTTCTCTGCACATTACCCCCGCACCGTTTCTCTCTTCCAGAAGACAACCGATTTTACCTCTTTAAGCGATAACAATAGTATAATATTCACATTCATAGTTCTAGATAACATGCTTGTCCTGCTCCTTCCTGACTCTCACTGTGGGCGTATCTGTGGGTGCTCCACGGCAGAAGGTAAGGAGTGAGACTTCTCTCCACCCTCTGCCGTGCACGGGCAAGCACGCTGTTCTCATGCTTTGTCCTCTCAACGTAACTGAAGATAGGCCAGTGGTCAGTGTTCTTGTTGCTATAATCACGTGCACCCGATTCCAAGCTGAGCCATTTATAGACTATGGTTAGTTTCCCTTTATCTAATTATTATTATTATTATATTTTATTTTTTTAATATTATTTTACTTATTAATTATTTCTCATCTAATCCCCTTGTTTTATTTATTTATTTTTATTAGTATTTTTATTATTTTTTAAATTTTATTTTGTCAATATACAATGTGGTTGATTATTGCTCACCATCACCAGAACCTCCCGCCCTCCCCTCTCTCCCCACTCCGCCCCACCAATCTCCCCTCTGTTTGCTTGTCGTATCAACTTCAAATAATTGTGGTTGTTATATCTTCTTCCCCCCCCCAGTTTTTTTTGCTTTTGTGTGTGTGTGTGTGTGTGTGTGTGAATTATATACTAATTTTTATCTCCCACAAATAAGTGAGAACATGTGGTATTTCGCTTTCTGTGCCTGACTTGTTTCACTGAATATAATTCTCTCAAGGTCCATCCATGTTGTTGCAAATGGCAGTATTTCATTCGTTTTTATAGCTGAGTAGTATTCCATTGTGTAGATGTACCACATTTTCCGTATCCACTCATCTGATGATGGGCATTTGGGCTGGTTCCAACTCTTGGCTATTGTAAAGAGTGCTGCGGTGAACATTGGGGAACAGGTATACCTTCGATGTGATGATTTCTATTCCTCTGGGTATATTCCCAGCAGTGGGATAGCTGGGTCATATGGTAGATCTATCTGCAATTGTTTGAGGAACCTCCATACCATTTTCCATAGAGGCTGCACCATTTTGCAGTCCCACCAACAATGTATGAGAGTTCCTTTTTCTCCGCAGCCTCGCCAGCATTTATCGTTGAGAGTCTTTTGGATTTTAGCCATCCTAACTGGGGTGAGATGGTATCTCAGTGTGGTTTTGATTTGCATTTCCTGGATGCTGAGTGATGTTGAGCATTTTTTCATATGTCTGTTGGCCATTTGTATATCTTCCTTAGAGAAATGCCTACTTAGCTCTTTTGCCCATTTTTTAATTGGGTTGCTTGTTTTCTTCTTGTAAAGTTGTTTGAGTTCCTTATATATTCTGGATATTAATCCTTTGTCAGATGTATATTTCGCAAATATTTTCTCCCACTCTGTTGGTTGTCTTTTAACTCTGTTAGTTGTTTCTTTTGCTGTGCAGAAGCTTTTTAGTTTGATAGAATCCCATTTGTTTATTTTTCCTTTGGTTGCCCGTGCTTTTGGGGTCATATTCATGAAGTCTGTGTCCAGTCCTATTTCCTGAAGTGTTTCTCCTGTGTTTTCTTTAAGAAGTTTTATTGTTTCAGGGTGTATATTTAAATCCTTAATCCATTTTGAGTTGATTTTAGTATATGGTGAGAGGTATGGGTCTAGTTTCATTCTCCTGCATATGGATATCCAGTTATCCCAGCACCATTTGCTGAAGAGGCAGTCCCTTCCCCAGTGAATAGGCTTGGTGCCTTTGTCAAAGATCAGATGGCAGTAAGTGTGTGGGTTGATTTCTGGATTCTCTATTCTATTCCATTGATTAGTGTGTCTGTTTTTATGCCAGTACCATACTGTTTTGATTATTATAGCTTTGTAGTATAGTTTAAAGTCAGGTAGTGTTATGCCTCCAGCTTTATTTTTTTTTGCTCAGTATTGCTTTGGCTATGCGGTCTTTTATTATTCCATATAAATGTCTGGATAGTTCTTTCCATTTCTGAGAAAAATGTCTTTGGAATTTTGATGGGGATTGCATTAAATTTGTATATCACTTTGAGTAGTATGGACATTTTCACTATGTTGATTCTTCCAATCCAAGAGCATGGGATATCTTTCCATCTTCTTGTATCCTCTCTAATTTCTCTCAGCAGTGGTTTGTAGTTCTCACTATAGAGATTTTTCACCTCCTTGGTTAACTCAATTGCTAAGTATTTTATTTTTTTGGTGGCTATTATAAATGGGCAGGCTTTCTTGATTTCTGATTCTGCATGTTCACTATTGGAGAAAAGAAATGCTACTGATTTTTGTGTGTTGATTTTGTATCCTGCTACTGTGCTGAAATCATTTATCAATTCCCACAAGTTTTTTGTAGAGGTTTTAGGCTGTTCGATATATAGGATCATGTCATCTGCAAACAGGGACAGTTTGACTTCATCTTTTCCAAACTGGATGCCCTTTATTTCCTTCTCTTCTCTGATTGCTCTGGCTAGTACTTCCAACACTATGTTGAATAGGAGTGGTGAGAGTGGGCATCCTTGTCTAGTTCCTGTTCCTAAAGGAAAAGCTTTCAGCTTTTCCCCATTCAGGATGATATTGGCAGTGGGTTTGTCATATATGGCTTTAATTATGTTGAGATACTTTCCCTCTATACCTAACTTATAGAGGGTCTTTGTCATGAATGAGTGCTGAACTTTATCAGATGCTTTTTCAGCATCTATAGAGATGATCATATGGTCCTTGTGTTTGACTTTATTAACATGGTGTATCACATTTATTGATTTGCGTATGTTGAACCAACCTTGCATCCCTGGGATGAATCCCACTTGATCGTGGTGAATAATTTTACGTATGTGTTGCTGTATTCTGTTTGCTAGTATTTTAGTGAGGATTTTTGCTTCTATATTCATCAAGGATATTGGCCTGTAGTTTTCTTTTTTGGTTATATCGTTACCTGGTTTTGGTATCAGGATGATGTTTGCTTCATAGAATGAGTTTGGGAGATTTGCGTCTGTTTCAATCTTTTGGAACAGTTTGTAAAGAATCGGTGTCAATTCCTCTTTGAATGTTTGGTAAAATTCTGCTGTGAATCCATCTGGTGCTGGGCTTTTCTTTGTTGGGAGCCTTCTGATACCAGCTTCAATCTCCTTTATTGTTATTGGTCTGTTCAAATTTTCTGCGTCTTCATGGTTGAGTTTTGGGAGCTTGTGTGTGTCCAGAAATTTATCCATTTCCTTCAGATTTTCAAACTTCCTGTGTTCCTAGCTGTCTGGTTGAGCACACATGATTTAAAAGTCTTGGAGTTTGCCAGCTGGGGCTATGAAGACCAGTCATGAATATGAGAGGACTGTGGCATATTTCTGGTATTGTCACACTGCAGATTCTTCATGGGACTTGAAATGCAGACTCTCTTTTGCCCTTTTATGAACTTATTTTGGAAGTTTCAAGTCTGTTGGTTGACTCCAAATCCATGCCTACTTAGGAAAGAAATAAAACCAAGGAGAAACTTGGAGAATTTTAAATTTCCTTTGTTTTTTCATTTTTTGTTCTATGTATGCCTAGATTTAGCTTTAATAATCTGCCAGCCTTACAGGATTTTCCTGTTTGCTTTTATTTCAAATATGGATTTCATTCCTCATTTTCTCATTATTTCCTGTAGGTAGGTTACAGTGCTCCATTCTTCTCTCCGGAATGGGAATTCCTTGCCTCCTTTTGATCCCTTCATGCCTTTAGTGTTCATTTCAGGCCATGAGTTTGCTTTTACTTCAGAGAGAAAAAATCAACTTCCTCTAGGCTAAAGAATGGCCCAGTGTTTTTATTAGCCCCAATTTTATATTTTAGTTTTTTAATAAAGAAGCATTTTTGCTTCTGAAACAATGACTTGTTGAATTTCGGTGTCAAATTCAGCATCGTGCACAGGTCAGTCTCCTTTTCCTCAGTTGTCACTGAGAAGTACGTTCTCTCATTGGTCAGCCTTGTCTCTCTCTTGGATCCTCAGGCATCCAGATGTACCTCTGCAACAGAGACCACTATGGCTACCTGCCCATCCCCCTGAAGCCCCATCAGACGCTGCAGGAAGACATGGAGAACCTCATCCACGTGCAGATAGAAGCAATGAGTGCCCCAGGAGCCAGGTGATGGCTCTTGTTCCATTGCCACAGTGAACATACCAGCCACTTCTCTCCTCTTCCAGGACTGGAATCTCATGGCCATCAGTCCGCCATGGCTGAATATACAGCTATTCATTTGTCAGTTCATTCTTTTTTTTTTTTTTTTTTTTTTTTTAGTTTATTTATTTATTTATTTTTTATTTTAATTTTATTTTGTCGAAATACATTGTAGGTGATTATGGAGCTTCCATGGAGTACTGGCCTCCTGAGGTAGTCTAAGAATAGAAAGGTTCTGTAGTCAGAGAAGTGCTGCATACTCCTTTTGTGAATTCAGCATGTATTGATATATTAAATATCCAGGATCTGCAGAAAAGAAAGTTAATCTGGTTTAATTGAGCATTTTCCAAAGCTACTTCATAGGGGGAATACCTTTTCTCTTTCCTTTTTCTTCTTATACTAGTGCTTTGAGGACATATAATAGGAAACTTTGGTGGGGAGGCAGGATTAAATAATAATTGTTTGGGAATCTTAAACTATTTTTGAATGAGAATGCTGGGTCAGGTCAGATCAAAGTACCCTTTGGAATAAATAGTTAAATTTCAGTTTCCTTGGGCTTCAAGTTTCAGCAGAAAGGAAGCAAGAAAAAGTGTTTTTTCTGGCTTTAATTAAGTAGCAATTTAGCCAAATGGTTTCAGTAATGAATTTTACTTAATTAAAATGTATCCATTGTTTATTATTTTAATTAAATTATTATTATTATTTTTTTAAAGATGACCGGTAAGGGGATCTTAACCCTTGGCTTGGTGTTGTCAGCACCATGCTCAACCAGTAAGCTAACCGGCCATCCCTATATAGGATCCGAACCCAGGGCCTTGGTATTCTCAGCGCCACACCTCTCCCGAGTGAACCCATGGGCTGGCCCAAAATGTATCCATTGTTTAAATAAAAATTTATACCTGATGTTTTCTAAAATGTAAATTTCTAAGTACAAGAAAACTGACATAGAAGCCAGAACACTTAAACATCAATGAAACTTGCATTAAAGTAGGTATACGCAGAGAAGTATGCTCATGTTCTAACATAAACCTGGTTTCTTTCTAAAATTGTTAAATATGGGAACTACTGAATTGTAAGGTGAGGAAGAATTATTAAATTTTGGAAATAACATTATTGTTCATTTAAACAAGCATTAAGATGCAGTATTGAAATAGTTTTGTGAGATCTGTAAGATATTAACCAGTTGAGGGTTTTTTTGGTGAATTTAGATTTTAATCTGTGAATATATTTTCTCTTTTTTCCTCTTGTTGTTCAGTCATGTCATAAAGTGAAGTGTTGATGACCTTTATAGTTTGTGGCAGTCTTTAAAAAAGGGAAGTATAAGGGTTTATGGTAGAGTAATAGCATTTCACTTGGAAGGCCCAAATATTTTTGTTCAAAGAAAAAACCTGTAATTCGGAGATTTTAAAGCTGGAATGGATCTTAGAGATCAATTTCATTCTTCAGTATATATGTAAATGAAGTTCATTTACAAAGTGTTTGCAGCACTTTTAAAGGTTAGAAATTGCTGGTTTCAGGAATGGTTTTTGTGACAGAAAGACCTATAGATTTAACTTATATTATTATCAAGTAAGAGTATCTGTAGGCCTGATCCCCTCTAAGGAGAGTTATGTTCTGACTGATAATTTGTGTAATATGACTATCTTCTGATGTGAATAGACTTAATTATTTTAAATTCTATTTCATCACTTGAAATATCTACCCAGGGTATTCTTAACTTTTCCTCTAAATAAGAATAAAATTAAGCATCTAATGTACAGAGTAATGTTATCATTAAACTGATGTTAAGCCAAAGACAAGAGGTTCTTCTGGGTTCATGGTAGTCTCCATTAGCAATTTTCAACAGGCCAAATTTAGATCTGGGACCAACGGAATGTGTATTTGCGTAAGGGTTTTCACTGTCCATGTAATACAAAATATAAATACTTTAAAATCTTGTTAGTGTAGGATGTTCATTTCCCCCATTTCCTTAGAGTTGGGTTATTTGCCTTAGAATAATGAGTTAAAAGTCTAAGATAGAGATAAAAGAAAGTGAGAAAGCCACTTGTCTTCCAAATACTCAGTTCAGATTCTCTGCCATTGCTAGACTAATATTTAGAGATGTGTTTGTGTTGATGTTCTCTACAGATTGTATTTTATACGCTATGATAGGCTTTGCCTAAATTTTGAAGGGTGATTAGTTGAGAAGAGGTGTCTGAAGACACTTTGTTGTTTTTTTATAAATCTTGAATAAAAGAAAACATGAAAAGGGGAAGTGAGTAGAGAGATAAATGGATCCCATAAGAGAATGATAGTAATTAGGGAAGATGAAAGTTAAGATCTGAGGTAGAAAATCGTAGGTCTGTTTTTAGGTTATAGGAAAATTGATTTATTTTACACGGTGGTAAGGGGAATGAGTCTTATTTTTCACATTTCATTTTCAGCCACATGAAACTTGATTTTCATTCGATTTCTTTAATTGAAATGTATTAACTAAATATCACAGGTTATATCATAGTAGCATTGCTGTTTTGTTACATGGTACTGCAGATGTGTCTCAAGTTGTTGAGCGGCCTTGAACATTAAAATATTAGTTACTTTGTGGATGTTTAAAGGCAGATGGCTTGGATCCTGAGAAGGGTGAAAGAGTGGAAGTATTGGAGCAAGTAGTGATAATTAAGAGGATCCTCAAGTGAAAGTCTTTGATTTTGTGAATTGAGAGTCTCTTTGATTGTTAATGTTATTGTTATTAAATAACATACACATGTCCTGACTATAAACATGAACTAGAAAAAGGTAACGTGTCTTAAATTTTTAAAATGCTACCCAGAAAGAGAAGTACTTTGTTAGAAGCCAGAATATGTACATATACATATATAAAAATATACAACTGAAATGAAAGTTTCATGAAGTAGTTTTTGTCTGTACGAGTTTTTACATGATCTAGTACTTTTCTGTTATATTTCATTTTTAAAAATGCTGATTGTGACTAATAATATTGATTTAATGGGTTGTGACTTGCACAGTTTAAGCAAAACTGATGTTGACTCTTTCTATGATTTAGCGTTCAACAAACTTTTTTAAACATCCGGTATTTTGCTGGGTGCTGTGATACAAAGATGAGTAAGATATATTCTAGTCCTCAAGGGGCCAAACAGTGATATGGAGAGAGAAATGAAAGTAAAAAACTGCAGTGCTTTAACTGCTATAACAGAGGCATGCCACGTTTAAGATGGAACAGACCACACTGTTTCCCAGTAGGAAGATGAAAGTTTCTCATAGGTTCACGTATTATGTAATCTGATAACTCCTGTTGTTACAGGCTTAATTTAATATGAAATCTAATTATCTGTCTTTTACCCCTGTAAATTCTAAAATGAATAATATCAAGTTTTCTTGAAAATAAAGCATTTCTGAATTTTTGGCTTCTTGGCCAATTTTGTCAGTAAATATTGATGATTATATAGGTAATCTTTTAAAAAGAATCTGTATTTCACAAATAATATTTTTCTAAATATGTCATGATGAGTAGCTTTATTGTCAGTATTTGGGGAATACTCCTTTTTTGACTTTTTTCTCCTCTATATTGTGACTTATTAAGAAATGTTAAAGTCAGGTCAAAGTGTTGTATAAACATATATGTTTGACCATTAGCTGTTTGCCCAGGTGGTGAAAATTAAACTATAAAACAAACCATGAAGTTCTAAATAATGGAATAAAAGATAGATACTTAATTATCCAACACTTAAAAATGATTATGTCTTTTTACTGCAGTTTGGCAATACCTTATATTGATTGGCTTTTCATCTGTGGTTAATTCATTCACAATATCACTGAATTTAAAAATTAGAAGTTTAGTTGTATTTTATCCAAAAAACTTGGTAAAATTCTATGGAATTTAGTTTCTGTGGGTTATACAGTTGTTACAGGTTTTTCCTCTGAGTGATAGGCTGCTTCATCAGGTTGAAGAAGCTAATGTCTGAATGGATGTAGTGGTTGCCTTAGAATGATTTTGCCGTTAGCAGTGAAAAATGTTTTCCTTATAGTTCTTGTGCAGCAGGCCATGGAGTAAAGCACATTTTTATAATAAAGGTGATGAATTTAATCGCAAACTGGCAGCCAAATGGAAATTGCAGACCTTGATACTGGGAGAAAATTGCCTATAAAGCAACTCTTGAGAGAACAGGCTTTAAATTTATCCACCCATTTCGACATTGAGGAGAGCATAGGAATCATAGGATATTTTGCTTGGCCTGCTTAGTTCAGATGAATGACACTGAGTGTTCTGTTTAAGAGCTAGAGATAGTTGGTTTAAAGTTGCTTAAGCTTTATATGTAAAGAAAGCCTTTAGCACATACATTTTGTATTCTATTAAATATTTAAAATATTGCTATCCTTTTATATCTCAGCACATGATATGCCTAATGAACTGAAATCCATTTACTACATTTCTAGTCATATGCCATGTATTTCATGTTTCTGCCATGTATTCAAGGAACTGCAGTCTTAAACGATGCAGAGTACTCTGGATTTACAAGTAACACTCAACTAATAGAATGTCTGTCATATAAATTATCAGTCTTTACTGTTTTATATTGTATTTTAAACAGTTTGTATTCTAAAATTTAAACATAGAATGGCAGAATTTCTATTATAGGAAATCTGAACTTGTAATTTTTTTTTTTTATCTGTAAGTGACTAATGCTTGTCATTTCTCAGGACTAACCTGACCTTTGATATACAGAATTTAGAGTGTTTAACCATGAATCTAGGTACATTGTGGTATGTATTTTGAGATGCACTTTCCCCCCCATGATACACATATTTATTAACAAGTAGCTATGTCCAAGTTCAGATAATTATTTGTGAGTATTGAAAAGTGAGGCCTATCCAGGGGTGGTAAATGTTTAAAATGTAAAAATGCTAATGTAAAATATAAAAATAGTATTATTATACTTATTGAACCAGCTGGGTTCTAAAGGGAAATAAGGATTACTTCTAGAGGGTTATTAGCTTTTGCTTGAATACACAACCCTGACCTGATTATGTTTTCTGGGAAGCATGGTATATTATATAATAAGGATGTGGCTCTGTTACATCTCTCTTATCTTTAAGTATAGAATTATAGAAGTGTTTGGCTTTAAAGCTGATGTGGGAACTTAATATTTGATGATTGAGAAAGCAAAGAATGAAGGAAGAAAAAAGTTTTACAAATTCTCTGTATTTAGGAAACAGTTTATTTAGCTGGTGGACCTGAGACCGAAGGTATGAAAACCAAGAAAAAATAGGAGTATTCCTTTTTTGTATCTTTGTCATTTAACATAGTTTTGTCTAAATTATTATAAGTGCTAGACCTTTCGAAGATTGGTTACGTCCATGTGAGAAGAGAGCTTTTTGTGTAATGTTGAGGATACATTTGAATAGTTAGCCATCTTTGAGATTTGCATGGAAAACAAGTTTGAAATAAATCAACTGCTTTTATTCCTTTGTTAGTCACATAGATGCTTAGTCATTTGGGTTATTTAGTTTATTTGGCTTAATTAAGCTGTGGCAAGTTTTAAAATTCAGATATAGAACCTAAAGGTTAATATTTTTTATGCTAAGCCTTTGTGATAGAAATATAGTATCGTTATTTTAGCTCTGATGCTTCTGATCCAGGAAATGGACATGTGGAAAGCTTTATTTTCACGTTCAGACAAAAAACTAAAATTTTATGCAGTTTAACATATCAGATGAAGCTAGAATAAGGTATGCTCATATACATACAATATATATGTAATTTGTATATTTGTTTATAATTTTAGTGGTAATAAGTAGTGTATGTGTGTATGTAGTACTTACATTAAAAATTTTACTATTTCTGTAGCAGGCTGCAGATTTCATGTATTGATTATCAAAGTATAATTGGCTGAGTATAATTAGTTGTTTATAAGCTGATATGAAATTCAATTCCCATAGATACTGGTGATGGCTTACTTTTTAAAAAGGGTTTTTCTTGTGATATGCTTAAATCCACATCCAAAGCACAAATGTTATTGTGATAAATGTAGCCACGAATTTAGTTCAAGATTGTTTATGCCAGAGTCTGAAACACCTGAAGTATCAGATTTTGAGTTGTTGTGAAAGGATTTTAGAATCATGTGTTTGAATAGTCACATCACTAAATTAGCTCAAGATTTACTGGATTGTCAGGGTGCTGTAATTTAAGGAGAATGATCACAGTCATATTGCAGTTTCAAGTTGACAGTATAAGATATGATGCCTTTCAGTTGTTTTGTTTGTTTTTACTTAGATAACTGTTTTAAGGTTTTGAGTTACAGTTATGCAAATATGCATTACAAGGTTATGAAAATATGCATTATAAAGTTACAAGCTAGAATGTCCCCCTTCCCAACCTTCTTTTCCCCAAATTATTCATTTGAGATTAAAATAATTTTAAACTCCACAGAAGTGTTTAAACCAAAAAAAGTCAGGTCTTGGCTCAAAAAGCTCTGACCTTTTGAAAGCATTTGTTGTGGGAAAAGTGCGGTAGAGACCATTTGCCTCAAGTATTTGAGGGTCATTTTTAATAAGTTGAATGTACTGTGGGTTTCGTATTTGAAAGTTCATTAGATTTTCTGGACTTTATTGTTGAAAATTTGAGGAGGAGCACAGCAAAACTTCGTTGAAGTTAAGATGTGTCCTTTTTACATTCTACCTTCACTTTCCTATTTTATTTTTATGACATGTCTACATGTGAGAAGTCATTTGGAAATAGCATTTGGTAGGTGACTTTTCTAAGCATGCCTATAGCGTCTTAGAAAAGATCAGTTTCAGATTACAGATATTTGTCAGATCAGCAGGTACTATCCTTTAGACCTGTCTGTAAGAATACAGTTATTTCCGGTATATATAATTTTACAATGATATTGATGACCATTATTATTATAACTTTGGAGATATATATATATTAGCCATCTTATAAGCACACACACAGTCTTGTAATCTTGACAGCAATCCTGCGAGCTAGGAACAACTCCATTTTATAGATGAAGAAATGGAGACAAACTAAAACATTTCAATAGATTTTTTTGTTTGTTTGTTTTAGAGATTGTGCTTTTGGCAGTTTGTTTCTTCATTCTTCATCATAGATTATTATTTACAGTCATGCTATCAGCTTTGTAAATTCTTTTAAAAAGTAAAATTTACCTAACTTGTGAACTGGTAGTTTAGTGTCCTGGACAGAAACATGGAGAGTCAAGGTTTTTCTCTTATCTTGCCTTGTCCTCCTTTATATGCACATTACATTAATCATCTTTAGCTATAATAACTACAGCTCTTAAGGATGTCTGTTGACTGTGTAAATAGCTCTCATGACTTGAAAGTATCATTCTTTTCACAAGAGATGACACAACATATTCAGAATGGAGGAAGTTTGTTCAGAATATTGTTTGTTTCAACACTTACTCCATTGAGTACTGACTTTCTTAAAGTGGGTTCACTTTTTGTACATTTTGATCTTCTGATGTGCCTCTTACTGATGTTTACTACTAATGTCCCAGGCACCTGTGAGTTAGTCTGGTTTTGAGAGATTGTTCTGCCTCTGCCACTTCCCTGCTTTAAAATATAGTGTATTGGGGGTTGTTAATGTGGTTCTTATCCTTCTGTTTCCTAGGAAATTATTCAACTAAAGATGGTAGGGCTTGCGACTTCATCTTCCTAGGAGTGTTTGGTTTTAAATTGCTGTTAGGGAGAGTTCCATCTCTAACTCACATCAGAGATTCATTTCTAATGACTGGATTTCACTCATTTTCAAGTTGCAATGTGATGATGGTGGAATGTTGGTTGAAATAAGTTTTTAAGTTTATAATCAATAATTTTTCACTTTCCTACCAAGGCAGGCGTTGGTGAAGAACATCTTTGTTTTTATTCTGTTCATTATGAACTTTCCACTGGGGAAAAATACATATTATTGATATCAAGGATAATTCCCTAATTTGAATGGTACCTTGAACGTGTAAACCTTAGCATGGCTACTCTAAAATATACATTTGTTCATTTATGTCTGTCTGGGGAAGTTTTTGAATAAATGAAAAAGTACCTTGAGCAGGAAAAATAACCACTTGCTTGAATAATCACAAGCATTATGTAAAATATCAGTTCAGTGTAGGGATGCAAGGAATCAGACACTGAGGTTTGAGAAAAAAATCCTTGTGGTGGCCAGAAGCGTATCTTTTAAGCTTTTTTCAGGTTTCATATCCATCGACATAATTATTTGCCTTCAGAGTGTTTTTTCCACTTTTATTCTTGTTTTAAAATATAATAAAGTGAGGATTAAAGTGTCTGAAATCCAATTTTCCAGTAGCTTGTTTTTTCTTATTGTAGCAACCAAATGAAACCACAGAACTTGGGCTAACTCATTTTAAAAACTGCTTTGTCTAGTGTTCAGGTCCAGGTATTTATACCCCAGGACACTGAGCCTCATCTGTCAGTCATTTCTAGCCCTCTAATCTATTTACATTGAAGCTGGTTCTTAATACTAGAAGTATTGTGGTGGCAGGGACCAAATTGCTTACCAGTGTTTCCCCAGTACAGTGCCTGATGTCATAGAAAGATAGGAGGTATTCAGTCAGTGATAGCATATTCATGAATACCTGTTATGTGCCAGCCACTTTACACATATCTGTTGTTCATGTGAAAGAATTTATTCTATCAAACTCAGAGTTTAGCTCTAGAATAATCTTAGATGTCCTTATAGATAGATGAGTAGACATGGACTGTGAAAAGCTTAAATGATTTGTTGGAGGGTGCACACTTAGTTCTTGACAGAGCCTAAAATGAGACTCTTTAATCTGACTTTCATTCCAGTTTTAATTTGGATATACCATTCTTTCTTTCCTTTGTTATCACTGTATATGTGTCTATGTTTTCCTCTTTCCTCTTTATCCATTGCTCCATTTTCTACTCTCTTTCCCATCTTTTTCCTCTTCTCTATCTTGCTCTTATGGTCTGTCATCACCACTTTTCCCACAGTTTTGACCACCTGCTCTCACAGCAGCCAAATTTAATTTTGAGGACAGAGCAATAATGCTGGAGAGGCCATGTGGTATGATTAAGAGAATATAGCTTTTAGAGTCAGACCTAGATTTGAATCCTGACATTTTTACTTACAAGTTATGTGATCTTTGGTGAAAGTACTTAATCCCCCCAAATCTCAGTTTCCTAACTATAAAATGAAGCTGGGAGTAATAAGATGAGAATGACTGTAAGGAAATCCACCTGACCATACTGTGAGGGTACTTCAGAAAGTTCATGGAAAAATAGTGTAATAATAAAGCACTGACCTCCAAGCATACTTCTTAGGGAGGCTCTGTGTATGGAAAATAATTAGACCTCATTACTCTAAATTCTGATTTTAACAGATCTCCCTCCTCTTCACTAATTGTGTGCTGCCATTTCCACCAGGGGACGATATCTATATTTGCACACTGCTGTATACCTAGGGCCTTGACCAGTGCCTGGTACGTAGTAGGTATATAATACCTATTTGTTGAATGCATATGTGAAAAGCCATTACATTGTCCTTGATTAGTAAGATATTCTTTTAGAAAACTTAGATTATACTCTATGCATGTCAGTTCTATTTTATTAACAGTTTGTACTTTTAGGAAATTTTAAAAGCTTTTATTTTATTATATTTTGAACATTTTTACTAAATATGCTTTGAATAGAGGGTTGATCAGGACTATGCAGGCCGTAAATACAGGAGTAATGAAAAAGTGAAAGGGGAATGAATCATGAGAATCCCTTTGGTGCAATCCTGGTAGGGGCATCTCTTTTTTTATGGGTTAGATTTTTTAAAAAGCTAAGATCAATCTATATTTAGATGCCTGTGCACTTTATCTTCTCATCTGATCTAAGGTAGAGGAATTTAGCATTCATGCAGTGAACATATGTTACTAGCAAAGTGCTCTAAATCTCACAAGTCCAGAATAAAGGTAACAAGCTTTTTTCCAGAAGAGCAGTGCATTTATATTACTTTAAAGGGAAGGAGAATAAGCTAGTAGAGTTGTCAAGCAAATACCCTGTTGATGCCTGAGTGAGATTATATTTTGCAGCTTTGCATGTTTTTGTGCTAATGGTCCTAAGAAGGTTTGCTCAAAAGGTGATTTTTTTCCAAGGACCTAGTTGTTGGGAATATAGCAAATGGCAAAACAAAGTTATCTGCCCTCCAAGAGTTTACATTCTCAAGTAGGAAACAGGCAATAAGCAATAAATAGGTATATCATGCAGTGTACATATTAGACAATATGAACTATGGGAATAAAGTGAACAGGATAAGGGGGATCTAGAATGTTCTGAAGGGCTGGGGCAAGTTGCAATTTTAAATAGGGAGATCAATTTCTCCTTGAGAAATTGACATTGAAGCAGAGAAGGAGGTGATGACGTGAACCACACTGCTTTCTGGGGACTAGCTTTCCAAGGGGAGGGAAGAGTTAGTGCAAAACCTTGAGGGCAGGACCAGCAGTTCATTGTGTGGCTGCGACTGTAGAAGTGAATTGTGAGTGGGGGTTAGATTCATGAGGAGAGTAGGTCAGGAAGGTAAGGAGGCTGAGGGTAAAGGGAGCTTGTGTGGGTGTTGCAGGCCTTTGTAGATCTTTACGCTGTCTCTATTAAGACAGATATTTAAAAGATTTCCAAAAATATGAAACAATGACTTTCTCACTATTATTTTGTAGTTTTTTTGGTTAACATATGATGGGTTTGCTATTATTTTTAAACGAATCAAAAATAAGCACTTTTCAGTTTTAATTTCTAGTATGGTAAGTAAGTATTGGATATTTATAACTGTCATAAACACAAGCTCTTTGGGCTCCTCAAAGTAATTTCTTTTAGAGTGGAGTCCTTAGACCAAATAGTTTGAGAACCCTACATTAGAGGGTTTTGAGCAGAGAAGTGACCTCTCACTTTGATTTTAGCAGGCTAATTCTCAAGAATATAGAGTAAACTGACAGGGGTAATGGTAGAAGCAGTGAGATCAGTTAGATTATTTCAGTGGATAAGATAAGAGAGGGTTGTGGCTAGAACTAGGGTGGTAGGGGTTGAGGTGGTGAGAAGAAATGAAATTCTGGTTATATTCTGAAAGTTGACTACACAATATTTGGGATGAGATATGAAGTGTGAGAATGGACTTGCCATTTTCTGAGATCAGGAGGAACAAGTTTTGGGTAAAGATGAGGAGTTTGATTTTGAATGTGTCAAGTAGACATGTTGAGAAGGCAGTTGGATATAGGAGTTTGTAGCTCAGAGTAGAGGGTGGTTCTGTCTTGCTCTTTACCAAGATTTTTGTTGGATTGTTTTGATAATATTTTTTTAATGATGGCATTTAGCTTCCATTCTAATAAATTCAGCTTTTATGATCTCAAAAAGTGTTGTATTCTGCATTTAAAAAACTCATATTAAAATTACTTTCCAAGAATGTTGTTATAAGATAGTACAATGTACACTTTAAGAGGCAGTAAAAACGTAGTAAATGTAGTTCTGCCACTAGTGTAACATTACTTAGATTTTGTGAATCTAGTTCTTTGTAAAGTAAGTCAATTGTGGTTTAATTAAAGGGGATCGTATTGCTTACCATATTAAAATAATGTTTTTGGTACCAGATACTTTGACATTTGAGGACACTATGTGATATGTCCTTGTTACAGAATTGGAACTAAGATTTTTTGCTGAAGTTTTATTGTCCCTTTTTAATTCAATCTTGATACTGTAAAGGACTTTCAATCTTGATGGTGTGAAGGATCCTTATGGAATACTGTATGTAGTAGATTGCTCATTATGGCTTAAAAAACTCTCCTTAGCTTTTTCATAGTCATAGTATGAGAGATTTCTCTTGTATATGGACTGCTGTAAACCTGTGAATGTCTTTTGACATCCATTGCTTTTGTATATGGAATTAAGGTGATGCTCAGATAAACCTTTATGCATGATTACAGATCTTTGGTTTTTCCTCCATTGAACTTAAATGGAATTTGGAGTACAGTTAAAGGATAATTAAAAATTAAAGGAATTGTCGCCTAAGAAAAGCAGTCCACCCTTCCTCCCTACACAGACGTAACTTCTTCAAAATTTTTGGGAAGTCTATTTCATTTTTACTCTGATTTACCAAATTACTTTTAAAGCCCTGAGGGATTTGGAGCTTCAAGAATAAAATACAGAAAGTAGTCCTTTACCCACCTTCCTAAATACGAATGCATAGGAGCCTGGTTATATTGGGATTTGGTACTTTACAAGGATATCATTTGATGTAAATCCTGGTACCCACTAGGTAAGACATTTTGGAATGTGTAATTCTGACAGGAGTAGGATTGACTCACCTATGATTCTTAATTGGTTGTTGAGCATCTACAGTGCTTACCTGGGGGGTTATCATATCAGTGCAGAGGGAACACAAAATGGAATTCTCTGTATGGAGACAGGAAGATGCACACACTCCTAACTGATAGCATTTTAGAGCAGGTAGAAGCCATAAATGTAATCTGGTCCAATCTGATCACTTTATGGATGAGACCCAGAAGGTTAAAGTTCAGTGCCACACCGCTAAAACTTGTAGAGAAGCAGGAGTAAAATCCAGATTGTGTAAACTCAAGGCCAGTACTTTTTTCCCCTACCACCTTTGATTATTATAAAGATTTGCTTTCTACAGAAAGATCATTGTGTATGGATTGTAATCTTTGTCCATGTTCTTCAAGGCAGCTTTAAAGTGTATTTTTTAAAATCAGTGTCTATTAAACTCTAATTAAAATTTGTAAGTAAAATTTATAAAGCTTTTGCAAGGAAAGTCATCTCTAGTTGAGGCTGATATTAGATCTTTTATCTGTGGATATTTTTTATTTTGGAGAGCAGTAACATTTATTAAGCACTTATATTTAACAAAAAAGCTAATAGATTTTGGGTGATTAGTAATTAGTGCTTAAGAAAACAAATGTATAATTAAAATTTTAACTTTACGTTATTTAAACTGTAGAAGAGATTATTTTGAATATTTGTGATTTCCTCAGTTTTGTTGGCAAGCAGGCATTTTCTTTTCATTTTTTCATGGCTTGCTTTCTTTCCCACAACTGTTCCCCTTCTTCCCGTTAGACTAAATAACTCCAAAGGCCAAAGCAAAAATTTTTTTAATTTTAATTCTTTATTTTGAAATAAATTTAGACCGATAGAGAAGTAGGCAAAAAAATACAGAGGTTAAAGTTAACAACTTATATAACCATAGTACGATTATAGAAACCATGAAATTAACATTGATACAGTACTATTAACTGATCTGGAAATCCTATTCAAATTTTATCTTCCTACTCATGTACTTTTTCTGGTCCAGAATCCAATCCAGGATCCCACATTGCACTTAGTAGTGATGTCTCTTTAGTTTCCTCCAATCTGTGACTGTTTCCAATTCTTTCATGACCTTGATACTTTTGAAGAGTACTAGTTACTTTGAAAAATAGTCTTCAATTTGAGTTTATCTGTTTTATCTAATTGTGGTTATGTGTTTTTGGCACACACACACAAAAAAAAACCCATACGCAAGTGCTGTTACACCCATCTCAGTGCATAATGGTAGGGGGTGTATGTCTTAATACTGGTGATGTTAACTTTGATCACTTGGTTAAGGTGTTATCTGCCAGATTTCTTCACTGAACAGTTTCTCGTTTTTCTTTTGTAATTGATAAATGTCTTTTCAGGAGATACTCAAACTGTATAGATCTATCCTATGTCTTATATTTTTGCTCACTAATTTTAGCATATATTGAATGATTTTTGCCTGCAGTAATTACTATTGTAGTGTTTTTCTAATGGTGATTTTCTATATCCATTGTTACTTCTACATTCATTAATGGAATTCTGTAAGGAAGATCTGTCCCTTTCCCCCTTTTGTTTGTTTATTCAGTTATTTTTATCAATGTGGTCTCATGGATTATAATCCATTACTATTGTTATTCATATTATAAGTAAAAATTTCTAAAACAAGTATTTATTTTTGAAAAGCTAATATGTTAAGGTAATTAGAAAAACATTGTGAATACGTTGTGAAAAGAATAGATTGTGAAATAGAACACATTGTGAAAGTCTCTTCTGCCTCTGTATCTGGGGTACTCATGTCCATTGCTTTGAATTTATTTTTACTCTTTCAGAAATATTAAAAGGATTGTGAAGAGAGTTGTTACTAGCTAGATTCTCAGGTATTACTTTTTACTTGGTCTCTTGATGATATTTCCTAGTTTACTGTTATCTTCTGATATTTATTAAAAAGTGTTTCTTAACTAGTTCACTTTCAGATTTAAATTTTAATACAGTGGATATTATATAGAGGGAAGGATTCGTTTCCCTGAGAATTCTAAGAAATTAAGTGACCAGAAAGCAACATTTTTATTAAATAATACTTAATATTTAACATGCTTACAACTAATCTCTTTTTTTTAAATTGAAACAAAATTCACAATTAACCGAGAAAGACTGCCTATCCCAATTAAATACTCGTTTTTTATTCTCTTTTTAAAAATGCTTTTCCCATTCTGTTCTGTTGTTTTTAATGGCCTAATTTGCCTTTTGTGTATGCCAGTAGTATCTATTTATTCATTCAGAATTGTTTAGGAACCTAGACCTGATGTTCAATTACAGAACTGTGTTCCATTAGAATGAAGTGAAAGAGAAAGGCGGCAAAGACGTGAACATATTGGACTTCACTTATGGTCAGCAATAAATCAAAAGTTGGTTTATTCACTTTTCTTATTTTCCATTCTCTAATTTTCATTTCTTAAATGAATTTTAAGAGCTTCTTATTCTGGGAAATCCTCTTTTAAAAAGCCCCTAAATACGGCTGGTTGTACTACCTGTGGCCTTAGACTGATTCTTTAATCTCTGAGCATTAGTTTCTTCCCTTCTTCCCTCCTTCTTCTTTCCTTCCCTCTTCCCTCCTTCCTTCCTTGTGTTTTGGAGGGATAGAAATGTCTTACCTCTTTCTACCTTCATATTAACTTCTAGATAAGTAACCAAATATGTCTCTTGGAGAAATAGCTAATTTATCCTGCATCGTAATTATAGAAACCATTTGGCAAAACCTTTCACATCTATAGGCCTTTATAAACATTTTTGCTTATGCTACATCATAATTATTATAGACACCATTTGGTAAAATGGGCATTATAATATCCTCCATCAGATTCTGGTGAAGATCAGTTGATTCATGTAAAAAAAAATTAGCTCTTTGTGGTTTATTTTTAAAGAGTTGGGAATCAATGACTTATTCCTTATTATAATGTTTTCATACAGGGAATCCAATATTACGTGCAACATTTTAACTTAAAGTACTTTCTGCCTTCCTAATGAGAATATCTTTACTATTTTCCAGTGATTGTTGTAAAAAAAAAATCATATAATAATGAGACCTAAAATAGTCCCTGTGAATCCATCTCCCAGAGATGATTACTGTTAATAGTTGTTGTATCTTTTTTGACTTCTATGTGTCTATTAAAAAAAACATACACTTAAGTGTAAATTGGATCATATATTAGACATTCTTTTCTGTAACCTGTGAAAGAGCCTTTCTAGGAATGTACAGCTTACTGTTAAATATCTTCCATAATACAAAACTGCTACCGAGAACGATTGGGGAAGTAGAATTAACATTGTTGTAAAGTCTTTGCTGTTTCATATTTTTGTATGTGAAATTTATCAACAGTTTTGCGCAGTTGTTAATTTTGGGATTGTAAAGAAGAGTTATGATGTTGACTTTAATTTTGTAGTTTTTCCTTTTATACTTATAATTCTGAAGTACAGAGTACAGTTTAACCCCCCAAATTAGATCCCATCTAGAGAATTATTGATTGATAGCTTGATTTTTTTTTTCTTGCCAGTTTGAAAGCAGTTGCCTCAAAGTTAAATCAGATTTAATTTATTTGGTAGTTAGAATAAGCAAAAACATACTCTGCTAAATAGCATATAGTCACTAGTAACCTGCTCTTAAATTTATTTGCTCTCTGTACCTTGTGGATGTGGCTTCTTAAAATGAGCACAGTGAAGTTATATTCCATGAGTTTTTCTCTGCTCAGAATAACTTTACAATTTTCCCTGTATTTGGTAAACCCTGAATTAAAAGGTTGCTTTTTACAGAAGAGACTTTTGTTAATCCTAAGTACATAGGGGTACGTAACAGCCACTTTATGAAGTGACAAGTTGTTTTTTAGTTATAAATAGATTCCTAATATTATTGTTTTTAAGATTTAATGAGTATTATGTAAATAAAAACTAATAATTTGTTGATTAAGACCTAAAATAACTAAAATCTTTGTTCTTTATATCAGTGTGCTACCGTAATGTCCAGCAAGAAGTGGATTGCAGATAGTGAGGAAATACTGGAGCCCATTTAAACTTCAGTTGAAATGATGTAACTTGTCATTAACTTTCCTTATAACATTTATACTATGTGTATCAAAGCATAAAAGAGGGCACTTCAAAAAGTTCATGGAAAGATTCGTACTATCTTTTCTGTTTTTCCACAAACTTTTTGAAGTTCCCTTGTAAGTGTTTTATTTATAAATAGTTAGTTGGCTCTTACTTTACATTAAATAAAGGAAAATGTTAAATTAAAAAAAAAATGAGGCAGTCATGGTCAAATGGCAGTCTGTTCCATTCCTTTCTGTATTTTAGCAGTATTACAGTGATAAAGTATTTTTTGATGGATTTAAACATAATGCACAAAGAAAAAGCAGATAGATACCCAAATAAAATATATATGTCTATAACATCATTATAGCCAGTTGAGCAATTGGAGTCAGCTACTATAGCTACAACACTGAGTGATAAGGTGTGCTTTGTATGAAAATTTTTTCAGTGTTTTAAAAAGTCATCTTTTAATTTGGATTGTTATAAATCCTGAAAATAATTCTTTTATTCATTTTGTTTTTGTACTTTTTAAATATATCATTAGTAGTTTTGTTGTTTATAATTGAGCTAATGTTTTTCACATTTCATTACCTAATTTTCATTTTCTTGGTTTAAATTTGTTGAAAAAATTCTAAACCAGGAAGTAAAATAGGGCTGTATCTTATTCTTTACCTAGTCTTCCAACATTGCAGTGTTGAATTTATACACATCCTTAGCTGTTTATTAACTTAACCTATATATTTTGCAAAATGATTGCTTGATTCTGTAATTTAGATTTCTCAGCCAATATTGTTCTGTTCTCTAATATTTCTTCATGTTATCCTTAATTCTTATATTCTAGTTTTTCACGGAGTGTTTGATCTGTTAACTTATCCAGTAACTCAAATTTTAAAAGGATGCGTGCAAAATTGTAAGGTAGCAGAGGGTGTGCTGTACGTACAATAATTCCGATGCAGTAAGGGACAAGCCAAAGGCAAAAATGAGCTGCAGCTTATGAAACATAAGAATAATTTTGAAACATTTTATTTAAATCCATAGTTGGGTGAATTAAAGGGAAGGGAAAAGGCTTAAGGTGGAAGATGTAGTATTAGCAGGTCACATAAAACAGAACAGTGAGTGACTATTTTCCATTTTCTCTTAGGAGCAGAATTAACTGACAATTGAGTTTTAGTTTGGAAAAGGAAAAAAATCAAGATAATTAGAGCAGAGAAGTATGAGGAGATAGTAAGGTAGTATAACCGAAACAAGTTTTCAGGCCTAAACAAAAATAGTTTTTAGCATACTAGAATATGAAAAAATGTGACTGTTGAATTCCCTATTCCAGAAAACATAGAAGATGGGAGGAGCCTAAATGCTGGAAAGGTGAATATTCCCCAAAGCTGAAAAACTTATATTCTAAACTTGATGGCACAACCCGTAGATTACAAAATGGACTATATCCTATTTAAACTGGTGAATCCAGAAGGAGCTTCCAGTCCCAGTGTAGCTTGAGATTTTGTAGGTATTCGATAAAGTATGCCTGTAGTTTTGGTATCCAGGCTTAGAGAAATGAGTATTCTATGAAACTGCAGTTAGTTTGATTCTTGACTTATAGACTAGTAATCCCTAAAGAATGTCAACCGGTAGATTAACATCAGTCTGAAGGGGATATGTGTAGTAGAAAACAACCCAGAAAAAAAATTAAATCGTCTGCTGGTTTCTAAACAAACAGTTGTAGAGTTATGGAGTGGTAGAGACTTGTCTTAGCACCACCAGGCAGAATGTCAGCAGGGTGATGTGCTTGTCAAGGAAGTAAAGGAATTCTTAAACGATGTTGATGGAAGAGGAGAGTTTGGGACTAGAAGTAGACACAGCCTCAGTCTGCATACTCATCTTTGTTATGGAATGTTGTGTGTGGTATGTGATTTTACATTTTAAAAGGGACTTTGACAAAATGGGGTGTGTCTAAGCAAGTGAGAGAGTATAAAACCATGTCATAAGAGTTTAGACACAAGGCTACTTAGATATTGAACAACTTTTCAAGTATTCGTGGAGCTGCTGGGTGGGGGCCAGCAGATGAAATTTTAGGATAGTAGGTTTTGGTTCACTAAAACAAATTTGTAACATTTAAAATCTTCAGAAATGTCTAAAACAGATTATCTTGATATTGGGGATATTTAGACAGAAGATGCATGTCCAATTTAGGGGTTATTGTTGTCGGAATTTTTTATACTAAGGTGAGTAAACAAATGGTTCTGAACTTATAGTTCTCTGAACTACTGCTGCAGGCTGAAGAAGTTGCTGTGGTGGGGGGGGGGCATTTGAGCATTATTATGTAATATTTGATACAACAAAAGAATATATACAATGTGTTAGTTATGAAGCATTCCTGTGTTTCATAAACTAACACCTGTGAACCCAAAAGGACCAGAGCATTCCCTAAACTGATACCTATACCTATACCTATTGCAGGTTTCTGTAATAATTTGGCTATAATTATATCAACTGGATAGGATAACATTAACAGAAGCTCTGATTGCCAGGACTTAGGGAATGAAAAGTTTTAGTGATTAAACTTTTTATAACATGGAGTTATGGGGGAATTATGGGGTTCTTGCATTCTAAGTTTGGAAACCAGTGGATTCAGCTGAGTCATTCAGTAAGTGACTTCTAATTATATGAAGCATAAGCACAGAGAGGTTAAGTAAGATGCTTATCTAAAAATCACAAAGAATTACTATTAGAACTGGAATCAGAACTTGTTCTGACTTGCAGGAAGTGCTGAAGATTTCCTGGCTAGAAAAGTGGTGTTGATAAAGGTAGTAGTATGTATGCAGCTTGTTAGACTCAGCAGTGAATAAAATGGTAAATTCCTTGAGGACCGGAACTGTGTCTTTAGTCATCTTTTCATTTCCATTAGTACTGTCATGTACATAATTTGTGTTCTGTTATTAAATTGACTGATGTATCTTAGAGACTGAAAAAATCATGGTAGAAAGACTTCTTACCTATCTCCAATATTAGACTAAGTTCTTTGAGAGCTGGAACTATTAAACTATTTGTTTAACTTCAGTGCTCCAGAACCTAGCTCATTTCTCCCTTGACTTACCCATCCATATACCCTACCACCAAGTATTTATTGAGTGTGTTCAGGCACTGTTATAGGACACAGTTGGTAACAGAATCTTATGGAACTTTTAGTTATTAATCAATCACCACAGATGTTTATAGAAATACAACTTAAGTGGTAAATGCATTATATCCTGTAACTGAATGTTTGTATATAATTTTGATAAGTTTGTTTATCTGGAGAATTGCCATTTTTCCCCCTTGGTCTTTTATAATATTATTATGGTTATTTATAATAGATTTTCAATATTGAACTATTCTTGCATTCGTGGTATAAATTCCACTTTGTCTTGGTTTATTTTTCTTTTAATATACTGGCGAATTATATTTATTTAGGATGTTTACATCTGTATCGATAAGCAAATTTTATCTGTGGTTTTCTTTTATGCTGTTATGGTCAGATTTTCTATTGGTGCTATGCTGTCTTCCTATAACAAGAATTAGGTACTTTCTGAAGAAATTTAAATGATAAAAAGAATATATGTGTAATTTTCATTAGATTTTTCTAATACCTTTTGGTTAATTACTTGCTGCAATTATGTAAGTAATCATTTATGTCTTAAATTATTACTTGGTTGTTAAAAACTTGGTTTGAGAGTTGAAGTCATATGCTAATTTAAGTTGAACACTAATTTGATACTGGACATTATTAAGAAAGATTTCATTATAAAAATAATAAAGTTATAAAATAACTTTAAGAAAGATTGAAATCTTACCTTTATAATGTAGTCAAATTCAAGGTACTCTTTTACGTTTTTTGTTGATTTCATTTGCTATTCAGAGATAAGCATTTGGTAAGATTTGACAAATTATTTAAGAGATAAAATTTGTAGTAAAATGAATATTGCTGTCACTGAAGCAGAAAATGTATTATAACATTTTTTTTAACTGATTAAGATTTTATAACTGGTTAAGAATACCTTTTGATCTTGCCTTTTAGCTGTGCTGGATTTTATTTAACTGAGACTGATTTAAATAACTAGTTAGGAAAATTAAAGAGTGTATTCATATTTGATAGTTTCTTGATGTCAGTAGATTGAAATTCCATGTTTGGAAGGCATACAAAATATATTGTAAAACTAAAAGCCATTTTATTTTTAAATACTAATTGACTCAAACCTTTTTCCCAAAGAGGACATGATCTGTAGGATGGAGAGACAGTTACATAGGCAACCAGCTAACTTTAATAATGGCAATCCTTATTAGACAGTATATTCCAGTGGGCAAGAGCTTGTGCTGTAGTGCATAGTAGAAGCTTAATAAATAATTCTTAAAAGAATCCATTTTCTTTGTAGGACTTAATTCATTAAAATAGAATCCTACTTTAAAAAATAAAAAATTATATTTATACCCGGCAACTCTAATTTTTTTTTTTTAAGGTTATCAATTTTAGGTGTCTCTACCTTCTTATGTTTCATTCATTAATCTAGTGTAGTTTGGTCTCCATTACCATCTATTCCTGAAACCTCTCTGATCACGAGTGGCTTAGTGGTCAATCCAAGGTACCATTATTTGCTATTTACCTTACCCATGCTTTTGTAGTATTTGACACCGTTGACCACTCTGTTCTTGAATCTGTCTTTTCTTAGCTTCTGTGATACCTCTTTTCCCTAGTTCTCCTATTTATCTGTGTTTCTTCTTGCTTTGGATCTTCTTTTTCTCACCACTTGAATTTTGCTCTTCCTAGGTTCATTCAGTCCTTCCTTCTCCCTTTATCTTCTCTAAGCCATTTTTTCTATAGTTTTAACCACTAATTTGTGTATTAAACTCACACTTCTGCTGAGCTTGCAGTCTATTGTCTATTGGACATCTCCATGTGAATGCTCCAAAATATCTAAAAAATCTAACAAAGTGGTCCAGTTTAAATCTCATTCGTACAGATTAGTTCTGAAGTATAAAAGAGCCTTACTAGTTTTGTCTGAAAGACATTTTCAGCATAATTATTTTGACTGAAGCTATCATTGGGAATGCCTGGTGTCATTGAGGCATGGAAAAATTAGATAAAATTAAGTCTGTATCATATTGGTTAAAAACTTGGGCTCTAAAATTAGTTTTAATAAGATATGCTATCTGGTTGGTATAAATTCATTTGTGGTAGAAATTAATTAAGGCTATAGTCTGGTTAAACATGGGCTTAATCCCGAAAATCACAGAATAGGTCAGTGGTACTTTGTTGTAAGTTTTAACACTTTATCAATGATATCCTCCCCTGCCCTCTTTTTTGTTTTCCATGGATTAGCAAGAATATTTTTTCTAACACATTTAAAATTTTTACTTTTAACAGAAATTAGCAGAGTACGGAAAGACATGTACAATGACACATGAAATGGCAGTACAGAGAAAAGGAGTGCAGAATTGCCTGATGCTGTGGGACCTATTGTTCAGTTACAAGAGAAACTTTATGTGCCTGTAAAAGAATATCCAGATGTAAGTATATTTTGTTGTTTTATTCTTTTTTTGTGTGCTTCACATACTTTGGGAAGAGATATGTTTGATTGTAAATACTTAAGCATTATCAGCCACTTAAAAAAAAAATTTATGTGAGGGACTTGAAGTGTGAATAATTTGGCATGGATAATTTAAAAAATTTCTTTCTAAATATGTTTCCATTTGATTACTGCTGTGTCACTTTTGGAAATGCACACGGGTAAAGACTGTCATGGATTCCAGATGGGACAAGGAAAACTACTGTTTGTAATGCAGTTTTTTAATTTTTCCCTCTTAGTCCGTTCAACTATTCTGTTGAGATGAGTCTCCATGTACTACACCAGTTAATTTCTAATCAAAATTCAGACTCTTTTCATTTTGTTATAAAGCCCTAGATAAGATGGTCCATTCTGTTTCTCTGACCTCATCTTAAATGATTTTCCCTCTTCTTCACTGTACTGTAATAACATTGGCCTTCTTTTGGCTTTTAGAACAAGTCAAGTCTATTCCCAGCCTTAGGCCTTTTTTGTTAGCTATAATCTGATCTCTACTGGCTATCATCTTCTTGGTATTAAAGATTTTAACTTAAATATCATTTCGGAGAGGCCTCCCCACCACTTTATCTAAAGGCCATCTGGTTGCTCATTGTTTCACATAAATCTGTTTTTACTTCTGCAATGGCACTTATTATCTGGTATTTTTCTTGTTTGTTTATTTCTCTGTTTCTCTCCAGCAGGAATGGAAGGTACATAAAACAAGAACCTGTCTTTGTTATTCACTGCTGTACCACCCATAATATGGGCACGTAATAGGCACCCAATATCTGTTAAATAAATGAAGGAAAAAATGGTGATTTTTTTTGCTGGGTTTCGGGGGACTTCTCTGAAAGCAAACAAAAGAAGGAATTGGTATTATAATGTCGAAAATGTGATGGATGCTCCAAGACTCATTGGTTATGTAGACAGAATACTAGCGTGCAGATGGGAAATAAATGTCCTAAGTTGGATTAATAGGAAGAAGCTTTGGTATTTCACAATTTGCATTTCCAATGCCATTTTATTTAAAGCTTATACATTTATTCTATTAAGTATTTTTGGTTGCAAATATACAAACAGTTCGGGGTAATGTAGGCAAAAGAAGAGTTAATTGGAAGATTATCAGGTAATACAAAGAATTAAAGTTGTGTCTGGAGAACAAAACTTCATGTAAGGCAGGAAGCAGTGCATCTCTGAGAACTTCAGCAGCAGGAGTTTGTGGACCATCATGACATGACATCAGTGCCTCCTAGACTTTGTCTTCAATTTCAGATTCTTGGAGGAGAGAATGTGTTTTGGGCCAATTTACTGTGACTTGGGAAGTGAGGTTACGTAGTTATGTACCACAACCTAGACATGACCACTATGGGACTGCCCTGGATATTAATATTACTTCTCACGATGAAAAATTATGATTTGGGCAGCTGTCCCAATTGGGGTCTACTGCTGTTTGGTGTTCCAGTATCCCCTAAAGGATAGCAAACTTCTCATTTGCGTGTTTAAACCCTAAAGGACAAAGTTTCAGCAATAGTCAGTAACACAGACTGTATGAGACCATAAGACCTTGATGGAGAAATATAACCTTGATCTGTCTGGTTTCATTCCTCCAAAAGAAAAAAAAAAAAAATCTCATTCTGGGTAGAGATACTAATACTGCATCATTTAAAAGAAAAGTGTTCCATACAACCTTCTATGTCAGGACCTGGATCTAGAGGGTACCTTTTCACTATACTCCTTTCTTTCTTTTACCAGTTGTGAGTCATTGCCCTGGTGAGCTACTTTTGCTGACAGGTATATTGGAATATAACATTGTCTAGATGAGTGGTTCTCAAAATGTGGTTTCTGGATCGTAGTATCCACACCTCCTGGGACCTTGTGAATGTTCGAGCCTCATCCCAGACGAGTTTAATCAGAAACTCTGGGTGTGAGGCCTGCAATCTACCTCTTTAACAACAAAACCATATAGATGATTCTGATACATGCTAATGTTTGAGAATCACTGCTCTAAAAAAAATTTTTTTTTTATTGTCAGAGTAAGCCAGGCTAACAGGTAGGTGATTTATGTATATGGTAATTTTGATAGGTATTATGAAGGAGGTGAGTAGAGTGGTGAACTAAACGATGTCCTTGCTTTTATGGAGTGGGCATTTCAGTGGCAGAGACAGACGATAAACAAACGAATATTTACTTTTAGGCGTTGTCAGTGCTATGGGGAAACAAAATGGGGCAAACAGATGAACAAAGACTGTACGTGTGGGAGAGGTGTTCAGTTTTAAGGATAATCAGGGATGGAATCTCTTCTAGGATGATGGGAATGGAGGGAGATGAAAGGAGTGATGGGGAAGAAGTCAAGAAAATCATCTGGGGGAAGAACATTCCAGGCAGAGTGAACAGCAAGTGCAGTGACTCAGGCAGAGCATGCTTGGGAAGTGTGGCAAGATGTGAGATTAGAGAGTTAGTAGAGGGGTCATATCATGTATGCTTCCCATATCATGGGCCTACAAGCCCACAAGAAAAATTTTGTATACCATTCTGAGTGAAATGGTAAGCCATCCATATGTTTTGAGACTAGGAGCGACATGAGCTTACATGGATTTTTGATAGGTGTATTCTAGTTGCTGTGTGGAGAGAGACTGTGGGAAATGGTGGTAGAAGCAAGACCAGTTGGGAGGCAGGGGAGGAGACTTGAACAAGAGGAGTTAAGAAAAATGCTTGAACCCTGCATAGATTTTCAAGTTAGAACTGGTAGGATTTGCCGATAAATTGGATATGGAGTGAGAGAAACTCAGGAGTGACCCAAAGGTTTTGATCATTTGGAGTAATGGAATTGCCAGTTCCTGAGATAGGAAAGACTGAGAGAGGAGCCAGGTTTGGGGGAGTTGGGGATTCAGCAGTTCTGATGTAGAGGTGTTAAGCTTGAAGGCAGCCATCCAGAGTGGGGATGTCAAGTAGGCAGGTGGATGTACAAGTTTTAGATGACCCTTTTGGTACCCAAAAATGTCTATTTAACAAAGCTTTTTAAATTAGAATTTTAGTTTTAATTCATAGGAGAGAAATAGGTACAAAACGGTTTTGGTCTTCCAGATAACTTTTTTAATACCTTGATTTTAAATTTCTATTAAAAGAGTTTAAGTTTAACAAATTTAGATCTGCACATAATTTTTGAGTTTTTCTAAATTAAGGTAATTAATACATACTTAGTGATCAATAAATATTTTGTGGTATAAGGAAGTTTATCTTTTAAAAAAATGAAATAGTATTAAACAAAATGAAACAAGGGAGTCTCAGATTTTGGCACTATGAGAAAAGATTTATTTCAGAATTTTGAATTAGATACAGGCTACGTGAAACAAATATGCACTCTTCCAACCCTTGCTTTTTCTTCATTTAATGTGTCTTGGAGATAATTCCATATGCTTCTGTCCCTGCCCCCATTTGTATGTAAGCTTGATTTTGTGAGTGAATTCAGCCTATTTTGCTAAAAAATGCTTTTATAATTCAAGCTTCAGACGGGCAACGCAACATAGTGGTCAGAAATATGAACTCAGACTCCTGGCTAGCTCCACTGCTTGTTTTATGACTTTGAGCAAATTACTTGTCATTCCTGGTCCTCAGTTTTCTCATCTTTTATTGTCTCTCACAGGATTATGAAGACTAAATGAATTAGTATGTGTAAAGCACTTGGAAAATGCCTTTATGCTATGTAAGGGTTACCAGAATGTAAGCTTCATGAGGACAGGGATTTTTTTGTCTGCTTTTTTTCAGTGCTATATTCCCAGGCCTTAGAATAGTGTCTGGTAAATGGTAGACCGATATGAGAAGAAAGCCCTAGATTCAGTCTGAGAAGTGAGGTAATGCTTTATAGTGCCCTTCACAATGGTTTTGAACCACTGGCTTAATGATGTGGGAATGAGAAGCTAAAATGAGTTAGCCTATTGAAAGTATTTTAAAAATTTACAAATTCATATTTATTAATATTTATATTTATTAATAAATAATATTTACTAATAAAGCAGGCTTTTATTGCATCTCTGTTGTGTGTCAAGCACATCCTTGGCATGGGAATATTAATTCAGTTGAAAAGACTCTTTGATATAGTCAAATTAGTGAGTTTTTGTGTCAGACAAACTTAGGTTTTGAGTCCTGGCTTACCCCTTTACTGGCTGTATTTGTCAACAATTGCCACAGTAATATTCCATAGTAAAACACTCTCAAATTCATTGGTTTAAAATAATAAGCATTTATTTCTGTGCTCATGTTGGCTGAGGTTCTGTTGATTGAGGCTGAGTATGGGTCGATGGAGGCTAGCTGTGGGTAGATTCAGATCATATCCATTTTATGTTCCTGCTGGGCCCAGGCTAAAGGAGCAATGGCTACTTGCGGCATGCTATTATCACGGCAGATTGCTGGAGTGCCAGAGCCAAGCCAAATTGCATAATCACTTGTAAGGCCTCTGATCTTGTCTCTTCTGCTAACACAATCCATCAGCCCAGTGATTCTCAACAGGGGCCAGTTTTGTCTCGAGGGACATTTGGCAATGTCTGGAGATATTTTTGGTTGACTTGGGAGGGGATACTGGCATCGTGGGTAGAGGCCAGTAATCCTGCTAAACATCCTACAATGCCCAGGACAGTCCTCACAACAAAGAATTAGCCAGCTCACAGTTCCAGTAGTACAGAGGTTGAGAAACCCTGTATTAGCCATATCAAGTCACTCACACAGTGAGAAGGGGACTGGAATAAATAATTGCCGAAAAATAATTGAGATATATGTTAACTTTTTAGAGTCTGTTTCTTTATAAAGCTATAAATTTCACATTGTGGAATTGTTTGGAGAAATCAAGATAACAAATGTATGGTACCTGGTAGAGCAGACACCCACTGAGGTTTGTGTGATCATGAATATGAAAAAAAGTCCTATTCTTGAGGGTGCTCACAGTCTTGTATGAAAGATAAAAGGTATTGCATTAATAATCATTCAAGACTATTTAAGTTTATCATACATTCATAAAATGACAGACAAGAAAGAAGATTTAAAGTTTAATTTAGACCATCAAAATTAAAGCCAGTTAAGTTATTAAGACCTTGTTTGAATCCATGGACATCTTATAAACAGTACTATATAAATGGAGTTAACTCTGATAAGGAAAAGGTGCTACATTTCAAATGAGTCAGTTCTAAGTTTGTCATTAAATTTGCCTAGTTATCAATTTTGAGTTGTTAGAAATTGTTCTATAGGATCTGCCAGAGTAGTAGATAAGTTCCAAATATTGGTAAGGTGTAACTGTTAGAGTTATTAGTCATGTATATACATGGACAGATTAGATTGCTAAACTGTTTGTTTGGGACATGATTTGATAATTAAATTGTAGTGAGGTTTTTTCTAAGGATTTATGTGAAGATAACTCTGATTTTCTGATGTTTTTAAAATGGGTTTTAATTTTAAGTAATATCCTTGAAAGGCATTTCTTGGGTCTAGGCCATCATGATTACACATATTGTCAAAAAGTTTGGGGTGGATAAATGCCTTTTCAAATATTTTTTTTCCAGTTTGTATGATCCCATGCTGGCAACTCTAATTAATAGTATAGGTTTATAATGTTATTCACAGTACTTTCTACAGTCTCTCTTATAATAATAACCTATATTAGTGTTGGAGTAGGAGTTGTAAATTCCCTATTTAATTTTACTGGGTTTGCCAATGAATTTGTCTAGTTATAGCTTCTGAGTTACTTTAGGGTTTTATTTGTCAAGATTGTCACCTGCAGATTGGCTGTTGAGCTGACATTTGTTTTGAAGGGATTTTAAGAAGAGCGAGGAGTCGGTGCAGTTAGTTACTTTCCTTAAGTCTTGTTCCTTTGACTATTATGATTAATCAAGATTAATCAAGAGCTTTTAGGAGTCTTGATATAAACTATGTTCACCTTTGTTCTTCTGAATGATAAGTGGACATTAAATAAAAATTTTATGAACTACAAAGGATACTTTCTCAAAACCCAGGTTAACCCTTGATTTTTTTGGTCTTGATATGATCTTAATTATGAATGAAAATGCCAAGTTTTTAAAATAAGGTCTGCACATCTCTCTTCTTTGATTGTACAGGAAACTAAAGTTAAAGATAGTTTTTAAAATAAGGTTAGTATGTATTTTTTATTGAGTGGAGTTGTAAAGTGTTTCAGATTACATATTAACTTGTAGGAGTTTTAATTTAGCTGTATGGTTTGATAATATAGAGCATGTCTTTTAAGTTTTAGGTAGGGAAACTTATTGTTGACTTAGAACTGCAACCTGATTAATTTTAACAAAGATCAATTGGGTTTTTCTTTGTTTTTGTTTTGAAATTTCCTTTTTATTTCACTCTGTAACGGTATATTGAAGGCCTGCTATGTACCGAACTCTTTATGGTTTGGGAGATACTGAATTTCTTAAGGATGTTTGTTAGTAGATATTATTCCAAAAAGGATCTCAAGACAGTCTGAAAGCAATGAATTTTGTTTAGCTCAGGTTTTTCCAAAGGTTAACAATTTATTAAATAATAAGCCTTCTCAGAGTCTTAAAAATTCAGGCGCTTTCTTTGGTAAGTAATATATTTAAAAGGATCTAGTGTTCAGAAGAACAAATTAAAAGATGGCATAAGTTTTTAGGGAAGAACTTTTTTGTAAGCAAATGTTTCCCAGGCTCAGTTGAGATAGGAAGATTTACTTGGCTTACCCAAAAAGAGTTTGTTAGGATGTACTCTGTTAAAATTATTGCTACAAAAGACTTAAGGATAAGTTGGATAACTAATCACAGGTATCCAACCTCCATATCTCTAATATTTTCACTGAAATAACCACAGGAATATAATTAAAAAGTTGGTGAATCAGTGCTATTCATATTCCAGAAACATTCAGCTGTTTCTGGTAGATACTAAAGGAAAGCTTGAGGTGCTCATCTGCTTTCAACCCATCTTGAGAGAGCATGTCTTCCTAACCCTCTTCCTCCCCCAAATTAGCAAATGAAGTGGGCTGTGAAACAGGTGGAGATTATACCACTTGAATTCTACCACCCATCTCAGTGCCAGTTTATAATAGATGACCTTATTTTGCAAGTGAAGGAAATAATGTATAACTTCTTTTTATTTTAGTTTGAGCAGAAAGCTACTTTATCTTAGGGACATTGAAATTGAACTTTTCAATGACTAGCCTTGGAACTAAATTTAGTTGGTTATTTCATTGGGAAAGCATATTCTCTGTCTTAATAAACATACCCATTTAGAACAAAATAGTTCATAATTAAACTGGGTACTTTCTGAAATCTAATTTTGACTACCATAGGAAACTGCTTTTCCCAAGTCCAAAATCACTATCAGTAAGCAACCTATCTATCATGAAATTGAACATCTCCTTGCTTCATATTGGTATGATATATTTTTTTTTATTATTTGGTTATGCAATTGGTTGAGCTTAAAAATTTATCTGTGTTGTATTGTTTGGAGTTATAGGACAATGATTATTTTGATTAGTTTCTTGCCTTTTTACTTGTAAGATGGTATATAAATGGTATCAATTTGCCATTTTAAGGACAGATTAAAACAAAAGATAAAACAAAATTTGAAAAGTAATTAGAAACATGAAAGCTAAAAAGGAGTTCTGAGTATAAAACAGCAAAATTTTAGTATCATCCCTTTATTCTAGAAATGTTAGTGTGAGGCAACAGGGCACAGGAACATGAAAAGTTATAATCCTTGCTCTCGTGGTACTGTTACTGTTATAATCCAGGTGTGGAATAACGGGTCTGAACTAAGGCAATGACAGTAGAAAAGAGTAAATAGTGAAAATAGCAAGATTTCTTATCTATTGTACGTGGAGATTAAGAATGAGGGAGGGCCTTGCTGATGGTGCTATTCATTGAACATAGAGAATACAGAAGTAGAGGTCTTCTAATATTATAGAGGAACCAAGAGTAAGAGATGGTAGTAGGCTTACTATATTAATAGGATATAATAATTAAAAGCCACTGAAAACTGAGTTGTTCATTAACAATGTAGAATATTGAACAGGGTAGTATACAAGACAGTTCTTTGTAGGTCAAGTATAACTAAAATTGATGGCAAATAAAGCAGTTTACTTTAAGAGCTGGATTAATACTTTTGGAACTGTTTAGGAGGTTGTGACAGTATTTACGTAGCAAAACTTATGTAGCAAGATATTGGTTTTAGAAGCCTTCCTAATCTATGATAAGAACTACACATTCATCTCCTAGACTTCCCTTCAAGGTCTGAGGTGACACTTATAAGCTCAGTCTTCATGCGAATAATCATGTTCTTTTTCTCTCTTTTTTGACATTATACATATTTCATATTTTTCATTCAAATATGCTGATGAACTAATACCACAGAAAAGTTTTCATTCATATAAAAGGTTCAGTTAAACTAAAAGGGTGTATATGATGATTGTTAAAGCAGTGATCCAATCAGTAAAAGACATGAAAATATTGAGCAGATAAGGTATGGTTATATAAAGTAGTATAGTAATGATGTTTTAGGATGTAGGTGGGGAAGAAATTTTAAAAAACACCGTTGGACTCATTCTGAAAATAAACGTGAATTTGAAGAGAGTTTTTATAAACTTTGTACTAAACATTTTGAATGATTAAGAATAATGAGAAAACTAAACATGGAATTTCTGGTATTATAAGGGTATATGTTTAAGGTCTTTAGAAGAGAGGTATACTCTTAAGTGACTGAACTCTAGATTTAATCTAGATGTTCTGGGATTTGGATTACTTATGTAACCTCTCATGTATTAATGCAGATGGTAGTAGCAACTACCGTGCAGTGTTGTTTTGAGGATTAAGTGATCTGATGCATGTAACTGCCCAGCATAGAAGCTTGAACATTCATAATGAAACATACTTCTGCATACTCAAGCTTAAGAAATGTTGAATGATATAGTCCTTGCACTCATGATACTTACATATTGAAGTGGAAAGTGAAAATAATAAATGTATTGTTTGTTCGATAACATTAACTTTGTTCTTTGGAAATTATTCTGAGACCAGTCACATTTACCATTTGAGAAATTTCTGAACTTATGAGTTCCTGCGCTGCATATAACTTATTACATAGTGATTTAATTTTTTCCCTCCAGCTTTATTGAGGTATAATTGACAAATAGAAATTGTATATATAGTCTTCCCTCTGTATCCAAGGGTAATGGTTCCAGGACACCCCTCCCCCACATACCAAAATTCGTGGATGCCTAAGTTTCTTAAATAAAATGGCAGAGTATGTATTTAAAGTGTATATTAGTCCATTTTTTATTGCTATAACAATACCTGAAACTGGTTAATTTACAAAGAACAGGGTTATTTGACTCATGATTCTGGGACAGCTGCATCTGGCATGGGCCTCAGGCTGCTTCTACTCATGGTGGAAAGCAGCAGGCAGCTGACAGGTGCAAGCAGATCATGTGGCGAGAAGAAGCAAGAAAAGGAGAGAGGGGAGATGCCAGGGTCTTTTATATAATCAGCTCTCAAGGTAACTAATAGAGCAAGAACTCACTCACTACCCCCACAACCCTGTAACCCCTTCCCCAGGGAGAGCATTAATCTATTCATGAGGGATCTGCTCCCATGACCCAAACTTCTCCCAACACTGCCACATTGGGGATCAGATTTCCACATAAGTTTTGGAGACAACATCCAAACTCTACCATTCCACCCCTGGCCCCCAAAACTCGTGTCCCTCTCACGTACAAAATACAATCATTCCATCCCAACAGTCCCCAAAGTCTTAGCTTGTTCCAGCTCCAACTTAAATGTCTAAAGTCTCATCTGAGTCCAAAGGCAAAAAACTCCTTCCAGCTGTAAACCTGTATGTAGTGAGAACGGTCACCGTGCTGTACATTAGGTCTGCAGAACTTATTCACAAGGCATAATTGAAACTGTCCTCTTTGACCGATCTATCTCCCTCCCCATCCCCCCGCATCTGCTCCATGAGTTCAGGTTTGTTTGGATACCAAATATAAGTATCATACAGTATTTGTCTTTCTGAGTCTGGCTTATATCACTTAGCATAATGTCCTCCAGTTTCATCCATATTGTCCCAAATGATAGGATTTTCTGTGGCCAAATAATATATGTGTATATATATATATATATATATATATGTATAGAGAGAGAGAGAGAGAGAGAGTGTGTGTGTGTGTGTCACATATATATATAGAGAGAGAGAGAGTGTGTGTGTGTGTGTGTCACATATATATATATATAGAGAGTGTGTGTGTGTGTGTCACATATATATATATATAGAGAGAGAGAGAGAGAGAGTGTGTGTGTGTGTGTCACATATATATATATATATAGAGAGAGAGTGTGTGTGTGTGTGTCACATATATATATATATAGAGAGAGAGAGAGTGTGTGTGTCACATATATATATATATATATAGAGAGAGAGAGAGAGTGTGTGTGTGTGTGTCACATATATATATATATATATAGAGAGAGAGTGTGTGTGTGTGTCACATATATATATATATATAGAGAGAGAGAGTGTGTGTGTGTGTGTCACATATATATATATATATAGAGAGAGAGAGAGTGTGTGTGTGTGTGTCACATATATATATATATAGAGAGAGAGAGTGTGTGTGTGTGTCACATATATATATATAGAGAGAGAGAGTGTGTGTGTGTGTGTGTGTCACATATATATATATATATAGAGAGAGAGTGTGTGTGTGTGTCACATATATATATATATAGAGAGAGTGTGTGTGTGTCACATATATATATATAGAGAGAGAGAGAGAGTGTGTGTGTGTGTGTGTCACATATATATATATATAGAGAGAGAGAGTGTGTGTGTGTGTGTCACATATATATATATATAGAGAGAGAGAGTGTGTGTGTGTCACATATATATATATAGAGAGAGAGAGAGAGTGTGTGTGTGTGTCACATATATATATATATAGAGAGAGAGAGAGTGTGTGTGTGTGTGTGTCACATGTATATATATATATAGAGAGAGAGAGAGTGTGTGTGTGTGTGTCACATATATATATATAGAGAGAGAGTGTGTGTGTGTGTGTGTCACATATATATATATATAGAGAGAGAGAGAGAGTGTGTGTGTGTGTGTCACATATATATATATAGAGAGAGAGAGTGTGTGTGTGTGTGTCACATATATATATATAGAGAGAGAGAGAGAGAGAGTGTGTGTGTGTGTCACATATATATATATATAGAGAGAGAGTGTGTGTGTGTGTGTCACATATATATATATATAGAGAGAGAGTGTGTGTGTGTGTCACATATATATATATATAGAGAGAGAGAGTGTGTGTGTGTGTGTGTCACATATATATATATATATATAGAGAGAGAGAGTGTGTGTGTGTGTGTGTCACATATATATATATATAGAGAGAGAGTGTGTGTGTGTGTCACATATATATATATATAGAGAGAGAGAGTGTGTGTGTGTGTGTGTCACATATATATATATATATAGAGAGAGAGAGTGTGTGTGTGTGTGTCACATATATATATATAGAGAGAGAGAGAGTGTGTGTGTGTGTGTCACATATATATATATATAGAGAGAGAGTGTGTGTGTGTGTGTGTCACATATATATATAGAGAGAGAGAGTGTGTGTGTGTGTGTCACATATATATATATAGAGAGAGAGAGTGTGTGTGTGTGTCACATATATATATATATAGAGAGAGAGAGTGTGTGTGTGTGTGTGTCACATATATATATATATAGAGAGAGTGTGTGTGTGTGTGTCACATATATATATATATAGAGAGAGAGAGTGTGTGTGTGTGTGTGTCACATATATATATATAGAGAGAGAGAGAGAGAGAGTGTGTGTGTGTGTGTCACATATATATATATAGAGAGAGAGAGAGTGTGTGTGTGTGTGTGTGTGTGTGTTTGTGTGTGTATGTGTGTGTCACATTTTCTTTATCCATTCATCCCTTGACAGACACACAGGTTGTTTCTATATCTTGGCTGTTGTGAATAGTGGAACAATGAATATGGGGGTGTGAATGTCTCTTCGTCATATTGATTTTATTTGTTTTGGATATATACCTGGAAGTGGGATTGCTGTATCATAATATGGTGGTTCTGTTTTTAAGTTTTTGAGGGACCCTCCACAGTGTTTTCCATAATGGTTGTATCGATTTACATTCCCAGCAATAGTATACAGGGGCCCCCCTTTCTCCACACCCTTGCCAATGGTTATCTTTTGATAATAGCCATTCTAACAGGTGTCAAGTGATAATTCCTTGTGGTTTTGATTTGCTTTTCTCTAATGTTTGGTTATGTTAAGCACCTTTTCATATGCCTGTTTGACCTTTGTATGTCTTTTTTGGAAAAATGTCTGTGCAAGTCCCTCGTCTATTTTTATATTGGGTCTTTTTTTTTTTTTTGCTATGGAGTTGTTCTGGATTGAGTTGTTAATATAATGATTTATTTTGGGTATTAACCCCTTATCAGATATGTGGTGTGCAAGTAAAAGGCTACTTCAGAAGAGTTTGCGGGAAAATAGAATTAAAATATAATTACAAATTTTTCCATTAATTTTTTGAATGCCCTTGAATCTTCCCCATTCTGTAGGTTGCTTTTTCATTATATTGATTGTTTTTCTTTGCTGTGCAGAAGCTTGCTAGCTTGATGTAGTCCCACTTGTTTATTTTTGCTTTTGTTGCCTGTGTTTGGGGTGTCATATCTAAAAATCATTGCCAAGACCAATGACAAAGAGCTTCTTAACCCTGTGTTTTCCTCTAGGTGTTTTACTATTTAGGTCATACATTTAAGTCTTTAATCAATTCTGACTTAATTTTTGTGTATGGTGTAAAATATAGATCCAATTTCAGTCTTTTGAATGTGGGTATCTGGTTTCCTAACACCAGTTATTGAAGAGACTGTCCTTTCCTCATTGTGTATTCTTGGTGTACTTATCAAAGATGAGTTGACCTTATAAGCATGGGTTTTGTTTCTGGGCTTCTGTTCCGTTCCATTGGTCTGTGTGTCTGTTTTTACGCCAGTACCATAATGTTTTTATTACTATAGCTTTGTAAATTCGTGTGAAATCATGGAGTGTGATGCTTCCAGCTTTGTTCTCTCTCAAGATTGCTTTGGCTGTTCAGGGTCTTCTGTGGTTCTATATGAATTTTATTATTGGTTTTCATATTTCTGTGAAAAATGCTATGGGAATTTTGATAGGGATTACATTGATCTGTAGATTGCTTTGGGTAATATGGACATTTTAACAGTGTGAATTCTTCCATTCTATGAAGACAGGATATCTTTCTGTTTTATTTTTGTCTTCTTTGTGTTCTTTGTTTTCTTTGTTTTAGTTGAAACAGTTCAAACAGTGTTTTATAGTTTTCAGCATACAGATCTTTTATCTCCTTTGAACTTATCCCTTTTTTGATGCTGTTGTAAATGGAATTGTGCTTTTTGGGGGGGATATTGTTGTTAGTGTATAGACACAGAACTGATTTTTATATGTTGATTTTGTATCCTGCAACTTTACTAAATTTATTTATTCTGACGGTTTTTTGGTGAACTTTTTAGGGTTTTCTATATATAAGATCATGTCATCTGCAAACAGAGACAATTTCACTTCTTCCTTTCCAATTTGGATGTCTTGTATTTCATTTTCTTGCATAATTGCTCTAGGACTTCCAGGCAGTTTCCCATCTTTTTTTTTTCCCCCCGTTCCTATGGGGAAATTCCATCCAGTTTTTTTTAAATCCCAGGAAATTTTTACTGTGAAAATGAAAAATCACTGTATAGTTTCACTATATAAATAAATATTAATTTCTTTTATGTACCGTATCCTGTGTGAAGCTCTGTGGATTAAAAGACTAGGTGCTGGTTCCTGATTTCAGGGAATGACCTGGAAGAGACATGCAGATCATTGCATACCATGTGATAAGGGCTTAAGAGGTGTCTACAATGTGCTTTGAGAGTCTCACTTTGGAGGAGGGTAAACAACTCTCTCCAGGAATCAAAGAACACACAAGGAGATCATGGAAGGAACACTTGAACCCAATATTGTGGGATGAGGAGGAATTTGACATGTTTGGTGGGAGGTGAAGAGAAAGGAAGGTGTTATAAGGAAGAGAATTAAAAGTACTTGCCATTTTTACAGGTACTTTTGAATTGCTCATGTGGCTGGAAAACAAAGATAATAGCAAAAATAAAGGCTGGGAAAGTAGTTTAGGATGTTTTAAACAGCCTCGTGTATAAGATTTTAGACCCTATACTCTCATAGATATTGTCATCTGCTTGTGCCATAAAACCCCTGTTGACTTTCATTACCTTCATATTTTTAATTGATTTAGTAATTTTTTTTGTTTTTCTTATTATTTAGCTTTTAGAAGGATAATCATCTATCGTATTCACCTGACGTTTGTTTTAAATGGTTTTAGCCTGTTAACCAATTATATCTATGCTCAAGGCATGATTTTTCATAATTTAGGATATCCAAATTCATATGCCACAAATTTTGGTTATAACTTGCTACTGATTTTCCATGTTTGCAGCTGCTGTTTTCAGCACCTTTTCTTATAGAGCACTTGTACATATATGTGCCATAAACAAAAATGTGTATAAAGGCCTATAAGATGTGAAAGGTTTTGCCAAATGGTGTCTATAATAATTTTGATGTAACATTAGCAAAAATATTTATAAAGGCCTCTATATGTGAAAGGTTCTGCCAAATGGTTTCTATAGTATTTATGATGTTAGATAAATTAGCTGTTTCTCCAAGAGACATATTTTGTTACTTATCTAGAATTAATATGAAGGTAGAAAGATAAGACATTTGTTTCCCTCCAAAACACAAGGTATTTTGATGTATTCATACTAGTATTTTTAATTAAAAAGAGTAGTACTACTAGTCATGACTCCTCTCTAGGAAGCTCACTAGCGTTTACTAGATTAGAGATGGTCCACTTTTTGTCTTCTGCTAAGTGAAAGACTTTATCAGATATACATACACTTTTGTGTGCGTGTGTGTGTTTCATACCTGTGTAACTTATATAATGTAAGGCTTGTAAGATATCCAACGAAAATCACCTTAAAAATACTAGATACATTATTTAAAAACAGATTATTACTCTGTTTTGGAAAACGATACAAAGAGTTGCGTGTTGTCTTCTGTAAGTTTTTGTTTTTTTCCAAAAATTTTAAACAGAGATTACGCTTTAGCAGTTCTTAGAGGTGTTTCACTGAGGTGCTTTTGGAAAAACAGTTTTTTATTAGTTAACTGTTTTGCTAGTATGCCACAGGAGGTTTTGTCCTTAAATTGTAGAATCAATCCAAAGGTTAATGGAAAGATTTTTTTTATAATACTTATGCAGTTTGTCATTGGGAGAAATCTCTTATATATATTTAAAATGAAGTGAGCAGCAGTGAATAGCATTAGACATGATTGTTGTTGTTAAACCTCTTCTTTAGAAATTAACATGACACTTGGCAGAAATATAATTGGTGAGCCACAGAGAAGGTCTGTACTTAAACAGTAGGGTTAATGAATATTTCTTTTTTCTTTCCCTTCTTTTGGACTTTAAAGTTGCATTTAGCTTAGGCTGTTTGAAACGATTTGCTTTGAAAGTGTTGTGACATTGTTTTAATTGAATGAAGCTGCAGAACTGGCATGATAAATCAACAGTGAATTTTAATGTAAGGCAAATGATACTAACTTGGAAATTGGTTGCAGTAGACAAAGCAGCTGCTGTGATTAATGTTTTTTTTTTTTCACTTCTTAGAACATTTTGAGAAGGATGACCTTGACAGTTTCAATTGTATTAGAATCCCAGTGATATGCACTTTAATATACTTGAGCTATTGTTTGTTAGTTCTTGGAGCAGTAGTGATTGGTTCATTTTTAAGGTTAAGAAAATTTTGTGGTACAGATTTAATGTTTGGGTTTTAACTGGTTTAAAAACTTTTTGTTTAGTAAATAGTAATTGTGAGGTTTAATTAGCTGTGGCAGAAGCCTTTATGTAATCTTGATAGTGTGGTTTCAGCAAAGAGGGTTTAATATGTGAAAAGGATAAGATGTGTCAGAGAGGATCCTCTTAAGTGGTTATGAAGTGTAGGCCAACTGGTTTGATTGGCAAAGGACACAGGTCAAAACCAATTACATATTCGTTATTTGAAGTGCTAAAATATCTTAATCGATAAAGCATTTTTTAGACTTTTTTTTTTCTTTGCCATATTTGAGATGGTTAATGCCTCAGTAATATTACTGAAGAATAGCTGGCAAGGCTACTTATTTTAAGAAATAGGGTAACAAATAGCATAAAGTCATTTTCAGACTTCTGGAGAGCGGGGGGAGTTTTCTCTTTTCTTTTTCTTTTTTCATCTCTTACATATGTTTCACTCCTTACCACATAGCAAGCCTTGAATAAGTGTTTTGTTGAATTGAATTTGTAAATGAAAGGCTGTCCCCTTTTCTACTGAAAAATACCAAAACCAAATGAAATGGGTGAGTGGTAGAATGTGGAAATTATTGTCTCTGTCTTGGTTGTTTTGGGGCTAGGGAGAGGAAAGGAAGTTTTAATCTGCGAGTGTATAAGCACGTTAAGTTATGAAGTTGCAGAAAAGTGTGAAGAGCTTCTGGAGATGAACATAGGACCAGGCATATTGATAGATTTTTTGTGTGTAATGTTTCTTTTTTCTTTTCCTCAGACCCTTATTCCAATATATTATTACTCTGTACTGCCTGAAGGTATGTCAGTTCTAGATTTAGATTAAAAGGCAGCCTCTTATAGAGTGCCAGTGGACTACCATGTTTAAGGACTGAGAAAGTCATTCAGAGCAGCTGAGCAATTCTAGTAAAATCGGACACAATAGGAAAAAAAAATCTGCTTTAATGCATCAAAGACCCAGCAAGATTGTGAAAAATTACTAGTTCAGGATCCTTAGGAGGACAGAGGATCAAGGATGTAAACCTGGCTTATGGGATCTCTCTCTTTTTTTTTTTTTTTTCTGGGTATGTTTGCTGAATCTGGAGAGAGCATCTGAGAGGCTGAGCTTTGGGGTAACAGGGATTGGAGTCTATAATCTGTCTGTGTAGACTCCCCATTCCTGCTGCTTAGTTTTTGCTTTGGGTAGGGACACTGATGGGTGTGGACTCTAGGAGTAAGAGTGAACCAGAAGGTCTCAGGACCTCACAGAGACTGTACCTTAACTCAAAAGTGAGATTGTATTGAGGTGATCTCTGGTTGCTAGTAACAAGTGCATGTCAGAACCTGATTTATCCTCTCTGGAGAAAGATAACATTATCTTAGGCTTTTATGGTATTTTTATAGGCAATTTAGTAAGTACATTTTCTGGCACATGCTAGAAAATAACCAAGTACACGAGGAGGGAAGATGACATTAACAAAAATCTGAAGAAATGAGAACAGAAACAGAGACTCTAGATATTATAATTATCATACCTAGACTTTATAAGAGCTATGTTTACTATGTATAAGAAGACAGAAGACAAGGCCAAGAAATGTAAATTGTAAAAGAAAAATCAAACTGAAAAATCCCTTAACTAGTGTTAAGTCACCAGGTGGATTTAACAGAATTAGAAGCATTTGAAGAGAGAATTAGTGAACTGGAAGACAGCTTGGAAGACAGGGTAGAGAATCTTTATAGTGCTGAAAGAAAATAAACTAGAATTCCTGCTCATTAAAAATAAGATATTTTTAAATAAAGAAAACTGAGAGACTTCAGCATCAGAAAACTTCCAGTAAAGGAGATACTAAAGGGTGTTTTTCAGGCAGAAGAATAATGACCCTCATTGGAAAGTTGAAGATACAGAAAGGCATAAAGAACAACAGAAATGGTAAATATGTTGGTAAATCTAAATGCATATTATCTGTGCAAAGTGATAATTATTTCCTGTTTAAAATATATATAGAATTTGAAAAATAGCCAATGACATAAAACTGGATTGAGGATAAATGATGTTAAACATTCTGGGATCCTTGTATGTTTACTGAAAAATATTCATATGTGTATGAGTGGACCCCCCACAGTTCATACCTGTGTTGTTCAAGGGTTTACTGTATTACCTGTCAAAATTTGTGCAATAGAGCTAAAGCCAGCTGAGGGGTAAATGTAAATATCTACATAGAAAAGAAGAAAAGGTGCATTAAGCAAAGCATCCATTTCAAAAAGTTGAAAAAATAACCAGATTAAACCCAAATGAAGTAGAAGGAAGTAAATAATAAAACTAAGAGTAAAAGGCAGTTAAAGAGAAGAAAAGCACAAAATGAAGACAATCAGCTAGCTATTGCTACATTATAATAAACCACCTCCAAAACAACTTAAAATTTGAATAAGCCATATTTAAGCTCCCACTTCTGTGTCTGGATTCAGCAGAACAGTTCTTCTAGTCTGCATCTGCAGTCAGCTGTAGGTCGGCCAAGCAGCTCTGCTTTCGGAGTTGCCTGGCTGTGGGCATTGATGGTGCCTGAGTCATTCTCCAACAGGTTAGTCCAAGCCTGCTTACATCGGAGTAATAGGGCTCTGAGAAAGTGGAACCATGTAAAACTGACACTTAGGCTTTTAACTGGCATATCATTCTTTCCACTACATTGTATTGACCAAAGTAAGGCACAATGCTAGCTAGTCCAGATTCAAGAGGTGGGAGGAGTGCAAATCTACATTGCAGATGGCACAGATATGATGAGAGGTGGAGAATTCTGGCCATTTTTGAAATCAGTCCACCCAAATCAACAAAAGCAAAAGTAGATTCTTTGAAAACATGGGAGGACTGATTTAAAAAAAAAAAATAGATGTAGATAACCAATCAGGAATGAAAATTGGGACATGGCTTCAGATCTTACAGGTATTAAGAAGAAAATTGGACATGAGCTTTATTTAATTAATTTGTATTTTTGCGGCTAGTGGGTACAGGGATTGAACCCTGGACTTGGTGTTATCAGCACCATGCTTTAACCAACTGAGCTAACTGGCCAACCACAGACGTGAACTTTAAATGAACAAATTTGAAGATGTAGACAATATGGGTGCATTTCTAGATAAACACAACTTACCAAAATTGACATATGAAGGAAGAGAAAATGTGAATTAAAGAAATGAATCCATAATTAAAAACTTCCGCAGAGGAAACTCTAGGCCCAGATAGCTTCACCAGTGAATTCTATTCAGTATTTAAGGAAGAAATAACATCAGCCTTCTACAAGCTCATTTAGAGATTAGAAAAAGAAGGAATACATCACAATACAGTTTGAGGCCAGAATAACCATGATGCCAAAACCCAAGAAGCATATTATGAGAAAGGAAAATTACAGGCCAGTTTAATTCATGAATATAAATTAAAACAAAACAAAAAACCCAAAATACTAAGAAACTGAGACCAGCAATTTTTAAAAAGAGTAATGTATTGTGATTACATTGAGATTATTTTAAGAATGTAAGGTTGGTCTAACATTTGACAATTAGTTGTAATCCATTGTAATAGCAGAATTAAGGAGAAATATCGTGATTGTTTCAGTAGATGGAGAAAAAGTGATGATTTAGATATCCAGTTGTGATTTTTGAAAAAAGAAACTCTTAGCCAATTAGTGAATTAGAAGGGAGTTTTCTGAATCTGATAAAGTGTACTTACAAAAAGTGTACAGATTACAGTACTTCAGACGTTATGGTGAACTGTTGAAAGTTTTATATTTGAAATCTGAAACAAGTCAGTTATGTCTTTTAAGTGCTGTAAGTATAGCAAGAAAAAGAAATAAAAATATATGGTTGGAAAGGAGAACAATAGAACTGTCGTATTTGCAAGTGATATGATTGTTTACATAAAGAATCCCAAAAGAACTACAGAAACATTATGAAGATCACTTATGAAGAAACAAGATTGCTGGTTCCAAGGTTGGTATGGAAAAACCACTTATGTGTTCTTATACCAGAAACAGAAAATGAAATTTTAAAATACAGTACATAACAGCAAAAAATGTTGTGCAAATTTCTAGAAATAAATCTAACAAAAAAAATGAGTAAAGACACAATCAAAAAAACTTTACATTCTTGAGAAAAATAAAAGATGACCTAACCGAAGGAGACATTATACCATGTTCATGGTTTTGAAGACTCTGTATTATAATATCCTGATGAAAATTCTTGCAAGTATTATTTAGAAATCGACCTACTTTTTCTAAGATATATGTGGACATGCAAGGGGCCAGCAATACCTAAGACACTTTTATGGAAGACCTTGATATAATACATATCAAGATTTATTTTAAAGTTACAATAATTAATATAGTGTGATATTAAAGCAAGGATAAATAGATTAATGGAATAAAATAGAGAGCCCAGAAATAGACCCAAGTGTATAAAAATGTTTATGACAGTGATGGCACTGCAGAGCAGGTGGAAAAGGATGGTCTTTCCAGTAAAACTGACTAGGACATTTGGATATCCACATGAGAGAAAAAAAAATTGGCTCATACACAGACATCAGTTCATGGTACACTGTAGACATAAATGTGGAAGGCATAACAATAAAGCTTCTAAAAGATAATACATGAGGATATCTTGATACCTTGGGGTGGGGAAAGACTTCTTTTAAGCAAGACACAGAAAACATTAACCATGAAGGAGAAGATTGATAACTTGTACTATATTAAAATCTAAGACTTTCTCATCATAAGACACCATTAGAAAGGGAGAAGGCAAGCCACAGGATGGGAAAAGGTTATTTGCTGTCCATGTAATTGCAAAGTAGAAATCCATGAGAAAAAGATAACACAATAGAAAAATAGGAAACTTTAAGTGTACTTCAAAAAAAGTATATCAGAATGGCCAATAAACATATGAGTAAATGCTTAACCTCTTTAGTAATCGGAGGAATGCTAATTGAATGGCTAAAATAACAAACACTAAAGTAAAAAACTGACAAGTGTTGGAGAGGAAGTGCATCAAACAAATTATGCTCTTCTACTGGGGATATAAATGTATACAGGCATTTTAGAAAATAGCACTAACTACTAAAGGTTTTTTGGTTTTTTTTTTTAGTGTTCTTTATCCAGCAGTCTTATTCCTCAAGGATCAGTCCCTTGTCCTGCTTCTTTATCTTGTACTATCTCTTTCATGTTAGAGCCCATCCTCTGAAGCTTTTGGTAAACCTTATTTGTCTATTCATATTTAAACATGAAGCACTGAACATTTGAATTAGGAGCTTGTGTTCATGAATAGAGCTTGTCTACTGCTGGCTTTGATTTGCGGTGATCACCTGAAGTGCCAGACTTTGAGATGGAAGTCCAATGCTGAAACATGGAAGTGTATCTTCTGAGGGTGTTTGAATTTTTCTAGAGAAGAAGACTATAGCATATTACCTGCAAGTCGGATGCCTGGCTGTTGGTGTTCTGTGGGGAGGGATGGTTAATTGTTCTGTGTATTATTTCTACCTTTTCTTTCTTGTTCACTGCAGAACTCACTGTCTAGGTGTCAAGTCTCTGGAATTCTGTAGGACAAATTTACTATTTATCATATCTCCTTCTATGACATTCTAAGCTGAATTGTTGAGTTAAGGTGAGGGCCTGAGGTTTCCTAAAGAGAATTTTTAGTGGTCATGATAGGCTGTTAATTGTCTACTTTGTGGCACACCTTGTAGTGGACCTTGTTATTGTTCTATATGCACACATAGTTGCACACACAATTGGCATTATAGCTCTACCAGATAGTAAGTACCACCCCTGTTGTACAATTGAGGCTTACTTAATGTGACTTTCAAATTTCTAATTATTATTTTGTATTTGAGCTTGGAGACCAGCTGAAATCTGTGTCATTTCAGAGTTTATAAACACGTTACCATAGTATACTACTTGAATTTATTCGGACTGGAGATGGAACGTTAGGTTGACTGGGGATTCTAAGTTAGAAATAAGTGCCTTGTTAAAATGGATGACAGTAAGGATTTAGGTTGGATAAAGAGGTAAAGTACCACCTGCTGAAGAACTGGGCAGGGATAGGGGGCTTTATTTGAATATAAAGAAGTAGTTTGGACAAATTTCAGAATCTAGGATCTTAGATCAAGTACTTATAGATCAAAAGCTGTGGGTCTCAATTTGAGGTGAAAGAAGTTGTATCAAAATCCCCTGGGAGAGGCAGGCTTTATTCAAAGGATACAGGTGTACTACTCACCTGTCATTTGAGAATTACTTTTCTAAGATGTGGTGAGGCCTTTGGAATACAGAAGATTGAAGTACCCAGCTTCTAAAGCCCTGACAGCAATGGATTTTCTAGCATGTTACTTTTATGTAATGATGTACTAACAGGATAAATGCTAAAAAAAAGTAGGAAGCTGTATGGATAAGAATCATTACCTACTTGATTGAATAGATAAATGAAAACCAGCCATGGGTTTTTGTGGAACTGATGGGAAACACTCATTTCTTTTGGTCTTTTATGCACTTGACATGTGAATAAGGAAAATTTACTTTTCAGTGTTCACAGTCAGTTTATTCTTTCTATTGACCTAAAAAAAAAAAAAAAAAAAAAAAAAAAACTTGTTCAAGGGTACTACAAAATTTGTGGATAAATGGAACTAAAAGATAATGTTAATCTTTCCACAAACTTTTGGAAGTACCCATGTACATATGAAAATTTTTTGTGCTAAACAAATGAGCTGTTGTAGTTACACCCCAAACTTGGCAAGAAATTTGTAAGGCCTCTAGATTTTATTTCATCTTAGTATTAATAAAATATTTAACTTAAGTAGTTACAGTTGATTCTTGAACAAGGCGAGGATTAAGTTTGCTGATTTCTTCAGCAGTTGAGAATCCATGTATATTGTGTAATGTTGAATATGCTAATTGTCCTCATTTGAGCATCACATATTGTACACAGGTATTGCTATTCAGTGGTGTATCCCACAGATATGTACAATTAATTATGTTTCAGTTTAAAAGAGAAAAAGAAAAAAGACAGAAAATCCATGTATAACTTTTGACTCGCCCAAAATTTAACTGTTATCCTACTGTTGACCAGATGCCCTACTGATAACACAGTTAATTAACATATTTTGTATGATGTATGTATTTTATACTGTGTTCTTACAAAAAGTCATCTAAAGAAAAGAAAATGTTAAGAAAATTATAAAGAAGAGAAAATAAATTTACAGTACTATGTGTATATTTACTTTTTAAAAATCTGTGTATAAGTGGATTCACACAGCTGAAACCCATAATATTTATGGGTCAGTTGTGTGTGTATGTGCATGCACGTGTGCATGCGTGTATATAAATGTTTTAAAATCTAGGACCTATACATTTCAGCAAGTGAATAATGTATGGTAACTTTTTTTTTCACAGTTTAATTTTGTTGGTAGAATCCTTGGACCCAGAGGACTTACAGCCAAACAGCTTGAAGCAGAAACAGGATGTAAAATAATGGTCCGAGGCAAAGGCTCAATGAGGGATAAAAAGAAGGTAAGTCCTTGAAAATGGGGCAAGTCTTTATGTGAATAATTTACTTAAACTTTTGCATCCTAATAATAAAGTATTCAGATATAGATACTTTACTCCATATCAGAAACTTTTGAACTTTAAGGTGGTGGAATGATTTTACCTTGTTAATAATCATTTATCTATTAGCAAACTAAAGCATCCGTTTATTATGTTAACTTACTGTGGTATTTACACTTGAGAAGCTGCCAGTTTGTAAATTAGTCAGACTGTACTGTTGTATATAAAAATATGCAACTAAAAGCTTGAAAAATCTAAAAATTTTTTTGATGAGATTTAAATCAGAACAGTCAAATGAATCACTTTGGATGTATGTCAACTTATTGGGAGAGTTAGAAGACAGAAATCTATTAAAATGACTCATTTTGGTTTTTATGAACATCTTGTGTTGATTTTAAGTTTTCTAGACATTCTGCTTTATATTACTTCTGTTTTTTCTTTCTTGCCCCTTCTTGTTTGGTGAGTTTAATTAGTAAACATCTGACTGTCTGCTTTCAAAATTGTTGTTAAAAAGATTTTGTTTGCCTAGTTTTCTTTTATCCAGTGATATACTATGAGGCAGGATACTTTTGAATTTCTATCTGTATAAGAAAATCACTGATTTAAAATACCTAGATTTTGATTGCCAGAAGATTAAATTATTGTTAGGAAGAGTGATTTTTTTTTTTTTTTTTCCTTTAGTAAATACATTGACTTGAAAGGGCTACCAAGTGATAGAGCTGTGGTCAGCTTATGTTCCAGCATATGCATTGAGTTGCTTTGTGGAGCTTATGAAAACCAGACTCAAGTTATCCTGACCTAATTTTGCTTGTTTTCAGAGCTTTATTTAAGCCCTTGTGTTAGCTGACTGGATCTTAATCATTTTTGCTCCCTGCACATGAATGACTTAGTAGCTAAGAAGTTTGGGGAAAAAGTCCTTAATATTAAATGATTATGTTTAAATCTTATTTTAACCTGTTCTTATCAGCTGAGTTTAAAGATATTTTCATGGAAGTATACAAGTTCTCCTTGAGCATTATTAAATGTTGCATTTAAAAAATATTATTTTTATAGAATCTTAAAAAAAAAACTAAAGCATATTCTCAATCAGCTGAGTGGTAACCTTTTTACGTGAGCCGATGCCATGAAGTTTTGGTTTCTATGTTTGGACTTATGATTACATTTGCATTCAGTATTACTAATTTAATTACCTAGGGACAGTGAACGAAGTCTGCACAACTGAAGGACAGATAAATCTTCACCATAAGAGTGACGTGTATCCACCCTTCAGTTAAATAAATTATTCTATCAGTTAACAAAATATTTTTTTCTCCTGAGATTCTGTTAATTCTGTAGTAATAACCCTCTACTCACTTTACTTACATGCAGACAACAAGGATGAGAGCCTGGAACTGTGTGATTAGCTATCATGAATAAAGAACATTTTCTGCTGTCTTTGGCAGAAGAATGGAATGGTTAAAAGAGTGACTCTGCAGTCAAATTGCTTAGGTTTGAATCATGGTTCTCCTACTTAGCTTTGCGACCTTGGACAAATTACTTAATCTCCTTGTGCCCTGTAAAATGCGAGTAGTAATGTTACTTATCTCTTATAGTAGTTGTGAAGATTGAGTTGTAAAGCACTAAAGACAGTGTTTGGCATGTAGTAAGCGATCAATTAATGTTAATGATGGTTCTTAATAAATTTTATCTCAACTCTATAGGTTAGAGTAGTAAATTTTATTTTTAGACTCATGTAGTATCCTGAGGTAATACTACATTTTTTTCAGCTTGGGAAATGGTAATTTCTTGTTTTGTAACCTTTGAATATCCCACATCCTCATAGGTTTTCTGTTTTCTTTTTTCAGTGGTTGGTGCTTCCAAATTCTGCCCTTGTTTTCTCTCTCTCTCTTTCTTTTTTTTGGATGGCTTCCTGGTACAGGGATCCAAACCTTTGACGTTGGTGTTACAAAGCTGACCAACTAAGCTAACCGGCCAGCCCTACATTCTGTCTTGACTACTTTGCTCTTAACCACAGTAGAAACACTTCACACATTTTATTTATTTTTAACCTCTACCATTGTCTAGTGTAATAAAAAAAAAAAAAACTCAGATTATACACACTGCAAGAAAACAATAATAAAATTAATTAAAATGCCAAAAAATAAAATTTAACTATGAATTACATTTTCAGTTTTATTAAAATGCTACAGATTAACTTGCTTTGGATTTATCAAGTTAATTTGACTGGCTCCTGTATATTTGATATTATGTTATATGAATTCTTTGAAGAATTCACGTATAAATTTATAACACCAAGAGTGTCTTCTCTGGTTTTACTTCATATCTGTACATAATAAATTGTTAACCAAACCATCTTGGTTTATGTTATAGTTATTCTGTTGCAGTCTTAAAAGTGTTAATAGTAAAAGTAAAGTCAAACTGGAAGGTATTGTCTTTGTTGCTTGGGTGTTTTTTGATAAAGCACATGACAAACAGATGTAGACAAAAAGAAGCATTGATGTAAGTAATTAGGTTGATTGAGGTGGATTTCAAGAATTACAAAGGACAAGCCATTTGGCTTTCAATGTTTCTGCAGAGTTGTCAATGTATGTAAAAAAGTAAAAAGGTAGAAAATCTTAATTTATGGGCCAACCCCGTGGCTCACTCGGGAGAGTGCGGAGCTGGGAGCACCGCGGCGAGAGGGATGGCCTGTGCGCTCACTGGCTGAGCGCGGTGCGGGTGTCACCAAGCCAAGGGTTGCGATCCCCTTACCGGTCACGAAAAAGACAAAAAAATAAAATAAAATCTTAATTTACTGATTGTCTAATTTACGTTTAACAAAAATAATATGACGGAAATACTGTTTGCAGGTCTGAATCCTTCACTAAACTTGTAAACTTAGATCAGACCATATCTTTTGTGGAGTATTTATTTCCTTGGTGTTTGTTTAGTACCTGGAGCTGAGTAGGCACTAGAAAAAATATCTGTGAAAGCAGAGACTGTTTAGTTCATTTAATAAATTAAAGGCATAGATGCACCTCCTTCCTGTCCCCCCAAAAAAGGTTTGGCAAGTAGAGAAAATTATAAACCCTACATACTTTTAATTCTTTTGGGAAGATAGGTAGTACTGTATCATTCTAAGCTACTGGTTTTAAGCAGGCAAGTTAATATTCAACTTTAATCTTTATTCTCTTGGATTGGTATTACTTCAACATTGATGAGCTCAGCAGCATTGATTTTGTATGTAAGTACCCAGTGGAATGGTGCCTAGGTAACATCATGGAACCAACTGAAGAGCAGGAACTTCAGTCAGATTTCATGAGAGACTGTGATCAGGGCTTAGAAAGCTCTTAGGAACTTTTTGTCTGTACCAGCTAACATATGGCAGTATTGATCTGTAGCAGGCAGACTGTACCTTCTGTCCCTGAAATTAAGTATATGGTAACAGGGCATACTGTTAGAAAGTGTCTTACAAATGAAAGTCAATTTTCACTTTTTCTTATGATTTGTAGAGTATGTACTTTCATCAGGCATTGTTTTAAGTATTTTACATGCATTTGTTTTAATTAATCCAAGCTTTATTATTCCCATTTTGTAGATGAGGAAACTGAGGCTCAGGCATGTTTAGTAATTTGCCAAAGGTCACAGTGCCAAAAAGTGGCAGGCAAAATTTGAACCTAAAGTCTGTACTCTCTATTCAGTGGTATATTACCTTCCAATTACAAACCATTTCTAAAAGGAGTAACAACTTCAGAAGTACCAGAACAACTTGAATATTGAGTGACTTTGAGGCCAGTATGAATATATTTTGTAAGAGTCCTCTAAGCTTTTTTTCCCCTCAATGATAATACATTTGAAATTTTGTTCTATCTATTAAAGATGTGAGGAAAACCAAAGTTTTTTCTACTCACAAACCACTCAATATAATACATTTAACACCAGATGTGTGGTGATTTTCACCCACACACCAACCAGTTAGTTTTCCAGGGGACACTAACTGGGTGTCACGTAATTCAATTAAATTCTGACACTGCGTACCTGGAGATAAGTATCAGATCCCACAGGTTGAGGGCTCAGTCCCACAAGACTGTCCCCTACTTCATTTGCCAACTGGAAGTTCCAGTTGTGATCTATACTTCCGACCAACTGGCTATAAATGTTTTCCCATGAGTCTTCTCTTCGAGTTCTATTAATTTGCTACAGCAGCTCATAGAACTCAGGGAAACTCTTATGTTTACCTATTTATTATAAAGGATATTGCAAAAGATATAGATGAACAACCAGATGGAAGAGACGTAAAGGGCAAGGTATATGGGAAAGGGCTTCCATGCCCTCTCCAGGCACACCACTCTCCAGGTACCTCCATGTGTTCAGCTATTGGAAAGCTCTCCAAACCTAGTCCTATTGGGTTTTTATGGAGTTTTCATTTTGTAGGCATGATTGATTACCTCATTGGCCATTGGTGGTCAACTTCAGCCCCTCTCAACCCTCTAATTACATGGTTGGTTCCTCTGCAATGAACCCCCAGCCATCAGTCATCTTATTAGTATACAAAAAGACACAAATTACTTTGAAGATATAAAAGTTTTAGGAGCTGTGTGTTAGGGAACAGAGATCAAATATATCTATCTTATTATAAATCACAATATTGTACTGTCATTCACTTGATTTTTCAGGAATGTTTCCTAAAGAATGCAATCCTATGTTTTCTAACAGAAAACCATATACTTAAAGCAGATTACAGATGCTAGAGAAGTAATTTTAGGAAAAGAAGGTATTTATAGCTTTTCAGTTGAAGTAGCAGAGGACTGCAGAGGCTACATTGAGGGCTGTGGGAAAAATGTATTCATGATAGAAGGAATGGTCCACCTTCACAAACAAAAGTGGCACTCAGCTGGTTCTAATGTAGCATATGAAAACATTTAAGTCATTAAAACACAACAGTGTTTTGTACATAATTAAGATACTTGATAAATTGTTGTGGAGTGATAAGTATTACTTGATAAATTATTGTGGAGTGACAGTTATTAAAGTTGTAAATGAAGTCTACTTTTTGGAAGTCTGTATGAATGGTCTTTGTAGGGGACACCATTTGGGGTGACCTCCCCTGTCAGTAACAGGAGGGAACTAAGTAGCCATGCTATTGGGTTTCTACTGTTCACCTTCTCCTGACTCCTTCCCGCTCCTGCATCAAATGTGTGTCTAGAGTTGATCAAAGCCAGGTCAATCAAATGTTGCATCTTCTAGAAGTTTGCAGACACAGTGATAGAGGTCTTTTCTGGAAATGAAGCGATGTGCACTAGGGATCAGGCAACCATTGTAGAGCTGCTAATAACAATGGCTAGGTGGTATCAGCAACCTCACTATGTGTGCCCATGTCTTACTCAGATCATGTGACAACCTTGGAAGGTAGTTATGTTCTTCTAACAGGAAGGGAGGATTAAAGAGGTGAAATAACTCACCCATTCCCTCATTTGTAACTAAATACTGCACTTAAATAGAAACTTACATAACTCATTGGACAAATTCAAATTCAACTGAACAGATTATTGTCATCTCAGATAAAGGGCCTTGAATGCTATATCAAGGGTTTTTTTTCATTTTGAAAACAGTGCCATTAGCAATCCCATGCTCTTGAGGTGAGAAGTTATATGATATGTTATTATTAAAAAAGATAACTTGACAGTAGTAGAGGAGATGGGCAGAAGAGGAAGTAACCAAAGTCTGCAAATAAACGATCAAGTCTTAGACAACTCTGCTTAGAAAGTTCTTTATTGTGTTGGGATAATAATATCTGTGTCTTTGTGAAACTTCACTCCTCTGATATTAATTGTACTTTGAATCCAAAACAAATATAGTCTCTTAAACCTTAGAGCCTTTGATGTACTTGATGACGGGGTGTCAGTGCTTTATGTCTTAAAGGTGTCCTGCTCTAACTAAAAACTAATTGCCTAGCCGTGTTAGTCCTTTGTTTTTTGTTTTTAAAAAGTCATGGGACATGGTGTTGAATTCAACTTCAAAGGTGATTGTGGTTGGTTTTTAAGGAGAAAGGAAGACCTGTCTTTCTGAAAGAATTTATATTATTGCTTTTCAAATGATATATGGTTAATGACCACTAGAAAAAATCTAATCCATTGTAGACCATCTTTTTGTGAAATATAATAAAATTATTTATTAAAGAAATGGCATTTTAAAAATATATCAATTTAATCCCATTAAAAAAATTTTATATCAGTAGACATAAAATTATCCAGTCAGAATGCTCTAAAAGTTTCGAAAAATGCTTGATTTCTGTACTCTTAGGCTGTACTTTCTGCAGCACTGGTTTAAATACCAGCTTGTTATATGATCTGCTGGTATTTCAGAACTATGAACTAGCTCCATGGTGTTCTCTCCTCCTCCACTTTTGTTCTTATTTCCCATCCCCTCATTTTTGTTCTCTGTGTTTTTAAAATAAAATTCATTTTAGAATATTGACTGAATTATTTTTTGGTTCTGTTTCTGGTTACATGTTCATTATAGACTGAAATGATTTAGCTTAAAGACAGAAAAGTATAAAGCAGTGCAATAATAATTAAATTTTTATTTCAGATTGGGTAGTATTTCAGGTAGTATTTCAATACATTTTATAGAGTCACTGCTTTGCACCCATTAAGAAAGATTTGGAGGATTTGAAATAAAAATTGTATTTATTTGAAAGTACAGTTATTAAAATTTGTGAGACACTCTTTGAAGGGGTAAAAAGGTGGACCCAATGAGAATAAACCTTTGTTTTCATTAGTAAATTAACACTGTAAGTAACCTGTAAAACTTAAGCTAATTACTCTGCCATAGATCTGACACTAGGATGAGTTAATTGTCCATGTCTAATGAAACGAGACATGAGTTTGAGTGGAAAGGGAGAGTCCATTTTATCACTAGACGCTCTTAATGAGCCTTTTAAAATTAAGTCTTGATTAGATTGCAATCAATTTAGTTAAGGAATATTTGAGCACCTTGTAGTTGTGTTGTATGTAATAGATTTTTTTTTTTTAGAGGATTCAGCTTTCTGTTGACAATTAGTAGAGGAATGTTGCTTGTTTGTATATCATTATACTGCATAAATTGATTTTCTTTTTCAAAATCCTTTAACAATGAAATTTGATTGGAAAATGTTTTTTCAGTCATTGATTACAAATTATGAAGCAGTTTCATAAACCCTAGTGACCTTATGCTATTGTATCCTACTAGTTTTATTTTCATATTTATTCCTTCAGTTATGAAAGATCACTATTAAATTGTTGCTCTTTTGATTTTAAAACATGTTCATTTTGTTTTTAAAACTTATATCCATTATTAACTATTAATTTTTAAGACATGTATAATTTTTAGTGTTTTATTTTTTTATTTTACTTTATTATTTTTTTAAATTTACAGGTTGTCATAGGGCTCGCCCCAAATTTTTTTGCCTATGGTCCAAAAAAAAATTAAAAGTGAGCCTCAGATTATTGAAATTATTCTTCATTTTGTGAATTGTAATATTTTTGATTCCTAAAAAAAGAGTAACAAGAAAGTATACCAGATACTTAGGAATGTTTTTATAAAAGGCCTATATCGGTTTTTTAACTTAAGGTTTTTGTTGAATACCTATAAGGTACTGTAATGATAGAGGACTAATCACTTCACATCGAAAATATTGTTTTTAAGAATCTAATATGAAGAAAATTTTGTATAATTTCAATTTTGTAACATTTATTGTTAGTAATTTGTAATTTGTAGCAGATTAATTTTTCAGTGGTAATTTATAATCTTTTAAATTATGAGATTGTTGAATAATAAACAAGCAAACAATTGGAAGCCTATATGGGTGCTTAAAGGTGTATAATATTATCAAGTGTTACAGCAGCAAATTTAAAATGCTTAAGATTAAAAGGAGATACTACTTTAAAAGGAGTCATAGGTAGTTAAAGCAAATGCATAAGCTCATCTTTTATAAAATAAAAATTAATTTTTCTTAATTATGAAAGCCTTTCATGTTTAGTGTAGGAAACATTAGACAGTGCCAGTATTTATTTTTTATAAAATCTCCTCCATTTAGCTGTAATTGTTATTTGTTGGTTGATATGACCATATGTATTTGTGACCTGATATATTTTGCTTAAGAATATGACATCTGTTTCCATAAAAACTTGTCTATGACACTTTTTAATGGCTGTAAATAGTATTTAATTGTATATATACATATTGAGGTATATAGTATGTTGAAGTTTTGAAAATAATTGTTTTTACTATGAAAATGCTGCTGCACATATTATTAAGGTAAATTTATAGAGGTGAAATTGGTTGGTTGAAAATGCATCATCACAATTGCCTCTTAATGCTACTGTTTGAAATTGTAAGCCCCTTCAGCAGGAAATAAATATGTTTGTATAATTAATCTCTAAAATTTGGGATACCCCTTTTCTAGGAGGGCAAAGTGTATGTACTCTGTTCGTTTGCATACTCTTGGTTAACACGGTTAAATCTTTTAACATATATATATATATATATATATATATATTTTTGGATATTAATGTTCACTTTTGTATTGCCTGTCATTGCTACCACCCCCTAACCCCCACTTTGTATTCTTTAATTCTCATTTGAAACAATAAAAAATTATACCTGCAGTATAATTGTAAGAGGAGTACTATGAATTCTTGTATACTATTAGCCTAGATTTGCCATGTATTAACATTTTGTACGTTTGTGTGCACACACACACATAGTTGATCCTCATTATTTGCAGATTTTGTATTTGCAAGTTCACCTACTTGCTGAAACTTATTTGGAACACCCATATCAATACTCATGACACTTCCGTAGTCATTCATGGACATGTGTAGAGGCAAACAAATTTAGGCACCCAAATGCTCTTGTTCCTTGTTGAAGTTAGGATAAGGTGACACACTGCCTTCTTGCTTCAGATCTCATACTGTAAACAAGTGTTCTTTTCATGGTCTGTTTAGTGCCATGTGTTTTTTGCATTTTTGTGCTTTTTCTTGGTGATTTTTCTGTTTAAAATATACCGAAAGCACAGGGCTGAGGTGCTCTGTGGTGTTCCTGCATGCAAGAAGGTTATGATGTGTCTTATGGAGATAGTACTTGTGTTAGGGAAGATTTGCTTAGTCATGAGTCGTAGTACTGCTGGCTGTGAGTTCAGTGTTAATGAATCAAAAGTATATATTAAATAATGTCTTTAAGTAGAAATACACAAAACAGAGCTATGTATTCAGTGATTGATGAAAATGTGACCAGAGAGTTTTTTGGGAGCATAACTCCATATTTCCTCTAGGAGAATGGTTCACTCACTATTTGCTAATTCAGTGTTCTTGGTGACTTTACCACAAATAATGAGAATTGACTTTACGTGTGTGTGCATATACATGTGTGTATGCATGACATAATATGTGGGTACTTAAAAAAGTTCATGAAAAAATGGAATTGAAAAATAATGCAAATCTTTCCATGAACTTTTTGAAGACCCTTGTATATCAAATTTTGAAATTTAATATTGTTATTTAATAGACATTCTAAATTAAAATTTCTCCCGTTTTCCATTCATTGTAAATTCTTTCTGTCCAGAATCCAGTCCAGATCACACATTGAATTTATTTGCCTTATCTCTTTAGTCTCTAATCTGGAGTAGTTTGTCAGTCTTTCATTATTTTTCATGATTTGGGGTATGTCTTACTGTTTTTTCATAGTCAGAGTCAGACCATGCATTTTTGGCAAGAATATTGTAAAAAGTAATGCTGAGTTCTTCTCAGTGTACATCACGTTAGCAGTTAGATGATATTAGTGTGTCCCATTTCTGGTGATGGTTAACTTTGATCATGTGGTTAAAATGGTGTCAGCCATATTTTTTCACCGTAAACTATTTTCATAACTAATCTAAGGAGAAACACTTTGAAACTTTGTAAATATCCCCCCCCCCCAGTGGCTTCAGCATTGGTTAATGACTCTTACCCAAGTCAATTATCACTATTTGTTATTTTTCTAACTATCATTTCCTTTGAATTTGTTAGTGGGCACTCATTTATAATGAAGATATTTCCTATCATTTCTGATAGGATAAAATCGCTTTCTGTGTTAAATATATTCTCATCCCTCCCCTGTTATTAAAAAAAAATGAAAAATTATTTTAGCTTTTTAAAGAATATTTTTTTGGTGCAGTTATTTAGCTTTTGGAGGAATTGGCTCTTACTGTGTAGGTATTTTATTTAGATATGTTATACTTATTACCTAATGATCTGGGAAAACACAAAAGTAGATATTGTTTGTTTAAAAAAATCCATGGTGTTTCTTACCTTCATATTTTGATATCTTTCAAAATTTTTCTTCTCAGCATAAATCTTTAAGAGTGACTTTAAGTTTTGATTTCCCCAGGATAGTTGCAGCTATACATATCGCCTGGGTGTAATTATTAATAGTATCTCCATTCACTTTGAAAGCATCTGTTTTGGATGACAATTTATATTATCAGCCTAAGATTGGGCATTGTTTTGGTGTTTGTGCAATTTGCTTCTATCTAACAGCAGTATCATCCTTAAATCCACTTTGTTCTAGCTGTCATGGGATTTGTTAAGGAATGATACTATGGCATATGAAATTTTTGATGGAATTTAAAATGTTACTTAAAACATGTCTGCTTCAGAGCATTGTTAGAATAAGAACTAAATTTTGTATGATATGTGGAGAAAGTAAGTTTTTGAAAAATATGTAAATCAGGGAATCATTTTCTTCTCTAGTACCTGATTCCTTGTTTGCTTATAGGATTTGATTCATTTTCCTTATTAGTTTGTTTCTATCAGCAGCCATGTTAAAAAACAAACAAAAAAACCCACAAAAAACACATGTGGAAGGCACCATTATTTCTAGACCTCAATCAATCATTTAACAAATTTGTAATTGTGTATAACAAAAAACAGTTGTGTAACTCATTATCCTCAATTGTATTGCCACTGTTGCTTCCCAACCACTATTGTCTAATTTTGCGTATACTTCTATAGTCATCTCTTAATTCTTTTTTTCCTCCAAATAATTTGCACAATTTGGATTTTAATTTTAATTTTAGGTTTTTTTGGCTGTTACTAGTATCTTGTGACCTTTGTGTGTCTCTCTGTCTGTCTAGGTATGTGTAACGTTGTAGTACTCTGTATACAGGGCAATAAAATAAGTTTCTTCTCAGTCACTGCCAAGCAGTTAAATGTCCTGTTTCTATTACCTGATTTACCTTTAGTCACTTAAAAACTTTGGTTATTTAAGCCGTATAGATAATTTACACAGTAAATATAATTTCACCTGTCAACTCTTAGAATGTCTGTTGTATGCAGGGCACTTTTCTTTTTACTTCTTGTTATAAAACCATCCTAACAGTTTGTGTCAAGGCTGTGTTAACCACGTGTTCAGATCTTTTAATGTATCTTAAAACTTCAGTATGAACTTACAGATGCTTAGAATCACCTCACATCAAATCACATTGCTTTAGAACTTAAGTTTTTTTTAAATGTAGTTTTTATAGCTTATAGTTTTTGTAGGTTATAATCATCAGCAGGAAATAATGATGTCACCATGGAGAACAGTACATGAATTTATGTTTAGAGCATTATACATGAGTGGAACTATCTGGTGGAAGAATTTTTAAATAAAAACCATTTTATATGTTTGGCATGATGGCAGAAATAATTTGGCAAGAAAGCAGTGATTATTGTCCTAATTCGATCTCTGATAGAGGTTTTTCCGAGGGGAACGTTCTGTTGTCAAAGCTGAGTTGCATGTAAATACCCTAGATGATCTTTCATGGCCTCTGTCACCACTAATTAGAGGATACCTTATGGTAATCTCTTTGACTGAGTTCAATGCACTTACCGTCCCTAACCTTCCTCACCCCAACTCAAGCCTTGAGCATTGAACCCTGGGTTTGTTTAATTAGGAACTGCTCTAAGCTATACCCAAAAGGGCATTATCATTTGATGTTAAACTAGTCTTAATCTGTGCATTACTTGTATAAGTGAAATACCTAGAGCTGTGCTGTCCAGTAAGGTAGTAGTGTCTTTGTGCTGCTACCTGTATAACAAGATACCTGAAATTGGATAATTTATAAAGAAGAGAAATTTATTTCTCAGTTCTGGAGGCTATAAAGTTCCAAGATCAAGGCCTGGCAGGTTTTGGGTCTGGTGAGAGCCCAGTTTCCATTTTCAAGTGATGCTTTGTTGCTGCTTCCTCTGGAGGGTATGATAGAAGGGATGTAAAGGACGAAAGGGACCCAACTCCCTCTGTTGAGCCCTTTTATAAGGGCATTGACCTATAAGGGTATTAACCTAAATACCTCCCAAAAGGCCCCAGTTCCCAATACTGTTGCATTGGGGACCAAGTTTCTAATACATGAATCTGGAGGGACAATTCAGATCATAGCAGGTAGCCACCAGCCATAAATGACTATTTAAATGAAAACTGAATAAAAGAAAAATCAGTTACTCAGTCACAGTTACATTGAAGGCCTCCATAGTGATGTGTGGCTGTCTTTTTGTACAGCATAGATACAGACCTTTCCCAGGAAGTTTCAGTGGACAGTGCTGGCTTAGGCGGAGCAAATTTATATCAAAAATTTGGAGAAACAAAAGCTTGGGGACAAATAAGTCCTATTTTTAATTTTGAAATAATTTAAATGTGCAGAAGAATTGAAAAATAGTACAAAGAACTCACGTACTTTTCACCTCATTCACCAGTGTTATAGTATTTTACCACATTTGGCACTTTCTCTGTTGTCCTGTATGTTTGTTTCTCTCATTGTATTAGTCCATTTTATTGTTGCTATAACAGAATACCTGAGACTGGGTAATTTATCAAGAACAGAGGTTTATTTGGCTCATGATGACAGCTACATCTGGCATGGGCCTCAGGCTGCTTCTACTCATGGCGGAAAGCGGCACGCAGCCAGCGGGTACGGGTACAAGCAGATCGCCTGGCGACAGGAAGCAAGAGAGAGAGAGGGGAGGAGCCAGGGTCTTTTAAACAACCAGCTCCCACGGGAACTAATAGAGCAAAGACTCACTCCCTACCCCCACCCGCCAGGGAGAGCATTAATCTATTCATGAGGGATCTGCCCTATGACTCAAACAGCTCCCAACATTGCCACACTGGGGATCAAATTCCCATATGAGTTTTGGGGGGACAGTAACATCCAAACTCAGTCACTCATCCCTCTTCACTCTCACTCCCTCTTCCTCTCCACGTCCCTCTATCTCCTTCTTTCCCTCCTTTCTCCCTTAATTTGGACTAATTTCCCAGCCTTTCTTTTTTCCCTCACATTGACTGTTTGGCTAGTATTAGGCTAGTTGTTTTAGGAAAATAATTTTTTATAATTAAAAGTACTTAAGAATTGATTCTGGATGTTTGACAGAATTATACATTTATCTAATATCAGAATATAAGCCAGATTCTAAGGGTTCTCATTTTGTTTTTTAGGTTACTGCTTCCTTTACCATTGATATACCCATTAAGCATCCCTAATCAGAAAACTTGAAATTTGAAATGCTGCAGTGAGCATTTCCTTTGAGTGTCATGTAGGTGCTCAGAAAGGTTTGGATTTTGGAATATTTTAGATTTCGGATTTTTGGATTAGGGATGCTGGACCCATAGTATGTATTTAGTTATATTCACTGAGAGAGTCACTCATTTCAATGTGTTTTCTCTTGCTGAAAAGCTCTTTACGCTTATTTTAGTAGTATTTTTAAGTATTATTTTAAGTAGTATTAAAGATAATCCAGTAATTGTGATGATTGAGCTGTTAACTTTTATCCATATTTACCTAGATACATGATTTATTTTTGACTACTTTGCAGTATGTAGATAGTCCAGTGATAAGTCAGACCTGATTTAGATACAGAAAGTTAGTTTTACTGGCAGTAAATAAAGTAAAACTAAATAAAAACTGTCACTGACTTATCAATTTTGAGGAATTCTGCTTTGACGGAATGATCAGATGAAAAAGAAAAACAGTTTATCAAGCTGGCAAGGAAGACCAGGACCCTTTGTGACAAGTGCTAGGCTTGATGAAATGTCTGTGAAGCAACAGTAGTGTGGCGTTACTGTGCTCAAACATGTGAGTAATTTTTTTTTCCATTAGCATCAACAACAGTGTATATTTAGTTTAACGTTAAATAGCAAATAGTACAACCAAGTCCCTTGTCTCCCTCGTACAATGTTATTTTCCAGTATTTTCTGTATTGTCAGTTCTGTCTCCTTCTAAAAAAAGTCAGGCTATCCTTATTCCTTTCACATGCTTTTTTCCACCTAGAGGTTTTGTTTGTTTGTTTGTTTTTTCTTCCCTCTACCTTTCAAAATTTATTAAATAACTTAGTATTTTTTGATTTTCTACTTTGGGCTAGACACAAAACTGGGAGGTCCTCATAGAGGAAAATAAACAAGATAATTTTAGTTAGTGGTGATAGATGCCACAAAAAGAGTAGTACCAGGTAATGTAAGTGTGGTCTGGGTAGAGTGCTTTTAACTAGGATGGCCACAGAAGGACTGTCTGAGATAGTGATATCTAAACTGAGATTCGGATGATGGGATTGACATGAGAAGAACAGACACATGGCTGAATATTTCTGGGTGAAGTTAGAACTAGTGCAAAGGCACTCAAATGTGAATGAGATCGAACTGTCCAAGGAATAGCAAGGTCAGTGTGGGTAGAAAAGAGTGGAAGGCGAGGAAGTTTATGAGTTAGTCTCTGTCCGGATTCGTCCCTGTAGGCATGTTAAGGAGGTTGAATTTTATTGGGAGACCAGTAGGCATTGGGGGTTTTAAGCAGAAGAGTGACATATTTATTTTTAGAAAGAATTCTCTTGTAGCAATTAGAGAGTTGATTATAAAGGGGGATGAGTAGGGGGATGTGTAGGGAGCTGGGTAGCAGTTGAAGAAAGGGGATCCATTAGTAGGCAGTTGCAGTTGTTGAGGTGGGAGATGGTGGCTTGGACCAGCACTATCAGAGTACTTCAGCTTCTGCTAACCTCCTTTCACTGTATTTCTAAAGCACTTGTTCTCTACATATACAATGTAATGTTTATATTAATTATATTGTTTGCTCTCGTTTCCTTATCTAGGCTGTATTCTCTAAGTGCAGTAATTTATATTTCTGATTTCCTTAATTAAATGTGGACATAATTAGTGCCTATTTAAAAAAAATATGTTCTTCTTACCACAGGGTTTTAGTCAGCCAGTTTCATATTTTCTGAAGTACAGGAGTGTCGAATAGATAATGGAGAAGAAACACAAATTTACTTTGATATGAACAACTGAATATGACTTAAATTACAAAAAAGAGAGAGAAAAAAAAAAACAACAAACAAGTTAGTTGAATGGGAGATGATGTTAAGAAGCAAAGTTGAAATTTATAATCTAAAAGTGTTGCTTTGCCTCCCACGGATTTGTCACCCTTTTTCCCCGGGGTGAGAGAGCTGCCAGAGATTACTCAAAGCCCATCTCTTCTGAGCAGTGAGAAGCCCCGAGAAAAGGGGTTAATCTCCTGGAACCCTCAAGAGAGAGGTATTCCTTCCATTTGGGAAATTAACCACGAATTGGGGTTCTCTTCCCACATTTATTCTCCAGACCAGGAAGTTACAGGAAGAGAACATAGGTGGAGTTTTTTCTAAGTACAGTGTAACAAGTTTAGCAGTAGAAGCTGGTAACATTCAGTACGAAAAGCAAGGTGACATTCTATAATGCAATTTGCAAAAGCTTGATTTTAGCAAACATTCTCTTCTTATAGCAATTTCCCAGTATCTTTACATATCTATCAGTAACCTGTCTGTCTTTGAGCCAGCAACCTTGCTGTGTTACAATTCCTTATCTTACAACAGAGACTATAGCCTGGGGAAGATTTCCTGTCCTTTGCAAGGTCAGTATTTGAAACAGCAAGGCTTTGGAACACCAGGCCCTGTGAAGTACATTTGCTTTATGCATACTCCACATAAAAGTAAAATTAATTGCTAAGCTAGAGATGTAAACACATGTTACAAAGAACACTATAGTGGCCATGTTAGTTATTCAGGTCACACCCACATGCATAACTGACAGTTTTTGGACTTCATGAAGTACAAATGTTTTTTACTCCCCACCTCCAAAATATGTATGATTCTCCCTAATAACACCTGCATATAGCTTATGATGTCAACCTGTAAAGTTAAATGAAAGTCATTTCTCAATCAAATGCTTGGAATATTTAATGATACTTAGAAAGCTTTTTGTTTATTTTCTTAATAATACTTGCCATTTAATAGAAAGTTTTAAATTCTATATTAAAAATGTTTTTAAACAATTTTTTTGGCAAGTCTGGAAGTATCCAACCCTCAATAGATGCTGTGAATTAAGGTATGTCCTTTTCTTTGGTCATTTACTGTGCTCCCCACCAGAAGACATGTATGTGGGTAACCAAGAGAGATTTAGTCCACAGATGTGTATTGAATGTTTTTAACAGTAAAAGAAGAAGAAGGAGAAGAAGAAAAAAAAAAACAAACCTGAGGCAGTCATGTTTTTTTTTTTAAGACAATACTTGTTTAATGAGCTGCTTGTATGTACAAGAGAAGAGAATGGGCCTGATTGCTCACAATCTGATGTTTCAAAAAGTATTTTTCTGGATCTTATGTATTTGCATATCTAATTGCTATGTAATCAAAACTAAGTGAACTGTAGCTACTTGAAACTCTAAAATGAAAGGCAGTCATCTTTACTGGGAGGAGGGGAACCCCCTTACATGCAAGCTAGCCAGAACATTAGCATTGTAGTCTTGTGTCTAATTATAGGTGTCTGACTGACTAGTAAATTTATTCTTGTGTAATAAAGAAGTGAATGTGACCCTGAAACACCAGCTCAGCTTTGTTGTAACAGAGCATTGGCTTTGAGAGAAGTTAACATCCATTGTGTATTTTGGTGATAAGGAATTGTGCCAGAATGGCTGTTCATTGCCTGCTTTGTTTGATATGGAAAGTAATGCTTCCATACTTTCTTGCCACCAATGACAGCACTCAATTAAAACTTGTATTAAGCAACTATAATGCCCACGTTTATCTGTTGGGAAGACAGGAGGTGAAGAAAATTCACTTTATTTTTTTCCAGCTGTTTGTTGGCAGCTTTGTTTTTGGTAAATCCTTTGAGGATAAAAAACTGGTTACCCAAGCGTGTGTTCTTTTATGCTCTTAGAGACTTTAAATATTTTATTTATTTCTTGCTGCCTCACAGAAGTGTTGTTAAAGACATACTATGTTCTTAATATTTTTAAATGTCATTGGGAAATTTTGTGGTCACTAATTACCAGAGAGTTTCAGACTAGTTAAAAGCACTTTCTATATTTTAACGCTTTAGAACGTCTAAGTCTAACACAGATTAAAGCTGTTTTTGTAGTTTTGTTAATGTTGAATCAGTAGGTGCTTCCTAATCATTTGAACTCTGAGAAAGAACTTTCAGCCTGGGACGAGAGTTAAGATAAAGGATTCAGGGTTGGAATAATATGGGTTGAATGTTTGTCCCCCCAGAGATTGATCCCCAATGTGGCAATGTTGAAAGGTGGGCCTTTAAGAGGTAATTGGATCATGAGGGCCTTGTTCTCATGAATGGATTAATCCCTCAGTGGATTAGTGGGTGATCATGGGTGTGGAGTGGTGGCCTTACAAGGAGAGCACATGAATGCAGTCTTGTTCCTGGGTAGCCACAGGATCTGTAGAGTGTCCCATTAAGAAGGCCCTCACCAGATGTGCCCTTGGACCTTGGACTTTCTGGCTTCCCAAACTGTAAGAAATACATTTATAAATTACCCAGTTTCGGGTATTATATTATCAGCAACAGAAAATGGATTAATACACTTGGACAATACAGAATGTTAAGTACTGTATTTGGGTGAAAATTTCTGTGATTTCTTAAGATCTCCTTAAATTTTTACCCTCCTGAAGTATTTGTGCTTTAAAAAGGAGCTCTATTGTAGTTTGAATCTAAGAGAAAAACGGTGTTTGAGGTTATTGTGTTTAGGGTGAACTTGAAATTTATATTGTCATTTTAAACTCAACTTCTGTATATGAATTCACTAATTTCCCCCTCCCCCTTTTTAGAACTTGTGTTACTTCTGAGTCTAAGCACTTACTATTAAGCTTCATTTAAAAAAACATTGCTCCTTTTTCTTGGCCTTCTGAACATTCTATTTCCTAACATTTTGAGAAAGAAAGTTTTATATTTTAATAAACTCCATTACTTAAGGTAAAGTTATCAGAGAGATTTCAGTTAGTCTTCTGAAGTTTTCTCAATTGAGTTGACATTTCAGTTGTTGGCCTATTATATAATTAATGCACTTATTTTGTAAAAGTGTTATTTTATAAAAACATGTAATTGAGGGATCAGTCAGTAAAACCTGACTGTATAGGAATTCTGCGGTTGAAAAAACAGTCCCTGTACTTTGTGCAGGACCTCTGTAGCCACAGGATATTTCAGTGTACAAATGAGGACAAATGCTTTTGTACATCACATGGTTTGTGATCTCCGCAAAGCCTCCCAGTGCCTAATTTATTTTCTGGATTTTATTTGGATTTTTTTCCAATTATTTTATAAGTCTTCGACAGTGTTTGTAGGCAAAGTTAGTTGTTTTCTACTCCATTGATCCCATAACATAGTCACATCTCCATTCAAGCACATAGTATATTCTGTAGTTGATTACAGAGTTCTTTAAGAAAAGTAACTTTATCTCAGTAATCTCTATAACCTGCATGGGTCCTGACGCATTGTAGATTCTCGGGAACACTTAATTAAAGTGATCCTCGGTATCCTATATTTGAGTTAATCCCTGGAATTTCTTATGTCTACTGTTGAATTAACTATTTTCAGATATAATTATAGTTCTTTCAATGTTGTGTTTTAAGATTACATTACCCACTCACCTATCTTCACCCTTTCACCCTGACTCACACCTGCTCATAGCAGTGTTGATTAACATGTATGTGTATTGTTACTCCCTGTGAACCACAAACACCCATCTATAGCTGTAAGTAAAAAGGAGGAAATGATAAGAATAAGAACAGAAATTACTGAAACAAAAAAATGGACAAATAGAGAAAAATAATGAAACTAAAAAGTTTTTTGAAAAGATCAGTAAAATATATAAAGCCCTCATTAGACTGATCCAGAACAAAAAGATGACACTAGTTACCAGTATCTGTCATAAAATAGGAGACCTCACTATAGATCCTACAGACATTAAAAGGCTCTTAAGGGAGTATTACTAATTTAAGCTTTAAGCTAATAAATTAGATAACTTAGATGAAAAGACTAAACTCTTTGAAAAACATACATTATTACCTGGAAGTAACAGAAAACTTCAATATTTCTACATGGCTTAAAGAAGCTGTATGTGTAATTAAAAATGTTCTTGCAGAGACAATGTCAAGCCTAGATGGCCACATTAGTGGATTTTATCAAATTTTAAGATAGATAGTATGAATCCTAATGTAAAGTCTTTCACAGAAAATATTAGAACACTTTCTAACTAACTTTATTACCATGGATTGGTGATTATACCATTATCTTCATGATGCCAAAATCAGATAGCTGTCACCCTTCCCCCCAAAAAGATGAACATTCCTTATGAACACAGATGCCAAAATTCTTAAAAGTTTAGCAAATTGAGGGTCGACCCCGTGGCGCACTTGGGAGAGTGCAGCGCTGGGAGCGCGGCAGTGCTCCCGCCGCGGGTTCAGATCCTATATAAGGATGGCCGGTGCGCTCACTGGCTGAGCGCGGTGCGGCCAGTCACAAAAAGACAAAAAAAAAAATTTTAGCAAATTGAATCCAATGTTATATAAAAAGGGTACTACATCATCACCAAGTAAGTTGTATCTTGAGAATGCAAGGTTAATTGAACACCTGGAAATTAATCACTGTAATTCGTCATATCAATGAAATACAGATGAAAAACAGTATGATTATTTCTATACATGCATAAAAAAGTATTTACAAAATTCAGTACACATTCACAATAAAACCTCCCAACATACTAAGAATAGAAGGAAACTGCCTCAATTTGATGAAGTAGGTTTATGAAAAAACATAGTGACATCATATGCAGAAGTAAAATACTTAGTATATTCTTTCTAAGATCACAGGCATGCCAAGGATGCTTGATTTCACCATTTTTATTCCAGTTTGAGCTTATACTGGAGGTTCTAATAAGTTCAGTAAGTCAAGAAGAAGAAATAAAAAGGCATATAAAATGGAGAGGAAGAATAAAAGTGTATTTACAGTCTTCCTGGTTGTTCATACAGAAAATTCTTAAGGTATACCAGAAGGTCAGTTCAACAGAGACTTAGTTGTGATCCTAATTCTGTATGTTCCAAATAATAAAGCTTGAAAATATATAAAGCAGAAATTACCAGAACTAAAAGTAGAACCACACAAATCCACAAATCGTACTTTTAAGGTAACTCCTAATAACTGATAGAGCAAGCATGCAAAAATTCAGTAAGAATATAGATCTGGACAACACAACTAGCAGACTGGACCTAATTATCAAAGACCCATTGCACCTATCAATGACATAATTCACATTTTTTTTAAGTATACATGCAACATTTTGCCAAATTGAGTATGTGCTGGTCCATAAAGAAAACCTCAGCAAATTTCAGAAGTCTGAACATGTTTTGTAACTGAGCTGGATATCAACTGGAAATTAAAAATTAAGGGTTGGTCATAAAGAAGGTACATTTCTTTGAAAATTGACAAAGCAGATAAAGCTTGTATAAAACTGTTTAAGAAAAAAGCAGAACTGAATTCGATATCATTAACTGTAGCACTATTTATTTTATGTACTACCAAGAAAAAGAAGCAAACAAATTGACAGAAAGCTTGCAGTTCATACAGAAGTTTTATTTTTATATGAAAAAGCTTTTTCTAAACTTACTCAGACCTGTCTTCATCATATTCTGTGGTAAAAAATTTTTCAAGTTTATTTATTTACTCACATTAATATTTTTTAACATTCTAAGATTTTGTTGTGGTAGTTGCGGGTACGGGGAGAGGGGAAGGAGGAAGGAAATAGGGTTGGACAAGGAGGAAGGAGGGGAGGGCATGGTTGAGGCCCATGGCACCTACCTCATTCCTGCAGGAGAGACAAGGGGGCTTCCAGCAAAGGCTTGGTTGTAGATGGGTTGGATACACTCCCAGTTTCACTGTATGGAAATTCATATTTCTCTACATTCCTAGACCTAAGTTATATTTTTAATTTTGACAACTCAGTCATCGAATGGTGCATTAGTCTATAATGTACCGTTCAGTACATGGTTAAATATAAATGTGCATTCCCCTGAGTATTAATAAGGTAAAGCAACTTTTACCATAAATGGTTTTACTTTCGAGAATTCTGAAATCAATTCAGTTACACACACACACACACACACACACACACACACACAGTAAGTTAGAATTTCTTATTAGATTTTACTGATTATAAAGATTGGAAAAAAATTTTTAAAATAAGATATATCAGTTTTCAAATTTATACCTCTAACGTTGTTCATTGCATTTTCCATGATTTTTAAAATGTCTGTAGTATTTCTCATTTGGCCCTTGATTCTATTTACTTATGGTATGTCACCTATTCTAAGAATTTCTTAAGAAATATTTTAATGCTTTTGGAACCTGACTTTTCTTACTAATGCTTCAAGCTTGGCAGCAGTAGGACAGAGCAGTCCCTGCCTAACCACTGTTGGGACTGGCTGTCTTTCATGAGCCCTGAACATCCCTGAGTGTTCTCACTGAGTGTGCAAATACAAGGCTTATCTCTGTCTCCTCAAAATGAGCCATCTCTGTGGTCACTCAGGCAACTAAGCAGTTAAGTATACCAAAGGTAGAGAAATACCTTGTCTGCTGCTTACTCACAAAGTGCTGGGACCTTAGCCCTGGGCTGCTCTTCTAAAATGCAGCCCACCAAGTGCAGGTGTCATCTGGCGTCTGCATCACTCTGTGAACACTGGGTTCAGAGAATCAGTGCAAGTATGCTGACATACTGCTATTGCTTTTGCTGTGAGTAGTAAAGTCTGACTTCTGGTCTAGGAGTCTCAGGGATTCTGCCAGCATCCATGAAACTGTGGAGGCAAGCTAGCTTGTTAGCTTACAAGTAAGATAAACATCTCAAACCTTCACAGTTTTTGATAACAGTATGTATTAAAACTTGCAATGGTCTAGGAAAAAATTCTAGGGGAGAATAATGGATCACTATTTTAAAAATGCTGCATCATTAACATTTCTGGTAGTACAGATTGCTATCTGGCATGAAAATTAAGACTGAGTAAAAATTGGTATAAAACCGTGAGGAAGTCTTAAGAATTCATTTATTGATTTCACTTATATTGTCCAGTATTCGGTATAATTGAGAGGAACACTTCTAAAGTAGTCATTCAGGTTTCCTGGATGCATTTTTCAAAATGATTACAAACCATGTGAACATTTTAAGGAAGATAGTATTTTGCATCTTATTTTGAAGAAGGCTTTAATTTGGTTATTGATATTAAAGGATATTATATTTCATGATGAGCATGAGATATAAATTTAGATGTTATTAACCATTAATATTAAGGTTAAATTTTGTAGTGAAATTTATATCAATTTATGAGCTGCAGACTTTGCTGTTGGGGTTCCATTGATTGTGTAATAGTTTGAAGTAACTTCCAGCATGGAATAATTAGAGCAAATGCTCTGTTTTTCAAAGAAGATCAAATTAATTCAATTTATAAATTCCTTTTTTTCACAGAATGTTAATTTTGTATTTTGGCAAGAATACCTGTGAGGTAAGCTTTAGGTAGGCCCATGACAATTCTTGCATTTCCAGCTCTTCCAAAATATAAATAGATATTAACACAGTTTTGCATCTTTTATGGCTGTGTAAATTTATTTTGTATCCTTTCTGGGGGAGCATAATGGCAAAAGTAGTCATTGGGCTTTCTGTTCAGTGTAAGGATCTTTTAGAATATGTTCTGCTCTATCCATAAAATTAGAGAGCTGAACTAGGTATGGGTTGGTGTTCATTTTCAAACCATATTCTTTTTATTTCACCAACATCTGAGTGTCAAGAGTATTTCACAGAGTGCTGGTGAAGAATTCTAACCATAACTAGCCAGTGGTAGAAATGAAAAGGTCTGATATATACACACATAGAGTTGCCTTATAAAAATGTGTCATTAAGAAGAATCATATGAGTAAGACTGTTAGAGAAATTCAAGACAAAAGAGATAAGACAACTTGACAAAAGGGGCCTCAGAGATAATGTCAGATTTCATGTGGCCCTTAAAAAAGAATGGGTGTGATGATGTTTCCAGTTCAGCACAGTGGAGAGAGGCCATGACATGAGGAGTCAGATTTGAGTTCAGGTTCTGGGTCTCGTACTTACTGATTGAAAGACTTAAAGAAGTTACTTTCTTTGTCTGAATTTAAATAAGTTACTGAGATCCACCATTCAGGATTACTAAATGTAAAAGAATTCTTTTTAGTAATTTTTATATTTATTGTTTTAGAATATAGGCTGTTGATAGATCCTTAGATATCTGTGGTCATTTTCAAAAAAGTGTTTTCTTCAATTATATGATTACTGTTGCTGTGGGTTGAATGAGTCCCCCCAAAGTTCATGTGTTGAAAATTTGATCCCCATTTTAACAGTGTTAAGAGGGTGGGAAATTCAGTTATGGTGTTTGAAAGGTGAGGCCTATAAGAAGTGTTGGATTATGAGGACTTTGCCCTTGTGAATGGAATCAGTGATTTAATGGGTTATCCTGAGCATAGACTGGTGGCTTTATAAGGAGAGCACGTGAAATAGCTCTTACCATTCTGGCCATGTGACACCTTGAGTTGCTGTAGACAGTCACCACCAAAAAGAAAAGTGTTCCCTGGATTTTGGATTTCCCAGCCTCCAAAACTGTAAGACATAAATTTCATTTGCTTTGTAAATTGCCCAGTTTCAGGTATTCTGTTATCAGTGACAAAGAACAGGCAGATACGGCCATGAACATTATTTAAATTGATCCTTGCTCTCAAAATTAACCACAGTAATAGTTAGTGGTAAAGTTTGTTTCATACCTCAGAAAATATTTTCCATCACATACATCTTTCAGTTAGACGGTGAATAGCATCTGTTACGTCTGTTCCTTAATTAAGAGGAAATGGAGCAAAGATATTCTGAAAGAGTAGACTTTCTCTTTGTCTCAGGTGAGATATGTTTTTAATCACTAGTGGACAAATAATGAACCCTTTCGTTGGTCACTGAAAATACTTCTTTTGTCACCAGTGAAACATATTTTAGAACTGTTATCAAGACTGAAGCAAATAACTTTTTGATTATAGTTATATGGGTGTCAGTTGATAACAGGGAAAGGAATTTAAGAATTTTACTTTAGTTCCATATTTCTGAAACTTGAGCATACTTGAAATGAATTGTAATGAAGAAACCAAAACATGGATTCTGTGAACTTTTTTTTTTATTCTACTGAGAGATTATTCTTTTCTTAGCTGATGTAATTGAATTTCACAGTAATTTCAGTAAAGCATAAAATAATAAAATGGGTAACATTTAACAGTATTAATCATAACAACATTATCAATGTATAAAATATATAAAAGTGGCATTTTGTAATGGTAAAAAGTCAAGAATGTAAAAAGCAAATAGTTCAGAAATTTTTTAAAGAATAGTGTTCAGGGAAATTATAAATGTTGGATGCATAATTGTAATTCATGAAGGAACACGTTCATACAGCTGTTTTTACCTACTAAAAATCCTACAGAATGAAAAAAAAATGGTAAGAGACTCTTCTAAAAAATTTTCCTGTTTTGGCTTGACTATCACCTATTAGATACAAGGCTTTGTAGTGGTGCTGTTAGCTATGTTCACACAACTCATATTCAGACCATGTTGAAACCTATTGAAGTCATGCTTAACATCATCACTGGAGAATGATTTTTTAAATGCTTTGAATTTATTAACATCTTTGAATGTACATAGCAGTCTTACTCTGAGTAGTTTATATTTCAGAAGCAGCCTAAGGAAGTGAAAATAATTCAGTATCTTCAGGAGAAAAGGAAAATTGCATTACTTAATATATTTTGCTGCATTAACTGTTTCACTTTATGTGGTTATGTTTTGCTAGTCAAATCATGATGAAGAGTTATAATAAAGATACCACTTTTTATAGTTAATATTTTGTTAGCCAAATTTTAATAAAGAATTAGAAGAAAATTCTTGGAGTTTTATAGGTTTTGGCTGATAGAGGTATGGCATAAGCATAGGAGAAATGTACAGCTACAGAATCCTAGAGTCACCTAGTCTTTCCAATTAAGTAAATTTTTCCTTGATTTTTATTCGCTGAGATGTATGTGTGTGTGAAATTCGGTCATGTGTCCCTTAACGATGGGGATACGTTTTGAGAAATGTACCATTAAGCAATTTCATTGTTGCGTGAACATCATAGAGTGCACTTAAACAAACCAAAATGGTATAGTCTGCTGCACACCTGGGCTATATGGCATAGCCATTATGATCTTTGGGATCACCATCATGCATGCATTGTGTCATTGACAGAAACGTCACTATGTGGTGCATGATTGTATATATTAACACTTTGGAATTATTAGGAAAAGAAAGAACTCTGTCCATAATTATGGTTGCAGTTCATTGGACTCTGATTTATCTCTTTATTTTGTGTATGTGGTTTTTTATTTAATTTTACAGGAGAAAGATAAAATAATTGTTTTGATATTGCCTTAGTGATATTTTTTAACAGATCTTGAATTGAATTTTTCAAATATTTAATTTTTTTTTCTAACCAATATAGAAAAATACACATGTAGAATGCACAGGAAAGCACTCACAGCTTAGTTAGTAATCATTGAACCTGGTATATTTTATGTTACTTGCCATCTTCACTTTATAATATACACTTTTAATAACAGGTGTTTCTTAAGTGCTTACTATATGCAAAACACTTTGGTGGATATTTTAGGGAAGTGGTTTCTAATATTATAATGACAGTAGTTTAGCATGTGTTGAATAATGAAAATGCGTGTTTTTAAAAACTGGATTCAGTAATGCTTTCTAAATGAATTTGTGTTGTTTGAATTATGGTAGGATGCATATATGTTGAGAGGTGATTTATTTATAGAATATAGAGCTATTATGTATATATGTATAAAATAAGACAAATACAGAAATTAGTATCATTTAATAAAACCTGTTGAGAATATTATAAAAGAAGTGCAGGTTCAGATCTGTGCAGGATGGAAGAGAAGAGAAACATAGAGCTATTGGTCATGTTCCACATTTTTATTTAGGCATTCTCAACTGCATTGTGAGTAATACAAAAAATGAGTAGGAACTGTCTTTGCTCTGTAGTTGCTTACTATTCCATATAACGGAAGATTACAGTACGATATTAAGTATCATAATAGAGCCATAAAATTCAATAGAAGCGAAGTGTGGGTGGGATGAATTCTGATGGAATGGGATAACTTGGGAAAACATTGTGGAAGAGAGAGTATTTGAGCTCATTCTTCATTTTTAATTACTTTTAAAAAATAGATTCGCCTTACTACTCTTTAAGTCCATTTTGTATAAAACCCGTGATACAGTCGCGGTCATGGTTTAGTCTTCTTTCTAGGAAACTATAGTGATCCTCCTTTATGTCTCACTTCAGATCCAAATCCTGTAAGGAAGGCAGTTTAGTGCTTTATCAGCTGAGTTCTCCTCCAGTCAAAACCCCAGAGATTACAGGTGTATCTTTATTAACCTTTTTACTAAAAATTATGTTTAAAAATAGTTTTTTATGTAATCTGTTTAATATGTTTATATTGACTGAGTTAATTAAAAAATACATTACCTTAAGCTAGTACTTTTCATCCCCAAAGTACGTTTTCAATTGTATTTTTCTAAATTATAACCTCTAGTCATGTCAGTTTGTTACTCTGTTATCCCTCCTCTATATTCATGTTTATGTCATTTCCTACAATCATCTGTTCCTCTTTGATTTTAGATCGCAGCCTATCCGAACCTGGATAACATCATGTTCACATCAGTTACATAGCTCTTACAAGCTGCTGGATACTCTTCTAAGTGCTATCCAAACAACACATTTAAACTCATTACAGTTCTATGGTGTATTATACTTATTCCTGTTTTATATGTGAGGAAACCAAGGCACAGAAAAGTGTAAATATTTTGCCCAAGATTAAACAGCTAGTAAGTGGCTAATAAGTGTAGTATCATAAATTCCTTAGAATATCAGCAAATGAATGTTCAAAATTCATATTTAAAAAATTATATTCAGAAACAAATAATTGGGTTCTTTTTGCTTTTGAATTTTTGTGGAATTTACCGTCTAGATAGAATTCCCTCAGGAAAGGTAGCTTTTGTACAGTGCTGCCACTCTTACTGTCTTAAAACTGTCATTACATAAACCTGATAACAACCTTTGCTTGAGACAGGCTATATGCAGATTTTTCAAAGTAATCATCTTGTTTCTTGTTACTGTTTTCAGTGAAATAATTGTAATCTTCTTCATTATTTTGGTTTTTAAATATTATATCTAACCTTTCTTGTCTTCTTACTTACTAGTTAGTTGTAAGGTCTTCAAAAGCAGAGAAGTGTGTCATCCAAAGTCAGTTTTCCTCCTATTAGTTTGCCTGATTTTTAAATGAGAAATAGGTAATTATATTAATACCTACCTCAGATTTTTTAAAGGATTGGATTGTTTTATAAAGTGCTGAGTATAAAGCCTATGTTTGTTAATTTTTTTGTTCATCATATTAATAGCTCTGACTTTATTTATTTATTTATTTTTATTTTTTATTTTTTTTAAATACATTTTATTATTTTGAGAACTTGTATCCTTTCTTTGTCGTTTTTTCGTGACCGGCACTCAGCCAGTGAGTGCACCGGTCATTCCTATATAGGATCCGAACCCGCGGTGGGAGCGTCGCCGCGCTCCCAGTGCAGCACTCTACCGAGTGCGCCACGGGCTCGGCCCAGACTTTATTTTTTTATTTCATGCTGTGCTCTAGTAAATAATAGTTGGGGGGCTCTTACAGTCATTGCTAAGGGATGTGAATACAAATCTGGTTCCATACTTATTGGAGCTTTTTAGATAATAATGCACATCGGACTGATTATGTCAAAAGAAAAATACTAGAATGAGAATACATAGAATATCCTGTTGGGGAGGACTTAAGGGAAGATTTTATGGAAAGATGATTTCGATATTGGAATTTTGATGATTTGAGAAGAAAAATGGATAAGGGTAGAAAATGTTTGTCTTTTTTTTTCCTATCTTTTTTCTTTGGTGTACTACCAGCAAATAAATACTCCAGTTTAACATTTTAAAACATCATATTCTAAAACAAATGATTGTTTCATTTCCCATGCCTTTAGTAACCTTTTCTTATGTTTGTTAGATGGTGCAGAAAATAAGACCCAGTATACAAAATTTCGCATATGAATTAGTGAAAGAAAGGATTCTGTTAATGGTATGAGGAAGTATTTTGTGCTTCCGTGGGCAGTAACTACTTTTATATGGGTGGTTGTTAACAACAGAAACTCAGCCCAAAGTTTCCAAAATGATTTTTGCCGGTCCTTTATTATATACTCACTATTTCTGTTAAACATTAGCCAGCTATAGAAATTTAAACTTGTTGGGAAATGAAATTTAAAAATTACCTGATCATTTTTGTCTTTTTATGGTAAACTCTTTGCACATATTTAGTTCAGCCTTCTCACCCTTAACTATGGAATCATCAAGGTCATATTCAGCTTCCCAACTGGTCTTGTTCGAAATTATTTATGCATACTACAAGCATCTCAGATCTAGAGAAATCTTACTCATTTTGGTCATCAGTGGGACAGACCTGTATTGTTTGGCCACGTTTGGAGTTACATATAGTTTAGACATACACTGCAATTAAATTAGTGGAATTAACATATGAAAACTGGAAGAACATACCTAACAGTCTTTAAGTATTGTGTCTGTAGGAGGTAGATGTTCTTATGAAGGAAAAACATTGGGAATAGTCCTTTTATTTTTAACGTGGAGAATATTTGGCGCAAAAGACTAGAAGTTCTTTGAATTTAGCCAGTTGTTTTATTGTGTTTAATAAGCATTTGTTGAATGCCTGCTACCTATAAAGATTTTCCTACATGTTGATTTCAACAAATTGGATATAAAGTTATTTTAATTTTTATATATGATTAGAAATAATTTGCTTTGAAAACATGATTGTTGTTGGACTGAAGTTCAAGTTAAAAATGTTTTTGAGGTCAACTTTTATGATTGGAGTCAGTGAGGAATTAGATTGTGTGAAATATACTTCATGCCCAGTTTCTCAATGAACATTTCTTAAATTAAGATTATATTTAAAACTAGAGATGGTTATATGTCTAAGCTTTAATACTTGGCATAAAATGTTTGTATTCATAGTAAGCATGTTATTGGAACCTTGGTTTGCTTCGATATAACACTTTTAAAGTCCTTTCTAAGAGGCTTTAGTTTATGAACTTTGACATTAAGAACACAGTAGGAACAGAAGTCTTGTGCTCATTTGCCTGACTACAAATGCCTAATTAAAACAGTCTATCAGCAGGACTTGGGACAATCAGTGTGCTCTGATGCTTCATGTTATAGAACTACTTTGTTGTTCAAACAGATACTGTAATTAGAGCATAATTTTAAACTTCATAGGACAGTGACTCATGAAGTTTTTTATAATTAAAAACAGTCAAAAACAAAAGTAGTTTCTCAAATGTTGAGATTATGTTTTTACTTTATATTTCTATGTCACTATAGACAGCAGCTTCAAAAATGTAATGGATAATATTTTATTGAAAAATAATGGTTAGAACTCATTTACAGACAATGGTGTTGTCTAGCCCTAACTCAGCAATAGTGTTGGAAATATGCTTTGCGTATTAAGACCAAAGTTTAGTTTTAAAAACCTTATCTGTTAGAAGCTTTAAAGACTGGAAGAATTCTATGTGTTAAATTAAACATCTATAGGTTTATTCTTCTGTATCTTTATGTCATTGACATTCGACAGGCAATTCTCTCGTTTAGGGAAAAAAGCACTTTTGTAGGTGCAAGAGATCTGTTTTAGAATGTGCCTTTCTCTCGCTTCTTGATATTGTTCTTCATGTGACTTATTCAGGAATTTATTTATGGAGAAAGAACACTTGGCTTGGTTTTAGGGGATAGGACCACTATGAAAAACAAAACCAAATCTACCAAATAATCCTGTTAATCTGTTTCTTCACCTGCATCCGGAATCCCTAACTACCAGCTCTAAAATTCTGAGTACAAGACATAAAGTCAGCCTTCTGTTTTTGTGCATTTAGCATCTGTAGATTTAACCAACCTCAGATCAAAACTATTAGAGAATAAAAACTGCCTTTGTACTAAACACGTATAGACTTTTTTTCTTGTCATTATTCCGTAAACAATACAAAAACTGTTTACATAGCATTTACATTGTATTAGGTATTATAAGTAATCTAGAGATTATTAAAAGTATAGGGAAAGGTGTGCATAGGTTATATGGAAATACTATGCCATTTTATATAAAGGAGTTGGGCATCCCCAGATTTTGGCATCTGCAAAAGTCCTAGAACCAATCCCCCATGAGTATTGACAGATGACTATAACTTAGAATTCCATGCCAAAATGTTTAAATGTAAAATGGTAAGGCAGAAAGAATTCTAAAGATTTCAGAACTTTGTTTTCTGCTCTGCCTGTGTACAGTAGCTTGGTAGTATAACACTTACTGTCTGTATGACTTGGGTAAGCCATCTCTAAGTCTTTTTGTTAACATGTTGGTAAGTATAATAGTTCCTCACTCATTTAACTTAAGAGGATTGAATGAAGTGATGTCTTTATATTGCTTAACATACTTGGCTAGCAGTAGGTCTTTAATAAAAGCCTTGTTGCCATCATCATCATCATATTTTCATTTTTAGTTTGTTGATCATTACCTTAGAGGCTAAGAATTATTTGAAATTTATTTCTCTATAATATACTTGTTAAGAATATATACCCTAATAAAGTGTCATTAGTTGTTGTGTCTGTCTGCTCTGTGATCAGGTCTGAATGCCATTACAAAGTTGTTTAATATGCTACTAAAGTTTAATTTACTATTATAAATAAGATTATTTTCCACTTTCTTGAATCCTCTCTTGTCATTTCACCCTGCCTTAAAACAGAAGATTCAAGGTCAGTGGTTTTGGGTTTTAAACATAAACATATTGTGCATATAGCAGTTATTTATATGTAGTTTGTCTCTGCTGTCACTTTGCTCTGTTATATTGAGATATAACTTTAGTCTTACAGCTTTAAAAAGACTGACTCTTATTGTCCTCCATTGTTGTGCTTTGTTGAAACAAGTCAGCATTGGCTTGTTAGAGTAAAAGAAAAGAACTGTCTTTGGTGAGATATGAAAATAAGACCTCGTGAGCATTATTGTAGAGAATATGGGAGAATTGACCAAAAGTAAGAGAACAAGAGTAAAAGATGGGATAAAGATTATCAAATATACCTGATGTGTTAGTCTGTTTCTGTTGCTTCTAACAGAAATACCTGGAACTGGGTGATTTTTAAGAAAATGAAAGTTATTGCTTACAGTTTCAGAGGCTGGGAAGTCCAAAGTCCAAGGAACACATCTGGTGAGGGTCCTTTTTGGTGGTGGCTTTACAGCAATGCAGGGGTCAACGTGGCAGAAAAATGGTGGAGCAGAGAGAGAACTTGTCATGTTCTCTTCTTTTAAAGTCCTCTGGACCATGCCCATGACCACCATTAAACCAACAACTTAAATCACCTCTTCAAGGCCCCACCTTTCATTTGCTATAATTGAGCCTCCCACCTTCTCAACACTGTCACAGTGGGGACCAAGCCTCCAACACATTAAACTTTTGGGGGCACACAATCCATTCCATAATAGCTGACAACTAAGGATGTCAAAAAGAAGCAGGCCTGGAAATGAAGATATATATGAACAAGGGAGAAGATTCAGAGGATTATATAGACAAATGCACAGTAATCACTAGCAGCAGAGCACTGTGGGAAAGCTGCAGCATGTTAATGCAGTTTGATATTTGATTTTAACGATGTTCTTCAATAATAAAAGTTGAATTATCAGTAAATATTTTTTAGGGCCAGATAGGTGTAAAATCAGTGTGTACAGTCAAGAGGATAAAAATCAATGAAATATGATTCTGGTATTCAACTGCGAGCAAACTTTCTAATAGAACAAGACAGTGCGTAGGTAACTATAAGTTACTGTATGATACAGTGAAAAAGAAAAAAAGTAAATACTGAGGAGAGGAAAGAAGAGACATTCTGGTATAGGTGATGATTTGCAGAAAGTTATGGGCATTAAAATCCATGGCCAATTGATTTATATCATATGGAGTAAATATGAATGTATCGTAGGAACATGAGCGAGAAATGGTACGTGAAGTTAGCGTGGATTGAAATGGATGGGTAATGTGCAGTAGCCAGTCTCTATCAAGGCACAAATAAGCTGTGACTGATTTCAAAGATTTTTCTACAAAACCAATCAGTTATCAAGTTTTAAAAATTCACACTTAGTCAGGAAACTCATTCACAGTCAGTAATAGCTGAGACATAATTGTGGACAAGTTTGGAGAAAGGACATAACTGAACTCCAGTTCAGACATGTTGAGCGTGCTTTAGAGACACTGAAGTACAGATGTTATTAAGTTGGCATTTGGATTGGAAGTCTAGAAATCAACAGGCAGGACTGTGCTTAAAAATGTAAATTTGGAAATATGTTGATGCCAAAGAAAGTTCTAAATGGCTGAAGATTTGGCGGCACATATTATGAAGTGATACGACTTTGGGTGAATATAAAACAGACATTATAATAGTTAGTATTAATGAGCTATTTTTTCCACATCAGTATCTCAGCTATTTATCACTGAAATATTTGAAACATAACTGTAAAAAGAAAGTAATGCCTTACAGACCACCTATAGATACACCGTTTTTGGTGTGTATCCGTTTTGTCATTCCTTCTCTATGTTTTATTTCAACCTTTTCTTTGTTCTGAATTACTTATTGAAGTGAGAAATCTGGGGAGTGGGATCTTAATGTGAATATTTGGGGATTCAGAAGTAAGCATCCTATAATTATATCTATTTCTCACTTATTTACTTAATTTATGGCTAAAAATAAACCTTTATTGACATGTTTTATTGATTTCTCTATAAAGATCTGCCAATCCCAGATTGTTTTTATTATCTGTTTTAGAAACAGAATGAGAACACAGGGAGAAATTACTTTTGTATTGAATAATTACTAGATTCAAAACTCGCTGTTGAAGGAATTTACTTAATGTTACGTCTTCTTGAGCTGGAATGGACTATACAGTAAGATACATGTGGCTTCTGGGTAGAATGATCTGAAGACCTTTTTTAAAAATGAAGTTTGATAAGCACATAGTTCAAAGATTTTATAAGGCTTTATGTGGAAAACAGGGTTTCTGCTCTCCCCCTCTGCTATCTAACCACATCCACCACCCATAGTCACTTCCTGCTCATTAAAAGAGATGCTTTGGGATTTGTTCTTTATTGCTACATTTTATGCTTACACTGCTACTAGTTGATTTTGAAGTTTTTTATTCATTCATTGTGGTGAGAACTCAGTGGGCCCTTTTAATCTGGAAGCTTATGCCCTTCAGTTTGTTTTTTTTTAAGTAAGTATTATGTTGATAATTTTTCTCCCAACACTTTCTTCTGTCATTCACCTTCTGAATCTCTTGGACTAGTCCTCTAATTTATATATGATTCTGTACCATGTTCCATGTCTGTCTTTTCTGCTACTTAAAAGGAGAATTCCTCAATTTTTATCTTACAACCTTTCTATCAAGTTTTTCATTTCTTTCATATTTTTAAAATTAAAAAAAATTTTTTTTATTGAAACACTGATTGCACATATTTGGGGGTAAAGAGTTATATTTCAGTACATGTATACAATGTGTGATGATCTAACCAGGGTAATTAGCATCCATCATTGCAAAAACTTGATCATTTCTTTGAGTTCCTTTTTATGTTTGGAATTTTTAAAAATAGCACTCTTTACTAGTTTCAGGGATGTAGTATCTTCTCTTAACTCTTTGAAGATATTTTAATTTTTACTCTCCCTGCTCAGTGGTTGCTTTTCTTCAGGCTGTTTTTTTGTCTCTGTTGGGCTGGACGTTCTCTCCGCAGAAGGGTCACTCAATGTCCTGCCCCCAGAGTGTGGAGTGGGGGAGATGGCTGGACAGCTCAGCCTTCAGTGCGTACATTATCCCATCAACTGTCCCTCATAACCCAGTTCCAAAACGGGTTTTACTTTGTTTAGGAATAAATTTCTTGTCTTCTGCTGGGAATTAGTGTTTGATAGCTAGCTATCTGGGGACAGGGAATGTTGGGATTCAGTTTCTTTTCAATGAGAATTCAGCCAGTCCTCCAGTCTCAGCACAATCCTCACTCCCATTTCCACTGCTGCCAATTTCTTCAGCCTTTTATTTTTTTTATTTTTATTTTTTTGAGGGTTGCTGGGTGGTGTCTGCTCTGAAATTGGTTTCCTTCTCATCTGGAATCTGCTAAGTCTATGCTACTTACTAATCTGAAAGTTCCTGAATTTTTGTTTCCTTTTCCATTTTCTTCTTTCTTTTGAGTTTGTCCATTTTAAGCTACACAGTGTTTTAGAAGAATTTTAGGAGGGAGTGAAAGTACAGGATTCCATTCATTTCACCATCTTTGAAAGTTTTTGTTCTATTAACTTTTTAAAACTGTAAGCAAATATATTTTAAAGCAAACATTAGGATAAGTGCAACTTTTTTATTTTTTGTATTTTTAACTGGCATTTAAGTTACTGAATTAAGAGTACGTATTTGCAAAAGTGTTTTACAACTGAAAAATGTATTCCTTCATTAAAGCACAATGGCAAATTATACTGCAGCTTTGTTCTCTGTTCCTGTCATGCAAATAATATCTTCTTTTTAAATCCTCTGGCTTTTGTCTTTTCTATGTGTAAAAGTTTCTGTGGAAAGTTACAATTTTAGTTTTTAATCTTAAGTTTTTCTGAAATATTTTGTATTTTAAATGTTCCTCCATCATTTTTGTATTAGTATCTGTAGGTATTAGTGTCTGACTCTCACATGCATTACATGTATGATAGCTTTTCATGTCTGGCTACTGATTATAACATCTGTATCACTTGTAGGTTGGTTTCAATTGGGTTTTATTTTACTTGGGGGGGGGGTATGTGTTGCATTTTCCTGCTTTTTTGAGTGCCTGTTAATTTTGGATTGGAATTTCAGATTGGAAGCCAGATAGTGTGAATTTAACCGTGTTGGATGGATATTTTGGTATTCTTATAAATACCCTTGAACTTTGTTCTGGGACACAATGAAGTTAGTTGGAAACAATTTGATTCTTTTAGGTCTTGCTTTTAAAATATATTTAGGCAGTACTGGAACAGTGCTCAGACTAGGTTTAGATTGTTTTTAGTGGCTGGCCTGTACGGGATCTGAACACTTGACTTTGGTGTTATAAAAGTGTGCTATAACCAGCTGAGCTAACTGGTTCAGACTAGATTGAATTATTTCCCACTACTGAGGCAAGACCCTTCTGTGTACTTTACCCCCTGTTTGTGAATTGTCAAGTCTTGCTGGCTCTGTGTGAGAACCTGGAATCTTTGGGGGTGGTTTTTTCTCGAGCCTCTGGAGTTTCCTCCCAAGCATACACTGGTCAGTGTTCAGCCAAATGCTTGAGTGGGCCCTTTGCAATTCTCTGGAGCTCTTTGTGTGCAGCTCTCTTCGGGACTTTTAACCTGTGAATCTAGCTGCTTTAGTTTCTCTGGACTCTCACCTTAGTCTCCTCAACTCAGGAAGTTGTCCTGGGGACTGTCAAGCCAGTGTGTTGGGGCAGTCATAGGCTTACCTCATTTTTCCCATCTCGTCGCCATCATTGTCTTTACTTGCCTGATGTCCAGTGGCTTGAAATTGTTGTTTTGTATATTTTGCCTGTTTCTTGGTTGTTATAATCGGGAGAGTGAATCTGGTTCCCGTTACTTCATCTCAGCTGGAAATAGAACCCTATTTATATGTACAGATTTAGGCAAATAAGCGCACTTTCTGGTTCACCAAATTCATAGGTCTGTCTACCAAAAAAAGATAAAAATACAAATTTTGGTAGGAAAATGTTGTCAGCTTTTTTGACCGTAATTAAAATTTGGATTTAAAAATTGATTTTTCTTGCCACAGTAGAGGTATTTATACACACTTTATATTATTTGCCATACCAATAACCCTGAGGTTCCCAATATCTGAATTCATTGACTCCTTAGTTTCTCAGTTAACTTTTCATGGTGCCCCCTAGGTGAAAGAAAATAGCTTATAGTTCTATTTATCAAATATTTATTTCCCAAACAACTTAAGGTACTTCAGAAAGTTTGTGGAAAAGTAGAATTAAAAGATATGAATCTTTCCATGAACTTTTTTTTGAGGTACCTTTGTATTTATATCAAAACATATTAAATTGAAAAAATTTATGATTAATTTTATTTGTACATAACCACATTATTTAATAATGGCATCTGTTTTCTTGTGCACTGTTCAGATTCTCAAACCTTAGAATCAGATTGGACACTGCCACCCTCTTGTTCAGTGTTGGTTTTTGCATGGAGTTGCTGTTATAGCAACCGCAGAAAACCTAGCTTTGCAAAGATATGACATCATCAAAAGGAATGTGTTGTGATCTGGTGTTAAAACAGTCAAGTGTTTGAGCTAGTAGTTTACTAGGCACTGTATATCCCATAGTGCCACTGGGAGGACACTGTGCTGACTCAGTTCACTTTTTGGAAACATAGATGGCCAGTGATAGGATTATGTGCTTTGTCTGATATCTCATATTCCCTTACAACATGTGGATGTATTTTCATACTACTAAAGATGCTAAATGAAAGTAAAGCAGATATATATACTTTAGATACTTATTAGAACTTATTTCTATACTTATTGTCTAAGCTTTAAACATGTGAGTTGTAGTAGAAACCTGTTTTATTATACCAGCTTTATTTTCTTTAATCGGAATTTCACAATTTAGTAAAAACGGTGACCTTTAAGATAAAGATCCAACAACAGGTACTATTTATTATGTGTATATTATGTGTATACCACTTATGTTATTTATTTATAAGTTTATATTTTATTTTTTCAATAATTTAAAAATTTTAATTTATATGTTATAAATTATTTCTACATGTACTTATATATTACCTCTAAAAATTCAAACAAGAAGCCGCTCTGAAATTCTGAAATTATTATATCTTAGGTGAAAGAGAAATGTGGTCAACTCTACTTCTAAACCTCTCTGTAGCTTGACAAAGTTTTCAACAGGGGGATATTCCTTTCTAGGTGATTAGAAAACAAAGAAATGATACGTATTTATGACTTGATATTATTAAAGAGTGACCTTACAATCCATTTTTTTAAAGTACATGCTAATGGCAATATAGTTAAAGCTATTCTTACACTTCTTGTGATTAAAATGAGGTGTTTCCATAATTACTCCATACTTGAAATACTTAACACAAGTAGCACTTCTGTTACACAGTAGTGTCCATTTGCAAAATACTTTCCTTATGCTGAATACAACCAATGTTATTAAAAGCAGATCACTGAATTTGAGAATGAAGACTGATTCAGCTCCTAAATTGACAGTTTATTAGCTGTGTGACTTTGAGAAGTAATTTAACCTTACTGATCTTCTGTTTACTCATAAGTAAAATACAGAAATAATAACATGCTTCTCAGTGTTTTTCATAATAATTTAAGGGTGACATCATATGTAAGTTTTTTAGTACATAGGAGCACTACAGGGATTATGGTTGACTCATCACTGTTGTATTCTTGGCCATCTGGCTCCATGCCTGGTGCATAGTAGGTGTTCGACAAATATTAGTTGAATTAATTATCATTTGGTCAAGTAGTCTCACAGCCAGGGTTTTTTGTAGAGGAGGGAAGGAAAATAATTCAAAAGGTTTGTAGTGTCATCATAGAAAAATAAAATAAACATAACTTAAGTAGTTGGCAACAGGTTAGTATTATGAAAGTGTAATTTCTCTTTAAAGAGAAAAATTTATAGTAATATACTTTGTAAACTTTTTAGGAGGAGCAAAATAGAGGCAAGCCCAATTGGGAGCATCTTAATGAAGATTTACATGTACTAATCACTGTGGAAGATGCTCAGAACAGAGCAGAAATCAAACTGAAGAGAGCAGTTGAAGAAGTGAAGAAATTACTGGTACCAGCAGTAAGTAATAATTTCTGAATATTAGATTTGGGCCTCAGCCCCCCTTTTCAGCTTAATTGTAAATTATTATAATGTTTATATTAATAAAGAATGGGTTATTGTTTGTTAAAAGTTTTATTTAACCACAAGATATGAAAATAATTTGTAATTCATTAAATGTAGTATAATACACAAACATAGACATTACTCAAATCCTTAACTGGGAAAGCTTGTTTATTTTTGTGAAGGAAGCATTGTGGGAGGAGGAGCATACTCAATTATTGACCTACCTTTCAAAAGTAGTAGTCAACTTTTGAATCTTTCTATTCTAAGGGAAGAATATAGACACAACATCAGTAGGGTGATGGAAGCTCTCTTTTTGGAGAGGAGAAGAAGAGCAGGTATTTATTGTAAGCAGCTAATGAGTGCATAGAAGTCTGTACAGCTAATATGAGAGTACTTCAAAAAGTTCGTGTAAAAATAAAATTAAAAGATAATACAGATCTTTCCATGAACTTTTTTGAAGTACCCTCGTATTTATGTTGGGTGAACTGTGTTAGTAGGAACACGTTATTTGAGTTGTTAATGGGTGCCCGCTACTCTCCTGGCATATCATTGTCTCTAATAGAAAGATTAATGTTCCATGGGGAAACTTTCCCATAATATAATAAGATACTATTTTAATAAAAATCATAGCTAATTTTTACTAACGTACAATGTACCATTCTGAGCACTTTTGACATTTTACTGTTATTTCTGAGACAATAAAAATGATTAGAGTTCATATTTAGGGATCTTAGATAAGACATAGAAAGTGGTTTGGGAAGGGTGCATCTCATAACAAATGATCTGGCAACCTTGTGTTCTCATGCTTCCTTTCTTCTGTCTCTCCCTTACTCATCTCTGCCCTCTACCCACCACACTCCCCACTGGGTCTGCTCCTCCTTGCTACACAGCCCTTTAGAAGCTTGAGAAATGGTGATTGGACTATTACCACAGTATTATCTCTTTTGACAGGAAATGAAAAATAAATTAATTGGTTTTCTGATGCATTATTATAATAGTTTTTTATTATCTTAGTAAAATATATGGAAATGTGGACCCTAACTTACTACTAGAAAAACTGGGAATCTGGGAGTATTGTTAGTATTGTGTCCAACAAAAATGTATTGGCATTTACGTAAATGAAAACGGCATCTGCTGTTTCTTATTTGCCAGATAGTCTGTTCTTTATTATCCTGAAAGCCTATTCTACAAGTAAATTCACAAATATAAACATTTTTCATGAACTTGACAAAATTGACTTCTTAGGGCTGGCCAGTTAGCTCAGTTGATTAGACAGCCTTCTAACACCAAGGTCAAGGGTTCGGATCCCCATACCAGCCAGCCACTGAACAAAACAAAACAAAAAAACAAAAAAAAACTCCCTGGAAGAAAAGGATTTTGTGTAAATTCTGTTGGTAGGTCTTATAAGGGATATAAATAAGCACGTTAAATATAAACTAAAATCTATATTTGTGTACTGTTAAACCCTGTAATCTTCTTCCTTTTCATTAATAATTGTGTGGTATTGAAAAGCTATAGAAGAGGGGGTCTGTGTAACCATACTGGGCTGTTAGTCCCACAATCAGAAAAAGTTATTTAACATTGGACTTTTATTGCTAAGTGTATCCAAAAGATATTCAGCTCATGCAAAGCAAATGAGTTCACCTAATATAGCAAATAGATTAGTGTGTAATAATTGAAACTCTTGCTGACCTATTATATTATTCTGATTATGCTGTAAGCTATTTTAGTTCTCAGAGGTATTAACCTGGGAAAGAGCATTGAATTAGAAGCTGTTTTAGTAACTAGCTGTGTGTCCATTAGAAAGGTAGTTCTAACTTCTCTGTTCCCTCATTTACAAAATGAGAGAGTTGGAGCAAATGACCTCTAATGATCCTTTTGTCTTAAAGATTGTTTATCTTTGAATATGAAAAGGTGGCATTAGATAAAAAATAACAAGGTTTTAAAAAAATTAATACAGTTTATATATATATATATATATATACATATTTTTTTTTTATACACAGTGGAATTGTTCTATACTGCTTGACTTTTTTTTTTTTTTTTAATTTTATTTTGTCGATATACATTGTGGCTGATTATTGCTCCCCATCACCAAAACCTCCCTCCCTTCTCCCTCCCCCCCTCGCCCCCAACAATGTCCTTTCTGTTTGCTTGTTGTATCAACTTCAAATAATTCTGGTTGTTATATCTTCTCCCCCCCCCCCGGTTTTTGTGTGTGTGTGTGTGTGTGTGAATTTATATATTAATTTTTAGCTCCCAACAATAAGTGAGAACATGTGGTATTTCTCTTTCTGTGCCTGACTTGTTTCACTTAATATAATTCTCTCAAGGTCCATCCATGTTGTTGCAAATGGCAGTATTTCATTCGTTTTTATAGCTGAGCAGTATTCCATTGTGTAGATGTACCACATTTTCCGTATCCACTCATCTGATGATGGGCATTTGGGCTGGTTCCAACTCTTGGCTATTGTAAAGAGTGCTGCGGTAAACATTGGGGAACAGGTATACCTTCGACTTGATGATTTCCATTCCTCTGGATATATTCCCAACAGTGGGATAGGTGGGTCGTATGGTAGATCTATCTGCAATTGTTTGAGGAACCTCCATACCATTTTCCATAGAGGCTGCACCATTTTGCAGTCCCACCAACAATGTATGAGAGTTCCTTTTTCTCCGCAGCCTCGCCAGCATTTATCGTTGAGAGTCTTTTGGATTTTAGCCATCCTAACTGGGGTGAGATGGTATCTCAGTGTGGTTTTGATTTGCATTTCCCGGATGCTGAGTGATGTTGAGCATTTTTTCATATGTCTGTTGGCCATTTGTATATCTTCCTTAGAGAAATGCCTACTTAGCTCTTTTGCCCATTTTTTAATTGGGTTGCTTGTTTTCTTCTTGTAAAGTTGTTTGAGTTCCTTATATATTCTGGATATTAATCCTTTGTCAGATGTATATTTCGCAAATATTTTCTCCCACTCTGTTGGTTGTCTTTTAACTCTGTTAGTTGTTTCTTTTGCTGTGCAGAAGCTTTTTAGTTTGACAGAATCCCATTTGTTTATTTTTCCTTTGGTTGCCCGTGCTTTTGGGGTCATATTCATGAAGTCTGTGTCCAGTCCTATTTCCTGAAGTGTTTCTCCTGTGTTTTCTTTAAGAAGTTTTATTGTTTCAGGGTGTATATTTAAATCCTTAATCCATTTTGAGTTGATTTTAGTATATGGTGAGAGGTATGGGTCTAGTTTCATTCTCCTGCATATGGATATCCAGTTATCCCAGCACCATTTGCTGAAGAGGCAGTCCCTTCCCCAGTGAATAGGCTTGGTGCCTTTGTCAAAGATCAGATGGCAGTAAGTGTGTGGGTTGATTTCTGGATTCTCTGTTCTATTCCATTGATCAGTGTGTCTGTTTTTATGCCAGGACCATACTGTTTTGATTATTATAGCTTTGTAGCATAGTTTAAAGTCAGGTAGTGTTATGCCTCCAGCTTTATTTTTTTTGCTCAGTATTGCTTTGGCCTTGCATGGTCTTTTATTATTCCATATAAATGTCTGGATAGTTCTTTCCATTTCTGAGAAAAATGTCTTTGGAATTTTGATGGGGATTGCATTAAATTTGTATATCACTTTGGGTAGTATGGACATTTTCACTATGTTGATTCTTCCAATCCAAGAGCATGGGATATCTTTCCATCTTCTTGTATCCTCTCTAATTTCTCTCAGCAGTGGTTTGTCGTTCTCACTACAGAGATTTTTCACCTCCTCGGTTAACTCAATTCCTAAGTATTTTATTTTTTTGGTGGCTATTATAAATGGGCAGGCTTTCTTGATTTCTCATTCTGCATGTTCACTATTGGAGAAAAGAAATGCTACTGATTTTTGTGTATTGATTTTGTATCCTGCTACTGTGCTGAAATCATTTATCAATTCCCACAAGTTTTTTGTAGAGGTTTTAGGCTGTTCGATATATAGGATCATGTCATCTGCAAACAGGGACAGTTTGACTTCATCTTTTCCAAACTGGATGCCCTTTATTTCCTTCTCTTCTCTGATTGCTCTGGCTAGTACTTCCAACACTATGTTGAATAGGAGTGGTGAGAGTGGGCATCCTTGTCTAGTTCCTGTTCTTAAAGGAAAAGCTTTCAGCTTTTCCCCATTCAGGATGATATTGGCAGTGGGTTTGTCATATATGGCTTTAATTATGTTGAGATACTTTCCCTCTATACCTAACTTATAGAGGGTCTTTGTCATGAATGAGTGCTGAACTTTATCAGATGCTTTTTCAGCATCTATAGAGATGATCATATGGTCCTTGTGTTTGACTTTATTAATATGGTGTATCACATTTATTGATTTGCGTATGTTGAACCAACCTTGCATCCCTGGGATGAATCCCACTTGATCGTGGTGAATAATTTTACGTATGTGTTGCTGTATTCTGTTTGCTAGTATTTTAGTGAGGATTTTTGCTTCTATATTCATCAAGGATATTGGCCTGTAGTTTTCTTTTTTGGTTATATCGTTACCTGGTTTTGGTATCAGGATGATGTTTGCTTCATAGAATGAGTTTGGGAGATTTGCGTCTGTTTCAATCTTTTGGAACAGTTTGTAAAGAATCGGTGTCAATTCCTCTTTGAATGTTTGGTAAAATTCTGCTGTGAATCCATCTGGTGCTGGGCTTTTCTTTGTTGGGAGCCTTCTGATACCAGCTTCAATCTCCTTTATTGTTATTGGTCTGTTCAAATTTTCTGCGTCTTCATGGTTGAGTTTTGGGAGCTTGTGTGTGTCCAGAAATTTATCCATTTCCTTCAGATTTTCAAACTTCCTGTGTTCCGAGCTGTCTGGTTGAGCACACATGATTTAAAAGTCTTGGAGTTTGCCAGCTGGGGCTATGAAGACCAGTCATGAATATGAGAGGACTGTGGCATATTTCTGGTATTGTCACACTGCAGATTCTTCATGGGACTTGAAATGCAGACTCTCTTTTGCCCTTTTATGAACTTATTTTGGAAGTTTCAAGTCTGTTGGTTGACTCCAAATCCATGCCTACTTAGGAAAGAAATAAAACCAAGGAGAAACTTGGAGAATTTTAAATTTCCTTTGTTTTTTCATTTTTTGTTCTATGTATGCCTAGATTTAGCTTTAATAATCTGCCAGCCTTACAGGATTTTCCTGTTTGCTTTTATTTCAAATATGGATTTCATTCCTCGTTTTCTCATTATTTCCTGTAGGTAGGTTACAGTGCTCCATTCTTCTCTCCGGAATGGGAATTCCTTGCCTCCTTTTGATCCCTTCATGCCTTTAGTGTTCATTTCAGGCCATGAGTTTGCTTTTACTTCAGAGAGAAAAAATCAACTTCCTCTGGGCTAAAGAATGGCCCAGTGTTTTTATTAGCCCCAATTTTATGTTTTACTTTTTTAATAAAGAAGCATTTTTGCTTCTGAAACAATGACTTGTTGAATTTCGGTGTCCAATTCAGCATCGTGCACAGGTCAGTCTCCTTTTCCTCAGTTGTCACTGAGAAGTACGTTCTCTCATTGGTCAGCCTTGTCTCTCTCTTGGATCCTCAGGCATCCAGATGTACCTCTGCAACAGAGACCACTATGGCTACCTGCCCATCCCCCTGAAGCCCCATCAGACGCTGCAGGAAGACATGGAGAACCTCATCCACGTGCAGATAGAAGCAATGAGTGAGTGCCCCAGGAGCCAGGTGATGGCTCTTGTTCCATTGCCACAGTGAACATACCAGCCACTTCTCTCCTCTTCCAGGACTGGAATCTCATGGCCATCAGTCTGCCATGGCTGAATATACAGCTATTCATTTGTCAGTTCATTCTTTTTTTTTTTTTTTTTTTAAGTTTATTTATTTATTCATTTTTTATTTTAATTTTATTTTGTTGATATACATTGTAGCTGATTATTGCTCCCCATCACCAAAACCTCCCTCCCTTCTCCCTCCCCCCTCCCCCCCAACAATGTCCTTTCTGTTTGCTTGTCGTATCAACTTCAAATAATTGTGGTTGTTATATCTTCTCCCCCCCCCCCGTTTTTTTTTTTTTTTTGTGTGTGTGTGTGTGTGTGTGAATTTATATATTAATTTTTAGCTCCCACCAATAAGTGAGAACATGTGGTATTTCTCTTTCTGTGCCTGACTTGTTTCACTTAATATAATTCTCTCAAGGTCCATCCATGTTGTTGCAAATGGCAGTATTTCATTCGTTTTTATAGCTGAGTAGTATTCCATTGTGTAGATGTACCACATTTTCCGTATCCACTCATCTGATGATGGGCATTTGGGCTGGTTCCAACTCTTGGCTATTGTAAAGAGTGCTGAGATAAACATTGGGGAACAGGTATACCTTCGACTTGATGATTTCCATTCCTCTGGGTATATTCCCAACAGTGGGATAGCTGGGTCGTATGGTAGATCTATCTGCAATTGTTTGAGGAACCTCCATACCATTTTCCATAGAGGCTGCACCATTTTGCAGTCCCACCAACAATGTATGAGAGTTCCTTTTTCTCCGCAGCCTCGCCAGCATTTATCGTTGAGAGTCTTTTGGATTTTAGCCATCCTAACTGGGGTGAGATGGTATCTCAGTGTGGTTTTGATTTGCATTTCCCGGATGCTGAGTGATGTTGAGCATTTTTTCATATGTCTGTTGGCCATTTGTATATCTTCCTTAGAGAAATGCCTACTTAGCTCTTTTGCCCATTTTTTAATTGGGTTGCTTGTTTTCTTCTTGTAAAGTTGTTTGAGTTCCTTATATATTCTGGATATTAATCCTTTGTCAGATGTATATTTCGCAAATATTTTCTCCCACTCTGTTGGTTGTCTTTTAACTCTGTTAGTTGTTTCTTTTGCTGTGCAGAAGCTTTTTAGTTTGACAGAATCCCATTTGTTTATTTTTCCTTTGGTTGCCCGTGCTTTTGGGGTCATATTCATGAAGTCTGTGTCCAGTCCTATTTCCTGAAGTGTTTCTCCTGTGTTTTCTTTAAGAAGTTTTATTGTTTCAGGGTGTATATTTAAATCCTTAATCCATTTTGAGTTGATTTTAGTATATGGTGAGAGGTATGGGTCTAGTTTCATTCTCCTGCATATGGATATCCAGTTATCCCAGCACCATTTGCTGAAGAGGCAGTCCCTTCCCCAGTGAATAGGCTTGGTGCCTTTGTCAAAGATCAGATGGCAGTAAGTGTGTGGGTTGATTTCTGGATTCTCTGTTCTATTCCATTGATCAGTGTGTCTGTTTTTATGCCAGTACCATACTGTTTTGATTATTATAGCTTTGTAGCATAGTTTAAAGTCAGGTAGTGTTATGCCTCCAGCTTTATTTTTTTTGCTCAGTATTGCTTTGGCCTTGCATGGTCTTTTATTATTCCATATAAATGTCTGGATAGTTCTTTCCATTTCTGAGAAAAATGTCTTTGGAATTTTGATGGGGATTGCATTAAATTTGTATATCACTTTGGGTAGTATGGACATTTTCACTATGTTGATTCTTCCAATCCAAGAGCATGGGATATCTTTCCATCTTCTTGTATCCTCTCTAATTTCTCTCAGCAGTGGTTTGTCGTTCTCACTACAGAGATTTTTCACCTCCTCGGTTAACTCAATTCCTAAGTATTTTATTTTTTTGGTGGCTATTATAAATGGGCAGGCTTTCTTGATTTCTCATTCTGCATGTTCACTATTGGAGAAAAGAAATGCTACTGATTTTTGTGTGTTGATTTTGTATCCTGCTACTGTGCTGAAATCATTTATCAATTCCCACAAGTTTTTTGTAGAGGTTTTAGGCTGTTCGATATATAGGATCATGTCATCTGCAAACAGGGACAGTTTGACTTCATCTTTTCCAAACTGGATGCCCTTTATTTCCTTCTCTTCTCTGATTGCTCTGGCTAGTACTTCCAACACTATGTTGAATAGGAGTGGTGAGAGTGGGCATCCTTGTCTAGTTCCTGTTCTTAAAGGAAAAGCTTTCAGCTTTTCCCCATTCAGGATGATATTGGCAGTGGGTTTGTCATATATGGCTTTAATTATGTTGAGATACTTTCCCTCTATACCTAACTTATAGAGGGTCTTTGTCATGAATGAGTGCTGAACTTTATCAGATGCTTTTTCAGCATCTATAGAGATGATCATATGGTCCTTGTGTTTGACTTTATTAATATGGTGTATCACATTTATTGATTTGCGTATGTTGAACCAACCTTGCATCCCTGGGATGAATCCCACTTGATCGTGGTGAATAATTTTACGTATGTGTTGCTGTATTCTGTTTGCTAGTATTTTAGTGAGGATTTTTGCTTCTATATTCATCAAGGATATTGGCCTGTAGTTTTCTTTTTTGGTTATATCGTTACCTGGTTTTGGTATCAGGATGATGTTTGCTTCATAGAATGAGTTTGGGAGATTTGCGTCTGTTTCAATCTTTTGGAACAGTTTGTAAAGAATCGGTGTCAATTCCTCTTTGAATGTTTGGTAAAATTCTGCTGTGAATCCATCTGGTGCTGGGCTTTTCTTTGTTGGGAGCCTTCTGATACCAGCTTCAATCTCCTTTATTGTTATTGGTCTGTTCAAATTTTCTGCGTCTTCATGGTTGAGTTTTGGGAGCTTGTGTGTGTCCAGAAATTTATCCATTTCCTTCAGATTTTCAAACTTCCTGTGTTCCGAGCTGTCTGGTTGAGCACACATGATTTAAAAGTCTTGGAGTTTGCCAGCTGGGGCTATGAAGACCAGTCATGAATATGAGAGGACTGTGGCATATTTCTGGTATTGTCACACTGCAGATTCTTCATGGGACTTGAAATGCAGACTCTCTTTTGCCCTTTTATGAACTTATTTTGGAAGTTTCAAGTCTGTTGGTTGACTCCAAATCCATGCCTACTTAGGAAAGAAATAAAACCAAGGAGAAACTTGGAGAATTTTAAATTTCCTTTGTTTTTTCATTTTTTGTTCTATGTATGCCTAGATTTAGCTTTAATAATCTGCCAGCCTTACAGGATTTTCCTGTTTGCTTTTATTTCAAATATGGATTTCATTCCTCGTTTTCTCATTATTTCCTGTAGGTAGGTTACAGTGCTCCATTCTTCTCTCCGGAATGGGAATTCCTTGCCTCCTTTTGATCCCTTCATGCCTTTAGTGTTCATTTCAGGCCATGAGTTTGCTTTTACTTCAGAGAGAAAAAATCAACTTCCTCTGGGCTAAAGAATGGCCCAGTGTTTTTATTAGCCCCAATTTTATGTTTTACTTTTTTAATAAAGAAGCATTTTTGCTTCTGAAACAATGACTTGTTGAATTTCGGTGTCCAATTCAGCATCGTGCACAGGTCAGTCTCCTTTTCCTCAGTTGTCACTGAGAAGTACGTTCTCTCATTGGTCAGCCTTGTCTCTCTCTTGGATCCTCAGGCATCCAGATGTACCTCTGCAACAGAGACCACTATGGCTACCTGCCCATCCCCCTGAAGCCCCATCAGACGCTGCAGGAAGACATGGAGAACCTCATCCACGTGCAGATAGAAGCAATGAGTGAGTGCCCCAGGAGCCAGGTGATGGCTCTTGTTCCATTGCCACAGTGAACATACCAGCCACTTCTCTCCTCTTCCAGGACTGGAATCTCATGGCCATCAGTCTGCCATGGCTGAATATACAGCTATTCATTTGTCAGTTCATTCTTTTTTTTTTTTTTTTTTAAGTTTATTTATTTATTCATTTTTTATTTTAATTTTATTTTGTTGATATACATTGTAGCTGATTATTGCTCCCCATCACCAAAACCTCCCTCCCTTCTCCCTCCCCCCTCCCCCCCAACAATGTCCTTTCTGTTTGCTTGTCGTATCAACTTCAAATAATTGTGGTTGTTATATCTTCTCCCCCCCACCGTTTTTTTTTTTTGTGTGTGTGTGTGTGTGTGTGTGTGAATTTATATATTAATTTTTAGCTCCCACCAATAAGTGAGAACATGTGGTATTTCTCTTTCTGTGCCTGACTTGTTTCACTGAATATAATTCTCTCAATGTCCATCCATGTTGTTGCAAATGGCAGTATTTCATTCGTTTTTATAGCTGAGTAGTATTCCATTGTGTAGATGTACCACATTTTCCGTATCCACTCATCTGATGATGGGCATTTGGGCTGGTTCCAACTCTTGGCTATTGTAAAGAGTGCTGAGATAAACATTGGGGAACAGGTATACCTTCGACTTGATGATTTCCATTCCTCTGGGTATATTCCCAACAGTGGGATAGCTGGGTCGTATGGTAGATCTATCTGCAATTGTTTGAGGAACCTCCATACCATTTTCCATAGAGGCTGCACCATTTTGCAGTCCCACCAACAATGTATGAGAGTTCCTTTTTCTCCGCAGCCTCGCCAGCATTTATCGTTGAGAGTCTTTTGGATTTTAGCCATCCTAACTGGGGTGAGATGGTATCTCAGTGTGGTTTTGATTTGCATTTCCCGGATGCTGAGTGATGTTGAGCATTTTTTCATATGTCTGTTGGCCATTTGTATATCTTCCTTAGAGAAATGCCTACTTAGCTCTTTTGCCCATTTTTTAATTGGGTTGCTTGTTTTCTTCTTGTAAAGTTGTTTGAGTTCCTTATATATTCTGGATATTAATCCTTTGTCAGATGTATATTTCGCAAATATTTTCTCCCACTCTGTTGGTTGTCTTTTAACTCTGTTAGTTGTTTCTTTTGCTGTGCAGAAGCTTTTTAGTTTGACAGAATCCCATTTGTTTATTTTTCCTTTGGTTGCCCGTGCTTTTGGGGTCATATTCATGAAGTCTGTGTCCAGTCCTATTTCCTGAAGTGTTTCTCCTGTGTTTTCTTTAAGAAGTTTTATTGTTTCAGGGTGTATATTTAAATCCTTAATCCATTTTGAGTTGATTTTAGTATATGGTGAGAGGTATGGGTCTAGTTTCATTCTCCTGCATATGGATATCCAGTTATCCCAGCACCATTTGCTGAAGAGGCAGTCCCTTCCCCAGTGAATAGGCTTGGTGCCTTTGTCAAAGATCAGATGGCAGTAAGTGTGTGGGTTGATTTCTGGATTCTCTGTTCTATTCCATTGATCAGTGTGTCTGTTTTTATGCCAGTACCATACTGTTTTGATTATTATAGCTTTGTAGCATAGTTTAAAGTCAGGTAGTGTTATGCCTCCAGCTTTATTTTTTTTGCTCAGTATTGCTTTGGCCTTGCATGGTCTTTTATTATTCCATATAAATGTCTGGATAGTTCTTTCCATTTCTGAGAAAAATGTCTTTGGAATTTTGATGGGGATTGCATTAAATTTGTATATCACTTTGGGTAGTATGGACATTTTCACTATGTTGATTCTTCCAATCCAAGAGCATGGGATATCTTTCCATCTTCTTGTATCCTCTCTAATTTCTCTCAGCAGTGGTTTGTAGTTCTCACTACAGAGATTTTTCACCTCCTCGGTTAACTCAATTCCTAAGTATTTTATTTTTTTGGTGGCTATTATAAATGGGCAGGCTTTCTTGATTTCTCATTCTGCATGTTCACTATTGGAGAAAAGAAATGCTACTGATTTTTGTGTGTTGATTTTGTATCCTGCTACTGTGCTGAAATCATTTATCAATTCCCACAAGTTTTTTGTAGAGGTTTTAGGCTGTTCGATATATAGGATCATGTCATCTGCAAACAGGGACAGTTTGACTTCATCTTTTCCAAACTGGATGCCCTTTATTTCCTTCTCTTCTCTGATTGCTCTGGCTAGTACTTCCAACACTATGTTGAATAGGAGTGGTGAGAGTGGGCATCCTTGTCTAGTTCCTGTTCTTAAAGGAAAAGCTTTCAGCTTTTCCCCATTCAGGATGATATTGGCAGTGGGTTTGTCATATATGGCTTTAATTATGTTGAGATACTTTCCCTCTATACCTAACTTATAGAGGGTCTTTGTCATGAATGAGTGCTGAACTTTATCAGATGCTTTTTCAGCATCTATAGAGATGATCATATGGTCCTTGTGTTTGACTTTATTAATATGGTGTATCACATTTATTGATTTGCGTATGTTGAACCAACCTTGCATCCCTGGGATGAATCCCACTTGATCGTGGTGAATAATTTTACGTATGTGTTGCTGTATTCTGTTTGCTAGTATTTTAGTGAGGATTTTTGCTTCTATATTCATCAAGGATATTGGCCTGTAGTTTTCTTTTTTGGTTATATCGTTACCTGGTTTTGGTATCAGGATGATGTTTGCTTCATAGAATGAGTTTGGGAGATTTGCGTCTGTTTCAATCTTTTGGAACAGTTTGTAAAGAATCGGTGTCAATTCCTCTTTGAATGTTTGGTAAAATTCTGCTGTGAATCCATCTGGTGCTGGGCTTTTCTTTGTTGGGAGCCTTCTGATACCAGCTTCAATCTCCTTTATTGTTATTGGTCTGTTCAAATTTTCTGCGTCTTCATGGTTGAGTTTTGGGAGCTTGTGTGTGTCCAGAAATTTATCCATTTCCTTCAGATTTTCAAACTTCCTGTGTTCCGAGCTGTCTGGTTGAGCACACATGATTTAAAAGTCTTGGAGTTTGCCAGCTGGGGCTATGAAGACCAGTCATGAATATGAGAGGACTGTGGCATATTTCTGGTATTGTCACACTGCAGATTCTTCATGGGACTTGAAATGCAGACTCTCTTTTGCCCTTTTATGAACTTATTTTGGAAGTTTCAAGTCTGTTGGTTGACTCCAAATCCATGCCTACTTAGGAAAGAAATAAAACCAAGGAGAAACTTGGAGAATTTTAAATTTCCTTTGTTTTTTCATTTTTTGTTCTATGTATGCCTAGATTTAGCTTTAATAATCTGCCAGCCTTACAGGATTTTCCTGTTTGCTTTTATTTCAAATATGGATTTCATTCCTCGTTTTCTCATTATTTCCTGTAGGTAGGTTACAGTGCTCCATTCTTCTCTCCGGAATGGGAATTCCTTGCCTCCTTTTGATCCCTTCATGCCTTTAGTGTTCATTTCAGGCCATGAGTTTGCTTTTACTTCAGAGAGAAAAAATCAACTTCCTCTGGGCTAAAGAATGGCCCAGTGTTTTTATTAGCCCCAATTTTATGTTTTACTTTTTTAATAAAGAAGCATTTTTGCTTCTGAAACAATGACTTGTTGAATTTCGGTGTCCAATTCAGCATCGTGCACAGGTCAGTCTCCTTTTCCTCAGTTGTCACTGAGAAGTACGTTCTCTCATTGGTCAGCCTTGTCTCTCTCTTGGATCCTCAGGCATCCAGATGTACCTCTGCAACAGAGACCACTATGGCTACCTGCCCATCCCCCTGAAGCCCCATCAGACGCTGCAGGAAGACATGGAGAACCTCATCCACGTGCAGATAGAAGCAATGAGTGAGTGCCCCAGGAGCCAGGTGATGGCTCTTGTTCCATTGCCACAGTGAACATACCAGCCACTTCTCTCCTCTTCCAGGACTGGAATCTCATGGCCATCAGTCTGCCATGGCTGAATATACAGCTATTCATTTGTCAGTTCATTCTTTTTTTTTTTTTTTTTTTAAGTTTATTTATTTATTCATTTTTTATTTTAATTTTATTTTGTTGATATACATTGTAGCTGATTATTGCTCCCCATCACCAAAACCTCCCTCCCTTCTCCCTCCCCCCTCCCCCCCAACAATGTCCTTTCTGTTTGCTTGTCGTATCAACTTCAAATAATTGTGGTTGTTATATCTTCTCCCCCCCCCGTTTTTTTTTTTTTTTTTTTTTTGTGTGTGTGTGTGTGTGAATTTATATATTAATTTTTAGCTCCCACCAATAAGTGAGAACATGTGGTATTTCTCTTTCTGTGCCTGACTTGTTTCACTGAATATAATTCTCTCAATGTCCATCCATGTTGTTGCAAATGGCAGTATTTCATTCGTTTTTATAGCTGAGTAGTATTCCATTGTGTAGATGTACCACATTTTCCGTATCCACTCATCTGATGATGGGCATTTGGGCTGGTTCCAACTCTTGGCTATTGTAAAGAGTGCTGAGATAAACATTGGGGAACAGGTATACCTTCGACTTGATGATTTCCATTCCTCTGGGTATATTCCCAACAGTGGGATAGCTGGGTCGTATGGTAGATCTATCTGCAATTGTTTGAGGAACCTCCATACCATTTTCCATAGAGGCTGCACCATTTTGCAGTCCCACCAACAATGTATGAGAGTTCCTTTTTCTCCGCAGCCTCGCCAGCATTTATCGTTGAGAGTCTTTTGGATTTTAGCCATCCTAACTGGGGTGAGATGGTATCTCAGTGTGGTTTTGATTTGCATTTCCCGGATGCTGAGTGATGTTGAGCATTTTTTCATATGTCTGTTGGCCATTTGTATATCTTCCTTAGAGAAATGCCTACTTAGCTCTTTTGCCCATTTTTTAATTGGGTTGCTTGTTTTCTTCTTGTAAAGTTGTTTGAGTTCCTTATATATTCTGGATATTAATCCTTTGTCAGATGTATATTTCGCAAATATTTTCTCCCACTCTGTTGGTTGTCTTTTAACTCTGTTAGTTGTTTCTTTTGCTGTGCAGAAGCTTTTTAGTTTGACAGAATCCCATTTGTTTATTTTTCCTTTGGTTGCCCGTGCTTTTGGGGTCATATTCATGAAGTCTGTGTCCAGTCCTATTTCCTGAAGTGTTTCTCCTGTGTTTTCTTTAAGAAGTTTTATTGTTTCAGGGTGTATATTTAAATCCTTAATCCATTTTGAGTTGATTTTAGTATATGGTGAGAGGTATGGGTCTAGTTTCATTCTCCTGCATATGGATATCCAGTTATCCCAGCACCATTTGCTGAAGAGGCAGTCCCTTCCCCAGTGAATAGGCTTGGTGCCTTTGTCAAAGATCAGATGGCAGTAAGTGTGTGGGTTGATTTCTGGATTCTCTGTTCTATTCCATTGATCAGTGTGTCTGTTTTTATGCCAGTACCATACTGTTTTGATTATTATAGCTTTGTAGTATAGTTTAAAGTCAGGTAGTGTTATGCCTCCAGCTTTATTTTTTTTGCTCAGTATTGCTTTGGCTATGCATGGTCTTTTATTATTCCATATAAATGTCTGGATAGTTCTTTCCATTTCTGAGAAAAATGTCTTTGGAATTTTGATGGGGATTGCATTAAATTTGTATATCACTTTGGGTAGTATGGACATTTTCACTATGTTGATTCTTCCAATCCAAGAGCATGGGATATCTTTCCATCTTCTTGTATCCTCTCTAATTTCTCTCAGCAGTGGTTTGTAGTTCTCACTATAGAGATTTTTCACCTCCTCGGTTAACTCAATTGCTAAGTATTTTATTTTTTTGGTGGCTATTATAAATGGGCAGGCTTTCTTGATTTCTGATTCTGCATGTTCACTATTGGAGAAAAGAAATGCTACTGATTTTTGTGTATTGATTTTGTATCCTGCTACTGTGCTGAAATCATTTATCAATTCCCACAAGTTTTTTGTAGAGGTTTTAGGCTGTTCGATATATAGGATCATGTCATCTGCAAACAGGGACAGTTTGACTTCATCTTTTCCAAACTGGATGCCCTTTATTTCCTTCTCTTCTCTGATTGCTCTGGCTAGTACTTCCAACACTATGTTGAATAGGAGTGGTGAGAGTGGGCATCCTTGTCTAGTTCCTGTTCTTAAAGGAAAAGCTTTCAGCTTTTCCCCATTCAGGATGATATTGGCAGTGGGTTTGTCATATATGGCTTTAATTATGTTGAGATACTTTCCCTCTATACCTAACTTATAGAGGGTCTTTGTCATGAATGAGTGCTGAACTTTATCAGATGCTTTTTCAGCATCTATAGAGATGATCATATGGTCCTTGTGTTTGACTTTATTAATATGGTGTATCACATTTATTGATTTGCGTATGTTGAACCAACCTTGCATCCCTGGGATGAATCCCACTTGATCGTGGTGAATAATTTTACGTATGTGTTGCTGTATTCTGTTTGCTAGTATTTTAGTGAGGATTTTTGCTTCTATATTCATCAAGGATATTGGCCTGTAGTTTTCTTTTTTGGTTATATCGTTACCTGGTTTTGGTATCAGGATGATGTTTGCTTCATAGAATGAGTTTGGGAGATTTGCGTCTGTTTCAATCTTTTGGAACAGTTTGTAAAGAATCGGTGTCAATTCCTCTTTGAATGTTTGGTAAAATTCTGCTGTGAATCCATCTGGTGCTGGGCTTTTCTTTGTTGGGAGCCTTCTGATACCAGCTTCAATCTCCTTTATTGTTATTGGTCTGTTCAAATTTTCTGCGTCTTCATGGTTGAGTTTTGGGAGCTTGTGTGTGTCCAGAAATTTATCCATTTCCTTCAGATTTTCAAACTTCCTGTGTTCCGAGCTGTCTGGTTGAGCACACATGATTTAAAAGTCTTGGAGTTTGCCAGCTGGGGCTATGAAGACCAGTCATGAATATGAGAGGACTGTGGCATATTTCTGGTATTGTCACACTGCAGATTCTTCATGGGACTTGAAATGCAGACTCTCTTTTGCCCTTTTATGAACTTATTTTGGAAGTTTCAAGTCTGTTGGTTGACTCCAAATCCATGCCTACTTAGGAAAGAAATAAAACCAAGGAGAAACTTGGAGAATTTTAAATTTCCTTTGTTTTTTCATTTTTTGTTCTATGTATGCCTAGATTTAGCTTTAATAATCTGCCAGCCTTACAGGATTTTCCTGTTTGCTTTTATTTCAAATATGGATTTCATTCCTCGTTTTCTCATTATTTCCTGTAGGTAGGTTACAGTGCTCCATTCTTCTCTCCGGAATGGGAATTCCTTGCCTCCTTTTGATCCCTTCATGCCTTTAGTGTTCATTTCAGGCCATGAGTTTGCTTTTACTTCAGAGAGAAAAAATCAACTTCCTCTGGGCTAAAGAATGGCCCAGTGTTTTTATTAGCCCCAATTTTATGTTTTACTTTTTTAATAAAGAAGCATTTTTGCTTCTGAAACAATGACTTGTTGAATTTCGGTGTCCAATTCAGCATCGTGCACAGGTCAGTCTCCTTTTCCTCAGTTGTCACTGAGAAGTACGTTCTCTCATTGGTCAGCCTTGTCTCTCTCTTGGATCCTCAGGCATCCAGATGTACCTCTGCAACAGAGACCACTATGGCTACCTGCCCATCCCCCTGAAGCCCCATCAGACGCTGCAGGAAGACATGGAGAACCTCATCCACGTGCAGATAGAAGCAATGAGTGAGTGCCCCAGGAGCCAGGTGATGGCTCTTGTTCCATTGCCACAGTGAACATACCAGCCACTTCTCTCCTCTTCCAGGACTGGAATCTCATGGCCATCAGTCTGCCATGGCTGAATATACAGCTATTCATTTGTCAGTTCATTCTTTTTTTTTTTTTTTTTTAAGTTTATTTATTTATTCATTTTTTATTTTAATTTTATTTTGTTGATATACATTGTAGCTGATTATTGCTCCCCATCACCAAAACCTCCCTCCCTTCTCCCTCCCCCCTCCCCCCCAACAATGTCCTTTCTGTTTGCTTGTCGTATCAACTTCAAATAATTGTGGTTGTTATATCTTCTCCCCCCCCCGTTTTTTTTTTTTTTTTTTTTTTGTGTGTGTGTGTGTGTGAATTTATATATTAATTTTTAGCTCCCACCAATAAGTGAGAACATGTGGTATTTCTCTTTCTGTGCCTGACTTGTTTCACTGAATATAATTCTCTCAATGTCCATCCATGTTGTTGCAAATGGCAGTATTTCATTCGTTTTTATAGCTGAGTAGTATTCCATTGTGTAGATGTACCACATTTTCCGTATCCACTCATCTGATGATGGGCATTTGGGCTGGTTCCAACTCTTGGCTATTGTAAAGAGTGCTGAGATAAACATTGGGGAACAGGTATACCTTCGACTTGATGATTTCCATTCCTCTGGGTATATTCCCAACAGTGGGATAGCTGGGTCGTATGGTAGATCTATCTGCAATTGTTTGAGGAACCTCCATACCATTTTCCATAGAGGCTGCACCATTTTGCAGTCCCACCAACAATGTATGAGAGTTCCTTTTTCTCCGCAGCCTCGCCAGCATTTATCGTTGAGAGTCTTTTGGATTTTAGCCATCCTAACTGGGGTGAGATGGTATCTCAGTGTGGTTTTGATTTGCATTTCCCGGATGCTGAGTGATGTTGAGCATTTTTTCATATGTCTGTTGGCCATTTGTATATCTTCCTTAGAGAAATGCCTACTTAGCTCTTTTGCCCATTTTTTAATTGGGTTGCTTGTTTTCTTCTTGTAAAGTTGTTTGAGTTCCTTATATATTCTGGATATTAATCCTTTGTCAGATGTATATTTCGCAAATATTTTCTCCCACTCTGTTGGTTGTCTTTTAACTCTGTTAGTTGTTTCTTTTGCTGTGCAGAAGCTTTTTAGTTTGACAGAATCCCATTTGTTTATTTTTCCTTTGGTTGCCCGTGCTTTTGGGGTCATATTCATGAAGTCTGTGTCCAGTCCTATTTCCTGAAGTGTTTCTCCTGTGTTTTCTTTAAGAAGTTTTATTGTTTCAGGGTGTATATTTAAATCCTTAATCCATTTTGAGTTGATTTTAGTATATGGTGAGAGGTATGGGTCTAGTTTCATTCTCCTGCATATGGATATCCAGTTATCCCAGCACCATTTGCTGAAGAGGCAGTCCCTTCCCCAGTGAATAGGCTTGGTGCCTTTGTCAAAGATCAGATGGCAGTAAGTGTGTGGGTTGATTTCTGGATTCTCTGTTCTATTCCATTGATCAGTGTGTCTGTTTTTATGCCAGTACCATACTGTTTTGATTATTATAGCTTTGTAGCATAGTTTAAAGTCAGGTAGTGTTATGCCTCCAGCTTTATTTTTTTTGCTCAGTATTGCTTTGGCCTTGCATGGTCTTTTATTATTCCATATAAATGTCTGGATAGTTCTTTCCATTTCTGAGAAAAATGTCTTTGGAATTTTGATGGGGATTGCATTAAATTTGTATATCACTTTGGGTAGTATGGACATTTTCACTATGTTGATTCTTCCAATCCAAGAGCATGGGATATCTTTCCATCTTCTTGTATCCTCTCTAATTTCTCTCAGCAGTGGTTTGTCGTTCTCACTACAGAGATTTTTCACCTCCTCGGTTAACTCAATTCCTAAGTATTTTATTTTTTTGGTGGCTATTATAAATGGGCAGGCTTTCTTGATTTCTCATTCTGCATGTTCACTATTGGAGAAAAGAAATGCTACTGATTTTTGTGTGTTGATTTTGTATCCTGCTACTGTGCTGAAATCATTTATCAATTCCCACAAGTTTTTTGTAGAGGTTTTAGGCTGTTCGATATATAGGATCATGTCATCTGCAAACAGGGACAGTTTGACTTCATCTTTTCCAAACTGGATGCCCTTTATTTCCTTCTCTTCTCTGATTGCTCTGGCTAGTACTTCCAACACTATGTTGAATAGGAGTGGTGAGAGTGGGCATCCTTGTCTAGTTCCTGTTCTTAAAGGAAAAGCTTTCAGCTTTTCCCCATTCAGGATGATATTGGCAGTGGGTTTGTCATATATGGCTTTAATTATGTTGAGATACTTTCCCTCTATACCTAACTTATAGAGGGTCTTTGTCATGAATGAGTGCTGAACTTTATCAGATGCTTTTTCAGCATCTATAGAGATGATCATATGGTCCTTGTGTTTGACTTTATTAATATGGTGTATCACATTTATTGATTTGCGTATGTTGAACCAACCTTGCATCCCTGGGATGAATCCCACTTGATCGTGGTGAATAATTTTACGTATGTGTTGCTGTATTCTGTTTGCTAGTATTTTAGTGAGGATTTTTGCTTCTATATTCATCAAGGATATTGGCCTGTAGTTTTCTTTTTTGGTTATATCGTTACCTGGTTTTGGTATCAGGATGATGTTTGCTTCATAGAATGAGTTTGGGAGATTTGCGTCTGTTTCAATCTTTTGGAACAGTTTGTAAAGAATCGGTGTCAATTCCTCTTTGAATGTTTGGTAAAATTCTGCTGTGAATCCATCTGGTGCTGGGCTTTTCTTTGTTGGGAGCCTTCTGATACCAGCTTCAATCTCCTTTATTGTTATTGGTCTGTTCAAATTTTCTGCGTCTTCATGGTTGAGTTTTGGGAGCTTGTGTGTGTCCAGAAATTTATCCATTTCCTTCAGATTTTCAAACTTCCTGTGTTCCGAGCTGTCTGGTTGAGCACACATGATTTAAAAGTCTTGGAGTTTGCCAGCTGGGGCTATGAAGACCAGTCATGAATATGAGAGGACTGTGGCATATTTCTGGTATTGTCACACTGCAGATTCTTCATGGGACTTGAAATGCAGACTCTCTTTTGCCCTTTTATGAACTTATTTTGGAAGTTTCAAGTCTGTTGGTTGACTCCAAATCCATGCCTACTTAGGAAAGAAATAAAACCAAGGAGAAACTTGGAGAATTTTAAATTTCCTTTGTTTTTTCATTTTTTGTTCTATGTATGCCTAGATTTAGCTTTAATAATCTGCCAGCCTTACAGGATTTTCCTGTTTGCTTTTATTTCAAATATGGATTTCATTCCTCGTTTTCTCATTATTTCCTGTAGGTAGGTTACAGTGCTCCATTCTTCTCTCCGGAATGGGAATTCCTTGCCTCCTTTTGATCCCTTCATGCCTTTAGTGTTCATTTCAGGCCATGAGTTTGCTTTTACTTCAGAGAGAAAAAATCAACTTCCTCTGGGCTAAAGAATGGCCCAGTGTTTTTATTAGCCCCAATTTTATGTTTTACTTTTTTAATAAAGAAGCATTTTTGCTTCTGAAACAATGACTTGTTGAATTTCGGTGTCCAATTCAGCATCGTGCACAGGTCAGTCTCCTTTTCCTCAGTTGTCACTGAGAAGTACGTTCTCTCATTGGTCAGCCTTGTCTCTCTCTTGGATCCTCAGGCATCCAGATGTACCTCTGCAACAGAGACCACTATGGCTACCTGCCCATCCCCCTGAAGCCCCATCAGACGCTGCAGGAAGACATGGAGAACCTCATCCACGTGCAGATAGAAGCAATGAGTGAGTGCCCCAGGAGCCAGGTGATGGCTCTTGTTCCATTGCCACAGTGAACATACCAGCCACTTCTCTCCTCTTCCAGGACTGGAATCTCATGGCCATCAGTCCGCCATGGCTGAATATACAGCTATTCATTTGTCAGTTCATTCTTTTTTTTTAAGTTTATTTATTTATTCATTTTTTATTTTAATTTTATTTTGTCGATATACATTGTAGCTGATTATTGCTCCCCATCACCAAAACCTCCCTCCCTTCTCCCTCCCCCCTCCCCCCCAACAATGTCCTTTCTGTTTGCTTGTCGTATCAACTTCAAATAATTGTGGTTGTTATATCTTCTACCCCCCCCCCCCTGGTTTGTGTGTGTGTGTGTGTGTGTGTGTGTGTGTGTGTGTGTGTGAATTTATATATTAATTTTTAGCTCCCACCAATAAGTGAGAACATGTGGTATTTCTCTTTCTGTGCCTGACTTGTTTCACTTAATATAATTCTCTCAAGGTCCATCCATGTTGTTGCAAATGGCAGTATTTCATTCGTTTTTATAGCTGAGTAGTATTCCATTGTGTAGATGTACCACATTTTCCGTATCCACTCATCTGATGATGGGCATTTGGGCTGGTTCCAACTCTTGGCTATTGTAAAGAGTGCTGAGATAAACATTGGGGAACAGGTATACCTTCGACTTGATGATTTCCATTCCTCTGGGTATATTCCCAACAGTGGGATAGCTGGGTCGTATGGTAGATCTATCTGCAATTGTTTGAGGAACCTCCATACCATTTTCCATAGAGGCTGCACCATTTTGCAGTCCCACCAACAATGTATGAGAGTTCCTTTTTCTCCGCAGCCTCGCCAGCATTTATCGTTGAGAGTCTTTTGGATTTTAGCCATCCTAACTGGGGTGAGATGGTATCTCAGTGTGGTTTTGATTTGCATTTCCCGGATGCTGAGTGATGTTGAGCATTTTTTCATATGTCTGTTGGCCATTTGTATATCTTCCTTAGAGAAATGCCTACTTAGCTCTTTTGCCCATTTTTTAATTGGGTTGCTTGTTTTCTTCTTGTAAAGTTGTTTGAGTTCCTTATATATTCTGGATATTAATCCTTTGTCAGATGTATATTTCGCAAATATTTTCTCCCACTCTGTTGGTTGTCTTTTAACTCTGTTAGTTGTTTCTTTTGCTGTGCAGAAGCTTTTTAGTTTGACAGAATCCCATTTGTTTATTTTTCCTTTGGTTGCCCGTGCTTTTGGGGTCATATTCATGAAGTCTGTGTCCAGTCCTATTTCCTGAAGTGTTTCTCCTATGTTTTCTTTAAGAAGTTTTATTGTTTCAGGGTGTATATTTAAATCCTTAATCCATTTTGAGTTGATTTTAGTATATGGTGAGAGGTATGGGTCTAGTTTCATTCTCCTGCATATGGATATCCAGTTATCCCAGCACCATTTGCTGAAGAGGCAGTCCCTTCCCCAGTGAATAGGCTTGGTGCCTTTGTCAAAGATCAGATGGCAGTAAGTGTGTGGGTTGATTTCTGGATTCTCTGTTCTATTCCATTGATCAGTGTGTCTGTTTTTATGCCAGTACCATACTGTTTTGATTATTATAGCTTTGTAGTATAGTTTAAAGTCAGGTAGTGTTATGCCTCCAGCTTTATTTTTTTTGCTCAGTATTGCTTTGGCTATGCATGGTCTTTTATTATTCCATATAAATGTCTGGATAGTTCTTTCCATTTCTGAGAAAAATGTCTTTGGAATTTTGATGGGGATTGCATTAAATTTGTATATCACTTTGGGTAGTATGGACATTTTCACTATGTTGATTCTTCCAATCCAAGAGCATGGGATATCTTTCCATCTTCTTGTATCCTCTCTAATTTCTCTCAGCAGTGGTTTGTAGTTCTCACTATAGAGATTTTTCACCTCCTCGGTTAACTCAATTGCTAAGTATTTTATTTTTTTGGTGGCTATTATAAATGGGCAGGCTTTCTTGATTTCTGATTCTGCATGTTCACTATTGGAGAAAAGAAATGCTACTGATTTTTGTGTGTTGATTTTGTATCCTGCTACTGTGCTGAAATCATTTATCAATTCCCACAAGTTTTTTGTAGAGGTTTTAGGCTGTTCGATATATAGGATCATGTCATCTGCAAACAGGGACAGTTTGACTTCATCTTTTCCAAACTGGATGCCCTTTATTTCCTTCTCTTCTCTGATTGCTCTGGCTAGTACTTCCAACACTATGTTGAATAGGAGTGGTGAGAGTGGGCATCCTTGTCTAGTTCCTGTTCTTAAAGGAAAAGCTTTCAGCTTTTCCCCATTCAGGATGATATTGGCAGTGGGTTTGTCATATATGGCTTTAATTATGTTGAGATACTTTCCCTCTATACCTAACTTATAGAGGGTCTTTGTCATGAATGAGTGCTGAACTTTATCAGATGCTTTTTCAGCATCTATAGAGATGATCATATGGTCCTTGTGTTTGACTTTATTAATATGGTGTATCACATTTATTGATTTGCGTATGTTGAACCAACCTTGCATCCCTGGGATGAATCCCACTTGATCGTGGTGAATAATTTTACGTATGTGTTGCTGTATTCTGTTTGCTAGTATTTTAGTGAGGATTTTTGCTTCTATATTCATCAAGGATATTGGCCTGTAGTTTTCTTTTTTGGTTATATCGTTACCTGGTTTTGGTATCAGGATGATGTTTGCTTCATAGAATGAGTTTGGGAGATTTGCGTCTGTTTCAATCTTTTGGAACAGTTTGTAAAGAATCGGTGTCAATTCCTCTTTGAATGTTTGGTAAAATTCTGCTGTGAATCCATCTGGTGCTGGGCTTTTCTTTGTTGGGAGCCTTCTGATACCAGCTTCAATCTCCTTTATTGTTATTGGTCTGTTCAAATTTTCTGCGTCTTCATGGTTGAGTTTTGGGAGCTTGTGTGTGTCCAGAAATTTATCCATTTCCTTCAGATTTTCAAACTTCCTGTGTTCCGAGCTGTCTGGTTGAGCACACATGATTTAAAAGTCTTGGAGTTTGCCAGCTGGGGCTATGAAGACCAGTCATGAATATGAGAGGACTGTGGCATATTTCTGGTATTGTCACACTGCAGATTCTTCATGGGACTTGAAATGCAGACTCTCTTTTGCCCTTTTATGAACTTATTTTGGAAGTTTCAAGTCTGTTGGTTGACTCCAAATCCATGCCTACTTAGGAAAGAAATAAAACCAAGGAGAAACTTGGAGAATTTTAAATTTCCTTTGTTTTTTCATTTTTTGTTCTATGTATGCCTAGATTTAGCTTTAATAATCTGCCAGCCTTACAGGATTTTCCTGTTTGCTTTTATTTCAAATATGGATTTCATTCCTCGTTTTCTCATTATTTCCTGTAGGTAGGTTACAGTGCTCCATTCTTCTCTCCGGAATGGGAATTCCTTGCCTCCTTTTGATCCCTTCATGCCTTTAGTGTTCATTTCAGGCCATGAGTTTGCTTTTACTTCAGAGAGAAAAAATCAACTTCCTCTGGGCTAAAGAATGGCCCAGTGTTTTTATTAGCCCCAATTTTATGTTTTACTTTTTTAATAAAGAAGCATTTTTGCTTCTGAAACAATGACTTGTTGAATTTCGGTGTCCAATTCAGCATCGTGCACAGGTCAGTCTCCTTTTCCTCAGTTGTCACTGAGAAGTACGTTCTCTCATTGGTCAGCCTTGTCTCTCTCTTGGATCCTCAGGCATCCAGATGTACCTCTGCAACAGAGACCACTATGGCTACCTGCCCATCCCCCTGAAGCCCCATCAGACGCTGCAGGAAGACATGGAGAACCTCATCCACGTGCAGATAGAAGCAATGAGTGAGTGCCCCAGGAGCCAGGTGATGGCTCTTGTTCCATTGCCACAGTGAACATACCAGCCACTTCTCTCCTCTTCCAGGACTGGAATCTCATGGCCATCAGTCTGCCATGGCTGAATATACAGCTATTCATTTGTCAGTTCATTCTTTTTTTTTTTTTTTTTAAGTTTATTTATTTATTCATTTTTTATTTTAATTTTATTTTGTTGATATACATTGTAGCTGATTATTGCTCCCCATCACCAAAACCTCCCTCCCCCCTCCCCCCCAACAATGTCCTTTCTGTTTGCTTGTCGTATCAACTTCAAATAATTGTGGTTGTTATATCTTCTCCCCCCCCGTTTTTTTTTTTTTTTTTTTTTTGTGTGTGTGTGTGTGTGTGTGAATTTATATATTAATTTTTAGCTCCCACCAATAAGTGAGAACATGTGGTATTTCTCTTTCTGTGCCTGACTTGTTTCACTGAATATAATTCTCTCAATGTCCATCCATGTTGTTGCAAATGGCAGTATTTCATTCGTTTTTATAGCTGAGTAGTATTCCATTGTGTAGATGTACCACATTTTCCGTATCCACTCATCTGATGATGGGCATTTGGGCTGGTTCCAACTCTTGGCTATTGTAAAGAGTGCTGAGATAAACATTGGGGAACAGGTATACCTTCGACTTGATGATTTCCATTCCTCTGGGTATATTCCCAACAGTGGGATAGCTGGGTCGTATGGTAGATCTATCTGCAATTGTTTGAGGAACCTCCATACCATTTTCCATAGAGGCTGCACCATTTTGCAGTCCCACCAACAATGTATGAGAGTTCCTTTTTCTCCGCAGCCTCGCCAGCATTTATCGTTGAGAGTCTTTTGGATTTTAGCCATCCTAACTGGGGTGAGATGGTATCTCAGTGTGGTTTTGATTTGCATTTCCCGGATGCTGAGTGATGTTGAGCATTTTTTCATATATCTGTTGGCCATTTGTATATCTTCCTTAGAGAAATGCCTACTTAGCTCTTTTGCCCATTTTTTAATTGGGTTGCTTGTTTTCTTCTTGTAAAGTTGTTTGAGTTCCTTATATATTCTGGATATTAATCCTTTGTCAGATGTATATTTCGCAAATATTTTCTCCCACTCTGTTGGTTGTCTTTTAACTCTGTTAGTTGTTTCTTTTGCTGTGCAGAAGCTTTTTAGTTTGACAGAATCCCATTTGTTTATTTTTCCTTTGGTTGCCCGTGCTTTTGGGGTCATATTCATGAAGTCTGTGTCCAGTCCTATTTCCTGAAGTGTTTCTCCTGTGTTTTCTTTAAGAAGTTTTATTGTTTCAGGGTGTATATTTAAATCCTTAATCCATTTTGAGTTGATTTTCGTATATGGTGAGAGGTATGGGTCTAGTTTCATTCTCCTGCATATGGATATCCAGTTATCCCAGCACCATTTGCTGAAGAGGCAGTCCCTTCCCCAGTGAATAGGCTTGGTGCCTTTGTCAAAGATCAGATGGCAGTAAGTGTGTGGGTTGATTTCTGGATTCTCTGTTCTATTCCATTGATCAGTGTGTCTGTTTTTATGCCAGTACCATACTGTTTTGATTATTATAGCTTTGTAGTATAGTTTAAAGTCAGGTAGTGTTATGCCTCCAGCTTTATTTTTTTTGCTCAGTATTGCTTTGGCTATGCATGGTCTTTTATTATTCCATATAAATGTCTGGATAGTTCTTTCCATTTCTGAGAAAAATGTCTTTGGAATTTTGATGGGGATTGCATTAAATTTGTATATCACTTTGGGTAGTATGGACATTTTCACTATGTTGATTCTTCCAATCCAAGAGCATGGGATATCTTTCCATCTTCTTGTATCCTCTCTAATTTCTCTCAGCAGTGGTTTGTAGTTCTCACTATAGAGATTTTTCACCTCCTTGGTTAACTCAATTGCTAAGTATTTTATTTTTTTGGTGGCTATTATAAATGGGCAGGCTTTCTTGATTTCTGATTCTGCATGTTCACTATTGGAGAAAAGAAATGCTACTGATTTTTGTGTATTGATTTTGTATCCTGCTACTGTGCTGAAATCATTTATCAATTCCCACAAGTTTTTTGTAGAGGTTTTAGGCTGTTCGATATATAGGATCATGTCATCTGCAAACAGGGACAGTTTGACTTCATCTTTTCCAAACTGGATGCCCTTTATTTCCTTCTCTTCTCTGATTGCTCTGGCTAGTACTTCCAACACTATGTTGAATAGGAGTGGTGAGAGTGGGCATCCTTGTCTAGTTCCTGTTCTTAAAGGAAAAGCTTTCAGCTTTTCCCCATTCAGGATGATATTGGCAGTGGGTTTGTCATATATGGCTTTAATTATGTTGAGATACTTTCCCTCTATACCTAACTTATAGAGGGTCTTTGTCATGAATGAGTGCTGAACTTTATCAGATGCTTTTTCAGCATCTATAGAGATGATCATATGGTCCTTGTGTTTGACTTTATTAATATGGTGTATCACATTTATTGATTTGCGTATGTTGAACCAACCTTGCATCCCTGGGATGAATCCCACTTGATCGTGGTGAATAATTTTACGTATGTGTTGCTGTATTCTGTTTGCTAGTATTTTAGTGAGGATTTTTGCTTCTATATTCATCAAGGATATTGGCCTGTAGTTTTCTTTTTTGGTTATATCGTTACCTGGTTTTGGTATCAGGATGATGTTTGCTTCATAGAATGAGTTTGGGAGATTTGCGTCTGTTTCAATCTTTTGGAACAGTTTGTAAAGAATCGGTGTCAATTCCTCTTTGAATGTTTGGTAAAATTCTGCTGTGAATCCATCTGGTGCTGGGCTTTTCTTTGTTGGGAGCCTTCTGATACCAGCTTCAATCTCCTTTATTGTTATTGGTCTGTTCAAATTTTCTGCGTCTTCATGGTTGAGTTTTGGGAGCTTGTGTGTGTCCAGAAATTTATCCATTTCCTTCAGATTTTCAAACTTCCTGTGTTCCGAGCTGTCTGGTTGAGCACACATGATTTAAAAGTCTTGGAGTTTGCCAGCTGGGGCTATGAAGACCAGTCATGAATATGAGAGGACTGTGGCATATTTCTGGTATTGTCACACTGCAGATTCTTCATGGGACTTGAAATGCAGACTCTCTTTTGCCCTTTTATGAACTTATTTTGGAAGTTTCAAGTCTGTTGGTTGACTCCAAATCCATGCCTACTTAGGAAAGAAATAAAACCAAGGAGAAACTTGGAGAATTTTAAATTTCCTTTGTTTTTTCATTTTTTGTTCTATGTATGCCTAGATTTAGCTTTAATAATCTGCCAGCCTTACAGGATTTTCCTGTTTGCTTTTATTTCAAATATGGATTTCATTCCTCGTTTTCTCATTATTTCCTGTAGGTAGGTTACAGTGCTCCATTCTTCTCTCCGGAATGGGAATTCCTTGCCTCCTTTTGATCCCTTCATGCCTTTAGTGTTCATTTCAGGCCATGAGTTTGCTTTTACTTCAGAGAGAAAAAATCAACTTCCTCTGGGCTAAAGAATGGCCCAGTGTTTTTATTAGCCCCAATTTTATGTTTTACTTTTTTAATAAAGAAGCATTTTTGCTTCTGAAACAATGACTTGTTGAATTTCGGTGTCCAATTCAGCATCGTGCACAGGTCAGTCTCCTTTTCCTCAGTTGTCACTGAGAAGTACGTTCTCTCATTGGTCAGCCTTGTCTCTCTCTTGGATCCTCAGGCATCCAGATGTACCTCTGCAACAGAGACCACTATGGCTACCTGCCCATCCCCCTGAAGCCCCATCAGACGCTGCAGGAAGACATGGAGAACCTCATCCACGTGCAGATAGAAGCAATGAGTGAGTGCCCCAGGAGCCAGGTGATGGCTCTTGTTCCATTGCCACAGTGAACATACCAGCCACTTCTCTCCTCTTCCAGGACTGGAATCTCATGGCCATCAGTCCGCCATGGCTGAATATACAGCTATTCATTTGTCAGTTCATTCTTTTTTTTTAAGTTTATTTATTTATTCATTTTTTATTTTAATTTTATTTTGTCGATATACATTGTAGCTGATTATTGCTCCCCATCACCAAAACCTCCCTCCCTTCTCCCTCCCCCCTCCCCCCCAACAATGTCCTTTCTGTTTGCTTGTCGTATCAACTTCAAATAATTGTGGTTGTTATATCTTCTACCCCCCCCCCTGGTTTGTGTGTGTGTGTGTGTGTGTGTGTGTGTGTGTGTGTGTGTGTGTGTGTGTGAATTTATATATTAATTTTTAGCTCCCACCAATAAGTGAGAACATGTGGTATTTCTCTTTCTGTGCCTGACTTGTTTCACTTAATATAATTCTCTCAAGGTCCATCCATGTTGTTGCAAATGGCAGTATTTCATTCGTTTTTATAGCTGAGTAGTATTCCATTGTGTAGATGTACCACATTTTCCGTATCCACTCATCTGATGATGGGCATTTGGGCTGGTTCCAACTCTTGGCTATTGTAAAGAGTGCTGAGATAAACATTGGGGAACAGGTATACCTTCGACTTGATGATTTCCATTCCTCTGGGTATATTCCCAACAGTGGGATAGCTGGGTCGTATGGTAGATCTATCTGCAATTGTTTGAGGAACCTCCATACCATTTTCCATAGAGGCTGCACCATTTTGCAGTCCCACCAACAATGTATGAGAGTTCCTTTTTCTCCGCAGCCTCGCCAGCATTTATCGTTGAGAGTCTTTTGGATTTTAGCCATCCTAACTGGGGTGAGATGGTATCTCAGTGTGGTTTTGATTTGCATTTCCCGGATGCTGAGTGATGTTGAGCATCTTTTCATATGTCTGTTGGCCATTTGTATATCTTCCTTAGAGAAATGCCTACTTAGCTCTTTTGCCCATTTTTTAATTGGGTTGCTTGTTTTCTTCTTGTAAAGTTGTTTGAGTTCCTTATATATTCTGGATATTAATCCTTTGTCAGATGTATATTTCGCAAATATTTTCTCCCACTCTGTTGGTTGTCTTTTAACTCTGTTAGTTGTTTCTTTTGCTGTGCAGAAGCTTTTTAGTTTGACAGAATCCCATTTGTTTATTTTTCCTTTGGTTGCCCGTGCTTTTGGGGTCATATTCATGAAGTCTGTGTCCAGTCCTATTTCCTGAAGTGTTTCTCCTGTGTTTTCTTTAAGAAGTTTTATTGTTTCAGGGTGTATATTTAAATCCTTAATCCATTTTGAGTTGATTTTAGTATATGGTGAGAGGTATGGGTCTAGTTTCATTCTCCTGCATATGGATATCCAGTTATCCCAGCACCATTTGCTGAAGAGGCAGTCCCTTCCCCAGTGAATAGGCTTGGTGCCTTTGTCAAAGATCAGATGGCAGTAAGTGTGTGGGTTGATTTCTGGATTCTCTGTTCTATTCCATTGATCAGTGTGTCTGTTTTTATGCCAGTACCATACTGTTTTGATTATTATAGCTTTGTAGTATAGTTTAAAGTCAGGTAGTGTTATGCCTCCAGCTTTATTTTTTTTGCTCAGTATTGCTTTGGCTATGCATGGTCTTTTATTATTCCATATAAATGTCTGGATAGTTCTTTCCATTTCTGAGAAAAATGTCTTTGGAATTTTGATGGGGATTGCATTAAATTTGTATATCACTTTGGGTAGTATGGACATTTTCACTATGTTGATTCTTCCAATCCAAGAGCATGGGATATCTTTCCATCTTCTTGTATCCTCTCTAATTTCTCTCAGCAGTGGTTTGTAGTTCTCACTATAGAGATTTTTCACCTCCTCGGTTAACTCAATTGCTAAGTATTTTATTTTTTTGGTGGCTATTATAAATGGGCAGGCTTTCTTGATTTCTGATTCTGCATGTTCACTATTGGAGAAAAGAAATGCTACTGATTTTTGTGTATTGATTTTGTATCCTGCTACTGTGCTGAAATCATTTATCAATTCCCACAAGTTTTTTGTAGAGGTTTTAGGCTGTTCGATATATAGGATCATGTCATCTGCAAACAGGGACAGTTTGACTTCATCTTTTCCAAACTGGATGCCCTTTATTTCCTTCTCTTCTCTGATTGCTCTGGCTAGTACTTCCAACACTATGTTGAATAGGAGTGGTGAGAGTGGGCATCCTTGTCTAGTTCCTGTTCTTAAAGGAAAAGCTTTCAGCTTTTCCCCATTCAGGATGATATTGGCAGTGGGTTTGTCATATATGGCTTTAATTATGTTGAGATACTTTCCCTCTATACCTAACTTATAGAGGGTCTTTGTCATGAATGAGTGCTGAACTTTATCAGATGCTTTTTCAGCATCTATAGAGATGATCATATGGTCCTTGTGTTTGACTTTATTAATATGGTGTATCACATTTATTGATTTGCGTATGTTGAACCAACCTTGCATCCCTGGGATGAATCCCACTTGATCGTGGTGAATAATTTTACGTATGTGTTGCTGTATTCTGTTTGCTAGTATTTTAGTGAGGATTTTTGCTTCTATATTCATCAAGGATATTGGCCTGTAGTTTTCTTTTTTGGTTATATCGTTACCTGGTTTTGGTATCAGGATGATGTTTGCTTCATAGAATGAGTTTGGGAGATTTGCGTCTGTTTCAATCTTTTGGAACAGTTTGTAAAGAGTCGGTGTCAATTCCTCTTTGAATGTTTGGTAAAATTCTGCTGTGAATCCATCTGGTGCTGGGCTTTTCTTTGTTGGGAGCCTTCTGATACCAGCTTCAATCTCCTTTATTGTTATTGGTCTGTTCAAATTTTCTGCGTCTTCATGGTTGAGTTTTGGGAGCTTGTGTGTGTCCAGAAATTTATCCATTTCCTTCAGATTTTCAAACTTCCTGTGTTCCGAGCTGTCTGGTTGAGCACACATGATTTAAAAGTCTTGGAGTTTGCCAGCTGGGGCTATGAAGACCAGTCATGAATATGAGAGGACTGTGGCATATTTCTGGTATTGTCACACTGCAGATTCTTCATGGGACTTGAAATGCAGACTCTCTTTTGCCCTTTTATGAACTTATTTTGGAAGTTTCAAGTCTGTTGGTTGACTCCAAATCCATGCCTACTTAGGAAAGAAATAAAACCAAGGAGAAACTTGGAGAATTTTAAATTTCCTTTGTTTTTTCATTTTTTGTTCTATGTATGCCTAGATTTAGCTTTAATAATCTGCCAGCCTTACAGGATTTTCCTGTTTGCTTTTATTTCAAATATGGATTTCATTCCTCGTTTTCTCATTATTTCCTGTAGGTAGGTTACAGTGCTCCATTCTTCTCTCCGGAATGGGAATTCCTTGCCTCCTTTTGATCCCTTCATGCCTTTAGTGTTCATTTCAGGCCATGAGTTTGCTTTTACTTCAGAGAGAAAAAATCAGCTTCCTCTGGGCTAAAGAATGGCCCAGTGTTTTTATTAGCCCCAATTTTATGTTTTACTTTTTTAATAAAGAAGCATTTTTGCTTCTGAAACAATGACTTGTTGAATTTCGGTGTCCAATTCAGCATCGTGCACAGGTCAGTCTCCTTTTCCTCAGTTGTCACTGAGAAGTACGTTCTCTCATTGGTCAGCCTTGTCTCTCTCTTGGATCCTCAGGCATCCAGATGTACCTCTGCAACAGAGACCACTATGGCTACCTGCCCATCCCCCTGAAGCCCCATCAGACGCTGCAGGAAGACATGGAGAACCTCATCCACGTGCAGATAGAAGCAATGAGTGAGTGCCCCAGGAGCCAGGTGATGGCTCTTGTTCCATTGCCACAGTGAACATACCAGCCACTTCTCTCCTCTTCCAGGACTGGAATCTCATGGCCATCAGTCCGCCATGGCTGAATATACAGCTATTCATTTGTCAGTTCATTCTTTTTTTTTAAGTTTATTTATTTATTCATTTTTTATTTTAATTTTATTTTGTCGATATACATTGTAGCTGATTATTGCTCCCCATCACCAAAACCTCCCTCCCTTCTCCCTCCCCCCTCCCCCCCAACAATGTCCTTTCTGTTTGCTTGTCGTATCAACTTCAAATAATTGTGGTTGTTATATCTTCTCCCCCCCCCGTTTTTTTTTTTTTTTTTTTTGTGTGTGTGTGTGAATTTATATATTAATTTTTAGCTCCCACCAATAAGTGAGAACATGTGGTATTTCTCTTTCTGTGCCTGACTTGTTTCACTGAATATAATTCTCTCAATGTCCATCCATGTTGTTGCAAATGGCAGTATTTCATTCGTTTTTATAGCTGAGTAGTATTCCATTGTGTAGATGTACCACATTTTCCGTATCCACTCATCTGATGATGGGCATTTGGGCTGGTTCCAACTCTTGGCTATTGTAAAGAGTGCTGAGATAAACATTGGGGAACAGGTATACCTTCGACTTGATGATTTCCATTCCTCTGGGTATATTCCCAACAGTGGGATAGCTGGGTCGTATGGTAGATCTATCTGCAATTGTTTGAGGAACCTCCATACCATTTTCCATAGAGGCTGCACCATTTTGCAGTCCCACCAACAATGTATGAGAGTTCCTTTTTCTCCGCAGCCTCGCCAGCATTTATCGTTGAGAGTCTTTTGGATTTTAGCCATCCTAACTGGGGTGAGATGGTATCTCAGTGTGGTTTTGATTTGCATTTCCCGGATGCTGAGTGATGTTGAGCATTTTTTCATATGTCTGTTGGCCATTTGTATATCTTCCTTAGAGAAATGCCTACTTAGCTCTTTTGCCCATTTTTTAATTGGGTTGCTTGTTTTCTTCTTGTAAAGTTGTTTGAGTTCCTTATATATTCTGGATATTAATCCTTTGTCAGATGTATATTTCGCAAATATTTTCTCCCACTCTGTTGGTTGTCTTTTAACTCTGTTAGTTGTTTCTTTTGCTGTGCAGAAGCTTTTTAGTTTGACAGAATCCCATTTGTTTATTTTTCCTTTGGTTGCCCGTGCTTTTGGGGTCATATTCATGAAGTCTGTGTCCAGTCCTATTTCCTGAAGTGTTTCTCCTGTGTTTTCTTTAAGAAGTTTTATTGTTTCAGGGTGTATATTTAAATCCTTAATCCATTTTGAGTTGATTTTAGTATATGGTGAGAGGTATGGGTCTAGTTTCATTCTCCTGCATATGGATATCCAGTTATCCCAGCACCATTTGCTGAAGAGGCAGTCCCTTCCCCAGTGAATAGGCTTGGTGCCTTTGTCAAAGATCAGATGGCAGTAAGTGTGTGGGTTGATTTCTGGATTCTCTGTTCTATTCCATTGATCAGTGTGTCTGTTTTTATGCCAGTACCATACTGTTTTGATTATTATAGCTTTGTAGTATAGTTTAAAGTCAGGTAGTGTTATGCCTCCAGCTTTATTTTTTTTGCTCAGTATTGCTTTGGCTATGCATGGTCTTTTATTATTCCATATAAATGTCTGGATAGTTCTTTCCATTTCTGAGAAAAATGTCTTTGGAATTTTGATGGGGATTGCATTAAATTTGTATATCACTTTGGGTAGTATGGACATTTTCACTATGTTGATTCTTCCAATCCAAGAGCATGGGATATCTTTCCATCTTCTTGTATCCTCTCTAATTTCTCTCAGCAGTGGTTTGTAGTTCTCACTATAGAGATTTTTCACCTCCTTGGTTAACTCAATTGCTAAGTATTTTATTTTTTTGGTGGCTATTATAAATGGGCAGGCTTTCTTGATTTCTGATTCTGCATGTTCACTATTGGAGAAAAGAAATGCTACTGATTTTTGTGTATTGATTTTGTATCCTGCTACTGTGCTGAAATCATTTATCAATTCCCACAAGTTTTTTGTAGAGGTTTTAGGCTGTTCGATATATAGGATCATGTCATCTGCAAACAGGGACAGTTTGACTTCATCTTTTCCAAACTGGATGCCCTTTATTTCCTTCTCTTCTCTGATTGCTCTGGCTAGTACTTCCAACACTATGTTGAATAGGAGTGGTGAGAGTGGGCATCCTTGTCTAGTTCCTGTTCTTAAAGGAAAAGCTTTCAGCTTTTCCCCATTCAGGATGATATTGGCAGTGGGTTTGTCATATATGGCTTTAATTATGTTGAGATACTTTCCCTCTATACCTAACTTATAGAGGGTCTTTGTCATGAATGAGTGCTGAACTTTATCAGATGCTTTTTCAGCATCTATAGAGATGATCATATGGTCCTTGTGTTTGACTTTATTAATATGGTGTATCACATTTATTGATTTGCGTATGTTGAACCAACCTTGCATCCCTGGGATGAATCCCACTTGATCGTGGTGAATAATTTTACGTATGTGTTGCTGTATTCTGTTTGCTAGTATTTTAGTGAGGATTTTTGCTTCTATATTCATCAAGGATATTGGCCTGTAGTTTTCTTTTTTGGTTATATCGTTACCTGGTTTTGGTATCAGGATGATGTTTGCTTCATAGAATGAGTTTGGGAGATTTGCGTCTGTTTCAATCTTTTGGAACAGTTTGTAAAGAATCGGTGTCAATTCCTCTTTGAATGTTTGGTAAAATTCTGCTGTGAATCCATCTGGTGCTGGGCTTTTCTTTGTTGGGAGCCTTCTGATACCAGCTTCAATCTCCTTTATTGTTATTGGTCTGTTCAAATTTTCTGCGTCTTCATGGTTGAGTTTTGGGAGCTTGTGTGTGTCCAGAAATTTATCCATTTCCTTCAGATTTTCAAACTTCCTGTGTTCCGAGCTGTCTGGTTGAGCACACATGATTTAAAAGTCTTGGAGTTTGCCAGCTGGGGCTATGAAGACCAGTCATGAATATGAGAGGACTGTGGCATATTTCTGGTATTGTCACACTGCAGATTCTTCATGGGACTTGAAATGCAGACTCTCTTTTGCCCTTTTATGAACTTATTTTGGAAGTTTCAAGTCTGTTGGTTGACTCCAAATCCATGCCTACTTAGGAAAGAAATAAAACCAAGGAGAAACTTGGAGAATTTTAAATTTCCTTTGTTTTTTCATTTTTTGTTCTATGTATGCCTAGATTTAGCTTTAATAATCTGCCAGCCTTACAGGATTTTCCTGTTTGCTTTTATTTCAAATATGGATTTCATTCCTCGTTTTCTCATTATTTCCTGTAGGTAGGTTACAGTGCTCCATTCTTCTCTCCGGAATGGGAATTCCTTGCCTCCTTTTGATCCCTTCATGCCTTTAGTGTTCATTTCAGGCCATGAGTTTGCTTTTACTTCAGAGAGAAAAAATCAACTTCCTCTGGGCTAAAGAATGGCCCAGTGTTTTTATTAGCCCCAATTTTATGTTTTACTTTTTTAATAAAGAAGCATTTTTGCTTCTGAAACAATGACTTGTTGAATTTCGGTGTCCAATTCAGCATCGTGCACAGGTCAGTCTCCTTTTCCTCAGTTGTCACTGAGAAGTACGTTCTCTCATTGGTCAGCCTTGTCTCTCTCTTGGATCCTCAGGCATCCAGATGTACCTCTGCAACAGAGACCACTATGGCTACCTGCCCATCCCCCTGAAGCCCCATCAGACGCTGCAGGAAGACATGGAGAACCTCATCCACGTGCAGATAGAAGCAATGAGTGAGTGCCCCAGGAGCCAGGTGATGGCTCTTGTTCCATTGCCACAGTGAACATACCAGCCACTTCTCTCCTCTTCCAGGACTGGAATCTCATGGCCATCAGTCCGCCATGGCTGAATATACAGCTATTCATTTGTCAGTTCATTCTTTTTTTTTAAGTTTATTTATTTATTCATTTTTTATTTTAATTTTATTTTGTCGATATACATTGTAGCTGATTATTGCTCCCCATCACCAAAACCTCCCTCCCTTCTCCCTCCCCCCTCCCCCCCAACAATGTCCTTTCTGTTTGCTTGTCGTATCAACTTCAAATAATTGTGGTTGTTATATCTTCTCCCCCCCCCGTTTTTTTTTTTTTTTTTTTTGTGTGTGTGTGTGAATTTATATATTAATTTTTAGCTCCCACCAATAAGTGAGAACATGTGGTATTTCTCTTTCTGTGCCTGACTTGTTTCACTGAATATAATTCTCTCAATGTCCATCCATGTTGTTGCAAATGGCAGTATTTCATTCGTTTTTATAGCTGAGTAGTATTCCATTGTGTAGATGTACCACATTTTCCGTATCCACTCATCTGATGATGGGCATTTGGGCTGGTTCCAACTCTTGGCTATTGTAAAGAGTGCTGAGATAAACATTGGGGAACAGGTATACCTTCGACTTGATGATTTCCATTCCTCTGGGTATATTCCCAACAGTGGGATAGCTGGGTCGTATGGTAGATCTATCTGCAATTGTTTGAGGAACCTCCATACCATTTTCCATAGAGGCTGCACCATTTTGCAGTCCCACCAACAATGTATGAGAGTTCCTTTTTCTCCGCAGCCTCGCCAGCATTTATCGTTGAGAGTCTTTTGGATTTTAGCCATCCTAACTGGGGTGAGATGGTATCTCAGTGTGGTTTTGATTTGCATTTCCCGGATGCTGAGTGATGTTGAGCATTTTTTCATATGTCTGTTGGCCATTTGTATATCTTCCTTAGAGAAATGCCTACTTAGCTCTTTTGCCCATTTTTTAATTGGGTTGCTTGTTTTCTTCTTGTAAAGTTGTTTGAGTTCCTTATATATTCTGGATATTAATCCTTTGTCAGATGTATATTTCGCAAATATTTTCTCCCACTCTGTTGGTTGTCTTTTAACTCTGTTAGTTGTTTCTTTTGCTGTGCAGAAGCTTTTTAGTTTGACAGAATCCCATTTGTTTATTTTTCCTTTGGTTGCCCGTGCTTTTGGGGTCATATTCATGAAGTCTGTGTCCAGTCCTATTTCCTGAAGTGTTTCTCCTGTGTTTTCTTTAAGAAGTTTTATTGTTTCAGGGTGTATATTTAAATCCTTAATCCATTTTGAGTTGATTTTAGTATATGGTGAGAGGTATGGGTCTAGTTTCATTCTCCTGCATATGGATATCCAGTTATCCCAGCACCATTTGCTGAAGAGGCAGTCCCTTCCCCAGTGAATAGGCTTGGTGCCTTTGTCAAAGATCAGATGGCAGTAAGTGTGTGGGTTGATTTCTGGATTCTCTGTTCTATTCCATTGATCAGTGTGTCTGTTTTTATGCCAGTACCATACTGTTTTGATTATTATAGCTTTGTAGTATAGTTTAAAGTCAGGTAGTGTTATGCCTCCAGCTTTATTTTTTTTGCTCAGTATTGCTTTGGCTATGCATGGTCTTTTATTATTCCATATAAATGTCTGGATAGTTCTTTCCATTTCTGAGAAAAATGTCTTTGGAATTTTGATGGGGATTGCATTAAATTTGTATATCACTTTGGGTAGTATGGACATTTTCACTATGTTGATTCTTCCAATCCAAGAGCATGGGATATCTTTCCATCTTCTTGTATCCTCTCTAATTTCTCTCAGCAGTGGTTTGTAGTTCTCACTATAGAGATTTTTCACCTCCTTGGTTAACTCAATTGCTAAGTATTTTATTTTTTTGGTGGCTATTATAAATGGGCAGGCTTTCTTGATTTCTGATTCTGCATGTTCACTATTGGAGAAAAGAAATGCTACTGATTTTTGTGTATTGATTTTGTATCCTGCTACTGTGCTGAAATCATTTATCAATTCCCACAAGTTTTTTGTAGAGGTTTTAGGCTGTTCGATATATAGGATCATGTCATCTGCAAACAGGGACAGTTTGACTTCATCTTTTCCAAACTGGATGCCCTTTATTTCCTTCTCTTCTCTGATTGCTCTGGCTAGTACTTCCAACACTATGTTGAATAGGAGTGGTGAGAGTGGGCATCCTTGTCTAGTTCCTGTTCTTAAAGGAAAAGCTTTCAGCTTTTCCCCATTCAGGATGATATTGGCAGTGGGTTTGTCATATATGGCTTTAATTATGTTGAGATACTTTCCCTCTATACCTAACTTATAGAGGGTCTTTGTCATGAATGAGTGCTGAACTTTATCAGATGCTTTTTCAGCATCTATAGAGATGATCATATGGTCCTTGTGTTTGACTTTATTAATATGGTGTATCACATTTATTGATTTGCGTATGTTGAACCAACCTTGCATCCCTGGGATGAATCCCACTTGATCGTGGTGAATAATTTTACGTATGTGTTGCTGTATTCTGTTTGCTAGTATTTTAGTGAGGATTTTTGCTTCTATATTCATCAAGGATATTGGCCTGTAGTTTTCTTTTTTGGTTATATCGTTACCTGGTTTTGGTATCAGGATGATGTTTGCTTCATAGAATGAGTTTGGGAGATTTGCGTCTGTTTCAATCTTTTGGAACAGTTTGTAAAGAATCGGTGTCAATTCCTCTTTGAATGTTTGGTAAAATTCTGCTGTGAATCCATCTGGTGCTGGGCTTTTCTTTGTTGGGAGCCTTCTGATACCAGCTTCAATCTCCTTTATTGTTATTGGTCTGTTCAAATTTTCTGCGTCTTCATGGTTGAGTTTTGGGAGCTTGTGTGTGTCCAGAAATTTATCCATTTCCTTCAGATTTTCAAACTTCCTGTGTTCCGAGCTGTCTGGTTGAGCACACATGATTTAAAAGTCTTGGAGTTTGCCAGCTGGGGCTATGAAGACCAGTCATGAATATGAGAGGACTGTGGCATATTTCTGGTATTGTCACACTGCAGATTCTTCATGGGACTTGAAATGCAGACTCTCTTTTGCCCTTTTATGAACTTATTTTGGAAGTTTCAAGTCTGTTGGTTGACTCCAAATCCATGCCTACTTAGGAAAGAAATAAAACCAAGGAGAAACTTGGAGAATTTTAAATTTCCTTTGTTTTTTCATTTTTTGTTCTATGTATGCCTAGATTTAGCTTTAATAATCTGCCAGCCTTACAGGATTTTCCTGTTTGCTTTTATTTCAAATATGGATTTCATTCCTCGTTTTCTCATTATTTCCTGTAGGTAGGTTACAGTGCTCCATTCTTCTCTCCGGAATGGGAATTCCTTGCCTCCTTTTGATCCCTTCATGCCTTTAGTGTTCATTTCAGGCCATGAGTTTGCTTTTACTTCAGAGAGAAAAAATCAACTTCCTCTGGGCTAAAGAATGGCCCAGTGTTTTTATTAGCCCCAATTTTATGTTTTACTTTTTTAATAAAGAAGCATTTTTGCTTCTGAAACAATGACTTGTTGAATTTCGGTGTCCAATTCAGCATCGTGCACAGGTCAGTCTCCTTTTCCTCAGTTGTCACTGAGAAGTACGTTCTCTCATTGGTCAGCCTTGTCTCTCTCTTGGATCCTCAGGCATCCAGATGTACCTCTGCAACAGAGACCACTATGGCTACCTGCCCATCCCCCTGAAGCCCCATCAGACGCTGCAGGAAGACATGGAGAACCTCATCCACGTGCAGATAGAAGCAATGAGTGAGTGCCCCAGGAGCCAGGTGATGGCTCTTGTTCCATTGCCACAGTGAACATACCAGCCACTTCTCTCCTCTTCCAGGACTGGAATCTCATGGCCATCAGTCCGCCATGGCTGAATATACAGCTATTCATTTGTCAGTTCATTCTTTTTTTTTAAGTTTATTTATTTATTCATTTTTTATTTTAATTTTATTTTGTCGATATACATTGTAGCTGATTATTGCTCCCCATCACCAAAACCTCCCTCCCTTCTCCCTCCCCCCTCCCCCCCAACAATGTCCTTTCTGTTTGCTTGTCGTATCAACTTCAAATAATTGTGGTTGTTATATCTTCTCCCCCCCCCGTTTTTTTTTTTTTTTTTTTTGTGTGTGTGTGTGAATTTATATATTAATTTTTAGCTCCCACCAATAAGTGAGAACATGTGGTATTTCTCTTTCTGTGCCTGACTTGTTTCACTGAATATAATTCTCTCAATGTCCATCCATGTTGTTGCAAATGGCAGTATTTCATTCGTTTTTATAGCTGAGTAGTATTCCATTGTGTAGATGTACCACATTTTCCGTATCCACTCATCTGATGATGGGCATTTGGGCTGGTTCCAACTCTTGGCTATTGTAAAGAGTGCTGAGATAAACATTGGGGAACAGGTATACCTTCGACTTGATGATTTCCATTCCTCTGGGTATATTCCCAACAGTGGGATAGCTGGGTCGTATGGTAGATCTATCTGCAATTGTTTGAGGAACCTCCATACCATTTTCCATAGAGGCTGCACCATTTTGCAGTCCCACCAACAATGTATGAGAGTTCCTTTTTCTCCGCAGCCTCGCCAGCATTTATCGTTGAGAGTCTTTTGGATTTTAGCCATCCTAACTGGGGTGAGATGGTATCTCAGTGTGGTTTTGATTTGCATTTCCCGGATGCTGAGTGATGTTGAGCATTTTTTCATATGTCTGTTGGCCATTTGTATATCTTCCTTAGAGAAATGCCTACTTAGCTCTTTTGCCCATTTTTTAATTGGGTTGCTTGTTTTCTTCTTGTAAAGTTGTTTGAGTTCCTTATATATTCTGGATATTAATCCTTTGTCAGATGTATATTTCGCAAATATTTTCTCCCACTCTGTTGGTTGTCTTTTAACTCTGTTAGTTGTTTCTTTTGCTGTGCAGAAGCTTTTTAGTTTGACAGAATCCCATTTGTTTATTTTTCCTTTGGTTGCCCGTGCTTTTGGGGTCATATTCATGAAGTCTGTGTCCAGTCCTATTTCCTGAAGTGTTTCTCCTGTGTTTTCTTTAAGAAGTTTTATTGTTTCAGGGTGTATATTTAAATCCTTAATCCATTTTGAGTTGATTTTAGTATATGGTGAGAGGTATGGGTCTAGTTTCATTCTCCTGCATATGGATATCCAGTTATCCCAGCACCATTTGCTGAAGAGGCAGTCCCTTCCCCAGTGAATAGGCTTGGTGCCTTTGTCAAAGATCAGATGGCAGTAAGTGTGTGGGTTGATTTCTGGATTCTCTGTTCTATTCCATTGATCAGTGTGTCTGTTTTTATGCCAGTACCATACTGTTTTGATTATTATAGCTTTGTAGTATAGTTTAAAGTCAGGTAGTGTTATGCCTCCAGCTTTATTTTTTTTGCTCAGTATTGCTTTGGCTATGCATGGTCTTTTATTATTCCATATAAATGTCTGGATAGTTCTTTCCATTTCTGAGAAAAATGTCTTTGGAATTTTGATGGGGATTGCATTAAATTTGTATATCACTTTGGGTAGTATGGACATTTTCACTATGTTGATTCTTCCAATCCAAGAGCATGGGATATCTTTCCATCTTCTTGTATCCTCTCTAATTTCTCTCAGCAGTGGTTTGTAGTTCTCACTATAGAGATTTTTCACCTCCTTGGTTAACTCAATTGCTAAGTATTTTATTTTTTTGGTGGCTATTATAAATGGGCAGGCTTTCTTGATTTCTGATTCTGCATGTTCACTATTGGAGAAAAGAAATGCTACTGATTTTTGTGTATTGATTTTGTATCCTGCTACTGTGCTGAAATCATTTATCAATTCCCACAAGTTTTTTGTAGAGGTTTTAGGCTGTTCGATATATAGGATCATGTCATCTGCAAACAGGGACAGTTTGACTTCATCTTTTCCAAACTGGATGCCCTTTATTTCCTTCTCTTCTCTGATTGCTCTGGCTAGTACTTCCAACACTATGTTGAATAGGAGTGGTGAGAGTGGGCATCCTTGTCTAGTTCCTGTTCTTAAAGGAAAAGCTTTCAGCTTTTCCCCATTCAGGATGATATTGGCAGTGGGTTTGTCATATATGGCTTTAATTATGTTGAGATACTTTCCCTCTATACCTAACTTATAGAGGGTCTTTGTCATGAATGAGTGCTGAACTTTATCAGATGCTTTTTCAGCATCTATAGAGATGATCATATGGTCCTTGTGTTTGACTTTATTAATATGGTGTATCACATTTATTGATTTGCGTATGTTGAACCAACCTTGCATCCCTGGGATGAATCCCACTTGATCGTGGTGAATAATTTTACGTATGTGTTGCTGTATTCTGTTTGCTAGTATTTTAGTGAGGATTTTTGCTTCTATATTCATCAAGGATATTGGCCTGTAGTTTTCTTTTTTGGTTATATCGTTACCTGGTTTTGGTATCAGGATGATGTTTGCTTCATAGAATGAGTTTGGGAGATTTGCGTCTGTTTCAATCTTTTGGAACAGTTTGTAAAGAATCGGTGTCAATTCCTCTTTGAATGTTTGGTAAAATTCTGCTGTGAATCCATCTGGTGCTGGGCTTTTCTTTGTTGGGAGCCTTCTGATACCAGCTTCAATCTCCTTTATTGTTATTGGTCTGTTCAAATTTTCTGCGTCTTCATGGTTGAGTTTTGGGAGCTTGTGTGTGTCCAGAAATTTATCCATTTCCTTCAGATTTTCAAACTTCCTGTGTTCCGAGCTGTCTGGTTGAGCACACATGATTTAAAAGTCTTGGAGTTTGCCAGCTGGGGCTATGAAGACCAGTCATGAATATGAGAGGACTGTGGCATATTTCTGGTATTGTCACACTGCAGATTCTTCATGGGACTTGAAATGCAGACTCTCTTTTGCCCTTTTATGAACTTATTTTGGAAGTTTCAAGTCTGTTGGTTGACTCCAAATCCATGCCTACTTAGGAAAGAAATAAAACCAAGGAGAAACTTGGAGAATTTTAAATTTCCTTTGTTTTTTCATTTTTTGTTCTATGTATGCCTAGATTTAGCTTTAATAATCTGCCAGCCTTACAGGATTTTCCTGTTTGCTTTTATTTCAAATATGGATTTCATTCCTCGTTTTCTCATTATTTCCTGTAGGTAGGTTACAGTGCTCCATTCTTCTCTCCGGAATGGGAATTCCTTGCCTCCTTTTGATCCCTTCATGCCTTTAGTGTTCATTTCAGGCCATGAGTTTGCTTTTACTTCAGAGAGAAAAAATCAACTTCCTCTGGGCTAAAGAATGGCCCAGTGTTTTTATTAGCCCCAATTTTATGTTTTACTTTTTTAATAAAGAAGCATTTTTGCTTCTGAAACAATGACTTGTTGAATTTCGGTGTCCAATTCAGCATCGTGCACAGGTCAGTCTCCTTTTCCTCAGTTGTCACTGAGAAGTACGTTCTCTCATTGGTCAGCCTTGTCTCTCTCTTGGATCCTCAGGCATCCAGATGTACCTCTGCAACAGAGACCACTATGGCTACCTGCCCATCCCCCTGAAGCCCCATCAGACGCTGCAGGAAGACATGGAGAACCTCATCCACGTGCAGATAGAAGCAATGAGTGAGTGCCCCAGGAGCCAGGTGATGGCTCTTGTTCCATTGCCACAGTGAACATACCAGCCACTTCTCTCCTCTTCCAGGACTGGAATCTCATGGCCATCAGTCCGCCATGGCTGAATATACAGCTATTCATTTGTCAGTTCATTCTTTTTTTTTAAGTTTATTTATTTATTCATTTTTTATTTTAATTTTATTTTGTCGATATACATTGTAGCTGATTATTGCTCCCCATCACCAAAACCTCCCTCCCTTCTCCCTCCCCCCTCCCCCCCAACAATGTCCTTTCTGTTTGCTTGTCGTATCAACTTCAAATAATTGTGGTTGTTATATCTTCTCCCCCCCCCCCCTGGTTTGTGTGTGTGTGTGTGTGTGTGTGTGTGTGTGTGTGTGTGTGAATTTATATATTAATTTTTAGCTCCCACCAATAAGTGAGAACATGTGGTATTTCTCTTTCTGTGCCTGACTTGTTTCACTTAATATAATTCTCTCAAGGTCCATCCATGTTGTTGCAAATGGCAGTATTTCATTCGTTTTTATAGCTGAGTAGTATTCCATTGTGTAGATGTACCACATTTTCCGTATCCACTCATCTGATGATGGGCATTTGGGCTGGTTCCAACTCTTGGCTATTGTAAAGAGTGCTGAGATAAACATTGGGGAACAGGTATACCTTCGACTTGATGATTTCCATTCCTCTGGGTATATTCCCAACAGTGGGATAGCTGGGTCGTATGGTAGATCTATCTGCAATTGTTTGAGGAACCTCCATACCATTTTCCATAGAGGCTGCACCATTTTGCAGTCCCACCAACAATGTATGAGAGTTCCTTTTTCTCCGCAGCCTCGCCAGCATTTATCGTTGAGAGTCTTTTGGATTTTAGCCATCCTAACTGGGGTGAGATGGTATCTCAGTGTGGTTTTGATTTGCATTTCCCGGATGCTGAGTGATGTTGAGCATTTTTTCATATGTCTGTTGGCCATTTGTATATCTTCCTTAGAGAAATGCCTACTTAGCTCTTTTGCCCATTTTTTAATTGGGTTGCTTGTTTTCTTCTTGTAAAGTTGTTTGAGTTCCTTATATATTCTGGATATTAATCCTTTGTCAGATGTATATTTCGCAAATATTTTCTCCCACTCTGTTGGTTGTCTTTTAACTCTGTTAGTTGTTTCTTTTGCTGTGCAGAAGCTTTTTAGTTTGACAGAATCCCATTTGTTTATTTTTCCTTTGGTTGCCCGTGCTTTTGGGGTCATATTCATGAAGTCTGTGTCCAGTCCTATTTCCTGAAGTGTTTCTCCTGTGTTTTCTTTAAGAAGTTTTATTGTTTCAGGGTGTATATTTAAATCCTTAATCCATTTTGAGTTGATTTTAGTATATGGTGAGAGGTATGGGTCTAGTTTCATTCTCCTGCATATGGATATCCAGTTATCCCAGCACCATTTGCTGAAGAGGCAGTCCCTTCCCCAGTGAATAGGCTTGGTGCCTTTGTCAAAGATCAGATGGCAGTAAGTGTGTGGGTTGATTTCTGGATTCTCTGTTCTATTCCATTGATCAGTGTGTCTGTTTTTATGCCAGTACCATACTGTTTTGATTATTATAGCTTTGTAGTATAGTTTAAAGTCAGGTAGTGTTATGCCTCCAGCTTTATTTTTTTTGCTCAGTATTGCTTTGGCTATGCATGGTCTTTTATTATTCCATATAAATGTCTGGATAGTTCTTTCCATTTCTGAGAAAAATGTCTTTGGAATTTTGATGGGGATTGCATTAAATTTGTATATCACTTTGGGTAGTATGGACATTTTCACTATGTTGATTCTTCCAATCCAAGAGCATGGGATATCTTTCCATCTTCTTGTATCCTCTCTAATTTCTCTCAGCAGTGGTTTGTAGTTCTCACTATAGAGATTTTTCACCTCCTTGGTTAACTCAATTGCTAAGTATTTTATTTTTTTGGTGGCTATTATAAATGGGCAGGCTTTCTTGATTTCTGATTCTGCATGTTCACTATTGGAGAAAAGAAATGCTACTGATTTTTGTGTATTGATTTTGTATCCTGCTACTGTGCTGAAATCATTTATCAATTCCCACAAGTTTTTTGTAGAGGTTTTAGGCTGTTCGATATATAGGATCATGTCATCTGCAAACAGGGACAGTTTGACTTCATCTTTTCCAAACTGGATGCCCTTTATTTCCTTCTCTTCTCTGATTGCTCTGGCTAGTACTTCCAACACTATGTTGAATAGGAGTGGTGAGAGTGGGCATCCTTGTCTAGTTCCTGTTCTTAAAGGAAAAGCTTTCAGCTTTTCCCCATTCAGGATGATATTGGCAGTGGGTTTGTCATATATGGCTTTAATTATGTTGAGATACTTTCCCTCTATACCTAACTTATAGAGGGTCTTTGTCATGAATGAGTGCTGAACTTTATCAGATGCTTTTTCAGCATCTATAGAGATGATCATATGGTCCTTGTGTTTGACTTTATTAATATGGTGTATCACATTTATTGATTTGCGTATGTTGAACCAACCTTGCATCCCTGGGATGAATCCCACTTGATCGTGGTGAATAATTTTACGTATGTGTTGCTGTATTCTGTTTGCTAGTATTTTAGTGAGGATTTTTGCTTCTATATTCATCAAGGATATTGGCCTGTAGTTTTCTTTTTTGGTTATATCGTTACCTGGTTTTGGTATCAGGATGATGTTTGCTTCATAGAATGAGTTTGGGAGATTTGCGTCTGTTTCAATCTTTTGGAACAGTTTGTAAAGAATCGGTGTCAATTCCTCTTTGAATGTTTGGTAAAATTCTGCTGTGAATCCATCTGGTGCTGGGCTTTTCTTTGTTGGGAGCCTTCTGATACCAGCTTCAATCTCCTTTATTGTTATTGGTCTGTTCAAATTTTCTGCGTCTTCATGGTTGAGTTTTGGGAGCTTGTGTGTGTCCAGAAATTTATCCATTTCCTTCAGATTTTCAAACTTCCTGTGTTCCGAGCTGTCTGGTTGAGCACACATGATTTAAAAGTCTTGGAGTTTGCCAGCTGGGGCTATGAAGACCAGTCATGAATATGAGAGGACTGTGGCATATTTCTGGTATTGTCACACTGCAGATTCTTCATGGGACTTGAAATGCAGACTCTCTTTTGCCCTTTTATGTACTTATTTTGGAAGTTTCAAGTCTGTTGGTTGACTCCAAATCCATGCCTACTTAGGAAAGAAATAAAACCAAGGAGAAACTTGGAGAATTTTAAATTTCCTTTGTTTTTTCATTTTTTGTTCTATGTATGCCTAGATTTAGCTTTAATAATCTGCCAGCCTTACAGGATTTTCCTGTTTGCTTTTATTTCAAATATGGATTTCATTCCTCGTTTTCTCATTATTTCCTGTAGGTAGGTTACAGTGCTCCATTCTTCTCTCCGGAATGGGAATTCCTTGCCTCCTTTTGATCCCTTCATGCCTTTAGTGTTCATTTCAGGCCATGAGTTTGCTTTTACTTCAGAGAGAAAAAATCAACTTCCTCTGGGCTAAAGAATGGCCCAGTGTTTTTATTAGCCCCAATTTTATGTTTTACTTTTTTAATAAAGAAGCATTTTTGCTTCTGAAACAATGACTTGTTGAATTTCGGTGTCCAATTCAGCATCGTGCACAGGTCAGTCTCCTTTTCCTCAGTTGTCACTGAGAAGTACGTTCTCTCATTGGTCAGCCTTGTCTCTCTCTTGGATCCTCAGGCATCCAGATGTACCTCTGCAACAGAGACCACTATGGCTACCTGCCCATCCCCCTGAAGCCCCATCAGACGCTGCAGGAAGACATGGAGAACCTCATCCACGTGCAGATAGAAGCAATGAGTGAGTGCCCCAGGAGCCAGGTGATGGCTCTTGTTCCATTGCCACAGTGAACATACCAGCCACTTCTCTCCTCTTCCAGGACTGGAATCTCATGGCCATCAGTCCGCCATGGCTGAATATACAGCTATTCATTTGTCAGTTCATTCTTTTTTTTTAAGTTTATTTATTTATTCATTTTTTATTTTAATTTTATTTTGTCGATATACATTGTAGCTGATTATTGCTCCCCATCACCAAAACCTCCCTCCCTTCTCCCTCCCCCCTCCCCCCCAACAATGTCCTTTCTGTTTGCTTGTCGTATCAACTTCAAATAATTGTGGTTGTTATATCTTCTACCCCCCCCCCTGGTTTGTGTGTGTGTGTGTGTGTGTGTGTGTGTGTGTGTGTGTGAATTTATATATTAATTTTTAGCTCCCACCAATAAGTGAGAACATGTGGTATTTCTCTTTCTGTGCCTGACTTGTTTCACTTAATATAATTCTCTCAAGGTCCATCCATGTTGTTGCAAATGGCAGTATTTCATTCGTTTTTATAGCTGAGTAGTATTCCATTGTGTAGATGTACCACATTTTCCGTATCCACTCATCTGATGATGGGCATTTGGGCTGGTTCCAACTCTTGGCTATTGTAAAGAGTGCTGCGATAAACATTGGGGAACAGGTATACCTTCGACGTGATGATTTCCATTCCTCTGGGTATATTCCCAACAGTGGGATAGCTGGGTCGTATGGTAGATCTATCTGCAATTGTTTGAGGAACCTCCATACCATTTTCCATAGAGGCTGCACCATTTTGCAGTCCCACCAACAATGTATGAGAGTTCCTTTTTCTCCGCAGCCTCGCCAGCATTTATCGTTGAGAGTCTTTTGGATTTTAGCCATCCTAACTGGGGTGAGATGGTATCTCAGTGTGGTTTTGATTTGCATTTCCCGGATGCTGAGTGATGTTGAGCATTTTTTCATATGTCTGTTGGCCATTTGTATATCTTCCTTAGAGAAATGCCTACTTAGCTCTTTTGCCCATTTTTTAATTGGGTTGCTTGTTTTCTTCTTGTAAAGTTGTTTGAGTTCCTTATATATTCTGGATATTAATCCTTTGTCAGATGTATATTTCGCAAATATTTTCTCCCACTCTGTTGGTTGTCTTTTAACTCTGTTAGTTGTTTCTTTTGCTGTGCAGAAGCTTTTTAGTTTGACAGAATCCCATTTGTTTATTTTTCCTTTGGTTGCCCGTGCTTTTGGGGTCATATTCATGAAGTCTGTGTCCAGTCCTATTTCCTGAAGTGTTTCTCCTGTGTTTTCTTTAAGAAGTTTTATTGTTTCAGGGTGTATATTTAAATCCTTAATCCATTTTGAGTTGATTTTAGTATATGGTGAGAGGTATGGGTCTAGTTTCATTCTCCTGCATATGGATATCCAGTTATCCCAGCACCATTTGCTGAAGAGGCAGTCCCTTCCCCAGTGAATAGGCTTGGTGCCTTTGTCAAAGATCAGATGGCAGTAAGTGTGTGGGTTGATTTCTGGATTCTCTGTTCTATTCCATTGATCAGTGTGTCTGTTTTTATGCCAGTACCATACTGTTTTGATTATTATAGCTTTGTAGTATAGTTTAAAGTCAGGTAGTGTTATGCCTCCAGCTTTATTTTTTTTGCTCAGTATTGCTTTGGCTATGCATGGTCTTTTATTATTCCATATAAATGTCTGGATAGTTCTTTCCATTTCTGAGAAAAATGTCTTTGGAATTTTGATGGGGATTGCATTAAATTTGTATATCACTTTGGGTAGTATGGACATTTTCACTATGTTGATTCTTCCAATCCAAGAGCATGGGATATCTTTCCATCTTCTTGTATCCTCTCTAATTTCTCTCAGCAGTGGTTTGTAGTTCTCACTATAGAGATTTTTCACCTCCTTGGTTAACTCAATTGCTAAGTATTTTATTTTTTTGGTGGCTATTATAAATGGGCAGGCTTTCTTGATTTCTGATTCTGCATGTTCACTATTGGAGAAAAGAAATGCTACTGATTTTTGTGTATTGATTTTGTATCCTGCTACTGTGCTGAAATCATTTATCAATTCCCACAAGTTTTTTGTAGAGGTTTTAGGCTGTTCGATATATAGGATCATGTCATCTGCAAACAGGGACAGTTTGACTTCATCTTTTCCAAACTGGATGCCCTTTATTTCCTTCTCTTCTCTGATTGCTCTGGCTAGTACTTCCAACACTATGTTGAATAGGAGTGGTGAGAGTGGGCATCCTTGTCTAGTTCCTGTTCTTAAAGGAAAAGCTTTCAGCTTTTCCCCATTCAGGATGATATTGGCAGTGGGTTTGTCATATATGGCTTTAATTATGTTGAGATACTTTCCCTCTATACCTAACTTATAGAGGGTCTTTGTCATGAATGAGTGCTGAACTTTATCAGATGCTTTTTCAGCATCTATAGAGATGATCATATGGTCCTTGTGTTTGACTTTATTAATATGGTGTATCACATTTATTGATTTGCGTATGTTGAACCAACCTTGCATCCCTGGGATGAATCCCACTTGATCGTGGTGAATAATTTTACGTATGTGTTGCTGTATTCTGTTTGCTAGTATTTTAGTGAGGATTTTTGCTTCTATATTCATCAAGGATATTGGCCTGTAGTTTTCTTTTTTGGTTATATCGTTACCTGGTTTTGGTATCAGGATGATGTTTGCTTCATAGAATGAGTTTGGGAGATTTGCGTCTGTTTCAATCTTTTGGAACAGTTTGTAAAGAATCGGTGTCAATTCCTCTTTGAATGTTTGGTAAAATTCTGCTGTGAATCCATCTGGTGCTGGGCTTTTCTTTGTTGGGAGCCTTCTGATACCAGCTTCAATCTCCTTTATTGTTATTGGTCTGTTCAAATTTTCTGCGTCTTCATGGTTGAGTTTTGGGAGCTTGTGTGTGTCCAGAAATTTATCCATTTCCTTCAGATTTTCAAACTTCCTGTGTTCCGAGCTGTCTGGTTGAGCACACATGATTTAAAAGTCTTGGAGTTTGCCAGCTGGGGCTATGAAGACCAGTCATGAATATGAGAGGACTGTGGCATATTTCTGGTATTGTCACACTGCAGATTCTTCATGGGACTTGAAATGCAGACTCTCTTTTGCCCTTTTATGAACTTATTTTGGAAGTTTCAAGTCTGTTGGTTGACTCCAAATCCATGCCTACTTAGGAAAGAAATAAAACCAAGGAGAAACTTGGAGAATTTTAAATTTCCTTTGTTTTTTCATTTTTTGTTCTATGTATGCCTAGATTTAGCTTTAATAATCTGCCAGCCTTACAGGATTTTCCTGTTTGCTTTTATTTCAAATATGGATTTCATTCCTCGTTTTCTCATTATTTCCTGTAGGTAGGTTACAGTGCTCCATTCTTCTCTCCGGAATGGGAATTCCTTGCCTCCTTTTGATCCCTTCATGCCTTTAGTGTTCATTTCAGGCCATGAGTTTGCTTTTACTTCAGAGAGAAAAAATCAACTTCCTCTGGGCTAAAGAATGGCCCAGTGTTTTTATTAGCCCCAATTTTATGTTTTACTTTTTTAATAAAGAAGCATTTTTGCTTCTGAAACAATGACTTGTTGAATTTCGGTGTCCAATTCAGCATCGTGCACAGGTCAGTCTCCTTTTCCTCAGTTGTCACTGAGAAGTACGTTCTCTCATTGGTCAGCCTTGTCTCTCTCTTGGATCCTCAGGCATCCAGATGTACCTCTGCAACAGAGACCACTATGGCTACCTGCCCATCCCCCTGAAGCCCCATCAGACGCTGCAGGAAGACATGGAGAACCTCATCCACGTGCAGATAGAAGCAATGAGTGAGTGCCCCAGGAGCCAGGTGATGGCTCTTGTTCCATTGCCACAGTGAACATACCAGCCACTTCTCTCCTCTTCCAGGACTGGAATCTCATGGCCATCAGTCCGCCATGGCTGAATATACAGCTATTCATTTGTCAGTTCATTCTTTTTTTTTAAGTTTATTTATTTATTCATTTTTTATTTTAATTTTATTTTGTCGATATACATTGTAGCTGATTATTGCTCCCCATCACCAAAACCTCCCTCCCTTCTCCCTCCCCCCTCCCCCCCAACAATGTCCTTTCTGTTTGCTTGTCGTATCAACTTCAAATAATTGTGGTTGTTATATCTTCTACCCCCCCCCCTGGTTTGTGTGTGTGTGTGTGTGTGTGTGTGTGTGTGTGTGTGTGTGAATTTATATATTAATTTTTAGCTCCCACCAATAAGTGAGAACATGTGGTATTTCTCTTTCTGTGCCTGACTTGTTTCACTTAATATAATTCTCTCAAGGTCCATCCATGTTGTTGCAAATGGCAGTATTTCATTCGTTTTTATAGCTGAGTAGTATTCCATTGTGTAGATGTACCACATTTTCTGTATCCACTCATCTGATGATGGGCATTTGGGCTGGTTCCAACTCTTGGCTATTGTAAAGAGTGCTGAGATAAACATTGGGGAACAGGTATACCTTCGACTTGATGATTTCCATTCCTCTGGGTATATTCCCAACAGTGGGATAGCTGGGTCGTATGGTAGATCTATCTGCAATTGTTTGAGGAACCTCCATACCATTTTCCATAGAGGCTGCACCATTTTGCAGTCCCACCAACAATGTATGAGAGTTCCTTTTTCTCCGCAGCCTCGCCAGCATTTATCGTTGAGAGTCTTTTGGATTTTAGCCATCCTAACTGGGGTGAGATGGTATCTCAGTGTGGTTTTGATTTGCATTTCCCGGATGCTGAGTGATGTTGAGCATTTTTTCATATGTCTGTTGGCCATTTGTATATCTTCCTTAGAGAAATGCCTACTTAGCTCTTTTGCCCATTTTTTAATTGGGTTGCTTGTTTTCTTCTTGTAAAGTTGTTTGAGTTCCTTATATATTCTGGATATTAATCCTTTGTCAGATGTATATTTCGCAAATATTTTCTCCCACTCTGTTGGTTGTCTTTTAACTCTGTTAGTTGTTTCTTTTGCTGTGCAGAAGCTTTTTAGTTTGACAGAATCCCATTTGTTTATTTTTCCTTTGGTTGCCCGTGCTTTTGGGGTCATATTCATGAAGTCTGTGTCCAGTCCTATTTCCTGAAGTGTTTCTCCTGTGTTTTCTTTAAGAAGTTTTATTGTTTCAGGGTGTATATTTAAATCCTTAATCCATTTTGAGTTGATTTTCGTATATGGTGAGAGGTATGGGTCTAGTTTCATTCTCCTGCATATGGATATCCAGTTATCCCAGCACCATTTGCTGAAGAGGCAGTCCCTTCCCCAGTGAATAGGCTTGGTGCCTTTGTCAAAGATCAGATGGCAGTAAGTGTGTGGGTTGATTTCTGGATTCTCTGTTCTATTCCATTGATCAGTGTGTCTGTTTTTATGCCAGTACCATACTGTTTTGATTATTATAGCTTTGTAGTATAGTTTAAAGTCAGGTAGTGTTATGCCTCCAGCTTTATTTTTTTGCTCAGTATTGCTTTGGCTATGCATGGTCTTTTATTATTCCATATAAATGTCTGGATAGTTCTTTCCATTTCTGAGAAAATGTCTTTGGAATTTTGATGGGGATTGCATTAAATTTGTATATCACTTTGGGTAGTATGGACATTTTCACTATGTTGATTCTTCCAATCCAAGAGCATGGGATATCTTTCCATCTTCTTGTATCCTCTCTAATTTCTCTCAGCAGTGGTTTGTAGTTCTCACTATAGAGATTTTTCACCTCCTTGGTTAACCTCAATTGCTAAGTATTTTATTTTTTTGGTGGCTATTATAAATGGGCAGGCTTTCTTGATTTCTGATTCTGCATGTTCACTATTGGAGAAAAGAAATGCTACTGATTTTTGTGTATTGATTTTGTATCCTGCTACTGTGCTGAAATCATTTATCAATTCCCACAAGTTTTTTGTAGAGGTTTTAGGCTGTTCGATATATAGGATCATGTCATCTGCAAACAGGGACAGTTTGACTTCATCTTTTCCAAACTGGATGCCCTTTATTTCCTTCTCTTCTCTGATTGCTCTGGCTAGTACTTCCAACACTATGTTGAATAGGAGTGGTGAGAGTGGGCATCCTTGTCTAGTTCCTGTTCTTAAAGGAAAAGCTTTCAGCTTTTCCCCATTCAGGATGATATTGGCAGTGGGTTTGTCATATATGGCTTTAATTATGTTGAGATACTTTCCCTCTATACCTAACTTATAGAGGGTCTTTGTCATGAATGAGTGCTGAACTTTATCAGATGCTTTTTCAGCATCTATAGAGATGATCATATGGTCCTTGTGTTTGACTTTATTAATATGGTGTATCACATTTATTGATTTGCGTATGTTGAACCAACCTTGCATCCCTGGGATGAATCCCACTTGATCGTGGTGAATAATTTTACGTATGTGTTGCTGTATTCTGTTTGCTAGTATTTTAGTGAGGATTTTTGCTTCTATATTCATCAAGGATATTGGCCTGTAGTTTTCTTTTTTGGTTATATCGTTACCTGGTTTTGGTATCAGGATGATGTTTGCTTCATAGAATGAGTTTGGGAGATTTGCGTCTGTTTCAATCTTTGGAACAGTTTGTAAAGAATCGGTGTCAATTCCTCTTTGAATGTTTGGTAAAATTCTGCTGTGAATCCATCTGGTGCTGGGCTTTTCTTTGTTGGGAGCCTTCTGATACCAGCTTCAATCTCCTTTATTGTTATTGGTCTGTTCAAATTTTCTGCGTCTTCATGGTTGAGTTTTGGGAGCTTGTGTGTGTCCAGAAATTTATCCATTTCCTTCAGATTTCAAACTTCCTGTGTTCCGAGCTGTCTGGTTGAGCACACATGATTTAAAAGTCTTGGAGTTTGCCAGCTGGGGCTATGAAGACCAGTCATGAATATGAGAGGACTGTGGCATATTTCTGGTATTGTCACACTGCAGATTCTTCATGGGACTTGAAATGCAGACTCTCTTTTGCCCTTTTATGAACTTATTTTGGAAGTTTCAAGTCTGTTGGTTGACTCCAAATCCATGCCTACTTAGGAAAGAAATAAAACCAAGGAGAAACTTGGAGAATTTTAAATTTCCTTTGTTTTTTCATTTTTTGTTCTATGTATGCCTAGATTTAGCTTTAATAATCTGCCAGCCTTACAGGATTTTCCTGTTTGCTTTTATTTCAAATATGGATTTCATTCCTCGTTTTCTCATTATTTCCTGTAGGTAGGTTACAGTGCTCCATTCTTCTCTCCGGAATGGGAATTCCTTGCCTCCTTTTGATCCCTTCATGCCTTTAGTGTTCATTTCAGGCCATGAGTTTGCTTTTACTTCAGAGAGAAAAAATCAACTTCCTCTGGGCTAAAGAATGGCCCAGTGTTTTTATTAGCCCCAATTTTATGTTTTACTTTTTTAATAAAGAAGCATTTTTGCTTCTGAAACAATGACTTGTTGAATTTCGGTGTCCAATTCAGCATCGTGCACAGGTCAGTCTCCTTTTCCTCAGTTGTCACTGAGAAGTACGTTCTCTCATTGGTCAGCCTTGTCTCTCTCTTGGATCCTCAGGCATCCAGATGTACCTCTGCAACAGAGACCACTATGGCTACCTGCCCATCCCCCTGAAGCCCCATCAGACGCTGCAGGAAGACATGGAGAACCTCATCCACGTGCAGATAGAAGCAATGAGTGAGTGCCCCAGGAGCCAGGTGATGGCTCTTGTTCCATTGCCACAGTGAACATACCAGCCACTTCTCTCCTCTTCCAGGACTGGAATCTCATGGCCATCAGTCCGCCATGGCTGAATATACAGCTATTCATTTGTCAGTTCATTCTTTTTTTTAAGTTTATTTATTTATTCATTTTTTATTTTAATTTTATTTTGTCGATATACATTGTAGCTGATTATTGCTCCCCATCACCAAAACCTCCCTCCCTTCTCCCTCCCCCCTCCCCCCAACAATGTCCTTTCTGTTTGCTTGTCGTATCAACTTCAAATAATTGTGGTTGTTATATCTTCTACCCCCCCCCCTGGTTTGTGTGTGTGTGTGTGTGTGTGTGTGTGTGTGTGTGTGTGTGTGTGTGAATTTATATATTAATTTTTAGCTCCCACCAATAAGTGAGAACATGTGGTATTTCTCTTTCTGTGCCTGACTTGTTTCACTTAATATAATTCTCTCAATGTCCATCCATGTTGTTGCAAATGGCAGTATTTCATTCGTTTTTATAGCTGAGTAGTATTCCATTGTGTAGATGTACCACATTTTCTGTATCCACTCATCTGATGATGGGCATTTGGGCTGGTTCCAACTCTTGGCTATTGTAAAGAGTGCTGAGATAAACATTGGGGAACAGGTATACCTTCGACTTGATGATTTCCATTCCTCTGGGTATATTCCCAACAGTGGGATAGCTGGGTCGTATGGTAGATCTATCTGCAATTGTTTGAGGAACCTCCATACCATTTTCCATAGAGGCTGCACCATTTTGCAGTCCCACCAACAATGTATGAGAGTTCCTTTTTCTCCGCAGCCTCGCCAGCATTTATCGTTGAGAGTCTTTTGGATTTTAGCCATCCTAACTGGGGTGAGATGGTATCTCAGTGTGGTTTTGATTTGCATTTCCCGGATGCTGAGTGATGTTGAGCATTTTTTCATATGTCTGTTGGCCATTTGTATATCTTCCTTAGAGAAATGCCTACTTAGCTCTTTTGCCCATTTTTTAATTGGGTTGCTTGTTTTCTTCTTGTAAAGTTGTTTGAGTTCCTTATATATTCTGGATATTAATCCTTTGTCAGATGTATATTTCGCAAATATTTTCTCCCACTCTGTTGGTTGTCTTTTAACTCTGTTAGTTGTTTCTTTTGCTGTGCAGAAGCTTTTTAGTTTGACAGAATCCCATTTGTTTATTTTTCCTTTGGTTGCCCGTGCTTTTGGGGTCATATTCATGAAGTCTGTGTCCAGTCCTATTTCCTGAAGTGTTTCTCCTGTGTTTTCTTTAAGAAGTTTTATTGTTTCAGGGTGTATATTTAAATCCTTAATCCATTTTGAGTTGATTTTCGTATATGGTGAGAGGTATGGGTCTAGTTTCATTCTCCTGCATATGGATATCCAGTTATCCCAGCACCATTTGCTGAAGAGGCAGTCCCTTCCCCAGTGAATAGGCTTGGTGCCTTTGTCAAAGATCAGATGGCAGTAAGTGTGTGGGTTGATTTCTGGATTCTCTGTTCTATTCCATTGATCAGTGTGTCTGTTTTTATGCCAGTACCATACTGTTTTGATTATTATAGCTTTGTAGTATAGTTTAAAGTCAGGTAGTGTTATGCCTCCAGCTTTATTTTTTTTGCTCAGTATTGCTTTGGCTATGCATGGTCTTTTATTATTCCATATAAATGTCTGGATAGTTCTTTCCATTTCTGAGAAAAATGTCTTTGGAATTTTGATGGGGATTGCATTAAATTTGTATATCACTTTGGGTAGTATGGACATTTTCACTATGTTGATTCTTCCAATCCAAGAGCATGGGATATCTTTCCATCTTCTTGTATCCTCTCTAATTTCTCTCAGCAGTGGTTTGTAGTTCTCACTATAGAGATTTTTCACCTCCTTGGTTAACTCAATTGCTAAGTATTTTATTTTTTTGGTGGCTATTATAAATGGGCAGGCTTTCTTGATTTCTGATTCTGCATGTTCACTATTGGAGAAAAGAAATGCTACTGATTTTTGTGTATTGATTTTGTATCCTGCTACTGTGCTGAAATCATTTATCAATTCCCACAAGTTTTTTGTAGAGGTTTTAGGCTGTTCGATATATAGGATCATGTCATCTGCAAACAGGGACAGTTTGACTTCATCTTTTCCAAACTGGATGCCCTTTATTTCCTTCTCTTCTCTGATTGCTCTGGCTAGTACTTCCAACACTATGTTGAATAGGAGTGGTGAGAGTGGGCATCCTTGTCTAGTTCCTGTTCTTAAAGGAAAAGCTTTCAGCTTTTCCCCATTCAGGATGATATTGGCAGTGGGTTTGTCATATATGGCTTTAATTATGTTGAGATACTTTCCCTCTATACCTAACTTATAGAGGGTCTTTGTCATGAATGAGTGCTGAACTTTATCAGATGCTTTTTCAGCATCTATAGAGATGATCATATGGTCCTTGTGTTTGACTTTATTAATATGGTGTATCACATTTATTGATTTGCGTATGTTGAACCAACCTTGCATCCCTGGGATGAATCCCACTTGATCGTGGTGAATAATTTTACGTATGTGTTGCTGTATTCTGTTTGCTAGTATTTTAGTGAGGATTTTTGCTTCTATATTCATCAAGGATATTGGCCTGTAGTTTTCTTTTTTGGTTATATCGTTACCTGGTTTTGGTATCAGGATGATGTTTGCTTCATAGAATGAGTTTGGGAGATTTGCGTCTGTTTCAATCTTTTGGAACAGTTTGTAAAGAATCGGTGTCAATTCCTCTTTGAATGTTTGGTAAAATTCTGCTGTGAATCCATCTGGTGCTGGGCTTTTCTTTGTTGGGAGCCTTCTGATACCAGCTTCAATCTCCTTTATTGTTATTGGTCTGTTCAAATTTTCTGCGTCTTCATGGTTGAGTTTTGGGAGCTTGTGTGTGTCCAGAAATTTATCCATTTCCTTCAGATTTTCAAACTTCCTGTGTTCCGAGCTGTCTGGTTGAGCACACATGATTTAAAAGTCTTGGAGTTTGCCAGCTGGGGCTATGAAGACCAGTCATGAATATGAGAGGACTGTGGCATATTTCTGGTATTGTCACACTGCAGATTCTTCATGGGACTTGAAATGCAGACTCTCTTTTGCCCTTTTATGAACTTATTTTGGAAGTTTCGAGTCTGTTGGTTGACTCCAAATCCATGCCTACTTAGGAAAGAAATAAAACCAAGGAGAAACTTGGAGAATTTTAAATTTCCTTTGTTTTTTCATTTTTTGTTCTATGTATGCCTAGATTTAGCTTTAATAATCTGCCAGCCTTACAGGATTTTCCTGTTTGCTTTTATTTCAAATATGGATTTCATTCCTCGTTTTCTCATTATTTCCTGTAGGTAGGTTACAGTGCTCCATTCTTCTCTCCGGAATGGGAATTCCTTGCCTCCTTTTGATCCCTTCATGCCTTTAGTGTTCATTTCAGGCCATGAGTTTGCTTTTACTTCAGAGAGAAAAAATCAACTTCCTCTGGGCTAAAGAATGGCCCAGTGTTTTTATTAGCCCCAATTTTATGTTTTACTTTTTTAATAAAGAAGCATTTTTGCTTCTGAAACAATGACTTGTTGAATTTCGGTGTCCAATTCAGCATCGTGCACAGGTCAGTCTCCTTTTCCTCAGTTGTCACTGAGAAGTACGTTCTCTCATTGGTCAGCCTTGTCTCTCTCTTGGATCCTCAGGCATCCAGATGTACCTCTGCAACAGAGACCACTATGGCTACCTGCCCATCCCCCTGAAGCCCCATCAGACGCTGCAGGAAGACATGGAGAACCTCATCCACGTGCAGATAGAAGCAATGAGTGAGTGCCCCAGGAGCCAGGTGATGGCTCTTGTTCCATTGCCACAGTGAACATACCAGCCACTTCTCTCCTCTTCCAGGACTGGAATCTCATGGCCATCAGTCCGCCATGGCTGAATATACAGCTATTCATTTGTCAGTTCATTCTTTTTTTTTAAGTTTATTTATTTATTCATTTTTTATTTTAATTTTATTTTGTCGATATACATTGTAGCTGATTATTGCTCCCCATCACCAAAACCTCCCTCCCTTCTCCCTCCCCCCTCCCCCCCAACAATGTCCTTTCTGTTTGCTTGTCGTATCAACTTCAAATAATTGTGGTTGTTATATCTTCTACCCCCCCCCCTGGTTTGTGTGTGTGTGTGTGTGTGTGTGTGTGTGTGTGTGTGTGTGTGTGTGTGTGTGAATTTATATATTAATTTTTAGCTCCCACCAATAAGTGAGAACATGTGGTATTTCTCTTTCTGTGCCTGACTTGTTTCACTTAATATAATTCTCTCAAGGTCCATCCATGTTGTTGCAAATGGCAGTATTTCATTCGTTTTTATAGCTGAGTAGTATTCCATTGTGTAGATGTACCACATTTTCCGTATCCACTCATCTGATGATGGGCATTTGGGCTGGTTCCAACTCTTGGCTATTGTAAAGAGTGCTGAGATAAACATTGGGGAACAGGTATACCTTCGACTTGATGATTTCCATTCCTCTGGGTATATTCCCAACAGTGGGATAGCTGGGTCGTATGGTAGATCTATCTGCAATTGTTTGAGGAACCTCCATACCATTTTCCATAGAGGCTGCACCATTTTGCAGTCCCACCAACAATGTATGAGAGTTCCTTTTTCTCCGCAGCCTCGCCAGCATTTATCGTTGAGAGTCTTTTGGATTTTAGCCATCCTAACTGGGGTGAGATGGTATCTCAGTGTGGTTTTGATTTGCATTTCCCGGATGCTGAGTGATGTTGAGCATTTTTTCATATGTCTGTTGGCCATTTGTATATCTTCCTTAGAGAAATGCCTACTTAGCTCTTTTGCCCATTTTTTAATTGGGTTGCTTGTTTTCTTCTTGTAAAGTTGTTTGAGTTCCTTATATATTCTGGATATTAATCCTTTGTCAGATGTATATTTCGCAAATATTTTCTCCCACTCTGTTGGTTGTCTTTTAACTCTGTTAGTTGTTTCTTTTGCTGTGCAGAAGCTTTTTAGTTTGACAGAATCCCATTTGTTTATTTTTCCTTTGGTTGCCCGTGCTTTTGGGGTCATATTCATGAAGTCTGTGTCCAGTCCTATTTCCTGAAGTGTTTCTCCTGTGTTTTCTTTAAGAAGTTTTATTGTTTCAGGGTGTATATTTAAATCCTTAATCCATTTTGAGTTGATTTTAGTATATGGTGAGAGGTATGGGTCTAGTTTCATTCTCCTGCATATGGATATCCAGTTATCCCAGCACCATTTGCTGAAGAGGCAGTCCCTTCCCCAGTGAATAGGCTTGGTGCCTTTGTCAAAGATCAGATGGCAGTAAGTGTGTGGGTTGATTTCTGGATTCTCTGTTCTATTCCATTGATCAGTGTGTCTGTTTTTATGCCAGTACCATACTGTTTTGATTATTATAGCTTTGTAGTATAGTTTAAAGTCAGGTAGTGTTATGCCTCCAGCTTTATTTTTTTTGCTCAGTATTGCTTTGGCTATGCATGGTCTTTTATTATTCCATATAAATGTCTGGATAGTTCTTTCCATTTCTGAGAAAAATGTCTTTGGAATTTTGATGGGGATTGCATTAAATTTGTATATCACTTTGGGTAGTATGGACATTTTCACTATGTTGATTCTTCCAATCCAAGAGCATGGGATATCTTTCCATCTTCTTGTATCCTCTCTAATTTCTCTCAGCAGTGGTTTGTAGTTCTCACTATAGAGATTTTTCACCTCCTTGGTTAACTCAATTGCTAAGTATTTTATTTTTTTGGTGGCTATTATAAATGGGCAGGCTTTCTTGATTTCTCATTCTGCATGTTCACTATTGGAGAAAAGAAATGCTACTGATTTTTGTGTATTGATTTTGTATCCTGCTACTGTGCTGAAATCATTTATCAATTCCCACAAGTTTTTTGTAGAGGTTTTAGGCTGTTCGATATATAGGATCATGTCATCTGCAAACAGGGACAGTTTGACTTCATCTTTTCCAAACTGGATGCCCTTTATTTCCTTCTCTTCTCTGATTGCTCTGGCTAGTACTTCCAACACTATGTTGAATAGGAGTGGTGAGAGTGGGCATCCTTGTCTAGTTCCTGTTCTTAAAGGAAAAGCTTTCAGCTTTTCCCCATTCAGGATGATATTGGCAGTGGGTTTGTCATATATGGCTTTAATTATGTTGAGATACTTTCCCTCTATACCTAACTTATAGAGGGTCTTTGTCATGAATGAGTGCTGAACTTTATCAGATGCTTTTTCAGCATCTATAGAGATGATCATATGGTCCTTGTGTTTGACTTTATTAATATGGTGTATCACATTTATTGATTTGCGTATGTTGAACCAACCTTGCATCCCTGGGATGAATCCCACTTGATCGTGGTGAATAATTTTACGTATGTGTTGCTGTATTCTGTTTGCTAGTATTTTAGTGAGGATTTTTGCTTCTATATTCATCAAGGATATTGGCCTGTAGTTTTCTTTTTTGGTTATATCGTTACCTGGTTTTGGTATCAGGATGATGTTTGCTTCATAGAATGAGTTTGGGAGATTTGCGTCTGTTTCAATCTTTTGGAACAGTTTGTAAAGAATCGGTGTCAATTCCTCTTTGAATGTTTGGTAAAATTCTGCTGTGAATCCATCTGGTGCTGGGCTTTTCTTTGTTGGGAGCCTTCTGATACCAGCTTCAATCTCCTTTATTGTTATTGGTCTGTTCAAATTTTCTGCGTCTTCATGGTTGAGTTTTGGGAGCTTGTGTGTGTCCAGAAATTTATCCATTTCCTTCAGATTTTCAAACTTCCTGTGTTCCGAGCTGTCTGGTTGAGCACACATGATTTAAAAGTCTTGGAGTTTGCCAGCTGGGGCTATGAAGACCAGTCATGAATATGAGAGGACTGTGGCATATTTCTGGTATTGTCACACTGCAGATTCTTCATGGGACTTGAAATGCAGACTCTCTTTTGCCCTTTTATGAACTTATTTTGGAAGTTTCGAGTCTGTTGGTTGACTCCAAATCCATGCCTACTTAGGAAAGAAATAAAACCAAGGAGAAACTTGGAGAATTTTAAATTTCCTTTGTTTTTTCATTTTTTGTTCTATGTATGCCTAGATTTAGCTTTAATAATCTGCCAGCCTTACAGGATTTTCCTGTTTGCTTTTATTTCAAATATGGATTTCATTCCTCGTTTTCTCATTATTTCCTGTAGGTAGGTTACAGTGCTCCATTCTTCTCTCCGGAATGGGAATTCCTTGCCTCCTTTTGATCCCTTCATGCCTTTAGTGTTCATTTCAGGCCATGAGTTTGCTTTTACTTCAGAGAGAAAAAATCAACTTCCTCTGGGCTAAAGAATGGCCCAGTGTTTTTATTAGCCCCAATTTTATGTTTTACTTTTTTAATAAAGAAGCATTTTTGCTTCTGAAACAATGACTTGTTGAATTTCGGTGTCCAATTCAGCATCGTGCACAGGTCAGTCTCCTTTTCCTCAGTTGTCACTGAGAAGTACGTTCTCTCATTGGTCAGCCTTGTCTCTCTCTTGGATCCTCAGGCATCCAGATGTACCTCTGCAACAGAGACCACTATGGCTACCTGCCCATCCCCCTGAAGCCCCATCAGACGCTGCAGGAAGACATGGAGAACCTCATCCACGTGCAGATAGAAGCAATGAGTGAGTGCCCCAGGAGCCAGGTGATGGCTCTTGTTCCATTGCCACAGTGAACATACCAGCCACTTCTCTCCTCTTCCAGGACTGGAATCTCATGGCCATCAGTCTGCCATGGCTGAATATACAGCTATTCATTTGTCAGTTCATTCTTTTTTTTTTTTTTTTAAGTTTATTTATTTATTCATTTTTTATTTTAATTTTATTTTGTTGATATACATTGTAGCTGATTATTGCTCCCCATCACCAAAACCTCCCTCCCCCCTCCCCCCCAACAATGTCCTTTCTGTTTGCTTGTCGTATCAACTTCAAATAATTGTGGTTGTTATATCTTCTCCCCCCCCGTTTTTTTTTTTTTTTTTTTTTTGTGTGTGTGTGTGTGTGTGTGAATTTATATATTAATTTTTAGCTCCCACCAATAAGTGAGAACATGTGGTATTTCTCTTTCTGTGCCTGACTTGTTTCACTGAATATAATTCTCTCAATGTCCATCCATGTTGTTGCAAATGGCAGTATTTCATTCGTTTTTATAGCTGAGTAGTATTCCATTGTGTAGATGTACCACATTTTCTGTATCCACTCATCTGATGATGGGCATTTGGGCTGGTTCCAACTCTTGGCTATTGTAAAGAGTGCTGAGATAAACATTGGGGAACAGGTATACCTTCGACTTGATGATTTCCATTCCTCTGGGTATATTCCCAACAGTGGGATAGCTGGGTCGTATGGTAGATCTATCTGCAATTGTTTGAGGAACCTCCATACCATTTTCCATAGAGGCTGCACCATTTTGCAGTCCCACCAACAATGTATGAGAGTTCCTTTTTCTCCGCAGCCTCGCCAGCATTTATCGTTGAGAGTCTTTTGGATTTTAGCCATCCTAACTGGGGTGAGATGGTATCTCAGTGTGGTTTTGATTTGCATTTCCCGGATGCTGAGTGATGTTGAGCATTTTTTCATATGTCTGTTGGCCATTTGTATATCTTCCTTAGAGAAATGCCTACTTAGCTCTTTTGCCCATTTTTTAATTGGGTTGCTTGTTTTCTTCTTGTAAAGTTGTTTGAGTTCCTTATATATTCTGGATATTAATCCTTTGTCAGATGTATATTTCGCAAATATTTTCTCCCACTCTGTTGGTTGTCTTTTAACTCTGTTAGTTGTTTCTTTTGCTGTGCAGAAGCTTTTTAGTTTGACAGAATCCCATTTGTTTATTTTTCCTTTGGTTGCCCGTGCTTTTGGGGTCATATTCATGAAGTCTGTGTCCAGTCCTATTTCCTGAAGTGTTTCTCCTGTGTTTTCTTTAAGAAGTTTTATTGTTTCAGGGTGTATATTTAAATCCTTAATCCATTTTGAGTTGATTTTCGTATATGGTGAGAGGTATGGGTCTAGTTTCATTCTCCTGCATATGGATATCCAGTTATCCCAGCACCATTTGCTGAAGAGGCAGTCCCTTCCCCAGTGAATAGGCTTGGTGCCTTTGTCAAAGATCAGATGGCAGTAAGTGTGTGGGTTGATTTCTGGATTCTCTGTTCTATTCCATTGATCAGTGTGTCTGTTTTTATGCCAGTACCATACTGTTTTGATTATTATAGCTTTGTAGTATAGTTTAAAGTCAGGTAGTGTTATGCCTCCAGCTTTATTTTTTTTGCTCAGTATTGCTTTGGCTATGCATGGTCTTTTATTATTCCATATAAATGTCTGGATAGTTCTTTCCATTTCTGAGAAAAATGTCTTTGGAATTTTGATGGGGATTGCATTAAATTTGTATATCACTTTGGGTAGTATGGACATTTTCACTATGTTGATTCTTCCAATCCAAGAGCATGGGATATCTTTCCATCTTCTTGTATCCTCTCTAATTTCTCTCAGCAGTGGTTTGTAGTTCTCACTATAGAGATTTTTCACCTCCTTGGTTAACTCAATTGCTAAGTATTTTATTTTTTTGGTGGCTATTATAAATGGGCAGGCTTTCTTGATTTCTGATTCTGCATGTTCACTATTGGAGAAAAGAAATGCTACTGATTTTTGTGTATTGATTTTGTATCCTGCTACTGTGCTGAAATCATTTATCAATTCCCACAAGTTTTTTGTAGAGGTTTTAGGCTGTTCGATATATAGGATCATGTCATCTGCAAACAGGGACAGTTTGACTTCATCTTTTCCAAACTGGATGCCCTTTATTTCCTTCTCTTCTCTGATTGCTCTGGCTAGTACTTCCAACACTATGTTGAATAGGAGTGGTGAGAGTGGGCATCCTTGTCTAGTTCCTGTTCTTAAAGGAAAAGCTTTCAGCTTTTCCCCATTCAGGATGATATTGGCAGTGGGTTTGTCATATATGGCTTTAATTATGTTGAGATACTTTCCCTCTATACCTAACTTATAGAGGGTCTTTGTCATGAATGAGTGCTGAACTTTATCAGATGCTTTTTCAGCATCTATAGAGATGATCATATGGTCCTTGTGTTTGACTTTATTAATATGGTGTATCACATTTATTGATTTGCGTATGTTGAACCAACCTTGCATCCCTGGGATGAATCCCACTTGATCGTGGTGAATAATTTTACGTATGTGTTGCTGTATTCTGTTTGCTAGTATTTTAGTGAGGATTTTTGCTTCTATATTCATCAAGGATATTGGCCTGTAGTTTTCTTTTTTGGTTATATCGTTACCTGGTTTTGGTATCAGGATGATGTTTGCTTCATAGAATGAGTTTGGGAGATTTGCGTCTGTTTCAATCTTTTGGAACAGTTTGTAAAGAATCGGTGTCAATTCCTCTTTGAATGTTTGGTAAAATTCTGCTGTGAATCCATCTGGTGCTGGGCTTTTCTTTGTTGGGAGCCTTCTGATACCAGCTTCAATCTCCTTTATTGTTATTGGTCTGTTCAAATTTTCTGCGTCTTCATGGTTGAGTTTTGGGAGCTTGTGTGTGTCCAGAAATTTATCCATTTCCTTCAGATTTTCAAACTTCCTGTGTTCCGAGCTGTCTGGTTGAGCACACATGATTTAAAAGTCTTGGAGTTTGCCAGCTGGGGCTATGAAGACCAGTCATGAATATGAGAGGACTGTGGCATATTTCTGGTATTGTCACACTGCAGATTCTTCATGGGACTTGAAATGCAGACTCTCTTTTGCCCTTTTATGAACTTATTTTGGAAGTTTCGAGTCTGTTGGTTGACTCCAAATCCATGCCTACTTAGGAAAGAAATAAAACCAAGGAGAAACTTGGAGAATTTTAAATTTCCTTTGTTTTTTCATTTTTTGTTCTATGTATGCCTAGATTTAGCTTTAATAATCTGCCAGCCTTACAGGATTTTCCTGTTTGCTTTTATTTCAAATATGGATTTCATTCCTCGTTTTCTCATTATTTCCTGTAGGTAGGTTACAGTGCTCCATTCTTCTCTCCGGAATGGGAATTCCTTGCCTCCTTTTGATCCCTTCATGCCTTTAGTGTTCATTTCAGGCCATGAGTTTGCTTTTACTTCAGAGAGAAAAAATCAACTTCCTCTGGGCTAAAGAATGGCCCAGTGTTTTTATTAGCCCCAATTTTATGTTTTACTTTTTTAATAAAGAAGCATTTTTGCTTCTGAAACAATGACTTGTTGAATTTCGGTGTCCAATTCAGCATCGTGCACAGGTCAGTCTCCTTTTCCTCAGTTGTCACTGAGAAGTACGTTCTCTCATTGGTCAGCCTTGTCTCTCTCTTGGATCCTCAGGCATCCAGATGTACCTCTGCAACAGAGACCACTATGGCTACCTGCCCATCCCCCTGAAGCCCCATCAGACGCTGCAGGAAGACATGGAGAACCTCATCCACGTGCAGATAGAAGCAATGAGTGAGTGCCCCAGGAGCCAGGTGATGGCTCTTGTTCCATTGCCACAGTGAACATACCAGCCACTTCTCTCCTCTTCCAGGACTGGAATCTCATGGCCATCAGTCCGCCATGGCTGAATATACAGCTATTCATTTGTCAGTTCATTCTTTTTTTTTAAGTTTATTTATTTATTCATTTTTTATTTTAATTTTATTTTGTCGATATACATTGTAGCTGATTATTGCTCCCCATCACCAAAACCTCCCTCCCTTCTCCCTCCCCCCTCCCCCCCAACAATGTCCTTTCTGTTTGCTTGTCGTATCAACTTCAAATAATTGTGGTTGTTATATCTTCTACCCCCCCCCCTGGTTTGTGTGTGTGTGTGTGTGTGTGTGTGTGTGTGTGTGTGTGTGTGTGTGTGTGTGAATTTATATATTAATTTTTAGCTCCCACCAATAAGTGAGAACATGTGGTATTTCTCTTTCTGTGCCTGACTTGTTTCACTTAATATAATTCTCTCAAGGTCCATCCATGTTGTTGCAAATGGCAGTATTTCATTCGTTTTTATAGCTGAGTAGTATTCCATTGTGTAGATGTACCACATTTTCCGTATCCACTCATCTGATGATGGGCATTTGGGCTGGTTCCAACTCTTGGCTATTGTAAAGAGTGCTGAGATAAACATTGGGGAACAGGTATACCTTCGACTTGATGATTTCCATTCCTCTGGGTATATTCCCAACAGTGGGATAGCTGGGTCGTATGGTAGATCTATCTGCAATTGTTTGAGGAACCTCCATACCATTTTCCATAGAGGCTGCACCATTTTGCAGTCCCACCAACAATGTATGAGAGTTCCTTTTTCTCCGCAGCCTCGCCAGCATTTATCGTTGAGAGTCTTTTGGATTTTAGCCATCCTAACTGGGGTGAGATGGTATCTCAGTGTGGTTTTGATTTGCATTTCCCGGATGCTGAGTGATGTTGAGCATTTTTTCATATGTCTGTTGGCCATTTGTATATCTTCCTTAGAGAAATGCCTACTTAGCTCTTTTGCCCATTTTTTAATTGGGTTGCTTGTTTTCTTCTTGTAAAGTTGTTTGAGTTCCTTATATATTCTGGATATTAATCCTTTGTCAGATGTATATTTCGCAAATATTTTCTCCCACTCTGTTGGTTGTCTTTTAACTCTGTTAGTTGTTTCTTTTGCTGTGCAGAAGCTTTTTAGTTTGACAGAATCCCATTTGTTTATTTTTCCTTTGGTTGCCCGTGCTTTTGGGGTCATATTCATGAAGTCTGTGTCCAGTCCTATTTCCTGAAGTGTTTCTCCTGTGTTTTCTTTAAGAAGTTTTATTGTTTCAGGGTGTATATTTAAATCCTTAATCCATTTTGAGTTGATTTTCGTATATGGTGAGAGGTATGGGTCTAGTTTCATTCTCCTGCATATGGATATCCAGTTATCCCAGCACCATTTGCTGAAGAGGCAGTCCCTTCCCCAGTGAATAGGCTTGGTGCCTTTGTCAAAGATCAGATGGCAGTAAGTGTGTGGGTTGATTTCTGGATTCTCTGTTCTATTCCATTGATCAGTGTGTCTGTTTTTATGCCAGTACCATACTGTTTTGATTATTATAGCTTTGTAGTATAGTTTAAAGTCAGGTAGTGTTATGCCTCCAGCTTTATTTTTTTTGCTCAGTATTGCTTTGGCTATGCATGGTCTTTTATTATTCCATATAAATGTCTGGATAGTTCTTTCCATTTCTGAGAAAAATGTCTTTGGAATTTTGATGGGGATTGCATTAAATTTGTATATCACTTTGGGTAGTATGGACATTTTCACTATGTTGATTCTTCCAATCCAAGAGCATGGGATATCTTTCCATCTTCTTGTATCCTCTCTAATTTCTCTCAGCAGTGGTTTGTAGTTCTCACTATAGAGATTTTTCACCTCCTTGGTTAACTCAATTGCTAAGTATTTTATTTTTTTGGTGGCTATTATAAATGGGCAGGCTTTCTTGATTTCTCATTCTGCATGTTCACTATTGGAGAAAAGAAATGCTACTGATTTTTGTGTATTGATTTTGTATCCTGCTACTGTGCTGAAATCATTTATCAATTCCCACAAGTTTTTTGTAGAGGTTTTAGGCTGTTCGATATATAGGATCATGTCATCTGCAAACAGGGACAGTTTGACTTCATCTTTTCCAAACTGGATGCCCTTTATTTCCTTCTCTTCTCTGATTGCTCTGGCTAGTACTTCCAACACTATGTTGAATAGGAGTGGTGAGAGTGGGCATCCTTGTCTAGTTCCTGTTCTTAAAGGAAAAGCTTTCAGCTTTTCCCCATTCAGGATGATATTGGCAGTGGGTTTGTCATATATGGCTTTAATTATGTTGAGATACTTTCCCTCTATACCTAACTTATAGAGGGTCTTTGTCATGAATGAGTGCTGAACTTTATCAGATGCTTTTTCAGCATCTATAGAGATGATCATATGGTCCTTGTGTTTGACTTTATTAATATGGTGTATCACATTTATTGATTTGCGTATGTTGAACCAACCTTGCATCCCTGGGATGAATCCCACTTGATCGTGGTGAATAATTTTACGTATGTGTTGCTGTATTCTGTTTGCTAGTATTTTAGTGAGGATTTTTGCTTCTATATTCATCAAGGATATTGGCCTGTAGTTTTCTTTTTTGGTTATATCGTTACCTGGTTTTGGTATCAGGATGATGTTTGCTTCATAGAATGAGTTTGGGAGATTTGCGTCTGTTTCAATCTTTTGGAACAGTTTGTAAAGAATCGGTGTCAATTCCTCTTTGAATGTTTGGTAAAATTCTGCTGTGAATCCATCTGGTGCTGGGCTTTTCTTTGTTGGGAGCCTTCTGATACCAGCTTCAATCTCCTTTATTGTTATTGGTCTGTTCAAATTTTCTGCGTCTTCATGGTTGAGTTTTGGGAGCTTGTGTGTGTCCAGAAATTTATCCATTTCCTTCAGATTTTCAAACTTCCTGTGTTCCGAGCTGTCTGGTTGAGCACACATGATTTAAAAGTCTTGGAGTTTGCCAGCTGGGGCTATGAAGACCAGTCATGAATATGAGAGGACTGTGGCATATTTCTGGTATTGTCACACTGCAGATTCTTCATGGGACTTGAAATGCAGACTCTCTTTTGCCCTTTTATGAACTTATTTTGGAAGTTTCAAGTCTGTTGGTTGACTCCAAATCCATGCCTACTTAGGAAAGAAATAAAACCAAGGAGAAACTTGGAGAATTTTAAATTTCCTTTGTTTTTTCATTTTTTGTTCTATGTATGCCTAGATTTAGCTTTAATAATCTGCCAGCCTTACAGGATTTTCCTGTTTGCTTTTATTTCAAATATGGATTTCATTCCTCGTTTTCTCATTATTTCCTGTAGGTAGGTTACAGTGCTCCATTCTTCTCTCCGGAATGGGAATTCCTTGCCTCCTTTTGATCCCTTCATGCCTTTAGTGTTCATTTCAGGCCATGAGTTTGCTTTTACTTCAGAGAGAAAAAATCAACTTCCTCTGGGCTAAAGAATGGCCCAGTGTTTTTATTAGCCCCAATTTTATGTTTTACTTTTTTAATAAAGAAGCATTTTTGCTTCTGAAACAATGACTTGTTGAATTTCGGTGTCCAATTCAGCATCGTGCACAGGTCAGTCTCCTTTTCCTCAGTTGTCACTGAGAAGTACGTTCTCTCATTGGTCAGCCTTGTCTCTCTCTTGGATCCTCAGGCATCCAGATGTACCTCTGCAACAGAGACCACTATGGCTACCTGCCCATCCCCCTGAAGCCCCATCAGACGCTGCAGGAAGACATGGAGAACCTCATCCACGTGCAGATAGAAGCAATGAGTGAGTGCCCCAGGAGCCAGGTGATGGCTCTTGTTCCATTGCCACAGTGAACATACCAGCCACTTCTCTCCTCTTCCAGGACTGGAATCTCATGGCCATCAGTCCGCCATGGCTGAATATACAGCTATTCATTTGTCAGTTCATTCTTTTTTTTTAAGTTTATTTATTTATTCATTTTTTATTTTAATTTTATTTTGTCGATATACATTGTAGCTGATTATTGCTCCCCATCACCAAAACCTCCCTCCCTTCTCCCTCCCCCCTCCCCCCCAACAATGTCCTTTCTGTTTGCTTGTCGTATCAACTTCAAATAATTGTGGTTGTTATATCTTCTACCCCCCCCCCTGGTTTGTGTGTGTGTGTGTGTGTGTGTGTGTGTGTGTGTGTGTGTGTGTGTGTGTGTGAATTTATATATTAATTTTTAGCTCCCACCAATAAGTGAGAACATGTGGTATTTCTCTTTCTGTGCCTGACTTGTTTCACTTAATATAATTCTCTCAAGGTCCATCCATGTTGTTGCAAATGGCAGTATTTCATTCGTTTTTATAGCTGAGTAGTATTCCATTGTGTAGATGTACCACATTTTCCGTATCCACTCATCTGATGATGGGCATTTGGGCTGGTTCCAACTCTTGGCTATTGTAAAGAGTGCTGAGATAAACATTGGGGAACAGGTATACCTTCGACTTGATGATTTCCATTCCTCTGGGTATATTCCCAACAGTGGGATAGCTGGGTCGTATGGTAGATCTATCTGCAATTGTTTGAGGAACCTCCATACCATTTTCCATAGAGGCTGCACCATTTTGCAGTCCCACCAACAATGTATGAGAGTTCCTTTTTCTCCGCAGCCTCGCCAGCATTTATCGTTGAGAGTCTTTTGGATTTTAGCCATCCTAACTGGGGTGAGATGGTATCTCAGTGTGGTTTTGATTTGCATTTCCCGGATGCTGAGTGATGTTGAGCATTTTTTCATATGTCTGTTGGCCATTTGTATATCTTCCTTAGAGAAATGCCTACTTAGCTCTTTTGCCCATTTTTTAATTGGGTTGCTTGTTTTCTTCTTGTAAAGTTGTTTGAGTTCCTTATATATTCTGGATATTAATCCTTTGTCAGATGTATATTTCGCAAATATTTTCTCCCACTCTGTTGGTTGTCTTTTAACTCTGTTAGTTGTTTCTTTTGCTGTGCAGAAGCTTTTTAGTTTGACAGAATCCCATTTGTTTATTTTTCCTTTGGTTGCCCGTGCTTTTGGGGTCATATTCATGAAGTCTGTGTCCAGTCCTATTTCCTGAAGTGTTTCTCCTGTGTTTTCTTTAAGAAGTTTTATTGTTTCAGGGTGTATATTTAAATCCTTAATCCATTTTGAGTTGATTTTCGTATATGGTGAGAGGTATGGGTCTAGTTTCATTCTCCTGCATATGGATATCCAGTTATCCCAGCACCATTTGCTGAAGAGGCAGTCCCTTCCCCAGTGAATAGGCTTGGTGCCTTTGTCAAAGATCAGATGGCAGTAAGTGTGTGGGTTGATTTCTGGATTCTCTGTTCTATTCCATTGATCAGTGTGTCTGTTTTTATGCCAGTACCATACTGTTTTGATTATTATAGCTTTGTAGTATAGTTTAAAGTCAGGTAGTGTTATGCCTCCAGCTTTATTTTTTTTGCTCAGTATTGCTTTGGCTATGCATGGTCTTTTATTATTCCATATAAATGTCTGGATAGTTCTTTCCATTTCTGAGAAAAATGTCTTTGGAATTTTGATGGGGATTGCATTAAATTTGTATATCACTTTGGGTAGTATGGACATTTTCACTATGTTGATTCTTCCAATCCAAGAGCATGGGATATCTTTCCATCTTCTTGTATCCTCTCTAATTTCTCTCAGCAGTGGTTTGTAGTTCTCACTATAGAGATTTTTCACCTCCTTGGTTAACTCAATTGCTAAGTATTTTATTTTTTTGGTGGCTATTATAAATGGGCAGGCTTTCTTGATTTCTGATTCTGCATGTTCACTATTGGAGAAAAGAAATGCTACTGATTTTTGTGTATTGATTTTGTATCCTGCTACTGTGCTGAAATCATTTATCAATTCCCACAAGTTTTTTGTAGAGGTTTTAGGCTGTTCGATATATAGGATCATGTCATCTGCAAACAGGGACAGTTTGACTTCATCTTTTCCAAACTGGATGCCCTTTATTTCCTTCTCTTCTCTGATTGCTCTGGCTAGTACTTCCAACACTATGTTGAATAGGAGTGGTGAGAGTGGGCATCCTTGTCTAGTTCCTGTTCTTAAAGGAAAAGCTTTCAGCTTTTCCCCATTCAGGATGATATTGGCAGTGGGTTTGTCATATATGGCTTTAATTATGTTGAGATACTTTCCCTCTATACCTAACTTATAGAGGGTCTTTGTCATGAATGAGTGCTGAACTTTATCAGATGCTTTTTCAGCATCTATAGAGATGATCATATGGTCCTTGTGTTTGACTTTATTAATATGGTGTATCACATTTATTGATTTGCGTATGTTGAACCAACCTTGCATCCCTGGGATGAATCCCACTTGATCGTGGTGAATAATTTTACGTATGTGTTGCTGTATTCTGTTTGCTAGTATTTTAGTGAGGATTTTTGCTTCTATATTCATCAAGGATATTGGCCTGTAGTTTTCTTTTTTGGTTATATCGTTACCTGGTTTTGGTATCAGGATGATGTTTGCTTCATAGAATGAGTTTGGGAGATTTGCGTCTGTTTCAATCTTTTGGAACAGTTTGTAAAGAATCGGTGTCAATTCCTCTTTGAATGTTTGGTAAAATTCTGCTGTGAATCCATCTGGTGCTGGGCTTTTCTTTGTTGGGAGCCTTCTGATACCAGCTTCAATCTCCTTTATTGTTATTGGTCTGTTCAAATTTTCTGCGTCTTCATGGTTGAGTTTTGGGAGCTTGTGTGTGTCCAGAAATTTATCCATTTCCTTCAGATTTTCAAACTTCCTGTGTTCCGAGCTGTCTGGTTGAGCACACATGATTTAAAAGTCTTGGAGTTTGCCAGCTGGGGCTATGAAGACCAGTCATGAATATGAGAGGACTGTGGCATATTTCTGGTATTGTCACACTGCAGATTCTTCATGGGACTTGAAATGCAGACTCTCTTTTGCCCTTTTATGAACTTATTTTGGAAGTTTCAAGTCTGTTGGTTGACTCCAAATCCATGCCTACTTAGGAAAGAAATAAAACCAAGGAGAAACTTGGAGAATTTTAAATTTCCTTTGTTTTTTCATTTTTTGTTCTATGTATGCCTAGATTTAGCTTTAATAATCTGCCAGCCTTACAGGATTTTCCTGTTTGCTTTTATTTCAAATATGGATTTCATTCCTCGTTTTCTCATTATTTCCTGTAGGTAGGTTACAGTGCTCCATTCTTCTCTCCGGAATGGGAATTCCTTGCCTCCTTTTGATCCCTTCATGCCTTTAGTGTTCATTTCAGGCCATGAGTTTGCTTTTACTTCAGAGAGAAAAAATCAACTTCCTCTGGGCTAAAGAATGGCCCAGTGTTTTTATTAGCCCCAATTTTATGTTTTACTTTTTTAATAAAGAAGCATTTTTGCTTCTGAAACAATGACTTGTTGAATTTCGGTGTCCAATTCAGCATCGTGCACAGGTCAGTCTCCTTTTCCTCAGTTGTCACTGAGAAGTACGTTCTCTCATTGGTCAGCCTTGTCTCTCTCTTGGATCCTCAGGCATCCAGATGTACCTCTGCAACAGAGACCACTATGGCTACCTGCCCATCCCCCTGAAGCCCCATCAGACGCTGCAGGAAGACATGGAGAACCTCATCCACGTGCAGATAGAAGCAATGAGTGAGTGCCCCAGGAGCCAGGTGATGGCTCTTGTTCCATTGCCACAGTGAACATACCAGCCACTTCTCTCCTCTTCCAGGACTGGAATCTCATGGCCATCAGTCCGCCATGGCTGAATATACAGCTATTCATTTGTCAGTTCATTCTTTTTTTTTAAGTTTATTTATTTATTCATTTTTTATTTTAATTTTATTTTGTCGATATACATTGTAGCTGATTATTGCTCCCCATCACCAAAACCTCCCTCCCTTCTCCCTCCCCCCTCCCCCCCAACAATGTCCTTTCTGTTTGCTTGTCGTATCAACTTCAAATAATTGTGGTTGTTATATCTTCTACCCCCCCCCCTGGTTTGTGTGTGTGTGTGTGTGTGTGTGTGTGTGTGTGTGTGTGTGTGTGTGTGTGTGAATTTATATATTAATTTTTAGCTCCCACCAATAAGTGAGAACATGTGGTATTTCTCTTTCTGTGCCTGACTTGTTTCACTTAATATAATTCTCTCAAGGTCCATCCATGTTGTTGCAAATGGCAGTATTTCATTCGTTTTTATAGCTGAGTAGTATTCCATTGTGTAGATGTACCACATTTTCCGTATCCACTCATCTGATGATGGGCATTTGGGCTGGTTCCAACTCTTGGCTATTGTAAAGAGTGCTGAGATAAACATTGGGGAACAGGTATACCTTCGACTTGATGATTTCCATTCCTCTGGGTATATTCCCAACAGTGGGATAGCTGGGTCGTATGGTAGATCTATCTGCAATTGTTTGAGGAACCTCCATACCATTTTCCATAGAGGCTGCACCATTTTGCAGTCCCACCAACAATGTATGAGAGTTCCTTTTTCTCCGCAGCCTCGCCAGCATTTATCGTTGAGAGTCTTTTGGATTTTAGCCATCCTAACTGGGGTGAGATGGTATCTCAGTGTGGTTTTGATTTGCATTTCCCGGATGCTGAGTGATGTTGAGCATTTTTTCATATGTCTGTTGGCCATTTGTATATCTTCCTTAGAGAAATGCCTACTTAGCTCTTTTGCCCATTTTTTAATTGGGTTGCTTGTTTTCTTCTTGTAAAGTTGTTTGAGTTCCTTATATATTCTGGATATTAATCCTTTGTCAGATGTATATTTCGCAAATATTTTCTCCCACTCTGTTGGTTGTCTTTTAACTCTGTTAGTTGTTTCTTTTGCTGTGCAGAAGCTTTTTAGTTTGACAGAATCCCATTTGTTTATTTTTCCTTTGGTTGCCCGTGCTTTTGGGGTCATATTCATGAAGTCTGTGTCCAGTCCTATTTCCTGAAGTGTTTCTCCTGTGTTTTCTTTAAGAAGTTTTATTGTTTCAGGGTGTATATTTAAATCCTTAATCCATTTTGAGTTGATTTTCGTATATGGTGAGAGGTATGGGTCTAGTTTCATTCTCCTGCATATGGATATCCAGTTATCCCAGCACCATTTGCTGAAGAGGCAGTCCCTTCCCCAGTGAATAGGCTTGGTGCCTTTGTCAAAGATCAGATGGCAGTAAGTGTGTGGGTTGATTTCTGGATTCTCTGTTCTATTCCATTGATCAGTGTGTCTGTTTTTATGCCAGTACCATACTGTTTTGATTATTATAGCTTTGTAGTATAGTTTAAAGTCAGGTAGTGTTATGCCTCCAGCTTTATTTTTTTTGCTCAGTATTGCTTTGGCTATGCATGGTCTTTTATTATTCCATATAAATGTCTGGATAGTTCTTTCCATTTCTGAGAAAAATGTCTTTGGAATTTTGATGGGGATTGCATTAAATTTGTATATCACTTTGGGTAGTATGGACATTTTCACTATGTTGATTCTTCCAATCCAAGAGCATGGGATATCTTTCCATCTTCTTGTATCCTCTCTAATTTCTCTCAGCAGTGGTTTGTAGTTCTCACTATAGAGATTTTTCACCTCCTTGGTTAACTCAATTGCTAAGTATTTTATTTTTTTGGTGGCTATTATAAATGGGCAGGCTTTCTTGATTTCTGATTCTGCATGTTCACTATTGGAGAAAAGAAATGCTACTGATTTTTGTGTATTGATTTTGTATCCTGCTACTGTGCTGAAATCATTTATCAATTCCCACAAGTTTTTTGTAGAGGTTTTAGGCTGTTCGATATATAGGATCATGTCATCTGCAAACAGGGACAGTTTGACTTCATCTTTTCCAAACTGGATGCCCTTTATTTCCTTCTCTTCTCTGATTGCTCTGGCTAGTACTTCCAACACTATGTTGAATAGGAGTGGTGAGAGTGGGCATCCTTGTCTAGTTCCTGTTCTTAAAGGAAAAGCTTTCAGCTTTTCCCCATTCAGGATGATATTGGCAGTGGGTTTGTCATATATGGCTTTAATTATGTTGAGATACTTTCCCTCTATACCTAACTTATAGAGGGTCTTTGTCATGAATGAGTGCTGAACTTTATCAGATGCTTTTTCAGCATCTATAGAGATGATCATATGGTCCTTGTGTTTGACTTTATTAATATGGTGTATCACATTTATTGATTTGCGTATGTTGAACCAACCTTGCATCCCTGGGATGAATCCCACTTGATCGTGGTGAATAATTTTACGTATGTGTTGCTGTATTCTGTTTGCTAGTATTTTAGTGAGGATTTTTGCTTCTATATTCATCAAGGATATTGGCCTGTAGTTTTCTTTTTTGGTTATATCGTTACCTGGTTTTGGTATCAGGATGATGTTTGCTTCATAGAATGAGTTTGGGAGATTTGCGTCTGTTTCAATCTTTTGGAACAGTTTGTAAAGAATCGGTGTCAATTCCTCTTTGAATGTTTGGTAAAATTCTGCTGTGAATCCATCTGGTGCTGGGCTTTTCTTTGTTGGGAGCCTTCTGATACCAGCTTCAATCTCCTTTATTGTTATTGGTCTGTTCAAATTTTCTGCGTCTTCATGGTTGAGTTTTGGGAGCTTGTGTGTGTCCAGAAATTTATCCATTTCCTTCAGATTTTCAAACTTCCTGTGTTCCGAGCTGTCTGGTTGAGCACACATGATTTAAAAGTCTTGGAGTTTGCCAGCTGGGGCTATGAAGACCAGTCATGAATATGAGAGGACTGTGGCATATTTCTGGTATTGTCACACTGCAGATTCTTCATGGGACTTGAAATGCAGACTCTCTTTTGCCCTTTTATGAACTTATTTTGGAAGTTTCGAGTCTGTTGGTTGACTCCAAATCCATGCCTACTTAGGAAAGAAATAAAACCAAGGAGAAACTTGGAGAATTTTAAATTTCCTTTGTTTTTTCATTTTTTGTTCTATGTATGCCTAGATTTAGCTTTAATAATCTGCCAGCCTTACAGGATTTTCCTGTTTGCTTTTATTTCAAATATGGATTTCATTCCTCGTTTTCTCATTATTTCCTGTAGGTAGGTTACAGTGCTCCATTCTTCTCTCCGGAATGGGAATTCCTTGCCTCCTTTTGATCCCTTCATGCCTTTAGTGTTCATTTCAGGCCATGAGTTTGCTTTTACTTCAGAGAGAAAAAATCAACTTCCTCTGGGCTAAAGAATGGCCCAGTGTTTTTATTAGCCCCAATTTTATGTTTTACTTTTTTAATAAAGAAGCATTTTTGCTTCTGAAACAATGACTTGTTGAATTTCGGTGTCCAATTCAGCATCGTGCACAGGTCAGTCTCCTTTTCCTCAGTTGTCACTGAGAAGTACGTTCTCTCATTGGTCAGCCTTGTCTCTCTCTTGGATCCTCAGGCATCCAGATGTACCTCTGCAACAGAGACCACTATGGCTACCTGCCCATCCCCCTGAAGCCCCATCAGACGCTGCAGGAAGACATGGAGAACCTCATCCACGTGCAGATAGAAGCAATGAGTGAGTGCCCCAGGAGCCAGGTGATGGCTCTTGTTCCATTGCCACAGTGAACATACCAGCCACTTCTCTCCTCTTCCAGGACTGGAATCTCATGGCCATCAGTCCGCCATGGCTGAATATACAGCTATTCATTTGTCAGTTCATTCTTTTTTTTTAAGTTTATTTATTTATTCATTTTTTATTTTAATTTTATTTTGTCGATATACATTGTAGCTGATTATTGCTCCCCATCACCAAAACCTCCCTCCCTTCTCCCTCCCCCCTCCCCCCCAACAATGTCCTTTCTGTTTGCTTGTCGTATCAACTTCAAATAATTGTGGTTGTTATATCTTCTACCCCCCCCCCTGGTTTGTGTGTGTGTGTGTGTGTGTGTGTGTGTGTGTGTGTGTGTGTGTGTGAATTTATATATTAATTTTTAGCTCCCACCAATAAGTGAGAACATGTGGTATTTCTCTTTCTGTGCCTGACTTGTTTCACTTAATATAATTCTCTCAAGGTCCATCCATGTTGTTGCAAATGGCAGTATTTCATTCGTTTTTATAGCTGAGTAGTATTCCATTGTGTAGATGTACCACATTTTCCGTATCCACTCATCTGATGATGGGCATTTGGGCTGGTTCCAACTCTTGGCTATTGTAAAGAGTGCTGAGATAAACATTGGGGAACAGGTATACCTTCGACTTGATGATTTCCATTCCTCTGGGTATATTCCCAACAGTGGGATAGCTGGGTCGTATGGTAGATCTATCTGCAATTGTTTGAGGAACCTCCATACCATTTTCCATAGAGGCTGCACCATTTTGCAGTCCCACCAACAATGTATGAGAGTTCCTTTTTCTCCGCAGCCTCGCCAGCATTTATCGTTGAGAGTCTTTTGGATTTTAGCCATCCTAACTGGGGTGAGATGGTATCTCAGTGTGGTTTTGATTTGCATTTCCCGGATGCTGAGTGATGTTGAGCATTTTTTCATATGTCTGTTGGCCATTTGTATATCTTCCTTAGAGAAATGCCTACTTAGCTCTTTTGCCCATTTTTTAATTGGGTTGCTTGTTTTCTTCTTGTAAAGTTGTTTGAGTTCCTTATATATTCTGGATATTAATCCTTTGTCAGATGTATATTTCGCAAATATTTTCTCCCACTCTGTTGGTTGTCTTTTAACTCTGTTAGTTGTTTCTTTTGCTGTGCAGAAGCTTTTTAGTTTGACAGAATCCCATTTGTTTATTTTTCCTTTGGTTGCCCGTGCTTTTGGGGTCATATTCATGAAGTCTGTGTCCAGTCCTATTTCCTGAAGTGTTTCTCCTGTGTTTTCTTTAAGAAGTTTTATTGTTTCAGGGTGTATATTTAAATCCTTAATCCATTTTGAGTTGATTTTAGTATATGGTGAGAGGTATGGGTCTAGTTTCATTCTCCTGCATATGGATATCCAGTTATCCCAGCACCATTTGCTGAAGAGGCAGTCCCTTCCCCAGTGAATAGGCTTGGTGCCTTTGTCAAAGATCAGATGGCAGTAAGTGTGTGGGTTGATTTCTGGATTCTCTGTTCTATTCCATTGATCAGTGTGTCTGTTTTTATGCCAGTACCATACTGTTTTGATTATTATAGCTTTGTAGTATAGTTTAAAGTCAGGTAGTGTTATGCCTCCAGCTTTATTTTTTTTGCTCAGTATTGCTTTGGCTATGCATGGTCTTTTATTATTCCATATAAATGTCTGGATAGTTCTTTCCATTTCTGAGAAAAATGTCTTTGGAATTTTGATGGGGATTGCATTAAATTTGTATATCACTTTGGGTAGTATGGACATTTTCACTATGTTGATTCTTCCAATCCAAGAGCATGGGATATCTTTCCATCTTCTTGTATCCTCTCTAATTTCTCTCAGCAGTGGTTTGTAGTTCTCACTATAGAGATTTTTCACCTCCTTGGTTAACTCAATTGCTAAGTATTTTATTTTTTTGGTGGCTATTATAAATGGGCAGGCTTTCTTGATTTCTCATTCTGCATGTTCACTATTGGAGAAAAGAAATGCTACTGATTTTTGTGTATTGATTTTGTATCCTGCTACTGTGCTGAAATCATTTATCAATTCCCACAAGTTTTTTGTAGAGGTTTTAGGCTGTTCGATATATAGGATCATGTCATCTGCAAACAGGGACAGTTTGACTTCATCTTTTCCAAACTGGATGCCCTTTATTTCCTTCTCTTCTCTGATTGCTCTGGCTAGTACTTCCAACACTATGTTGAATAGGAGTGGTGAGAGTGGGCATCCTTGTCTAGTTCCTGTTCTTAAAGGAAAAGCTTTCAGCTTTTCCCCATTCAGGATGATATTGGCAGTGGGTTTGTCATATATGGCTTTAATTATGTTGAGATACTTTCCCTCTATACCTAACTTATAGAGGGTCTTTGTCATGAATGAGTGCTGAACTTTATCAGATGCTTTTTCAGCATCTATAGAGATGATCATATGGTCCTTGTGTTTGACTTTATTAATATGGTGTATCACATTTATTGATTTGCGTATGTTGAACCAACCTTGCATCCCTGGGATGAATCCCACTTGATCGTGGTGAATAATTTTACGTATGTGTTGCTGTATTCTGTTTGCTAGTATTTTAGTGAGGATTTTTGCTTCTATATTCATCAAGGATATTGGCCTGTAGTTTTCTTTTTTGGTTATATCGTTACCTGGTTTTGGTATCAGGATGATGTTTGCTTCATAGAATGAGTTTGGGAGATTTGCGTCTGTTTCAATCTTTTGGAACAGTTTGTAAAGAATCGGTGTCAATTCCTCTTTGAATGTTTGGTAAAATTCTGCTGTGAATCCATCTGGTGCTGGGCTTTTCTTTGTTGGGAGCCTTCTGATACCAGCTTCAATCTCCTTTATTGTTATTGGTCTGTTCAAATTTTCTGCGTCTTCATGGTTGAGTTTTGGGAGCTTGTGTGTGTCCAGAAATTTATCCATTTCCTTCAGATTTTCAAACTTCCTGTGTTCCGAGCTGTCTGGTTGAGCACACATGATTTAAAAGTCTTGGAGTTTGCCAGCTGGGGCTATGAAGACCAGTCATGAATATGAGAGGACTGTGGCATATTTCTGGTATTGTCACACTGCAGATTCTTCATGGGACTTGAAATGCAGACTCTCTTTTGCCCTTTTATGAACTTATTTTGGAAGTTTCAAGTCTGTTGGTTGACTCCAAATCCATGCCTACTTAGGAAAGAAATAAAACCAAGGAGAAACTTGGAGAATTTTAAATTTCCTTTGTTTTTTCATTTTTTGTTCTATGTATGCCTAGATTTAGCTTTAATAATCTGCCAGCCTTACAGGATTTTCCTGTTTGCTTTTATTTCAAATATGGATTTCATTCCTCGTTTTCTCATTATTTCCTGTAGGTAGGTTACAGTGCTCCATTCTTCTCTCCGGAATGGGAATTCCTTGCCTCCTTTTGATCCCTTCATGCCTTTAGTGTTCATTTCAGGCCATGAGTTTGCTTTTACTTCAGAGAGAAAAAATCAACTTCCTCTGGGCTAAAGAATGGCCCAGTGTTTTTATTAGCCCCAATTTTATGTTTTACTTTTTTAATAAAGAAGCATTTTTGCTTCTGAAACAATGACTTGTTGAATTTCGGTGTCCAATTCAGCATCGTGCACAGGTCAGTCTCCTTTTCCTCAGTTGTCACTGAGAAGTACGTTCTCTCATTGGTCAGCCTTGTCTCTCTCTTGGATCCTCAGGCATCCAGATGTACCTCTGCAACAGAGACCACTATGGCTACCTGCCCATCCCCCTGAAGCCCCATCAGACGCTGCAGGAAGACATGGAGAACCTCATCCACGTGCAGATAGAAGCAATGAGTGAGTGCCCCAGGAGCCAGGTGATGGCTCTTGTTCCATTGCCACAGTGAACATACCAGCCACTTCTCTCCTCTTCCAGGACTGGAATCTCATGGCCATCAGTCCGCCATGGCTGAATATACAGCTATTCATTTGTCAGTTCATTCTTTTTTTTTAAGTTTATTTATTTATTCATTTTTTATTTTAATTTTATTTTGTCGATATACATTGTAGCTGATTATTGCTCCCCATCACCAAAACCTCCCTCCCTTCTCCCTCCCCCCTCCCCCCCAACAATGTCCTTTCTGTTTGCTTGTCGTATCAACTTCAAATAATTGTGGTTGTTATATCTTCTACCCCCCCCCCTGGTTTGTGTGTGTGTGTGTGTGTGTGTGTGTGTGTGTGTGTGTGTGTGAATTTATATATTAATTTTTAGCTCCCACCAATAAGTGAGAACATGTGGTATTTCTCTTTCTGTGCCTGACTTGTTTCACTGAATATAATTCTCTCAAGGTCCATCCATGTTGTTGCAAATGGCAGTATTTCATTCGTTTTTATAGCTGAGTAGTATTCCATTGTGTAGATGTACCACATTTTCCGTATCCACTCATCTGATGATGGGCATTTGGGCTGGTTCCAACTCTTGGCTATTGTAAAGAGTGCTGAGATAAACATTGGGGAACAGGTATACCTTCGACTTGATGATTTCCATTCCTCTGGGTATATTCCCAACAGTGGGATAGCTGGGTCGTATGGTAGATCTATCTGCAATTGTTTGAGGAACCTCCATACCATTTTCCATAGAGGCTGCACCATTTTGCAGTCCCACCAACAATGTATGAGAGTTCCTTTTTCTCCGCAGCCTCGCCAGCATTTATCGTTGAGAGTCTTTTGGATTTTAGCCATCCTAACTGGGGTGAGATGGTATCTCAGTGTGGTTTTGATTTGCATTTCCCGGATGCTGAGTGATGTTGAGCATTTTTTCATATGTCTGTTGGCCATTTGTATATCTTCCTTAGAGAAATGCCTACTTAGCTCTTTTGCCCATTTTTTAATTGGGTTGCTTGTTTTCTTCTTGTAAAGTTGTTTGAGTTCCTTATATATTCTGGATATTAATCCTTTGTCAGATGTATATTTCGCAAATATTTTCTCCCACTCTGTTGGTTGTCTTTTAACTCTGTTAGTTGTTTCTTTTGCTGTGCAGAAGCTTTTTAGTTTGACAGAATCCCATTTGTTTATTTTTCCTTTGGTTGCCCGTGCTTTTGGGGTCATATTCATGAAGTCTGTGTCCAGTCCTATTTCCTGAAGTGTTTCTCCTGTGTTTTCTTTAAGAAGTTTTATTGTTTCAGGGTGTATATTTAAATCCTTAATCCATTTTGAGTTGATTTTCGTATATGGTGAGAGGTATGGGTCTAGTTTCATTCTCCTGCATATGGATATCCAGTTATCCCAGCACCATTTGCTGAAGAGGCAGTCCCTTCCCCAGTGAATAGGCTTGGTGCCTTTGTCAAAGATCAGATGGCAGTAAGTGTGTGGGTTGATTTCTGGATTCTCTGTTCTATTCCATTGATCAGTGTGTCTGTTTTTATGCCAGTACCATACTGTTTTGATTATTATAGCTTTGTAGTATAGTTTAAAGTCAGGTAGTGTTATGCCTCCAGCTTTATTTTTTTTGCTCAGTATTGCTTTGGCTATGCATGGTCTTTTATTATTCCATATAAATGTCTGGATAGTTCTTTCCATTTCTGAGAAAAATGTCTTTGGAATTTTGATGGGGATTGCATTAAATTTGTATATCACTTTGGGTAGTATGGACATTTTCACTATGTTGATTCTTCCAATCCAAGAGCATGGGATATCTTTCCATCTTCTTGTATCCTCTCTAATTTCTCTCAGCAGTGGTTTGTAGTTCTCACTATAGAGATTTTTCACCTCCTTGGTTAACTCAATTGCTAAGTATTTTATTTTTTTGGTGGCTATTATAAATGGGCAGGCTTTCTTGATTTCTGATTCTGCATGTTCACTATTGGAGAAAAGAAATGCTACTGATTTTTGTGTATTGATTTTGTATCCTGCTACTGTGCTGAAATCATTTATCAATTCCCACAAGTTTTTTGTAGAGGTTTTAGGCTGTTCGATATATAGGATCATGTCATCTGCAAACAGGGACAGTTTGACTTCATCTTTTCCAAACTGGATGCCCTTTATTTCCTTCTCTTCTCTGATTGCTCTGGCTAGTACTTCCAACACTATGTTGAATAGGAGTGGTGAGAGTGGGCATCCTTGTCTAGTTCCTGTTCTTAAAGGAAAAGCTTTCAGCTTTTCCCCATTCAGGATGATATTGGCAGTGGGTTTGTCATATATGGCTTTAATTATGTTGAGATACTTTCCCTCTATACCTAACTTATAGAGGGTCTTTGTCATGAATGAGTGCTGAACTTTATCAGATGCTTTTTCAGCATCTATAGAGATGATCATATGGTCCTTGTGTTTGACTTTATTAATATGGTGTATCACATTTATTGATTTGCGTATGTTGAACCAACCTTGCATCCCTGGGATGAATCCCACTTGATCGTGGTGAATAATTTTACGTATGTGTTGCTGTATTCTGTTTGCTAGTATTTTAGTGAGGATTTTTGCTTCTATATTCATCAAGGATATTGGCCTGTAGTTTTCTTTTTTGGTTATATCGTTACCTGGTTTTGGTATCAGGATGATGTTTGCTTCATAGAATGAGTTTGGGAGATTTGCGTCTGTTTCAATCTTTTGGAACAGTTTGTAAAGAATCGGTGTCAATTCCTCTTTGAATGTTTGGTAAAATTCTGCTGTGAATCCATCTGGTGCTGGGCTTTTCTTTGTTGGGAGCCTTCTGATACCAGCTTCAATCTCCTTTATTGTTATTGGTCTGTTCAAATTTTCTGCGTCTTCATGGTTGAGTTTTGGGAGCTTGTGTGTGTCCAGAAATTTATCCATTTCCTTCAGATTTTCAAACTTCCTGTGTTCCGAGCTGTCTGGTTGAGCACACATGATTTAAAAGTCTTGGAGTTTGCCAGCTGGGGCTATGAAGACCAGTCATGAATATGAGAGGACTGTGGCATATTTCTGGTATTGTCACACTGCAGATTCTTCATGGGACTTGAAATGCAGACTCTCTTTTGCCCTTTTATGAACTTATTTTGGAAGTTTCAAGTCTGTTGGTTGACTCCAAATCCATGCCTACTTAGGAAAGAAATAAAACCGAGGAGAAACTTGGAGAATTTTAAATTTCCTTTGTTTTTTCATTTTTTGTTCTATGTATGCCTAGATTTAGCTTTAATAATCTGCCAGCCTTACAGGATTTTCCTGTTTGCTTTTATTTCAAATATGGATTTCATTCCTCGTTTTCTCATTATTTCCTGTAGGTAGGTTACAGTGCTCCATTCTTCTCTCCGGAATGGGAATTCCTTGCCTCCTTTTGATCCCTTCATGCCTTTAGTGTTCATTTCAGGCCATGAGTTTGCTTTTACTTCAGAGAGAAAAAATCAACTTCCTCTGGGCTAAAGAATGGCCCAGTGTTTTTATTAGCCCCAATTTTATGTTTTACTTTTTTAATAAAGAAGCATTTTTGCTTCTGAAACAATGACTTGTTGAATTTCGGTGTCCAATTCAGCATCGTGCACAGGTCAGTCTCCTTTTCCTCAGTTGTCACTGAGAAGTACGTTCTCTCATTGGTCAGCCTTGTCTCTCTCTTGGATCCTCAGGCATCCAGATGTACCTCTGCAACAGAGACCACTATGGCTACCTGCCCATCCCCCTGAAGCCCCATCAGACGCTGCAGGAAGACATGGAGAACCTCATCCACGTGCAGATAGAAGCAATGAGTGAGTGCCCCAGGAGCCAGGTGATGGCTCTTGTTCCATTGCCACAGTGAACATACCAGCCACTTCTCTCCTCTTCCAGGACTGGAATCTCATGGCCATCAGTCCGCCATAGCTGAATATACAGCTATTCATTTGTCAGTTCATTCTTTTTTTTTAAGTTTATTTATTTATTCATTTTTTATTTTAATTTTATTTTGTCGATATACATTGTAGCTGATTATTGCTCCCCATCACCAAAACCTCCCTCCCTTCTCCCTCCCCCCTCCCCCCCAACAATGTCCTTTCTGTTTGCTTGTCGTATCAACTTCAAATAATTGTGGTTGTTATATCTTCTACCCCCCCCCCTGGTTTGTGTGTGTGTGTGTGTGTGTGTGTGTGTGTGAATTTATATATTAATTTTTAGCTCCCACCAATAAGTGAGAACATGTGGTATTTCTCTTTCTGTGCCTGACTTGTTTCACTTAATATAATTCTCTCAAGGTCCATCCATGTTGTTGCAAATGGCAGTATTTCATTCGTTTTTATAGCTGAGTAGTATTCCATTGTGTAGATGTACCACATTTTCCGTATCCACTCATCTGATGATGGGCATTTGGGCTGGTTCCTACTCTTGGCTATTGTAAAGAGTGCTGCGATAAACATTGGGGAACAGGTATACCTTCGACGTGATGATTTCCATTCCTCTGGGTATATTCCCAACAGTGGGATAGCTGGGTCGTATGGTAGATCTATCTGCAATTGTTTGAGGAACCTCCATACCATTTTCCATAGAGGCTGCACCATTTTGCAGTCCCACCAACAATGTATGAGAGTTCCTTTTTCTCCGCAGCCTCGCCAGCATTTATCGTTGAGAGTCTTTTGGATTTTAGCCATCCTAACTGGGGTGAGATGGTATCTCAGTGTGGTTTTGATTTGCATTTCCCGGATGCTGAGTGATGTTGAGCATTTTTTCATATGTCTGTTGGCCATTTGTATATCTTCCTTAGAGAAATGCCTACTTAGCTCTTTTGCCCATTTTTTAATTGGGTTGCTTGTTTTCTTCTTGTAAAGTTGTTTGAGTTCCTTATATATTCTGGATATTAATCCTTTGTCAGATGTATATTTCGCAAATATTTTCTCCCACTCTGTTGGTTGTCTTTTAACTCTGTTAGTTGTTTCTTTTGCTGTGCAGAAGCTTTTTAGTTTGACAGAATCCCATTTGTTTATTTTTCCTTTGGTTGCCCGTGCTTTTGGGGTCATATTCATGAAGTCTGTGTCCAGTCCTATTTCCTGAAGTGTTTCTCCTGTGTTTTCTTTAAGAAGTTTTATTGTTTCAGGGTGTATATTTAAATCCTTAATCCATTTTGAGTTGATTTTAGTATATGGTGAGAGGTATGGGTCTAGTTTCATTCTCCTGCATATGGATATCCAGTTATCCCAGCACCATTTGCTGAAGAGGCAGTCCCTTCCCCAGTGAATAGGCTTGGTGCCTTTGTCAAAGATCAGATGGCAGTAAGTGTGTGGGTTGATTTCTGGATTCTCTGTTCTATTCCATTGATCAGTGTGTCTGTTTTTATGCCAGTACCATACTGTTTTGATTATTATAGCTTTGTAGTATAGTTTAAAGTCAGGTAGTGTTATGCCTCCAGCTTTATTTTTTTTGCTCAGTATTGCTTTGGCTATGCATGGTCTTTTATTATTCCATATAAATGTCTGGATAGTTCTTTCCATTTCTGAGAAAAATGTCTTTGGAATTTTGATGGGGATTGCATTAAATTTGTATATCACTTTGGGTAGTATGGACATTTTCACTATGTTGATTCTTCCAATCCAAGAGCATGGGATATCTTTCCATCTTCTTGTATCCTCTCTAATTTCTCTCAGCAGTGGTTTGTAGTTCTCACTATAGAGATTTTTCACCTCCTTGGTTAACTCAATTGCTAAGTATTTTATTTTTTTGGTGGCTATTATAAATGGGCAGGCTTTCTTGATTTCTGATTCTGCATGTTCACTATTGGAGAAAAGAAATGCTACTGATTTTTGTGTATTGATTTTGTATCCTGCTACTGTGCTGAAATCATTTATCAATTCCCACAAGTTTTTTGTAGAGGTTTTAGGCTGTTCGATATATAGGATCATGTCATCTGCAAACAGGGACAGTTTGACTTCATCTTTTCCAAACTGGATGCCCTTTATTTCCTTCTCTTCTCTGATTGCTCTGGCTAGTACTTCCAACACTATGTTGAATAGGAGTGGTGAGAGTGGGCATCCTTGTCTAGTTCCTGTTCTTAAAGGAAAAGCTTTCAGCTTTTCCCCATTCAGGATGATATTGGCAGTGGGTTTGTCATATATGGCTTTAATTATGTTGAGATACTTTCCCTCTATACCTAACTTATAGAGGGTCTTTGTCATGAATGAGTGCTGAACTTTATCAGATGCTTTTTCAGCATCTATAGAGATGATCATATGGTCCTTGTGTTTGACTTTATTAATATGGTGTATCACATTTATTGATTTGCGTATGTTGAACCAACCTTGCATCCCTGGGATGAATCCCACTTGATCGTGGTGAATAATTTTACGTATGTGTTGCTGTATTCTGTTTGCTAGTATTTTAGTGAGGATTTTTGCTTCTATATTCATCAAGGATATTGGCCTGTAGTTTTCTTTTTTGGTTATATCGTTACCTGGTTTTGGTATCAGGATGATGTTTGCTTCATAGAATGAGTTTGGGAGATTTGCGTCTGTTTCAATCTTTTGGAACAGTTTGTAAAGAATCGGTGTCAATTCCTCTTTGAATGTTTGGTAAAATTCTGCTGTGAATCCATCTGGTGCTGGGCTTTTCTTTGTTGGGAGCCTTCTGATACCAGCTTCAATCTCCTTTATTGTTATTGGTCTGTTCAAATTTTCTGCGTCTTCATGGTTGAGTTTTGGGAGCTTGTGTGTGTCCAGAAATTTATCCATTTCCTTCAGATTTTCAAACTTCCTGTGTTCCGAGCTGTCTGGTTGAGCACACATGATTTAAAAGTCTTGGAGTTTGCCAGCTGGGGCTATGAAGACCAGTCATGAATATGAGAGGACTGTGGCATATTTCTGGTATTGTCACACTGCAGATTCTTCATGGGACTTGAAATGCAGACTCTCTTTTGCCCTTTTATGAACTTATTTTGGAAGTTTCGAGTCTGTTGGTTGACTCCAAATCCATGCCTACTTAGGAAAGAAATAAAACCAAGGAGAAACTTGGAGAATTTTAAATTTCCTTTGTTTTTTCATTTTTTGTTCTATGTATGCCTAGATTTAGCTTTAATAATCTGCCAGCCTTACAGGATTTTCCTGTTTGCTTTTATTTCAAATATGGATTTCATTCCTCGTTTTCTCATTATTTCCTGTAGGTAGGTTACAGTGCTCCATTCTTCTCTCCGGAATGGGAATTCCTTGCCTCCTTTTGATCCCTTCATGCCTTTAGTGTTCATTTCAGGCCATGAGTTTGCTTTTACTTCAGAGAGAAAAAATCAACTTCCTCTGGGCTAAAGAATGGCCCAGTGTTTTTATTAGCCCCAATTTTATGTTTTACTTTTTTAATAAAGAAGCATTTTTGCTTCTGAAACAATGACTTGTTGAATTTCGGTGTCCAATTCAGCATCGTGCACAGGTCAGTCTCCTTTTCCTCAGTTGTCACTGAGAAGTACGTTCTCTCATTGGTCAGCCTTGTCTCTCTCTTGGATCCTCAGGCATCCAGATGTACCTCTGCAACAGAGACCACTATGGCTACCTGCCCATCCCCCTGAAGCCCCATCAGACGCTGCAGGAAGACATGGAGAACCTCATCCACGTGCAGATAGAAGCAATGAGTGAGTGCCCCAGGAGCCAGGTGATGGCTCTTGTTCCATTGCCACAGTGAACATACCAGCCACTTCTCTCCTCTTCCAGGACTGGAATCTCATGGCCATCAGTCCGCCATGGCTGAATATACAGCTATTCATTTGTCAGTTCATTCTTTTTTTTTAAGTTTATTTATTTATTCATTTTTTATTTTAATTTTATTTTGTCGATATACATTGTAGCTGATTATTGCTCCCCATCACCAAAACCTCCCTCCCTTCTCCCTCCCCCCTCCCCCCCAACAATGTCCTTTCTGTTTGCTTGTCGTATCAACTTCAAATAATTGTGGTTGTTATATCTTCTACCCCCCCCCCTGGTTTGTGTGTGTGTGTGTGTGTGTGTGTGTGTGTGTGTGTGTGTGTGTGTGTGTGAATTTATATATTAATTTTTAGCTCCCACCAATAAGTGAGAACATGTGGTATTTCTCTTTCTGTGCCTGACTTGTTTCACTTAATATAATTCTCTCAAGGTCCATCCATGTTGTTGCAAATGGCAGTATTTCATTCGTTTTTATAGCTGAGTAGTATTCCATTGTGTAGATGTACCACATTTTCCGTATCCACTCATCTGATGATGGGCATTTGGGCTGGTTCCAACTCTTGGCTATTGTAAAGAGTGCTGAGATAAACATTGGGGAACAGGTATACCTTCGACTTGATGATTTCCATTCCTCTGGGTATATTCCCAACAGTGGGATAGCTGGGTCGTATGGTAGATCTATCTGCAATTGTTTGAGGAACCTCCATACCATTTTCCATAGAGGCTGCACCATTTTGCAGTCCCACCAACAATGTATGAGAGTTCCTTTTTCTCCGCAGCCTCGCCAGCATTTATCGTTGAGAGTCTTTTGGATTTTAGCCATCCTAACTGGGGTGAGATGGTATCTCAGTGTGGTTTTGATTTGCATTTCCCGGATGCTGAGTGATGTTGAGCATTTTTTCATATGTCTGTTGGCCATTTGTATATCTTCCTTAGAGAAATGCCTACTTAGCTCTTTTGCCCATTTTTTAATTGGGTTGCTTGTTTTCTTCTTGTAAAGTTGTTTGAGTTCCTTATATATTCTGGATATTAATCCTTTGTCAGATGTATATTTCGCAAATATTTTCTCCCACTCTGTTGGTTGTCTTTTAACTCTGTTAGTTGTTTCTTTTGCTGTGCAGAAGCTTTTTAGTTTGACAGAATCCCATTTGTTTATTTTTCCTTTGGTTGCCCGTGCTTTTGGGGTCATATTCATGAAGTCTGTGTCCAGTCCTATTTCCTGAAGTGTTTCTCCTGTGTTTTCTTTAAGAAGTTTTATTGTTTCAGGGTGTATATTTAAATCCTTAATCCATTTTGAGTTGATTTTAGTATATGGTGAGAGGTATGGGTCTAGTTTCATTCTCCTGCATATGGATATCCAGTTATCCCAGCACCATTTGCTGAAGAGGCAGTCCCTTCCCCAGTGAATAGGCTTGGTGCCTTTGTCAAAGATCAGATGGCAGTAAGTGTGTGGGTTGATTTCTGGATTCTCTGTTCTATTCCATTGATCAGTGTGTCTGTTTTTATGCCAGTACCATACTGTTTTGATTATTATAGCTTTGTAGTATAGTTTAAAGTCAGGTAGTGTTATGCCTCCAGCTTTATTTTTTTTGCTCAGTATTGCTTTGGCTATGCATGGTCTTTTATTATTCCATATAAATGTCTGGATAGTTCTTTCCATTTCTGAGAAAAATGTCTTTGGAATTTTGATGGGGATTGCATTAAATTTGTATATCACTTTGGGTAGTATGGACATTTTCACTATGTTGATTCTTCCAATCCAAGAGCATGGGATATCTTTCCATCTTCTTGTATCCTCTCTAATTTCTCTCAGCAGTGGTTTGTAGTTCTCACTATAGAGATTTTTCACCTCCTTGGTTAACTCAATTGCTAAGTATTTTATTTTTTTGGTGGCTATTATAAATGGGCAGGCTTTCTTGATTTCTCATTCTGCATGTTCACTATTGGAGAAAAGAAATGCTACTGATTTTTGTGTATTGATTTTGTATCCTGCTACTGTGCTGAAATCATTTATCAATTCCCACAAGTTTTTTGTAGAGGTTTTAGGCTGTTCGATATATAGGATCATGTCATCTGCAAACAGGGACAGTTTGACTTCATCTTTTCCAAACTGGATGCCCTTTATTTCCTTCTCTTCTCTGATTGCTCTGGCTAGTACTTCCAACACTATGTTGAATAGGAGTGGTGAGAGTGGGCATCCTTGTCTAGTTCCTGTTCTTAAAGGAAAAGCTTTCAGCTTTTCCCCATTCAGGATGATATTGGCAGTGGGTTTGTCATATATGGCTTTAATTATGTTGAGATACTTTCCCTCTATACCTAACTTATAGAGGGTCTTTGTCATGAATGAGTGCTGAACTTTATCAGATGCTTTTTCAGCATCTATAGAGATGATCATATGGTCCTTGTGTTTGACTTTATTAATATGGTGTATCACATTTATTGATTTGCGTATGTTGAACCAACCTTGCATCCCTGGGATGAATCCCACTTGATCGTGGTGAATAATTTTACGTATGTGTTGCTGTATTCTGTTTGCTAGTATTTTAGTGAGGATTTTTGCTTCTATATTCATCAAGGATATTGGCCTGTAGTTTTCTTTTTTGGTTATATCGTTACCTGGTTTTGGTATCAGGATGATGTTTGCTTCATAGAATGAGTTTGGGAGATTTGCGTCTGTTTCAATCTTTTGGAACAGTTTGTAAAGAATCGGTGTCAATTCCTCTTTGAATGTTTGGTAAAATTCTGCTGTGAATCCATCTGGTGCTGGGCTTTTCTTTGTTGGGAGCCTTCTGATACCAGCTTCAATCTCCTTTATTGTTATTGGTCTGTTCAAATTTTCTGCGTCTTCATGGTTGAGTTTTGGGAGCTTGTGTGTGTCCAGAAATTTATCCATTTCCTTCAGATTTTCAAACTTCCTGTGTTCCGAGCTGTCTGGTTGAGCACACATGATTTAAAAGTCTTGGAGTTTGCCAGCTGGGGCTATGAAGACCAGTCATGAATATGAGAGGACTGTGGCATATTTCTGGTATTGTCACACTGCAGATTCTTCATGGGACTTGAAATGCAGACTCTCTTTTGCCCTTTTATGAACTTATTTTGGAAGTTTCAAGTCTGTTGGTTGACTCCAAATCCATGCCTACTTAGGAAAGAAATAAAACCAAGGAGAAACTTGGAGAATTTTAAATTTCCTTTGTTTTTTCATTTTTTGTTCTATGTATGCCTAGATTTAGCTTTAATAATCTGCCAGCCTTACAGGATTTTCCTGTTTGCTTTTATTTCAAATATGGATTTCATTCCTCGTTTTCTCATTATTTCCTGTAGGTAGGTTACAGTGCTCCATTCTTCTCTCCGGAATGGGAATTCCTTGCCTCCTTTTGATCCCTTCATGCCTTTAGTGTTCATTTCAGGCCATGAGTTTGCTTTTACTTCAGAGAGAAAAAATCAACTTCCTCTGGGCTAAAGAATGGCCCAGTGTTTTTATTAGCCCCAATTTTATGTTTTACTTTTTTAATAAAGAAGCATTTTTGCTTCTGAAACAATGACTTGTTGAATTTCGGTGTCCAATTCAGCATCGTGCACAGGTCAGTCTCCTTTTCCTCAGTTGTCACTGAGAAGTACGTTCTCTCATTGGTCAGCCTTGTCTCTCTCTTGGATCCTCAGGCATCCAGATGTACCTCTGCAACAGAGACCACTATGGCTACCTGCCCATCCCCCTGAAGCCCCATCAGACGCTGCAGGAAGACATGGAGAACCTCATCCACGTGCAGATAGAAGCAATGAGTGAGTGCCCCAGGAGCCAGGTGATGGCTCTTGTTCCATTGCCACAGTGAACATACCAGCCACTTCTCTCCTCTTCCAGGACTGGAATCTCATGGCCATCAGTCCGCCATGGCTGAATATACAGCTATTCATTTGTCAGTTCATTCTTTTTTTTTAAGTTTATTTATTTATTCATTTTTTATTTTAATTTTATTTTGTCGATATACATTGTAGCTGATTATTGCTCCCCATCACCAAAACCTCCCTCCCTTCTCCCTCCCCCCTCCCCCCCAACAATGTCCTTTCTGTTTGCTTGTCGTATCAACTTCAAATAATTGTGGTTGTTATATCTTCTACCCCCCCCCCTGGTTTGTGTGTGTGTGTGTGTGTGTGTGTGTGTGTGTGTGTGTGTGTGAATTTATATATTAATTTTTAGCTCCCACCAATAAGTGAGAACATGTGGTATTTCTCTTTCTGTGCCTGACTTGTTTCACTGAATATAATTCTCTCAAGGTCCATCCATGTTGTTGCAAATGGCAGTATTTCATTCGTTTTTATAGCTGAGTAGTATTCCATTGTGTAGATGTACCACATTTTCCGTATCCACTCATCTGATGATGGGCATTTGGGCTGGTTCCAACTCTTGGCTATTGTAAAGAGTGCTGAGATAAACATTGGGGAACAGGTATACCTTCGACTTGATGATTTCCATTCCTCTGGGTATATTCCCAACAGTGGGATAGCTGGGTCGTATGGTAGATCTATCTGCAATTGTTTGAGGAACCTCCATACCATTTTCCATAGAGGCTGCACCATTTTGCAGTCCCACCAACAATGTATGAGAGTTCCTTTTTCTCCGCAGCCTCGCCAGCATTTATCGTTGAGAGTCTTTTGGATTTTAGCCATCCTAACTGGGGTGAGATGGTATCTCAGTGTGGTTTTGATTTGCATTTCCCGGATGCTGAGTGATGTTGAGCATTTTTTCATATGTCTGTTGGCCATTTGTATATCTTCCTTAGAGAAATGCCTACTTAGCTCTTTTGCCCATTTTTTAATTGGGTTGCTTGTTTTCTTCTTGTAAAGTTGTTTGAGTTCCTTATATATTCTGGATATTAATCCTTTGTCAGATGTATATTTCGCAAATATTTTCTCCCACTCTGTTGGTTGTCTTTTAACTCTGTTAGTTGTTTCTTTTGCTGTGCAGAAGCTTTTTAGTTTGACAGAATCCCATTTGTTTATTTTTCCTTTGGTTGCCCGTGCTTTTGGGGTCATATTCATGAAGTCTGTGTCCAGTCCTATTTCCTGAAGTGTTTCTCCTGTGTTTTCTTTAAGAAGTTTTATTGTTTCAGGGTGTATATTTAAATCCTTAATCCATTTTGAGTTGATTTTCGTATATGGTGAGAGGTATGGGTCTAGTTTCATTCTCCTGCATATGGATATCCAGTTATCCCAGCACCATTTGCTGAAGAGGCAGTCCCTTCCCCAGTGAATAGGCTTGGTGCCTTTGTCAAAGATCAGATGGCAGTAAGTGTGTGGGTTGATTTCTGGATTCTCTGTTCTATTCCATTGATCAGTGTGTCTGTTTTTATGCCAGTACCATACTGTTTTGATTATTATAGCTTTGTAGTATAGTTTAAAGTCAGGTAGTGTTATGCCTCCAGCTTTATTTTTTTTGCTCAGTATTGCTTTGGCTATGCATGGTCTTTTATTATTCCATATAAATGTCTGGATAGTTCTTTCCATTTCTGAGAAAAATGTCTTTGGAATTTTGATGGGGATTGCATTAAATTTGTATATCACTTTGGGTAGTATGGACATTTTCACTATGTTGATTCTTCCAATCCAAGAGCATGGGATATCTTTCCATCTTCTTGTATCCTCTCTAATTTCTCTCAGCAGTGGTTTGTAGTTCTCACTATAGAGATTTTTCACCTCCTTGGTTAACTCAATTGCTAAGTATTTTATTTTTTTGGTGGCTATTATAAATGGGCAGGCTTTCTTGATTTCTGATTCTGCATGTTCACTATTGGAGAAAAGAAATGCTACTGATTTTTGTGTATTGATTTTGTATCCTGCTACTGTGCTGAAATCATTTATCAATTCCCACAAGTTTTTTGTAGAGGTTTTAGGCTGTTCGATATATAGGATCATGTCATCTGCAAACAGGGACAGTTTGACTTCATCTTTTCCAAACTGGATGCCCTTTATTTCCTTCTCTTCTCTGATTGCTCTGGCTAGTACTTCCAACACTATGTTGAATAGGAGTGGTGAGAGTGGGCATCCTTGTCTAGTTCCTGTTCTTAAAGGAAAAGCTTTCAGCTTTTCCCCATTCAGGATGATATTGGCAGTGGGTTTGTCATATATGGCTTTAATTATGTTGAGATACTTTCCCTCTATACCTAACTTATAGAGGGTCTTTGTCATGAATGAGTGCTGAACTTTATCAGATGCTTTTTCAGCATCTATAGAGATGATCATATGGTCCTTGTGTTTGACTTTATTAATATGGTGTATCACATTTATTGATTTGCGTATGTTGAACCAACCTTGCATCCCTGGGATGAATCCCACTTGATCGTGGTGAATAATTTTACGTATGTGTTGCTGTATTCTGTTTGCTAGTATTTTAGTGAGGATTTTTGCTTCTATATTCATCAAGGATATTGGCCTGTAGTTTTCTTTTTTGGTTATATCGTTACCTGGTTTTGGTATCAGGATGATGTTTGCTTCATAGAATGAGTTTGGGAGATTTGCGTCTGTTTCAATCTTTTGGAACAGTTTGTAAAGAATCGGTGTCAATTCCTCTTTGAATGTTTGGTAAAATTCTGCTGTGAATCCATCTGGTGCTGGGCTTTTCTTTGTTGGGAGCCTTCTGATACCAGCTTCAATCTCCTTTATTGTTATTGGTCTGTTCAAATTTTCTGCGTCTTCATGGTTGAGTTTTGGGAGCTTGTGTGTGTCCAGAAATTTATCCATTTCCTTCAGATTTTCAAACTTCCTGTGTTCCGAGCTGTCTGGTTGAGCACACATGATTTAAAAGTCTTGGAGTTTGCCAGCTGGGGCTATGAAGACCAGTCATGAATATGAGAGGACTGTGGCATATTTCTGGTATTGTCACACTGCAGATTCTTCATGGGACTTGAAATGCAGACTCTCTTTTGCCCTTTTATGAACTTATTTTGGAAGTTTCAAGTCTGTTGGTTGACTCCAAATCCATGCCTACTTAGGAAAGAAATAAAACCGAGGAGAAACTTGGAGAATTTTAAATTTCCTTTGTTTTTTCATTTTTTGTTCTATGTATGCCTAGATTTAGCTTTAATAATCTGCCAGCCTTACAGGATTTTCCTGTTTGCTTTTATTTCAAATATGGATTTCATTCCTCGTTTTCTCATTATTTCCTGTAGGTAGGTTACAGTGCTCCATTCTTCTCTCCGGAATGGGAATTCCTTGCCTCCTTTTGATCCCTTCATGCCTTTAGTGTTCATTTCAGGCCATGAGTTTGCTTTTACTTCAGAGAGAAAAAATCAACTTCCTCTGGGCTAAAGAATGGCCCAGTGTTTTTATTAGCCCCAATTTTATGTTTTACTTTTTTAATAAAGAAGCATTTTTGCTTCTGAAACAATGACTTGTTGAATTTCGGTGTCCAATTCAGCATCGTGCACAGGTCAGTCTCCTTTTCCTCAGTTGTCACTGAGAAGTACGTTCTCTCATTGGTCAGCCTTGTCTCTCTCTTGGATCCTCAGGCATCCAGATGTACCTCTGCAACAGAGACCACTATGGCTACCTGCCCATCCCCCTGAAGCCCCATCAGACGCTGCAGGAAGACATGGAGAACCTCATCCACGTGCAGATAGAAGCAATGAGTGAGTGCCCCAGGAGCCAGGTGATGGCTCTTGTTCCATTGCCACAGTGAACATACCAGCCACTTCTCTCCTCTTCCAGGACTGGAATCTCATGGCCATCAGTCCGCCATGGCTGAATATACAGCTATTCATTTGTCAGTTCATTCTTTTTTTTTAAGTTTATTTATTTATTCATTTTTTATTTTAATTTTATTTTGTCGATATACATTGTAGCTGATTATTGCTCCCCATCACCAAAACCTCCCTCCCTTCTCCCTCCCCCCTCCCCCCCAACAATGTCCTTTCTGTTTGCTTGTCGTATCAACTTCAAATAATTGTGGTTGTTATATCTTCTACCCCCCCCCCTGGTTTGTGTGTGTGTGTGTGTGTGTGTGTGTGTGTGAATTTATATATTAATTTTTAGCTCCCACCAATAAGTGAGAACATGTGGTATTTCTCTTTCTGTGCCTGACTTGTTTCACTTAATATAATTCTCTCAAGGTCCATCCATGTTGTTGCAAATGGCAGTATTTCATTCGTTTTTATAGCTGAGTAGTATTCCATTGTGTAGATGTACCACATTTTCCGTATCCACTCATCTGATGATGGGCATTTGGGCTGGTTCCAACTCTTGGCTATTGTAAAGAGTGCTGCGATAAACATTGGGGAACAGGTATACCTTCGACGTGATGATTTCCATTCCTCTGGGTATATTCCCAACAGTGGGATAGCTGGGTCGTATGGTAGATCTATCTGCAATTGTTTGAGGAACCTCCATACCATTTTCCATAGAGGCTGCACCATTTTGCAGTCCCACCAACAATGTATGAGAGTTCCTTTTTCTCCGCAGCCTCGCCAGCATTTATCGTTGAGAGTCTTTTGGATTTTAGCCATCCTAACTGGGGTGAGATGGTATCTCAGTGTGGTTTTGATTTGCATTTCCCGGATGCTGAGTGATGTTGAGCATTTTTTCATATGTCTGTTGGCCATTTGTATATCTTCCTTAGAGAAATGCCTACTTAGCTCTTTTGCCCATTTTTTAATTGGGTTGCTTGTTTTCTTCTTGTAAAGTTGTTTGAGTTCCTTATATATTCTGGATATTAATCCTTTGTCAGATGTATATTTCGCAAATATTTTCTCCCACTCTGTTGGTTGTCTTTTAACTCTGTTAGTTGTTTCTTTTGCTGTGCAGAAGCTTTTTAGTTTGACAGAATCCCATTTGTTTATTTTTCCTTTGGTTGCCCGTGCTTTTGGGGTCATATTCATGAAGTCTGTGTCCAGTCCTATTTCCTGAAGTGTTTCTCCTGTGTTTTCTTTAAGAAGTTTTATTGTTTCAGGGTGTATATTTAAATCCTTAATCCATTTTGAGTTGATTTTAGTATATGGTGAGAGGTATGGGTCTAGTTTCATTCTCCTGCATATGGATATCCAGTTATCCCAGCACCATTTGCTGAAGAGGCAGTCCCTTCCCCAGTGAATAGGCTTGGTGCCTTTGTCAAAGATCAGATGGCAGTAAGTGTGTGGGTTGATTTCTGGATTCTCTGTTCTATTCCATTGATCAGTGTGTCTGTTTTTATGCCAGTACCATACTGTTTTGATTATTATAGCTTTGTAGTATAGTTTAAAGTCAGGTAGTGTTATGCCTCCAGCTTTATTTTTTTTGCTCAGTATTGCTTTGGCTATGCATGGTCTTTTATTATTCCATATAAATGTCTGGATAGTTCTTTCCATTTCTGAGAAAAATGTCTTTGGAATTTTGATGGGGATTGCATTAAATTTGTATATCACTTTGGGTAGTATGGACATTTTCACTATGTTGATTCTTCCAATCCAAGAGCATGGGATATCTTTCCATCTTCTTGTATCCTCTCTAATTTCTCTCAGCAGTGGTTTGTAGTTCTCACTATAGAGATTTTTCACCTCCTTGGTTAACTCAATTGCTAAGTATTTTATTTTTTTGGTGGCTATTATAAATGGGCAGGCTTTCTTGATTTCTGATTCTGCATGTTCACTATTGGAGAAAAGAAATGCTACTGATTTTTGTGTATTGATTTTGTATCCTGCTACTGTGCTGAAATCATTTATCAATTCCCACAAGTTTTTTGTAGAGGTTTTAGGCTGTTCGATATATAGGATCATGTCATCTGCAAACAGGGACAGTTTGACTTCATCTTTTCCAAACTGGATGCCCTTTATTTCCTTCTCTTCTCTGATTGCTCTGGCTAGTACTTCCAACACTATGTTGAATAGGAGTGGTGAGAGTGGGCATCCTTGTCTAGTTCCTGTTCTTAAAGGAAAAGCTTTCAGCTTTTCCCCATTCAGGATGATATTGGCAGTGGGTTTGTCATATATGGCTTTAATTATGTTGAGATACTTTCCCTCTATACCTAACTTATAGAGGGTCTTTGTCATGAATGAGTGCTGAACTTTATCAGATGCTTTTTCAGCATCTATAGAGATGATCATATGGTCCTTGTGTTTGACTTTATTAATATGGTGTATCACATTTATTGATTTGCGTATGTTGAACCAACCTTGCATCCCTGGGATGAATCCCACTTGATCGTGGTGAATAATTTTACGTATGTGTTGCTGTATTCTGTTTGCTAGTATTTTAGTGAGGATTTTTGCTTCTATATTCATCAAGGATATTGGCCTGTAGTTTTCTTTTTTGGTTATATCGTTACCTGGTTTTGGTATCAGGATGATGTTTGCTTCATAGAATGAGTTTGGGAGATTTGCGTCTGTTTCAATCTTTTGGAACAGTTTGTAAAGAATCGGTGTCAATTCCTCTTTGAATGTTTGGTAAAATTCTGCTGTGAATCCATCTGGTGCTGGGCTTTTCTTTGTTGGGAGCCTTCTGATACCAGCTTCAATCTCCTTTATTGTTATTGGTCTGTTCAAATTTTCTGCGTCTTCATGGTTGAGTTTTGGGAGCTTGTGTGTGTCCAGAAATTTATCCATTTCCTTCAGATTTTCAAACTTCCTGTGTTCCGAGCTGTCTGGTTGAGCACACATGATTTAAAAGTCTTGGAGTTTGCCAGCTGGGGCTATGAAGACCAGTCATGAATATGAGAGGACTGTGGCATATTTCTGGTATTGTCACACTGCAGATTCTTCATGGGACTTGAAATGCAGACTCTCTTTTGCCCTTTTATGAACTTATTTTGGAAGTTTCAAGTCTGTTGGTTGACTCCAAATCCATGCCTACTTAGGAAAGAAATAAAACCAAGGAGAAACTTGGAGAATTTTAAATTTCCTTTGTTTTTTCATTTTTTGTTCTATGTATGCCTAGATTTAGCTTTAATAATCTGCCAGCCTTACAGGATTTTCCTGTTTGCTTTTATTTCAAATATGGATTTCATTCCTCGTTTTCTCATTATTTCCTGTAGGTAGGTTACAGTGCTCCATTCTTCTCTCCGGAATGGGAATTCCTTGCCTCCTTTTGATCCCTTCATGCCTTTAGTGTTCATTTCAGGCCATGAGTTTGCTTTTACTTCAGAGAGAAAAAATCAACTTCCTCTGGGCTAAAGAATGGCCCAGTGTTTTTATTAGCCCCAATTTTATGTTTTACTTTTTTAATAAAGAAGCATTTTTGCTTCTGAAACAATGACTTGTTGAATTTCGGTGTCCAATTCAGCATCGTGCACAGGTCAGTCTCCTTTTCCTCAGTTGTCACTGAGAAGTACGTTCTCTCATTGGTCAGCCTTGTCTCTCTCTTGGATCCTCAGGCATCCAGATGTACCTCTGCAACAGAGACCACTATGGCTACCTGCCCATCCCCCTGAAGCCCCATCAGACGCTGCAGGAAGACATCGAGAACCTCATCCACGTGCAGATAGAAGCAATGAGTGAGTGCCCCAGGAGCCAGGTGATGGCTCTTGTTCCATTGCCACAGTGAACATACCAGCCACTTCTCTCCTCTTCCAGGACTGGAATCTCATGGCCATCAGTCCGCCATGGCTGAATATACAGCTATTCATTTGTCAGTTCATTCTTTTTTTTTAAGTTTATTTATTTATTCATTTTTTATTTTAATTTTATTTTGTCGATATACATTGTAGCTGATTATTGCTCCCCATCACCAAAACCTCCCTCCCTTCTCCCTCCCCCCTCCCCCCCAACAATGTCCTTTCTGTTTGCTTGTCGTATCAACTTCAAATAATTGTGGTTGTTATATCTTCTACCCCCCCCCCCTGGTTTGTGTGTGTGTGTGTGTGTGTGTGTGTGTGTGTGTGTGTGTGTGTGTGAATTTATATATTAATTTTTAGCTCCCACCAATAAGTGAGAACATGTGGTATTTCTCTTTCTGTGCCTGACTTGTTTCACTTAATATAATTCTCTCAAGGTCCATCCATGTTGTTGCAAATGGCAGTATTTCATTCGTTTTTATAGCTGAGTAGTATTCCATTGTGTAGATGTACCACATTTTCCGTATCCACTCATCTGATGATGGGCATTTGGGCTGGTTCCAACTCTTGGCTATTGTAAAGAGTGCTGCGATAAACATTGGGGAACAGGTATACCTTCGACGTGATGATTTCCATTCCTCTGGGTATATTCCCAACAGTGGGATAGCTGGGTCGTATGGTAGATCTATCTGCAATTGTTTGAGGAACCTCCATACCATTTTCCATAGAGGCTGCACCATTTTGCAGTCCCACCAACAATGTATGAGAGTTCCTTTTTCTCCGCAGCCTCGCCAGCATTTATCGTTGAGAGTCTTTTGGATTTTAGCCATCCTAACTGGGGTGAGATGGTATCTCAGTGTGGTTTTGATTTGCATTTCCCGGATGCTGAGTGATGTTGAGCATTTTTTCATATGTCTGTTGGCCATTTGTATATCTTCCTTAGAGAAATGCCTACTTAGCTCTTTTGCCCATTTTTTAATTGGGTTGCTTGTTTTCTTCTTGTAAAGTTGTTTGAGTTCCTTATATATTCTGGATATTAATCCTTTGTCAGATGTATATTTCGCAAATATTTTCTCCCACTCTGTTGGTTGTCTTTTAACTCTGTTAGTTGTTTCTTTTGCTGTGCAGAAGCTTTTTAGTTTGACAGAATCCCATTTGTTTATTTTTCCTTTGGTTGCCCGTGCTTTTGGGGTCATATTCATGAAGTCTGTGTCCAGTCCTATTTCCTGAAGTGTTTCTCCTGTGTTTTCTTTAAGAAGTTTTATTGTTTCAGGGTGTATATTTAAATCCTTAATCCATTTTGAGTTGATTTTAGTATATGGTGAGAGGTATGGGTCTAGTTTCATTCTCCTGCATATGGATATCCAGTTATCCCAGCACCATTTGCTGAAGAGGCAGTCCCTTCCCCAGTGAATAGGCTTGGTGCCTTTGTCAAAGATCAGATGGCAGTAAGTGTGTGGGTTGATTTCTGGATTCTCTGTTCTATTCCATTGATCAGTGTGTCTGTTTTTATGCCAGTACCATACTGTTTTGATTATTATAGCTTTGTAGTATAGTTTAAAGTCAGGTAGTGTTATGCCTCCAGCTTTATTTTTTTTGCTCAGTATTGCTTTGGCTATGCATGGTCTTTTATTATTCCATATAAATGTCTGGATAGTTCTTTCCATTTCTGAGAAAAATGTCTTTGGAATTTTGATGGGGATTGCATTAAATTTGTATATCACTTTGGGTAGTATGGACATTTTCACTATGTTGATTCTTCCAATCCAAGAGCATGGGATATCTTTCCATCTTCTTGTATCCTCTCTAATTTCTCTCAGCAGTGGTTTGTAGTTCTCACTATAGAGATTTTTCACCTCCTTGGTTAACTCAATTGCTAAGTATTTTATTTTTTTGGTGGCTATTATAAATGGGCAGGCTTTCTTGATTTCTGATTCTGCATGTTCACTATTGGAGAAAAGAAATGCTACTGATTTTTGTGTATTGATTTTGTATCCTGCTACTGTGCTGAAATCATTTATCAATTCCCACAAGTTTTTTGTAGAGGTTTTAGGCTGTTCGATATATAGGATCATGTCATCTGCAAACAGGGACAGTTTGACTTCATCTTTTCCAAACTGGATGCCCTTTATTTCCTTCTCTTCTCTGATTGCTCTGGCTAGTACTTCCAACACTATGTTGAATAGGAGTGGTGAGAGTGGGCATCCTTGTCTAGTTCCTGTTCTTAAAGGAAAAGCTTTCAGCTTTTCCCCATTCAGGATGATATTGGCAGTGGGTTTGTCATATATGGCTTTAATTATGTTGAGATACTTTCCCTCTATACCTAACTTATAGAGGGTCTTTGTCATGAATGAGTGCTGAACTTTATCAGATGCTTTTTCAGCATCTATAGAGATGATCATATGGTCCTTGTGTTTGACTTTATTAATATGGTGTATCACATTTATTGATTTGCGTATGTTGAACCAACCTTGCATCCCTGGGATGAATCCCACTTGATCGTGGTGAATAATTTTACGTATGTGTTGCTGTATTCTGTTTGCTAGTATTTTAGTGAGGATTTTTGCTTCTATATTCATCAAGGATATTGGCCTGTAGTTTTCTTTTTTGGTTATATCGTTACCTGGTTTTGGTATCAGGATGATGTTTGCTTCATAGAATGAGTTTGGGAGATTTGCGTCTGTTTCAATCTTTTGGAACAGTTTGTAAAGAATCGGTGTCAATTCCTCTTTGAATGTTTGGTAAAATTCTGCTGTGAATCCATCTGGTGCTGGGCTTTTCTTTGTTGGGAGCCTTCTGATACCAGCTTCAATCTCCTTTATTGTTATTGGTCTGTTCAAATTTTCTGCGTCTTCATGGTTGAGTTTTGGGAGCTTGTGTGTGTCCAGAAATTTATCCATTTCCTTCAGATTTTCAAACTTCCTGTGTTCCGAGCTGTCTGGTTGAGCACACATGATTTAAAAGTCTTGGAGTTTGCCAGCTGGGGCTATGAAGACCAGTCATGAATATGAGAGGACTGTGGCATATTTCTGGTATTGTCACACTGCAGATTCTTCATGGGACTTGAAATGCAGACTCTCTTTTGCCCTTTTATGAACTTATTTTGGAAGTTTCAAGTCTGTTGGTTGACTCCAAATCCATGCCTACTTAGGAAAGAAATAAAACCAAGGAGAAACTTGGAGAATTTTAAATTTCCTTTGTTTTTTCATTTTTTGTTCTATGTATGCCTAGATTTAGCTTTAATAATCTGCCAGCCTTACAGGATTTTCCTGTTTGCTTTTATTTCAAATATGGATTTCATTCCTCGTTTTCTCATTATTTCCTGTAGGTAGGTTACAGTGCTCCATTCTTCTCTCCGGAATGGGAATTCCTTGCCTCCTTTTGATCCCTTCATGCCTTTAGTGTTCATTTCAGGCCATGAGTTTGCTTTTACTTCAGAGAGAAAAAATCAACTTCCTCTGGGCTAAAGAATGGCCCAGTGTTTTTATTAGCCCCAATTTTATGTTTTACTTTTTTAATAAAGAAGCATTTTTGCTTCTGAAACAATGACTTGTTGAATTTCGGTGTCCAATTCAGCATCGTGCACAGGTCAGTCTCCTTTTCCTCAGTTGTCACTGAGAAGTACGTTCTCTCATTGGTCAGCCTTGTCTCTCTCTTGGATCCTCAGGCATCCAGATGTACCTCTGCAACAGAGACCACTATGGCTACCTGCCCATCCCCCTGAAGCCCCATCAGACGCTGCAGGAAGACATGGAGAACCTCATCCACGTGCAGATAGAAGCAATGAGTGTGTGCCCCAGGAGCCAGGTGATGGCTCTTGTTCCATTGCCACAGTGAACATACCAGCCACTTCTCTCCTCTTCCAGGACTGGAATCTCATGGCCATCAGTCCGCCATGGCTGAATATACAGCTATTCATTTGTCAGTTCATTCTTTTTTTTTAAGTTTATTTATTTATTCATTTTTTATTTTAATTTTATTTTGTCGATATACATTGTAGCTGATTATTGCTCCCCATCACCAAAACCTCCCTCCCTTCTCCCTCCCCCCTCCCCCCCAACAATGTCCTTTCTGTTTGCTTGTCGTATCAACTTCAAATAATTGTGGTTGTTATATCTTCTACCCCCCCCCCTGGTTTGTGTGTTTGTGTGTGTGTGTGTGTGTGTGTGTGTGTGTGTGTGTGTGTGTGTGTGAATTTATATATTAATTTTTAGCTCCCACCAATAAGTGAGAACATGTGGTATTTCTCTTTCTGTGCCTGACTTGTTTCACTTAATATAATTCTCTCAAGGTCCATCCATGTTGTTGCAAATGGCAGTATTTCATTCGTTTTTATAGCTGAGTAGTATTCCATTGTGTAGATGTACCACATTTTCCGTATCCACTCATCTGATGATGGGCATTTGGGCTGGTTCCAACTCTTGGCTATTGTAAAGAGTGCTGCGATAAACATTGGGGAACAGGTATACCTTCGACGTGATGATTTCCATTCCTCTGGGTATATTCCCAACAGTGGGATAGCTGGGTCGTATGGTAGATCTATCTGCAATTGTTTGAGGAACCTCCATACCATTTTCCATAGAGGCTGCACCATTTTGCAGTCCCACCAACAATGTATGAGAGTTCCTTTTTCTCCGCAGCCTCGCCAGCATTTATCGTTGAGAGTCTTTTGGATTTTAGCCATCCTAACTGGGGTGAGATGGTATCTCAGTGTGGTTTTGATTTGCATTTCCCGGATGCTGAGTGATGTTGAGCATTTTTTCATATGTCTGTTGGCCATTTGTATATCTTCCTTAGAGAAATGCCTACTTAGCTCTTTTGCCCATTTTTTAATTGGGTTGCTTGTTTTCTTCTTGTAAAGTTGTTTGAGTTCCTTATATATTCTGGATATTAATCCTTTGTCAGATGTATATTTCGCAAATATTTTCTCCCACTCTGTTGGTTGTCTTTTAACTCTGTTAGTTGTTTCTTTTGCTGTGCAGAAGCTTTTTAGTTTGACAGAATCCCATTTGTTTATTTTTCCTTTGGTTGCCCGTGCTTTTGGGGTCATATTCATGAAGTCTGTGTCCAGTCCTATTTCCTGAAGTGTTTCTCCTGTGTTTTCTTTAAGAAGTTTTATTGTTTCAGGGTGTATATTTAAATCCTTAATCCATTTTGAGTTGATTTTAGTATATGGTGAGAGGTATGGGTCTAGTTTCATTCTCCTGCATATGGATATCCAGTTATCCCAGCACCATTTGCTGAAGAGGCAGTCCCTTCCCCAGTGAATAGGCTTGGTGCCTTTGTCAAAGATCAGATGGCAGTAAGTGTGTGGGTTGATTTCTGGATTCTCTGTTCTATTCCATTGATCAGTGTGTCTGTTTTTATGCCAGTACCATACTGTTTTGATTATTATAGCTTTGTAGTATAGTTTAAAGTCAGGTAGTGTTATGCCTCCAGCTTTATTTTTTTTGCTCAGTATTGCTTTGGCTATGCATGGTCTTTTATTATTCCATATAAATGTCTGGATAGTTCTTTCCATTTCTGAGAAAAATGTCTTTGGAATTTTGATGGGGATTGCATTAAATTTGTATATCACTTTGGGTAGTATGGACATTTTCACTATGTTGATTCTTCCAATCCAAGAGCATGGGATATCTTTCCATCTTCTTGTATCCTCTCTAATTTCTCTCAGCAGTGGTTTGTAGTTCTCACTATAGAGATTTTTCACCTCCTTGGTTAACTCAATTGCTAAGTATTTTATTTTTTTGGTGGCTATTATAAATGGGCAGGCTTTCTTGATTTCTGATTCTGCATGTTCACTATTGGAGAAAAGAAATGCTACTGATTTTTGTGTATTGATTTTGTATCCTGCTACTGTGCTGAAATCATTTATCAATTCCCACAAGTTTTTTGTAGAGGTTTTAGGCTGTTCGATATATAGGATCATGTCATCTGCAAACAGGGACAGTTTGACTTCATCTTTTCCAAACTGGATGCCCTTTATTTCCTTCTCTTCTCTGATTGCTCTGGCTAGTACTTCCAACACTATGTTGAATAGGAGTGGTGAGAGTGGGCATCCTTGTCTAGTTCCTGTTCTTAAAGGAAAAGCTTTCAGCTTTTCCCCATTCAGGATGATATTGGCAGTGGGTTTGTCATATATGGCTTTAATTATGTTGAGATACTTTCCCTCTATACCTAACTTATAGAGGGTCTTTGTCATGAATGAGTGCTGAACTTTATCAGATGCTTTTTCAGCATCTATAGAGATGATCATATGGTCCTTGTGTTTGACTTTATTAATATGGTGTATCACATTTATTGATTTGCGTATGTTGAACCAACCTTGCATCCCTGGGATGAATCCCACTTGATCGTGGTGAATAATTTTACGTATGTGTTGCTGTATTCTGTTTGCTAGTATTTTAGTGAGGATTTTTGCTTCTATATTCATCAAGGATATTGGCCTGTAGTTTTCTTTTTTGGTTATATCGTTACCTGGTTTTGGTATCAGGATGATGTTTGCTTCATAGAATGAGTTTGGGAGATTTGCGTCTGTTTCAATCTTTTGGAACAGTTTGTAAAGAATCGGTGTCAATTCCTCTTTGAATGTTTGGTAAAATTCTGCTGTGAATCCATCTGGTGCTGGGCTTTTCTTTGTTGGGAGCCTTCTGATACCAGCTTCAATCTCCTTTATTGTTATTGGTCTGTTCAAATTTTCTGCGTCTTCATGGTTGAGTTTTGGGAGCTTGTGTGTGTCCAGAAATTTATCCATTTCCTTCAGATTTTCAAACTTCCTGTGTTCCGAGCTGTCTGGTTGAGCACACATGATTTAAAAGTCTTGGAGTTTGCCAGCTGGGGCTATGAAGACCAGTCATGAATATGAGAGGACTGTGGCATATTTCTGGTATTGTCACACTGCAGATTCTTCATGGGACTTGAAATGCAGACTCTCTTTTGCCCTTTTATGAACTTATTTTGGAAGTTTCAAGTCTGTTGGTTGACTCCAAATCCATGCCTACTTAGGAAAGAAATAAAACCAAGGAGAAACTTGGAGAATTTTAAATTTCCTTTGTTTTTTCATTTTTTGTTCTATGTATGCCTAGATTTAGCTTTAATAATCTGCCAGCCTTACAGGATTTTCCTGTTTGCTTTTATTTCAAATATGGATTTCATTCCTCGTTTTCTCATTATTTCCTGTAGGTAGGTTACAGTGCTCCATTCTTCTCTCCGGAATGGGAATTCCTTGCCTCCTTTTGATCCCTTCATGCCTTTAGTGTTCATTTCAGGCCATGAGTTTGCTTTTACTTCAGAGAGAAAAAATCAACTTCCTCTGGGCTAAAGAATGGCCCAGTGTTTTTATTAGCCCCAATTTTATGTTTTACTTTTTTAATAAAGAAGCATTTTTGCTTCTGAAACAATGACTTGTTGAATTTCGGTGTCCAATTCAGCATCGTGCACAGGTCAGTCTCCTTTTCCTCAGTTGTCACTGAGAAGTACGTTCTCTCATTGGTCAGCCTTGTCTCTCTCTTGGATCCTCAGGCATCCAGATGTACCTCTGCAACAGAGACCACTATGGCTACCTGCCCATCCCCCTGAAGCCCCATCAGACGCTGCAGGAAGACATCGAGAACCTCATCCACGTGCAGATAGAAGCAATGAGTGAGTGCCCCAGGAGCCAGGTGATGGCTCTTGTTCCATTGCCACAGTGAACATACCAGCCACTTCTCTCCTCTTCCAGGACTGGAATCTCATGGCCATCAGTCCGCCATGGCTGAATATACAGCTATTCATTTGTCAGTTCATTCTTTTTTTTTAAGTTTATTTATTTATTCATTTTTTATTTTAATTTTATTTTGTCGATATACATTGTAGCTGATTATTGCTCCCCATCACCAAAACCTCCCTCCCTTCTCCCTCCCCCCTCCCCCCCAACAATGTCCTTTCTGTTTGCTTGTCGTATCAACTTCAAATAATTGTGGTTGTTATATCTTCTACCCCCCCCCTGGTTTGTGTGTGTGTGTGTGTGTGTGTGTGTGTGTGTGTGTGTGTGAATTTATATATTAATTTTTAGCTCCCACCAATAAGTGAGAACATGTGGTATTTCTCTTTCTGTGCCTGACTTGTTTCACTTAATATAATTCTCTCAAGGTCCATCCATGTTGTTGCAAATGGCAGTATTTCATTCGTTTTTATAGCTGAGTAGTATTCCATTGTGTAGATGTACCACATTTTCCGTATCCACTCATCTGATGATGGGCATTTGGGCTGGTTCCAACTCTTGGCTATTGTAAAGAGTGCTGAGATAAACATTGGGGAACAGGTATACCTTCGACTTGATGATTTCCATTCCTCTGGGTATATTCCCAACAGTGGGATAGCTGGGTCGTATGGTAGATCTATCTGCAATTGTTTGAGGAACCTCCATACCATTTTCCATAGAGGCTGCACCATTTTGCAGTCCCACCAACAATGTATGAGAGTTCCTTTTTCTCCGCAGCCTCGCCAGCATTTATCGTTGAGAGTCTTTTGGATTTTAGCCATCCTAACTGGGGTGAGATGGTATCTCAGTGTGGTTTTGATTTGCATTTCCCGGATGCTGAGTGATGTTGAGCATTTTTTCATATGTCTGTTGGCCATTTGTATATCTTCCTTAGAGAAATGCCTACTTAGCTCTTTTGCCCATTTTTTAATTGGGTTGCTTGTTTTCTTCTTGTAAAGTTGTTTGAGTTCCTTATATATTCTGGATATTAATCCTTTGTCAGATGTATATTTCGCAAATATTTTCTCCCACTCTGTTGGTTGTCTTTTAACTCTGTTAGTTGTTTCTTTTGCTGTGCAGAAGCTTTTTAGTTTGACAGAATCCCATTTGTTTATTTTTCCTTTGGTTGCCCGTGCTTTTGGGGTCATATTCATGAAGTCTGTGTCCAGTCCTATTTCCTGAAGTGTTTCTCCTGTGTTTTCTTTAAGAAGTTTTATTGTTTCAGGGTGTATATTTAAATCCTTAATCCATTTTGAGTTGATTTTCGTATATGGTGAGAGGTATGGGTCTAGTTTCATTCTCCTGCATATGGATATCCAGTTATCCCAGCACCATTTGCTGAAGAGGCAGTCCCTTCCCCAGTGAATAGGCTTGGTGCCTTTGTCAAAGATCAGATGGCAGTAAGTGTGTGGGTTGATTTCTGGATTCTCTGTTCTATTCCATTGATCAGTGTGTCTGTTTTTATGCCAGTACCATACTGTTTTGATTATTATAGCTTTGTAGTATAGTTTAAAGTCAGGTAGTGTTATGCCTCCAGCTTTATTTTTTTTGCTCAGTATTGCTTTGGCTATGCATGGTCTTTTATTATTCCATATAAATGTCTGGATAGTTCTTTCCATTTCTGAGAAAAATGTCTTTGGAATTTTGATGGGGATTGCATTAAATTTGTATATCACTTTGGGTAGTATGGACATTTTCACTATGTTGATTCTTCCAATCCAAGAGCATGGGATATCTTTCCATCTTCTTGTATCCTCTCTAATTTCTCTCAGCAGTGGTTTGTAGTTCTCACTATAGAGATTTTTCACCTCCTTGGTTAACTCAATTGCTAAGTATTTTATTTTTTTGGTGGCTATTATAAATGGGCAGGCTTTCTTGATTTCTCATTCTGCATGTTCACTATTGGAGAAAAGAAATGCTACTGATTTTTGTGTATTGATTTTGTATCCTGCTACTGTGCTGAAATCATTTATCAATTCCCACAAGTTTTTTGTAGAGGTTTTAGGCTGTTCGATATATAGGATCATGTCATCTGCAAACAGGGACAGTTTGACTTCATCTTTTCCAAACTGGATGCCCTTTATTTCCTTCTCTTCTCTGATTGCTCTGGCTAGTACTTCCAACACTATGTTGAATAGGAGTGGTGAGAGTGGGCATCCTTGTCTAGTTCCTGTTCTTAAAGGAAAAGCTTTCAGCTTTTCCCCATTCAGGATGATATTGGCAGTGGGTTTGTCATATATGGCTTTAATTATGTTGAGATACTTTCCCTCTATACCTAACTTATAGAGGGTCTTTGTCATGAATGAGTGCTGAACTTTATCAGATGCTTTTTCAGCATCTATAGAGATGATCATATGGTCCTTGTGTTTGACTTTATTAATATGGTGTATCACATTTATTGATTTGCGTATGTTGAACCAACCTTGCATCCCTGGGATGAATCCCACTTGATCGTGGTGAATAATTTTACGTATGTGTTGCTGTATTCTGTTTGCTAGTATTTTAGTGAGGATTTTTGCTTCTATATTCATCAAGGATATTGGCCTGTAGTTTTCTTTTTTGGTTATATCGTTACCTGGTTTTGGTATCAGGATGATGTTTGCTTCATAGAATGAGTTTGGGAGATTTGCGTCTGTTTCAATCTTTTGGAACAGTTTGTAAAGAATCGGTGTCAATTCCTCTTTGAATGTTTGGTAAAATTCTGCTGTGAATCCATCTGGTGCTGGGCTTTTCTTTGTTGGGAGCCTTCTGATACCAGCTTCAATCTCCTTTATTGTTATTGGTCTGTTCAAATTTTCTGCGTCTTCATGGTTGAGTTTTGGGAGCTTGTGTGTGTCCAGAAATTTATCCATTTCCTTCAGATTTTCAAACTTCCTGTGTTCCGAGCTGTCTGGTTGAGCACACATGATTTAAAAGTCTTGGAGTTTGCCAGCTGGGGCTATGAAGACCAGTCATGAATATGAGAGGACTGTGGCATATTTCTGGTATTGTCACACTGCAGATTCTTCATGGGACTTGAAATGCAGACTCTCTTTTGCCCTTTTATGAACTTATTTTGGAAGTTTCAAGTCTGTTGGTTGACTCCAAATCCATGCCTACTTAGGAAAGAAATAAAACCAAGGAGAAACTTGGAGAATTTTAAATTTCCTTTGTTTTTTCATTTTTTGTTCTATGTATGCCTAGATTTAGCTTTAATAATCTGCCAGCCTTACAGGATTTTCCTGTTTGCTTTTATTTCAAATATGGATTTCATTCCTCGTTTTCTCATTATTTCCTGTAGGTAGGTTACAGTGCTCCATTCTTCTCTCCGGAATGGGAATTCCTTGCCTCCTTTTGATCCCTTCATGCCTTTAGTGTTCATTTCAGGCCATGAGTTTGCTTTTACTTCAGAGAGAAAAAATCAACTTCCTCTGGGCTAAAGAATGGCCCAGTGTTTTTATTAGCCCCAATTTTATGTTTTACTTTTTTAATAAAGAAGCATTTTTGCTTCTGAAACAATGACTTGTTGAATTTCGGTGTCCAATTCAGCATCGTGCACAGGTCAGTCTCCTTTTCCTCAGTTGTCACTGAGAAGTACGTTCTCTCATTGGTCAGCCTTGTCTCTCTCTTGGATCCTCAGGCATCCAGATGTACCTCTGCAACAGAGACCACTATGGCTACCTGCCCATCCCCCTGAAGCCCCATCAGACGCTGCAGGAAGACATCGAGAACCTCATCCACGTGCAGATAGAAGCAATGAGTGAGTGCCCCAGGAGCCAGGTGATGGCTCTTGTTCCATTGCCACAGTGAACATACCAGCCACTTCTCTCCTCTTCCAGGACTGGAATCTCATGGCCATCAGTCCGCCATGGCTGAATATACAGCTATTCATTTGTCAGTTCATTCTTTTTTTTTAAGTTTATTTATTTATTCATTTTTTATTTTAATTTTATTTTGTCGATATACATTGTAGCTGATTATTGCTCCCCATCACCAAAACCTCCCTCCCTTCTCCCTCCCCCCTCCCCCCCAACAATGTCCTTTCTGTTTGCTTGTCGTATCAACTTCAAATAATTGTGGTTGTTATATCTTCTACCCCCCCCCCTGGTTTGTGTGTGTGTGTGTGTGTGTGTGTGTGTGTGTGTGTGTGTGTGTGTGAATTTATATATTAATTTTTAGCTCCCACCAATAAGTGAGAACATGTGGTATTTCTCTTTCTGTGCCTGACTTGTTTCACTTAATATAATTCTCTCAAGGTCCATCCATGTTGTTGCAAATGGCAGTATTTCATTCGTTTTTATAGCTGAGTAGTATTCCATTGTGTAGATGTACCACATTTTCCGTATCCACTCATCTGATGATGGGCATTTGGGCTGGTTCCAACTCTTGGCTATTGTAAAGAGTGCTGAGATAAACATTGGGGAACAGGTATACCTTCGACTTGATGATTTCCATTCCTCTGGGTATATTCCCAACAGTGGGATAGCTGGGTCGTATGGTAGATCTATCTGCAATTGTTTGAGGAACCTCCATACCATTTTCCATAGAGGCTGCACCATTTTGCAGTCCCACCAACAATGTATGAGAGTTCCTTTTTCTCCGCAGCCTCGCCAGCATTTATCGTTGAGAGTCTTTTGGATTTTAGCCATCCTAACTGGGGTGAGATGGTATCTCAGTGTGGTTTTGATTTGCATTTCCCGGATGCTGAGTGATGTTGAGCATTTTTTCATATGTCTGTTGGCCATTTGTATATCTTCCTTAGAGAAATGCCTACTTAGCTCTTTTGCCCATTTTTTAATTGGGTTGCTTGTTTTCTTCTTGTAAAGTTGTTTGAGTTCCTTATATATTCTGGATATTAATCCTTTGTCAGATGTATATTTCGCAAATATTTTCTCCCACTCTGTTGGTTGTCTTTTAACTCTGTTAGTTGTTTCTTTTGCTGTGCAGAAGCTTTTTAGTTTGACAGAATCCCATTTGTTTATTTTTCCTTTGGTTGCCCGTGCTTTTGGGGTCATATTCATGAAGTCTGTGTCCAGTCCTATTTCCTGAAGTGTTTCTCCTGTGTTTTCTTTAAGAAGTTTTATTGTTTCAGGGTGTATATTTAAATCCTTAATCCATTTTGAGTTGATTTTCGTATATGGTGAGAGGTATGGGTCTAGTTTCATTCTCCTGCATATGGATATCCAGTTATCCCAGCACCATTTGCTGAAGAGGCAGTCCCTTCCCCAGTGAATAGGCTTGGTGCCTTTGTCAAAGATCAGATGGCAGTAAGTGTGTGGGTTGATTTCTGGATTCTCTGTTCTATTCCATTGATCAGTGTGTCTGTTTTTATGCCAGTACCATACTGTTTTGATTATTATAGCTTTGTAGTATAGTTTAAAGTCAGGTAGTGTTATGCCTCCAGCTTTATTTTTTTTGCTCAGTATTGCTTTGGCTATGCATGGTCTTTTATTATTCCATATAAATGTCTGGATAGTTCTTTCCATTTCTGAGAAAAATGTCTTTGGAATTTTGATGGGGATTGCATTAAATTTGTATATCACTTTGGGTAGTATGGACATTTTCACTATGTTGATTCTTCCAATCCAAGAGCATGGGATATCTTTCCATCTTCTTGTATCCTCTCTAATTTCTCTCAGCAGTGGTTTGTAGTTCTCACTATAGAGATTTTTCACCTCCTCGGTTAACTCAATTGCTAAGTATTTTATTTTTTTGGTGGCTATTATAAATGGGCAGGCTTTCTTGATTTCTGATTCTGCATGTTCACTATTGGAGAAAAGAAATGCTACTGATTTTTGTGTATTGATTTTGTATCCTGCTACTGTGCTGAAATCATTTATCAATTCCCACAAGTTTTTTGTAGAGGTTTTAGGCTGTTCGATATATAGGATCATGTCATCTGCAAACAGGGACAGTTTGACTTCATCTTTTCCAAACTGGATGCCCTTTATTTCCTTCTCTTCTCTGATTGCTCTGGCTAGTACTTCCAACACTATGTTGAATAGGAGTGGTGAGAGTGGGCATCCTTGTCTAGTTCCTGTTCTTAAAGGAAAAGCTTTCAGCTTTTCCCCATTCAGGATGATATTGGCAGTGGGTTTGTCATATATGGCTTTAATTATGTTGAGATACTTTCCCTCTATACCTAACTTATAGAGGGTCTTTGTCATGAATGAGTGCTGAACTTTATCAGATGCTTTTTCAGCATCTATAGAGATGATCATATGGTCCTTGTGTTTGACTTTATTAATATGGTGTATCACATTTATTGATTTGCGTATGTTGAACCAACCTTGCATCCCTGGGATGAATCCCACTTGATCGTGGTGAATAATTTTATGTATGTGTTGCTGTATTCTGTTTGCTAGTATTTTAGTGAGGATTTTTGCTTCTATATTCATCAAGGATATTGGCCTGTAGTTTTCTTTTTTGGTTATATCGTTACCTGGTTTTGGTATCAGGATGATGTTTGCTTCATAGAATGAGTTTGGGAGATTTGCGTCTGTTTCAATCTTTTGGAACAGTTTGTAAAGAATCGGTGTCAATTCCTCTTTGAATGTTTGGTAAAATTCTGCTGTGAATCCATCTGGTGCTGGGCTTTTCTTTGTTGGGAGCCTTCTGATACCAGCTTCAATCTCCTTTATTGTTATTGGTCTGTTCAAATTTTCTGCGTCTTCATGGTTGAGTTTTGGGAGCTTGTGTGTGTCCAGAAATTTATCCATTTCCTTCAGATTTTCAAACTTCCTGTGTTCCGAGCTGTCTGGTTGAGCACACATGATTTAAAAGTCTTGGAGTTTGCCAGCTGGGGCTATGAAGACCAGTCATGAATATGAGAGGACTGTGGCATATTTCTGGTATTGTCACACTGCAGATTCTTCATGGGACTTGAAATGCAGACTCTCTTTTGCCCTTTTATGAACTTATTTTGGAAGTTTCAAGTCTGTTGGTTGACTCCAAATCCATGCCTACTTAGGAAAGAAATAAAACCAAGGAGAAACTTGGAGAATTTTAAATTTCCTTTGTTTTTTCATTTTTTGTTCTATGTATGCCTAGATTTAGCTTTAATAATCTGCCAGCCTTACAGGATTTTCCTGTTTGCTTTTATTTCAAATATGGATTTCATTCCTCGTTTTCTCATTATTTCCTGTAGGTAGGTTACAGTGCTCCATTCTTCTCTCCGGAATGGGAATTCCTTGCCTCCTTTTGATCCCTTCATGCCTTTAGTGTTCATTTCAGGCCATGAGTTTGCTTTTACTTCAGAGAGAAAAAATCAACTTCCTCTGGGCTAAAGAATGGCCCAGTGTTTTTATTAGCCCCAATTTTATGTTTTACTTTTTTAATAAAGAAGCATTTTTGCTTCTGAAACAATGACTTGTTGAATTTCGGTGTCCAATTCAGCATCGTGCACAGGTCAGTCTCCTTTTCCTCAGTTGTCACTGAGAAGTACGTTCTCTCATTGGTCAGCCTTGTCTCTCTCTTGGATCCTCAGGCATCCAGATGTACCTCTGCAACAGAGACCACTATGGCTACCTGCCCATCCCCCTGAAGCCCCATCAGACGCTGCAGGAAGACATGGAGAACCTCATCCACGTGCAGATAGAAGCAATGAGTGAGTGCCCCAGGAGCCAGGTGATGGCTCTTGTTCCATTGCCACAGTGAACATACCAGCCACTTCTCTCCTCTTCCAGGACTGGAATCTCATGGCCATCAGTCCGCCATGGCTGAATATACAGCTATTCATTTGTCAGTTCATTCTTTTTTTTTAAGTTTATTTATTTATTCATTTTTTATTTTAATTTTATTTTGTCGATATACATTGTAGCTGATTATTGCTCCCCATCACCAAAACCTCCCTCCCTTCTCCCTCCCCCCCCCCCCAACAATGTCCTTTCTGTTTGCTTGTCGTATCAACTTCAAATAATTGTGGTTGTTATATCTTCTACCCCCCCCCCTGGTTTGTGTGTGTGTGTGTGTGTGTGTGTGTGTGTGTGTGTGTGTGTGTGTGTGAATTTATATATTAATTTTTAGCTCCCACCAATAAGTGAGAACATGTGGTATTTCTCTTTCTGTGCCTGACTTGTTTCACTTAATATAATTCTCTCAAGGTCCATCCATGTTGTTGCAAATGGCAGTATTTCATTCGTTTTTATAGCTGAGTAGTATTCCATTGTGTAGATGTACCACATTTTCCGTATCCACTCATCTGATGATGGGCATTTGGGCTGGTTCCAACTCTTGGCTATTGTAAAGAGTGCTGCGATAAACATTGGGGAACAGGTATACCTTCGACGTGATGATTTCCATTCCTCTGGGTATATTCCCAACAGTGGGATAGCTGGGTCGTATGGTAGATCTATCTGCAATTGTTTGAGGAACCTCCATACCATTTTCCATAGAGGCTGCACCATTTTGCAGTCCCACCAACAATGTATGAGAGTTCCTTTTTCTCCGCAGCCTCGCCAGCATTTATCGTTGAGAGTCTTTTGGATTTTAGCCATCCTAACTGGGGTGAGATGGTATCTCAGTGTGGTTTTGATTTGCATTTCCCGGATGCTGAGTGATGTTGAGCATTTTTTCATATGTCTGTTGGCCATTTGTATATCTTCCTTAGAGAAATGCCTACTTAGCTCTTTTGCCCATTTTTTAATTGGGTTGCTTGTTTTCTTCTTGTAAAGTTGTTTGAGTTCCTTATATATTCTGGATATTAATCCTTTGTCAGATGTATATTTCGCAAATATTTTCTCCCACTCTGTTGGTTGTCTTTTAACTCTGTTAGTTGTTTCTTTTGCTGTGCAGAAGCTTTTTAGTTTGACAGAATCCCATTTGTTTATTTTTCCTTTGGTTGCCCGTGCTTTTGGGGTCATATTCATGAAGTCTGTGTCCAGTCCTATTTCCTGAAGTGTTTCTCCTGTGTTTTCTTTAAGAAGTTTTATTGTTTCAGGGTGTATATTTAAATCCTTAATCCATTTTGAGTTGATTTTCGTATATGGTGAGAGGTATGGGTCTAGTTTCATTCTCCTGCATATGGATATCCAGTTATCCCAGCACCATTTGCTGAAGAGGCAGTCCCTTCCCCAGTGAATAGGCTTGGTGCCTTTGTCAAAGATCAGATGGCAGTAAGTGTGTGGGTTGATTTCTGGATTCTCTGTTCTATTCCATTGATCAGTGTGTCTGTTTTTATGCCAGTACCATACTGTTTTGATTATTATAGCTTTGTAGTATAGTTTAAAGTCAGGTAGTGTTATGCCTCCAGCTTTATTTTTTTTGCTCAGTATTGCTTTGGCTATGCATGGTCTTTTATTATTCCATATAAATGTCTGGATAGTTCTTTCCATTTCTGAGAAAAATGTCTTTGGAATTTTGATGGGGATTGCATTAAATTTGTATATCACTTTGGGTAGTATGGACATTTTCACTATGTTGATTCTTCCAATCCAAGAGCATGGGATATCTTTCCATCTTCTTGTATCCTCTCTAATTTCTCTCAGCAGTGGTTTGTAGTTCTCACTATAGAGATTTTTCACCTCCTTGGTTAACTCAATTGCTAAGTATTTTATTTTTTTGGTGGCTATTATAAATGGGCAGGCTTTCTTGATTTCTGATTCTGCATGTTCACTATTGGAGAAAAGAAATGCTACTGATTTTTGTGTATTGATTTTGTATCCTGCTACTGTGCTGAAATCATTTATCAATTCCCACAAGTTTTTTGTAGAGGTTTTAGGCTGTTCGATATATAGGATCATGTCATCTGCAAACAGGGACAGTTTGACTTCATCTTTTCCAAACTGGATGCCCTTTATTTCCTTCTCTTCTCTGATTGCTCTGGCTAGTACTTCCAACACTATGTTGAATAGGAGTGGTGAGAGTGGGCATCCTTGTCTAGTTCCTGTTCTTAAAGGAAAAGCTTTCAGCTTTTCCCCATTCAGGATGATATTGGCAGTGGGTTTGTCATATATGGCTTTAATTATGTTGAGATACTTTCCCTCTATACCTAACTTATAGAGGGTCTTTGTCATGAATGAGTGCTGAACTTTATCAGATGCTTTTTCAGCATCTATAGAGATGATCATATGGTCCTTGTGTTTGACTTTATTAATATGGTGTATCACATTTATTGATTTGCGTATGTTGAACCAACCTTGCATCCCTGGGATGAATCCCACTTGATCGTGGTGAATAATTTTACGTATGTGTTGCTGTATTCTGTTTGCTAGTATTTTAGTGAGGATTTTTGCTTCTATATTCATCAAGGATATTGGCCTGTAGTTTTCTTTTTTGGTTATATCGTTACCTGGTTTTGGTATCAGGATGATGTTTGCTTCATAGAATGAGTTTGGGAGATTTGCGTCTGTTTCAATCTTTTGGAACAGTTTGTAAAGAATCGGTGTCAATTCCTCTTTGAATGTTTGGTAAAATTCTGCTGTGAATCCATCTGGTGCTGGGCTTTTCTTTGTTGGGAGCCTTCTGATACCAGCTTCAATCTCCTTTATTGTTATTGGTCTGTTCAAATTTTCTGCGTCTTCATGGTTGAGTTTTGGGAGCTTGTGTGTGTCCAGAAATTTATCCATTTCCTTCAGATTTTCAAACTTCCTGTGTTCCGAGCTGTCTGGTTGAGCACACATGATTTAAAAGTCTTGGAGTTTGCCAGCTGGGGCTATGAAGACCAGTCATGAATATGAGAGGACTGTGGCATATTTCTGGTATTGTCACACTGCAGATTCTTCATGGGACTTGAAATGCAGACTCTCTTTTGCCCTTTTATGTACTTATTTTGGAAGTTTCAAGTCTGTTGGTTGACTCCAAATCCATGCCTACTTAGGAAAGAAATAAAACCAAGGAGAAACTTGGAGAATTTTAAATTTCCTTTGTTTTTTCATTTTTTGTTCTATGTATGCCTAGATTTAGCTTTAATAATCTGCCAGCCTTACAGGATTTTCCTGTTTGCTTTTATTTCAAATATGGATTTCATTCCTCGTTTTCTCATTATTTCCTGTAGGTAGGTTACAGTGCTCCATTCTTCTCTCCGGAATGGGAATTCCTTGCCTCCTTTTGATCCCTTCATGCCTTTAGTGTTCATTTCAGGCCATGAGTTTGCTTTTACTTCAGAGAGAAAAAATCAACTTCCTCTGGGCTAAAGAATGGCCCAGTGTTTTTATTAGCCCCAATTTTATGTTTTACTTTTTTAATAAAGAAGCATTTTTGCTTCTGAAACAATGACTTGTTGAATTTCGGTGTCAAATTCAGCATCGTGCACAGGTCAGTCTCCTTTTCCTCAGTTGTCACTGAGAAGTACGTTCTCTCATTGGTCAGCCTTGTCTCTCTCTTGGATCCTCAGGCATCCAGATGTACCTCTGCAACAGAGACCACTATGGCTACCTGCCCATCCCCCTGAAGCCCCATCAGACGCTGCAGGAAGACATGGAGAACCTCATCCACGTGCAGATAGAAGCAATGAGTGAGTGCCCCAGGAGCCAGGTGATGGCTCTTGTTCCATTGCCACAGTGAACATACCAGCCACTTCTCTCCTCTTCCAGGACTGGAATCACATGGCCATCAGTCCGCCATGGCTGAATATACAGCTATTCATTTGTCAGTTCATTCTTAAACTTTCCCTGTGTGAAATATAAGTATGAGAAGGTCTTTGCCCTCAGTAAGCCTCACGTCTCAGTGGAGAGCTGGGTACCTAAGTAAAAACTTTTCATGCAATGTGATAAGTGCTTTAATAGTATTTTGTGGTTTTGATTTAAACTCTAACTTTGCTGCTTTCAAATTATATGACTTTGAACAAGTAACCTTCTTAGTTGTAAAATGGAGATGATGAAAATTTCCAGGGTTTTTGGACAGATTCACCATGATGTAAATAAAAAGTCTAGTACAACAATAATTATGACTTCAAAGTAATAATAGCCTGTGATGTGAGAGACACCATGCTAAGCACTTTTACTACACTGTCTCACTAATCCTCACTACAACTCTGTGAAGGAGATTTTATTATTCCCACATTAAAGATGAAGAAACTGAGGTGCAGAGTAACTTGCCGTAGATGATTCTGCTAAACAAATGGAGAATTGGGATTTGAACCAATCTTGCTATCTCCAAAGCTCATCTCCTGAAACATCGTATTGTTTTTGCCTCTGGGGCTAGCATGATATCAGAGTTGGTATGCACAGTAATTGGTAGCTGTATTTATTATTACGTGTGATGTAAAGTAGTGGCAAAAGGAGAAAGTAACTGACCCACCTAGCCTAGAGTAGGATGTTTGGAATGAGGGAGTATTTCCTGTTGTCCATCACTAGAACATAGGATGTATGCATGTGGCCAGTGAAGGTGGTTGGGGGTAAACAGGGGATGTGAACCTGGAAAGTGTGCAGGAGCCCAGCCAGGAGGCCCCCTAATGTATAGGAAGGTGTTTAGAGTTGTCTTGAAGGGAGGCGATCTTTTAAAGGGATTTTAGCAAAGAAATGTCAGGTTGAAATTTGGATTTAGGACGGTCACTCTAGTGGTAAGAAAAGTACGCATGGAGCACGGGTGGGCAGTGGGTGCTGGTCTCAGCCAAAAGTGAAAAGACCATTCTGGACATCACATGGCAAACTAAGCAAAAGATGGTGATGACCTGAGCTAGAGCAGTAGCAGGGGAATGGAGAAGAAGGAATGGATGAAGAGAAACTTAGGACATAGACTTGAAATAACTTAGCCGAGAGTTGGCTGGAGGTGAATGAGCAAAAGGGAGGCACAGAGGAAAAACTCCCAAGTTCTGACTTGAGTGTCTGGAATGATTTCAGGAATTCTCAATGAAATAGGGCATGGAGAATAAAGGTGAGATTTGAAAAGAAAGTTTATTTTTGGACACATTGAGTTGCCTGTGATTATATCTGTTCTTCACTCCCCAGCCCCCAGACTATCAATTCCTTTTCCATCATGTTAGTCTCGGAACCTAGCACATTTTCTGTCACCTAGTAGATGCCCAGTAAATATTTGTTGAGTGATCCAATGAGTGATTGAATGACGGAATGAGGAGCTGGTTCCCTGTGACAGTATTTTTTGATCCAGCTTTCTGGAATATCTTTTGTGAATTTCTTTAATATATGCTGTTTCTGCCTCTTTCCCTATGTTCTAGGCTCTAGAGGCCAAGGTGGTATTGTATTGCTTTATATCCCAAGCACCTAGGACAGTGCATGGCACACATTTGGTACCAGACGAATAGGTGTTAAAGGCATGACCAGACAAATGAATAGATGAATGAGTTAAATGAATAAAAACAGTATTGCCAAGAACACTGAACCTGAAGCCATAATAATGGACTTGAACCCAGGCTCTGTCAGTTATGAAGGGAGAGTCAGCATCTCAGGGCTTTAGTTTCTTTATCTGTTGAGTGTGGATAATAACTCTGACTTTGCAGGGTTGAGAGGAGCTCATTAAATAATAAATATCAAGTCCAGAAAATAATGAAGTGTTGCTGTTATTGTTATTTCATTTAGCACTCGGTAAGGTGCTGCCCCTTTTCACCCCTGCTTCATGCCTGTCAGTCTTGACCCCCAAGCAGATGTCAGCTCAGAAAGGAGCCAGCCAGAGCCTTCTATTCCCTTGTTTTCTCCCACAAGACTGAGAGTATAGAAAGAGCTCATTACACAGAAATGCACACATTGTCGATAGATTTTAGTGTCTTCAGATTATGAATCTGTAGAACACCATGCTAGCCAGGTAGAATTCATCTGAGACAAACCATAAATTATAGCTTTCGTTATCGATCTCCCAACACACGCCAACTCTAGCACTAAGCACTTTATATGTGGCATTTTATTTAATTCTTGTATTTACCTTCTCCGGTTATAATTTTGTTAAAATTTCACATTCTGTATTTTAAAATATGGAACATTATTAGAATAAGAAAATAATTGAAAAATAAGATTTTGAGGGTATAGTGCAGAAATATGGACTGATGGCCTATGTAGGATGAATAAAAGTTTGGTAATGACAAAATTGTATCTTTCAAGTGTCTTCCTCTAAGGAAAGATGAACTAGATGATTGAAACAATTTTCACAGTGTCTGGAACCCAGTGGGCAGCAAATAAATGACTGCTAATAGTGCTATTAGACTAGCCTGATTGAAGCATTAGAACATGCATTTTATTTGTGAACACACATAGAACGCCTACTGTAATGTGTGAGTCACTCTTTGAAGGCACTGGGGACTTAAGACATTTTATAACCAATTCTGTTTTCAGAATTTATGATTTAATTGCGGAGACAGGACAGACATAAAAAAGATACCAACATGCAATGTAGTACTTTGTGAAAGAAGCAGATCCAAGGGCACTAGAGAGGGATGGATATGGCTTATGTGATATGGAAGAACTTCAGTCCCGAGGGTTCTTAAGCTGAGCTTGGATAGAAGTGTGGAGTTTAAACAAGAGGAGTGATATAGTAAGGATCCCACAGGCAGAGGAAATAGGCTGAGCAAAGACAAAGCATTCTCATCCTGACAAAGGAAGAGAGTTGGCTTAAAACAGTAGAAGGAAATAAAATGTGAGAGGCTAAGGTGGCTTCATCATTGTGGTCCTTGAATGCACAGCTAAAGCAGAATGCCCAGCTAAAGCAGAATGCCCATGCTAAGGAGACAGCGAAGGCTTTAGAGGAGAGTCAGGCTACACGTATGCATTCATCACATGCTATATTCCACAGATTATTCAAGATGCTGGGCATACAGCAGTAAACAAAATAGGCAGAAGCCCTGCCATCCAGGAGCTTATATTCTAATAGAGAGAGAGAGAAAATATATCAAGGAAGCATTCACACGAGTGTTTGGGGAAAAGTGTTCCAAGCAGAAATAACAGCACATGTGAAGGCTGTTAGATAGGAAGAAGCTTGGGGGTGTTTCAGGGACAAATGACCAATGTAGTTGGACTGTGGAGAGTGAGGACTTGGGTAGAGGGAGATGAAGTCATGGAAGAAGAACTGTCCAGATCATGCAGAATGTTCTGGTCATGGTAAGAAAATGGGTTTTATTCTAAGAGTAATGGAACTCCATAGGGAGTAGTGTGGTGTGATTTATGCATTTAGAAAGGTCACTTGGGCCGTGGTGTGGATACAAGAGTGTAGGTGACCTGTGCATCTCTCCTGGTGAGAGATGGTGGTGTCTGGGATATGAGCTGTAGCAGGGAAGTGATGAGAAGCAGACAGGTCAGGACTTACAGAGACCTGGATGCAGTCCGTGAAGGAAATAAAGGAATTGAGAATAACTCCAGGATTTTAGCCTGGCATACCACGTACTGGGATGAGAACAGCTTCATAGGAAAAGAAGTGGAGGGGATATTGGGCTGTGTAAGCTTAAGATATTTATTAGGCATCTGAATAGGGAGATCAGGAGACAGTTGAATGGTTGTGTCTGGAGTTCAGGGAAGAGGCTCTATGTAGAGACATTTGGGAATCATCAGCATCCACAGGATATTTGGAGCCACGGAACAGTGTGGACTCACGTCGTAAACGAGCATGGGACAAGAACGGGAGGACAAATCCCGGGGGGAGACAAAGAGCCAGAAATCTGGGAGGAAAAGTTGACAAGCATTTCAAGAAAGAGCCAGAAACTGCTGAGAAATCAAGTAAAATGAGGATAAAGAACTGATTGTTGGTTCCATCAGGATGATGTCTGTGATGACCTCGACAAGAGCCACTTCAATGCGGTGATGGGGACACAAGCCCATTAGGGTGGGTGGAAGAGAAGGCAATGGGGAGATGAGACAGTGGAATGGAGATGGGATGGGGAACAGAGGATGCGATGGTGGCTTTGGGGTGGGAGATCAAGGCAGACAGTTTTTGGATTTGATTTGGTTAGTTTGTGTTTGTTTTTTTAAGATGGGAATATTCCAGCATGTTCGCATGCTAACGAGAAGGATCCAGTGTATAAGGAGAACTTGATGATGTGGAATAGAAGAAAGTTGTAAGGCTAAAACCCTTGAGAAAACGAGGACAATGCTGGACAGTTGTTCTAGACAGAAATGTGGACACGTCACCTGCTGCAGTACATGGGAAGGCAGCATATGGAGGTCCACCTGCTCTTGGGTTCATGGACACGAGGTGGAAGGAAAAGTCAGATCTAATTTGATTTTGAATATTTTCTCTGTGAAGTATGTCACCCAGTCATGAGGTGGAGAGAGACGTGGGAGACTTCAGGAGAGAAAAGGCATAAAACGGATTTCTCAGAAAGGGGGAAGGTAAATTTACTATAGAAGTGTAGTTGCATCATTTGGTGATGTCAAGTGTCAACCAGACATCTGTGGCTGGAACTTTGAAGTGATTGGTCAACCCAATTGTGTGAGCTTCTGCAGTATCCTTGGTGCTGAGTAAGTAGATACCTGGGTCAAAACAGGATTAAGGTCTTATCAGGCAAGATCAATGCAAGGGAACTGAGAGTATTTACATGGGATTGGTCAGGGAATTTATGAATTGGAGACTGGAGTTTCAGAGATTGGAGTGGAAACATTTGCGTGGTGTGGGAGAAGGGTTATAACAACAGCAAATAACACCTATTAAAAGCACTGTGCCTGTATTAGTCTGTTTATGTTGCTTATAACAAAATACTCGGAACTGGGTAATTTGTAAAGAAAACAAAATTTATTGCTTACAGTTTCTGAGGTCAGGAAGTCCAAAGTCCATCTGGTGGTGGCAACAGTGACCCAGGGGTCTCACACTGTTAGATGGTGGAAGCAGAGAGAGCAGGAGAGACAAACTCTCTTCTTTTAAAGCCCTCAGAACCACACCCCTGACCACCATGTTTAATCCATTCACTACTGCACAGTTCCACAACCCAATCGCCTCTTCAAGGCTCCACCTTTCAATTACCATAATAGGATTTCCCACCCTCTTAATAGTCACAGTGGGGGCTGTTTCTAAGACATAAAACTTGGGGGACACAATTCAGTTCACTACAGTGCCCATCACTGCACATGTACTAACTCATTTGACATGTTAGGAGCTGTATGGAGAACTGGAAGATGTGCTTCCTTTGGGAGATGAACGACAGGGCGCCAGACTGTGGAAAGGTGATACGTGTAAATGGGTTCTGACGCATGAAGAGGCTGGTCCTGCAAATCACAGCATGAAGCAATAGGAAACTGCAGTTGCCTGTTCTCATTATTAGACATTTTGAGGCAATAGAATGTCATGGAAAGATTACTAAGATATTTGGATCTGAAGTCAGAAGACCTAACGCTGAGTTCCGACTGTACCAAACACTCACTGTTTGACCTTGGGCAAGTCTACATCTGGATTGGTCTCAGTTTATTTATCTGTAAAAACAAACAACAACAACAAACAAAAAAAAGACAAAATTACATGATGACCATGAAAGCACTTAACAGATTGTAAAGCACTTTTAAGTGACTGTTATGGTTGAGAACAGATCTATGCTTGAGGAAGATTATTTTGACAACAATGTGCATGATGAGTTAGAACAGGCGAGACTGAGATCATGTGAGTGTTCGAAAAATATTAAAACAGCCCAGGCATGGTGGGTGAGGACCTGAGCTAGGGTGGTGCCTGCAGCAATGGAAGAAGTTCCAGAGGAACTACAGAGAAGTATTAGGATTTGATCCAAATGCAGTCTCCCATGTGCTTTTCCAGACATGACTAGGCTAAATTAGTTCCTGTGAACCCCGCCCAGTTGCGCAGTTACCCAACACCCGTGGCTAGCAAGGACTAGCTTTGGGGGTAGTGGAGAGTCGGGGTTAAGAGTTCAGGTGCAGGAATCAGACCTAGGTTCAGATACCAGCTCTGTCAGCTCCGTGACCTTGGGCATGTTATTTAAGCCTTTGTTTCCTTGTCTGTAAAAATAGAGACACTGATACCTATTCCATGGTGCATGTAAAGATTAAATAAATATGATTATGTATGTCCAGAGTGTAGCCCAGAGATCAATGAGTGCTAAGATCTCTGTAACAATTGCTATAATTATTATTCCTATATCTTGAAACTATCCAAGAGACAATGAAGCCCATTGCCCCAAGTGGCGGTAGGGGTGAGTTCAATGAGACTGGATAACTTACGAATGAGGGAGTCAGAAAGGACCACAAACAGAAGCTGGGATATACCTAACTTTCCAGTCTGATGTCAGCAAAGGCACGTCTCTTTCTCCCCATAGTGAGTTTGTTAAGTCTGGCTCATTGTGTCACTTCCAGTTTTCTTCCATGGCTTAGTGCTGCCTTCGGTGGCAAAACCCTGGCACACTTCTCTTATATTTTTGCTCAATGGTGACTTTAAGGAGCCAGCCACTTGTGGCTTTTTTGGGACACTCGTCATGTGAATGCAATGACTGCCCATGTTTGATGGAAGCAAAGTGGCTAAAAGCAGTCTCTTTGGCTGAAACGTTAGAGCCACACAGGCCATGTGAGTGCCAAATGGGGACCAGCAGCCTAGACGGGGTAATTCAAAATGTAACCCCCTCCCAAGTCTGAGGCCCAAGGAGGGAGAGGCTAGACAGCTCCTCAAACAACATTATGAATGGGAAGGAGTTGGTACATTGTTTCTTTCTCTTAAAAACCTAACCCTCTACATGCTGGACCTTCCATGTTGATTTTAAAAGAAACTAATAAGAAGTGAAGTGAAGCAGAAAGAACCAAAATATTATGGACTGCTCTTGGAAAGAGAAACAAACTCACTGTGTACTCACAGAAATGTGACTGTGAGGGTCAGGTTTGAAATACTGAGACTAACGCTGGTGTTTGGCTTTAGGAAACCTGTCTCCTACCTTCTACAATTTCTCATCTTTTGATCATAAGTGAAACTGAGTATCATGGTTCTCTTTAATATCCCAGTGAAGAGTAAGTTAAACAAATCGTACCCTCTGGACAGTATCTGAGTCAGGATGGGTGATGTTATGCTGGGATAGCAACTGTGCCAAAATCTCATTGGCTTAATACAACTATGGCTTACTTCTGGCTATTCAAAGTCTGCAGTCCTGGTGTCTTTCCTGGGCAGCTGCTCTCCATCTGTTGAGGCAACGTTCCAGGCTGTTTGAAATTTGTGGCTTCTCCATATCAACACATGCTGCTGTGATCCCTGTGGCTGGACTGGAATGGGATAGGAAGGGGAGGGTATGGAGACTGAGTAGCGCAATTTACATCTTCTCCAGAAAGTTACACGGTCATGACTAATTTCAAGGGCAAGAAGAAAGTGTATTCCTCCTATGTATCTGGAATAGAGGAGAATGGATAAGGGTGACAGTAATAATGGCTGTCACCGATAGTTCTTTAAACAACCCAGTTATCAACTCATTTTGGATTTTCTTTGTATTATGCCTTTAAGGAAAATCAAACGAGTGTTTTGATTTGTACAATATCACAAAATTTTCAAGGCCCTCTCAGGTGTTTTAGCAAACATTACCTCCAACCTATAAAACATACAGTTTATAAAGAAATCTTTTTTGGAATATCAAATAAATAAAACTTTTATTACTTAAGATGAAATGTCCCTCCAACCTGGAATCTTCCCATTAGCCATGTACCAGCCCTCGGGGGTGAGATGGTGTTAAAACAAAGGACCTTTTGCACACCATACCCAAACCTGCCTGGATAGGATAAAAAAAAGTCCCAGACTTTGACAATTTTAAATATATAGGAAAAAAGCATTCTTCAGAAAAAATCTAGCCTATTTCTGAGCTCTTTTATCATGGGCCATAGTGAATAATAGCTAAGAGTTATTGAGCATTTACTATGTTAAAGTAGTCTCATTTAAATTTTGTCACACAGTAAGAAATACACTTTTATTATCCCAATTTTACACACAAAGAGAGGTCCCCTAACTCTTCCAGGTCTTCACAGGCCAAGTTTGGACCCAGATCGTCTAATTCCAGAACCCTCCCTCTTAACCATTACCCTAAACTGCCTCCCAAATACTCTTAAAATAAGTCTTAAGGGAAATGGAGCAATTAATTGCAGTCTGCATATAAATAAGTGCTCTTGAAACCACTGCCCTGACCATCATGGTGACTGTGCATCCATTTGGTCCTGGAGAATAGCTGAACAGTTATCCCCGGCCCTGGATATCCATCCAGGTTGTTTTCCAGCCCTGGAGATCAGGAGACAGATGGAATTCTGTTTTCTGACCCTTTCACTAACAAAGCACTCTGCATGTTTCTTGTGTCTTCCAGTTGACTGTCCTCCAATGGAACCCTCCCAGTTTGTCTCAGTTGTTCCTAAATATCCAGACAAGATGGGATTTGATGAGGTAGGAAAGGTGTCTGTGTGTGTGCACGTGCACACATGTGCGTGTGTGCAGGTGCTTGTATGTTTATATTGGAACACAGCCTGAGTATATCTGACAACCAGTGAGACCGAACTGGCTGATGAAAAGGCATTGAGGTCTTGAGAAAACTACTCGGTTTTTGTGATGCCTCCATTTTCTCATCTTAAAAAAGGAGGATCATGGTAAAATGAGTTAATCATTGAGTCAGAAAATAGTTACTATTTAGTAGTGAAAGTAAATTGGATTTTTCTAGGATATTGCCATGTCTTAGCAAGCTTTTTATCAAGGTTCAAGGGTAGGGTAGATGGAGATATGTTTTAGGTACTGGAGGACTTTAACTTAATTCTGCCACGTCTAAGTGGGTAGACACCATTCTGGAACATTCCGTGCTTTATTTTCTTTCTGCTATTCTTTATGGAAAAAGGTCAGGGGGCAAGTTTGAGGGAACAAAGAAAGAGAAAAAATAAACTTGTTCTAAAATTCTCCCTTTCAGCTGGCAAGAACTTCACCATATCTTTCTGTAGGTCATACTTATTATTAAGTTTCAATTGTACAAAGAAGGAAGCAGAAATATAAAGAGGTGCCTCTCTTGGTAATATGCACAACAGATACTTGTCAGGGCCATAAGTGTGACTGCAAGTCACTGACTCCTTCCTGGGTCCCTCCTGTAGCTGCTGATCAGTATTCAGGAGGAGCTGGTGGTCTAGACTGGGGAGATGCTGTAGGCCAGACTTAGTGCTTTGCACTCACTGCCACCGCTTGATTGAAGGAAAGTGCATTGCTTAACACTGTAACATGTATACATGTCCCCAAAGTACAGCCATCAATTTTCTTCTGTTTTATTTTTAATTGACAAATAATAATTGTTTATATTTATGGGATGATATGTGATGTTTTTCACAGAGAGCTGCTGGAACTGGGAATTGGGATTTCTTCTACAAATTTAATTTGGAGCTAAACTTCAGAAACAGGAAGGAGTATTTCATGAATATTGAATGCAAAAGAGTTAGCAGTTATCATGCTGTTTCTCCAGAAGGCAGAATGAGATGAGGTGAAACTGAGGGCAGTGAAGATTCAGAGCCTGGGGTGGGGGCGCAGGGGGAGGAGATGCAGTGGACTAACAGGCACAAAGCCATACTGTCTACCCTAAATGGGTCATTGTGCAGTTATATGTGTGTATTGAAACAGCACACCATACTCCACAACTGTGTACAAGTAAATGTTAGAATACATTTTTTAACAAAGGAGCTAGAACCCAAAACAGTGGATGGATGGAGTCAGACAGGTGTAAACAGAAGCTGACCCAATCAACTGTATAAACATGAAGACAGAGACAAGGATGTAAGTCACAGTTTTCAAAGGACATAGGAATCGTCAGCCTAAGTCAACCAAAGGTCAACATAAAAAGAGTAGTGGGGTCTTGCCAGGTGAGTAGAGTACAGATGAAGCAGTGTGGGGTACGCCTGTCTAGGGGATCTTAGTGGAGATCAGCTCAGTCACTGGGAGAAGTAATTATATGAGCAAAAATTGAAACCCTGCTGCATGATACTATAAAAGTGGATGAATACACGCCATTATACATTTGTCAAAATCCACAGAATGTCCAAAACCAAGAGTGAATCCTGTAAAGAGTGAACCATATAAACGATGGACTTCAGGTGATAATAGTGTGTCACTGTAGGTTCATCAGTTGTAACAGATGTAGCAGTCTGCACCACTCTGGGATTTTGACAGTGGGGAGGATGTGCATATGTGGGGGCTGGGCACACATGGGAAATCTCTGTAACTTCTGCTCAATTTTGCAATAATCTAAAACTGCTCTAAAAAACAAATTCTATTTAAACAAACAAACAGTCAGGGCTACAGAGAGGGTTGGCCCATGCCACACAGCTTCCACAGATCACTGTACTTTTCCTTCCCTACAGCTCTCACTTTTCTAGGTGAAAGGACCCAAGTATCTTTATATATATCTTCATTTTTCCTCCTAAAAACACATTCCTATGAGGACCAAACCAAAGCAAATAAAATGGAACAAGACTAGGATCTCCTAGTTCTGGTCTTCACTTAGCAGGAAATGGTATAAGTACTGGGTCATTCCTAGAGGCCTGGAAAATGCCAACTTTAGCAAGTGACACAGGGACTACTTCCCTGAGCCCAAGGTAATTATCTCTCTGCCTGGAACAGAGATGGGAGGGTGGAAAAAGGGATTTTCAAGGGCCTTGTCAACCCTCCCAGCACTCTGTGACCTCATTGGTGGTGTCTGGGCTACATTTGGCTCTGTGGCTCTTTTCTGTTTACTGTTCACTAAGTATGAGCGAACTGTCTGTGTTTTTCCTTCGTGGCTACAGTTTTTATTACACTTGTCCTGACGGGGCCTGCAACTGGATTGGTATTTACTAAAGTCTCATTGACTGAAGGTTTCTGGTTTAAGGGGACTTTATTAGATGCATTTCTGTTTATTTTTTTGTTTTGTTTTGTTTTTGCTCTCCTGGAATGACCCCAGGTGGCTGCATGTTTACACATGAGGAAGTGCCCTGTCCTTCATGGAAAAAAAATATGTATATTTTACAGACATGTTCCATATCTATAAAACTGGGAGATGGAACATGGCCCATCAGAGTATGATTCTAAACAAGGAGAAAATGAAACCGAACAGAACACAACCCATTAAGTTATAAAGTCCCAAGTAATAAGGCAAATAGAGTCACGACAGAAATTATGTTTTTTTTAAAAAAAATAATTACCCAGTTAGGTAAACAAAGAAGTAATAAAATCATGATGCACTTAACCTACTTTGCCCTAAATCAGGTAAATAATTTCTTCAAAGAGGACATCTTGCTTTCTCATTTTCTTTGCCCAGGGATTTATAAATGGATACAAATGAGAAAATTTTGCAAGGAAATGTTGAAATTTTAGTTAGTATACCTTCTGATCCCAGTAAAACATGTATTCATGACCATGCGAACCAAACCTTAATGCAGTATAATCTGAACTCTAGGTTGGTTATAAGACAAAGTTTTTTCTTTATTCTGGCTTTAGCATAAAGCAAACTTTATTATAAATCTCATATCATAGAAGTTTTAATCTATAACTGAGATTGAGAGATGAGTTTCTTCAACTCCCTGTTTTTCCACTGGACTCAGAAACAGTCAAGGTCTTCCTCAGAGTCATCCGGTGGCAGTCAGGATGAAGCCATTGTCATCTGATGTATTCTTGTAGCTTTCTTCTTCACTACGCTGTGTGTCATCGTCATTTCTTGCTGGCAGCTGAAGTCTCCCAATTTTGGAGGACTAGTTAACAATTCAAAATGAGTTTATTACTGCTTGTAGCAAGGAGGCTTTATTAAAACACTAATTAACCTGCAATAGCATTCATGAGGCTTTAGGTACTTCTGGGGTTCCTTTAATCTGGGAATAGTCAGGACAACCTCATGATCTGTAACTCCTTGTAGTGACCTCATGACATGTATATATTCAGGGCAGCCAATAGAAATTTAGGGGCTAAGGTGAGGGGCTACAGGTGGACCCAGCCCTCATGGGGGAGATCTGAATGCATGTTCTTTGGTAGTTCATGGACTAGTAGGTGTCCTCTACAGCATCTCTTGCAGATCCACATGATGCAGAAATTGTGCCTTTCCCATTCCCCATTCCTTCTTTGTCAAGGAGCTGCCCCCAAGGGCAGGGACACTTCTCTTTACTTCTTTCAGAAAAATTCCCTTGTCTTTAAGGGAGTTGGCAAATTCCAGCAATGAAGCTATTGAAATTGAGACATTGATAATTTGGTTTGGAACCTTTGGAAATAAAGCAATGTGTTAAGACTTTAGATTTTTCTTATTCTTTGAATGACTTTAAATTTATGTACAGTGGATGAAAATTATAGCGACACTAATATGTAGTATTCCTGAGGGAGGAGGGTTATTATCCCACTTTTACAGATGAGGAAACTGAGGCATAGGAACTGGTCCGAGGCTAATGCTTAGCAAATTAACAGTCAGGACTTGAACTCAGATCTGCTGATATGTTTCACCCCTTGTGAAACTGCCTCCTACACCTTAGTGTTATATGTTTTGGGTTTAATTCTTTTTGGCCTCTTTTTTCATCTTTGAAAAGATCAAAATTGACAAACCTTTACTGGGTCAGTTCTGTGGTGTGGGGGGTTTTGGGGTTTTTTTTTACATTGTACATTTTTATGGGGCACAGTTTGTTGTCTCAATACGTGCGTATATTGCATAATGATCCAATCAGTATAGTTAGCATATCTATCATCTCAACATTTACCAGGTCTTTCCAGTTTTAACATTCAAGGGCTTCTTTTCTGGCCATCTTGAAACATACAATACGATATTATTAGCTATAGTCACCCCAGAGCAGCAGAACTTACTCTTCCTGTCTGACTGTGAGTCTGTAACTTTGTACCAGTCTACCAGCATTTCTCCTCCTGTCACTGGTGACCACTATTCTACCCTCTGTTTCTCTCTCTCTTTTTAATTAGTTTTCCTTAATTGACTCATGATAATTGTATATTTTTATGGCATGCAAAATGCTATTTGGGTATACCTCCTGAAGCGTAACTTGTCGAACTTTTCTTTCTCAAGAGCAGGGAGGACGTGCTTACCCATGAGCCTCAGAGAGACAAAGAGAGGGTTAAGTCACTACAAATGACTGAGTTCTGAAAGTAATTCAGTTTGGAGCAATATCATTTGCCCTACAGAGACCTCCTATGAAACAGAAACAAATCTTCCTCTCAGTTTTCCCTGTCCTTGCCACTCCTTATTCTACCCAAAACGTTGGTCTTCACATTTACTAAACTTTTCAAACAGCCTAAAATAGACTTGAGTCATTTGTGTTTCTTTTCCATTTTTCTTCCTACGTTAGATTTTCATGATAAACCTCAAACGCAGAAAGGACAGGCGGGACCGGATGCTGCGCACACTGTACGAGCAGGAGATTGAGGTCAAGATTGTTGAGGCTGTGGATGGAAAGTGAGTTGGGGTTTTTTCCTTCCCTTGCAAATGTGGCTGCAGTGGGATATGCCTTCTGCAAAAAGAGTTGGTGGGACTCTAAGACTCTTCAGTCACTGGAGGACAGACACATTTTTTTATATAGCCATGTGCCACCTGTAGTAGCACTTAAGTTAACTTCACCCTGTAGAGCAGGCCTGAAATCCACTCACCATGCCTGATCTTCGGTTTTCATTACACTGAAGACTCATGCTGGGTGTGGTTTTCCCCTGTCTTTGGGGGTTCCTGCAGTAGCATTGGTGGTTTTCTGCTCTCTGTGGTGTAATAGAAAGAATGTGGTCAGAACCGTGTTCAGAGCCTGACTTAGAGCACTGTGCTGAAACTGGGCGACCTGAAGAAAATAAACAGAAAATTGCACAAAGGGTTTTACATCCTGTTGCATGAGATGCCTGCCACAATCCGCTTGGGGTGATCATGTTGGCCACTTTTCCCAGAAACGTGGCAGGAAAGTCACCTGGTTGGATTCCTTCAGGAGATTTTGTTGTTGTTATTTTATTTTCTTTTGCCTTGCCTTGCTCTTTTATTTAGCATCCTAAACCATTTCAACACATTGATTTTTACAAAATGTGCATTTTCATGTTATTTGTTAGTGTGAATTTGTTCTCTTTTATATACTCCCAAGGAGTGTGGACAGCAGCTCTTGAAGTTCTGGTGACTCCCTTAGAGAATTTTATCACTGTGGTCTGGACACTCACATCAGAGTCCCCAAGGAGTGTTAAGAGGGGACTTTCCTAAGTCCCATCTCAGACCTGCTGAGTTATGACCTCTGGGGCTGTGCCCAGGATCTGGAGGTGATTCCTGGATAGGGATTCCATATAAAATACAGGACCAGTTTAATTTGTCTGAAACATTGCATGGGGCTTAGTTATACTTAAAAAAAAAATTATTGTTTACTGAAATTTAAATTTGACTGAGTGTTCTGTGTTTTTACTTGCTAAATCTGGCAACCCTATTTCTGAGTGCAGTAGTAGAGTTTGGGAACCACTGGCTTCAAATACCCGCAAGATCTCCAGACCTGTTCATAGGCCACATGAACCAGGGATGCTAGTTGAGTTGTGAGAGTTCTTTATATGTTCTGGATATAAATCCCGTATCAAATATATAATTAAAAAGAAATCCTCCCAGTTTATGGATTTTCACACTTTCATGATAGTGTCCATTGATACTAAAGAGTTTTTAATTTTGATAACATCCAATTTGCATTTTGTTATTCTCATTTCCTGTGTTTTTGGTGTCATATCTAAGAATTCATTATCAAATTCGAAGCCATAAAGACTTGCTCCTGTGTTTTATTCTAATAGTTCTACAGTTTTATGTCTTACTTTAAATCTTTATCCATGTTAAGGTAATTTTTGTAGATGGTATAATATAGGGGAACAAGTTCATTCTTTTGTACATGGTTATCCAGTTGTTCCTGCACCCTTTGTTGAAAAGACTATTATTTCTCCATTGAATTGTCTTGGCATCCTTGTCAAAAATCAATTGACCAGAAAAGAAAGGGTTTATTTCTGAACTCCCAATTCTGTTCACTTGATCTATCTGTCTCTCCTGATGCCAGTACCACAATATCTTGCTGATTATAGCTTTATATATAGGAAGTATGAATCCTTCAACTTTGTTATTCTTTTTCAGGATTGTTTTAGCTATTCTGGGTACCTTGCATTTCCATATGAATTTTAGAATTAGCTTGTCAAATTTCACATTTAAAAAAAGGCAGCTGGGATTTTGATAGGAATTGCATTGAGTCTATAGATCAATTGAGGGTGTATTGCTGTCTTACCAATATGACGTCTTCCAATTCATGATCATAGGATGTCTTTCTATTTATTTAAATCTTCTTTCATTCTTTGAATGATGTTTTGCCATTTTCAGTGTAAAAGTCTTGCATTTATTTTGTTAGATTTATTCCTGAGTATTTTACTCTTTTTGATCTATCATTCAATGAAATGTGTTTTGCTCTTTTTGATGCTATGGTTAAATGAAATTGTTTCCTTAATTTTGTTTTCAGATTTTTCATTGCTAACTGTATAGAAATACAATATTTTTTCTTGGTGGCTGGCAAGTAAGGGGATCAGAACCCTTGACCTCAGTGTTATAAGCACCATGCTCTAACCAAGTGAGCTACCAACCAGCCAACAATTGATTTTTGTATCTTGATTGTATGTCCTGCAACCTTGCTGAACTCATTTATCAATTCTAATAGTTTTTTTCTTTGTGTGTGTGTATTCCTTAGAATTTTCTATATACAAGACCATGTCATCTGCAAATAGAGATATTGTTACTAATTCCTGTCCAATCTGGATAGCATTTCCTTTTTTTCCTGCCTATTATCCTGGCTAGATCCTTGACACAGTATTGAATAGAAGTGGTCAGCACAGACATTCTTGTTCCTGATTTTAGGGGAAAAGTATTTATTCTTCCACAATTAACTATGATATTAGCTGTGGGATTTTTACAGATGACCTTGATTGGGTTGAAAAAGTTCCCCTTTAAAACCATTTTGTCGAGTATTTTTATTGTGAAAAGACATTGGATTTTGTCAGATGCTTTTTCTGTATTTATGGAGATGATCATGTGGCTTTTGTCTATTAATATGATGCATTACTTTCATTAATTTTTATATGTTAAACCAAACTTGCAACCCTGTGATAAATCCAATTTGGTCATGCTGTACAAGTATAATCCCTTTTATATGTTGCTGGATTCTGTTTTCTAGTATTTTCTTGAAGATTTTTGCATCTATATTAATAAGAGATATTGGTCTATAGTTTTCTTGTGATGCCCTTGATTTTGTATCAGAATAATACTGGCTTCATAGAATCAGTTGGTATGTGATCCCTCTTTTCCTATTTTTTGGAAGAGTTTGTGAAGGATTAGTATTAATTCTTCTGTAAACATTTGGCAGAATTTTCCAGTAAAGCCACCTGGTTCTGGGATTTTCTTTGTGGGTAATTTTTTGATTACTAATTTAACCTCTTTACTTGTTATAATAGGTCTATTCCGAATTTTTATTTCTTCTTGAGTCAATTTTAGTAAATTGTATCTTTCTATCAATTTGTCCATTTCATCTAGGTTATCTAATTTGTTGGCATATAGCTGATACAGCTGTTCATAGTATCCTTTCTTTCTTTCTTTCTTTTTTTTTTTTTTGGTGGCTGGCCAGCACAGGATCCAAACCCCTGACCATGGTGTTATCAGCACCACACTCTCCCAAGTGAACTAATCAGCCATCCCTGATCGTATTCTCTTATAAGCCTTTTTAGCTCTGTAAGGTCAGTAGAGATGTCTCCTCTTTCATTTCTGATTCACTGTGTATGGCTCCTGTTTCTATGCAATGGTCTTTGTTTCTATGAGGTCAACAGTTTCTCATGCGGAAGCGGGGGTAGTCTGCAGGTCAGACAGGGGGCAAAATGGAGTTACTTAGGTTAAGCAAGCAACTCTACAGAAGCAGATAGCGTACATTACGAAGGTGTAGGGAGCCCTATTTCAAGCTCAGTTGTGGTACAACTATTTCACAATATGGTGTCAGTCACTAGATTTCTATACACAGTCTGGACAGTCAATAATCAAATCTGCTGTTGTTCCATTATTGATGTACTTTTAACCCAAGGCTACTAGAAAAAGACTAGTTGTAGCTAGAATTTGAGTTGAAAAAGCTCTTTAAAATTGAAATATGGTACTCTACTATAAAGAGTAAACCCATTCTTCCCCCCACCCCCACTCTCTCTCTCTCCTTTCAGAGAAATTTGCTGCCAGAAACATCTTCATTCCAAACCTTGCAAGCAGAATTGATCCTGAAGTGCTTTAAAAGGTGTGTTGAGCCCTGTGTTTTTTTTATTTGCTTATCTTTGCAGCCTTTTAGAAGCTTCTAGAAAACTCCCACACTATTTTTCTCCACATTTGCTCTCAAGTTTGCTGTATATTCCCATAAGACATCTGTGCCAAGTGCTTACTGTTGGTGTCAACAGTGAAGGGACCGTGTCCCTTGGCAGCCTGACAGGCAGAAAGGGCAAGACAAATGACCTATGTCCCACACCCTCTCATTTCTCTTCTTCCTGAGGCTCTTTTATGAGGAGGTCTTCAAATGAGGGGTTCATTCATGATCTGGTGAGCCTCGTTTATCAAGCCCATCTTATGTGAAAGGCTCTGATTGTTTGATCTTGTTCTCTCCGTTCTTCTCACTGTCCCGCTAGGCAAATAAGTCTTAAGAGCTAGTTTGCTTTTTCCCTGGTTCCTTGCCTCTCAACTTAAGTGAAAATCTTTTCCTCCTTGAGTAAAAGGCAAAAAAAAAAAAAAAAAAGAAAAAGAAAAAGAAAATTTAAAGTACATAATTACGATCTTTAATGAACTAGATAGGCCTGAATGTAAGGCGATTCCTGTTTTTCCAAAGTAATCCTCAGAAACATGTCATTCAGAAACATGTCTTGGCATGCTTAAATATGTAATCCTTTAGAGATGTGGTTGAAACCTTCAGGTGACTACTTGTATAGTTTATGAATTCAGCTACGTACATATTTTAAATCATATATTATGTAAAAAAATCATATTAATTTAGAAATTTTTTTCCACACTCACATTTCATGAAACAATTTAAACTTTTCAGATGCATCTGACATCAGTGTTTTCACAATTACTTAGTCACTAACTTTTTGAGTCTCCTTATGTTTCCAAGGCATATCATCTGCATGTCTAATTTGTTTGGAATGAAATGCAGCTTGAAGTTTTAATTCCAAGCCATCAATACTAGACAGTATCCACCACGTGCTGTATTATTCTTTCAAAGTAACTGTTAAGAGGCTGCTTACAATGATACACAGAAATGATGACTAAATTAGAAATGATTTTTTTCTCATTTAGAAACAAAACTGACTCTGTCAGACAACCTCTACAAGTATCCAAAGTGATCACAGACTAAAGTCAGTATCTCAAACTAATACATTACCCCCAAACTTTGTGTGCAAAATAAACTAGAGAGTGCCCTGTACAATGGGACTCAAATAAATACAAGGTAGCAACCACTTCTCCGAAGGATAATTAAAAAAAGCAAAAAACACAAAACAAAAACCTTGCTTGTATTCTGGCATATACCATAATGTAGTAGAAAATTCAAGGTTTCCTGATAATACTTAATTGAAAAGTTAGAACTTTATCCCATCTCTCAAAATTTCAGTTCCTTATGTTACTGAAATGAAAGCTCATAAATGTAAGTGCTACATCTGCTGTCCAGCAGTCATTTGGTAGAAAACATCATGAGGTCAACAAGACAAAACAAAACAGAACAACATGTACGTTGGTCCTTTTCCCTGCCTGGTCCATGTTTTCTCTGTCCCTCTCCGTCTTCTCCATCACAGAGTTATGTGTTATGCAAGATAAACTCCTGTAATACAGAGATAATCATGCTTAATTTGTTTCTTACATGGGGCCATATATATGTATGTAACTGATGCGCCATGATAATTTGACAATGCAGAAACATAACTTTTGATTCCTTGTCACTTATGATCTCTTATAATTATAAAAACAATAACAATAAAAATAAAAGCTCTTGCAGACAACACCCCTCCTCAGGTGCCAGATACCACATTAAAGCCTGTGGGCATTAACTGAGTTAATACAGAGAAAATGCCAAGCACAGGCCCTGCCATGTGGTCACAGCACTGTAGGCATCAACAGTGATTATTATTGCTGTTATTTTTATTAACTTTTTATCATTTAATCATCATAACAACTATATGAGGTAAGCATTATCACAGATGACAATATTAAGGAAACAGAGGTCTATTCTACAAGTGGCCAAGGTCAAAGAGTTATTGGCCAAAAGAAGACAGGAGTTCTACATGTCCATCTTTTTCATTGATATTTTGCATTCTTAAAAAGCCAAATCTACACAAATTAAAGAATGTGGGGAGGAAGAGCAGTCCACACATTTTTAAGCTACCCTATTATTTTCCAGTATCTAAAAGATGAGATAGAGGCCTGCCAAGGACATACAGAACTCTGAAAATCCCCCCCTGGCCATTGCTGACAAACAGTAACTGCCCCTTTTGGCCCAAGGCAAGTAAAGGCCAGGCAAGTAAGGTAAAGGGATCAGTGGCTGGAGTGAAGGGACAAGTGTGAGAACAAGGCATCACAATTCAAAGTTTTCTAAAAGGTTATTTATGCTGATCAAAGAACACATTATCTGTGGTATGCTAGAGCTGGATCTTACTAGGGACAGCCAATTATTAAATATTTAGATATTTGGTAAGACAACTGCTAGTAGTTTGAAATCAGCATTGGTGGGAGAATTTATGGAAACTGGCAAATGGTGTAAATCAGGGTTTGCCTTCTGTACCTTACTCCTTGTTCCATGCTGAAATGGGTAGGGTGGGTTTACATAATTAAGTGGCAGCTTTTCCCTCAAATAAATACCTTTATGCATGGTCAAGAGGAAACTGCAATCTAGGGGAAAGTTTTGGATGGGGCATACTGCTTTTTAAACATCAGGCTGTTTTTAAAGATTGGGTTGAGGGGCCCTAAATTCTCAGCTTTCCTAGGCTCAGGCTTAGGACATACAGCTATGTCCTTTCCACAGCAATGACCTCTTCTTTCTGAACTGTTAACAGAGAGATCCTTTTCCATCCCTAGTTCACTGCTCTGACACTCTTGGCCCAGTTTCTGTCATCACTATGTCTTGCAGAAGTTCTATTTTTATTCTTCCAAATTAGATAACTGTCTACTCAGGTGCTTTTCTCTGAAAGGAGAACGCTGTGAGAAAGAAATGAATTAGTGTTTCCTTGTTTAACCTTCCAAGAATGAGAAAAGTTCAGCCTCCAACAAACTGAGGGAAGTAACAAAATTTAGCTAATCTGTGCACAAAAGGACTTTCAATCACGCTCTAGAAAATTCGCAGGCTTCCATTCAATGACCATAGGGGATGCAAATGAAACACCAGTGATAACAGGAATTGCTGTTCCTTGTCCAACTTAATGAACCAACACCTGCTCTACTGCTTCTGTAGCACCCGAACAACTCCACATCCTGCAGAGGCCAGGAGCAGGTCACGGGGGCATGGTACACTCCAGCAGGCTTCCGAAGAAAGGCAAAAGAAAACACCACGATGACACCATAACCCTCCTGGGGACAACCACTTTCTCCTTCCCCGTTCATGGCAGAGACTTGTCCCAGAGCCTGCGCTTGTCTGTTTACACATCTGTCTCTTTTTACTTGGGACTGATTAAATGCTTTAACCTAATAAAATGTCTGTCCCTTAAAGACAATGATAGTGTCTTATCTGTCTTTGTATATATATAGAAAGTAACAGTGGCAGGCACTCAATAAAAGTATGTTCGAGGAACAAATGAAAGAACGTTGGTCCTTCCTGTGTGGTTCACTGTTCAGCAACATTCATCCCAGTCAAAATGAAGCTGGGCACAGCAAGGGCAGAAGGATCTTAGGAATGAACTTTGGAACTGGGGCACAAGGGTGGGGACCATCAAAGGGAAGAAGAAATGGTGCTTTTATTGCAGCCTTGGTTAAAATTATGATTGTGCCCCCATGGCAGACATAGAGAGCAAGAAACAGCCTTCATTCAAGCACATGGGCACCATCACTTTTAAGCTGAGTTTTAAGATCCTCAGGGTGTGTTGTTTTAAAAATAGATTTCAAGTTATTTCAACGAAGGAAAAAGAGCTTAACATGTGTCATTTCACTCTAAATATCTTTGAAGTATTTTCATCATGAACCTTTTAGGTCATCATGGTAATAAATGTCAACTCTTACTCTATCGTTTATAATAACTGATCACGTCATGCAAACCCTTCTACAAAATGCCCAGCAACCTACAGTGGTCAAATTCATGGCGACAGGAAGAAGAACTGTGGTTGGGCCGGGGGCAGGGAGGAGTGCGGAGTTACTGTTCAATGGGTACTGTTAGCCAATTATGTTATGACCAATGTCACTCTAAAATGGTGGCAGCTGGACAGGAAGAACACCCAAAATGGCTGCGGGAAGTTTCACATTTTCCGAGAACGGCAAAAGACCCCCGCCCCCTTGTCCCTTGCCGCCACGTCACCTTCCCGTGCACGTGATTTTCCCCACCTACAGGAAAGTCCCAGCTCAGCTTAAACTCTGGCTCGGTCCTCTCGTCCAATGACAGTGAGACAGCGCAACCTATTAGGATGTATAAGGCGCTCCCTAGCTCTGCACGCGGCTGCTCCCGCTCTGAGAGGGCAGCCCACCCGCTCGCCCCTGGAGCCCTCCAATACACATCCCCGCTGAGCATCTGTCTCTCGGTGTGACTCGGGCCATCCCTTTCAGGTACAGAGTCTCAGTTTCGCAAGATGAAAAAGTTCTGGAGATGCATGGTGGTGATGGTTGCACAATAATGTGAATGTACTTAATGCCACTGAACTGTACCCTTAAAAATAATCAAAATGGTAAATCTTATGTTTATTTTACCACAATTAAAAAAATACACAACAAAGATTGGAGGGAGTTCTCACCTCCAGCCTCCCTTAAGCTTCTTTTAAAAGATTTTCTTGTTTGCTTCATTAAATCTATTAAATGTCCTCTCATTATTTTTATACACTCCAAAATCAACATTAAGCAGAAAACAGATTTATATACATAGATGTGTTAAAATATTTACTTGTACGTTTATACGGTCTGCAGTCGCAGAGGACAATAGGTGTGCCACATAATCCATTGAACAGTGATCTGGAGGCTTCACTGCACTGGGAAAAACTACAGATTCTATAAAGGTTTGATGTGTAGGCTTTAACAATGTGCAATTTCAAACATGCACAACCTTTTATATGCTTGTAGACTTTGAGAACACAGAGCAAACTACATTTGTGAGAGGAATATGGCACTTGATCTGTTTACGACTCCAATACCAATCCACTTTACAGGGGGAAACACCACATAATTTTCCTGTGAGAAGCAATAAAGTGAGACCAAAACCCAATAGCTGCTGAAAGAACTGGAATGAGTGGCATGACCTTACTGAGGAAGTACCAGAATTCAGAAAAGAGGTGCACAGTGAGGTCTAGAGAACCAGGACTCTGGAGGTGGACAGATCTTCAAAAATGTAGATTCTGCCACTTGCTATCTGTAAATTTTGCAAGTAACTTAATTTCTCAGAGCCTCAGTTTCTTAATCTGTAAAATGAAAATAACAGAACCTGTCTTATAAAGCACTATGATCCCATTAAATAAGGTTAAATAACATAATGCGAGCATGTGAAACCTGGTAGATATTCAGTAGTTCTTAGATATTATTATTATTATTTATCTTCATGATGTCCTAAATTTATTATTATTATTTACAGTATATATATACATACACACACATATATATATACCCTTCTGAAAAGTAACCAGGTCAACCTCAGGGTATTATCCTGAAATATGTTTATCCTAATACTGTTTGAGAGCAAGGAAGGCACCTTTAAAGATGGTCTAGTCTGGCCCTTCACTTTACATCAGTGGTAACTAATGTCTAAAGAGATGAAAGGCTTTGAGGAAGGTCCTACTGTGAGTGGCAGAATTAAAATCCTTTCCTTTAATACAGGGTTCCTTCCTCTGTACTGAGGAACTTCTGTAAGTGGCAGAGTTACCAAAGCAGCTGAATGTTCAAGTCTCGCCTTCTTATTCTGCACTGTGTGCCTTGGAAGAAGCAGGTGAAACATGCCAAAAGGTGACTCACTGTCCTGTGATGGCTGAATCAGAACTGACTCCAGCTAGTGTTTACTGAGAGCCACACATGTGCTAGGTACATCTCAGGAGAAATCCAGGGGTAGCTTGGAACATGCTTGGAAAGAAGCAACAAGTAAATCCTAGAACGTCAATAAACCTACCTTAGGAGTCCTGTATAGCATAATCAGATAATGTACCTCACTGTGCAGGCCACTATGGTCTATCCTCACGAGACCTGGGTCTAGAGACCCTGGGTGTCTGCTCCTAGTTATGTATGTAGCAGTAGACAGCTGACTGGAGGCTCTGGGTACCCAGGTGGGGCACACTAGGGCTGGTGGGGATCCCCAGAGAAGGCACATCTCATCTCCAGCTTGGAGAATCTAAACCTTCTTGCCAACATCCTGGGAGCCAAAGGGGGGAAGACAACCAAAGGTCTTGACAGTCAGAATGCAGACTTTCACTTAAAAGCCCTGATTTCAGTTTGGCATCCCATCCTTGCACTTAATAGTGCCTGGCTGCAAGGAATGGGGAAAGGTGACCTGGGAGTGTGCTTTTTAAACCGACTTTCAATCAGTCCTCTTGTTTTTAGCTCCACCTTCACCTCCATTTCCAGAGATACCTGGTGCTCGCAACTCCTGAGCCTTTTGTTCATTCTACAAGGTGACTAGCTTTATTGGGTTTGCTAAGTCAGTTTCCACTCTCTGCTTTCCAGTTTACAGAATGTTGACATTGTTGTCTCCTATTCTCTTAGTCTTAGAGAGTTATTTTTATTATTACTATTGTTCAGTAAAGCCCATCAGCTATGTTCTACCTGCTTTACCTAGTCCAGTCTAGACACTGTGCATGCATGTTTTCTAATTCTGCAACTGCATGCAGTAGTTATTATTATTCTGATTTAGAGATGAGGAAACCAAGTTTCAGCGACTTGCCCGAGATCTCTCAAAGAACTTGAACTCAGGTCTCGCTGAGGTCAGAGCCCAAGCTGTGTATCATGACCATATCCAAGCGTACATGGTGAAATAATGACAATGGCTGTCCATCATCACTGAGCATTCGCTATGTGTGGATTAACTGCAGCATCTCTGTGAGACAGGTACTGTTACTAGTGACCCATTTTACAGAGAAGCAAACTAAAACTGAGTCTCAGGGTGCCCAAGATCACAAAGTCAGAGAATCCAGTTTCAGAGACTGTGTTCTTAACACTCACCAAAGATAGTTGTATATACTATATCTACCTTGTGGATTTCTACAATCTGCTTTAGGAATCTTCTCCTTCATAGGTGACTTACTCTAAAAAACCCCCCAAACCTTAAAATCTCCTTAAACCAGCCAAGCCAAGCAAAGACAATGGAGAAAGGAGAGCCAGAATTAAAGTAAAATCATTTTGAAAATATTTTCAAGAGGAATTATTTTGCTAGATTACACTATCCTCTGTTTACAGTTATCTTTAGACATTCAATTCAAGAATAACATCAAGAATATGCCCATATAACTAGAGATGTAAAAAACATACACTTTTTGGAGACAAAATGACAACTAGAATTTGCTTCCTATTCTAACAGCCTAAAATTATAAATGCTAGGGGTTGCTGCTGAACAATTTCAGGGTTTTGTCCATTTGGTATTCTTAGAGTTGCATGAGGTAGTGTTTTGGGGTAGGGTAACTCGTAATTTTTAATTAAAATCCGTTTAACCTTAGCCTGGTAACTGTTAACCAACAAAGTATTTTACTGCAAAAGAAATATTAAGTAAGGTATATTCATTATATGTACAGTTAATTCTTATTCATGCAGCAGGATTAATCACCCATTGTTTTCTTTTTCTATTTGCATGTCCAAGAGCTTCATTAAAAGATAACGCAATGTAGGTGTTAAACACAAAGGTGGCACTGTCTCTAAAGCATTATTGATGGTGTAAAGACTTGTGTCTCACAGTACTTAATAGAATCTGTGATATAAAGGAAGAACAGAATCAAATTAGTGGAACCAAAACATTAGCAGCAATCAGGAAATCTTAGTTCCAACTCCCTTGCTCCACAATTAAGCTAAATTACTTAAGTACTTGTTAAGAAATTGTGATGCAAGAAATACACAGGATCACGAAGTTCAGAAAGCACAGTAGTGCTTTTGCTGAACTGACAATTTTGGCCATATAGGCTCAGCCTAAAATAGAAAATGTGATGTGTTTAGACACATAAAAGGCCAAACAACATGCAGAACTACCCCGAAGACCATACAATTAGGAATTAGGCACATGTACAAGTATCTATCCCTCTCTGAATGTTCATCAGCAGTTTAAAAAATTATTTGTTATAGAACTGTGCCTAGTCCTATATAAAATAATTTTAGTAGTAAATAATTTTTTTTCAATGAATAACGCTGATTAACTCCAGCAGTTACAAACTTGCAGCACTTTACCACTTGCTTCTTAAAAGGAAGTGAAGAACCATCGTGTGCTGAAAGGCTCTGCGCAGACAAATGACAACTTAAGATATCACTGTTACCTTAATTATTCCCTTTCTGCTTCGTACCTCACTTCTCCCATATGGGCTGAATGACTTAAAGTAGGAGGCAATGCCTTTACGTGGTGCTTTGATATTTTATGCAGCTGCTAGAGCAGTGCTAGGCAAAAAGAACTCAGTGAACACGTTGTTTGATAAACTGTACAGACGGAAATGTGAGCTAATTCATATGGAGTTTATCCAAGTTTTGGGGATCATTCCTATGATAGAGAGAGAGCTGTTACTATACTCATATAACTATGGTTTAAAGGTGGAGGTGAACAGCCTAACGCTATTTTGTGATAAGAAACCTTTACCTCCCTGAACATTACTAAGTCAAATATAATTTTTTCTTTAGGTCCCCAAGTCCAAGGTAATTACTGCTTAGGATGAGAAGACCTGGCAACTTTTGGAATGCTGGGTTTTCCTGCTATACATGAAACCAGGTGAGTTACTTTATGTACTAGTTTTCTAGAACCATTTAGTCTGTTCCTGGAAATAGCTTTCAGCAGCATACACAACACATAGGTCCTTTTTCATTTGGTAACATTGAAATTACTGTTCTGGTATGTATACTAAAAAAAGAAAACCTTAAAAGCCTTTTGGTGGGTAAAAACTAATTCTAGATTTTTGGGAAAAAATCCTAAAGGGACATGTTTAAAGAATTTAAAGAAAACCTAAAAACTTATCTGTTCAATAGGCAGTCAGACCTTTTGGAATCACAAGTTACTTTTCAAGGAGCAACTTAAAAAGATTTAAGAGAGAAAACACCTTGAGTGAGGTATTGGGCTAGGGTACTTGCTCTGATTATGTCCTTTAACTGACTCATTATCTATTGATCCTAAAATACCAAATTTGGCTTCATCTTGTCTCTGAATGTATGCTGTCATCCAAGTAACATCCGCCTGGATTATACCAGGCCAGTTGCCTGTAGCCCTGGCTCAAGTAGATTTACTTTGGGCTAGGCAAACCCACTGCTGTGCAATTTATTCTAAATATGGTAAATGCCCTTGTCAAGGTGGTCTCCACTAAAATTGGATTATTCCACAAAGGGTGGAAATGTACCTCTACTTTGCAAAACATTTCTCATTAAGAACACAAAAAGCATTGTAAACAAGAGTGCTTAGCAATGCTTATCAGAATTAAGAAAATAAACTGTTTTCAAAAGGCCCTTAAACACACGAGAGAGCATCATTCATATAGAGAATTAGAGTGCTAATTAAAAACAGTTCTTATCAGTTCATTAAAACAAGCCATTTAAGAGCTGCCATTAGTCACCATCTTATCAATCCATGATCAAAGAACCATTCAAAGTGAAGAATTCATTTCATAGGGGCATCTTTGCCAGGGACTGGCACCTTTGAGGTGGTGAGCAAAGATTGTGCGTGTTACACTGGAGGATTCTGGAGAGCTTGCTCTTGGGGGCTCATAACCTGCTGGTCTGGAGTGTTGGGGTCAACAGCTGGGAAGAGGCTGATTGCCCCCTGGCGCTGCCCCAGGTACCCCTTTACCTGCAGAAAAGACATCTAACAATGATTCTTTCAGCTAATCAGATATCCCAGGAAATGGGGGTGGGGTGGGGGATTACTGTAGTACTTGAGATGAAAAAGTCTGAATTTCCTTAAAAATATTCTGCTTTGCCTTTTCTTCTGGCTTATATTAACCAAGGCAGTTTTGCTATCATGAAAGATGAAGCATTACTAGAAATTCTGAGTTTACATATATCACCTGATTCATTCTAAAAGGTTAATGTATAAGGTTTTCAATTTCTAGGTTTGCAAAAATCTTACAGTGTCCTTTATTTGGTTCCTAGAAGATCCAAACCTTAATTACTCTCCAGAATAATCTAATATCTATTAAGCACTAATGTGACAGACATCATTCTAAATCACCTCTTAAGCAAACATATTCTTTTTTTTAGCCTCTTCAACTAAGCAGAAAATGGGCAATTATGATTGTTTAATGCATGTCTACTCTGCATCAGGAATCTTACATGAATTCTTGCTAACCCTTTACATAACCTGGCATTTTACTGACTGCTACACCAAGTACCTCCTGGGGACGGACTCCTTATCCACATTTTACAGATAGGAAACTCAAGCTCAGAAAATATTAAGCAACTTAATTTTCATGTTCACAGACTAGGTATTAGCAAGTTCTGGACTCTAACCCAGTCAGCCTGACTCAGGTCTATCCTCTCCCTCCTACTCCATGATTCTGCCTACAGAGCCAGCATTACCCACTAACAGTGATTGAGCACTGGGCTCTTGCCAGGCATTGTCCAAAGGGTTGTGCATGTATGAACTGATTTAACACTCACAACAATTCTATGAGGAAGTACCATCATTACCACCATTGCCACTTCAAAGGAAGAAATGGAGAGCTTCAGAACCCAGCCCAAGTTCACACAAAGGATCTGACTGAAGACGCTCAACACCTAGGGCAGGCACCTGGCCACCCAGAGGACCCTGGCTCAGGGATGCTAGAGAAGGGTGTTTACTATACCGGGTAAACAATTGCAGTTGAACTCTAACCTTCTTCCTAAAATTCCTAAATAGTTCTGTTCACAACCTAGTGGTTTATGTATATTTTGACTTAAGAATTCCTAGCATATAAAATGGGTATTTTTTAAAAATCCCAGCAACTACTTTAGGAAATAAAAGAAAGAATGTCAATTTGTCACCTGGCCAAGATCAAATATTCTGAAAGCCTCGAGTGAAACTAACATTCATTACTCACACACATTAGGGCCACAGAAATCTAACAGTAATTTACTGATGAACGTTAAAGATTTTCTGTTCTGTGACATACGTGGTACAAGCTTATCAGTGGGTGCTGGAGCAGATGTGAAGAGATAGCTGGTGGGGTGGAAAACAGAAAGCTAAGGTGACTTCTACTTTAAGGGCTCCTAATGAATTAATGATGTAACCCTGGCTTTCAGTTAAAATTTATTCCCTGTTTAAATTGCTCTTTCAGTGAAATTCCATAACTAACTTCTCATTCTGTTTCTTCCTATCTGCCTCCTGAGATAACGCCATCAGCGCAGAAGTGCAGAGTCGTGTGCATAAGCGTGTTTTTCAGGATCTTTGGAGTCAGCTTGGCCCAACACAAACCCGGCTGGGCTTGTTGAGGCCGAACCTCTCTACAGAGCCTGGGGAACGCCCCCAAACTCCTCCTCCAGATCCCGCCACTTTGAATCCGCAGAGACGTACAGATGGCCTGCTCAGATCCTCAGCCGACCCCTGACCACTTCCCAGAAATATACCTTCCTTCCCGCGTGGACAGGGTGGACCTGAGATAACAAATCTCCCTCTTCTCACATGGCCACCTTCTGAACCTTTTTTCCTCTACTGCAAAGACAAGTGCTTTGGTGACTGGCTTTGTGCAGTGCGCGGGCAAATGGACGCCATTCGGTTGGGTGGCAATGAGAAGTGGTAGGAAAGAGGAGACAGGAAACGGGCTGGGATAACCCGGTCCTTAGCGAGCCGGCCATGGATACTGTAGCCAGACAGCCTTTGCTCCTATTCTGAATACCAAACAGGTATATCGGGAAATATATGGGATTTTGTGTACAGACATGCATCTGAACTCATATAAAAAACGGGTTTATCTCAATGAAGCCTTTTAAGAATGCCAGGGAAATTCCACTGGGATTCCCCACTTCACATGTAAAGAGCTGTGCCCAAAACGCAGTGATTTTACCTAGAATGCAAGGCTCCCTCAGCTACATTCCATAGTAGTACTGCCGAGCTATTGGTGGTGGTATTTCAAGATAAAACAAAATTACTTTAAAAAAAAACCAACCCCCAAACAAAAACCTAATATATAATCTAACAGCACCAAAATCAATCTAAATACTTCCTAGATGGAAATGAAAACATGAAGGGAATAATGTTTCAAATTGAGCTTCTCAGGCTACCTGAACACTACAAGAACAATAATGGATCAGTTCATGACTCCCACATTGATATTCATGAGAGTCAGGCCAGCCATACACACTGAGAGTTCCAATCTGATAGTGCAAAGATGGCAGGGTCAGCTCCCATGCATGCAAACAACTCAGCGATAATTTATAAATAGATGTAATGTTTGCCCATGAGGGGAAACTACATATTGTTTGGAGCAAGATTAAAAACCAATAGAACAAAAAACAAAGAAAAAAAAAAAGACTAGCCATTTCGGGAACAGAGTGGGAGGGGAAGTGACATAAAGGTTGGTAAGCCTGTGATGCTCAGGCCGCTTTTATCACAGAGTGACTCAGTTGGACAAAAAATAGAAATGGATTTTCTAAGCCAAGACAGTCTTCCATTCATCTTTTCTTTTCTAAAATTATAGCCACCTTCTTTAACAATAAGGATCATGCTTTTAAAAAGTGAGTGTGACGTACGTTTCCTTCCCTGGGCCTGGTTGTACTGGGCTCAGTCACTATGCGGACACCACCTTTCCACTATTTGGAAGTTTGCTTCTGTTTTCTCTACATTCTTCCTCAGCACACTGACTTGCTCCGAAGTAAAAGATAACAGCTTTAAGATTTTCTGGTTAAGATCATTATACGACTACCCAAACCTGAAAATATAATGAGACGTGGTCACAACAGTTAAGATGGTGAAACGTTCCTTCCTGTTTTGTTTTTAAAGAACCAAGGGGCTGTTCCCCAATTCCCTTTCTTTGGTTTGGCCTGGCCTCTGGTACAGGATCCTTTTTCTTTTCCTCTGCCCAGATTCATGAGACATAGCAGCCTTCTGGAACACAGCCTCCCCTACCAGTAGAGGCTCAGTGACTCTCCTTTGCTATGGAAGCCAGAACAGGTTTCTGGATATGCTTTGTTAACACAAGAGCACACACAGTACAAGGGCATGTCAGCATTCACTGTGGGTTCCTTTTCTAGAACTGAGCCTGGAATCATAGCACAGCTATTGACTACTCTATAGCTTTAATCCAGCACTCACCTGCTTCAGTCTATCTGGCCAAAAAGCCAAATAAAACCCTGTGAGAATCTATACTGTGTGTGCTTGTGTCTGTGTTTTGTAGGGGAGAGGGGAGAGAGAGGAGAGAGCAATTACTAATTAGGGTAACATTTCTTACAGATCTTTCTAGGGTACAGTTCAGAACAAAGAAGAAAGGAAGCAGCAAAGCTTTATCTCTCTCTAGCAGGAGTCCCAGCCTGGGGCTACAGTGAGTTCATCCAGGGGTCTATTGTGTCCAGATGGCCTGGAGGGCCAGTGGGCTGTTCTCACCCGGATAATTTGCATGAGGCACCACACTACACCAGGGAAATTATTTTTCTTAGCTTGATTAGCTGTCAGAAGAATGCTTCATGTTGGAGGCGAGCCTTCCCCACTCAGAACTTCTGATTTAGTCAAGACAACCACCCCACCCCCATGACACTCCCTCCCCCTAATCCCACCCCCTGTCCTGGGAGTAAAATCAGAAAGTGAGGTTTCATCAAAAGAAAACAATTTGGGAGCACAAGACGGCTCTGGCCAAGAGTCTGGGATAGGAAAGTGAAAGGGTTTGTGCACAAGACTGTGAATGTGTGTGTGTGTGTGCACGCGTGTATGTGCTCATTCCCACATCATAGCACAGTTCCACAGAACAGTTGACTTTGTTGAGGGTTCTTCCATGAGAAAAGCTGCAGCAGATGGCTGTGGACACACATCAATGCCCTGAACTGTAACCCTGAGGGGCTGCATGAGTGTAGACAACAGCAGCAGCAGCAGCTCACGGGGTCTCTGCCTGGCACTGATGGCTTCTTGTGCATCAGAGGTCCAGCAGCAGATCCCGCAGAATGTCAGAACAGAGTGGACAAGTGGGGGAGGAATGGCAGGGCTACCTGGTAATGTTGGGATTCTGTGCAAAGTCACCCATCAGATAACTCCTAGAAATCCTAGGCATAGCTTGGGGACCTCAAAATGGGGGGGGGGGTTGGTCCCACATAGCAGATAGAGACAAAGTCATTCATTCCTTTATTCATTCATTCCACGTAAACGGAAATGAAGGCCAGTTATGTGCCAGGCGTTGTTCTAGGTGCTGAGCAGGGGAAAAAAAGACAAAAACCCTTGCCTTGATAGACTTTTCATTCCAGTGAAGGCAAAGGGCAATAGAAAATGAGCAAAGACATAAATAATATCAAGTCAGGTAGTGAGAAGTACTAAGAAGAAAATATAACAGGACAGTGGAGAATGGGAGTTGGTGGAGAAAGACTAGCTAGGGTGGTCAAAGACTATCTCTAGGATTAGAGACAACAATAAATATGTTGTGATTTACACACACACACACACACTGTTGAACTATATGGAAAACAATAAAAAGAAGCTTAAATTTTTATTTCTATTTTCAAGATTGTTCTGACCGTCAAATTAAAAGAATCCTATTATTATATGTATGTTACAAGGAATTTAAGAAACTGTTCATAATTATTGTTGTATTTAGATTTTATTTTATAAATTATGATACAAAGGAAGTGGGCCATAAACTAAAGCTTACAAATCTTTGTTATGCAGACTTCCTTGAATTAGTGTTTGTTTTATTCATTGAATGAATGAATGAGGCACTATATCCCGGTGAACAGATGGATTCAAAACAATCCCGTATTATCTTGACATCTAAGCCTGTTTCTGTAAAATGGGAGTAAGAACCATACCATACCATAGGGTTGTAAAAATAAAGTAAGATAGTCCATTCAGAGTGTGTAGAACAGACCTGGGCAGACAGTAAGCAGGCCATGGCTTTTTTGATTTAAGAATAAATAGTAGGATCATAAACAAATTTGAATGAGCAAAGAATGATTATAACTAAAGACAAAAGAGGAAGTAGAATAATTCAGACACATAAGAAGATGATTCTTCAGTTCAAATCCTTAGCTTTGCATTCAAGGCCATGCCCAACCTGGCCCTACTGACGTGTCATAAGAGGCCCTGCCCTGCATGGTCTGGCCTCTTCTGGCTGCTCTTTGTGTCATCCTATTCCTGCCCTCATTCTCCTACTCTAGATCAGTTCCTGGAACATTCTAGGCTCTCTCCTGCTTTGGTGACTCTTAAAATGCAGTTTTCTGTACCTGGAAGGCTCTTGAGGGTCTTCCCCATCATCCTTCCCCCATCGTTTAGTTCACACATAGGCTTCATAAGTTTGTAATTCGAAGCAAAATTTTCACTAAGCGTTTCACAGCTAGAAAGAAACATGCTGCTTCTGGAAGAAAGCAGAGTCAGGCCAGCAGTGCCTCAAGCACCTGTTTGGGACTAAAGAGATTTTAGACAGGACAGCAAGCTGGGAGGAACCTGAGACAAAAACCTAATGATTCATGAGATTCCAGGTAGACCAGGCATCTTGGGGCTTGCAAAACTTGATGAAACAAAAATTCCTGCCCAGTTGGCTGAAGACACTGAGGCAGAAAGCCTCTCTGTGTCACTGAGTCAGCACATGGGAGAACCAACTGCAAATGAAAAGCTGAGGACAGTGTAGGAACCTCTACGGCCTGAGCAGCTCCTGTAGTCCAGGGATTCAGAAAAGAAAGATCTGTGTGGTGTAGGGTAACAGGAGTGCCAGTACAGACTCAGGTGCCCCAATTCTAAATTTCTAAAAATCCCTCACTGGGCAAAAGGAGGAAGGGGAAAACACGAAAGGTAATCACTGGTAACAGTTTTTCATTCTAGAAAATAAATATATGCTATATCAGATGACATGTATGTGACAAGTTGTCCACAGCAGAAATGATGACATGTCACTTCCAAGATCAGGTTATAAAAGATTGCAGCTTCTCTTGTGGGTGGTCTCTTGCCTGCTCGCTTTGTCTCTCTGGGTTCACATGCTCTGGGTGAAGCCAGGAGCCATGTCATGAGGACAATCAGGCCGCATACAGAAGGCCCATGGGTAAGGAACTGAGGCCACCTGCTATGTTTCCCCAAAGTTCATGTGTGGGAAACTTAATCCCCAATGCACCAGTGTTGGAAGGCAGGACCTTTAAGAGGTGATTAGATCTTGAGGGCACTGTCCACATGAATGGACTAATGCAGTTATCATAGGGTGGGTTAGTTATGGTGGGAGTGGGCTCCTGATAAGAGGGTGAATTCAGCTCCCTTCCTCTGCCGCTCTCTCACCCACGTGCTGTCTTGCCCTCTTTCCTTCTGCCGTGGGATGACACAGCAAGAAGGCATTCACTAGATGCCAGCACATTAACATTGAACTTCCCAGACTCCAGAACCATGAGTCAAATAAATTTCTGCTCACTCTAAATCACCCAGTCTGTGGTTTTCTGTTACAGAAGGACGAATTGGACCAAGACACCTCCCAACAACCTCACGCGTGAGCTTGGAAATGAATGCTCCAGCCCCAGTTGAGCTGTGAGTTGACTATAGCTGACAGCTTGGCAGTAGTAACCTTGTGACAGACCCTAGTCAGAACCACCCAGCTGAACCACTGCCAGTTCCTGAACTCAGAAACTGCATGAGATAATAAACATTTGTTGTTTTAAGCTACTGAATTTTGTGCATAGTAATCAATACTTGATAAACCAAATATGAAAAAGTCCCAGCAGTAGGCTACCTAGATCAAAGGTATATAGCAATCAATAATTAATTTGTTACATAGTAATTGAAAACTAATATACCAAATATGATAAAGTCCCAGCAGTAGACTACCTAGATCGAAGGTATATGCATTAAAATTTTTGAAAGATATTGTCCAAATGTCTACTTAAAGAGATGGCCCCAACAAAGCATGAGATTCTGGTTTCCCCAAGTCCTCACCGACACCAGAAATTATCACACTTAAACAATTTTGCTAAACTAGTGGGTAAAAAATGGCATCTGCTGATTTGTGTTTCTTTAATTTTAAAAGTTCTTTGGACACATGCATCATTAGGAATGCAAAGGCCAGGTGCATGGTAGGGTTTCAAGTGATCAGTTACAAAATGAGATACTGTGAGCCACCGTGCCTCAACCAATAAGCCACTACTTTATCATGTAAAATTCCCATTAAACAATTAATTTTATAAAAGTAATAACTACTGAAGTTAAGTCTGGGAGTAGAAGTCAGCATATCGTTTTGATTACTTTCTCAAAAATGCACAGAACAGTAAGAGATTTTAATAAGAGGAATGACCTGGAACCTTGAGCTCTGAACCCCAAATCAGAAGGGATCTAAGTCCAAATATTAATTCCCTTTAATGTTGCTGAACCAGCAGTTAAAAAAAACAAAACAAAATCAAAGTGAGTGATCAGGATCTAAGAGGAACTAAATGTCTATATTTTCCAAAACTACTTAACTGAAACATCACAATAGTCTCAAATCAAATGTGAACTCAACTGAGTCTTTATTTGGCTTCAGATCCTGGTCAGAGTAAATGGTTCTGGAAAAAACCTTTTATAAAAAGCTATAAAGAGGATTACAACTCAGTAATATTTGAGAGAAGCAAAAATAATACTCCCCGTCAGAGAAAAGCATCTGAAATCACTACAAGTCTCCCACCACCAGCAACCCCAAATGCCACAATAATGAAGACAAATGTATATTTAGTATTTTTAAAAATAACATTATTCTTGATGGCATTTCACTAAATTATTAAATACATCTGTTTCTACTGCCAGAAATCATAAAAAAAAATTTTATAATAATAAATCTACCTCTTGTAAAGATACAGAGGACATATCACTTTAGGGAAATTCTAGAAAGCATTTCCTAAATGTCTAGGGCTCAAAACCAAGACAAATTGGTTGCAGATGATATCAAATGATCGGTTTAATCACATAAGTAAGCAACTTAGAAGGCCTTACATGGTTACTAAACTAACGAGTTGATTTTTCACTTAGTACATGACAAGTGACAACATCACTTAATGATCACTGTTACTTTCCCAGGCTACACTGATCTCAGCAAGGACAATTAGTGTTGGCTCCCACTGTAGGGTGGATGCCATCTCTCAGTTCTACAAGGCTGTAGGGGAAGGAAATTTTACTGCCAATATACAATGTCATCCCCCAAAGCAATTTTCCCTGCTTACAGTCAAAGAGGGCTTCGATAAGGCCATGGAACCTTCACTGTCCTTCCTCCCTTAGGATCCTGTGGCCATGAGAGGAAGGCCACAGCTGAGAAGCTAGGAAGGTGATGAGCTCTTGGTCCATTAAAGTGAACTTTATTCTTTTTCCCCAGAGGTCTGTTGGATGCTCAGGCAAACATAAAGACGATCACTCCTGTCTTATCACTGGCACGTGCTCCACACACCATGTGTACTCCATAGACATTTTCTGATAACTCACCTGTGTGTAAGCACTCCCTGTATCGTACTCACTAACTCTGCTAATGCTCCATGTAGGGAGGATAAAGGATTCTCCTCCATGGAACTGTCTCATCCAGTAGCAGCTCAGAATCCTGACATGCTTGTCAGGGATAACATCTACGACCTTCAGATAATAATAAATAATAATATATTTTGCTAAAATATGCATTCCATTGTCTGAATCATTATTCGTTCTGTAATTTACCATCCCTTAGTGAATACTGCTGTGAACTGTGATTGGGTCATTCCAGCTACCTGAGCCAGACTACCTGGATTTGAATCCTGCTCCACCTTTTAACAGTCCCATGACCCCAGGCAAGTTACCTAAGTGTTTAAAATGTCCTTATCTGTAAAGCTGGAATACTAAAAACACCTTCTCCATAGGTGGTTCTTAGTATTAAATGAGTCAAGACATGTGAAGTGCCTGGAACTAACAGTGCTTGCAGTTAGTGCTATCAGATGAATCGCCCTGTCCTATACCTCAATATCCCCACATCTGGCAAAATCTTCAGGTGATATCCTGAAGAAGGGCTGGGGTTTCTGCTCAATCAGCTGGCCAGCTGTAAGTCCCTAAGCACATGATCCTCCCAACAAGTTGTGACAACGTCTGACAAGCTAAGACGACTGCATCCTGTATGGAGAAGGAATTTGCCTGAAAGCAAAAACAAGAGCACAGTTCAGGCAATTAATCACCCTCATAACCTCCTTTCCCAGAATATTCAACTTCAGCAAATTTAGGAATTCTACTTTTTTTTTTTTTTTTTTTTTTTGTCGTTTTTTCGTGACCGGCACTCAGCCAATGAGTGCACCGGTCAGTCCTATATAGGATCCGAACCCGCGGCGGGAGCGTCGCCGCACTGCCAGCGCAGCACTCTACCAAGTGCGCCACGGGCTCGGCCCAGGAATTCTACATTTTAAGAACTGTAAAAAGATAGCTGGCCACCCTGACACACCACACCTGGCTGAAGCCATGCTGAATGCTGTCACCTTACCGCTCAAGTTCAGATGGTTCTGATGGAGCAACTCTGCACATCCCCTGGTTTCCAGATAATTAAATGAAGACACACTCCTTGGCACAACTTTCCCAAAAAGCCAGCCAAGATAATGAGCTTCCCCATTTGGACTGCCAGGTCTGCTCTGCTTATCATGCAAAAGAAGAAAGCCAGGCCACTGCTTTTAAAGTTTTAACTGGAGAGCACTATAAACAATTTAGGCTCTTTGGGCTCTTAACATCATTAGAAGACCATGATGAGACTGCTAAGTAAATATTTAAGGATCAGATATTTTCTCCCTGTCATTTCTGCCAGGGTCTCAGCACAAGCTTTACATCCTTACTCTGTCACCTGAAGATATCCAGACAGGCCACTTGTAAACAAGTCCTAGCCTGGGACATAAGGAAGGAAGGTCGTGATTCCGTCTGCAGATGGAGGCACAGAGTAGGTCAAGACTTCTTCCCCCATCCCACCCCCGCCGCCATTGAATCAGATTTATTATAGGGTTTGCTGTGCCACGACTTCTAGCTGCAGAACACCCCCAAGTTATGCTTCTCCACAGAGATCTACTTCTGTACAAAGTAGAAAAAGATGGTGGTAAAAAACCCTTCAGATTCTGCATGCTCCTGTAGCGTTGTCCCAAACAGCCTCTGCAGACCCGTGAGCCTGCGCGGTCCCTACAGCCGCACGCCTGCCCCCGCACTGGATGCCCGAGCCAATTCTCTCTGGGTCCAGCTCACCCGGTTCAACTTTGTTAAGAACTTTTCTTGCGCGCCGTACAAAAGCCTCTTCCACATTCTCCCCTGGGAGTGCACCTGTTTCCAGACACATCAGCTCAAAACCTGAGCAGATCTAGAGGCTTCCAAGGAGGTGACTTCGCGGTCGGCGTCTAGGTCCTTCTTGTCCCCGCAGGGATGATCACGATGTTCTGACACGGTGGGTTTTTCGGCTGGTGACGTCGCAGACCAGGAGCGCCCCGGTGGCGCGGTCGGCGTCTGGGTCCTTCTTGTCCCCGCAGGGATGATCACGATGTTCTGACACGGTGGGTTTTTCGGCTGGTGACGTCGCAGACCAGGAGCGCCCCAGTGGTAACTTCTCAGCACCCAGCGGAATGTTCTTGCCCTGCGCATCCCAAATCTGTAACTTTATTTCCCACCAACATGTAGGACCTTTGAACCAAATTCCACTCCTACTGTAGGATTTGAGTCATCTTGGAATTTTTTTCCAGGCGGGGGGCGGGGCCGGGGTCCTTCCCCTGGGGGGAGGGGGAGAGGAGGGGCGGAAGACCGGGGAGGGAGGGGCCACCGGTGTCCAAGGCAACCGCCGGCCACGCGCGGCTGCGGCCCTGCTGGCCTCCAGACTGCTAGTTGTGCGATGACAGAAAGCACCGAGGATGACGCTCGAAGCGAGCCTTTAAAAAGACGCTCACTTAAAATGAAGAAGCAAATACAGGAACACCAGGATTTCCTGTGGAGAAAACGTCGTACACTGGCTGTGGTGGTAAAGAAGCGTAATTTACATTGTATCTTCACTGCTGCCTGAGCTCTGGGGCGACATCCGCAGCGCACGCAGGTACTTCCAGAATCTCACCCTTCTCCAAGAGGCAGGATGGTGCAGTGGATAGAGACAGAGACTCAGGGGCCCGACAACATGGCTTCAAATCCCAACTCCTTCACTCTCCAACTACGTGGGTTTCCAGCGAATTTCTTGGTTTCTCTGTGCCCCGGTTTTCTCAGGTTAAAGATGATTGTTATGAAGATTTAATAAGATAATTTAGGTGGATCACTTAGAATACCTAGCAAATAGCACATAACAAATGTTAGCTATTATTATTTATTTTTGGAATTGGCTTTCAAATAAAATAATTTAAAAAATTATTTTAAAGTTTAAAAATATACTTCGATCTTTTTTTTAAATGACTAAAAAATGATAAAACTTTGGAGAAAAAGCTAGTATGATGGCATTCACATTGTTTGCAGTAACACCATTTACAGGTTTCAGATCAGAAAGTTACTATTTATGTTACAAATTGCAGAGCATCAGAACTACAAAAAGATCCTGGTATAATAAACTTTTTCCAAAACTAGACTAGAAACTTCTATAGTTCAAAATACTGAAAACTGCCAGACTCAAGGACATACCATAAGTCTGTTAATTTCTTTTAAAATCTTGGTACATTTTATAGCTTAAAAATTATGATAAGATAAGAGTTTAGTAGTATGCATTTACTTAAAATATTACCACTAACTGCTGTGAAAAGATAATACCAAATAAACTGATCTAATAATTTAAGCTAATAGTATTTAGGTAAAAGCTTTTAGAAGGAACAAAAAGATGCATGCATTATACAGTGGATTTCTCTTTGGCATTTATTAACAATGATGGGTTGTTGTTTAATGACTTTCACAAACAGAGTCACAACTGACCCTCTATCACTCACCATCTACAGGTGAGTTATTTTTAGTTTCTGTTTGTATCAGCCAGGGGGTTATGTTGTGGTAACAAACATCCCCAAGTCTCAGTGGCTTAAAACAAACATAGTTTATTTCTCACTCATGCTACATGTTCATCACAGGTCGCAGGGGCACTGCTCCATGTCATGTCCTTATCGAGGGGTACAGACTGAAAGAGACCAGAAGTCTGGAACTTTGCTGATCACCACCGTAAGCATAATGGAATTTGTAGAATTCTGCACTGGCTCTTAAGGTTTCCCCTTACAGGTGACACATATCATCTCCACCCATATCCCATTAGGAAAAGCAAGTCATGTGTTCACAGAGGGGCAAAGAAGTGCCCGTGGACCCAGAAGGTGAAGATTTAGAACACTAGTGACCATCCCCAGTGACTACCGCACTGTATAAGGGAACTTTGAAGGATTCTTTCACTTTAACTTAAAGGTTAAAACATACAGCTGTGAAAAGTCCTGGGCCTGATGGCTTCACCAGTGAATTCTATCAAACACTTAAAGAAGAACTAACACCAATCCTTCTAAAAGCTTTCCAAAAAATTGAAGAAGGGACACTTCCTAACTCATTCTATGATGCCAGAGTTATCCTGATATTGAAGCCAGATAAAGACACTACAGAAGAGAAAATTAGAGATCAATATCCCTTATAAACATCAAGGTAAAAATCCTCAATAAAATACTAGCAAGCTAAAGTAAACAGCATATTAAATGAATTATACAGCATGACCAAGGGATATTTTATATTTCATGATAAAAACACTTAAATTAGGAATAGAAGGAAACTACCTCAACATAATAAATGCCATATATGAAAAACCCTCAGCAAACATCACACTCAATGGTGAAACACTGAAAGCTCTTTCTCTAAGATCAGGAACAAGGCAGAGATGCCCACTTTTGCCATTTCTTTTTTTTTTTTTTTTCTGACCGGTAAGGGGGTCGTAACCCTTGGCACGGTGCTGTCTGCACCACGCTCAGCCAGTGAGCACACCGGTCATCCCTATATAGGATCCGAACCCGCAGCCTCGGCACTACCAGCGCCGCACTCTCCAGAGTGAGCCACAGGGCCGGCCCCACTTTTGCCATTTCTATTTGACATAGTACTGGCAGTTCTAGCTAGAGCAATTAAACAAGAAAAAGAAATAAAAGTTATTTGAATTTTGGAAAGGAAGAAGTAAAATTATCTATTTGCAGATGATATAATCTTATATGTAGAAAACCACAAAAAAACCTGTTAGAACTAATAACTTACTACAGAGTTGTAATGATGACAGTAGCCTGGTGCTTGGTATAAAGACAGACACATAGACCCATGGAATACAATGGAGAGTCCAGAGGTAAGCCTCCACTTACATGGTCAAATGATTTTGACAACAGTGCCAAGAGAGTTTAATGGAAAAAGACAGTCTTTTCAATAAATGGTGCTGGGAAAACTGAACATACACATGCAAAAGCATGAAGTTGAACTCTTATCTAAAAGTATATATAAAAGTGAACTCAAGGTGGATCAAAGACCTAAGTGTAAAACCTAAAACTATAAAACTCTTAGAAGAAAGCATAGGGCAAAAGCTTCACTACTTTCAATTTGGCAATGACTTCTTGGATATGACACCAAAGGCACAGGCAACAAAAGAAAAAACAGACAAATTTGACTTCATGACAAGTAAAAATTTTGCCCATCAAAACACACTAGCAAGAGAGTAAAAAGGTAACCCACAGAATGGGACAAAATATTTTAAATCACATATCTGTGAGGGATTAATATCCAGAATATATAGAGAATCCCTAAAACGAAACACCAACAATTCAGAAACTAGCAAAAGACTTGAATGGACATTTCTCCAAAGAAAATATCCAAGGGGTCTTCAAAAAGTTCATGGAAAGATTTGTATTATCTTCTAATTCTATTTTTCCATGAATGTTTTGAAGTACCCCTATATGAATGGCTAATACATGAAAAGATGGTCAACATCATTAATCGTTAGGGAAATGCAAATCAAAACTAGAATGAGATATCACCTCCCATCCATTAGGATGGCTACTATAAAAAAAACCCCAGAAAATAACAAATGTTGGTAAGGATACAGAGTAACTAGAATCCTTATGTGCTTTTGATGAGAATGTAAAATGGTACAACCATTGTGGAAAACAGCATGTTGGTTCCTCAAAACATTTAAAATAGAATTAATACCATACAACCCAGTGACTTCACTTCTGGGTATATACCCAAAACAACTAAAAGCAGGGTCTCGAAGAGATATATGCACACGCATGTTCATAGCAGCAGTATTCACAATAGCTAAAACATGGAAGCATCTATATAATTCCACTTGTATGAGGTACTTAGAATAGTCAGAATTACAGAGACAGAAAGAATGGTGTTTGCCAGGGGCTGGGGGCAGGAGAAAGGGGAGTTATTGTTTAATGGGCACAGAGTCTCAGTTTTACAGGATGAAGAGGTCTGGAGATGGACGCTGGTAATGTATTTAATACCAGTGAACTGTACACTTAAAAATGATGAGATGGCAAATTTTATGTTATGTGTATTTTATGATTAAAAAAAAAAATCCAAAACATAGTAGCTGTATGTCTGCCTTTACAATGCCCCCGGCTAACAATCCATACCCTAAGCTATGCAAGGGAGGAAGTTGGTCATTTGTGTTCAACAGGATCCAACTTGACTCTCCCTTTCAGGTAAAACAAAACATGGATTTGGAAGTAGTAAAAAGAAAATAAGGACACAGTTAATAGGTTTCTTACTGAGTTGTAAGGTAAACATAGGGAAGAACAAATAGGTTTCTTATTTGTTTTCCCATTCTGAGAGAAAGTAATGCTGTCTTCACACAGAGAATGCACTCCATCAGGTACTCTCTAGGGCTCTGCAGTGTTGCCCCTGCTAGGCTTTCTTCCATCTACCTCCTCTGCCACCCTCTTCAAACACAGCCACCTGCAGAAGAGGGATACTGTCTGAATTTTTTTCATGGATTGATAGGCACTTAGACTTGGAGATTGTGCTTATTATTTATTTCTAAAACTGGAAAGGACCATAGGTGTTGTGGCAGGAGACTGCTAGTTGTCCTTAGATATCCAATTCTCTCTCCAGCCCCAACACACACACATATTGCAGTTGTACACAACAACTATGAGGGGGTCTTCATAAAGTTCATGGAAAGATTCATATTACCTTTTAATTATATTTCTCCATGAACTTTTTGAAGTACCCACGTATATGACATGATGTGACAGCCACTTTCCACCTCTCTCCTTGTGAGGTGTGACCATGTGACTACATTCTGGGGTATGAGTGGAGGTTGTGTGTTGCTTTTAGATCATGCCTTTGCAGAAGCAGGTATATCTTTCATTTGGCCTGTCCCTCTTCTCCCTGGCTGGTATGTAGACATGACGGTGAGTGCTGGAGCCACATTTTTAACCACAGGATGGAGGCTGTGTGCTGAGCATGGAAGAGCAACAAGACGGAAGGAACCTGGGTCCTGAAACTATGAAGCTTCCATACAGCCCTGCAGTATATATGCCAGTGCTCTATGTGGAAGAAATAAATGTTTATAATAAAGTGTTAACTACACCCAAAGCAACTGGTTCCAACCTCTAGTTTTCAGATGAAGAAACTGAGACCAGAGAGATTAAAGCACACCCTGGGTCATACAGCCACCTCCTCTGCAGACTGTACATTAAAATGATGGAAAATTACTCAGCTTACTCATCTCTCCTGTTAATGGCCATGAAAGTGAAGTGTCCTACAATTCCTTTTTCATTGACTTAATGTCATATTCATAGCAGCAATATTCACAATAGAATAGCAAGGGTAACAACAGAATTTCATGCTAAGAACTACATGATTTCAAGTTTTTTAGGATGATCAACATGTCCTATTAATGGAGCTTATTTAATTCAGTGTTGATTGCCAGGGTCCAAAGCTAATGGGGCATTCTGAGGGTTCTGACCAACAAAACAGCCAAACTGCTAGATATTCTCAAAGTGCATTTCCTGAAGTCCCCAGGAAGATAATCAGCGAGTTGTACTGTATTTGTACTTCCTTCTGGGGTTGAACGGTACGCCTTCGGAGGGGACTGGGATGGAGAACGCACGCAGCTGTAAGTTCACACACAAGAAACCACAGCCCTGCTTAACTGAAATGAAGTCCACCCACGATGCCACATTTGCTTTCAGTTATCTTTTTCACAGAAAAGGAGAAAAACAGTTCTCAATTCACCATTTCCTCAGTATCCCTATTTGCTGCTTTAAAATGACATTCCACAGGCATTACGCTGCTTGACGTACTTCATACATCCGATGCTCTAAGGAGTTGTGAAATGACTTGGAACTGTTTCAGAGAGCAAAAACATCTGATCTTTTTTTTTAAGCTTTGGATACAGTTTATGGAAAATAAGAATTCTTTCTCTCCTTTGGAACATACTTCGGAAGCATTTCTTTTAGGTTCTACTTAGCGGCTTCTCATTGAGAGGACTGATACTAAGTCACAACATCACAGGACAACTAAAACCATCAAAAGGCAAGGCCGTTCAGTTCAGTTTTCTGCACCCCTTTGTCCCAGGTCCTGCACAGCTATCCTGAGTCATTTTTACAATCTGCAGAAATGACAGCCAGTGTGGATGGGGCTCGCGTTCCTACAACCAATTGCTTTCAGAAGCGCTTCACTGCATTTCTAGCTCTCAAAATCTTCAGTACCAGGGTTGTTTCAAATCTGACGTCCCATGCCTGTTTTAAACGTTCTCCAGGACTGCTGGCTGCCCTGAGAATACCTGAGCCTTAACATAAGACCTCAAGTCTCCCCATCCCGCCTCTCCAGATCCATCATCTCCATGGTTCCCCTTTGCCATGACTACCTTGGACTATCCTCCATTTGAGGGACTTTCTTTTCTTTTTTTGGCAGCTGGCTGGTACAGGGACCAAGCCCTGAGCTTGGTGTTATCAGCACCATGCTCTAACCAACTAAGCTAACTGGCCAGACCACTGAGGGCCTTGCTCACCCCGCCCTTCTGTACTCTGCACCTGGAGTGCCACCCATCCCCATCTGTTCCTATCCTCTGTGTTCTTGCTGCCTGCCCTCTCTCCCACTCCCATATAAAAATGATCATTCCTCAGACTCTCCTGCCTCTCCAGTATCACACATTTAACTGTATTTTAGTTATTCACGTATCCATGCCCCCTGCTATGTTGTGAGCACCTCAAGGGGAGGGACCGTGTCCTAACTTTATATCTAACATCTGAGACAGTTCTTAGCACACAGATGTTCAATATATGCTTGCTGAATGACTATGGGAATAATTTAAGAAAGAATCCTGAAGTACACAGTTTAAGTCACTAAAATGAAAAAAAAATATGACTAAACATGTAAAAGAAATCATGATTATAATAGGGTCTTTTTGTTCCATCTTTTATATTGAGATAGAAAGATGCAAAACATACATGGTGCAGAAAGCTGGATGAGAGGCGATGGATGTCTTTACACCTGGAATCAGAAGACCCAGATTGGAGTCTCTCAGCTCTACCACTTTCTGCCTCCTTCACTCTGGGCAATTTCCATTTATAAAATTAAAATCTAAATCCCACTTTATTCCAAAGTAAATTTCAGGCGATAGCTGGCAAGGGACACCACCTGAGTTTTTCTTTTCCTTTTCTAAATTTGTTTAGACAGATATGAAAATACCCACAGTGCCTGCCTCCTGGTGTATGAGGCTCCAATGAGCTGGTGGCCATGAAAGAGCTCTGTAAAGTATACAGTGACATGTCAATGAAAGCCATCATTATCCCAGAAGGGAAAGAGAGAAATCCTGCAGAGTGGTTACCAGCCAGGCAAGCAGCAGCTGTTTAGGATTCAAAGAAATCCTGGAAACACAGGACTTCCCTGGCAAACATTCCCCCAGACAGGTCCCACCTCACTCTCAGGTGGACTTGGATCCACTCATGTAAATTCATGGGGCCCACCGACTTCAGTGCCCATGGGTCTGAGTACCACGGACCTAGGACAAGTCTGGATATGGCAAAGAAACAGATGCACCTCCGAGGCAGAGACATAGAAAAATGATGAAAAATGCTCCGCTGTGCACCCCCAACCCCCACCAGGGCCTCCTGTGGGGCTGGCTGGCACCCACTCACACTTTCCTAAAGGGAGTTCTATGGGGATTGTGCTGAGCAAGGTCCCAGAGTCTGGGATATCTGTAATTTGACAGGGTATAACAGAACTGGTTACTAGTTACTTGAGATGAGGTTTGCAATATAACTTAATTTTACTTTTTTCTTGTGTGAAAGAACCAGGAGATGAAAAGTTATTTTGGAACATTTATTTTTGGGAATGTGTATGAAGCATTATGCCTTAGCACAAACCTGGCTAAGTCTTACATCTATAGGAAGTAAATTGAAGACTACACCTCCTTTAGCATAATCTTAAAGGTTACATTCATTCATTCATTCACCCCACAAATATTTATTTAGTACTTAGACCTTCTAGGGCGGTAGGATAGGTACTGGGGAACAGCTATTAACAACCAAACATGGCCTAGAGCAAATAAGACTTTAATTACAATTGTGATAAGGGTTACAAAGGAGAAGTTGCACACTGCAGTGAAATCTGTGGGGGACGTGGGGATGGTGGGGGTGGGTCAGGGAGCAGTGAGGGGAGAGAGCTGCAGGGGAGAAGGCTCTGGGTGGGCAGGAGCTTGGCCAGAGCTGGTCCAGAGCTGGGCCAGAGAGAGGGGAGAGAAAGGAGCCCAGAGAGTCACCTGCTCGGGTGATAACATGAGAGCAGCAGAACGCCACAGCAGGAGGGGCTTTACTAAAGCAAAGGAGTAACACGATCAGCTATGTATTCAAAAAACAAAACCCCAAACCATAGGTGACTTCAGTACCCAGGAGAGTAGTAAGAAGCATACAGAACTGGGCAGGGGTGAGGATAGTCAGCACGGTGGCACGACTCCTTCACTGTGTGGATGAAGACACCGCGCTTCGAAACTGAAGTGACTCGACGAGACCACAGAGGGATATTGTCAGAGCCTCCCTTTCCTGACTCTTGATTCAGTATTTTTTTCTCTATAATAAAATTATATCTAGATAGAAAAAATAAGTTCTTTTGGTGTATAGCAGTGCTCGGCATCTATAATTAAACAATTTATTGTACATTGTCAAATGGCTAAAAGAGAGGAGCTTATATGTTCTCATCACAAAGAAATGATAAATTTTTGTGATGATGAATTTGCTAACTACCCTCATTTGATCACTATGCATTGTACACATGTATAGAAATACACCTCTGTACCTCATAAATATGCATAATCAATACATTTCAATTAAATTTTTAAAAACCCTATGTCTGTGAAGTTGGAGTCCTAGCTCTCTCAATCTTTGACTGTCATCTACATAATCATAGAACCGACTGCTTTCTCACCACTTTGAACTTACTGATACCACTAATAATAGAAGCAATCACTTATTAGATATCTGCCATGTGCCAGGCAACTTGTTAGGTGCCTTATTTATCTAATCTTCACATATGATAGGTATAATTTTTACTGCTTTATAGTTGAGAGCATCAAAAATATTTTTTAAGTGTCCAGGGTCACACAGGCAGTTAAGTGTGATCAGGAAACACAGCCATTTCTTTCTGACTCCAAACCCTGCCACCATGCCATGCTGATTCTAGATTTTATCATTATCAAATGCTAAATGCTGGTTTTCTAGAGAAAATCAGAATGGGAAGGGAGAGTTTTCTCTCTCTAAATTTTAAAAAAAATCCACATAAAATTGTCTGAAAAGTTAAATCAATCAATCACTCAATGAACTATATATAGCCACAAAAAATAATAAGAATTATTATTATACTTTTAAACTACCATACCAATGGCACAAAATTTTAAAAATATTCTTCCAACCTGTTTCAGGAGATAAATGTTGGCAGTAACCAGTAACCACACAGCTGAGATAAGACGAAAATGTCCCCTTCAAATGGTCTGATCTACAATCTCAACTGCAGGAATTATACTGCAGAATCCTGAAAGGGTGGGGCAGTGCAGAAAAAAGAGATCATTTCTGATTGACCTGCTCTTGACCCTCCAAACTGATAAGAACAGAATTTAAAGTCAGATTCCATATGGCAAACACTCCAAAAATTGGAGCGGAAGTATAAGGAATAGGGGAAAAAAATTGGACCTAATGAGAAAGTTACGTACTGAAAAGAAAAATGAAACGTAGAAGCAATTATAACCCCCCTGAAATAAACCATGCACATCATGCAAAAATTTTCAGGAAACAACTATTATTCATCCTTAGGGAGACAGAAAGAGATATTCTGTTAAGAAAAAAGAAAAGACCAGCATGCACTTACTCTATTACTAAAGAAATAAGATCATCACTACATACAGTAAACATTAAAATCATCACTGCATACAGTAAACGTTAAAATCAACACTGCAGAAAATTGGGTTAGTGAATCGGAAACAGATACAAGAAACAAACATGAAGGGTTGAAAAATGATCAGACATTGAAAAGGCAGTGAGAGAAGATGGCAGACATAGAAAACAGAGCATGGAGATGTGGCCTGCAAGCAGCGGGCACCTGTAACGGGATAACAAATAAAAGTCAATTTTTCAGAACTTAACGCCAAAACCAAATACAAAAAACGCCAAAACCAAATACAAAAAAATCTGTGGACTAGAGACTAGAAATGGTCATAGTTTTATGTCACATCTGTAAGCAGAAAAACACACAAAGCCGTATCTGTTCAAGGCAAACAAAAGCATTCTTAAGTCTAGAACCAGATCACTTTCAAACAGGTGAAAAGTAATATACCTTCAGTTTTTCCCACGTAAAAAATGAGTCTAACAGGAGAAACAAGAGAGTGGGAAACCGGGACTGAGGGTCTTGAGGGGAGGATGAAATCCACAGAATATATATATATATTTTTTTACTAGGCAAAGAACTTTATTAACCTTTGTTTCAAACTTTATTACCAGGCTTCTTCAGCTTAGTTAGCTGCAAAGAATGAATTGTGTATAAGCAAAAACTGAAAAGAGCTGCAGTGTCCAAAGGGCTTGGGTTTAAAAATATTAGAGATCTAGATTTTATTAGATCCTTAAACAAAACAATTTTAAAAAGCAGTCATAATATAAAATAGCAGCTCCCAGAAACTTCTTCAAGTTTTATCTTCTTCAGAAGTTCATCCAATTCAGTTTGCCTCATTCTTGGAAGCCTCATCAAAATTCTCCACAAGATCTGGAACTTCATCATCCTCCTCCTCTCCAGTAGCAAGTGGTGCTTTTCCATCCACAGACTGTTTGGGCAGAGCTTCCCAGTCTCCTTAAGCTGGTCAGACTGTCTGCACCAAGCTGGTTTAAGATGCTGGGTAGCATTTCTGTCAGCTGCTTTGTCTCAGCATGGCCTGTAATGGTGAAAGTGTTCGCTGTCAGAGATGCCTGAACTTTAGGGTTGTTAAAGTGAATCACTGTTCCTTGGTTTGTAAACATATTCACTTCTTCAATACCAGAGATATTGTTCACCCCTAACTTCTTTAAAGAGAACTGAAGTTTTTTAACATCTGCTGTAGCTGTTCTATGAACCACCTTCTTCTTTCTGCGAGCCGTTCCTTTCCCACCAATGCGCACTTGTGCCTGCAGTTTGGCAAGTTTTTCCTGGTTCATTATAGTTTCTTTCATCTTGTGGGAGCGGAAAAGGGGCCGCGCGGGGGACTAGGGTTGGCGCTCAGGGGGTCTCAGGCAGACCAGCTGAGAATAGGCGCACGCGCGTGGGGACGCAAGATGGCAGCTCCACAGAATATTTAATAAGCTTTATTTACCCCAAGACACTTCTGTGTGTGGCAATATTACCCCAACACCATTTCCATAAAAATCAAGAGACTGCTGCCCCACATACCAGGGACAGAAGAAGAGGGGAAATCTCTTAATGGCTGGATACTGATGTTGAACAGGGTTTGGGTGACGATAGAATCAATTTTCCATTAGACAATAAGTAAGTAAGATCATCAATTCAGGGGAGGACAGTTGCTGATTAAAAAGAGCCATAAGAAAACAAGTCGTAAGTACCGATCTTGACAAATTTAATAGTTGATGAAATTATCGAAACAAAAGAGGCAAAAGAGAAATGTAAGTGAAACCTCAAAAGAAAGAAAAAAAAAACTTTTAAGACTCTCAGGATAAATTAATGAAGTATGGGCAAGGGATAGAGTAAAGAGAAAAAAGTAAAAAGGCACAGAATTATTTGTATTCTTAAAATGGGCTAAAGGTACTTTGTCCAAAGAGGTAGCCATTGTCGTTTATCACTGATACAGCATTTACTGTGCATCTGAAGCCCTTTTCCTCCTTTTCTACTAAGCCACATTACAGACAGAGGCAGGATGCTGACATTCTGAAAGGAATTAAAAGGTCAAAGGATATCAGGCTGACTTTATATTTATTTATTTATTTTTTGGTGGCTGGCGGGTACAGGGACTGAACCCTGGACCTTGGTGTTGTCAGCAGCACACTCTAACCAACTGAGCTGACCAGCCAGCCCTGTTGACATCATTTTTAAAAGGCACAGTGACTTCTTCCATCAAAGTTACCAGTGACCTCCTAGTAGCCCAATTCAACAAATGCTTCCCCCGCTCCAATCATCCAACAGAGGTTACCGCTCTTGTTTCTTTAAATTTTCTCCTCCCACTGCTGTCTTCTGATTTTCTTCCCACCTGACCGCCTCTTTCTTTTCTTTCTCCTTTATCGTGCCCCCAACCGGACTGTAAAATCCTGTATCTTTCACTTTTTTTTTTTTTTTGTCTTTTTCGTGACCGGCACTCAGCCAGTGAGTGCATCGGCCATTCCTATATGGGATCCGAACCCGCGGCGGGAGCGTCGACACGCTCCCAGCGCCGCACTCTCCCGGGTGCGCCATGGGCTCGGCCCTGTATCTTTCACTTCTATAACCGACACACAAAGTCAGGTACAGAGTAGATACTCAAGAAATGTTTATTCATTGAATAATAAAAACAAAAGTAGAAAGGAAGCATGAAAGGGTATTAGGAGACAATCCATTTCAAAGAATTAATAATCAAAACATGCAAAAAATAAAAAGGCCTTCAGGTGTCATTTTTATTCTTAATTAAATCAGCAAGAGTTGTAAACAATAAAATACTCACTGCTGGTGAAGTTATCCATTCTGTTTCTTATCTCTGTGGTGAAACTGGCGGTCCCCAAACACTGCCAGTGGAAGGTACTAGGGAATGTATGTCAAAAATGATAAAACTATTCATAACCATCAACCCAATGATCCCACTCCTCGAAACTTATATGAGGAAATAAATCAACAGAAGTAAATGGCTGTATTTGGGGATATGCTTACAGAAGCATTATGTACTACATAATAATGAAAAACAGGAAATAGACTAATACACAACAGCAGGATAAAAGCTAAGGCAAATCAATTTCAAGTACTTTTATACATCCATTAAAATTTGACATGATGACTATAAACAAAAATGTAAAATGATATAACCTAAAAAAAACTGGAAAGCAAAATTTATGTTGGCTACGACTGTAGTTCTGTGAAACTTTTACTTGCACGTGGCAAAGACAGAAAGCACCTCGCAAAAATTCACAAAAATGAAAAATGTGTTCTGACGATAGGGCTAGATATGTATTTTAAAATCAAATTTTAAGATGCAGCTGCTATAATACGAAATGAGACCAGGTTGTATACTGGTTCCACGCTTTGTTAGCTGCACTACCTTAGGCAAGAAACTTAGCTTCTCTGAATTTAGCTCACCAATCTGGAAAATGGGAAAATTATATTTCTATTCCTTAGCATTAATTTATATAATAAATACATACAGAACTTCCTATGTACATCATGCTGTTCTAAGCACTTTATAAACATTAACTTGTTTAATCATCAAAGATGATGCACAAAGAGGGTCTGTCTAGAGTGACAGTAGCAAGATAATAAGTTCCAATAGTTTTGCAATGTCCATGAGATAAAATCAAGCAGTCACAGCAACTGGCAGCACTTACTGTCTACTATGTGGCAAGCACTGTGCTACCTGCTTTCTCTGCATAAACTTATGTCGCTCTTACAACGACCCTGTTAGGTGGGTACTATCATTGTGTCCTCAGGTAACTCAGGCTTCAAGAGGTTAAGTAACATGCTAGTGAGAGAGACAGCCAAGAGCTGAACCTCTGAGTTCACAGCCAGGGGCTTTGCCACCGTGTGAAAGTGTGTCCAATGTTGTTAGGACGTCCTTCAGAACCTGAACCTTACCCGCGGTCCCATCACTCCAGATCAGGGAGAGTTCTGATTGGACACCACGATCTTTTAAGTCCCTGGCCTCTGCTTCTGCTGTTCCTCCCCTGGGCTTCTTCAAAACTCCTGTTCATCCCTCAAGGTCTTCACATATCTCCTGAGGCATAATTAATTGCTCCCTTATCTGCTCCTCATTTAGACAGTGAAAGAAAGTGAGCCGAGAAGCCGGTACCATTTAAGCTTTATTAAAGGAAGAAAATCTGCTGGGCTGTGCTCAAAGTAGCAGGCAGCCCAGGGCTGCCCTGGAAAGGGGACAGCACCAGGCGAGGGGGTGGTAGAGCCTATATAGGGCACCAAGGGCTGGCTGATACCATCAAAGAGGGTCGTTATGCTAATGTGGATTGGGTGGAGAACTGTGTCCTTGCGGAGGCAAAAGGAGTTGCTATTTAAGTCAGGAGGCTTCTTGTAAAGGGAAGCAGGGGAGGGGAGGGGAGAAGGTGGGTGGCACCATTTTGTACTTGGGCTTGTCTAAAGTGGCATTGGTTATAGTGCAGATCTATTAGACAGTAATTTGTCCTTATAAGTCAGCATGTACAGTATTATTTTTATAGTTCTTTACCTGCCTGTTTCATCTAGGCTCTTTCACAAAGACAAAGAACATGTTCTACACAATTTTGTATACTGTTGTATTCCTGGTTCTAAGCACAGTTCCCACACTTGAAAAGGACCCAACAATTGTTGAATGAACAAACACTTCCAGCATGGAGTATATTCTCAAGAATCATTGCTCAACACTGGAGCATCATTTGCTTTGTACAAAGGATAAAGCATCAGGAGCCCATATTTCCCTATACTGTTTTTCATAGAGCTTTGATGCTGAAGGTAGTTTAGCTAAATGAGAACATATAGCAGACTCCTCCACCAAGAAGCCTTCCCTGATGTACTAAGTTTGGATTAGGCGCACATAGTACCATGCGTTTACCATTAGGCTCTTTAGCATAACTCCATGCAAATTGCCTGTTCACTGGCTTGCCTCCCCCTCTAGACAGAGAACTCCCTGAGGACAGGACTATGGGTATTCTTCTTAATACTCCAAATTAAGGACAGTAACTAGCATGTGATTGGTGATTAATGAATAGCTGTGTGAGTGAATGAATAAATGAATAGAAGAATAAATGGGGTTGAGATATTTTCTTTTCCTAGGTTCTTGATATTTCAATTTGTAGCATGTCAGTATAAGACTTTAAAAGGCCTCTCAATTTCATGGTACTCCTGGAATTTTGTGTAAACATTAAATCAATAACTTAAAAGGTTAAACAACTGGTCCATCTATGTTGAATCTTTCTGTATTCTCTTCAATGAGTGGGAAATTACTGAGACCTCTAACCCCCTAAAGGATTTTCATTACCTTTAAAAACAGAATAGAACCTTTTGAAAAGGTAAAAATGTTTCCTACTTAAAAATTCTTAGAAAACACACAAAATAAAAAGATCTACTAGATGGATATGTTCTCTCTCCTTATCTTCAGATCAGTTTGGTGCTGAGGAACTATTATTAGAAAGCTCAGTTGATGAAGACGCCTTCAAAAAAGGGAGATAAGATGTGGGATACTGTGTGTTCAAAGCTAATTTTAATTATACCGGCTACTGGGGTTACTGAGATATGCCAAACATTTAGCTAATTAGCAGGCTCTTCAGACAAGAGGGCCTAGAGAGACAAACACAGTTTTTCCTCATTAATGAGTGATGACAAATTCTGGTTAAATGTGCATTTTCACCCTTTCTCTAAATTCATTTTATTTGTTCATACTCAAATTCCAATAACATGAACCAATTTAAACTTGAAAATTAGAAGTGAAGACTAGGGATCTTCTACCTCAAACACAATGATCCAACATCAATCACCCTATCAGGAAACTTTTTTACAAGAGTGAAAAATTGTTAGTATTGATTGATACTATATTTATCATTGTGTTCAAATACCTGAAATTGGAATTAATTATAGACCTTATTTTAAAAAAATTCTATGAATGATGGACAAAATAGTAAAACCATACGTATTAGTCCGTTTTGTGTTGCTATAACAGAAATACCTGACATTGGGTAATTTATGAAGAACAGAGGTTTATTTGGCTTATGATTCTGAGACAGCTGCATCTGGCATGGGCCTCAGGCTGCTTCTATTCATGGTGGAAAAGTGGCAGGCAGCCGGCGGGTACGAGCAGATCACATGGCGAGAGGAAGCAAGAGAGAGAGAGAGAGAGAGAGAGAGAGAGAGAGGAAGCAAGAGAGACAGAGAGGAGGTGCCAGGGTCCAATAAACAACAAGCTCTCGCGGGAATAGGGCGAGAACTCACTCACTACCCCTCCTCCCCCAGAGAGAGCATTAATCCATTCATGAGGGATTCATCTCCATGACTCAATCAGTTTCCAACACTGCTACATTGGTGATTAAATTTCCACAGGAATTTTGGAGGGCACGACACATCCAAACTCCGTCACCATGGTTAAGCACTGAAGTACATGAAACTCTCCAGAAACTGGTAGGTTTTGAGGGCACGTGTATAGACAGAGACCAAGAAAACAGAGATAAAAGGAGTAACAGCCATCTTTCATTAAGTACATACTATGTGCTGCAGTATATTAGATGTTTTACAAAAACCACCTAATTTATTCCTCAAAACAACATGGAAAAGTGAAAATCACTAGTCCTATTTTATAGATGAGGGTACAAGGTTCACACCAAAGCCTACTTTTCTTAGGCTCATTATGTATGTCACCTTGTATCTGAGAAGGCTTTATGAATGTAAGTGTTTTTATTTCCTGGGATTAAATACATTTAGCCTTTTGGGTATCTGGTTCTTAGAAAAATGTTTTTCTCAGGACACAAGCATGAAGTACACATGTTTCTTTCTCAGATTTTCTTTTAGAATAGAAATTAGATCCAAGTGCACAGTCCAGGCTTCTGGAGTGGGATTTGTCACAATGCTTTTCACATGAAGTGGTCCCTACCACCCTGACATCTGAATAGGCTGGTAGTTACAGCACACTGTAGATCCCAAAGATGGCCACTGCAGTATTTCCCATTCTCCACGCTCCTTTGCAATGCAACCTTGCCACTCCCCCACCAAGAGGTGTACTCTATTTTTCCACCACCTTCGAATCTGGGCAGGTTCTGTGACTGCTCTAACAAATAGAATTGGAAGAAGTGCCGCTGCCTGTAGGTAGCCAGTTGTCAGGTGAGAAGTGTGACTACCCTTAGACTACCATGCTGTGAGAAGCCCAAGCCATGTGGAAGAGTTGTATGTGGACACTTGTCCCCAGCTGAGCTCATAGCCAACATCAATTGCCATCTCTGTGAGTGAGCCATCTTGAACAACCAGCCCAGCTGAGCCTTAGGATAACTACAACCCCAGCCAACATCTACATGCAAAGACAGGAGAGACCCTAAACAGGAAGTGTCTAGCTAAATTCAGCCAATCCATAGACTCATGAGATGATAATAACAAGGCACTACATTTTGTAGGGATTATGCAACAATGGGTAATCAGAACAGTGTTGTTGTTAGTGGTGATTTTCTTCTAGGGTGAAGCAACTGTATTTCTTTAAAGCAACTGGGAGTAGCTTTTTGGGTTTTGGGGGGATATATTAAAATACTGTACTGTGGGACTGTGAGCATAACTGACTCCATCTTAGGTCTTTACTGCTTGTTGTGTCTTTGCAAGAGATTTGCCCATAAAGTTAAACAGTAACCAGGGGAAAGGTAGTTAGAACAATAGATAGGCACAACCAGCTGACTGTAAAGAGGAATGATTAAGTATTATTGCGGTGATAAGCTGGCCTGGCCACCTGCATTGACATTTGGAGCTAGTTATATTAAGTTTGTTTATGAACTGCCTATACAAACCTGAGCTTGTGGTCATGGCTGGAAGGTCCATTGCCACCCATTCCACATAAAGGCAAACATCTTGTGATGATTCATCTAAAGGAATACTAAATAAAGCATTAGCGAAGTCCAATACACAGTGATATGTCTTAACAGATGAGGAAATCTGTTCCAGGAGGGAAGCTATGTTAAGCACAGCAGCATATATGGGCAGAGTGACCTTGGTTAATTCCCTGCAATTCACAGTCATACATCAGGTGTCACTGGGTTTTCTATCTGGCCACACTGGGCTTATTAATGGGGCTCTGGGCTGGTCTTATCACCCCAACTCATTTTTGTTCTTTAATTATAGCTGTGATTTCATTGTGCCCTCCTGGCAGCCTGTATTGTTTTATTTCAAAACCCGGTGAGGTATTGGTAGCTGCAAAGGATCCCATTTTGCATGCCCTACCAAAATAGGCTTAATTGCTCAAATGTGCAGCCTAAACTCACCCATGGTAGTTGTGAGGTCAAGATCTTGTAACACATCCACGCCCAGTATATATTCAGGAATGGGAGAGAGATATATACAAGGATAAGATGAAGGGGTAGTTGTCAGATTTGCAAATAAAAGTTGATATGTTTTACTTTAATTGTTTGACACTCATATCTATTTATGGCTCGAATCTCTCCCCTAAACTTAGATGTATTTAATGTACATTCTGCTCTGGACCAGAGCCACTACAGTTTGTTCATGAGGGACAGTATATAACCACTTCCACATGGGGCCTCTGGTCACCCCCTACCGCATGCACCAGAGGACAGCGTTGACCCAGGCCTTACTCTTGAGAAGTGGGGGGAATCCACCTCTCAAAATCCTCTGGGTGTGGAGGTACACAGGGGTGTCTCCATGTCTTCTGCCTTGGTCTCTAATGGGGTGAATTGTTTATCTCTGGGGAGAGACTTCCCCAAAACAAAATTGGGCTTTTTATCAATATCTTCCTTAGGGGTATTAACCAATACCAGATCTTGCCATAGCTGTTTACGGGACACCCTAGATGGGCCCATTTTACTAATAGCTCCTTATTTGGTATTCTTTTTTCCTTTGTCTACCTTTCTATTCCCTTTATGGTGAAACTGGTCCATTTCACCCAAGTCTGCCACCATCAGCACTACTGTCTGTATAGGCTGATTTACCATCAATGCTAGTACACAGAACAATATTCCATACCACACGCTAGGGGCAAACTGGAGTACATGGTCCTTCATACCTAATGTGAACAGTTCTGAATCTGGTCCTCTAAAATTTTGGGCATAGAGGGCATACTTCATCCCTGACTCCGTCACAACTTCTTATAAGTCTTCCATGAAGAATGAGAGGTAGAGATGGCACACCCCCCTCATTTGGCCAGGCCATTTGAATGCCAGCCCTTATCCATTCTATTAAATTGGCTCTCTGAGCCTGATTGTTCCCCACTCCAGCTGCATATACCTTTGTTGGAGTGCAGGTTGAACAGGCACAGATGCCATCTTAGATATTTCTAGCCCACTCAACATAACGCCACCTTCCCCAATGTTCTCCAATGTCTCCACGATGTTCCACCCAAAAAGCTGCCCCTTCTCTAGTCTTCTACTTAAACCTTCTGGTAAGCTCCACCAGTTCAGCAGGAATATTCCTCAGAGTTCTTTTTTGACTAGTAGAGATTTCTTCTCTATGCTCTCCCAGCTCCCTAGTAGTCTGGGTCTTTGACTCAAGTATTTCTTCCTCCTCTATGATAAAGTCCTTGCCTTCCAACAAGTCATTATCCCAGGGATCCCACCGTTTAGGATCCCAATCTGCTTGGGAGATTATTGTTATTACTTTTGCATGACACCACTTTTGCCACACATTTTAGCCACCTTACAAGCCGTCACCTCAAGGTGTTTTTCTCGCTTTTGGATCTTTTTTGACAATAAGTCAGCATCATCTGAGCAGGCAGCTCTAACATCCCATTTCAGGGAGCTAAAGACTCCCTTGCCTTCTCCAGCTCCTGTCAAGTTTGTAGTTTCCTCTCTGTGCTCATTTTAATTGCACAGAGCAGGGGCCAAGCCACTGCTGCTATAGCGCATTCACTGTCCTCCATTGTTTATTGCCCAGTGCTCCATTAAGAATCTCCAACAACCCCTTTGGCATTTTCAGGGTGTCCCCATACTCAAGCACAGGTCTGAAGTGTTTGACAAACCTGGCCAGGACTCCCAACATAGAGGTCACTGGCCAGCCTGGGATTTCCCCCAGGGCCACTGGATGTACCACTGAGACAATTCTTTTACCCTTGCTTATATTGTGTTCAGATCTCCCCTCCTGGCTGGTTCAACAACTGCCTGAAGGTGGACCAAGGGCAGATTGTCCACCTAACTGGAAAGGTATCTGGAGGCTGAACAGCAAAATAGGCCATTCCGTGTGATAAAGCAGAGAACGTGATTACAGGGAAACCTACAGAGTAATGAGTTGAGGGGACTACATAGCCCCACCATCTGTCACGGTATGGTAGCTAGAGAGTTAGAAAAATGGAAGACAGATGTGTCCACAGTGTCACTTGAGGTGATGCCCATTAAGACACATGCCAGGGCATACTGGGCATTCCACTAATCCTGTCCACCGGACGGCAGATTGACTATATCGGCCCCCTGCTGGTATCAGAGAGACATAAGTACATTTTAACTTGTGCAGATACTGCTCTGGACTTGTTCAAGCATTGCCTGTAAAAGGACAAATCAAGTTGCTACAACGAAGGGACTCACTAAGTTAGAAAATATGTGTGGGACAATGGCACAAATAGAAATTAAGGAACTCACTTTACTGGACATGAGGCACAGGAGCAGGCCCAGGCCTGCAACAGAAGTTGGTTTACTACTGTGGGTGTCCATGGAGGCCGCTACATATGACTCAATATCCTCTAGTCATGTCACAGGTCAGAATGTATTATCCACCTGGGAAAATGTCTAAACCTGGGGTGGTTTTAGCCAATGGTGACCAGACAGAAACTATGTTAATGTTAAAAGAAGACTTGCCTTAACTAGTGCCTTTCACTGTATCTTTTGAAGAACTCCTAAAAAGCCAAAGCCATTTGTCCACATGGTGAATGTATTTACCTTCCTAGTTTATAGACTGAAAAGTTACATTGCCATAATCATGAATTTACCATGCTACCTATAGCAGAATGAAGCTTCCACAGGTTCTCAACTGAAGTGGAAGTTGAATGACCCTTTTCCCTCCTCTCGCAGAGACAGCCATTACGAGAAAAAATGCAACTAACTTTTGAGATAATATGAATGCTGCAGTTCTGCCCAGCTGTAAATCCTTATGTTTTAAAAATGCTTTTTGTATGATTTCCTTTTCCTGAGTTTTAAAACAACAAATTTAACTGAGGAGGAAAACTTTTTAAATGCAGAAAAGAATTAAAAAAAAAAAAAAAAAAAAGAATTTCCCATAGCCCTGTCACCTGGAGATAAACTCCTCATACCCTTTTGGTGAGTTAACACCAGCATACTTCTCTTGTAGATTATTCTTCAAATGCATTTCATAATTGAATTTCTGTGTATATCACAATACTAATATGGCTTCTGCTTACAAAATCGGAATGCTAAACCAATCTTTCTTAATACTGACATCGACGATTTCTTGGTTTAATAAATAACAAACCGAAAAGCCAAATGAAGGAAAAGAAAAATTCCAACAAAGAGAAATATAAAATTAAAACTACAGTAGTACATAAAATTGGAAACATGATCCCATCGCACTGAAATATAGTAGGAAGAGTACACTGTATAAATTTTATAATAATTTGATAACAATTAAAGATGTTACAGCTGGAAGTCAGTTTTCCATGGAAACCAATGACATGAGAATAATTAGTATAGTAACCAAAATGTATATAAAAATAAGACAAAGGAGATTTTAACAGCTGGCTCTAAGTTTAAAATAAAAGGTATTTTTTGTTTATCCCTGTATGTATGTTTGTTTTTCCCTAAAATACCACCATATTGCAAAAGCTCAGATGCAGCGATTCTGTCACTATTTAAGGAGTGAAAATATTCACCATTCCTCCAACTCAGAAAATTCTGTTATTTTAACAGCTAATCTCAATGTCCTCCTCAAAATGATAGATACTTTACGAAGTAATATTTGAGAGTATTTCTATGCAAAAGTGAATAAAATAAAAGGAATTTAGTTAAGGAATTTAGTCTCAGTTCAATTCTCTCTTCTTTTACTATACTACAAGCTAACCTAAGGTGAAAGCAGGAGCCTCATAGATATTAATGTTCCCAGTACACAACATTAAGTAATGGTGTTCCTTTTTAGGAGTGTGAAACTACGGAATGACCCAAATCATCTAGCAGCCACCAAAACTATGCTGCCCAGCTGTATTTATACTCGTATGTTTAATTCAACAATATTGGAATAACTGACACATATTTCAACACCATTTTAAAAAGTGCTATACCAGTTCTATATTTCAATTGAATGGAACCATGTATAGATAAATGGGAGGATGATTGACTCTGGAAGAATATTTAATCTGGGACATTTCAGCAAATGTTGTAATTCCTTCCATCTTATGCAATGTTCTTATGGGGCTTTATCTTGGTTCTAATTCATATGCAGCATAACAAATGATGGGCTACCTTATCTGAATAAGGCCTGAGGAGACTATGACTTAGCAGTTGTTTACGAATCTGCCCATTCTTACAGTTTTATATTCATCCGTAAGAATAGAATTAACAAATTCTTTAGTCCTACCTTTGTTTTTTTCTAGATTCCAATGAAAGGAAAACATAACATTCCAGCCAAAGGAAGACATAAGAATTACAATATATTCATATATTCAGCAAATATTTGTGAGTACCTGTTCTACATCAGGTCCTGAATAAAACAGACAGGGATCTCACTCTTGTGGACCTTACATTTTAGCTTATAAACCCATTTTAGAAAGTGCAAACTCATTAGTAATCAAAGAAAGTGCAAATCAAAACAAAAAGATACAAGTTGTTTATAAAGAACTAAAACTTGTAAAATTATCCATAGTGGCAAAGGGAGAAGAAATGGGCATCAAAAAAAACCTTCGTCACAATACTACTACATGGAGGTGTTTATCCTAAGGGAAGAATTGGAGATACAAATACTATGGAAAGTTGTTCAGTAAAGTATCAGTTAAATTACGGTATATTCACAGTCTGCATATATAGGTCCATTTTATCCATAAATAAATTTTATAATTTAGAATAGCTTTAGATTTACATAAAAATTGTGAGGACAGTACAGAGATATACTCTGTATACCTCACACCCAGCTTCTTCTTTTAATAACATCTTATATTAGATGGTACAATTGCCATAATTAATGAAGCAATGTGATATATGATAAACATAATATTCACATACTCTTAGTTTTTACTTAAGTGTCCTTTTTCTGTTCCAGAATCCCATTCAAAATGCCACATTACATGTAGGTGCTATGTCTCCACAGACTCCTTTTGGCTGTGATAATTTCTGAGATTTTCCTTGTTTTTGATGACCTCGATCGCTTTTATCTTACTTTTTAAATTTTAAATTTAATTGTACATATTTGTGGGCTATAGTGTGTTGTTTAAATAGATGCAAATATTGTACAATGATTCACTTAGGCTAGATAGCTACCCATCCTCTGAACATTTATCTTTTCTTTGTGGTAATTACAATCAAGAATCTCTTTAGGGTTGTCTATGTATATGATCATGTCATCTGCCAATAGGGACAGTTTGACTTCCTCCTTCCCAATTTGGGTGCCCTTTATTGCTTTCTCTTGCCTTTCTGCACTGCCTGCAACTTCCAATACTATGATGAATAAGCATGGGGAAAGATGGCATCCTCGTCTTGTTCCAGATCTTAACCTTCACTTTTTGTCCATTCAGTATGATATCAGCTGTGGGTTTGTCATATATGGCCTTTATTGTGTTGATGTACATTCCTTCTATACCTAATTTGTTGAGTGTTTTTATCACGAAACAGTGTTGGAGTTTATCAAATGATTTTTCTGCATCTACTGAAATGATCATAAGATTTATTTCCTTCATTCTGTTGATGTGACTTATCACATTTCTTGATTTGCATGTGCTGAACCATCCTTGCATTGCTGGGATGAAACCCATTTGATCGTGGTGAATGACCTTTTTAATGTGTTAATGTGTTGTTAGATTCTATTGGCTAGTATTTTGTTGAGGTTTTTTGCTACTAAGTTCGTTAGGGATATTGTCTGTAGTTTTCTTTTTGGCTGTGTCTTTTTCCAGTTTTGGTATGAGGGTAATGCTGGCCTTGTAGAATGAGTTTGGAAGTATTCCCTCCTCTTTAATTTTTCAGAAGAGCTTGAGAAGACTTGGTGTTAGTTCTTCTTTAAATGTTTGGTAAAATTTGGCAATGAAGCTATCTGGTCCTGGGGTTTACTTTGTTGGGAAAATTTTTATTACTATTTCAATTTCATTACTCATTATTGGTCTGTTTAAGTTTTCTAGTTCTTCATGATTCAGCTTTGGTAAGGTGTTTATATGTCCAAAAATTCATTAATTTCTTTTAGGTTTTCCAGTTTGCATGTAGTTGTTAGTAATAGTCTCTTATGATCCTCTGCATTTCTGTGGTTTCAGTTGTAATGTCTCCTTCATTTCTGATTTCATTTATTTGTCTTCCCTCTATTTTTCTTTATTAGTCTAGCTGTTGGTTTTATCTTTTCAAAAAACCAACTCTTTGCTTCATTGATCTTTCACGTTGTTTTTTAAATTTTGAATTATTTTATTTCTGCACTGATCTTTGTTATTTCTCTCCTACTAATTTTGAGTTTCATTTGTTCTTCTTTCCCCAGTTCCTTGGGGTTTAACATTAGGTTATTTGAAGTCTTTCTGCTTTTTGATGTAGGCATTTATTGCTATAAACTTCCCTCTTACAACTGCTTTGGCTGTGTCATATAGGTTCTAGTATGTTGTGCTTTCATTTTCTTTTGTCTCTCAAAAATTTTTAAACTTTCTTTTAAATTTCTTCTTTAATCCATTTGATGTTTAGGAGCATGATGTTTAATTTCCATAACTTTGTACAATTTCCAGTGTCCCTTCTGTTGCTGATTTCTAGTTTTATTTGGTAGGGGTTGGACAGGATAGTTGATATGATTTTTAAATTTGTCTAGACTTGTTTTGTGACCTAATGTATGGTCTATCCTAGAGAATGTTCCATGTGCTGCTGAGAAGAATGTGTATTCTGCAGCTCTTGGATGTAATGTTTGGTAAATGACCATTAGGTCCAATTAGTTGAGAGTGGAAATAAACTCTGATGTTCCTTGGTTAATTTTCTGCCTGGATGATCTCTCCTTTGATGAAAGTGGGGTATTAAAGTCCCCAACTATTACTTTGTTGAAGTCTATCTATCCCATTATGTATAACAGTATTTGCTTTATATATCTGGGTGTTTTGGTGTTTGGATGAGTATATACTTAGAATTTTATATCCTCTTGTTGAATTGATCCCTTTAGCATTATATAATAGCCTTCCTTATCTTTTTTACTTTCCTTGATTTGTAGTCCATTTTATCTGATATACATATAGCTATTACAGAGTTTGGATGTCTTGTCCCTCGCAAAGCTCGTGTCAAAATCTGATCCACAACTTGGCAATATTGGGAGCAGTTTGGGTTATAGGGGTAACTCTCTTGAATAGATTGTTTGGGTTATAGGGGGATCCCTCTTGAATAGATTAGTGCCCAGTGTGTGAGGTAGTGAGTTCTTGCTCTATTAGTTCCTGTGAGAGCTGGTTGTTTATAGGACCCTGGCACCTCTCTCTCTCTCTCTCTCGCTTCGTCTCGCCATGTGATTGGCTTGTGCCCGCCGGCTGCCTGCCACTTTCCACCATGAGTAGAAGCAGCCTGAGGCCCGCATCAGATGCAGCTGTCCCAGAATCATAAGCCAAATAAACCTCTTTACTATATAAATTACCCAGTTTCAGGTTTTCTGTTATAGTAACACAAAAATGGACTAATACAAGATACTACTGCTCTTTTTTGGTTTCCATTTGCATGAAATATCTTTATCCATCCCTTCATTTTCACTTAGAGTGTGTCTTTATAGGTTAAGTCAGTTTTTTTGCAGAAAGCATATTGTTGCTTCTTGTTTTATAATCCACTCAGCCACTGTGTGTCTTTTAATTGGGGGATTTACATTTAGAGTTATTATTGTTATGTATGAGGACTTGTTACTTCCATTTTGCCATTTTCTGGTTTTTCTGTAGATCCTTTTTTCCTTTTTTCTTGTCTTACTGTCATCCTTTGTGATAAAGTGATTTTCTCAAGTAGTCCATTTTGATTTCTCACTATTTATTTTTAGTGTGTCTATTATAGGTTTTTGTGTTATGGTTACCATGAGGCTTATAAAAAATGTTATAGTTATAACAGATTATTTTACACTAACATCTTAACTTTGAGTGCTAGAAAAAAACCCACATAGCTAAGTCTATACTTTGACATAATTCCCCTTTTCCCACTTTTGAACATTTTATTGTTTCAATTTCTAATATTGCCTATCTCTTACATGGTTGTTGTATTTGTTATTATCTTATCAGGTTTGTCCTTTAGTCTTCATGGTAAAGATACAAGTGGTTTATTCACTACCCTTACAATATTGAAGTATTCTGAGATTGTCTGTGTACTTACTTTGCAAGTGACAGGAAAATCCAGCCTGAGACTAAGTCTTTCAAATGTTTTCTGTTACACTTTAGTGTTGTCTTCTTTCTGACTGCAAAACTCCCTTTAGCATTTCTTGTAAGGCAGGTCTAGTGTTGATGAATTCCCTTAGCTTTTGTTTGTCTGGGAAAGACTTTATTTCTCTTTCATATTTGAAAGTTAGTTTTGCTGGATACAGAATGCTTGGCTGACAGTCTTTTTCCTTCAGCACTCTGAGTATATTGCCCCAGTTTCTGCTGGCCTGTAGGGTTTCTACTGAGATATCCACTGAAAGCCATATTGTGGTTCTGTTGAATGTTATGTGTTTCTTTTCTCTTGCTGCTTTCAGTATCCTTTCCTTGTCTTTAGTTTTTGGTAATCTGATTATGATGTGCCTTGCAGTGCTCCTCTTTGGATTAAATTTGATTGGTGACCTCTGAACTGCTTCCTGTACTTGGATTCTGTCATCTTTTTTCCATACTTAGGAAATTTTCAGCCATTATTTCCTTAAGCATACTTCCTAGTTCTCCTCCTTTTTCGTCTCTTTAGGGTATGCCAATTCTGTGGAGGTTATTTTGCTTGAAGCCATCCCATAATTGCTGCAATTCTGTTTCATTTTTTCTTATTCTTTTTTCTCCTCTGATTGGGTAATTGTGTATGTTCTGTCTTTGAGTTCACTGATTATTTTCTCTGTTTGATCAAGTCTGCTGTTAGAACTTTCTATTGAGCTTTTCAGTTCAGAAAACGTATTCTTTATTTCTTGAATTTCTAATTGGTTTTTGTTAACTGATTCTATTCCTTTGTCAAGCTTTTTGGTCTGCCCATGGCTTATTTTCCAAATATCATTTAATTTTCTATCTGTATTTTCTTATGACTCCCTGAACATCTTCAAGAGGATTATTCTGAACTATTTTTCAGACATTTCATAAATCAGGTGTTCTTCTGGGTCCACTGATGGAACTTTGTTGGTTTCTTTTGGTCATGTCATATTTCTCTGTTCTTTCTCTATCTTTGTGTCTTTACATTGATGCCTGCACATTTGAGGAGATGTCTACCTCTTTCAGGTTTTATAGGTGCTCCTTGGTGGTGTTAGACCTTTCCTGCTCAGTATGAGACCTTTGTCTCTGGTCTTTGGGTTTTTTTTGTTCTGTGCTGGATTAACAGCAACCACCACCACTTATACACTGCCACTGGAACTAATTTGCTGTCCTGCCATTTCCCAGATTGGAGGAAACCTACTGTGGAGACCAGGGACTGAATGCTGTGCCTCAGCTAAATTGCTGCCCTGCTATTTTTCTCAATCTGGGGAAAACTTTTTGTGTGAACTTGATTTTAATTGTTGGTCTTTTAGTCAATTCCTGGTCGTGTGGGGACTCCATAAAAGCAACTGGGCTGTGTGGAAAATGCAGCCTAGGACTGAGTCTTTCCTGCAAACCATGCCCCTGGTCTTGACTGTGTAGCACCCATGCCGATCAGGAAACAGATCAGCTGCCTATGCTGTGTCCCAATGCATCTCTGGTGTATTAGCCACTGCCTCCCACAATGGCACTCCAAAGGTTTTCTATGGGGCAGGCACTGCAATAGTCCCTCTTGAAGATTCACAGACCTATGGGCAAATCAGACACCCACCCACTTCCTATTCTCCCCTTGCACACGTGAGACAGCAGGTCCAGTTGTCCTTTTGGTGCATGGTGCTATGCTGGTCCTGAAGGTGGAAAGATGGGGCTCTCCAAAGTGATTCTTTCCTTCTTTCCTTCCTTGTGCTGTGGGAATAGGAAAATCTTGCAAGGAGCTACATTGGCTTGGGAAATGAGATGGGGCACTCCAAAGTGATATTTTTTCTTTTAGCAGTCACAAACCCTTCTCCCCTGTAGGCTCCAAGTAGCTTCATGCAAAAAGTGCTGCAGCAGCTTTGCTGTCTGCACACAGCTGCTCCATGTGCTGTGTCATACTGGCCCGCGGAGCACCTGAGGCTGGGGAGATTGGAGTGTTCCCTCCTCCCGCTCACTAAGGCCTTCCACATCTTCACAGACTCAGCTTGTCTCTTCCTCTTTCCCCACGTTCCAGTGGCTTCAGAATGGCAGTTTTGAGTTTTAATTGTTGTTAAGTTGATCTGTTGTGGGGGTGGGTGGCACTGGGGATCATCTACTCCACCATCGTAGTGACGTCATTGTTGTGACCTTGATCGTTTTAAGGAGCACTAACCAGATATTTTGTAGAATATCCCTCAACTGGGAATTGTATGATGTTTTTCTCATGATTATCCTGAGGCTATGGGTTTGGGAGGATGAGCACAGAGATAAAACGCCATACTCATCAAACTGTATCAAGGGTACATGCCATACACAGCATCACTATTGATATTAATTTTGATCACCTGGCTGAGGTAGTGTTTGTCAGGCTTCTCCACTGTAAAGTTATCCTTTTCTCCCCATTTCCCCACTGTACTTTTTGTAAGGAAGTCAGTGCGCAATCCACCCTGAAGAAGTGTGAAGTTATGTTCCATCTCCTCAAGAGGGAAATATCTACGTAAATGATTTGGAAGTATTCTGTACAGACTTATCAATTCTCCATTCATTTATTCAATCATTTATCTATATCAGTATGGACTCAGGGATATTTATTTTATACTTCGTATAATATACTAGATTCATTGTACAGTCTATTACTTTGTTATTAATTTTATTGCCTAAATTGTTTTGGGTTTGGCCATTAGGGGCTCTTTCACTTGGCTCCTTTGTTTCTTTGACATACCCCATCATTGCGTGTGTGTGTGTGTGTGCACTTCCTGACTTTCTGATACTATAATATGCTCCAGGATCTTCTTATATATCCAGCCCTAGCATCAGCCATTTCTCCAAGGAGCTCTAGCTCTTTTTATTGGAGAATGGTATTAGAAACAAGATCTAGATGCTGGGTAGGCTTGTCACTAGTGGGGTGTCATTGCTTCTAGGTCCTCTCAATGGACAGAGCAAGAACACATATGTGTACATATATTAGTCCGTTTCTGTTGCTTAAAACAAAATACACAGAACTGGGTAATTTATAAGAAAACAAAATTTATTGCTTACAGTTTCTGAGGCTGGGAAGTCCAAAGCCCAGGGAACATATGTGGTGAGAGCCCTGGTGGTGGTGACAGTGACAGCAGAGAATCACATTGTGAATATGGTGAAGCAGAGAGAGCAGAGAGCCTAACTTCTTCATTCACTCTCTTTTAAAGCCCTCAGAACCATGTCCCTGACCATCATTATTAATCCATTCACTAGAGCATGGTCCTATAACCTAATCACCTCTTCAAGGCTCCACCTCTCAATTACCATTATAGGATTTCCCACCTTCAACAGTTAACAGTGGGGATTGAGCCTCAGTGAGGTCGGGGTGGGGGGAACATCCAATCTACAGCAGTACATACACATATACACATGTATCTATGCACAAATATGTAATTTATACATATATAAATACATGCATCTACACATGTATACGTATGCACATTTGTGCATGCCTGCACATATATATACATATGTGTGTTAACACATGTACATACACACATCTATCAATATTTTTACATGTTTCCATCTCTGTCTATATTAGGCCAGACATCAGCTCATACTGATGTCTCCAGTTCTAATACACTGCCACAGAGTCATTCTAACTATCTCCTGTTGCAGGTCTGTAACCTTCCACTCCAGCAGTGAGAAACCTGGCTCCACCATCCTCCATCTGTTTCTTAATTTTTCCGTTCAGGATATATTTAGAGTGTTTTCAGAATTGTTAATTCTTATCTACATAGTAAAAATAATAGAGTACAGTGCTTACGTACAGTTCCTTTTACCTTTAGTCTTATGGTCTCCACTCGTTTCCAATGTTCCTTAGGTCAGCACCTTTACCCCAAATCTCTTAAATGAGGCTATTTCATGTATTTGTAATACTGTAAGATTCCTTTGTCTGCATTCTATCCCGGGATCCTCAGACCTCCTCAATGTTGTTGTTTTTTTTAATTTACATACATTAAAGTTCACTCTCCTTGTTGTAAAGTTCTATGAGTTTTGACAAATGCATAGCAGCATGTATATACCATTACAGTACCATACAGAATAGTTTCACCACCCTAACAAGTCCCCTGTACTTCACCTGTTCAGCCCTTCTCTTGATACAAGCACCTACAAACCACTCATCTGTTTATATCTCTACAGCTTTGCCTATTTCAGAATATCATACAAGTGGATTCATGCAGGGTGTACCTTTCAGACTGGCTTCTCTCATGTAGCAATATGCACCTAGGATTCAGGCATTTTTTTCTTGGCTTGCTAGCCCAGTCCTTTTCACTCACTGAGTGATATTCCATTGTATGGATGCACCACAGTCTGTCTACTCACCTACTACTGAAGGACAGCTTGGTTGCTTCCAGGTTTTGGTGATTTTGAATAAAGCTATTATGAACATTCACATAAAGGTTTTTGTATGGCTACAATTTTTCAAATCAGTTGAGAAAACACCCTAGGAGCATGATTGCTAGACATATGGTAAGACTATATTTAGTTCTGTAAGAAATTCAGATCCATTTTTGTTTAGAAAAAAATATATTTCTATGTATATGAGGCATAAAAACATAACTGTTTGTTATGGGATTTGTGGCTGATTTTTAAAATTTTTATTCACTTTTATATTTCCCCGAGTATGTTTTAAAGTAATTCAAGCAAGCAATATGTTTATACACAGGGAGAAGTAAAAAGTATCTAATGCCCATCAACCTAAATGCCCATATGCAGATGAATGCATAACGAGAATGCAGTGTATGTGTGTGTGTGTGTGTGTATATATATATATAATACTATATATTCTATATATTACATATATATATATATATAGAGAGAGAGAGAGAGAGAGAATACTATTCAGCCATAAAACAGAATGAAATTCTGTCATTTGTGGCAACATGGATGAACCTGGAGGACATTATGCTAAGTGAAACAAGCCAGGCATCAGAAGACAAATACTGCATGATCTCACTCTTATGTGGAATCTAAAAAAAGCAGATTTCATTGAAGTTGAGAGTAGAACAGTGGTTACCGGATGCTGGAGAACTGAGAGGGCAGGGGGGACAGGGAGAGGTTGGTTAACCAGGACAATGTTACAGGTAGGCAGGAAAAATAAGTTCTGCTGTGTTATTACACAGTAGGGTGACTATAGCTAATAATAATGTAGTGTATATTTCAAGAGGAGATTCTGAATGTAATCACTGTAAAGAAACAATACACATCTAAAGTGATGGATATGGTCATTAGCCTGATCTGATCATTACACAATGTATATACATGTATCACACTATATACCATAAGTATGTACAATTATGTGTCAATTATAAATAAAAAAACTAGTAATAATAATTTTGAAAGTATAACTAAATAAGAGAATAACAGGAGTAAGCCAGATCCAATACCTAAGTGGTGTTTACCTCATCTCACTGGATGGCTAGCTTCTGGCCGGTAGAGATTCTTTGATACGAGCTTAAACATTATGAGTGTTAAGCCATCCCTATGAAGCATTTCACTAGAATGAGATTCTCTGTTCTGTTTGTCTGCAGCTGGTGTGCCCTGCCACACTTCCTTCAGGCTCAGTGTGTCTCAGGCTTGGGAGAAGGAAAGGAACCCTGGTTAGCATTTGGGAGACCCAGAATCATGTCAGTACTGCTGCACCCCAGTTCTAATAACGAATCTTCTGCTTTCTTTCTGAGACCAACCCCTACTTCTCATTCCAGTTCCAATCACCAGATTCCTTTCTCGTTTCTGGTTTCAGTGGCCTCAGCTGTAAACACCCATGAAAGAAGTATTTGCCTGAAATTTAAAAAGCCCTCAAATTATCCAGTTATGAGCAGGTTTGCCAGTAAATGAAAATCTGTAGCGTACCATCATACTCGGATATGAACCAAAAAACTGAGTCAGCTCATTAAGTTTTGGAAAATATTGTTGTCATTATCAGTTGTTTTACTTTTCAAGGAAAGGAGAAGTTTGGCATTTATTATCATACAAAGCGCCAAGTAAATAAACTAAATTAGCCCTATTATAAATGTGAAGCAGGCCGTTACAATATCATCTTTATATATCAGTGATAATGTTGACAAGCTTAACAATAAATTCTCCTCCCACCAAAGAAGATGCATGAATTTTTTATGCCCAGTTATTTATTTCTATCTTTTATGAGTGACAGGTATAGAATCTGTTTTCAGAATTACCAAGATTCTTTTAAAAACAAAAATCAAAAGGCTGGTAAATCCTGTGTCTCTGTTAATACTGGATATTATTTGCTAACAAATGAAGTCCACAAGAAGAGACATTTATCAGAGCCCAGAGTCTTGGAAACATTATAGTTTCTTTTGATACTCTCACCTCTAGAGCATAAATTATTAATTTTGGGTGAAGCTCCCTCACTGAGTTTGCCAAGAGACGACTGAAACTTGTACGCTTTGGTTTTATTTTTAGCATCACATAAGGGCTAAGAGAGAAATCTGAACAACCTGAAAAAAAGACACCACAGTAATGTCCTAGGTGCTCTAGTAATGGTTACGAGGCCTTAGGTGAGGCTCCCAGCTGTCACTCATTCCTCCCAACTCAGCTGTTGTAACTGGGCCACATGTGTAAAAAATGCCCATGTTTTACTGAGATAAATAAATCCAACATTTAAAATGACCATGTGGATCAAACAGAATCAAGCTTTGAAGAGGGCTTCTTCCTACTTTCTACTTAAATATCAAGGTCCTGCTCTTGGAGAAGAGGCCAGAAATCTAAAAGTATTGTTTGTGTTGGAAATTTCCAAATGTTAAATAGGGAAAGTTTCAGAGGATAACTGAGAAGCTCTCCTTGACTAGGCAGCAGACATCTAGAGTAAACGTGTTCAATAACTTCTAGAGAACACCTTGCATCCAAGGAAAGCATGTTTAAAAGCAATCACATTTTGCAACAATGCTGGGAAAAGGGAAGTCATTATCAACACCCTCAATCTTTAAATTAGACCAGCAGAGGTCTGTTCTATTTATTCTGAAGTTACAAATGCTGTCAACTGGGTAAACAATGTGATTATCGGTACACCAGAAATTAATGCGCTGACTAAAAAAAAAAGCTAAAACAGACCAACTAGCCAAATAAACACTTCACGATGTATTCTATCAGCCTCTCAAACCACTCATTATTCACGCCACGTCTCCAGGCATAGTTCACACTATTCCTTCTGCTTGAAATCCCTTTCTCAACTTCATCTGCCAGTGAAAACCTGGTCTTGTTCAAGGCCCTGCTGCACTGTCAGCCCTCTGTGAATTTCCTCAGATCTCCCAGTTAGGGCCTGCCATTCCATTCTTATTGTCCAAAAATACTTCATACTTTCTGTTGCTTAATAACAGAATACCTGAAAATGGGTAATTTAAAAGAAAATTAAACTTCCTACAGTTTTGGAGGCTGGGAAGTCAAAGGTCCACGAGGCATACCTGGTGAGGGCCTTTTTCTTGGTGGGGACTCTGTACGGAGTCCAGTGGCAATGCAGGGTATCACATGGTGAGAATGGTAAGAGCACTTTCATGTGCTCTCCTTAGAAAGCCACCAGTCCACACCCATGACAACCCAATAATCCATAAACCCATTCATGGATTAATCCATTCATGAGGGCAGCGCCCTCATGATGCAGTCACCTCCTAAAGGCCCTTTTTCAACACTGAGACTTTGGGAATCGATCTTCCACATGGAGGGACAAACATTCAACCCATATCAGACTTCACTACAGCCTCTAGCTGACAGTGAGGAATGACGACATTGAAATAGGCATTTATTCAACAGATATATTGTACTGAGACTCTAACACTGTGTTCACCAGCGCATGCTCAGTTCAGCATATTAGCATGGAAAGGAGAAAAAGCCATTTGAAATAGGATTTCAGTCACGTTCTGCTATGTCTATCTTTTGGGAAAATTGTAGTAGTTGTTTCAAAAACCATCTTTGGGTCACTGATTTCTGTGTATGTTAAGTTCAGACATGACCCTTTCTTCCTGGGAGACTGAAGTGTGCTATGGTGATAGAACTCTTTCTTCAAGGGAAGCAGGAATTAACTCTTTCTTACAAGCAAAAAAAATATAGTATGCTGTGCTTAACTTTGTTTCCACCATAAAATAGCAACTAACAAAAATGAATCCAGGTGTCCTTTTAACTAGGAATAACAATAATCATAATTTGTCTTGGGCTTTGTGTTTACAAAACACTTTTGTGCACATTATTTTATTTTTTTTACATTCTGTTCCTGAATCAGGGACTTTGCTTCTATTTAACACTTGAAACTTAGAAGACTGACTCAACAAATCTCATCCTTAGAGAATTAAAATAAACTCTAATCCTCTTCTACTCTAAAGTAAATTACCACAGTGCCAGAATAATCTCCAAGACCTTGAATGTGCTTGGCTCAAGTAATGCAAAAGTGCTTGCTGGGTAAAGGAAGTCTTCCAAGATCGATGAAGAGGTACCACTCTTCCCTCCTAGTCCTCCTATACCACAACAAACACAACAGAAGAGAAGGGCACTGACAAAAACCTTCTCCTCACATGCGCCGTTATTCCCTTAAGAAAGGAGAATGTTCAGGCAGATCAGGTCTGGGATGCTAACATTATTCCTCTAATCATCTAGAAGAACTTCAGGCTGATGTCAACATCATAACATACATGAGAGAACAGGGAAGGAAACTGAGTCAGAACCCAGGGATTTTTGAGGATGAGTCTGACGCTAACATGGTGTTAGTGAAGCTCTTCTAAGAAAGGGTACATGCCATCTAAATCAGATACCCAGAACCACTCTCTGTCTTCATTTTGGTTTGGGGAAATCCTCAGTCCTGAAGAGGTCCTCCAAACAAGCAAGAACCTCTCTCCAGTCCAGACCTTCCCCCACGACCCATCCCAGCCCCAGCCTGAGCTCAAACCCAACCTGCAGCTGGAAGGAAGGACGGAAGGAGAAGTGAGGGGCTTCAGATAGCTTGACACTTTGCCTACTAGTACCAGTTTTACTCTTGTTAGTTTATTTTACCTCATTCTCCAAATTACTGGTAATGTTTAAATGGCTTGGGAAATTGGGACAATTCAAAGTCATGGTCTTTTGCCTTATCAGATTTCTAAAAATAATTATTTGGCCTTGCATTTGAGGTCTAGCACTTAAACAGTCATTTCTAAAATCATCAGGAACAAACTAAACAGACAGGTCAGTTTGCTATTATATTAGCTGCTCTATAGAGACACAGGAAAAGTAAATATGGTAGTATTTGTTAAAAAGAAGAGTTCAAATGGACCCTTAGAGGATTCCTAATTATAAGAATGTCTATAAGGGAATGTATGTATCTTATTATAACAAACATTTTATTAGTGATTCAAAGTTTACAACGTTCATTCACATGCCTTTTATTCCTCACACGCATGGTATACTCTAATAATTAGAGTGATATGGTGACTGTGGTCTTGAGCACTTAGCTTTCCTATGACCAATAGTTATGGAATGGAATTCCAGAATATTCTCTGGTTTGTGTTTGGGCTGTCAACCAATACAAAGCTTTGGCGAACATGAGCCCCCTTGCATGGGGCTGCTTCAACCACGGCACATCCTGTGGATCGGGGCCACTTCCCCGTTTCACCAGCTGGGTGCCACTGCTCCAAAGATACTTCTCATGGGTTTCTGGAGCATTTCCTCTCATCAAAGATGTCGTCTAATTTCTGAATCTTCGTTTCTGCAGTTGGATGTCCTGCCATTTATTGAAGATTCAATGCACTGAAGATAGTACAGAAGCTCTAACAAACTCAACGTCAGGAGGAGGAAGTACTCACACTAAAACTTGATTCTACTTTCCTTTCCTGACAAGGCATTGGTGACTTAGACAAGGGGGTTTCAAATGAGCCTTCAACTCTATGGATAAGACTGAAACCAGTAGCTCAACCAACCGTGATATGTGTCATCTGGCAGAAAATAATATGTTCATTTACGCAAAGATATCTTGAAACAATGAACAAAAGCCAATGTAATGCATGTAAATCTAGGAAATACATTTAAAAAAAATGCTCCATATTTAATAATTCTTAAGGGAGGATGGCTTGAGAATAGTAAATGTTAATTAAGGAAAACAAGATGTTTTATTGTATAGTAGGAAGGATCTCTACAAAACTAAAACTGGAACTTCCTTTACTTGTCAGGATGCTTACTTTGGAGAGGCCAAGGGGTCTGAACGCTGCCAAGTGTAGGGTGACACACCTTTAAAATATTTATGTGCAAAACACTTAACCAAGATAAAGTGAAGCCAGATGATCCTTGGGTTTCCTTCTAACCACGTCTTAACAGTCCTCACTTGTTAATCAGACTCGGAGAAGGACTAAACACGGAAGGTATGTAAGACAATGAGAAAATAGTAATAATCCTACTTACAAATGTCCAGGTAGTCAAAATCAGAGTTTTTGTTATTATTCTCTCCCTTTTTAAAAATCAATTTGAAGTTACACAAAGCATATACTCATATTTTCTTTAAAAAATTTAAAACATTACGTTTAAGGATAAAAATCCTCTTTTACCATCACACCCAATTTTTTCTCATCCATTACCACCCAAGCCAACCCCATTAATAAAAGTAACATCATCAAAGCCAACAATGGATTTTCCACGCCAAGAACTGTGCTAAGACTTAACAGGCATTTCTTATTTAATTTTCACAACTTCCTACTAAAGTAGATTCAGTTATTATCCCCATTTTACAGAGCAGGAAACTAGGCCTCGGTATGCTTAAGTCCCCCATCGACTGCGGTATCCATCCATGAATCCCTGCACATATATAGGTATCCATAGAAAATACAGTGTTGTTGTTTTGTTTTATTAAAAAACCTTAAATGGCATCATACCATACATGTCCATTCTACAATTTGTATGATTTTCCCATGACATTCATATAGTTCTAACATTATTTTTAACGGCTGCCTAGAGTATGGTATGACTATATCATTCTCCTATTGACAAGCAAAAAGGTTATTTGCAAATTTTCACAGATATAAACAATGCTGCAGTGAATGTCTTGTGCAAGCTTCCTTATGCACACAGGCAACTGCTTGGGTGGACAGCAAGATGTGGAAGTGCTGGGTCATGGGTGTGCATGTTTAAAGTTTAATAGATACTGCCAAATTGTCCTCCAAAATGTTTACCACTAGTATGTGAATACATATTTTCTTACAGCCGTGCCAAAATCTGATATTATCAAACTTCAAGTTTTTGTGCAACTAATAGGTGAAAAGATGGAATCATGTTTTAATTTGCATTTCCCTACTTACAAGAAAAGTGGTACCAGGCAACACCATCCAGAGTGGTAATTAAATAAAACAGTGACTTAAAGCAGCATTACATAAAAATGTGTATACACATTAAGCATACGATTTTATTTTAAATTATATAAATGTGCATTTCCTCTCCCATCTTTTCACACAGGAACAAGGCTTCTTCTTTAAGTAAGGAACGATTGACAAGGGGTCCACATTCGCTTTCTGCATTAACCGTATCCTTAATGTACATCTAAGATTCCCTGTTTTGGTTTCTTAAGTGAAGTGAAAATGTAAAGACCTAGTGAAATAATCTGAGTACAGAATTTAATTTAATTTAACAAGCTTTTAGTAATTTGCCTTCATCAACTTTCCAAAGCATTCAATTTAATTTTCACCAAAACAGCTCTTTCCACCCTTGTGTTTCATTGGTCTGCATATTATTTAACTAAATTACATAATTACGGCGCACGGCTTGAGTGCTCCCGGCGCCAGACGGCCACCATGAAGTTCAACCCCTTCGTGACCTCGGACCGCAGCAAAAACCGCAAACGCCACTTCAATGCCCCCTCGCACGTGCGCAGGAAGATCATGTCGTCCCCGCTCTCCAAGGAGCTGCGGCAGAAGTACAATGTCCGCTCTATGCCTATCCGCAAGGACGACGAGGTCCAGGTGGTTCGAGGACACTACAAAGGTCAGCAAATTGGCAAGGTAGTCCAGGTGTACAGAAAGAAATATGTCATCTACATAGAGCGAGTGCAGCGTGAGAAGGCTAATGGCACAACTGTCCATGTGGGCATTCACCCAAGCAAGGTGGTTATCACCAGGCTAAAACTGGACAAAGATCGGAAAAAAATCCTTGAACGAAAAGCCAAGTCTCGACAAGTTGGAAAAGAGAAAGGCAAATATAAGGAAGAACTTATTGAGAAAATGCAGGAGTGAATCTAACCTGTTGTGCAGCCACGGTTTAACTGCAAATTTTTAGCCTAGTGTGTGTTTCTTTGGAATTTTTCAAGATTTCTCTGGAACGTTTCATTTGCCTTCTGTTTTGTTACTGATCTGTGGCTCTATATCCACATTTGCGACTTTGATTAATTTGGAAATGTTTCCTAATTCTGAATGGTATTTGCAATGTTTTATAAGTAAAATCCATCTTATTATAAAATAAATAAATAAATAAATAAATATTACATAATTACAATGACTTTCAACCAGTATAAACTGGTTTGGGAACCAGCACCCTGGCTCTTGGAAAACACACAATTAACTGTGAGAGCAAAAGCACAGGGGTGTTCTAGAGAGTAGCCCACCAGCCATCCAGGCGAGCGCACTGTAATCAGCATCTTGCAGAGAGGGACTTGCAGAAACTTGGTTAAGAGAGTATTCAGAAAACTAGTGACCTGGAACATATTTTCATATGCATATCATCCAATATCCTCTACTGTGAACCATCTGTTCATTTACCTATTTTTCTAATAGATTATCTTTTAAAAAATTATTTACAAGTGTTCTTTTTAAATCCTGGATACTAATGCTTTGCCTTCTACTTACCAAAAATATTTCCTACCAGGCCCTTGCCTATCTACTAACTACTTTTTGTAGTTATTCTATTTTACAAAAGTATTTAATTTTGATGTAATGAAAAAAATTGTTTTCGGCTTTTGCTGTCTTGTTTAAGAAAGCTTCCCTTTGCTAAGATTCTAAACATATTCTCCCACATTTTCTTGCAATACTTTAAAAAATTTTGTTATTCCCCAGGTTCCAGATGAGAAACTTGAAGTACAGAAGTTTTTTTTTTTTTTTTTTTTTTTGTCGTTTTTTTTTTTCGTGACCGGCACTCAGCCAGTGAGTGCACCGGTCATTCCTATATAGGATCCGAACCCGCTGCGGGAGCGTCGCCGCGCTCCCAGCGCAGCACTCTACCGAGTGCGCCACGGGCTCGGCCCGAAGTACAGAAGTTTTAAATATTTAGCCAAAATTATAAAGCTAGAAATAGTGGATCTAGGATCCATATTGGTATTGTATAATGCAAAGCCAATGCTACTATTTCACACCACCTTCCTTAAGAAGAAATTAAAGTCTGAGAGAGGCAAAGTGGAATGAATGGATGTTAAGCAATGATGAAAATTGGAATAAATGCACATCTTTGTTTTGAGAGTACATAAATGTTTGACATACAAATGATTCATCATCGGCCTCAGAAAACCAGCATGATCTCCATCCATAGACACCATGGTCAAAAGGCTCAAGTAACAGGAGGTCTCAAGCATTTATTGAGCAACTACTAGGTGCTATGCACTGTTAGGTGCTAGACATTTAACTGTAAACCAAAAAGATAAAGTTTTTAGTCTCCTGAGCTTACAGTCTAAAAGACAGATATATATATTAAGCAAATTACTCACAAATAGTTATTCTGAAACAGTTTTGCTGAGTACTATAAAGGAAATCACAAATGTAATCAGAGAGAATGAAGGAGCACGAACTTGGTTGGGACTGTCTGGAGAGGCTTTCCCCAGACAGCTAAATTTAGCCTGTAGCCTTAAGCATAAATAAGAGTAAACCCAGGCAAAAATGAGGGGGTGGAGTGTTGAGGGGAAAGGCATATTCTAGGCTGGGAACAGCAAGTGTGGAGGTTCTGAGTACGAATCCGGACTTTAGAAAAACTGAAACCCACCGATGGGGCGGGACATGGTGAGCAAAGACGGCAGTGGTAAGACAAAAACCAAAGTCTCACATAGGCACAAATACCACAAACAGAGGGTTTTGAAGTGGACCTTGAAGTCTGAAGATACTTTCTTTGACCATGGTCTCTTCTCTTCCCTTTGGCTGCCTCATTTATTCCCGAGTGTTCAGCTATCAAATCAATCCAAATGAGCACCGCCAGGTCCAACTATGCTTACGGATTCATTCATCCATTCATTCAAGCCAACAAAAATATATTGAACAACCAATATGTCCCAAGCAATGCTGCCGAGTGCCACACCTTCATTTCAGCTCGTTCACTAGACTTCTCCACATGGGTGCTCCGCAAGTTCTTAAAGCTTTGCTTGCCCAACACCAGCCTCTGCTTTCACACTGTACCTTGAACTGTGGTCATTCAGTCACATGCCTTCCATCTAGCTACCAGAAAGTGAGCTCCCGAGGTTGGGATTTCTGTCCCATGTGCCTTTGTTTCCCCCAGGCCGAGAGGCTAAGAATCTGCAGGTGTTCTGTTACTGCATTTATTACATTGTCGTGTGCTCGGTGGCTTACCTTTCTCTCTTGTGCACTATACTATGAGATTTTTAAGGGTGGGCAAGAATGAATCACGAATAAATAAGTAAACACCTTATATTTTTGTCAAACACAATCTTCCTACTGATTTCACCATGTCATTGAGGTCACTACCTATTCTCACCACCGCCAATCCATCATCTTTCCAGGTGGTATTATCATTATCTCCTGATCCTTCTGCCTCCTTTCATATGCAATGAGCTGTCAAACCTTGCTGCTTCTACTTCTGCAGTCTTACCCAAATCTTTTCTATTCTCCATGTCACTACGGGTTCAGACTCATTGCCTCTTGCAAAAACTATTAGGACCGGTCTCCCAGCTTGGCTCCCCATATCAATCCATATTACACCTGCTGCTGTCACATTAACTCTCCCGAATTGTAATCCCATCCTGCCAGTCCTGGCTTAAAAACATTCAAACTTCCTCATAATCCACTGCATTAATTTCAGACCCCTCAGCTGGATATCAAGGTTCTATATATTATACCACCGGCATTGTGATTCTAATCTCTCACTGTTTCCCTACCGACACCTTTTCCCCATCCCTGTCACTCCCCAAACAATACTACGTGCCTTTTATTAAATATGTCTTGTGTGTTCCATCTGTTACTTTTTTTTTTTTTTTCTTTTCAGTCTTTTTGTGACCGGCAAGGGGATCGCAACCCTTGGCGTGGTGTCGCCCACACCGCGCTCAGCCAGTGAGCGCACCGGCCATCCCTATATACGATCCGAACCCGTGGCGGGAGCGTCACTGTGCACCCAAGCGCCGCACTCTCCCGAGCAAGCCACGGGGTCGGCCAGGGCCGGCCCCCCCCATCTGTTACTTCTGCCTGGGGCATTCGTCCTTATTCCATACTTTCAGGCCCATCATAAATACCAGCTCTATCATGAAGTAGGTCCTGATACCCCAACAGACATGAACGCTGTCTCCTTTGAATATCTGCAGTATTTTCTTTCTTGGAATTCAATATTGCCTGGCTTTATTTATAGTCATTCAGTACTTATCTTGTCTACTGCAATATAAGCTCCTTGAAGTGAGGGTCAATGGTTTCCTTATTTTTCTGCAGAGCCTAGTACAGTGCCTTGTACACAAGAGGCAATCAATACATACTTGTTGAACTGAACTGTTCTCTCAACTTTACTGTAAGCTCCTTCAGGACTGTGACTTTTAGGTACCCCGTGTGTCTCAATACTTACTAAGTGCTCTGTACATAACAGGTGCTCAAAACATACTTTAAATAATTTCATGGTTCCAGGGCAAGGTTCTTCAAAATACATGTCCCATTGGCATTGACCTAAAATCTCTTACCAATCAACATAAAGGAAAAAAGAAACACTAGTTCTAACATTCTTTATTCATTCCTCTTGTTTTATATGATAATCCCTCTTACTAGGTGCTTATCATGTATTAGGCACTCAGTCTGACAACCATCACCTCACGTACCATGACACTGTTTTATCCCCACTTGAAGTGGGCTGGTTTAGAGAAGTGAAGTAACTTGATCCCACCATGAGCAAGTGGCAGAGCTGAGACCTGAGCCCAGGAGGTTTCTGCCTCAAGAGCCCAGTCCAGTCCTCACCATCATACCATCCTGCCTTTATTATGCTTGCTGAGCCCCTGAATTTCACAACTTGAGTGAAAAAAACCACAACTTTTTAAAACACTTCAACCTATGTCTTGAAATTATTCTTTGGAGCATAAGAATGTCTTGACTCACAGATTATTTTAAAGTACATGAAAAATAAAGAATTGTTAAATCTATTTCATGTGCCTTCCATTGTCAGCTTCATGTTGGGGAGGCTATTAGTTTTTTTCAGACAACATGCATGGTCAATACTTGATTATGCACCCCAAAACATGGAGTAGGTAACAAAGACAACATACTACCAGGTAACTGAAAATCATTTAATTTTGAAAAGCAGTCTGGAAATTTCAGAATCAAAGATAGCCATTTACTCTCCATGCCCCAAGTGAAACTTCAGAAACTTGAAAACTCCTGTTAGTAGCCTGGACCCTGATTGGCTGGCAGAGTAAAGGATGGCTGTCACAGATAATCCACAGTAAGTCAGAATGACCAGAAATTTTTCTTTTTTCAAATTTCCATTTAGTCTGCATAGAAAGGTACTCGTGCCGATTCTGACCACAGTACTGGAAAATAAGACACGAGCACCAAGTAGTTGAAAGATTCCAAATTGACAGAGAAGAAAAAAGGTGTATTGACAATAAATATGATGAGAGTATACTGAGGAAAAACCCAGAAACTAAGATAAAAGGTGTTACTTCCTTTAGGATTACAGACATACAGCATGTGAAACAGAGATGCATGCTAGTAGTTAGACCCAAGGAGAGGCCACTGCCAAGTTGATCACCGATATCTCTTTATTATTAAAGATGAGATTTGTAATTCAAGCCAAAACTCTATCAAGAGAGGACAATCTCTACTTTTCAGTAAAGTACGAAAACAACTACTGACATTTCAAGTACCCAGGTTTTCGATGTATCCATTCAAAGTTTGAAACAAAATCATGTAAAAAGTCTGATAATATTAACTTTTACTATTTAGTCATGGCTACCTTGTCCTGGATTTAAGTGTAAATGTTAAAATATATCATTACTGTAGGGATGATGAATCTTTGTGACTTAAGTGATACTTTAAAATCCAGATTCCACTTATGAGGCTAAATTTTATTATCTAGAGTATTTTCACTCCTTTAAAATGATCTAAAATATTTACTTTTTGATACTTCAATATTTCAAGTTGTAGATCATATGCTCCGAAAAGAATAAAGTAAAAAGAATTAGCCTCTAATATTCACTAGTATTTCATGAAAAATGACAGCCTTAAATACTCATGAGCACTGGTTAATATTCTGCCAGCTCGCTCTGCTATTGCAGAAATCATAAAACCAAAAACAAAGCACATAATAGAAAAAGGAGTTTAAGTCAAGTGAAAATATTTTATGACATTGCAGGATTCTTAAAAATACATTTACTCAATCATAAAAAAGCAAATAACCCCCAAATAAAATATAAACAAAATATATACAAAATATAACCAAAAACAATGTTGCTCCAATACAATTGAATAAATGCATATTCTTAACAATCTGTAACCTCTTTCAAGAAACCATCTAATATGATAATTAGCTAAATATTTTTATAGAGATGGAATATTAAGGTGAAACACGTATACTGATTCACATTAAAGACAGAGGTTCCTAACTTCCTGTTTTGGATCATTACAATTCTCATATTGACTCAAAACCCACAATACGTTTAAAAACATTGGGAATGTGAAGTACCGACTCTTTGGATAGAGATTTACTTTGAAAGCACATGATTTTCCTTTGAAAGGCAACTTCCTCAACATTACATGTCCAGAATAATGAATGGTTAAATTCATCTTGACCTGGATAGAAGTTAAAAGAGGTAGAGAAAACAACAACAAAAAAACCAAAAAACTATCCTCCCCACATAAATCTCAATCTACTTCATGCTTTTTCCTTTACATTTAGCTATTTTTAAACCCTGATAATTTTGCTCTATTTTCCCTGGAGTATTTCCTATCAAGATTAAAGAAGGGCTTATTCAGAGACAAACAGGATATAGGAATAACAGTGCAGCTTCCAGGCAAGCTATAAATAGTTCCAGCATTTTCAAGAAATCTTGGGCCAGTGTGTAAATTGCAGTTTAAACATGCAGTGCAGATTTTATTGCAATGGTGTCACCAAAATTCATTGTTCAGTGAAAAATTCGATTCTTACCAAGTTTTCTTGGTTCCTCACTGCTATTTTCTGCTCCTCTTCTGCCCCATTTTTCATGTATTTGACCTCTTCCACTGGTTTGATCCTATACTCATCTGAGTGCCAAAAAAAGAAAACACATCTTACAATTTTTTCCACAATGGTAGAACAGTGTCAATTAGAAAAGCCCAATAGCGTAATTTGTTAGACCCTTTCCCCTATGGCCTTTACATATGGTTCATTTGGAACCATCTGGAGGAAGCTTAACCAGGCATCTTGTATATTTTTATAAGGTGCTCTCCTCTGTCTACTAGAAAAATCTGGGCACCACAAATGCAGCTGATAAAAGTGTTACTGCCTGGTCCTTTCACCGACAGCAAATGTTGCAGAGGAAACATGTTATTCCTTCCATCTCTACAGACTATTTGGAATCCACACATACTCAGACATATCACACAATGGTCTAAGGAGGTTAAAGAGAGTATTCTTATTTTTGCCCAAGAGAATATTAGCTCAAAAAGCCCATGGAAGCAATTTTCAGCAGTATACTCACACCTTAGTTTCCCTTTTCTTTTCCTGAAAAACAAAGTACTATTTAAGACTAAGGATTTGTACTGATAAACAAATAGATATAAACAATTGGAAATTAAAATTTTTCTTTTTGTGATCCCTATTTTAAATTTGAATGATCTGCAATTATTTCAAAAAAATTACTTATTTATGTTATATGCATATATACTTTAACTTAATCTCTATAAAGTCACATGCATGAAGAGCCATAATATCTGATAGATCTAATAGGTAGGTATATCACTCAAGGCTGGAGAGTACTGTGGAACACGCATGGAGCCTAGACCTCACAACAGCCAGAGAGAGGACATAAACCCCAATATCAATACACATGACAGGACAAACTCAGAAAAACTTGGAGCTAAAGTTCTTCTCCAGGATGGAGGTTTGGTAATGATGATGATGCCATTTTCATCGGACTCCTGTCAACAGGAAATGACTTGGGCACACTAAGGTCAAAAATAGGTGTCACTCTGAATCATCTTTAATCTTTACGGGAAAAATCGCAGAAATTAAGGAATTAGAAAATTTCATCAAATAACAAATTGATGATTGCCCAACACATGGCCTGGAGTAAGTCTAACTATGAGGGGCTACCTGAAAGAAAGATGCCTATCACTAGGAGAGTTCATATTTCAGTCTAGGAAGTTGCAATATATTTTCTTATTGCCTATGATTAAATAGGTACAAAATGACTATATTCTTATAAAACTTTTTGTCTTAGTATTTATAGTACCTCTTTCTAATGTAACTTCAAGTCTCCTCATACTACCCCTTAACACACTGCCTCCAAAGATGTTACAGTAGCATTTCTCCAAGTAATTACGCTGCTCAAATGTTTCTCAAAATTATCATTTTTATGAATGTAATACATTTGCATATATCTGAATAAAGACTTCATGTTCATGGCAAAGCCAATTATTTTTTTCACCTGACAATTCAAGCTAGTTAATGATTCTTCTTCTTTCTAAAGAAATTAGAAAGACTGGTGTGAGATTACAGTAATGAGCCCTTTAGGAATTCTAAGCCCTAAATGTATTAACAAGTTAATCAATGAATTCTGATCCACAATCACAACACAAAAGAATTTCCCATTCCAATTTGGTATTCAGAAGAGAAAAAAAAAAAAAGGTAAATTAACAACATCAACACATTTAATTAAGGATTACTTATTCAGAAGTTGGAAAAGCAATTGTTAATTAAAAAAGAAAAGAGACTGACAAATTATGCCTCCATTACAATTACACAGAGATAAAAACAAAGGTTAAAAATAAAGGTAAGAAATAAAAGTTAAAAATGGGCCTCCCTAACTTCATGGGATATTAATATTTGTAAACCATGGCTCACTGGGATAATTACTAACATTTAACTGAACTAAATTGTGATCTTAATTGATTATGGCAAGTCTCTAATTATTTAAAGATAAAAAATACTGATATGTAATTCCAACGGATTCTATGCTTTTGTCTAAAGGACCCAAACCCTCACATGATGGAACGGGAAGAGCACAACACTTCAGGATCAGATGAAACCTTCTGAAAGACCCAGAAGTCCCTTTGCTGACTGCGTCACAGAAAACTCTCCAAGACAGGCCCCACCCTTGCCTTGCACACTGTCCTTTCCCGTCCACCGCACCACAGCCCAGCGCAGATGCACTCGGGCAGCCTAGCAACACACAGTCTTCCTTTTCTTATCCCTCCAGGGAACACAACTCAATTGAAAGCAGTAGACAAATTATTATTATTTTTCTAATATTTTTTTCCAATAAAACGGGAAAGCTACTGACCACATGACTTTCAAAGTAGCATTATTCCAAACACAGGCCTTTTTTTTTTTTTTTTTTTTTGCCCCCTACATCAAGACAGAATCCCCACCAATTTAGAAAGAAGATAGGTTTTAACATGTCATTAACAGCTCCGGCTGGCTAGCCAACGTGGTGTTAAGAGGCACACAATATGACTGGACACAAAGAAAAAACAAACAGCCAGGACTACAAAGCCAGACCTGTCATTATTACTCACACAGCACAACCCACACAAAATCCATCATGGTATAAAACAAAAAGGCAGCAAGACCCTTAGATAAACCACAATTGGTACAAAGCAAATGCTTAAAAGTGGTGCTGGGAAGGAAGGTGTCCATGTGGAAACAGACAACTCATCAACCAACGTGTCACGCATTTCCAAGGCGATGTGGCTGTGAGGGGCAGCCCTTGCCAACTGGCCTCTGTGTGGACGAATGGAGCATTTTGGGTTATGACAGTGACACAATCACTATCAAAATCCAGTTTTCCTTTTATTGAAGGCACAGGGGAATTAATTTGGGACTTGAAGCCCCCTTAATCACAGCCCACACCAGAGTCAGTAAGGACAGCCACTGTCACATGACAGAGGGTCCTGGCACCCGAACAATGTGCCCACTTGATTAAGAGGCAGGGGAAGCACGACCTGCCTTCCCCCAGCTCACTCTGGCTCCCTCACACCTGTTTGCAATTTTTCTTTTCTTCCTGTTGCTCTTGTCAGGTGGCTTATTAAGATGCATGTCAGGAACAGGAGGCGGACTCCCGATCTTTCTGTGTAAACAGTTGCAGGCTGTGCTAATCAAAATAGATCTGGGGTAAAAGCAATGCCTTGGTAATATTTTTAGCATTTTATTCTTCAGATAATATCAGAGAAGACCTAGGACTGTATGGTGGCAATCACTGATTAAAAGAAAACTGGGTGAGAAGGTGTCAAAATAGATTCAGATTTTCACCATTTTGGTCAGCACCACGCTCACCCAGTGAGCAAACCGGCCATCCGTATATGGGATCCGAACCCGGGGCCTTGGTGTTATCAGCACCACACTCTCCCGAGTGAGCCACGGGCCGGCCCAGATTTTCACCATTTTGGAAAACAACTGTAAGATCTCTTCTTACCTCAAAGAGCAGCATTTACAGGGCTCCTCTTGCTTCCTCCTTCCCCATCTAAGATGTACTTTGTGAAAATTCCTAACTTTTTAATAACTCCAGCACTATAAACTCACTCCAGCACCTGTCTCCTAGTTGATTCCTTTGAAAGTCAGTTCTAGTAATTATAACTGTAACTTTGTAGTAGATCTTCTACCTGCAAAACTTGGGAGAGGTAGGATAGGGCTTGTAAGTTCCTGAAGGATCCTCCACTGATAGGCAAGGCTAGGAAGGCCCAGAAGGCCAAATTCTTCATGTCCCACTATTATGATTCTCAACCCTTGGAAGTGAAAATTTGGAAAAGCCAAAGATTTGCTTGGGAACTAAGTTACTGGTGTTTTCTAACAACAAGTGCACTTGAAAGTAAGACAAAAACAAAACAAAAAACTCTCTACATTTGTTTTTTTTTTTTTTTTTTTGTCGTTTTTTCGTGTCAGCTACAGGAGGGTTTCCATGCAGTAGTCTGTAAATGAAACCATCCCTCCTTATGTAGTTTCTGGGCAGGAATGCAGACTGAAATGCAAACCATTCAAAAACTCTCTACATTTGAATGGTTTGCATTTCAGTCTGCATTCCTGCCCAGAAACTACATAAAGGAGGGATGGTTTCATTTACAGACTACTGCATGGAAACCCTCCTGTAGCTGAGCCATGTCAGTAAGAGGACCAACAACCTTGTACTAAGGTCTTGGAGGGAGGGGGCCGTGTCATCTAGAGAAGGAGAAAGGAAACATTTCCTTCTCTTTTCCTGGACGTAAGGCTTGAACTAGGCCAATATTTTTAACAGGCAATGATTGTCGTTGATGGCAAGCAACCTCCTCTTCTAAACCCGTCTCGAACCTCCGTGGAAGCCCTCCTTAAGCCTCCAATGCACTCTGCAGCTTCCCGAGCTCCCTCCCTGGCCTCCCCCACTCTCCACCTCTATCGTGGCAATCCACTTAGACATGTCTCAAAGGCCATTTTCCTTCTCAGACTTTCTCTCATGCCCAATCAAAAGATGATTTTTGTTTTAGGAATCTCTCACTGGTGCACTGCTAAGGAATACAAAATAAAGAAAGAAAAAAAAATTGAGGCTGGTTGTTTGCTACGGATGGGAGTGGGATGTGGGGTCCACAGTTAATTTTTTAGGGCAGGAAATCAACATTGGACAAGCCAGTCCCACCCAGCCTTTATCCTTTTGGGGTTGCTGAGTTTTTGGGACCCATGGATTGCCACTTTGGATCAAATCTGGAAATTTGTATGCTAAAATTCCTTTCTCCCTCCCGCCCTCCAGTGGTGCTGGAATGGGAACCCAGGCCGGATGACTTCAGAGCCCACATTCTTCACTGCTATGCCTGTGCCTTTGAACTTGTCTCACCCCTCCTGTCATCTTAATCTCCAAAATACAGTTTTGTGCTTCTCATTTCTGTAGCAATAGGCCAGTGCCTAATAAATATTTGTTGAATAGAACAGAAGTTTGTTGCAGAGGCATTAAAGAGCAGAGACTAGTGAAGGCTTTGATCCTGTCAGCATATCTAACCTGGTTCACTTTTAAACTCTCATCTGGAAAGCATTTACTCAGTACAGTCTGAGGACCTACTATGTGCTGGGCTCTGAGATAAGCAATGCAGGGGGTATGGAGAGAAGGGGATGGAGGAAGCCAGGTAACAGCGCCCAAAGCAAACCAGCTGTCTTGAGGGGAAGACTCATGCTCTGGGAACCTGCCTTCTACTCAAGCACATTCCTCAGCAACACAGACTAGCCCCATTTCACTCTTCCACAGTCCACCAGGACTGACTCTAAATTGAAACTACCTCATGCACCAAGTAGAGATGCAGTTGAAGGCCCTCCTAAACCATCAGCAATTCCCTGTATAGGTCAATGCCCTAGTGATAATTACTATATCTTCACTTATAAGAAAGGGATTTAGTTACTTCCACTGTAATAGTTATTGTTAAGCAATGTCTAAAGCAATCATGAGCTGCCAATTCTAAATGTTTTGAACATTTCTAAGATGAGGTTTTGGTGCATCTAATCTAAAATATTCTCAGATCTTTCCAGACTTTGTCTCAAATCAACCTAATAAAGGAAAACTAATTTCAAAATAAGATCGTTTGATACATGAGGTTCTAATGATCAAAAATATAAGTTGTTAAAAATAATAAGCATGAAAATTATGTTTTTAGACTTTGGATTTGTGGAGACTAGACATGAGAGATGTCTGGCACTGATGTCTACTAGGGGAAGTATAAAGATTGTTCTTATTTGTACATATCCCCCTTTATGACACCTCATAATTCCAAAAATGTTAATATCACTAAGACAGCCATTCTTACATGCCTTTCGTATCCTTATTCACTAGTGAAACCTAATGCTTGTTTACATTTAAACAAGAGATTAAAATAAACAGAGATAAAAGGCCTCGGGGGTGGTGCTTGCTACTGCCTTGATAGTGGACGACCCATTTCAATGCACCCTCACTAATAAAGGCTATTATCATTTTTAAAAATATGTAATGAACTGAAGGGTGAAAAAATGATATCTAATTTTTCAACTTAATGTTTTAGAATTGACTAGTGATACTGGATACTTTTTCCATGTGTTGATCACTCATTTGTACCTCTTCCTTTTTGAAGTGTCTCTTCAGATCCTTTGCCCTTTTTTTCTTACCAGAGGTGTGGTATTTTTCTTATTGACTGCTATGGACTCTCTGTAAATTACCGCACTTTGTGGACATACTTCTGGCCCAAAGAGGTCTGAGCAAAAATACCTCTTGATTTTCGTTCAGTCGTGGAAATGGAAGCATCTATCTGCTTTCTGTGCTTGAGTAAAGTGCTGGGCTGTCCCCTGCTGTCCTTTCTATGTTTCTTCCTCACTTCAACAATATTTATTAAACACCTACTACGTGACAGAGACCATGCTTAGTCCTGGGGCTATGTCTAGGAACAGGAAGCAGTCCCTGTTCTGAAGAAACTCGCAGCCAGTTGGGGGAATGTAAGAAAATAAGGAGGTACAGGGCACAATGTTCACGGCCATGAGAAGCACATGTGTGGTTGGGTGGTTGGAAGAACAGAAAGGAGGGACCCACAACCAAGGTTAGGGAGAGTGTTGGAGGACTTGACATATCTCAGTGAAGTCCTGAGGGACACTGGTTTGTGTGGGAAGCAGAGGTTCAGGCAAGGGAAGAGTGAGTTCATAGGTCAGAGAGAACATGGCAGACACGCAGAATTCCAGGGTGTATAGAGAAAGGTAAAGAGAAGGAGATGACAGGGGACTCTGGAAGACCTCTTCTGCAAGTCCCGCTGAAGACTCAGGCTCCACTGTGAAGGTGATAGGACCTCCCCTGCCAGTGTCCAAGCACCGAAGCCACCATCACAAGCTAAGCCTCTGCCCTCTGGACTGCCCTCAACCATCTCCTCTGGAGAGACCCTAACCAGCATCATCCAGCTTTCTGCCTCTCTCTGAAAGGAGCAGCAGCAAAGGCAGACCTTATATCCAAAGATGGACCAGTCTGTGGAGGCAGGTGAAGACGACCACATGGAGAAGACTGTGAAGGAGCCACAGAGAAGCCACATGAGGGGACTTTATCCTGGAGTCAGGTGGTGGGGGCTGGTGGGGATGAAGCTTAAGACACAGTATCTGTCAGACCTTGTTTCTGTCCTCCTCAATAGACATGCACTCACCTGGAGGTACTGCAAGACTGAGGAAGGTTGGGATGAGGGTTTGGAATCCATCCTAGAGCAAAAAGAGAATGCCACTGAATCCTGACCCTAGCCCCTTCTCCTTCGACTGGCACTGAGATGGATGTCAGTGAATCACAAGGAACGGAGCACTGGCTTCAAAAGGCCTTTCTCTTCTGCACCTGGCTTTGTGACTTGCCAGCTGTGTGCCATGGAGGTAGGGTATGGACCCCTCTGAGTGAACTGAGCGAGTTAAAATGTGTATGCACAGGATGGTATGGTCTCTTAGCATTCTAGGGTCCATGTTTTTGAGAGGACAAGATGAGAGGTACCCTCAGCTGCAAGGAGGGGAGGGTGGTCTTAGGGTTTGGAGTTCCATGGGAAGGATCAAAAATGATAAAGCTTCTGTCGTTAAAGCAACTTTAATAATTAAGACTGGACCTGCAGGCCCCATTCCTGAATCACTGAATCATTCAGAGGCCAGACAACACATTTCCTTCATTTATTTGGGGTTCATTATTCAGTGACCAAGGAACTATCATCCAGTCATTAAGGGCCCCAGAACATTCATCTTCTGACAAGCTCCAACAGAAGACATACAACCAGATCCAAATCCAGCCTGGACTCCTTTGAAAAAGCATACTGCAAACCAAGGCTTTTCATGCGAGAAGGGGGCTTAATTTCTATCCTATACAGTAATAATTTCCAGTCAAGAAACAGAAAGAGTGGCTGAGGATTCAGAGCCACTCCTGGAAAGGGAAGGCATACAGGGTTGTTCCGACAGAGATTTGTCGAATTTCTCAAGAGCCCTGCTCTCCCCGGTGCTAGTTCTCCACCCACCACAGACCTGCTAGGACTCCTGAGAAGTCTCAGGTCAGCTAAATCCTCTCTGCTTTTCTGAGTACGGCTCCTGTTATCCTTGATAACCACTCAGGATAAAAGTCTGCCCAGGCGAATATCCTCTCCCCTGCTTTGATTCAATCCCTACATCAGCCCTATGAGGCTGGTATGATAACCCCCTTTTACAGCTGTAGAGATATTAGCCCCTGATTGGCTAGTCAAGTGGCGGTGTCAAACCAGGTGGGTCTAAGTCCAGGACCAGGCTCTTAAGTACCAAGTCAGTTTTGTTTTGTTTTGTTTTTTAACTGCAAACACAGGAAATAATTTCTTCAGAAGATGATACAAGCATAAAGTAGAAATGGATTTAGAAAGGATTCAAACAAATTTGTAAATTACAGCAATATAAATAAAAGTGCTAAGTACATTTAACCTTCGGGGATAACATCAGGAAAACTACCATATCTTCCCCTGTCAAGTCTCTGGAGCCTTAATCAGTGGGAAAATACCATCCTTGTGCTCCCTAAGTTAGGAACAAATATGATATCCAAAGAAAGTGTTGTAAAAATTTTCATTAAAATGGTAGTTTGACCACCACTACATTTAACAGAAGAAAACTGAAGTTTTCTTCTAATCTACAGTATTGATGCAATGTCTTTATAAGAGCTTGTTATTTGAAAAGATAACTTTATTTTAAGGTCACCTGCTATACTACTACAACTTTGATATACGTTCTTAGCATTAAGACCAAGCAATAAAATCAAGGATCTCTTCCTTCACCGAGGTGAGGAGGAGGAGAGGAGAAATGAGAGCTGTCATTCACAGGACCCCTTCAATGTTCCAGAACCAGTTCTGAAAGCTTGACATACAACAGCCCACTTAATGCTTCCAACAGCTCTGTGGAGTAGAACCATTGATTTCTCCATCACACGGGGAAGGAAACTGAGGCACGGAGCATCCACTTGACTAGCTGCACAACTACTGAGTGGGACTGACAGGCCTTGAATCCAGGTAGTTTGATTCAGAGCCCACGCTCTCATTAGTTCCCCACAAATGAGGAGCAAAGTGAATTTCTGATAAAAAGGAAAATTCTCTTTGTATACTGATTTCCATTACAAAACCTGCAGGTACTGTTCCACGTCACAGAATGTATCCTCTCCCTGAATGGAAGTCATCCTTAAGATTAATCTTTTCAGGTCAGGCATTTAAAACTATATACATGGCATGAAAAGGTTAAACAGAATCTAAAATAAACACAAATGGTGATATTCTTTTTTAAGGAAAACTATTAGCAATAACGGCAAATATGAAAAGATACTAATACAGTGTCTCACATGCCCTCCTTTGTATATAAAATTGATAAAACTCCATCATCAGGAGAGCCTGAAACAGGAGTTGTTCTTCCAATGCTGACAAGAAATTGCTGATTCATCTACAGTCGCTTCTTCACTGCCATCCGAGACCAATGGTCTTGAATTTACAGGATGGCTGGTTAGGATTAGCAAATGGTAGAAATGATATGACCTTTCCAGAACTCTTCCTCACTGGTGTGGCTGCCTTCCAAACAGTTAACACTTTGACCAAAGGTAGGGGTGGGGGGGTGGGGTGTGTGTGTGTGTGTGTGTGTGTGTGTGTGTGTGTGTGTGTGTGTGTGTAGAAGAAGTTTTATCTTAATGATCTTAATGTCCATTTGGCTTAACTTCTTTAATTGGCTTCTGACTTCAGTGAATTTCTGTTAAGGAGAAGATTCTCAGATAATAACTATAACAGAGAAACATATTACCATGTGAGCATTCCAGGATCCCTGCCCCTAAGCTGCCTTGCAGAGAGGAGCTGTGTCTGGCCAGATGGGCTCTGTGCTTTTGTGATGCAGATTGGCGCAGGGGTGAGGAGGTTAGTGGGAGAATTGCGGCAGTCTGCACTGACACTGGAGCGCACAGAGCTAATGACAGGAGAAGAATAGGTACAGCCAGGAGCAGAAAATCCCCAGTAGACTGGGCTGCAGGGAAAGTTTTGCAGAAAATTAGAGAAGAGAGATTTTTGCGATAGTCAAAAGAAAGATAGAACAAGGACCATATGATCATCTCTATAGATGCTGAAAAAGCATTTGATAAAGTTCAGCACTCATTCATGACAAAGACCCTCTATAAGTTAGGTATAGAGGGAAAGTATCTCAACATAATTAAAGCCATATATGCCAAACCCACTGCCAATATCATCCTGAATGGGGAAAAGCTGAAAGCTTTTCCTTTAAGAACAGGCACTAGACAAGGATGCCCACTCTCACCACTTCTATTCAACATAGTGTTGGAAGTACTAGCCAGAGCAATCAGAGAAGAGAAGGAAATAAAGGGCATCCAGATTGGAAAAGATGAAGTCAAACTGTCCCTGTTTGCAGATGACATGATCCTATATATCGGACAGCCTAAAACCTCTACAAAAAAACTGTTGGAATTGATAAATGATTTCAGCACAGTAGCAGGATACAAAATCAACACACAAAAATCAGTAGCATTTCTTTTCTCCAATAGTGAACATGCAGAAGGAGAAATCAAGAAAGCCTGCCCATTTACAATAGCCACCAAAAAAATAAAATACTTAGGAATTGAGTTAACCAAGGATGTGAAAAATCTCTATAATGAGAACTACAAACCACTGCTGAGAGAAATTAGAGAGGATACAAGAAGATGGAAAGATATTCCATGCTCTTGGATTGGAAGAATCAACATAGTGAAAATGTCCATACTACCCAAAGTGATATACAAATTCAATGCAATCCCCATCAAAATTCCAAAGACATTTTTCTCAGAAATGGAAAAAAATATTCAGACATTTATATGGAACAATAAAAGACCACGAATAGCCAAAGCAATGCTCAGCAAAAAAAATAAAGCTGGAGGCATAACACTACCTGACTTTAAGCTATACTACAAAGCTATAATAACCAAAACAGTATGGTACTGGCATAAAAACAGACACACTGACCAATGGAATAGAATAGAGAATCCAGAAATCAACCCACACACTTACTGCCATCTGATCTTTGACAAAGGCACCAAGCCTATTCAGTGGCGAAGGGACTGCCTCTTCAGCAAGTGGTGCTGGGATAACTGGATATCGATATGCAGGAGAATGAAACTAGATCCATACCTCTCACCGTATACTAAAATCAACTCAAAATGGATTAAGGATTTAAATATACACCCTGAGACAATAAAACTTCTTAAAGAAAACATAGGAGAAACACTTCAGGAAATAGGACTGGGCACAGACTTCATGAATACGACCCCAAAAGCACGGGCAACCAAAGGAAAAATAAACAAATGGGATTCTATCAAACTAAAAAGCTTTTGCACAGCAAAAGAAACAATTAAAAGAGTTAAAAGACAACCAACAGAGTGGGAGAAAATATTTGCAAAATATACATCTGACAAAGGATTAATATCCAGAATATATAAGGAACTCAAACAACTTTACAAGAAGAAAACAAGCAACCCAATTAAAAAATGGGCAAAAGAGCTAAGTAGGCATTTCTCTAAGGAAGATATCCAAATGGCCAACAGACATATGAAAAATGCTCAACATCACTCAGCATCCGGGAAATGCAAATCAAAACCACATTGAGATACCATCTAACCCCAGTTAGGATGGCTAAAATCCAAAAGACTGTGAACGATAAATGCTGGCGAGGCTGCGGAGAAAAAGGAACTCTCATACATTGTTGGTGGGACTGCAAAATGGTGCAGCCTCTATGGAAAATGGTATGGAGGTTCCTTAAACAATTGCAAATAGATCTACCATACGACCCAGCCATCCCACTGTTGGGAATATACCCAGAGGAATGGAAATCATCAAGTCGAAGGTATACCTGTTCCCCAATGTTCATCGCAGCACTCTTTACAATAGCCAAGAGTTGGAACCAGCCCAAATGCCCATCATCAGATGAGTGGATACGGAAAATGTGGTACATCTACACAATGGAATACTACTCAGCTATAAAAACGAATGAAATACTGCCATTTGCAACAACATGGATGGACCTTGAGAGAATTATATTAAGTGAAACAAGTCAGGCACAGAAAGAGAAATACCACATGTTCTCACTTATTGGAGGGAGCTAAAAATTAATATATAAATTCACACACACACATACACACACACACACAAACCGGGGGGGGGGGGAAGAAGATATAACAACCACAATTATTTGAAGTTGATACAACAAGCAAACAGAAAGGACATTGTCAGGGGGGAGGGGGGGAGGGAGAAGGGAGGGAGGTTTTGGTGATGGGAAGCAATAATCAGCTACAATGTATATCGACAAAATAAAATTAAAAAAAAAAAAAAAAAAAAAAGAAAGATAGAGAAATAGACAAAAAGTCACTATAGTGGCAGAAAGCTATAGATTCATGAAAGAGTAGATTTCAGTATGTTGTGCTGTGGTTTATGAATGGGATGCCTCTTGGGTATTCTTCGAGTATTCAGTGAAAACTTAAATTGCTTTTCAATGATATTTGGTGTTTCTTTGAATAGGTCTCTGGACCGAAGCTGGCTTCCAGGGGTCCTGACTCTATCTGGGTTATACAACTATTGGGAAGATTCAGAGGCAGCAAAATCATTACCCAGAATAGAAAGAAACTGGGTAGAGTCATTTTCGGCTCAAGTAATTCCCTTGTCGAAGCGCTGCTGCTGAATATTTTAAATGCACAAACACATCTGAAATATAATTTCCCTACTTATGAAAAGTACTCGTGACCTGACGTTCACTGCAGATCTCCTGAAAGCAGCGCTCGTGTTCGTGAAGACCCTGGGCTGCTGGTGGGCGCATGCATTCCCACGTGTGCATGGGGGGAGGCCATGGGCTCTCCTGCTCCTTCTTTCCTTTGGACAAGTCTGCAGCCCTTCCCACAAGAGCTTCATTCACGTAAAACAAAAGATCACTTCCAGTGGATATGAATCGCCAAGTTATTTCCCCCTCAGAGACTAAAGTGTGTTCTGACAATGACAAAGAATAGCTCTTCAGGAATAATGTGTCTGCGTGAGCGGGGGAAATGCATGTTCGAGGATGGCTTAATGGCAAGCAGTGCAGTAAATAAGAAAGCACTGTCTTCCACAACCTGGTAGGTTTGAACACGCCAGTTTTAGTAACACATTCTGCTCAATTTGTTTGTAAAAGATGGTAGCTGTTTTGAATATTTATCTTTTGGGGAGAGGGGATGAGGATTCATTCATAAGGGCATCTGAGCAGTTCAATTAAATTCAAATAAAGCAAATTGTGCAGAGTAGCGATTGCCAGGGAGGTTCTGTACTGAGAGACTGAGGACAAAGAGCGGACGGAGAGGTGGTCCTTATGGACCCTCACCCGCCAACCACCTATAAGCGATTTAAATATAGAGGAAGGCATCCCAAAAGTTCTTAATGTGAACGTTCTACTCTGCTTCCTCAAAAGGGATGTATGGCAGCAAAAAAGAAATGCGGTAATTTCTAGAACTCTGGATGATTTAAATCAGACATTTTCAACTTACAGCAGAGTATGACAGGCCCACACCATTCCATACAAGCAGGCCAGAAGAGAGTTCGGGGACAGCTCACACAGGGTGAAGAACAGCCACAATGTCTCTACCATCTTTCTTCAAGGGGAGATCTACCTGAGATGCTGCTTGTGCCTGAAAGCCTGAGTTTGGTAAAATCCCAGAGTTCAAGGATTTTCGAGTACAATGCATGACCTGGACACAGTCCAAAGTTTCTCATATTTAGTTTACATCCGAAGCAGCTCATACACAGTGAGGCCTTTCACCTGATGGAGCCAGTGGGTGAATATGGCTCCCTGCTGCTCCCACTGGGTCTGACAGAGGTGGGACCGAAGTCTGGGGGTCTTGGCAGCACACACCCAGTGAGATATTTGTGGGACCAGAAGGGCGAGGATTGCAGGCTCACTGCCTTTTATACACCCACCATTTCAGTTTCCAGAGCAGCTGATACCACCACTTGAGGCAACTGTTCCCTAAAAGCAGGTCAGGTCACCCACTCTAAGGTCTGTGAACTCCTTCCTGTGCTAGGACTTCAGCATCTTCCCCTTAAGTGGAGAGGGCCTAGGGATTATTCATTTGTGTTTCTCCTTTAGGATGCTTTATGGGAAGCCTGGCCTTGGCCTACCAAACCCCATTCTAATCACTCTCCTGTTACCCTGTTACCTGCTCCCTTTTCTACCCCTTCCAGCTGGCCGTTTGACTCCCTTTACAATCTTACCTTCCAGGATCCATCTTCTGTCAACTTTTTTTCTCCCCACAATTTGTGGAGGTAAAGAAATTCTCCAAAGACCAACCTTCTACAGAAAGTAAGTATACCTAGCAAGAAGCTTATCCATTTACTATATCTTGTTATAGGTGATTTTTTTCTTCTGCAATATTCTACTGGGCACAAAAGAGTGTCTTTGGCAGAGCACCTTGAAGAACACTGATGCTGTTAGACGGTGAGGATGCAGTGGGGGGCAGGGCAGGAAGATGAATAAATGTATTGACATTGTTCTTTCCTTAAAAGGTAGCAATGCGGGCCGGGCGACCTGACCCCGTGGCTCACTCGGGAGAGTGCGGCGCTGGGAGCGCAACAGCGCTTCCGCTGCAGGTTCGGATCCTATATAGGGATGGCCGGTTTGCTCCCTGGCTGAGCGTGGTCACAAATAAAGGACTAAATAAATAAATAAATAAAAATAAAAGGCCTCGAGATCAGTGAGTATATTTTTAAAAAAAAAAAAAGGTAGCAATGCAAATGGAAAAAGATTCACAATGGGAAACTATCTGGGGGCTCAGTTTTTGCTACACAGAAATCTGCGCTTTGTGTGTGTATCGGCTCTCTCATCTCAGGGCGTTGCTCCTATTCTAGGAAGCGGTAAAAGATAAATTGCACTGGGATGATGCACGCATCTGAAGTGAAGAGGACGAGAAGGGAACAGAGTTCAGAGCAGGTCGAGGAAAAAAGGAACTGGAGCTCAGAGTTTCGTGAGGAACAGAAGAGCGCAGGACCAAGAGTCTGTGTTGGAGCGAAAGGAAGAGCCAGGAGAAGGGGAAGAAATGGCTGTCATGGGAAGGGAGGCGAGACCAGAAATGTGCCTTCTTAGGCCACCTCAGCACTCAACCAACTCGCTAAAAATGCACAAACAAGTCGTGTCTGAAAAACCCCTTCCATGTTCAGGTTGAATGAAATGAAATGTAATTGGTTTCTATGAGATAAGACGCGATGCTGAGCAGAAGCACCTCAGTCTCAGGAGGTTCTAGAGCCCTGGAGTGGTTCTCCTCACCTGGGCTGCACCTGCACCTGTGCACAGCCAAACCCTGGAAACCGAGGCAGGAATGTAGCTGTTGACACTGCTCTTTATGTTCAAACTGGCATAGAATGATTTGCCTCCAGAAGGTAAAAAAACAAGGCAAAAGACACCAACATAGATTTTTGACCCTATTAATCCTTACAGCCCCATTTTGGCAAAGTCTTTACTTTTACAATACTAGAATTTCATTTTTTCATTCCGTGTTGCTAAGCCTCAGAATGTAATCATTGCTTCAGAATATAAAAACCTTGCATCCTGCAAACCATTAAGGAAGAGGAGCTTCTATTGGTACAAAATTCCACCTACCACTCCCACCCCTAATAGAAAAACCCACGCATAAGACGTGCTCCGATGAAGCTCATATTTAATGATTCTCCACTTATATCCGGAATGCGACCACGTCTCACTATCCATTGCTATCTCTCTAGTCCAGATCACCGTTGTGTCTTGCTGAACTACTGAACCAGCCTCTAAGTGGTCACCTGCTTCCACTCTTGCCACCTACACTCTATTCCCTACACAGCAGCAGAATAATCCTTTAAATTAAAAACCAAAGTCAGACTTTATCACGTTCCCTCCTGATGTCTTCTACTACATTTAAAATAGAATCCAGAGTCTTTGCCTGAATGGCAGGGCAATACAGTCTGACCCCTCTGAGTTTATCACCCTTTTACTCTCCTGGCACAAGGGCTTCTTCCTGGAACCCACCAGCTGGTTCCCTCTCTGGAATTTGGTCCTCTTGTTCCTCTGCCCAAAACACTCTATTCCTGGGTATTTTCCTGGCTTGCTCCCTTTCGTCAGGCCTCTGCTCAAAGGTCAGCTCCTCAGACAGACCTCTGAATCCAAAATAGCCCTCCTGTCACTCTCTGTCCCCTTCTTTATTCTCCCCATTGCACTTATTATCTCTCTCTGCCTATTGCCTGTGTCACCTTCTAGGAAGCAAAAAGAGGGCAGCCATTGTCCCACTGCACGCTATATCCCCTAGTAAAAGCCACTTTATATCATTTGCACAGTGAATATTTCTTGAGTGAATACTTGTGATTTTCAGAGTTCTATCAGAGCTTGAAGCTTACTGTTTTTCATTTTAACACTTGACAATTTAGCAGTTTCATCAGGGGAAATGAGGCAAGGAACAAAGCTATGCTCAAGACTCAAAATCTTAAACACTTTAAAATAAAAAAGACATTTCTTGAGTGAAAGAAGGCACTGAGAACCAAAAGATCAACGAAAAACTGCTGTGTTAAACAGCTGACACACCAAATGCAAAAATGTTTGGTGCAACATTAAAAAATAAAATCCTATTTCATACATAATTCGACAATTTTTTCTGTGGTTATAGATCAAGATCAATAGTGACATTTATACAGTGCAGCGTGGATATCTGTTGCTGGAAGGGAATTTAAATGCAATTTAGCTTGTCTTAAATGTGGCTCTCAAAATGGAAATGAAACACAGTCTGGATAGAGATTTGTACCAGTGTGACTCTTTGTTTTGCAACTTGAAGAAATTCATTAGTTTTATAGATGTGCTATTTTAATGCAATGCTTTTTTTACTTTACCCCTAATCCTTTACTCTTAATTCTTAACAGCCATGCTCATAAACTTTCGAAAATATATTTTAAATTAAACTGTAAATATCCATTTACATTATAATGCCAAGCATGAACTATTAGTATTAAGGAAATGGACTATAAACATTATGTTCCTCACAGCCTTAGCCTCTCTCCACCAGGCCCCTTGCCCAGCTGTGGCCCTTCTAGCTAAGAAACTTTAGTTATGCAACCTTTTAAAAACTGTCAAAGATGATTTTCATTCATAGTTTAAGCATGTATTTTTAGTTATGTTAGAATATTATACATATTTAATATTATAGCTATGGAACTATTATCTCTTTGTTATTCTTTAGAATTTGACTTTCTGTAAGTCTTGACTTTCCCTTGTCCTTTCAGTCAGGCTGGACCAACTTTTTTATAGCTAAATAAGTTAATAAACAAAATCACACTCTGAGAGTGACCAGATTATAACACAGTCATTCCTGAGAAAATCAGCAATCTCGGAAATTAAATATTCTCTTTTTGTCTAGATTTTGTTTAAAACTGTCTTCTACTGTACATTTCATTATCCCTTTCAAATAACAGAACCAATCTACCCTACCACTACTTCTAACACAAACTTTAAAACATAAAGTCAACAACTTGAATCTTTTGCTGACTAGCTAGCTGCACAACACCAATTCAACCATCCCTGGATGAAAGATAAATAAAAAAACAGGCAGCCAAGCTGGATGCAGGGAGAGGACTCCACTAACCTTCTAGCCCATGGTAATGTTTTGAAGCTACAGAAGATATTGGTGATACTTCTCATTTTTTAGATGAAAAAAATTATATCACAAAGCAATCAACACCTTAGTCAAATTTGTACCATAAAGCTGTTAATAGTTGAATGCTACTACCATCACCATCATTTTTCTGAAAACGATCATCAGAATAGTATCTTTTCAATGGTCCCATGGCTGGAGAGAAACTGAGACCACACTGGTGAGTGAACAGTCTGGCAAGCAGGCAAAGTAGAACCTTTGAACATTAGCGCTCAACACTCCCATAGCAATCACCGCGTTCAACCGCACATTCCCAAGATGCAGAAACCAAAACTCACAGAGGACACCCTGTAGCACAGTTACTCCGACCATGCTGCTTTTCATATTTTATAACTATGTGGGCAGTGATATTAAGAAAGGACTTGCAGATAAGGTAGTGGGGCACAGTGGTTAAAAGTATAGATTTGGGGACCAAACTGACAGGTTCCTCATTTGTAAAATTGGAGCCTACCTCATAAGGTGTTATGAGGATTAAATGAATTAATAAATAATGAAACACTTAAAATAGCTCCTGGAACATAAAAAGTGCTATAGAAATAATTAGTAAACTTCTTTTAGAAAGTTCTCTAGATTATTCTCTGGTAAACAGTATATATTCCTCATAGTGGTCTTTTAGAAAGAAAATTTTTTTAAAAGTTTGCTTTAGAAAAAGAGATGTAAAATATTTGGAAAGTATAAAAGAAGCCAAAGACTCACTGGTAATCAGCACCATCCAGAGATAATCATTACTAACTTTTCCTGGTAAACACCTACAGTCCATGCACCTGTACACTGAATATACATTATTCATTTGATAGCTGGAATCATTCTATATGTATGAATTTCCTAACAGTTTTATTCCATTTAACATCAGAGTGTTTTAATGAGATGAAGCTAAGCAATAGAAATATCCTCAAAAGGTAAATGAACTCTAGTACACCGTTGTCTTCTTATCCCAAAAGTCTAGGGAGTTTAGGATCAATTATCTGATACAAACAGGTACATAATCACTTGTATCCAGAACCAGACAGAGCCACATGCCAATGAGTCCCCAATGAAAGCCTTTAAAACAGAGGTGCCCTTGGTCTTCCTTTGGCCCTAGACCCTAGCAACAAGAGCTGGCTCAGAAGGCAGGGTGCCATATGAGAGTGCGTTTTCTTTCCAGAACTCAGTGACTGTTTGCCAATTTCAAAAGCAAAAGAAATTTGATGTAAAACATGGACTACAACATCTCTGTGCTCTTTCTTCAGAATTTCACTGTCATGGGATGATTCATGGTGGTGAGGTTGGCACTAACGTGTGTGGGCCGGGGGAACTTTGCTGCAGTGCACACAGTGCTGGCTAGGGCCAAAGGTCTTGCAGACAGCAGGGCTCAATAAATCAGCATTGGCAATCTGGCTGAGAAAGGAAAAGGTAGGTGATCTGAGGCTTTGTTCTTCCATTAGACTCAAAGTTCCTGGAAAGGAGGACTGTATCTTGTACATATTTTAAAAATCTCTTATTCCTTACTATGCCTAAGAGTGCCTTCTTTGCCTCCTCTTTCAAAAGCACACTAATTCACCAATGTTTTGAAATCAGACACAGCTGAGTTCCCAGCCCGACTCTGTAACGTATTACCTGTGTAAACGTATCACCTGTGTAAACGTATTACTGAGGCGGGTTACTTGACTTCTCACAGCCTCCACTCCCTCCCCCTATAAATGGGCACAATAGCAAATAGCTGGTAAATAACAGCTATCGGCATTATTAATATCAGTTCATTAATTATCAAACAACTTATATGCTGGCACTATGTTAGGCACTGGTGATGTGTCATTAAATTATACACATTATCTTCAAGGAATCTGCAGTCAGTGATCATAAAATAATGATGATTCACTGAATTGTGCCTAGATTTTCTTTAAGCAGGAAATGTCTTTTTTCTCATCTCATTTTACTCTTCCCCCTACCTCTAAAGTAGGCCTACATTTTTCTCCATTGCCTACGTGTCTTAGACAATTTGGCTGTTATAACAAAATACCATAAACTAGTTTTTTTCCACTTAACATCAGATTGTTTTAATGCGATGAAGCTAAGAAATAGAAATATTCTCAAAAGGTAAACGAACTCTAGTACACCGCTTGCTGTCTTCTTATCCCCAAAATCTAGGGAGTTTAGGATTAATTATCTGATACACAAAGGTACATAATCACTCGTGTACAGAACCAGCTTTAAACAACAGAAATTTATTTTTCACAGTTCTGGAGGCTGGAAGTCCAAGATCAGTGTGCTGGTAGGTTCAGCATCTGGTGAGGTTCTGCTTTCTCACAGACGGGGCCTTCTGTCTGTGTCCTCACTTGGTGGAAGGGGCAAGGCAGATCTCTGGGGCCTCTTTTATAAGGGCATCTAAACACCTCCCAAAAGGCATCACCTCCTAATGCCATGATTGGTATTAGGTTTCAACATATCCATTTTGGGGCGACACAAACATTCAGAACATAGCACCATGACACTCGTGGACATTTTGTGCATGATGCAGCACTTTGCTACATCTTCTCAGGTCCCAATTTCTTGCTGAATGATTTCCTGTGCATAACTGTTGTCTAAATCAGTGTAAACTCTTTGAAGGCAGGACACCTGATTCTCTTTCTTTTGTATCCACCATCCATAAGCACACAGTGCCTGTTTATAAACACTCATTCCACTGGAACCATTCTAACCTTGTAGCTGGCCAATCAACAACCCCTGACTGAGGATTATTACCCTAAGAGTACCTAATTGAATGGAGCAATTTTCCTCCCTGTTAAGAATGTTGTTATCAGAAACACAAACTGTGATACACCAACTAATGATCACGAGCTACTCAACTGGAAATATTTCACAGCTGAAAAGTGCTCAGGGAAGGATGAATGAGTGAACGGTAGAAACTGCTTCTGCTCTGTCCCATGGGGATGGACGTGCCACTGTTAACCCCCACTGTGTCCCAATCCTTCCCTCTAAACACTGGACCAAAGACTCAAGGCTAACTTGCAGCAATAAGAGCCTCCTTGCCCCTCGCAGCAGAAACTATAGCCATGGTTTTGTATTTCTCATCTTACCACACATGAACAATATCTACGTGTGACATATGATGCATAGGCTGCATACGGAATCTACGTTGGAGACACCATCAATGTGCAATAATAATAAACAACAGTCACATTCTAATCCCATATGTGACAAACCCCACACCATCATACCCTGTCTCAGCTGGCTCTTGCATGCTTTAATGATAATACAGTCTCAACACATATGCAAGGCGTGTTCTGGTATTATTACTTCAGTGACCATAATAATGTACCCTTGGTGAGGATGACCCTTTGGATGGCTTAAAGAATTAGCTTCAAATCTTCTAGACTATCTGTCCAGGATTTTCTAAATGTTTAGCCATCTTCCAGATTCTTAATATTATTCTTGACCGTCTGTGTGAGCTTTTGGGTGTTTTGAAAAAATTACAGTGCAAAGTTTCCAAATATTTAAGACTGACCTAATGTGAGATTTCCCAAAGTTATTTCCCCCTGGTCTGGTAAAGCTTCCCCATCTCCCCTCAACACAGCTCAAACACACTGCTCCTCTGAGCCTTTGTTCTCACTGTGTCTAAGCCTAAAACTCTTGCCCCAGCTGAGTGCCTTTGTCTGTTATTCATGTTTTAAGACTCAGCTGAGACCTTAATCATCCTCTTTACCAGTATTCTACTCCTGGGCTAAGAGACCCTTCTACATTATCATTATATGACACTGACATTTTCTGCTGAGATGCCCATCTGTTCATCTTTATCAGGCTCCTAAAGGCAAGGACCAGGTTTAACCGATCTTTACAGCCTCAGTGCCTGGCACAGTGCCTAAGTCACGTCAGGTAGTCAGTGAGCATGTCACAGACTGAAACAAAATGCTAGATTTCAAATGAAACCAACAAGCTCCAGTGATCAGACTCCATCTGTTTACCTGGGCAAACATGTCTGTCAGTCAGATCCTTGTTGCCCTGGGGCTATTTCCAGTAACAGACAGAGCTTTCTCCTCTGGGATAGATTTCACATTGCCCTGAAAACACTGCTGAAGGCCTTCATAATGAAGGCAACACTGAAATTATATTTATCAAAATAAATAGTTGTATTGAATGAGAAACACTAACAGTAAAAGATTCAAGTCATACAGAAAAGTACAGAGAAGAAATTAAGGACCACCTGAAACTCTACAGTACAGAGATTGCCATTTTTTTTTTAAATTTTATTTTGTCAATATACATTGTGGCTGATTATTGCTCCCCATCACCAATACCTCCCTCCCTTCTCCCTCCCCCCCTCCCCCAACAATGTCCTTGAGATTGCCATTTTTAATGTGTTGTTAAACAGCCTTCCAAACATTCTTTTATGCACTTGCACAGAGTTTTACACAAATAAAATTTACAAACAAGATATGCTGTGTAAAATTCCTTTACTCTTTTTACTTAATAATATGTAGCAGACCTCTTTCCTTATAGATAGAGAAACTTAATCTTTAATGGCTCTACTCCATGTGTGTGTCATGAGTTACAAAGACCCTTGAAAACTGCACACTTGTCCAATTATCTCCTTATGGCAAATTCCCAGAAGTGGGACTGCAAGGGCAAAGGGCATGCTCATTTAAGTTTTTGATATACCCGTATAGAAAAATTGTTTCAGTTTGACATTTCTCATTATAACATGAGACAGATGCCTGTTCCTGCCCAATTTGAGAGGTAAAATGTTTTGTTTGGCTTCTTTTGTAGTGGGTTTTTTTTTTTTTTTTCTTTTCTTGGTGTGGTTTATTTCATTACTCAGAAGTAGAATATCTTTTTGTATGTTGACTGGCCTTTTGTATTTTTTCTTTTCTGTCACAAACTTGGTCCATTTTTCAATTGAAAAGTTAGTTCTTTCCTTACATATTATGAAGGATCTTTTTATATTAGTTATATTAACTTTACTTGTGTTGCAAATATTATCGTCAATTTGATATTTGTCTTTTAACTTAATTTATGGTGGTCTGTTTTTTTCCATGCAGAGATTTTAGATTTTTATGTAGTCAAATTTACTCATTCATTTTTTTATGTCAATGGATTTTGCAGCATTATGAGGAAGACATTTTGCAATCTAAGATTATAAACACACTTACCCGTAGTTTTTACAGTACTTTTTACAGTTTCATATTTTACATTTAAATTTTTAGGTTCATCTGAAAAATTCTAATATAAAGGGACGAATAGGGGAATTCAATTTTTAATATCATATGTATGAATAACAGAATATTTTTAAAGAATAAAATGTGGGTGGGGCTGCTGTGTGTACAGGCTTAGTGCTGCCCGGGGGAAGGCCGCCTGGTCTCAGGACGACACTGCAGCTTGCCTTCCGCAGGACACCAGCCTCAGCCTCCCTCCCTGACGTTGCTGAAAGTCTTCTACACTGACTAATAAGCCAGCAGGCTGAGGAAAGGGGTTTCGTCCGACTCTGATTTTTACTGCTTAGACATAGCTGTCCGAGCTTGACTCTTGCCTTCTAGAAAAAAAGAAAGGGCATCTGGGAAGCTGGTGAAAAATGGTCATTCTTAAGATTTCCTTGGGTTTTTGTATTTTGTTTTCATATTTGAGTGTGTGCAAGTGTGCATGTCTATAAATTTTTTAATGGGGTGGGAGGTGTCTGTGGGTGCTGGTCTGATGGGTTTAAGAATTCGCACTCTTAAAAGACATTGGACTTAAATACTAGAATTTTCAATCAGGATTGTTCTACTATGAATGATGTTCTGACTCTGTTAGCCCAGCTTTTGCTTCTACCTGCTCAGGTCTGGAATCTCAAGCAACGTTCTTTTCTTGTGAACACTGTGAGCTGCAGATCTAGCACTTCTTTCAAGAAGCCATCTCTTCAGCAGTCCAGAGGTTCCTTAACCTCATCATTCATCCTGCTTCCTTTCTAGTCTTATGCCAAGACATTTGACCTTTGTGGTGTCACAAGAGGCCTTCAGTACAGAGGCCTTCACCTCTGGCCCTGGTGCCTGCTCTCCGCCTCTGGAGAATAAACCCCGTCTGGATTCCTCTTGAGATCCAAGGTGGGATATTCTGGACAGATGCCCCAAACTTTAGCAGTGCTGGTGCTGCTGTGTGGACTGAGCACCTGCAGTTTGCAGAAGACACACCACACGGGCCTTGCTTTGGGTTCACTCAGGCCTGCTGTAGGAACTCTGGAAAACAAGAAAGAGCTGATGTCCCAATACCCTACATTGTCTGTCTTGCTGTGCTCTTTTGGGGTGGGGAAGTGATTAGTTGCTTACATTCTGAAGCTCTTTGTGAAAAACAAAAAATTTAAAAAAAAATACTTAGCTCAAAGCTGTGATTGTTCATTGGTTCCTCAAACACCGATCAATGCCCTGCACTGCTAGGATTTCCAGGTCTGCACTGGACCAAGGATGTCAAAGGCCAAAGATGACCGTCACTACTATGTGATCCTCCTGGCAAGTGAGGGAGGGTGGTTACTGCCCTTCCTGTGCAGTAAGGATTATTTTAGAGTGATGGGTACTAGTGAGTAAGTTGAAAAGGATTCTAGGGTACAGAACGACAGAGTTGTCCCCAGGGGGAAGATGCTGAGGGAGTTGTTCATCTTACATTTTGTGCTATAGGTCCGACTATCCTTTCATCAAAAGATACTGAGATGATGGTCCAAGGCCAAAGATCCTTTTCCTGGGGAACGCAACAAAAAAAGAGAAGTCATGTTGGCCTCAGTGACCTCTTGAATTTTGGATCAAGCTTCTCCCAAATATCAAAAAACCATGTTGTGAGCACTGTCTTGTTTCAGGCCTTGTGCTGGGCACTGAGACACTCAGAGGACTAGGTAAGGTCCCCACTGCTGTGGGATCCATGGTCTGGTGAAAGAGCCATGTAGGCAGGTAGCTGCCAAACAGGGTAGCTTTCTTTCAGAGACTGGAACAATATGACCTGTAGGACCCCAGAGAACCTGATTCTGCTGAGAAAGACCATTGGGCCAGGTTTGCTGGGGAGGTGACATTTGTGTTGGTATCTCGAGGACGAACGGGTACCAAAATGTCCCCTTAAAATTATCCTTTTGTTTATGTATTGTAATGATGAATAAGCTAATTATCCTGATTTGGCCATCACATATTATACACAAATATTGATAGTCAACTCTGTCCCCCACAAATATGTATATATAATCAATTAACTTTCAATAAAGCAAATAAAAAATAAAGAGAAAAGAACATTGAATATAAACAAAATCCTTTTGTTTCTCAAATTACAATGAGGAGAGTGTTTGAAGAGAGAGAAACAGTAGGGTAGAAAAGTTACATCTCTAAAAAATAAAGGAAAAATCTTGATAAGGAAAACCACTGTGAAGGTGATTTCCTCTGATGTCTCTACAGGTCACCTGCAGAGTTCACTTTGGGTGAAACAAGGGCCCGGGTCCCAGGGTGAAAGAGACAGAGTCCTTGTGTGTGTACAGCTCCCTCTAGACACGTTACTGATAACACAAGCGTGTTGTCTTAGGTTAGGGGCAGCGCCTCACTCAAGGGAAGAGACAACCAGCTGAAAGGTAAAGAGGATAACATATTTGGAGTGCGATTATTATTCTATGCTTTATATTCAAAGAAGACTCTACGGACACTCCTGAACCGGGCACGTGCTGGGCTGTGTCCTGTGCAGAAGAATAGCGGCCTCATCAGCAGCCACCCACCCCACAGCCCAGGCACATTCGCTGAGGATGGCTGGAAAAGATGACAGGGACCACGAGTTAACCCGCGCATGTTCTATGGACAGAAACACAACACCTCGTCGTAGCTAAAGACCTAACTGACCAAAAATCTTTCAGCTAGAAAAATCTTTTAGCAAATTTTAAAATTATCATTATCAAGTTATACTTCAAACAAATTGTTTATTTAATTTAAAAACTATAACTAAACTAAAAGTTCTTATCCCTCTATGTGAGACTTAGGCTGGGCTTTCACAGGTGTGTCTCACTTTCCCGTCTCGGTCTCATACCAAGGAGCAGAACTGTGATCGAGGCATAAATACAACTAAAGCCAATTAAATGCTGAACTTTTGGAACTGAAGTACAAATAGAAGGAAAATAAATGTGTTAATAACTGTTTTCACTACTGTGTACATCACTGTTTCACTAATGCAGACATTAAGGCATTTGGAACTATAATATTCAATTATCTACACCTAAAGTAGATGACACAGGGCCGGCCCGTGGCTCACTTGGGAGAGTGTGGTGCTGACAAGACCAAGTCAAGGGTTAAGATTCCCTTACCGGTCACCTTTAAAATAAATAAATAAATAAATAAATAAAAATAGAGTAGATGACACAAAACCATTAAAATCATAGAAATAACTCAATACTCTCCATATCTTTAGTCCAGATTACATAAAATTATAAACAAAAATTTCATTCCCTTCCAGAAAGCTAGAAGAAATTAATCTGGATTCTGGGATTAATTGAAAACATAAGTAAAAATGAAATCAATGGACATTTATTTTTTGAGGGCCCACACATAAGCAATCATCGTTTCTTCTTTCTTTTACAAAACCAAATATCATGAATTAAAGAAGAAAATGATGAAGTGGTATTTACATATTTCATTTTTATAAAAAATTTTTTTTTTTCTGTGACTACGTTCCCGTCCTTCCTGACAAACGTTGAGCCCAGATCAGTGGTGCACACAGGTGGAGTGACAGCCTAGAACACAGGAAAGCCTGACATTTGCATACGGCAGGTTGACTCTCTGACTCCTTTATTTAAGCAGCTGATCAGTACGGGATCGGAACCCTTGACTTTGGTGTTATAATACTGTGCTCTAACAAGTGAGCTACCCAGCCAGCCCCTAGCAGCTTGACTCTTCCAGGACTTCTGGAAGAAGTTTTGCACTTCTCAAATAGGAATGAATTAATCTAATTAATATCCCTGTTCGCTTAACATTTCTTAATATTTCAGTGAGAAGATACTCTCCCGATGACACTGATGGAAAAACAGACATGGAGAAATGATCATTCACATGACACAGTGACAGTCAATAAGGACGTCAGCCTAACAATGAGACAAACAACCTAATGACCCCTCAGCGTTTCCTAACTGAAAAGAACACCCAGAGAGAAACACAAAATTATAGACAGAAACCAATGACACTAATACACCATTTACTCCTTCACTGCTCATAATTATTCATTTTAAAATGATGAAACTCATTATTTATTGCAAAAAAAGTAAATCTTACAAATGAACATAAACTAAAAAAGCAAAATATCTACTCCTCCTTCATTCTAATCCATCCTGTGACTTTTTTTCAACAGTTTGGAGTATGTTCTTCTAGACCTTTCTGTGGATGTGTGTACATATTTAAACACACCTGCCATGTACATACGAGTCAGCATGGGTTTGTCACTGAACGGTGTGTTACAGACACCTCTCTGTGCACAGAACAGGAAAGGAGGCTTGCAGGAGGAAAACCTGACTTCTCATCCTAGCTGTGCCACCTGTGAACTGCGGGAACCGGGAAAGGTCCGCTAACGCCACTGACCCCTATCTGGAGAAGAGACATAAAAATACCTGCCTTCATCCACCTGACTGATTAGCTGTGATTTCAAATGACACAATGACAATAAGGACATTTTGAGGCACCTGGAGAGAGAGACAATTGTTAAGTCTGCAACTACCTGCCAAAAGTCACAAAACGAAGAGACTGAAAGAGGTAAAGTGGTTTGGTGAAAATCAATCAGCACTCATGGAAATCAACTCAAAGAATTTGCTACCTATCATAGGAAAAATAACATAGAAACAAAGTGTGCTGCAACGCATACGGCTCCAGGCCCGCTGGAAGATGATAATCGCCGTGAACAAATGCTGAGTGCACATGTATGGCACCCACGCACGCACATATGCACACGTGTGGGCACACACATGCATACGCATGCACAGATCATGCACACATGTGGGCACATATGCACACACATGCTGAGGCATCCTCCCTGGGACAGATCAATGCAAAGACATCAAATTATACTATTAACTCCAAGAGGCTCTTCCAGTGTCCGGCCGCGGGCCAGCCTTAGTGACTGGGGCCGAAGGGACGCGCTCTCGGGGCCGTGCGCCGCCCTTCCCCCGACCCCACGAGCCGGGACAAACCGTGGGTTCTAGAACCCCAGCTGGAGCAGGCTCCTTGGAAACGGTTGTCAGTGCCTCGTCAGTGCCGTGGTGGCCGCGGCTTCTGCAGCACCTGATTAAGGCGCAGAGAGCGGGACGCGGCTGGGCCGGGGGTCAGCCTCACCTTGAGGGGCGCCGGGGGTCCGCCGTGCCCGGACTGTGGCCTGGACCCTCGGGAGCGGCCCCCTTGCCCTCGCCCCGTCTGTGTGTTGGCGACACTTCATCGCCTCTCATCGACTCACCTATCACTTTTCCTTCCCTCCTGGCCGTCCCCGGCTGTCCGGACCTGCTGGCTCTATTTCCATCGTGGAATTTGACTTTGGGCTGGAAACTGAGGTAAGTTAGGTTGACTGACCAACCATTGGAGAAACCTCTCCCAACCCTTCACGAGTCCTGTTCCTTTAGTGCTCACCAAATCCAGCCCAAGAATTCAGGGAGCCGTCAGTCCTTCCCAGGAGCTGACTGCACACATTCCTATAAGATGCCTGATGGGTTCTGGACCTGTCAGTGCTGCTGGCTCTGTGCTCCTGCTATGCTTTTCCTGAAAAGTGACTGGGTGGCGTGTGTGTTTGACTTGCTCTCCCCCCACCGGGAAGTTGGAAAAATAGGTACCTGAAGCACACTTGTTCTCAACAACTAAAAAGTACAGCTTTGCGAACAAAATACTGCTGGGTTTGATCTTTAAGTGAGGGGCAGTGCTCTGGCCTTGACCCCTTCACAGGGTTATTGTCCCTGTGAGTATCTTCATGGTGTGTGTTCCTGCACCTAGTATTTGCCGGTGGATGCTTCCCCAACTTATTTGCATACAAAGTGTAACAGATCTGAGAATAAAGAGGCTGTGAACCTTTCATTTATTAGCTGCAGATACTTATGAAATTGCAGATTTATGGGTACCTGTATTCTGCTCTTAATGATTCTAGTCTGGGTCTTTCATTTCCAGATGATGCGTGAGGTGATGCCAACCATCAGTGAAGCCGAAGGCTCCCCAGGAGGAAGTGGGAGCCATGCGTCCGGCTCCCCTTCACAGGCAGACGCAGATTCACATATAGAACAGTTGATCGTCTCCATGCTAGAAGAAAGGGACCGACTTCTTGACACTCTTAGAGAGACTGAAGAAATGCTGGCATTAACCCAGGGGAAATTACATGAAGTTGGTCATGAAAGAGATTCCTTGCAGAGACAGCTCAAAACTGCACTTCCACAGGAGTTTGCTGCACTTATGAAGGAACGGAATGTATACAGGGAGGAGCTCCTTGAAAGGGAAGGAGAAATTGCTGAACTGAAGGCAGAAAGGAACAACACCAGGCTGCTTTTAGAACATCTGGAATGCCTTGTCTCTAGGCACGAGAGGTCTCTCAGGATGACTGTGGTGAAGCGACAGGCACAGTCCCCAGCAGGTGTGTCCAGCGAAGTCGAAGTGCTCAAAGCACTGAAGTCGTTGTTTGAGCACCACAAAACTCTAGATGAAAAGCTGAGAGAGAGATTACGAGTAGCACTTGAAAGGTGTGGTTTGTTAGAAGAAGAATTAGGTGCCACACACGAAGAGCTAAAGATTCTTAAAGAACAGAATAAGCAGAAAAAAACACTAACAGATGGAGCACTTGACATGAATCATGAACAAGAAAATACCCCGAGCACAAATGGAAAGAGATCTTCTGATGGTTCGTTAAGCCACGAGGAGGACCTTGCTAAAGTAATAGAGCTCCAGGAAGTCATAGACAAGCAATTGAGGGAGCAGAGCCAAATGAAAGAGCAACTGGCCGCCCTCTCGAGTCACGTGGCAGAGCTGGAGGAAGATCTCTACACGGCCAGGGAAGACTTGATCAAATCTGAGGAGATGAACTTGAAATTGCAAAGGGACATTCGTGAAGCCATGGCCCAAAACGAAGACAAGGAAGAGAGAATCAGTCATGTGGCAGAGCTGGAGGAAGATCTCTTCACAGCCAGGGAAGACTTGATCAAATCTGAGGAGATGAACACGAAATTGCAATGGGACATGCGTGAAGCCATGGCCCTAATGGAAGACATGGAAGAGAGAATCAGTCACATGGCAGAGCTGGAGGAAGATCTCTACACGGCCAGGGAAGACTTGATCAAATCTGAGGAGATGAACACGAAATTGCAACGGGACATTCGAGATGCCATGGTCCAAAAGGAAGACATGGAAGAGAGAATCACTACTCTTGAAAAATGCTCCCTCGCTGCACAGCGTGAAGCCATGTCTGTGCATGACCTCAATGATAAACTTGAAAATGAAATTGCAAACAAAGATTCTATGCATCGCCAGACTGAGGATAAAAACCGCCAGTTACAGGAACGGCTGGAATTAGTAGAGCAAAAGCTGCAGCAGACCATGAGGAAAGCCGAGACACTCCCAGAGGTGGAGGCGGAGCTGGCCCAGAGGGTGGCAGCGCTCTCGAAGGCTGAAGAGAGACAGGGCAACACTGAAGAAAGGTTAAGACAGATGGAGGCGCAGCTGGAGGAAAAGAACCAAGAACTGCAGCGGGCAAGGCAGAGAGAAAAAATGAATGAAGAGCATAATAGACGTTTATCAGACACTGTTGACAAGCTTCTTTCAGAATCTAATGAGAGGCTCCAGCTTCATCTGAAAGAGAGAATGGCTGCTCTAGAAGAAAAGAATTCTCTGTTAGGAGAAGTTGAAAATGCAAAAAAGCAATTGGAAGATACACAACATGATAAGGATCAGCTCGTCTTAATCATTGAAGCACTGAGGGCTGAACTAGACCAAATGAGACTAAGAGGTGCTTCACTTCATCATGGCCGACCCCACTTGGGCAGTGTCCCAGATTTCAGGTGCCCTGTGGCAGACAGTCACACAGATTCCTACAGCACCAGTGCAGTGTTGCAGCGCCCCCAGAAAGGCCGCCTAGCTGCTCTACGGGATGAGCCTTCCAAGGTACAAACTCTTAGTGAAGAGGATTGGGAAGGTGCCCAACAGGCTAGTGTCTTAGCAAATGCAGCACAAGCTTTTGAGAGCGATGTCGATGTGTCTGATGGTGAAGATGAGGACGCCATGGACGTGAGAAACTCGACAGGCTCCCAGGATGGTCCCGTGAGCAATCCCAGCAGTAGTAACAGCAGCCAGGACTCGCGCCACAAAGCCCCAAAGAAGAAGGGCATCAAGTCCTCTATCAGCCACTTGTTTGGCAAGAAAGAAAAGGGCCGACCTGGTCAAGCTGGCAAAGAATCATTAGGACACCCTGGTATTTCAGAGACAGATAATGCATCTCAAGATGCCTTGTCACTGAGCAAATTGGGAGGACAGGCTGAAAAAAGTCGTAAACTTCCAAAAAAGCATGAATTGCTCGATGAAGCCCGAAGACAAGGTTTGCATTTTGCCCAGTGGGATGGACCGACCGTAGTTGTGTGGTTGGAGCTCTGGGTGGGGATGCCCGCCTGGTATGTGGCTGCCTGCCGAGCCAACGTGAAGAGCGGGGCCATCATGTCAACCCTGTCGGACACCGAGATGAAGCGTGAGATCGGCATCAGCAACCCCCTGCATAGGTTGAAGCTGAGGCTGGCCATCCAAGAGATCATGTCTCTTACCAGCCCGTCTGCCCCTCCCACGTCGCGAACAACACTCGCATATGGGGACATGAACCACGAGTGGATTGGGAACGAGTGGCTGCCCAGCCTGGGCCTCCCTCAGTACTGCAGCTACTTCATGCAGTGCCTGGTGGACGCCAGGATGCTGGACCACCTGACCAAGAAGGACCTCCGCGGGCAGCTGAAAATGGTCGACGGTTTCCACAGAAACAGTTTCCAGTGTGGAATGATGTGCCTGAGAAGATTAAACTATGACCGAAAAGAACTGGAAAGAAAAAGAGAAGAAAGTCAGCATGAAGTAAAAGATGTGCTTGTTTGGAGCAATGATCGAGTGATTCGCTGGATCCTGTCAATTGGCCTTAAAGCATATGCAAAGAATCTTTTAGGGAGTGGCGTTCACGGTGCCCTTCTGGCCTTAGATGAAACCTTTGACTTCAACGCACTGGCGCTATTGTTACGGATCCCAACGCGGAATACACAGGCTCGTGCTGTCTTACAAAGAGAATTTAACAACCTTTTGGTCATGGGGACTGACAGAAGATTTGATGAAGACGATGATAAAAGCATTTAGGAGAGGACCTTCATGGAGAAAAAAATTTAGACCAAAGAACATTCATGGCTTAGCTGCTGCATCAGCAGGGACTCTCTCTGCAAACTTGCAAATTACTTCTTCTATGTCTTCACCCTCCACGCAGCCAAAGAAGATGCAGATGGACGGCAGTGTGTCAGGAACACAGAGGTTGGATTCTCCCACAGTCAGGATTTACTCCTGCTAAAGCCTCCTGCTGTTTACCCACACTACTTCTACAGATGATTACGCAGCATTTTGAATCCAGCAAAGACTACATTTTAGAATGCAACGGAATCTTTAATCTCTTAATACTTGTTATATGGACCCTAAGATATTTTATTACAGAGTTTTTAATTAGTGAAAAATTCATGAATACCATCGAGAAAATATTTTAGAATTTAATGCTTCTTATATTTATGTAAACTTATGACTCTTCATTTATATAGTTACTTCTTTTTCATGTATATCCAGGCTATAAATATCCTTTCATATCAATTCATGTTCTTATACCTAATTTTAGTTTTTCAAATGAATGTACTGTAATGCTTATATGTATAAACCCTATGGACAAATATAGGGCTTTTGTAAATTATACATTTATTGTAATTATTATTGTTTAATTTTTTAATGATAAACCATTACAGAAAATAAATAAATAAATAAATTAAATAAATTTTTAAAAAAGTATTAACTCCAAGAGATGATTCTTGAATGTGAAGACTAAAAAAGCAATTTCAGAAACCAACTGGAAAGATTAAGATTGTGACATAATCTAAACTCAGGAAGGAGAAAAGCCAGGACATGACCTCCTCTTACAGTCATCTTTGGTGGGTTACAGAGCAAAACTTCTGTCTCAAGGGGAGGTGTAAATCTTGTAAGCACAGGGAGTAGGTGGCCAGGGGCAGGAGTCCAAACCAGACAGCCGAGGAGACAACTAGATCTGTGTTGTCCACCTCAGGCACCCTTGGAAATATGTTAGAACCACAGGGCATGAGCCTTTTCCAACCCACTGCAGTGGCCCATAGAGGAAGGAAGACATGCTCAGATGGCAACGTGTGCAACCTACTGATGCAGCTTCTAAGGTTTTCCTTCTAAGAAAACAGACTCCTGGGGAGAATTAATTCACTAATTAAACTGATATTTATTGAGTACTCTTTATTTATATTTACAAAAACTAATTGTTTATGTGATGACTGTCAGAATAGGGAAGTTGAGCCCCACAGAAGCGTTTAACTTCAGAGGGAGCTAACCTGGCCAAGGCTTCAGGGAGAGCTTCCCAGAGGAAATAAAGCTAAAGTTAGGATCATAAGGGTTAGGAGGAGTCAGCAGGGGGAAGACTCTGGGGCGACAGCGGAGGCAAAGTTCCTGAGGTGGCAGAGAGCCAAACACGAATTTTAAAGAGACTTGAAGAACTGTGTAGCTGAAGAATAGAAAGAGAGGGTAGGAATGGAGCACAATGGGATCTGCTGTACACGTTGATTTCCCAGCCAACGAGAATCACACTTCATAACACTGGTAGAAGATATCAGACAGATGCCTTGGCTGAGAGTATAAGGAAATCATGCAAAACTTCCAGCCACCCTCGGGGACCTTCAGGCACGTAGTGTAGAGCAAGAGTGTTTAGGCAGTAGTTATGCTCAAACCACAGATTTTTAATGAATGCGGAGATTTTAGCTAAATGTATTAAATCATATTAAAATCCCAGAGATGGTAAAATATTCTAGAATTGGTAAAATGTTTAATAAAAAATTTTCTAAGTATGAAGTCATCTCTACCACGATGTGTAACCTCCAAGCCAAGAAATAAAATTACCACGACAAAACAAAACAAAACAAAATCTAATGTACTGGGTCCTTCAGGGAATGAAGGCTAAGTCAACCTTGACACTGACTCTGAGCCAGACCCTCCACCTTGTTCTCTCAGTCACAGAACAGTTTCCGTCTGTTTCAGGGAGGGTTGTCAGATCGAAGCTGCCTCTGAGACCGCCAGCTAGATAGTATGGAAACATTATTATCTGAACTTGTCAAGGTCATCTTGCATGGCTTTCTTGCATCGTCATACTTTGATACTAGTGCTAAGTAGGGATGATTGCACTGGGAAGGGAAGTGAAGGAGGGAATGAGAGAGAGAGCCAAAGAAATAAATGCAAACGAAGCTAGAGTCAGGTCTAAGCAACAGAGGGCAAGAGTGGGGCAGGGGTCACAGGGCACTTACAGAAGAGAAAAAGCTCCAAGGCAAGGAGGAGGAAGCATAAGGATGCATAGGAAGACACACCGAAATACAGAGTAAATATGGGGAGAGGGCCAAGAGTAGGATGAGATGAGCCTGAAACCAATTACCCATAGTCAAGGTTATTTACACACCTGACTTTCATTCCCAAACCAAGTACTTAAGAGAAGTATTTTCATTTTCATCAGTGAGAAGGAAGTAGAAGCCACATAGTGTGGAGGTTAAGGCCTGGGTTAAATCCAAGCTCTTTCACTTATTCATTGGATGACCTCGGACACGTTCCTTCATTTCTCTATGTCCCCGTCCTCTGCTTTAAAATGGGGATAATAATACATAGAGTCATTATGAGAATTTTAAAAGTTTACACAGTTCTTAACACAGGGACTATTCCTACTAAGCCGTCAATAAATTCTAGCTATTATTAAAAAAGAACACCACTAGTCACCAAAATTATCCTTCAAGGACTTCCATACCTCATTCTCTAATTCCCCACAGTCCAAGAAAGGAGTTTTCATATGGAAACAGGCCGCTACTGAGTAAATTGCTGCAGCCTTCTACAGTTTTCACCATTAGAATGTAGTTTGTGTTAGTGAGACAAATGCTACTAAGAACAGGGAGCAGGTTCACCCTGACGGTCCTGACCAATCTGGTCGTCTTCTCCTTGCCTCACATCCTTCAACCCACCTCCTTCCCCAGGAAACACGTGTAACTTCCACATTTCTGACAGCTGTTTGGGGACCTTGCTCAGGGTATTTATTCAATAATAAAGCAATAGCCAGGCAAGACAGCACAGTTTAAAGGAAATAATGCCAAATTACAAGATCTCAGAGTAAAAACACTCTACAACATGAGTCACAGCAGTGACACCATACTCTAGTTCTTCGTGTACTTCTGTCGTCTTATTACTGTGACATAGACAAATGTGGGGGAAATCACAAGCCTCTGAGATCCTAATGCTCTGTTTTTAAATGGCAGCCTGAGAGCAAAAGTACCTGGGTGGGAAGCCCAGTCCTTGGAGTCGGCTGGACCTGAGTTCAAACACCAGATCTGTCGCTTAACCAGCTGCTTGATTTTAATTCACGGACATAACTTCTGTGAAGCTTCAGTGTCTACGTCTATAAAATGAGGACAGTACCCCAGCATATTTGTGATGGTAAAAGAAGATACAAATATAAAGGGCCTAGCAGAATGCCTTGCTCGGAGTCAGCACGCCACAAATTGTAGCCAACGGCGGTGGCGAGGGTGGCATGGTCATTTTCATCATCTGCAAGGCTGCAGGATGAGTGTGCTGTTTACCTTTCTCCAACATGTAGAAAACCTAGGAGACAGTCATGCCACCAATTCATCAATGCTGTTTTACTCTTCCTCAATTATTAGAACATGAATTTCTGCTCAGGAGCATTCTACCCGTGTCCCTTAAATGCACTGTTTTTTTTGTTTTGTTTTGTTTTTTGCAGGGATATTTAAAAGACCATATCAGGCTCTTTTCTGTGACATATTACTTCTTTCTTATTTTTTTACTTAAAAAAAAATCCCTGCAGAACTCCAAGCAGTGGGCACTGTCAATACCTCCGTATTACAGACATGGAAACAAGTAGGGCTAAGTTCCTCGCCAGAGGCAAACGCAACGTGCGCAGCGAGACAACTCACAACCAGTCCATCACATGCTCACGCAAATGTTTGTCCCACCTCTCCTGTCAAGTGAGCACTTGTCACAAAGGCCCAGGAACCACCTAAAAGAAAGAAATGCAGCTAACACATTCTGAGCGCCTTCTCTGAGTCAGACACTGGGCTGAGCCCTTTTACTTCGGAAGTGTGCGGTTAAAACTCTCAGCCACGGTGGACTGACTTGTATGATTTCATGAGCTCCATGTGCACTTTTAGCCATGAAGACCTTTCTGAAGTTCAGTTCAAGACATGGAGGCTTCAAAGCCTAAACCCATGTTCCTTGCTCATCTTGACAACTTTATTCAGCTTCTGTGACTACGGTCTGGCCCTGTCACAAACCATCAGACACTTCTCCTGTCCATGGGTTCATACCATCCCTATGACTCACTGAAAATAAAAAAGGGGAGAAGAGAGTTCCTCTCTGACCTTGGGTAAATAACAACTTCAGAAGCCAACGGAAACTTTCCTATGTCAGCAAAGGGGTTAGATGAGAGGCAGCAAAAGACTGCCACTGTCTAGCATCGACAGAGGAGCCAGTTAGAGAGCCATGTTCCTCCTCAGTGGCCACGGTGCTTCCCAATCTCGGCCTCTCTGGTTGACCCCCATGGACCCTTCTTCCCCCAAGAACAACACTGGTGCTCACTTAATGCACCCCCATCCGTGGAGAATCAAAGCAGAAAAGGAGGGCTGCGGCCTCCGCCTAACTTCTTTTCTTTTAGACCCTATAATTAGTATATTCCAAAACTTTCAGTGACTTAAACCAGCACTGTGCAACAGAAATATAATGTGAGCTAGGTATGAATATTTAATATTTCTAGTAGCCACATTAAATAAAAGAAAGCAAGTAAAATTAACTTTAATAATATATTTTATTTAACCTGATATATTCAAAATATTATCATTTTAACATGTAATCAATAAAAATGATTAGTTAGCTATTTTACATTCCTTTTTTCATATTAAATCTTCATTTAATATAAAATTTAAAAGTGCATTTTATATTTACAGCACATCTCAATTGGGACTAGCCAAATTTCATAGACTCAACAGCCAGTGTGGCTAATGGTTACAATATTGGATAATACAAACATTCTTTCTGTTACTGTCTCATAAGCACAGGTATGTTTAATCAATCTTCACTTCATGCAGTCAGAAGGTAGCAGAGGAATAAGCAATGAATTATTACTTTGCCTCCAACTGCTTTCAATTTCTGAATAAATCTGATGTATTTTCTCATTTTACCTTTACCATAACCCTATGAAATACACCCCTACAGCATTTTAGATGGGTAACAGGTTGGTATAACACACACACACAGACACACACACCTGTTATATGCTCTCAATATACAGCCAATGACCAGAACTTAGCTGAAGCCACGTAGTAATACAGAGCCCAGGTGAATGAAAGCAACAGATCTTGCTTGCTTTACTGCTGCTCAGTCTTCCACCACCATTCCAGAAGAATTTTCTGTAATCATCTAAGCACCTTCATCTAAACGATGTTTACAAACATCAGATGCTCTTGGTCCTTTAACCAAACTTGGCAGTACTCAAGGCCATGGGGAGCTGGTACAGTCAGTGCCTAACCTGATCACAGAACAACTTCTGCCTCCAGCTCTGTGCCTTTCTGGGAAATATGTCCTCTCAAGACCATGCAGTCCCTGCCTTCAGGGAGCTAACCAGCTCATAAAAGAGATTAGATATATTTAGAAATAAATCAAGTAAACAAGAAAAAAACAAGCAACCCAATTAAAAAATGGGCAAAAGAGCTAAGTAGGCATTTCTCTAAGGAAGATATACAAATGGCCAACAGACATATGAAAAAATGCTCAACATCACTCAGCATCCGGGAAATGCAAATCAAAACTACACTGAGATACCATATAACCCCAGTTAGGATGGCTAAAATCCAAAAGACTGTGAACGATAAATGCTGGCGAGGTTGCGGAGAAAAAGGAACTCTCATACATTGTTGGTGGGACTGCAAAATGGTGCAGCCTCTGTGGAAAATGGTATGGAGGTTCCTCAAACAATTGCAGATAGATCTACCATACGACCCAGCTATCCCACTGTTGGGAATATACCCAGAGGAATGGAAATCATCAAGTCAAAGGTATACCTGTTCCCCAATGTTCATCGCAGCACTCTTTACAATAGCCAAGAGTTGGAACCAGCCCAAATGTCCATCATCGGATGAGTGGATACGGAAAATGTGGTATCTCTACATAATGGAATACTACTCAGCTATAAAAACGAATGAAATACTGCCATTTGCAACAACATGGATGGACCTTGAGAGAATTATATTAAGTGAAACAAGTCAGGCACAGGAAGAGAAATACCACATGTTCTCACTTATTGGTGGGAGCTAAAAATAAATAAATAAATTCACACACACACACACACACACACACACACACACACACACACACACACACACAAAAAAAAAAAACCGGGGCGGGAAGAAGACATAACAACTACAATTCCTTGAAGTTGATACGACAAGCAAACAGAAAGGACATTGTTGGGTGGGAGGGAGGAGAGTGAGGAGGGAGGGAGGTTTCGGTAATGGGCCACAATAATCAACCACATTGTATATCGACAAAATAAAAATTTTTTAAAAAATAAATAAATATATAAATAAATAAGTATATAAAAGTATTCTGAGACGGCAGGAAAGAGGTACTTTTTGAAGGTATTAGAAAAGCTTCATGCAACAGTTTACATTTCGAAATCTGGCGGGATTTACAGAGAAGAAGGCAGAAGAAAGGGCTCATGCCAAGCAGAGGTCATGGTGTACCGGAGGGCCTGGAGCACAGAAGGTGTGGGATGAGGTCACAAGGGTGAGTTGTCCGGTCTGGCTGAAGAAGGGGGATCACTAAGGAACAGAGTAAGAAACAAGACTGCAAAGGAGGGTATGAGCCATTGTCAGAAGCCTTGGACATTAACTAAGGATTTGGGATCTCATAGGCTAAGAACTAGGTACACATAGAATGTTCTGGAGAAGACTTAACACCAACAGAGGAGTACTTAAAACAACCAACCTGACAGTGGTGTAAAAAATGGGGAGTTAAAAACAAATAAACAAAAAACAAGCAAAGAAGCAAACAGCAAAGGGTGCTAAGGGGAGGTCAGTTCTGAGGACACTGCAATCCTCTGGGCAATGGGCTGTCACAGTCTAAACTACAGAAATGACAGGAAAAGCAAAACCAGGAGAAGGTAGGACTCACAGCAGCTGGGACTAACTGCAAGAGCCAACATTATTGCAACAATGGAAATAGGAAAAGTGCAAACAGGAAAGTCAATATAACTACAAGAGTTTCTCCCCCCTTGGGGATAGGATGCAGAAGAGATAATGATCTCAGGTTTTGACATGTTAAGTTCCTTAATAAGGCCTGGATCTGTTCTATGCATCTACTCTAAAAGTCTAAGTGAATGACTGTGGAAAGAAATCCAATAAGCACTAGGCTTTCCCTAGAACTTGCTAAACTAGTTCATGATAACTTGAACTGGTTGGTTACTTATTTTTTGCAAGCTGGTGTTGGCAATCTGCTCAGCTGTCCTCTGAATGACCTCAGCGGATCTGCTGACCACTATTCACATCTGCCCTGCCAACTGAGGGAAGAAAAATTCCAATCTGGAGATGGGGCCACCTGGACTGGATTTGCCTTCTGAGAGGGCCACAGGATATAAGGCAGAAAACTTCAGAGCTGACATTTTTCATGCTTCAACACTTAAAGTGAAAGAAAACATATAGGTAAATATCAGTGATAAAGTTCCTTGTCAATGGCCTCCTAAATTCTCTGAAATCTAGGAGTCAACATGCCCATTTGTCACTTAATCCTCGATGGTGGAACACTCTACAGAAATTCAGTCACACACATTTGGATTGGTCGGTCTCCTAAATAACCAAAACATTACAGAGATCAAACTGCTTCATAAAAATGGAAATTACCATTTGTATAAACAAAATATGCATCAAAGCTCCCCAGTATGTCTTCAGAAGCTATGAAATTAAATTAACACCTTTCGGAAAAGGATCGAATGTGTGTGTGTGTTCACACACTCAGAGACATACTTCAGAGCCAAATATGCCACCCTTCACAGACTTTGTCAACTCTTCAACAACATGTGCTAATAACATTTTTAAAACATTTAAAAACATTTAGCTTTTAAAAAGTGAATGAGGCCACTTTATTCAGTGAAAAATAGAGGGGTGATTTAGAAGGCAGAATGATTGTCCAGGTTGGAACATAACCCAGTTGTGGAGGTCTTGTTGCCTCTCTCAATGGGTGTGCTAACCAGTCACCAAAGATGGCGCCCAACCATCAAGACAGGGAGTGACTTTGTGCCCCTGGACTCAGGGATGGTCTTGTGAGTTGCTTTGGTTAACAGAATGCAGCAAAAGTGACATTCTTGGACTTTCAAGCCCAGGTCTTAAGAGGCCTGGCAGCTTCTACTTCCTCTCTTGGAAGCCAGCCACCATGTGAAAAGCTTGGCTACCCTGCTGGAAGAGAGGCCTCGTGGACAGAGGCCTGAGCCGTCTTGGACAGTTAAATCCAACTGAGATCCCAGCTGAATGCAGCTGCACGATTGAGCCAGGAGAGAACAGCAGATGAACCTCAGCCATCCCACGTGAGAAATAATAAGTCAGTGCTATTTCAAGCCACTACATTTGGGGTCATTTGCTATGCCATAATAGATCACTAAAACAATGGGTGACAAAAGATATCAAATGGTTAAAAGTCAGCTACACCTGTCATTCATCTGCAACTACCTGGGATCATCTTGGGATTTTATAAGCATCTCCTTGCAAACTAACTTAAATAGAGAAAACCACAAAGGACCTTATCTTATCATATCCAAACACTAGCATTCAGTAACATCTAGGATACCAGCACTTATCTTCCTTATCTTCCAGTGGATTCTGGCAATTCTATCCCCAGAACCCTGTAGGGGGTTCCCCAAGTATGTCCCTTGATTGGTGAAGCTCTCTCCTCACTTGTAGTCCTGCTTTATTTAACATAATACGACAAACCTGCAAATGCTTCTGTTAGAAAGATTAACAAGGTGATGAATGCTGGAGTAAACGAAACTTCAGTATGAGCACTGGGAGGAGGAAGAAGATGGAGCAGAGGCCTTAACTGCACTTTATGGCATGGACTACATGGAGCCACAGGGACAGCAATGACCAGGCGGGCTTGGAGTGGACTGATTACTAGCCCTACTTCCTGAACCTCCCTGCATCCACACCCTGGCCATGAGTGCACTGTGGTCAGAGTGCACTTCTTTGTCTCTGGACTTTGGGCTTATTCGTGTGACCTGTTTTGGCTATTGAAACATGGGTGCAAGTGACAGTGTGCCAGCTCTAATACACACTTAAGAGGCATTATTTGTACTGCATGCACTCTTGCCCTTCTGCAATTGGAAAGCATGTCCCCACTGGCTCACTGGTCCCAGGAGGAAGACGAGAGACACATGGAGCAGCGCCACCCCAGCTGACCCACCAACTCATGATCAAAAAAGAAACGCTTATTGTTGAATGCCACTGAGATCTTGAGGTTGTCAAATACCAAGCAATAGTTGACTAACACAAGGCTCCTTTATCAGATGGTAACATTTGCAAAATCAAATACACAGAGTATTCTAGAACTATAGAGTCTTCCTGGCCATACAAGTTGTAACCAAATTATGAAATAGATGGTTAAGTGGTCTCACTGCCAAGCAGAATTTAAGTACAATATATTGAATATCAGTGAATTTTGCTTTTACAGTCTAAGATTATCTTTCTAAAGACTGTCATCTAATATTCAAAGTCCTCTATATTTTAACCCTAACTTAGTTTCCTAGCCAATTCTCTCCCACTTATATTTTATATTTCATTCAAATTGGATTATTTATAATTCTTGAATATGTCTCACATTACCTCTAGCCTTTCCTCATTCAATTCCTTCCTGCAACCTTCATCTGACAGGTTTAGAATTCTTCCAGACCTTTAAGGCCAAATTCAGATGTCACCTCTCTAAGAAACCTGCTTTGACTCTGCCTTTTAATGCAGACTGTCTGTCCCCCTGACTCTTATCATGATGATTTCCTTTCCTCTTATGATATGTGGCTTATTCTGCCTCTGAACACTTCCTTACCAGCTTATAAAGTCCTAGACAGTGTTGGGGCACAGAAAAGTATTCCCTAAAATATGATGCTTTGCCTCGGGGCCTGCCCAGGGACCTGGGGCATGGAGAAAGGGACTGGACCCCTCTCCCCCAACCAGCCACACCAAGCCAGCTCCTTGGGTCTCACCTGGTGACCCAAGGCATGGAGAAGGGAACTGGACACACCTCCCACAACCTGGCACATGGCACCAGTGACTTGGGGCCTGCCCAGGGACCAGAGACATGGAGAAGGGGACCAGACACACATCACAACCAGGCATACCGCCAGTGCCAAGGAGCATACCAAAAACAGCACCTCCATGTGGGTGGCCCACTGCAGCCTCCACAATAACCATGGCTGCCTCAAAAGCGACTAGACACCACAAGCACCATGCAAATGGTCCACCAACCACTGGAGTGCATTCACACAAGAAGAGTCACCAGCAGAGACAAAGAAAAGAAGAGGATGTCTCTTTCCACAAAGCCCATTTTAGAGTGACAGAAGCAGCATCTGCTCTATGATAATATTGGGGGACCCGATCACATCTCTCAGCATTGGACAGATCATCTAGGCAACAAATTATCAGAGTAAGCATGATTCTTTCAGAAGGAGAGAAGAAATCTAGGGTAATTAGAGGGGGGAGAAGGAGGGAGAGGGGGAAGGGGAGAGATTGGACAAGGGGCATAAAGAATAATTACGATTTGTAACAATACATATGCTAGTAATATTGATTTGGTCAACATATCTCAATGTTCAACCCCCAAAATATGCATAATTGATTTTGATTCAATAAAAAAAATAAATTAAATTTTAAAAAATATGGTGCTTTGAAAATTGAAAGGCCTTATAAATAAGCCTCAGAATCAAGGTCCCTCTAAACTTGTCCTGTCTTCCCCACCAAGCACTGGGGGGGACTTTCTCTGCAATTTCTCCATCTGACTAAGAAAGCATCTTTCCAAAAGAAATGCAATTTTCTTAACATCCCCTCCCTAGGAATCTTATCAAATAACTAGAAAAGATCAACCCCTGGAGAAAAGAAGAGAATAGGAGGTCACCACACTTGCACAGACTCTTTCTCAAGATAATATCTGCCTCTCAGGCTCATTTCCTAATAACCATTTCCTGTCCCTCTAAAGAATTGTCTATATTCCCTTCCTCCCATCTCCCCTATGAAGATTGGTACATACGCTTCTGTACCCCACTGGGTTATTGGGAAATCACTCTCTTGTGATTCCTCCACACATTGCCCTTCCCCAGCATGTTAAAATGAAATGTTTATGCCTTTTCTTCGTATTAATTGAATCTCAACAGTTGACTTTTCAGTGAACACCAGGGGTGAAGAGGAAGCTTTCCCTTGGCCCCCACAACAGCAAGGTTTATTTATCTCTGTAATCTCCATGGCATTTAGCAAAAGGCCTTACACATAGTATAATACCAATTAATACTTTTTTTGCCTTAAGGAATGAGTAACCAATGGGAGCTAGCAGGGCACCAGGAAGCCATACTGAGAAAGAAAAGTGGACTTTAGAGTCTGAGAGATCTGGATTCTGTCACTTAGTAGCTGGGCAACCTTGGACCAGTCCATCTCTCTGTGCTTCAGCTTTCGAATATGATAAATTGGGATGGCACATATTTCACGTGATTGTTGTGAAAACTCAACGTGAAAATGAATGTAAATGCCTCACCATGTTTGACAATGGTGGTGGCCCCATAAATGGTAGCTCTATTATAAAAATGATAATGACACAGAACATCACACAGAAGTTAGTTTTATTTTCTCTCAAAGCTTAAGTGTTTAAGGGTCAGTGACTCTAGCTCCAATTAGCTGTTTTCCCAGAAACTATGGTTTCAATGATCTGGATTCTAGCTTTATGAAGATGCTCATACTAATATATATGTTACTTTTCTCCACAGTTCTAAATTCTATAGGTAGTCATCAGTAGAAGCAAATTTGTCCCAGGCAAGAAACATATCTCCTTAAAAGAAAACAAAGAAAACAAGCTCCTTCCTATACTCTCCAGTCCACTTTTAATAGAGCAATCCTTAGTCAACTAAATGATTTCTGACAAAGGCACCAAGAACACACCTTGGGGAAACAACAGTCTCTTCAATAAATAGAGCTGGGAAATCTGTATATCCACATGCAGAAGAATGAACTAGACCCCTATCTCTCACCACATACAAAAATCAACTCAAAATGGATTAAAGACTTAAATGTGAGATCCAAAACTATAAAACTACAAGAAGAAATTGTAGGGGAAACATTTTCTAACATTGGTCTGGGCAAAGATTTTTTGGATAAGAACTCCAAAACACAGGCAACAAAAGTAAAAACAGATAAATGGGATTACACTAAAACAGAGCTCTTTCCCAGCATTCCCACTTCTTCACCAGGGGACTAAAACAACCATTACAATGGATCAAAGGCTAAAAGCAGCAGAACTATTTAGCAGTGACTAAATGGTGCAAATGCAGTTGTTTACATGTAAACATTATCTCAATGAGGTTCTTTATCAGTAGAGGTGAAGAGGTGTTTTTATAAATAAGTAAATGTCAAGTAGTAGGTATTATTGTCAAATAATTGTTAATAATAATTCAGCAAAAACTGTTTTATGTGCCTTGTACTAACTGGAATTTTGTACACATGTCCACGCTTCATCAGAGCAATAGTTAATTGTCCAAAGGACAAACTCAAGATCAGGCAAACTCAAAAGCCTGTAAGCGGCCAGGCAGGTAATGTCAGTGAGTGAATTGGACTTGGTGTGCATCCATCAGAAAGGGTCAGCAGTTCACTGCAGGCCACAGCCTGACTTGATGGGGCAATTGCTACCCCACCCTGCTGACTGTCGCTTCAATGAATGAACACCCAGTGTTGCCAGATCTTCTGAAGAAGTTTGGGGTTTTTGTGCAATACTCCAGTTTTTAAAGGCAGCCTTGCCTTTCATTTTAAAATTATTTGGGGAGCCAAAAAATATATTTGCAGGCCAGATGTGGCCATGGGTTGGCAGTCTGTGGATATCTAGTATCTTGCAGTAGATATTCTAAAGTCACTTTGAATCATCACAGAGAGGTTAAAAGATGATTATTAAATTCATTATATTTGTATTTTTGAATCTGGAAATGTATGATTCACTCTCCGTGAATCCTGAAAAGCACCTCACTCCCTCATTTATAAATCCTCACTCACTTCACTTTTGGACCTCTATTTACAGTCTTACAGTTCTCCCCCACCAGGGCATCCCTTGGCCACTGTCCCACACACCTACTTAAATCCTACTAGTTCTTTAAAGCCTGATTTAAATGCTAGATCCTGTATAAAACCTCCACGATGCTCCTCAAAGTCCCCTATGTATAAATTATGACGTAAATTACCCAACGTAGAAGATCTGCACTGATTCTATTAGACCTCACCATGTCCTTACCCCACATGCTGTAACACAATAATCGCTACAATTATTCACCGCCACCGCAGCGATAGGCCTGGAGTCTACAAGTCAGGAGTGAAGTTGGCGAGCACTCACCGCCAAATGCATCTCCGTTCTGGTAGCTCTTCCCTTTCTGGGCTTCCTCTTCATTTTGAACAGTAGCAACATGCTTGGCGGAGGCACAGCCCATAGTCTCATTCGGTCAGCTTCAGCTGGGCTGAACTGCAAATCATCTCTACAGACACGGGAACATTTTTTTGTTTCTTTAAACACAAAGAGAATCCACCTTGCTGCTGAGTTGGTCAAGCTGCGCACACCTGAAAGAACAGAAAAAGCTAGATCAGAATGGGGGAGCCCGGCCCAGTGTGCGTCTCAGCATCCAGCTGGGCTGTGTGCACTAGGTAGAATCAGGCATAGCCCCCTGCACCAGGACTGCAATGGGGGACCCAGGAAGGGAATGCAACATGGCCCGTTCTCCTTTGATCCCCACTCAGAAAGCAGTTCCAGAAGGGGTGCCCCTGAACAGCACATGGCTGAGGGGTGAACGTTTTGAGGAGATACAAAACTATACAAACATTTATTTAAATAAATATCTGAGCACTACTCCTTGCCACACATTACACTGAAAGTGCTTATAGGTTTGCTAATATTCTAGAATCTCAAAAACCTTCAGGGAAAGAAAAGCACATGCTTGAGGTCCACCCAGTTCAGCAGGCTGAGATAAGGCCATCAGCTTCCCCGTCCTACCCTGCAGGCCAGCTCTGCCCAGCTCTGCCATTTGCAATAAATACTGATTATGACTATATCAGTGGTCATGTCTATATAATTCCTCAGACTATTCTATCACCGGTTGTATTAAATCATTAATAAAAAGAACAGGGTTGGTTGGTGAAGTTTTACAACCTGGGAAGATTTTTTTCCTAGATAGTTAATGCTTTTATCTTCTCTACACTTCAGGTAACCTCATGTTAACATATTTTCATTTTTAAAGCTATACAAAATCCAGGCCTATGGATGGACACACCACACACACACACACACACACACACACACACACACACACACGCACACACACACACACACACCCCTATTCTATTATTTAGCAGTAATGTCTTTAAAGCCACAGTATTTCTATTTCATGGTCTGTTCACAGTAATGTATAGAGCTTAGGGATCTGATGGGGGAGAGACTGACATTTTTAAAAGTGCACATAATACAGTAAGTGCTATGATAAAGGTTTCACAGGAATCTATGATAATGCAGAATTCAAAAGAGCAGATTAAATTATCTCCAGACAGAGGCAGAAATTAAAAGAGGAGATGGTATTTTTTTGTAGGGTCTTAAAGATTTGGTAAAAATTTACCAGGCTGACAGGATAGGCGCATCATTCAGATGTGAGCAAAAGCCCGTGCTAAGACACTACGCTGTAGACAAGACTAGCCTGACATATTTATGTGTGCTTATTTTATGGGGGGAAGAGGGGGACAGGGAAGAGGATTGGACTGTTAATGCCTTGTGAAGGGTCTGGAGAAGGCCTCACTACCTTTTATCCAATTGAATTAAGATAAACTATAAAATGTCATATGATCTAGGAAGTCTTTCTGATCCAAGTTTGAGCACACTGTGAAAATATTAAATTCATAGTGTAGAAATCCATTCTGTCAACCTACCCTGGTTTTGGAAGAAGCATCATCGAACTATTCAGCAAGAGAGCTAGGAGAAGGCATTCAGCTCCAAAGGTAGCAGAAGAGGAAAAACTCCTCTCCCACCAGGCAGCAGCTAAGAGATGCTGCTGCTCTTGCTGCTGCTGCTTTGCGTTCCCTGCCCTCATCTCCAGCATCATCAGTAAGGTAACAGGGGTGGGGCTGCAGACGTAAATTCTTGACTTTTCAAAAAGGAACTAAGGGGAAAACAACCTCACACATACACAGGAGAGAAAACTGAAGTGAGAGGGGAAGCCTCGCTTCCCTGACTGTTGCCACCTTTTCAAAATAAACAAAGCGAAAATAGAAAAGGGAGAGGAGACCCTAAAAAGATCACCAAAGTACCTTGAGAATTAAGAGACAACTTACAAACATCCCCCGTGGGAGTCCTCTCGTGCTTTCCTCTTCCTTATTCCAATTTCATGTTTACAGCCTCTAATGCTATCCAAGAAGTAAAGGTAAGAATCTAAGACAGGAATTATCTTCTGCTACCCCTGAAAAGCATTTTGTGGTGTTTCTGCTGTGTTTCAGAAGGTGTGTTAATATAAAAAATATACATATTTTTTATTTGAACTTAAATAGTTGAAATGATATGAAAATCAAATATACTGCAGCAGGACAACAAAAATAAACATATAAGAATGATCTTTTTTTAAAAAAAAAAAAAAGAATGTTTCTGTTATTCAGGCTTTGGAGTGAGGGGCGGGTTAACAAGCAGCTTAGATATGATTATCCAATTCAAACAATAACTAAGGAAGTTTCAACTTAATTATATATTTTTAAAAGCACTATCACTCAATATGAGTTCTCTCCAAATCATAAATGGGTGTAGATTTTGTTTTTGAAACATATACAGGATATATTTTAGAGTGATATTTTCAAGTTTTACAAATTTATCAGAAATATATCTGAATAATTTACACATTTGAAGGTGATAATTATGAAGTTATTTGAGGGGCAGAAGATCTCCTATTCATAAAGTCAATCATAGTTTTACTATGTCACTGGATTCTGCACATAAACACTTGCCCAATCATTCATTCATTTAATCAAAAGATATTTATCGAAAACTACTAAGTGACAGATGTGTTCGGTAGGTATTGGGGTATATAGTGGTAAACAAGATAAGATATGGTTTTCCCTCAATACCCACAGAATATGAACAACCAGAGAAGGAGACAGTTAGAAAAACCAGTTTCACAGCAATATGGTACGGCTACCGCAGGTTAAATACAGGATGACAGAGGACTTCACCCTACAGGCTTCTGACTCAGCTTTGGGAGAGTGTCAGGAGATGTCACAGGTTTGAGACCTGACCACAGCTAAAGAAACATCATGAAAACACCCCTGAACTGCATTTCTTTTATAGCCTGATATGATGTCAAGGTTTCATTTCTACTGAAAATTCTTCCACTTAACCTCAATCCAACGAAGACCTCAAACTGAGCAGAACTTCAGAAATGTATCTTTAATGACAACTAGAATCATCTGCTCAAAAATGGTTCCCTTCAGTTTGCTCTAGCCTTCTCATAAACTACAGTAATTTTTTAGCTTCCATTATTCCATTAGCTTTGCTCAGTTTTCCTTCCCCAGCCCCCACACCCTCTATTCATTTACCTCTCTGAAACCACAGCACAGTCTCATAGGTGAGACTGAAAACAAGTGTGCAGAGACCACAACACGCGCAGATCTGAGAGTCTCGTTTTCACCTATTGTTACTCACAGCGTGCTGTTTCTGAAGTCACGGATCATAGTGTGAGAATTAAACCGAAGCATCTTTGATGTCTGATGGAATCTTCCAAAACTAAGTGCCACTGAGGGTGTTTTTTTTAAGCTAAATAATCTATGCGATAGGCTCATCAGGCACCTCTAAAAACATGGGGCCCAATTAATTGCTCATGGCTTTGTTTAAAAACCTCTCCAAATGGTTGTATGTCTACATTATCCTGTGCCATGTAATTAGAAAGTGTAATCTATCACGCCATGAGCTAACCTAATTTAATGCCATCTTTATAGGATAGTTTTCCTGTTTTTGATAAAAATATATCAGCAAATTTGTAAATCCAATTCAAATTCAAAAATGGATTAAAGAATGTGTAACCATGTGTGTTTATCCTTCCTCTCCTTACATGGTGCCTCAAACTTCTTTAAGGAGAATTATTGTTCCAGAACACTCTGTGTTATAACATGAGGAAGTTCTTCTTTCTACACAATATAACATACTACAAAGATGTAATACCTTTGCCCTTCTATAAGGAAAGATTATGATGGCTCTTCTCTTTACCTTAATTTTTTGAATTAGAAGCACGGTTTTATAAAAAAAACCTACTTTTATAAAACTGGGAAGGAAGAAAATCAACAAAATCTGTTTTTGAGAAAAATCAAAGGCATTTAACCTTTTTTCAAAAAAAGACTACAGGAAAATATTTCTGTTTACATAATATTGTGGGTAATTTCACTTTCCACTAATTAGTCATGAGCTTTTTCATTTTGCATAGAAAAGCCAAAAATATTGTAGACAATTTCCTTGTCAAGAAAGGCACTTCTTAAAAAATGAATTTTTTTCTTAAAAAGTGAATTTTTTCATAAAAGAAGTGATAAACTCCATAAAGAAATCCTAGGCCAGAAAGAACATGAATACCTTAGGATTAGACAAACTCCATAAAGAAATCCTAGGCCAGAAAGAATGTTATGATTACTCCACCTTAGGCTCGGAGGATTGGAGAGAAATCAAACTCTGATGGCCAAGGGTACACAGAGAGCTCTGAAGACAGCAGTTAAGAAAAGGATCCAGCCACATTATTAATAGATCAGCAGCAAAGTGCCCCCTTTTTCCTGATTAAAAAAAGAAATCAAGTCCACATCTAAAAACCCCTTTATTTTATTGAAGAAAGATCCAATATCTAAGCTCCATTAAAAAAAAATATATATATATATATATAAATAACTAATCAGTCTGCTTGCCCATCTGCTCTGCTTCCCTGTAATGAGTGTTAATACGGCAGCCCGCTGGAAGGAAGAAAGGCAGCTTAAAAGTGATTTCTAATCTTGAAGCTTTGGTATCCTCGGGCTACTGTTAACACCATTTCACATTTCATTGTGGATGTTAAAAATAATACATAAAGAGATGTCGCATTTGACGTGTGGATAGTCTGGAAAAGTCAAACCTTCCTGTTACCCAGCAATTGCCGGCATCACAGAACATACTCACTCCTCACCTCACGCTCATTTGGTGGCATGACAATTGACAATATGCTATTAATTCTAAAAATACATGAATTTTGGCTTCTGCCTTCATTATGGGAAAACTCTCACTTCTGCAAATGATAATTGCACAGAGGCGTCTCTCAGAAACATAACAATAATAAGTCCTGTACAAGAGGACACATTTTGGCTGGATTTCTACAGTGAGGTATGGGGACAAGGAGGCAAGGTGACAAGGGCAAAGAGCACTGGACAGGGCGTGAGACCACTGAGCGCTGGTCTCAGCCCTCACAGGCCTGCTTGGGGGCCAAGGCATGTCTTTGAGCCTCTTTCTTTGATTCTATGATGTAACTGAACATATATCCAAGAAGCGATGCTTAGGATAAAATGACCACTTACAAAAAGGCCATGTCTTACCTACTTCAATGTATTTACACACTTTGTTTTTAATACCTACTCGGTGAGGATATACTTGCAAGTCTGAAACCCCAACATTCTCAGGAAGGCCTATGAGGTCTAAAGATTATAACCAATGATGCTTTCGACCAAGGGTATTGATTTCAATTGTGCATAGGCTGAAAAAATAAACAAAGATTAACTCTCCTATTTCCTCTTCTCTATTCTGTCTTTAATGAATAAAATTAATTTTAACAGTGTTTCTTGTAGGAAGCTGGTAAGAAAAAGTTTGTGGAATTTAAGATTTAAGAGTTTTGCTAAGGATTTAAGAGTTTTGCACCTTTATCGCACACCTGAAAACTCTTCTTTTGTGCTACCCATATATGTTCACATAAGTTCATGCATGGGGGACACTAATTTTGAGATGGCAAGAGAAGAAAACACCAGTTCCTGATGAAAGTCAAGCATCCCCAGCAGTGTGAACCTATGCAGGAGTTATTGCCACTTCCAGATTTCCTCCTCAGTGCTCAAGGCCAATGGCAGATATTCCTAGACTTTGAGTCCTCTTTTGTCTTCCACTTCCATGACCAAGAATACCATGGGCATTTGCAGGAAGTTATCAACCTGTGTCATTTGGGAGCTTCTGTGCTATGTGCTTTTACAGGAAGACACTGATGACTGAGATTTCTTAACAGCTGTGCTGCTCGTTCAACATGTCACTTGGGCCAAATCCATGTGATTTGTTTGTCAGTGCCCTAAAAATAATAATAGCAGCACCTGTTTTCCCTCTGTTTTTGGATTGTTTTGAAAATCTAAGTAGATAATGAAATGCTTTGAAAAGCACTTATATATGCAAGATAATAGTGTTCTCTGCATGCTCTGCTATGCCAGGTGTAGGACATTTTCCATCAGACCCACAGCTTTTCAAGAGCGTTGGTGGAATCAGCTTCCCCAGAGGGCTCCTGGCAGGAGGCCCCACTGGCTTAACTAACCCAAGCACACCCAGACCACCGATGCTAAGAAATCAATGGAAAAAATGAAAGAAAACAGATGGAATGGTAGAGACAAAAATCAAGAAATGACTAGGAAGAGAAAGTAGAATAAGTATGAATTACTAAAAAGCACAATTTGATTTTAACCAAAGCAAATAAGTCGTGATCCTTCCAGAATGGCCAGTGAAGACCATCCCGGGCACTCTGCATGTTGAAATATATTATAAAGAACAGAAATGATTCTTGCCCTTGAAGGACTGGCATTCAGATAAGGCTAACAGATCATAAATGTAATAGAGCAAAATAAAATTTCAATGACTAATATTCCTTGCAGGGAAACAAAAGATCAGAGATGTTCTTGAGAGTCAGAAGTTATCTCAAGCGAATTAAATTAGTGCTTGCCCCAACTTTATTTTATGCACCAAGAGATGCAGGAACATCCAGCAAAATGTGCTGCTCTTAGCAGACCCTTAGTAAGCACCTGCTGGTGGGGAAGACAGTGAAACAGATGTCATGTCAGTTTTGAGCCTGCTAATCCTCTCTGATACTATAAACTACAACAGAGAACTGTAGCTAGATTCATCCTTTAGAAACCTGTAAGTTCCTTTCATGGTGCCAAAGGACAAGAAAGAGAAAACACCGTTGATCCTGTGTCCCTTGAACACATCTGGTTACTGTGGTAGATAAAAGGAAACGTGACCAATAGACGTAAAAGATAGTTGTCTAAGCTAATCATTAGAAGCAAACGTGAGAACAGTTTAAGAACAAAAAAAAAGCCAGCTTGTATTTATTTGGGCACTTATTTGGTACTGATATTTGAGTATGAATATATTTAACATTCTCAGAATTAGCAAAATTTTAAATAATGTAACAATACTTTGAAAAAATCTGAATCCCACAAAATGAAAAAGTGTTCCCCTGAAATCTAAATACACATCCCTCTTTCCTCCCAAAATAACCTCTTTCCTCCTTTTTCCCCCTGCTTACTAAAATAAGTGAAATTATCCATGAGAGATTGGTGCAAATTCTGGCCTAAGATCTCTCTCTCTCTCTCTCTCTGTGGTCTATCTCAGGCCTCACTATTCCAGGTCTGAGAAAAGTCTGCAATGATCCAGTTACTTAGTAAACCCACCTCTAATCTGCTGGTCAGAGGGCTGCTTGTTGAAATAAGTGTCTCTAGAGGAAAGCCTTGACAACCTGAAATTCTGTCATCTGGAATCTTCAACAGCTCAAGGTCTGGAAGTGCCCTGAAAACGTAGAGAAAGCGAACACAAAACCCCTTTGTTGGTGAAGAACTTAGTCTCTCTCTCTGTCTTTCTCATACACATACACACTGTAAAAGTTCTGAAGATGAGAAGATTATATCCAATATTTTGTGACTGATGGAGAGAAAAGAATTGCGTAACTTTGGGCAAGTCACTTACTTCACAGCGCCTTAGTTCCTCATTTACAAAATAGGATAAGACCTGACGAATTTTGAGGACTAAATGAGATAATATATGTAAAGCCCTTAGGACAATCCCAGGCACAGAGACGGCTACTGTCATTACATCACTGTCATCATTATTACTTAATGGAATGGTGATGAATTTTAAGATAAGAGGGACAGAGGCAAAAGAGACTTAGAAAGAAGAGATGAAAAGAGAGATAAGAGGTTAATTTTGGCAGCTTGGTGGTTCTTAGGAACTGCCCCAAAGATAAACAGGCAGACCGAACACACCAGAAAGCAAGAGACAGCAATTCTGCAGCAGGAGAAGCACGTGGGCTATGTGCAGCACTTGCAAAGACGGCCTGAGAAGTGCCAGGTGTTTTTGATGCACTGGGGTGGGGAAGGTCAACCTCTGTGTAGCACATCCTAAGGCTGCAAAGGCAAAGGCTGTGTGAGGACAAGTTGAAGGTTAGTGAGCTCTCCCAAGCTCTGGCACAGCCTTGATGAGTATGCAGCTCCTTCTTCCTACTGTTACACATTTATGTGTCTGTGTCTTTTGCCAGGCAGATCTTCAAGGTCATGACCATGTCCTAATCATTCCTCTCTATATTCCCTATGGCATACTGTCAGGCACACAGTAGGGTCTGCAATACATGCTGAATGGATAAATTCCCTTAGAAATCTTTTTTCACAAAGAGGTGTGGGGTACTTCTTAAAGAAGGGAGCTTCCCTCAGCCCCATGTCCTAGATCACCTGCATGGACAGTGATTTCTTTAGTCCACTGATAACTAAAGTTAAAAATGTCTATCTCAGCCATCACAAACGATTTCAAAGTATGTTCAGTATATACTCCCTAAAAGACAGAAAGGGAGTAATATGTAATACAATACCAACATAATGCAATTTTGAAGGCTTTTGGCACTTGTACGGTTGGCCCTAATATGCCCTAGAAAATTGTGCTATCTATTGATTTCAACACTCATTTTGGGGGAATTGCTTAGTTCTCAACATTCCACTAAGGAATGGAGATTCCAAAATGGATCAGACAGCTAGACCTTGGTGTGCATTTCCTCACTTTAAACTAGAATCTAGAGAGGTTTGGCAGTGCTTTTAATACTCACGCACCTGAAGAACCAAGGTTTTTGTTTATTTGCTTGTTTTTGATGAAATTCAAATCTTTGATTAGCTTTCCATAACAAAGAACTATTTAAGGTTGATGTCCCTAGAAGGCCAAACAAATTGAAATTATAAACATCACTTTCAGGAAGCACAAGTCAGTGCTTCTTTAACCTACTGAGTTAAAAAAAAAAAAATAAAAGACACCTCAGGTCTCATACTGCTTTCAAGAAATGCACAAGACTTTTGGGAACTTCATCGATTTTGTAGTGCTCGGCCCCAAACACATTCTGTGCAATCATCTACTCAAAGAAACCAAAGAGTAAGAAGCTGAGAGGACAGATACAGCAGGATGAAAAAGCAAAGTCACTTTGTATATACTTTGTATGTATGTATGAATGTTCCAGCATTCTCCGGCCCCTGACGAGTTCACTCATGACTCTGAAGTCTTTCCTCTGAATGTACCATCATTTCTGGGATGTTTTTTGGAGTGTGAGATAACAATAACATAAAAGTGAGGGCAAGATGGTCTTCCCTAGCACTCTAAAAGATCATATACGTTGCAGATTATGAACTATGATGACCTTGTAAATGTTACCAAAAATTGTAGCCTACTCTTTTAAATCAGTTCAACATTCCCCATTTGAAGTAGCATAATAAGTGAACATGGTGTTCTTTCCTACGTGTTCAGCGAAAGGTTCTTAGAGAAAGAGACCAGAGTGGCAAGCTCAGGAGAACTGGACAACATGGGCAGGAGGACCACGACGGGGGCTGACAGGAGACCGCAGCTCACCCTCAACAGGCATCAGGCAGCACCCCCGGGGGGTTAACGCTCTCTAGCAGACCACATTCAGTGCTAGTCTGAGACATGAAAGTTGCAAGCCTATCTGAATAGAGTACTAAATGTGTGGCTTGATGATAAACCCTTTTACCTAAAAAAGGTAGAGCAGAAATAGGTGAAAGTGAGGATTTGACCACATTCTATCCTAAGGAGGCCTTTGCCCCAGCTGTCTTTGTGAGATCACCCATGGGTGGCCTAGCTGTGGTGGTTACATTCCTGCATATGACAAACGTACATCTGGCAAACTGCTTATTATTGCTGTATCTGGGAGGATTGTCATCTGCCATCACCTATTACATCACTGCCATTACCACCCCAGGAACAGGCCTGCAAAAATAAAAGACACATTTTCTAATCCTAGGATCTCTCTGAAAATTTTAAAGAATTTTTAGGATCCACATTAAAATTTGTATTTGTAGATCATTTTCTGGACCCAGTCCCCAAACCTCTCACTTATTCATTGACTTTTTCTATGCCATATTTTTTGTTGGTTTGTTTAATTCTTCTTTGAGAGAGGAAAAAACTTAGTCATGTCCAGTGGGCACTGGGATGGTCCTTCTGGCAGTTTTAAAAGCATCGCAAATGATTAAAATTTGCGGTAAAAAATTTTATTCTCATAAATTCATAATTATCCCATTAATTTTCTACAACAAAACAAATAAGATTCTTAATTCACTGATTCTGTTGGGTCCTTCCCCTGTCCCGAAATCCTCCATAATTCACTAATGCCCTGAGGTAAAGCCTGAGATGCCTGGATTTTCAAGCTTCACCTGTCTTCAGGGACACCTGAGGTCAAGGTTCCTAATCTTACAGATGAGAAAACTGGAAGCTGAGGACTTCAGGCAACTTTCTAGGGGTCCCCCAGGACCCAGTCCTGCTTCCCCACTGTCACCTCTTCCTACTGCTCCAAGGTAACTGGCATCCTCTCCATCCCATCAGGTGGCTCGCACAGTCCCACCTCTTCACTTCCGCTTAAGCCTTTTATTTTCCAGGAAGAAGCCTTCCCATCGTTCCATGCCTGCCCTCAATTTTCTCTCTTTCCTAAACTCTAACTCAGTCAATTATTTGGTGTTTCTTAGACATCGCTCTTAAAATAGATGCTAAGTGCTTTGAGGGCAGAAACCCTCTCTATTTGTCTCCCCTGCTATGATGAGTGCTCTGCTAGGCAGAGAGCAGGAACTCAACAAATCCTCTTCAAAGAGCTCACCAGTGGCTGTCTCTGTCTTTCCACCTCTGCACCTGCTACACCACCCTGCCTAGAACGTTCTCCTTCCTCAATTTTGCCTGGCTAACTCTGGTCTGTGTAAGCTGTCCCTCCCACAAGGTCCCAGCGTACCTGATAATTACCCCTCATGGCCCTCATCATAGTGCAGGATATCCGTCATTCCTACTTACCTATCACTTCCACAACTCTAGAGTGCAAGCTCCTTGAGAGACACAGACTGTGTTTCTTGTTCCAGCTTCTAACAGGGATTAGCTCAGAATATGTGCTCAATAAAAAAAAAATAAATGAATCCTCCAGAAGTAAGTGGAAACTCCTTCCCATGGAATTCAAGGCTTTCCACCTACATCTCCAATCCCAAATAGCTCTCTATAGCCACTTGGCTCCAGCCAGTTTTGTCTGCTACTAACCCCTGAATGTATTTTCATTTTCTAACTCTAACTGCCCCTGCTCACAGTCTTCCCCTTCAGTAGAAAGCCATCCCCCTTAATCTCTGCCTGTTATTCAAATTCCACCCATCCTTCAAGGTGCAGAACAAGTCTTATCACCTCCACAAAACCTTTCTCCAGGCCACACACATCTTCCCTTTCTCTAAAGTCATCAGCATGTGTCTGTACATGGTCCCTTCATCACTTACCCATGTGGCTATATGTCTGCAGTGATCTTTCCATATCAGTCTAAATTGGCCCAAAGGGAGCCCCCCTCCCTATGAAGTTAGCATTTACCCCTCATTTAGGAAATAATTATATGCACAGCCTTGGGACATCTGTGTTGATGATATATATTGGTAACTTTTGTGCATTTTTGTCTTGGTGTCCTAATTCATTTATAAAATTTTCAAGGCAAATCATGCTTTTGGTTTCTTTGATCCTGGGCAATTCTTTGCACAAAGTAAGAGGTTAGTAAACATTTGTTACCTGACATGCTGGCTAGAAAGCAAAGTGTGCAGGATGTGAGAACTATGGGAATTATTTTTTTAAAAAAAAACAAAAAAACTTTGACCAAAAGTTCAGCTGAAAATTTCTGATTATTAGAGGCTGCTTAAAAAGGTCAAATGTTGATAGTATAATTACAGCATAATTTGGTAAAATTACTCTCTGAATAAAGGTTATTTTTAAATAGAAACTTTTGTCTGTGATAAAAAATTGTGAATAGAAGATAAAAATTAGTAGAAAAGGAATAAAAAGGAAAAGAAAGAAAAAACATACTCATATGCCCCAAATTAACACACACCCCCTTCCTCCCCCTAGATCAGGAGAGCTGGCCTGCAGCATCCAAAACTGCATCAGTTGACTTTTACTACAAGGTCTAGTTCATGACTGAGTTAACACCATGGCTCTACAAAGGTCTACCCAACAACTCCCTGAACATAAACACAATAATTCTCCCCATGTTGCATAGAGAGGAGGGAGAATCAATCTCTTACCTGGTGTGTCATAAACATTTCCTTATAATTATGTCTTGATGTACTGTGTCTAACTATTTATTTATTTTATATCTCACTGTATTCCCCCCAAAAAATATGTACAGCAGCTGCTTTCAACCATAAATAACAATCTTAGGACACATATGCTGTGTTCAAGATTAGTAATTCAGGGTTCAGTAACCTAGCAACAGAATGTCAAGAGACCTTCTCCTCATCTGTGCCCTCAACTGCCAAGGATCTCCAGACCTCCAAGACATGGGCCTCTAAACCCACTGTTCAAACCGGGCTTGGTTGTTACAAGTCAATATTGGTCAACAATGGAAAGATCACAAAACACAGGAGACTTTTTGCCAGGCTCCAAAAACCTGAGTGTCAAGGAACATAAATAGGAAGTATGCATATTACTTGGGACCAGAGGCCACAAAGTTGTCAATTAGGCATTCACCTTTGGGAAAGCCAAATGAGGCAGCATCTATAACTCTCTAGCAACCAATATCTCACATGTTTTACATGCTGTAGGCTGAATACATATTTTTAATGGAAATGAACAAATGTACCCATGACTAGGCACCTTCTACCAGATGAAGACAAGAAGGAAAGAAGGGGACATTTTAATGTTTTGTTTTAATGAATTAATAAAAGCTGAATCCTTATCTCCAAGAAATCAAATACAGACTGGTCCTCCTCCCTGTTGCTTAGTTTGGTTTGATTTCATCAGCTCCTCTGTCTCACTTTAATGGGTGTTGGTTTCTAATGGGCATTTGTAGTTAAGGGTCTTTTGTTTCTTAAAAAAATATATACATATTTTACTGATTTTCATTTCCTACCCAATAGTGAAAATCATGATATAGGAAAGCAGCATAACAATGTGTTTTTTTAAAATCAACCATTCCAGCAGTGGCAGAAATAAGTGAAATGTGGGAGGCTGGTTATTTGTACATCAAAGGGAAAGTGAAATTATCTATAGGGTGACATGATCATTTGTTTTCCGCAATGAAGCAAGCAAATCAAATAGGAATAAAACCGGAGCCTACCATCACCATTCACAGTATAATGAGTTCTTGCTAGATTAACCATTCTCCCTCCCTGTTATACTCACTCCAAGAAAACAGATGTACAATGACATCAGCAAAACAGCCAAAGATCATCAATCTACAAGACAGGAAATGCAGCAGCCAGACTTGTATCCTTTCTGAGCATTAGCTGACTCCTGGCTGCTGGCTCTGGTTCTGCAGTGCCGGAGATAGGCTCACAAAAAGACATGTCTTTGGGAGGCAGCAAGGATCAGGGGTACATTTATCAGAAGCAGTGCCCGAGGACACGGAAACCCAAACCTGCCACGGCTCTCCAGATCAGGGGGCTACCTATGTGGTATGCTTAAGGCCAAAAATCTTGGACTCACTGAATTTTATGGTATTTCTCTTCCCTCCAACTCAACCACACATTATTAGAAGCTGGACATGAACACATTCTGTCAAGAAGACCAAAGACAGGGTGTGTGAGGCATTGGGGAGCCCTGACCACTGGCATTACAATAGTCCTTTAGATGGCCGAGGCCACCACCTTGCACGCAAAGAACAGGCCAGTTCAAAGCCCGGCTGGCCAGGTGCTAAGGTCCTAAGCAAGAAGCATGGCCTGTAGAACGGATGGGGTGGGTGTTCCTGGGTCACAGGAGTGAGGTGAGGTGCTGATACTGTCAATGCTGCCTTTAGCTCTGATGCTCCGAGTTTAAGATGGTGACAGGCATGTCAGCCTCAGCATTTTCTCTACAACTGGAGACAAGGAAGGAGACCTCTCCTCGATGTCAAACAGCGATGGAGAGCTACAGGACTCAAAGCATCCGCTGGTATCACAGATACAAAAACAACTAATAACTAATAACTGAAGTTTTCATGCCACTTTACCATTGGCAAAGGCTTTCACATGTTGGCTCTGTCAGTCAGCCAGGGTCTTATCTAGATGAGTGAGAAGATACTGACAGCACAACACTTGATGCCAGTAAATTTATTCCAGATCAAGGGTTCCTCGAGTGAGGGGAAGAAGGAGAATCATTTCTTTTAGAAAAAGGGGGAGTCATCCCATTTTGATTTCCTCTGCTTGAAAGTAACAGAGTTTTAGTGAACAAAAACTCAGGAAGAGCACTGGAGCACATTCAGTGATATTTGTAACATCTCCGACTCAATTTCCACTGCATGTCTGTTGAAGCTGCATTTTATTTTGGATGTCAACATCTGTGCAGGGAACTTGCTTCTCCTGACCATGGTAGCAGTTTCTGGAATCAGCAGGACAAACGCTAGGATATGGAGACTACTGAGTGACTTTCCTCCCACCTCTTGCTAGTCCCCACCCCCCTAAACTATTTCAATCGCCACCTACCAACAGGATTTTGAATTAAATCTGTGGCTAAATGTCTTCAGAAACGCAGTGATGACTTCCAATCCACTCGAGGAAATGTGTTTTACTCCCAGGGTGCTCGCTCACACTGCTGTCCTTGGGGTGGAAGGGTCCATGCGTGGAGTCCCAGTGGAGAAAAGCCCTGAAGAGCAACAAAAGGAGCCGGAGAGAAATGAGGTAAAGGGAAGCTGGTGAGCTGAGCAGCTGTGGAGGCTGCAGAAGCTGGAAGCAGCCAGAGGAAAAGGGAGAGAAATAAAGATGGAAGGGAAGCGAATGGATGCAAAAGCTTTTTTGAATGCTCTCCCTGCCAGGTCCACCTGACCTCTAGACTCAGCTCAAAGCATCTGGTTTCTAGAAGCTTCCATGATCCCGACCCTTCCCTGTGAGCTCTCAGCTCTTCCCACATCCCACATTGTCTCCCCCCTACCCTTTTATGTGTCTCCCCAGTGAGACAATGTATGCCAAAAGCAGGGACTCTGTTACTAACTTTTTAAACAATGTACCCCCAACTCCTAGAACTGTGACTGATGCACAGAAGGTGTTCATGTTGGTCAAATAACAGATGAATCTTAAAAATGTAGCAGGTGTTAATAAACAGATACTGGCCATCACAGTCCTGGGGCAGCTTTGGGATCTTAAACCAATATACAGCACAACAAACTAAGAAATGAATTTTATTAGAAAGGAAAGTCATTCGGTCACCGGAAAATAAAGGAGAGCTGCGTGCAGTTTCTCTCAACATTCTGCAAGCCTGAGTGAGGCACTATCATAACTAGCATCAAATCCTTACAGGTGCAAATTCAACACTTCGTACTCTTTGCCCTAAAAGTGTTAAGCAAGCCTTAATAAAGTCTGATTTACCCTCACCAGGAAGAACTTATACACTGGAAAAATGCAACGTGTTCTGTTAGAGTGATGGACTCCTTGAATGTCAGGCTATTTACTAAACAAATTACTCTCCACATCACTTTCTAATCTACTCTTCTAGTGAAGATGGCAGAAGTTGGCACGAAAAGTTTAGGACTCTGCAAAAGTCCCTGTAATGTCAATGTTCCCCAGAAAGGGATCAAACACAGAAACAAAAGTACTCACAGCAAACAGCACAGGTTCAATATTATGTACACAGGAGGCAGTTAAATAATGTTTAAGTAAATATGATTACTGATGAGATATTGTTTTTTTAAAAACGTACACTTAACTTTATTCGAGGAATGGAACACCCTTTGACAGAATCACCTCCACAACACAGAAGCATAATAAAGATATGAACACCACGCTAATCTCTAGTTATTTAAATTTGCCGCAAAATCTTTTATGCAAGAGTTAATTTCACACTCTTTTTGGAGTTCCACCATTCTATCATCACTTTGTTTTCCAACACAAACTTTAACGCCCCTTAAGCCCTGAATTAGTCTAAGTTTGATTCTTTTGAAGTTCTTTTTATGGCACATATTTAGAAATGAATTAAAATTAACTTTGTTATGAGAAAATTTCCAAATCATTTGTGATACCTGGCAACCAGCCAGACTGTTGTAAAAGCCAGAGTTGGTGTAAGTCAATGGAGATGTTAAATTGAAAAACTCTTGGAGTTGTTTCAAATTATAGCAGAGTCAAAACCATATCCATTTACTATTCAGTATACATGTGCCAGGCGTAATATATAGTTCTTTACTGCTTCAAATAGTCTAGATGTAAAAGTATGTATGTTAACTCCTTTAGTGAAGATGCCTTTTACTGTTTCCCCAATGGTACCCAGCACAGATGAATGAATAACTGAGATTGTGACAAACCTTCTTCCCCTACTTATCTTTAGGGTGGACTCCTGAAGAGAAGCAAATACTGCAGAAGACGGAAAAAAGGGCAATCACCACTGGAACAATCTCTACCACACACAATAAAGTAGTGATAACCTCCCCTACTGGGATCACCCGGCCCTCAAATGCCCAGTCCCCAGGCAAAGCTCTGTGAGGGCAGTAACGGGGTCCCCTCGGCTATGCATCCCCAAGCTTGGCACAGGACACTCAACACCACCTACAAAGAGGCAGAACGGGCCAGCCGAAAGGACGTAAGCTTTTGAGTCAAACAGATTGGGGCAGAATCAGGCTCTGCTATTTACCACTACGAGACCCAGGGAAAGTTAAGCAATCTCTCTAAACATCAGTTTTGTCTTCTATTAAATGGGTATAACACCATCCACCTTCTAGGATTGTTCTGATGATTTCAAACAATATCTACAAAGCAACTGCCAAGATGCCAAGCACTTGATAGGTGCTTAACAAAAGATAGCTGTCATTATACATATCAGGAAGTACACATGGCTTTATATGATAAAAATGGCTGTTAATGCCTAAATGATCTTTATGCCTCACTCCCATAAAAATGCCTCCAGATGCTCAAAGCTCATGCCATTTCACTTTCCCTTTATCTGTGTTACAGACCATAACAAACCAGGCTGAGGAAAGAGAATGGGCAGGCAATCCCACTGACAGCTGCAAGACACCCATCAAAGAGGCACAAAGGAACCCTGAGCAGACACAAAAGTCCAGAAGAGTCTGGCCAATGCAATACAGGGACAGCGGCTTTCAGCGATTGAGCCCAAAAACCAGTGTTCCTCTGAATGACCACAAAGAGGTCAGACTGCCTGTGGAAGACTGATTCTGCTTAAGACGGCGAGAGAAATGGAATCTATGTAAAAAAATATTTCTGTCCAAATAGTTAGCCTGGACTCCCTCCAGCTGGAATCCAGGCCTATTCCCTTTGGGTTCTCACAGCACTGTGCTTGGTTCTCCATGGCAGTCTCCACACAGTCTGTTTAGCATTGGTCTGTGCATCAGTGCCCCTTGAAAGCAGGTAACCACTTTTATTCATTCTTGATCAGTAAGTCTTTTTTGAATATACCAATTTACTTTTCAACATAATAGATGCAATTCTAGTCACTTCTATGTCCTCACCAAGTTCTTTCGTTAAGGATGAATTAAGTTAGAATACTCTGTATCTGCACAATTTATTGCTTACACAGCAACACCATCTTATGGAGCATTTATTTACAAATCTAAAATAGTGGGGTAGTCTTAATCAGACTTGATTAGACAAGACATAATGTCAAACCAAATGATTGCCATCACCTTCTCCGGAAAGCAGCCTGACATATGTTCTTCTGCCTGGTTTGGTCTTCTCGCTCCCCAAATGCTGAAACCATTCATGCATTTTTCCAGTCAACATTTACTGCTGTTGGGGCCACCACCATACTAGGCACACCTGGACATATACAAATACATATATTTGACTTCAATGCAGTGATTGTCAGAGGGTAAAAGATGAGCAAGTAAGAAACTGCAGTACAATGAGGTAATTGATATAACAGCATGAAAGGAACTGTAGACAATAAAATTACAAAGGATGGTGTTAAGACACGATTGTGCAGAGAAGACAGAACATGAAAAACAGCAAATTTGGGACTTTTGCTATCAAAACTTCCTAAAGAGGAAGAGTGGGAACATCTTCACCATAAAAGAACAGAAATGTGTCATAACCTTTCTGAAGATCATCGAGTTTCCATCTCAGAAGTAAACTTTCCATACTGCCTTTAAGCTGTTAGCTATGACAATGCAGTTACCTAACATGGTTAACTAAATTTAAGCAGAAGCACTGAAAATATATCAGGTGTCAATGTGACAACCCATATGCAAGCAAGAATCAGGTTTCAGCATACACACTCCACACCTATACAGAGAGAATTATATAGTTTCCTGATGGGTTCCCTGGACTACTATTAAAAATTTGACAGTGAAAACCAAAAATGAATAGTACGATAATATCCCAAAGTCTGGACATTATATATTCATCCATTCATGACCTCATTCTGCAGATATTTACTGAGGATCCAGTTTGTGCCAGGAGCCACTTAGACACTGGGGATATGATGGGAACTAGGAAGTCAAGAAGTTTTAAGTGGTTATTTGAAAAGGTTTTCCAGTAAATCTTAATATTAGCAATGCCAGAAAGGTAATCATTTGTGTCAGTATTTTCATTGCTGTACCCAAAAAGGAAAATATTGTTGGCCCACAAAACACCTGTAAGGGAGAAAGTATAAAAGGAGAGTTCCTGATTCGGGAGTTGGAGGGGATTGGATATCTCACAGCTACTTTCTAAGACTGTTTCTCAGAGTGTGATCTGGGGACCAACAAGATTGGAATCTTTTTAGGAATGCATATTCTCAGCCCTCAGAATCTGCAGTTCTAACAAGATCCCTAGTGATTCACATGCATACTGAAGTTTCAGAAGCACTCTTTTAATAGGTTTTATTTACAAGTTTAATCACAAGACAGATCCCCTTATATTTGTGGCAGAATCAGACCTCTAAGCCTCCTTCCAACTTTTGAGGTACTCAGGCTTTGAGAGCTTGTCTTTGATGAACTGAAACAGCAAAAAAGCACTTCGAAGTGAATTCACACATGGTTCTTAGTATGATTATGCCATTTCTGAACAGCCAAAGGTGTTTATTCACTTTAAACAGAACTGATCCTCATTAACAGATGGGTAAGGAGGTCTCTACAATGGGCCAGTTTGTGCATAAGGGAAATAACCTAAAGGAACCTGAGAAATCAGTCAGTATCAGCCCTAAGTTCCATCTACCCCAGTATTGTGACAGTGGTATTAAAAGTCTGAAGAGTGTTCATTTGCCCTTTTAAAATGTCAGGTCACTAAGGTTAGGGGCAAAGCTACAAATATTTTTTGCTATCTTTAATAGTGGAACTTTGGGGCCGAGCCTGTGGCGCACTCAGGAGAGTGCGGCACTGGGAGCGCAGCGACGCTCCCGCCGCGGGTTCGGATCCTATATAGGCATGGCCGGTGCACTCACTGGCTGAGCGCCGGTCACGAAAAAAAAAAAAAAAAATAGTGGAACTTTGAGAAATTTCAAACTCAGATGTCAGAATAGTCATAATATTAGACATACATGATGCATCACACTTTATTAAACTCTAATTCCTACTTTCAAAATGTAGAATAATCTTGAAATGAAAATATAATTAACTAATTAAAAATTGCCTATATAAAAGAAATATATTTACTGTCCCCTAATTCCTACAAAGAATGCAGGTGTCTGAGAAGTTTTGCAATTGCTTGGGATCAGTGGCTTATCATTCATAAGGAATTGAGAGAAACCACATTGCGGTACTGGATGTCTTCGGAGGGACCTGATATCTTCCATATGCCATCGACTGGTAGGTTATGTTGTGCACTGCTGTTGGACCAACCATTTAATTTACCTCTAAGTATCTGTAAAACTGTAATTTTACCTCTAAGTATCTGTAACTGTAATGACTGATGCTATTTACACACACCCTGATACTGGATTACCCACACAAAATAAAAAATGTCTAATCTACTCAACTGAACCATGCCACAGTGTGTAAAATATATCGAAACTTGAAATGTTCCTATCCTTTCCTTCAATTCTCAGTTTCAATTACTGGATAAGGATTACGTTTTTTGTTTTTTGGGTTTTTTTTTTTTGTCTTTTTCGTGACCGGCACTCAGCCAGTGAGTGCACCGGCCATTCTTATATAGGATCCGAACCCGCGGCGGGAGCGTCGCTGTGCTCCCAGCACCGCACTCTCCCGAGTGCGCCACGGGCTCCGCCCAGGATTAAGTTTTAAACAAACAAAATTCCATGCTCACTGTCTTTCCAAAAGTAAATAAACAAATGAAATTCACCCTGTGTGTATTTTTTAGTGTTTTCCTTATGGATCTGAGGCCCATGGTATATGTTTGCATAACACGCTCAGGATCCCGACATGATGCATGCTATTCTTCTGTCCGTATAATGTTCTGTTTCTTGTTTTCAAATATAGAAACAATTTCAATCAATCTCTCCAACAGCTGGAAAGAAAGATTAAATATAATCTCTCTTCTCTTTCCAAGTTCACTTTCAAGCTAAAAGTATATTCCAGGCAAAGCAAGGACAGCACTTCATTCAACCTTAAATTGTGACTCAAGTAGACAAAAGCTGTGAAATAGCTGACACTCACTGTCCCTTAACCCCTGAGGTTTCACACATGAGCACCATCAGCTATTTCTTGAAGAACAGTCAAACACGGCAGTTATAGACAACCGAATTAAAAAAAAGAAGAAAAGAAAACAGTTCTGGTAGAGATTTCTTCAGAGATTAAAAACTAAAATAGGTGGCAGTATCAAGTCAAGTCAAGGCTTTGGAACACAACAGAGGATATTAACATGAGCACGTTCAGCAAACTAATGAAAAAACAAAACATTAAAACACAGGAATGTTTACATTGGGTTGTCTCCTTTAGGAAAATGAAGCACTACTTTCCTGAGAAGGGCAATTCTAGTAAAAATGTGTTATTAAACTGTGTATTAGTCAATACTTCAAACTAAAATCGCATGAAGAGCCAAGAAGGAATTGCAAAACAAAAGCAGAACAATCAGAAGCCCGTGTTCTGCTCTCCCTGCACCGGGGCGGAGCTGCATTTACCAGGGGGCTTCACAGCCACCAAAGTCTGCATGCAGAAGTCAGCAGTCCATGCTCTAGAATCTCTGCAGAAGGGAACAGGATTCAGCTCTTTAAGATAAGCGTGGCTATAATACAACTCTTGCTTCCTCTCCCCCAAGTGATGCGGGCTATGCTCCTTATCACTTAGAGGTGTTGCATAGCGTGCGTACCAGCTAGATCTTTCCAGAAGCAGACTATGGCTCCTGGTCTAAACAGTTTACTGCTCAGGAGGGAAACAACCCTGGCTGAATAGAGACCAACTGCCTCTGGAATACAGCAATTCTCTCAACTAAAGGCTTTATGCTTCCTTCTGACTGAAAGGTTTCCGTTCCTGAGGCCAGTTTCCCTAAAGCAACAATAGAAGTGAGGCAACGTTACTAAATTTTTTAAAAGCCTTAAAAACCACTTATCAAATAGAGCAGTTTATAATAAAACTGTGCTGGGTCACAAGAAAGAGAAAGCTCGAGAGCAGACAGGCAGAGCGAAAAAACAAGGAAGATATAGATTTGGCCCCTGCCCTGTATAACCTGAACAATTTCACCAGTTCTGAGTAACACCATAAAAAAAGGGAATCATAGAATTTTTTGTGTTATTTACCTATAAAAAGATCAACCAAAGTCTGTTCTGAGCCATTAGCCACACAAATATATCATGAAAAGGTACAAACCACGGCCTTCCTACATGCAAATGATGAATGTGGTGGTCTGCCTTCTTCTTGCCACTAGGCCACAATGGGGTCAGGCTGATACTACTGAGGCAAATATGACCTTATTGCACAAGCAGAAAAACGGAGCTCATTTTCTGGTGCAACCCTTCATTCTGCTGTTTCTGACAAAAACAAGAGCTTCCAGTGACCCACCCCCAATGGAGACCCCACCAATGAGATGAGAGGAACATTCCACCTTAGCACAGAGACAGAGCTGTTCTCACACCCACTCTTGCAAAGAAGGGAAGTTTAGCTCTGCACCAGGCTTTGGGGACTCCAGGAACAAAAATCTTTTTTAAAGGAATAAGCCCTTCATAGGAGACTTGTGGAGATACCATCATCCTTCTTTGCTCTCCTACCAACCAAACCTTCTATCTGTAAACAAGAAATAAGCTCCCTCCAGAAAGCTTTCATCAGGAACACTTCTACACTGCACATGCACACGTCTAGGATTTTAAGAAGCTTTCCATATACTGCCGCTATGGGAAGTTTCACTTAAGTAGTTGGCTTCAGCTTTGACTTGTGATTTCAATGTCACAAACTATTTCACCTTCCAGGGAATGCAAAAGATCTCTTAGGACCCTTTTATTCATCTCCAACAATAAACTAACATTAACATTTATTGCTAAAAACAAAATTATTTATAAAGAATGTAAACACTCAATGGAGCATTTGCTCATTAAGTTTATAAACATGGAAAACTTGAACTTTCAGATACTTATAATTTGTTAATGCCCTTATGTGAACTTGGAACAGAAGAGGCCTCCAAAGTGCAAGATATGCATTTGGAGGAAAATTCTACAGCTAACTTTTAACTCATGTTTTTGAGCATGCTGTGCAACCATGCCTATATCTTTAGAGAAAGGTGTATGTGTGTATGTGTGTGTGTGCAAAATTCTTTAGAGCTACAAAACGAAGTCTTACAGCTGCTGATGGACAGATTGAGATTAAAACCGATATTCCAAAATTGGGTAAAAACATAAAATTTTAAAAAGAACAGACACGACAATTATTTTTATGATGCTCATTTTGAAAAATCATAGCTTTAATAAGCAATTGTCATACTAGGGGTGAATTCAGACATCACTTTAAACTTTTTTTTTCTGGATCATCATTTCTGATTTTAAAGAATAAAATAATTCATTAACTCAAAAAAAAAAAAAAGGGGTGTTAGGTTCTTTCCTGACCTTTAAAAAGGCTTTCTTTCATCCACATAAAATTTAATGAAGTATAATATTGATATGGATATGGCAGAGAGCAGAAAGTTAAAGCAAAAGGACAGGCAATTAGGCTATATGTTTATTTTGATAATCTTTATCTGGCTCTGTGTGTGTGTGTGTGTACACATTCTGGGCATGCCACACCTACAAGGCACATACCTCTCTAGTAATATCACCTCCACTACTTGTTACCATAAAGCTCACAGACTTCTTGTTCTTTGTGTTAAGACATTGTTGACACCTCTATAATGCATACATTATTGGGCAGATAACACATTAGCACCCTTCCCTGATTTAGTGCTATAGCTGGTGAGTCACCTAGCGAAGGGAGTCCAGAACTGGGCAGCAATGAGAACCCTGCCTGCAGGGGCACAGGGCTTGGAGGACTCCCGGGAACCCTGCAGTAGTCAGCATGGTGGCAAGGTCCACTTCACTGACCTTGGCGAATCCAGAAAAGAGGCACTTCTCTGACTGAAGTGACCAAACCTCCATGCACACTCTCTGCCAGATGACCCACACACCATTCCCTTCATGATGGTATCAGGTATCCACCTAGAACCTCTCTGTGCTGTCTTCTAAGCAACTGATTCATTGTACCTGGAATTTAAGACACCACACACCCCAATCTTCCCATAAAATACCTCCTTCCGTCTTGTGTTCTGTCTGTTACCCATACCTTGCACACCAGGCAGGGGCACTTTTCTGTGATTTCCAAAATCTAGTATAAAACTCCCTTTCTTATTTTCAGGACTAATAGGAGCTAGCACAGTCTGCCTTTTCCACCATGCACCTGGCATGAAGAGGTTACTGGCACTGAAGGAAAGCTATAAGGACATACACGATCACATAATTAGAGACAAACTCACAGTTGCTAATCTGTGGGCTATCAAATATATTAGATACAAAGATCATAATTTTGACTGGTATTATATGTACCAGTATAATGTTGAGATCATTGATAAAGCCTTTTCCAACTAAAACTGTTCCCAGAAGACTTAAATTATAATTTCCTGGGGAAATTATCACTATCATCAATATCATTATCATTAAAATTATCACTATCACTATTGCTACCAATATTGAGTTTGGTGGTTCCTGGATATTAAGTAACCTAGCTAAACCCAATTTTCATTGCTAAAAATACTATAAAATAAATTAAAAATAAAATTTGATCACCTTAATTCATTTTAAAAAATACATCCATTTAGGCAGGAAGATAAGGAAGAGAGTAGTCTTATCTCAAAACTTTTACTCGCATATTTTTAAGGGTCACTAAGGAAAGAGAGGGAGTAGAGGAACTTAGAATGGGAGGGACATAGTCAAGTCACCAAAGAAAAATTTCTGCTTGAAAACTGTCTCTCCGTACCTCTCTTAGCAGCCACTCTTCACACCTTTCCTCTCTCTAGGAAACGGGATCCAGGAGAAAAAGGAGCCCTGTGGTTCCCTTGCTACTGTCTCCTTGAAGGAGCTCATGGTGGCATCCGCATGTAAAGAAGGAAGAGTCTCTGGAGACCCAGGCCAGCATGCATTCAACAACCACGTATTAAAAACTTATGTGCTCTGTAGTGAGCAAAAGCTAGATATTCTCAAAGATGCTATGACAGCCCTAACTATGAAGGTTAGTTCACAGCCCTGTAGACAATTACAAGGCAATTAACAGTAGCAGCAACAACAATCGTGAAGGGCAGTATTTGCAGATGGTACCATAAGCACTTGGGAAGCAGCACGCAAGGGTTCCAGCAGACCATCAGGGAAGTCTCAGAGAGAAGGGCGATCCTTAAGACTTGAAGGATAAAGTGGTGTTTCCCACGTTGTCAAGACGGGAGGGTAGGGTGGTGGTAAGAGGTGGTGACCTCGAGGTAGAGTGAATGTATGAGCAAAGCCTAGGAGACCTGACAAATATGTCATGCTCTAAATAGGTCTAAGGAGGGAGTGTCAGGACATGAGACTGCTTAAGTAGACAGGGGCTGGATAATGAAGGGCCTTGCTCAGACCTTGTAAGCCACTGATGTCGGCAGAAATGTGAAACAACCAGATTTCTGTGTTAGTGGCATCATTGCTGGGAACCAGGCTAGAGGCAAGGAGATCGGTAAGAAAGTTTACAGTGGTAGTCCAGTGACCAGGTAACAGATGGAGAGGGTAGAAATTAAGACACTGTACCAAATAAGAAGATACAAAAGATATCATTTGGGCGGGAAAATAATGAGAGTTTGATGACTATTTACATGCAGATGTTTAGGTAAGTTAGAGAAATCTAGGCTAATTCAGAGGTATTTGGCATGAAGAGCAATTGGGTAAATGGTAAATCTATCACCCAAACATGTCATCATTGAGACATTAGTAGAGATAGAGAGTAGACAAATGAATGGACAGGGCTGAAGCACAGGACAGAGTTGTGGACCAGAGACCAGATGTGAGATATCAAACATGCAGGCCGAAGAAAAAGTCATCGATGTGACTATTCAGGACAGCGTGCAATGAGGCGGTCTGTAGCCTTTTTGAGTCACGGACGCCTAAAATCTGATAAAAGTTATAAGCCTAACCCCTAAAAAACGCTCATTTGCATATAAGGACAAAGTGCCACATTTCCCAAGAGTTACAGATCCTCCGAAGCTCATCTATGAACTCACAGGTTGAGAACACCTAGAATAAAGCAAGTAGAGAAGAGGGCTTAGTAAGGGGACAGTTAAGAAATAGGGCACAGAAGAAACTAAAGAGCTACCCAGAAGAAGTAGAGCCTCTCCAGTCACTGTAGACCACTCTTTCTAGAAATGTATGTGCAACAGGGGCAGTATGGATAGAAGAGACTGGGTTTCAAAGTAGAATTTTGGTCTGTTGATTTTTAACATTTTTCTTACAGAAAATTTCAAACATATCCGAAGTAGAGAGAACAGTATGATGTAAGTCTTGTACCTATGTCTGACCTTCAACAATTATCAACTCATATCATTTCATCCCTGAATATCAGTATCTATCTCTAAAAAGGACCACTAAACAAATAACACAGCACCATTATCATATCTTAAAATATTAACAATAAGTCCTTAAAATAGTCAAACATCCAGTTAGTGTTCAACTTCCCCCAACTGTCTCATATTTTTCTCATTTTGTTTTCAGTTTGTTTAAATCAAGATCCAAATAAGGCCCATATATTGGAACTGGTGACAGTAACTGTTTTCTTCAGGCTCTTTTAATCCATAGGTTTCCCTGCCTGTCTGTCTGGCTTTGTTCCTTGGTCATCTGTCCTGTAAAGTTTTGTTTCTTTGCATTGTTTATTTTTTTTACTGTTTTTATTTTGCCGATTGCATCCTCGAAGTACCATTTAACACGTTCACGTGATTCTTCTGTATTCTGTAGACTCAGATTTGGGTTCAACATTTTGGCAAGAATAGTTGACAGGGAGTGTTGAGTTCCATCAGGAGACACAACAGTAGGGTTTTTTAAAAGATGCGGCCGACAAATCATACTTACCTGCTATGGGAAAAAAGCCAGTGAAAAAGGCAAGGCTGAAGAATAGGAAAAAGCACGCAATGAAAGACAGTGGACAGTGAAGACAGAAAAATATAAAAGGCAACTGTGTGCTCTAACCATGAAGCTCTAGGACTTTCAAGCAGCCCTGAGCACAGCGTTTGCGGTAAAAACTGGTACCCATCACAACGGTCCTAAAGGCATCAAGAAGACTGAAATATTTTATATTTACTTTGATCAAAAGCATGAAGCCTTTCCTGGATTTTAAAAAGTCTATCATTAAAACTGTCAAAATTAGAAAATTCTGTGCTTAAAGAGTTAACCTCCCAAAAAAATTCACAGAAGAGGGGTCTCTACCATAACACCAAATGGGTAATTATTTGGTCTTGTAAACACACAGTCAACGTAATCCTGCAAGGGAAATCTTTAGCCAATAACATAACATTGATGTAATTATTATGGTGAAACGGTAATAAGGAGAGAGACCCAAGGTTATGTATAACTTTTTAATTAATTTTTGCCATTATCCCCACATGCCAATTTTTTTCCCCTAGGGACCAAAACTTTGATTTTACAAAATGCACCTATAAGAAACACAAGGTTCCACTAACTAACACCCTCCTAAGGGACACACTTATTCCACCAACTGGCCCTCTCCAGAAAACCTGTCTTGTTGTCTCTGACTTTTTGACTGTTCCTGCCTCAAAAGAACAAGTTTTTTTTCAACATCTCTAGCTAGGACGTTTTAATGCACTGAATGTTTCTATGTTCTATAATCACCTTGTTAGAAACAAACTCCAGGTCTAAAAACAAAGCACATTTTAATTGAGGGTGCAGGGATATCAGGTGAAAAGGGCCTAGCTAAATTAATAGGCTTTTCATTACAAAATTTTATATTCTAAAAACTTCCGTGTGAAAACAAGCCTGTTTTTACTGCATTTATAAACACATCTGTGGGGTGATTTTACTAGGATGAACGGACACGTCAAAAGTCGGTGAATACTTCCCAGATGCTACTATAGAGACTAGTGCTAGTCCTCTATGACGTGCCAAAAACAAGGGCAACATATTAAGATTCTCATTAAGTTTTACTCATACATCAAGGCCCAGCTCAAATGTTACCTCTGCTGGGAGGTCTTTCCACACCCCGTGAAAGTAGTAATCCACCGTTTTCCCATATTGCATCATGTATAATGTCACCCCACAAATCACCCTGCACATGACCACTGAACAAATACAACATTCGTCCTAGGTGTCTATACACTGAGGATACAACAGATAAGGAAGAAACCTTCTTTGGAAGAGTCCTGTTTTCATCTCCCTAGATATGGGACCAAGTCACACTTCTGCACTTAGCATGAACCCCTTGCTCGGTGCTTATTATGTGTTCACTGAATGCTCAGAAGAAGCTCTTCGTTTTCCTCATGACAACATTGTGAGGCAGACAGGAAGCGTTCATGTTATGTTTTGACTTTTACATACAGAAATCAGGTTCAAATGTAATATGACTTCACCAGTCTCATAGCTAGTGAGTAGGCACCGTGGAATCCAGTCCATCTTGAGAACAGATGGGTGAGAGGACCAATGGTCCAAATTATTAGTTATTGTAATAACCATGGGGATAAAAGACAACAGCAGAAAAGATTTAAAAATCTTCCTTTGTAGAGACTCTGGTGACTAGAACCTGAGTCCTCTTTCTAGACTGTCTTCCTTGGGAGGCAGAACTTTCCATGGACATACAGGTTAAATAACGTGGGATGAAAGGCATTTTAGGAGTCTCTACTCCTCCATAAGCAAGATTTTTTTAATTGAAAGAATTTCCAATTACGAGCTCATTCTAAAAGGCCATGATTTACTTCCATCACTATGGAAAACACTGCCCACGTACAGCCCTAACCACGGGGTGGGCCTTCTCACTTCCCACCCAGGCAGGCCAGGGGGCTCCAGGTACAGATGAATCCAGGGCACTTCAGGCTCTGCTTGGACTTCTGTGTCTTGAACCCCCATTTCAGGGACTCCATGCCCTTTGCTACCCTTGCCCTGCCATCCCTTCTGCAGCTCTACAAAGGAGAGTTGGTTAAAGGAAGTGATGGAATGATAAAGTTCTAGAGACTTCGGTACTATCCTTCCAGGGAAACATGGGGCTTTGAGGAGGAAGGATGTGGACCCCAGAGAAATAAATGACCAACGGCATAATTATGGGGAAAATAACCTGGAGTGAAGAACTCCCCCAGTGTGCCTTAAATAGCACCAAGCAGATAAACGATACCTTTTACAAGTATTGTGTTTATAAAGGAAAGTTGGCTTTGAGGGCTCCAGGATCCCACCACAGGGCACAAGTTCATGAAGAAGGCTACAGGAGATGAAGTCTCCTTTGGAGAGAGAAGGGGAGAAAGTAACACGGTATTTATAGACTTGCTGGCTGGTGAAATATAAAATCGGACATCCACTGACGAAGAAAATTTGGATTTTAAAACCAGGTAACTATCCACATCAGAACAGCTATTGCATTGCCAGTTCCAAACCAGTGAAAAGCAGGTTAAGCACATGACACATAACTATCTCACTCAGAGCTTTTTATTCAGGGCACACAGGAACGGTCTACAGAAAAAAAATAAATTTGCACATAAAGAGTAAAAATGCTAAGTCTACGATTAAGGGATTTTGTACTTAAACCTCAGGGAAGAGCCTGCAAGCGGAGGAACGCCCTTCAGGAAAATGCACAGCAAAATTCTTTACGTAGGTTCTTTTCTCACCTTTGCTTCACATTCAAAGTCCAGCATATTACTGTTGTTGTTACTGACTTCAAACTCTAGTGCTCCATATAAAGTTGAACAGGAAAGGGGAATGGAGCAGAGATAAAATAAACTAAAATGTCATATGGTGTTAAATTGTTTAAAATCCTGATGATCTCAATATTAAATTCTGAATCACTGGCAACAATCACATAGAGCACTGAGCCAACCAATTCACACGTTAATGTAAACTGAAACACAGCCTGTCACAATCTTTTAATTTAAAACTTTCCTTCCATATACGCAAATATTTTTGTTCAGCACACAATGTATCCAGGAAGATGGGGATAAGGATCAACTGCAGAAGAGTAAGAACTTTAATCTTAACAATCAAGTAAGTGAGGTGGGATCCTTTGTGTTTCTAGATACAATCAGAATCATGACCCAGAGAGCAAAAATAACTTTTTTAGTCACTCAGATCAGAGGATTAGAACCAAACCGGTAAATGCCACAGTAAAACTAATGTTCAATGTAATTAAAGCTCTGTCATAACTGTAGCTCCCTAGAGCTGCCCTGTCCCAAGAGGTTGTCAACCAAAGAAAGGGAGTCACCACCACTTATGAAAGTCAATTAGTGCTGGACATTTTACAAATATCATATTCCACATAATTTTTATTATAATCCTATATTAAGTGTTATTTCCATTATGCAGATAAGGAAATGGAAATTCAGAGAGGCAAGTGACTTAACTAAGATTATGTTGCTACTAGAACCAGAACTTGTACTAAGCCTATCTGACCCTTAAAATCCTTCCCAACTCAGATTCTATGATTATGATAATTGTTACTAACAACTCCCATTACATTTATTAAATGTTTATTATGCATAAGGCTCTAAGCAATTTATCCACTGTCATATGAGGTATTATTATTCCTATTTTATAGATGAATACGCTGAGGTTGAGGGTTGAGTAGCTTGCAAGGTCATCCAAGAGTAGGGGGAAAATCGAGTTCCATTTGATCTGAAAATCCATGGTACATTTCACTACTGGGCTGTTCTATTCACTGATCACAACATAACTAAATGGAGTCCAAGAGTCTGGCTGTGACATTCACTGATATCTCTCATAATATTACCAGTGAATACCAAGCCCTGTAAACATCAATACCTGCTGAACATGAACCACTACAAAATGGGCCTACACATTTCTTTTATTATTGAATTTTTTGACATGCTTCTAAACCAGATCAAAAATTTTAAGATTGCCTTGAGTTTACAGCTGCTTTAAATACACTAATAAATTTCTACTTAGCTCAGAATTGTATATTTGCTACACATATTAGTAAGCAGTATAAACACAGTGATTAAGATTTTTAGTTCTGCCTATTCATCTATAAAATGGGGATACAACCTATTTCATAGGATTGTTGTATGACATTTAAATGAAGTCATGTATGTGCTTAGCTGCACATAATCACACACTATAATGATCAAACAACATTGCTGTTGCTCTCCTATTTTGGAATTGGGTCTATAAGCAAAAACATTCTTTTAGGTTAAGCAAAATAAAAGAACTAACAAACTAGTGAATGAATCTGAATTTGAACTAGTGAATGAATTTATGCTATAAACCTGGAATCAGGCATCTTATTGGGGGGCAGATTTGATATTTGATTTCTAGAGAAACCAGATGTTTCCCCCTTTTCTTGTTTTTTTTCTTTTAAGAGGACATTAAAAAAAATTAGAATATCTTTTAGTGTAGGAAAGGTTTAAGAAAAGAGCTGTGGAAATTAATTAATGGAGAAAGAGAAGTATAGATACAGCATAGTTAAACAAGGAATAGGAGAAACATGGTCACTAAAAATAACTCAATCACAAAAACCAAGAGGAAGCTGTACTGAGGTAAAAATGCCTATGTATCCTGGGAATGGAAAATTCCACTAACCAAAGAGGAAGCTTTCCTCTATCAGAAGACTTGGAATTTTAAGAAGGTACTTTTCCCCTGATGCCTGTACAAAGGGAGTAGGTGGAATTTCAGTTTACTAAGGACTCTGCGCCAAACAAAAAATATAAAATAGGACCCTTCAGTTTGAAATGTAGGGAGAATATCCCCTATATTTGATGTATTGCCGGCATCAACATTCAAAAAGAAACACAACCTATCTAGGACTGGATTTTCGTGGAAAATGTAGAATCTGGCTGGCCTCTCCTCTAGGACTATTTAACTGGAAAAGGTAAACCAGGTTTCCTAATAATTTTTAACATGAATGCTGAATACATAACACATAACTTTTAAATGAAATATACTTCACAATCGCAAACTTTACAAAACATCCCTTTCTCTTTCTACACACACACACACACACACACACACACACACACACACACATACACACACACACAAAGGGTACTTCAGAAAGTTCATGGACAAACTGAATTGAAAGCTAATAACAAATCTTTCATGAATTTCTTGAAGACTTCCTGTATATGATTCATATATATATATATATATATATATATATATATATGATTTTCATATTGTGGTCTTTAAAGTATCAAAGACACTTTCCAAACTTACTCTCTACTATATTGGAATATGCTTGTTCTACTTGTTAGTAAACAGCTTTCAGAGAAGCTTTTAGAATCATGAGATTTCTTCAGGACTTCGGGCCCACACATAGGAACTGAGCTAAGTTCTCTATTACATTCATCAGGAATAAGAGCCCGTTTTTCAGAGCTCCTAGGAATGTGAACTCTTTAGCCTTCCTCTTTCTTTTCACTGGGAAAAGCCCACAAAATGGTGTTAGGGCTGCAGGTGACACATAAGTTCTTTCTGGATCCCACCCAGCAAACACACAAACAACCTGACACCTCCATGCTACCTGCCCAGCTTGACCCCATGGCTTCTGTCTTGACACTTAGAGTGTGGCACCAGGAAAAAAAAAGGTTCTCAGGGAAGACAGGAACCAAGCATACCCACAGAGTTAAGACAGGAAGAAAAACAAGAGTCATGGGAAGGTCTGAGTAGAGCTTCTTATCAGAGGAAGATTTCCTTATTGATTGCTGTTTGTTTGCTTTACTGAAACAAGAGCCTTGATTTTGTGTTTCAGGTCAATTTTCTGAGTTCATTTTGGAGGAAGCCTGATCCGAGTACCAAATCTCTTTTTCTGCTTGCAGGATGATTTTGTTTCTTGAAATGAATAGTTGTTGAAATGCAGTGGGGAGAGAGAGAGAGATTGAGTCTTTCCATGGTAAGATTTTGTAACCTTGTAACCTGAAAAAAAAATTCAAGAGATTTCGTCACCCTGCCCCACAGGCTCTTTCACCTAGTGTCCTCTGTCCACAATGGCCAGAAAAGGCCCTGGTTGTCTAAGATACCCCAAGGCTGCCTTTTTCCTACCCTTCAGGTCTCAACGCAAAGCCATGTCCTCAGAAGGATCTTCAAAAGTACTTCTCCCCAAAACCAGTTACTCAGTCTCACTGTCTTAGTTTATTGACTTTATAGAAATTATCACTACCTGATATGACTGTGTGCAATTACTTCTTTACTTGGTTATAGCTGCGGCCCTCTCTTAGACAGCTGTTCCCTGAGCCCAGGGACTTCTGCCTTGTTCACGGCTGCATTCCCAGCACAGAGAACAATGCCTGCCACTGTAAGTGTTCAGGAGATGTCTACGGAGAATGAATAAGGGAGCGCTAGAAGGGCAAGAGAATGGGAGAAGTCCTAGGAAGGGGACGGGTGAGCAAAAGCATATTACCTTCACGTGTGCTAACAGCTACTTAGTTCAGTGGGGAATGAAGCTGTAAGGTCCAGTTCGGTTGGGCAGAACTGGCTTCTAACGCCACTCTGCCCGGACCTAGAAACGTGGTGACTCCTTTTTGCGCTGAACATGTCAAATGGGCTCTTGGCTTTTCCACATGCCTTTTCCACTTGCTCTGCATGTGCACATTCCCACTCTCCATGCCGCCCACTCCCAAATCTTCACCTCCTACTCTTTTTTTTTTTTTTTTTCGTACTTTTTTGTGACCGCGCTCAGCCAGTGAGCGCACCGGCCATCCCTATATAGGATCCGAACCCTCAGCGGGAGCGCTGCTGCACTCCCAGCGCTGCACTCCCCCGAGTGAGCCACGGGGTCTGCCCTTCACCTCCTACTCTTGACCGGGACCGTAACTCACTTCAAACTGTCTTCTCAACAAGAATGCCACCGACTTAGCTGCATCTCCTCCATACGTCAGTGACAATGCAGCAAGTTTCCTTCTGCGAAGGCCAGCCCCACCCCTGCTCCCTGCCTAGGCCCTCCCTTCTGCGACCTCCCCCTGCTCCGCATCACCATCGTCTCCCCTGCGTCGGGTCGTTCTCACCCTCACATCCTGTTCCCTTCTCCTCACACTCCTGTTGGGCTGTGGTCACCACCGTGCTGCTCTCCTCCCCATTTCCTCCGTCCTGACCATGCGGCGAGGCAACCGGTCCTCCTTGGTCCCACGTTGCTCCACCTCTGCGCAGCATTGGTTACAAGTGAGCATTCCTCCTTACGTTTAATTTTGGAAAAACATTTTTCAGATTTCAGATTTTGTTCTTCCCAATGCAGACGATTAGATTCCCTCCTTTTAAAAACACTTTCTTAGCTTAGCTACTGTGACACCACAGTCTCCTGGGTTTCCTGCTACCCTAACTGGTTGTTCTTCCAGCCTCCTTTGTTACATCCTTCTCTTCTGCCAACCGCTCACATTGGGGTTCTCTGATCTCAGCACTGGAACACTTAAATTCCATCAATGTCCCCCTATCCTGAACTTAACAAGAACAAACCAGAGCTCTGGATCGTCCTTCCAGCAAAATCGCCTTCAGCCTTTCTCATCTCAGTCAAAGGCATCCAATGACACAAGCCCAAACCCAGAGAATTATTCTCGACTTTCCTCCATACGTCTCTTCCAAATATACCCTGAATCCCACCAGTTCCCACCTCTCTGTTGCTCCAAGTCTGATCCACGGCATTATCTATCTCTCTTGGACTTTATAGCAATAACCACCTGATAATATAAACCATCTTCCCTGCAGTGGGGACAGTGATCTTTCCAAAGCTTGAATCAGATCACGCCACTCCCTGGCTCAAAACCCACTGATGGTTTCCCAGTACACTTGGAATAAACCCTTTCGACAGACTCTGACAAGGCCTTGCTCCCTCCCACCGTCCTCACTTACAACCATCCAGGAATGAAAACCCTAGTGCCGTTCCTCAGACATGTCCAACTTATTCCCAGTACATCTTGTCCGCATGTTGCACAGCTGAGCTCTTCCCCTAGAGCTTGCCACGGATGCCTTCTCACCAACACTCTCATCCTTTGGTTCTCAACCCAGTGCTGCCTCTTCAGAGGGAACTTTGCAGCCCACATGGCCACACCCCACCCCAGACACTCTACCATTCTACCATGTTAACTTGTTCATGGCATTTTTCAGTTCCCTGAAATGATCTCATTGCTTCCATGTTTATAGCCTGCCTCATCCAACCAAATCTAAGCGCCTGAAGGGTGGAGTCTCTGTCTCTTTTGTCTACAGCTGTTATCCCCAGTGTCTAGAACTGTGGCTAGCATGTCAATGGTGGTCAGTAAACAATGACTGAACGACCGACTGACTTTAAGCCTCAGTCTCTGCGTATGCAAGTAGTGATAATACTTGGATATACTGGATTAAATAATACTATCTGATGGAGTAATGTCAGGATCAGGTCATATACATAAAGTGCCTGACACCACATGACCCTTGCTGAGTGCTCAGCAGATGCCTGTTATTATCATTAGACACCCTGATCATTTTACCGTAGCATTTATTCAAGAGTCATTGAATGTCAACTGTATTCCAACACTATGCTAAGTGTTAGTTAAACAACAAACAGAAAACAGTCACTGTCACGAAAGTGCTCACAGTGTACTGTACGATGGACATATAGAATCAGGAAAATGATTGCAATACAGAGTAAGAGAAAACCTGATGGAGAGTAAGCGATTTTAAGAGCCCTAGAAATGGAATACTCTGTTTGCCCTGCTGAGGAGATTAGGCAAGAAGGGACTCTCAGAGAAGGATTTTCAGAAGAGATGATACCTTAAATGTCTTAAGAAGGATAGAAATTTATCAGGTACGGGAGAGAAGCAGTTCATGCGAATGTTTCCAGGTATGAAACAGGCAAGCACTGTTTCTAGGACTGAAAGGGAAGGTAGGGGACGGCGTCCACAGGGAAGTTGAGTCAAGAGACTAGAACTACTTGGTCCTGTTGTGGTAGCTACTAGCCACGTGTGGCTACTGAGCACACGAAATGAGACTAATGCCACATGCTGAAATGATATTTGGATATACTGGATTAAATAAAATATATTATTAAAATTAACTTTGTTTATTTTTGTGTTTTATAGCATGACAACTAAAATATTTTAAATTACATACGTGGCTTGACTTGCATGAGTATTCTCATTGGATAGCAATGATCTAGAAAGACAGAAAGACTGGTCATGAAAGGCTTTTCATAGTATACCAGGAAACTCGAGTTTATTGCATAATCATTCTCTCCACAGGTAATGGGAGCCTTTGCCCTATGTGGGCAAGTAATACGTTCAGATCTGCACTTTACAAAGACAGGCATATAGGTGACATCACATATGTATTACATATATTAAACCAGTCTCCCTCAGTCCTCTGGAAAGACACAATTGGGAAAGAAAGACTTCTGCATCCCTATTCTTCTCTCTGCCAGTCTAGAAGACAGCCCCGGGGTACCATTCCTGGCAGCCCAAGCAGAGGTAGAAAGGATTTTCCATGTCTGTGGTTTTAGATCAGAGCAGGAGAGACTCCAGGGCATGGATGACAACCATGCACAAACCCCCTCCAACCCTGCCACCAGGAAAAGGGCTGCCAAACCTGCTACACCATCACAGGCCAAGAGGAGATGGCCAAGGACTGCTCTCTCAGGCCAGGTAGACCTGCCCAAGGAAGGCCCAGAGTGAGGGTGACTCCAGGTCCTGAAAAAAGTCCATCTGCCTGTATCTGGGGACAACTCAGAAAAGAGCACTCCATGTGGTCCCTCACCCTACAAACTTGAGAAAACAAAAGCATGTACCTCTTGAATCTGGCTTGACTGATCCTGAATTTCAGTGTCAAAAATTCTGACTAAATAAAAGCTTAACCAAAAAAAAAAAAAAAAAGGATTCTGGAACTTGTTTTTTGATATCAAATACAATAATGAAAAAAACAGCAAATTCATATTCCATATTTTCCTTTCCTTCACTAAAAATAGCAAAAGCAAAGCAGAGGAACTGCTAATAATCTTAAGGATTTTGTAAACCTCTCATGTTCTCCATTTAGAATTTCTGCAAATACCTTAATTCACCAAAAGCCTATAAATTTTGCAAGAACATGGGACTCCATTTTTCCTTCTTCTTCTCAGAGATACCAGATCGTAAAAGAAGGAATGATGAATGGGTATAGTTATAAATATTCCGAGGCTAATGGGAACCAAAGATGAACTATAGAAAAATCTGGTATTTGGAAGATAGATGTTAGTGTGCGCTTGAGTTAACGGGTCTTGACTGCATATAAATTTCAGAGCTATCTTATCAGATAAGAAAAACTGAGCCAAAATAGCACTCATAAATGACTAAATTTAAATTTTACCAAATATATTTTTAAAATTTGTTTTTTGTTTTTTTTATTTTAACATTAATTTGTACATATTTGTGGAGTACAGTGTGCTGTTTCAATACATGCATATACCGCGCAATGATTCACCCAGGGTAGATAGCATTGTTTTGTACCCCTTAGTCTACCACTTCTCCTCCCCCAAATATTATCTGTAAAAAGTCTGTTTTTCAAAATGTAAGTAACTGACTTCTAATTAAAATATAAATTATATTTACAGACAGTTTAAGGATTTTAATAGAATGGTTGTTTTTCACTTCACTGAGTGGGAGAAAGACAAATATTAATCCAAGTCTTACAAATAGAAAAATGTGTTATGTTTGAAACAGCAAGTCCTGTATCTGAGGAGGGGCTTACAGTAGAGGATATTCACTGGAACATCCAACAGGGATGGCTGGCTGAAAAGTTTCTTACGACCTGAAAGGTGCTTTTGTGCAGTATTACTGCCTGTACTGATATGTTTGCAGCATCACAGATTATAAATGGATGCTGCCTAAGGTTGCCAAATTTAGCAAAAAAAAAAAAAAAAAAAAAAAGGATCACCAATTAAATTTTAATTTCAGATCAACAATGGATAATTTTTTTAGTATAAGTATATCCCAAAGTATGTCATATGGGACGCACTTATACTAAAAATTACTCTAAAAAATTATGTGTATTTTTTAGTACACTGTAGTTTACCTGGCAAACCTAATGCAGTCTGATGATAATGCTAAGTTGCTAGAACATTGCATCTGAATTTTAGAACATCAGATCCTTCTAAGTACCTTGAGTTGCCCTCAGACCAAAATCCAGTAATTCTTTTATGCCAGATGGCACCAAATATGACTAAGCAGACACCTCAACACAACATCCACGGTGTCCATGGAAACACATCCAAAAACTGTCTGCCTGCCTTCCTAAATTAATTTAAAATCGTAAAACCACAAAATTTTAGAATTGGAGACTAGCATAATTTTTTTTTTTTTTAAGAAAAAAATTATGTCATTTGCAAGCACAAAGACCTTTCCTACAACCAGTTACCATCATGGGGTTAAGGAGAGTGACATGAATGCCACATTTAACTACAGGAGAGCCAAGAAGATGCCAGGGCCTCTCCAGTCCCAGAATCTATTTATTCTTACAACGTTAGCAACTTCTTATGGGCCATCTTCACAAGAGGTAATAAAAATAGAAAAGAAATGGACTGAAAGTTCCTTGCGGACCAAATAGGTGTCAAATTCATCTGTGTAACCCAAGTGTTTGGCACTCAGTGGGTGCTTAATAGATGCTTGATGAGTGAGTGAGTGACTGTGTATGTAGTCTTGAGTCACTGAGACCCAGTGTGTGTTTGGCTGGGGGTGGGAGGTTGAGGAAGGGGAGATCACAGCCCCTGCTCTCAGTCCATTTTCCTAACCAGATGCTTTTGTTCACCACGTCCGTAATAATGATGCAGAGATGTCATCACTCCGCGCACTTGGGCCCTCAGGAAAGCACCTGGATCTCAGCCCAGGTTCAACTCAGACCCAGTTTCTTCCCCTCTGTGGGCCCATTTTTCCTCCAGGGGAACCAGCACAGGCCAGTGGGACACAGGCTTTTCACAGACCTATAGAAACATCCATGACCTGAGGAAAGAACAGTTAGCTCCAGAATATGAGCAGAAATCAGAACTATCAAAAGTAGTAAATGCCTACTTAAACGTCTACAATATATACTTAAGTCAAAAATCAACTGCAACTCAATGCTCATATTAATAAGTATAAATTTTATTTAATGTGGGACGTGTGTACATTTTATTACTTCTGACACAACGTGAGGTGTGACCAGCCTTGCCTACGTACTTTCCTCCCTCCCACCTGAAACTGCTCACAATGAAAGCTGCCTGGTAGACCATCTCTTACAACATTTAGAAAAAGAATCACTTCTTCTAGTCCCTCCCTGCCTCCTATCCTCTTCCTCCTCAAAGCTGCTCACTGCAGTAATGTCCTGATTTTAAATGTTTTTTCATGAAGCACATGTGTTCACCTGCAGTTCCATACATGCCCCCTACACGGTGATGTACGTCTGCTGGGAAGAGTTCCAATGGTTGAAGAATGAAAAGAGGCATGAATATTAAAATGGCTAACTTTTAAAGAGTGCTCCCCATGCATAAATTACTGTGCTCAGCGAGGTACTGACACCTTACAGCACCCTCTGTGGTGAGATCTATTATCATTCTCATCTTATGGGCAAGAAAATCAGAGAGCCTAAGTTGACACAGGTGAACCAGGATCTAAACCTGGGCAACCTGATCTTATTTTAGATAAGTTACTGAGTGCTCCAACTTTGGAGTGAAGTGGACAGAGGGCCATTACTCAAGATGGTTCAACCTGTGAGAATGTTAGGATGGCCATACTGAAAATCAGCTAAGTCTAGGGGAAAGAGGGCTAGGGGTAGGGGGAGAAGAAAGACAACCAAACAGATTTTTTCAAGCAACTATGATGATGAAGATGGAAAAGGTAAGATGCACATGCCTCAAATTGAAGGCAGAGCTACCCAGTCTATATTCTGGAGCTGGAGGGTCACTAGATTAGGAAGTGGCACTTCCTAATACCAAGAGCTGGAGGGAGACATTGAGTTCATTCATTTCAGCCACATCATTTAACAGATGGGGGACCAAAGCCTAGAAAGGTTCAATAACCTGCCCAAGATCACCCAGTTGAAGAGTATTCCAGGTCTCCAGACTCCACTCCAGTGCTCATTTTTCCTATCCCTCACTGCCTCCCTGGGCCTGCAAGTGAGAAGTGAAAGGCAAAATAACTTAAAAAAAAAAAAAAAAAAAGGCAATCCAGGACAGATAAAGAAATCCTGACCTAGAGGCCTCTCTGAGAAATCTTTAGGGATCCACAGAGTAAGGGAGGTTCCCGCAAATAAAAGAAGACATGCCAAATGAGAGCGGGTCCAGGCAACTAAATCAGTAGCAGATTTTTTATCAAAGTTAAGAAGGGGCTTTAGCAGATTTTTGTAAGCACTGGGCACTGATAAGGATTCGTTAGGAACATCATGTCAAGTCAACTTTTATATCCTGTTCTTCACAGAGTTCTTGGTGAACTGAAAAACTTTGGTCCACTTAGGTGTCAAGATTTTAGCAGTGTATATGGCAGTCTGATATCTGGTGAATTAAACTGCAAAATAAGAGCTAGATTCAGCTGACGCATAACCTTAAGGCACCTTCGCCAGCCCCCAGCAGACCTTGGCACCTCATTCTCTCCACTTGATGAGCTCACAAAGGTGACGTCTTCCTGTGCTTTGCTTACCTGTCTGAATCCCACAAGTAAACTGCGAGCTTCTGGATCCCCAGCCCCTGCACACAGGAAGATCTCAGTAAGTGTCAGTCGAATGAATGACCTCATACTTCATATTTATTTGGCCATTATCTCTTGAGCATTTACAACGTGCCAGGCTTTGAGCTCAGTACTGGGTATGCCTTGTTTAACATACAGACAGGCTCCCTGCCTGCCCTACTGGAACTTGGAATCTAGTGGGAGGGACAGGCATTAAGTGAATAATTATATAAATAATGATCCATATTATGAAGGGAAAGTACAGGATGCTACAAGAAGGGGCATTAGGGAAGACAGCTCTGAGAAAATGACATTTAAGCCAAGAATCAAGATAGAAGTTAGCAAATTAAAGGATAGGAGGAAGACCACTTCTAGAAGAAAGAGCCTGTGTAAACTCCCTGAGGCCGGAAGATGAACAGCACAGAGAATTGCAAGAAGGCCTGCGGGGCTGGAAGAAGGCAGTGTACCCCAGATGGGGCCAGTGAGAGGGACACCATGCAAGGTGGGTGGGTCTCACTGAGCATCCCTGCTCTGGGAACAGTGAGGTGTGTTCCTGAAGGGCTTGCAGAAGGGAGCGAAGTGATTAGACAGGCTTCTTAGAAGACCACTCTGGCTGTGTGTGCAGAATAAAATGGAGGGGGAAGTAAAAGGCCACTGGTGAGGAGATGCCTACAGTACTACAGTAATCCTGGCAAGTTTTGAATGGACAAATTGATCATACACTGTTATAAGGATACGCCATTACATATCAATAACCCCAGAGTTAATTCATGCGAGGGTAATAATTTGGAGGAAGAGCTTCATAGCACGGGCCACATTTCTCCTTGGCTCTGCCCTTGGTCCCGGTCCTTTCCAACATCTTTATCTTGATCGGGATGATGCCAGAAGGGAAACTGGCAAAGATGCAGAGTACATAAATCTGGGACGGATGGCCAGTGTCAAAAACCCAATCCAACCACTTCTTGACTCTCTTTACAGGCTCGGGGAAAGGGAAGGTTTTCATAAAGATGAAAACTATATGGTCTTGGTTCTCAAGGAACTCTTGGCCTAGTGGGGGAAGTCTGGGCATAACAAATATTAATTCAAGGCAGATGAGATAAGGGCTACAAAGGTGCCGTAAACAAAGTTGTATGAACGTGCACTGGCAAGAAAAATTAATTCTGGCAAGGAAGTAAGGAGAGGCTTTTCAAAATTGGCCTGTGACCTTGCCCTTTCAGGCTGAGGGGGAGGAGTAGGCCATTCCTAGCAGCAGGAAAAGCTGAGTATGGCAGAGGGGAGCAAGTCTGCTGGAGCCCAGGGGCGAGGCAAGCTGCAATCCACATTTTAAAACATCAGCATTAGTGCTAACTGGCTGGTTTAAAAAATCCTCCCACATATACTGTCTCATTTAATCTCACACCACACTAAGGTCAGTACAACTGATCTTGATTGACACCTAAGAATACTAACCCAATCATGAGGGACAGAGTCAGAAGTCCCACCCAAGCATTCAGGCCCCAGTCACGAGCCTTAGTCTACTCATAACCAATGAGATCAGACAAAGCCAATGGTGTGACATTTAACAGAAAATAAAATAAAGTCCACCATTTAGGTTTTAAAAAACTGTCCACATAAGATAGAGAACACTCAACCTTGCCCCATCCAAGGAATAAAGGGCTAGATGTTCTGATGACCACAAACTCAACACATGCTCACATGCTCACAGATACTATGCTTCTGCAAATGTATCTTCACTACAGTACAGTTAGGAGAACACGGTCAATAAGGGTCCTTCTGTGGGATGAGGTCAGCACACTGACCTTGAAGTCAGACAGCCCTGAGTTTGATTTCCTGCACTTCCACTTACTAGCTCTGAGGCCATGGACTGGAAATCACTTCACTCCTCTCAGGCTGTTTCTCCATCTCCAAACTGGCATACTAAACCCACCCTATAGAGTTGCTGGGAGGCTGAAGAAGAAAATTCAGGACGAAGGTTGGCACATTTTGTTAATGGTGGCCTTCATTAGCTCTCACTGCGGCTCTCTGCCAAGGTCAGAACACACTGGAGACACCACACTCAGATTCTGATTCCATGTTTTTGAGAGATATTGAAAACTTACAGAACACGTGGGAAGGGTTATCAGGATAGATGGTTTGAGAAAGTCTTGCAAGTCTGGACACTGTAAAGCCTGAGTTCTTGTCCTAGTTTTGTCACTAACTAGTGATCTTAGGCAAGTCACAACTTATTTGTGACACAGATCCTACCTGCAAAGTGATGAGTGTTGAGATATGAATTCTAAATGACTTCTAAAGTCTCATTCAGCTCCAAAAGTCCTTAAGTTTTACAAATTCTGCCTTATGAGGCTCTTTTAAGGGAACTGGATTTTCCAAAGAGAAGATTAGGAAGCTCCATGAAATAGCTGGTAAATACGATAAAAGCAGTCACATAAAAGAAGAGCAGACTTGGTGTGTTTTACAAGAGAAAATTAGAAAAGCAGGAACAATAACAGAGAGGCTTAAAAGAGAGCGGTTTTGGCTCAGGCTAAGGAAAAAAGAACTTTCCAGCAATAAAAATTACTCAATAATGGACACCAAACATGACCACTAGATTGTGAGATCCTATAAGGCAAGACTATTGTATTCAACTTTACTCTCCCAACAGCTGGCACAATAACTGGCACATAGGAAACGCTTAAATGATGGATGAATGGAAGGAAGGATGGAAGGATGGATGGATGGATGGACGGACGAACGAATGGATGGACGGACGGATGGACGGAAGGATGGATGGATGGATGGATGGATGGATGGGTTGGAGGAGAGGAGGGAAATAGGGAGGAAGGAAGAAAGGAAAGAGGGAGCTGCCTAAGGAGGTAGTAGTGAACTTCCCCTTCCTGGGTTGTTCAGGCATCAGCTGAATGACAATCTAAAGGACTCTGCAGAATGGATTTCTATCCCATGTAGGAGGTTCCACTGAACGTCTATGTGATATTTATTTCTTCACTTCTCACTAACTCATCCTACATATTTTTGTCAGATTAATCTTCCTAAAGGACAGTTTTGTTGATGTCACCCTCCTACTCAAAAAATTTCAATGGGTCCCCATTGCCTCTTCAATTAAGTCCATAAGCCTGGTATTTGAGGACTTCATTCCTGCTCTTGCCTTAAGGATTTTTATTCATTTTTCAAAACTCAACTTGGATATATCCTCCATCAAGAAGCAAACTACTTAGAGCCGGCCCGTGGATGACTCGGGAGAGTGTGGTGCTGATAGCACCAAGGCCATGGGTTCGGATCCCTATATAGGGATGGCCGGCTGGCTCACTTGGGAGAGCGTGGTGCTGACTATACCAAGTCAAGGGTGAAGATCCCCTTACCGGTCATCTTTAAAAAAAAAAAAAAAGAAGAAGAAGCAAACTACTCTTCACATTTTCCCCCACACAATTTAACCAAACTTTGTCTACTGCTGTATATTACTGCACACAATTATAATGCATTTGGTGACAGTTCTCTTGTATGGACTGTGAAGTCCCTGAATGAGGGAACAATCTTTATCTCTGTACCTCCAACCAGCAGTTAATAACTGACTTTCAGCAGTTATTCAGTAGTAATAACAGCAATTGTTTATTGTTTCTCATAAACCAGGCATTTCGTTAAATCCTTGATATATATTATCTCCTCGGCTCTTTATAACAACTCTACTGTTCCCATTAGATAAATAAGGAAATAGAGGCCTAGTGGAGGATAAATAATTTGCACAAGACACAAAGCGAATAGGTGGTAGCGGCTGGTTTCAAACCTAGGGGTTCATGCTTTGAATTCCCGGACATGAACGTCTCCACAGTGCTGCTTTCCCTGCAGCAAGACCTCCACGGCAGCCAAAACATTTTATTCATTCACTCATTCAACAAGCATTTACTGAGCCATTAGGGGCCAGGTTCTGTATGGAGAGTTCCTGACCTCAAGAAGCTTTTAGTCTAACATGTGAAACAGGCAAATCAACAATTATGGCACAATGCTACCAGGAAGGTACATACAAGAAGGAAACTTCTCAATCAAACTGGGGTGACAGGAAGTATCAATAATAGCAAATGACTTCCAGTTATCAAGCGCCTATAGCATGCTGAATAGTGTGGAAACGTTATCACAAGGCTTTACAACTACATAAACTGCAGCCTAGTGAGGTTATAGTGTAGTGGTTGACAGCACAGTTTCTGGAATCAAGGTGCCAGTGTTTGGCTCTCAGTATTGCTACTCTGTAGCTGTGTGACCCTAAGCAAGTTACATGCCCTTTCTGTACCCATCTGTAAAACGAGAATTATAGTAATTTCTACCTCATAGGGATGTTGTAGTGATTAAAAAACTAAACCTATGCAAGACACTAAGAATGCTGCCTGGCATATACAAGGGTACTACAAAAATTTCATGGAAAGATTTGCATTATCCTTCAATTCTATTTTTCCATGAATTTTTTGAAGTATCCTTATAGTGTTACACAAATTTACTTGTGAAGTAACTTGCCCAAGAGCACAGCAAGTAAGTGTCTTGATTGCAATATCCATATGTATTTCAAACAAAGCCTTCCTCAGGAATGCACCTAGAACAAGGTGATATTTGAGCTGAGTTTTGAAAAGCAAATAAAGGAATAAGAAGGGAGAAGGGAATATGACTGGTAGAAGGAATGGCCAAGATCCTACTAGTTTATTGCCACGCTATTGTTCAATCTTTTCTCTTCCTGATACTCCTGCTCTAGCAATCTTGACCCATTGAAATCTTATCCATCAGCCAAAGACATCCCATCAGACTTCTTCCAAGAATGCTCCCCTGATTTCCCTCCCATGTGTTTGGTTGATACTTTTCTTGTCAAGGTTAGTTATGTATTTACAGTTGATATTTTCAAAGTATGTACACACATGCACACATATGAACAGATATCCACAGGGCTTCTAGAATGCCTTACACTCATGGAGCAGTGTGCTTTATAAAGCACCACAGACAATGATCATCAGCTCAAGTTCAGAGATATTTGTTATAATAATTATGTTCCAAAGCTGAAATTAGTAACCATCCCCAAACTGCAGACAGCTCTGCTGTAAACAATATTTCCTATTCATCCTAAATCATGATCTTGAATTTCTCACCAATGGGGGAGGTATACTGTGATTTATTATTTAAAACTGCAACTCCCTCTAAGTAGCCAAAAAACAAAACAAAAATAAAAATGGAGAACTTGAGACAAAAAACCTCTACCCTTCCAAATACATATTTATCAGAAACTGACACATTTGCTTTCTTGGTTTCTTTATAAAGCTGGGGTAGAAGTAAGTGGGAAGGAGTTTCATATTAAAAATGATCAGAAACATAATAAAAATCTCATAATGCTGGCATATGTCAGATGTTGTTTTGTTTTAAAGCCTGAAGGAATTTTATTTTGCTCAAAATTGACATTTGGTTTGATCAAACACCTCAAGCAATGCATTCAAGCAGAAGCGTTAATAGCGGGTCAGGGAGATGTGCACAGGAGATGCATCCAAACAATGCTGAGACTGTGAAGTTCATGGGCAAAAATGGACAAATATGAATCTCATCTCTCTTCCTTCTTTCAGCCCTGTCACAGAAAGGGTAGGTGAATGTGTGGTCACAAGGTAGGCAACATGACAAAAAAGAAGCAAAAAGACCAGACGATCCAAAAATTAGATAATCACCCCTCCCCCAAATTATATTATTAACTTGGCATCTAAGCACTGATTAATCTGTGTTTATTACAGGTCTCCTTATTTAAAAAAAAAATCATAAGCTTACAAATACTTAGAAAATTGTAACTAAAGGAGTATAGATATGTTTTTTACACATTAACTTGGTTTTAACAACTTTGGGTTAGACAACAGAGAGGATAAAAGTACATTTTCATGGAAAATAAGACATTTTTTGGCTTTTTGCAAAACAGAGAGATAAGGCAGAAAGACTGGGGGGATCAAATACGGACCATGGTCAAAATGAAGAGGCCTAATGGTAAGGCAAGCCTACCAAACGAAGGTTTTTTTCCTCCTAACAGTCTAAAATTAGATACCTTAGCAATACTACCTTTCTTTGGGGAAATATGATACATTATCGCCGACCTTACTTTTTACCACCACTGAAGAATTTTGGTCCCATAACTGCTTGACAGCCAGCTTCATAGCTGGTTAGACCTAGAGAATTTAAGTCTAATAAGATGTCACCGCCAACTTAATTAAAACCCACCTCTTACATGAAGTATCCACCTATAAACCCAAAGCTATATGGACGAACACCCCAAAAGTAATTTGGACCCACAAAAATGCCTCAGCTTTCATCCCCTAAAGATACATTGTTACTAAAAAAAAAATGGAATCAGCATTTTTTCTTTCTTGCACAGCCTAAATCTTGGCTCTCAGAGAGTAACAGAATATTTTCAAGTTTTCCCTGAAGACCTCCTTCAATTTTGGGTGTCTACACACATGGTGGTAATTTTGGGTGTCTATACCCACGGTGGTACAGCAGGAGACCCAGACCCGGATTAGACCCTGAAACTCCACTGCTCACTCCAAGCCGCAGCCAGTGATCCTATTAAAATTACGTCGGATCACGTCCTTCCTTTGCTAGAACCCTTTGCCTTCCCCCCGAGAGTAAAAACCAACCCCCTCCAATGGTGTCCAGGGCCGTACATCCTGGTCTCGGCTTCCCCGTCTCCTGTTCTCCTCCCTGTTGTGCACTCCCTCCGGCCACACCGTCCTCATGCCCAGGGCCTCTCCCTGCACGGCTGTTCCCCTGCCTGGAAGGCTATTCCCACAAATGGCTACATGGCTAACTCCAGCACCTTCAAATCCTTGAATAAATGTTTCCCTCCCAGTAAGATTTGTCCAAAATTACATGTCCTTCAAGCTTAATTTTCTTTTTTTCATGGTACTTCACACTGTCCAAAAAATGGCATCACTGACTGGTACTGTGTTTATTCTTTATTGCCTGTTCCCCCAACTAGAGTGCGTGCTCCTTGAGGGCTGGGATCTATCTGTGTTGTTCACTCAGTGAAATCTCACATGCCTGGGATATAGCAGGTGCTCAATAAATACTTGTAGAAGGAATGAATAAGATCTTTTATTGGTCTAACCTCTTATGATTCCATAGGGTATTCAGTACTCCCTGCTTGGTAAACTGGTATAACTGGTTATTTCTTCATAGAAACCAACCTAAGAAACTGATTTACTAAAAACATTTGACTGTCACCATTGAGTGAGAATTTACTATGCACCAGGTACTGCTTTTTACATGTTTTCTCATTTCATCTTCACCAAAAGCCAGTGAGAAAGACATTATTATCCTAATTTTACAGAGGAGGAAACTTAGGCTCTGAAAGATTAGATAAGTAAACCAGGAGTACACCACTGTGAATGCCTGTGCTGGGCTTTCTGCAGATCCAGGGCTGTCTGACGTCCCATGCTGCCTCCTGCACTGTGAAACTGATTCACCTCTTCAACAGCACCAGACAACAGAAGGACCCCATGGAAATGTTATAGAAAGACTCTAGAGTGCAGTTAATCATGCAGAGAAAACCTGGGCTGAAGAAAACAAACAGAATACAAATTTTGTGAAAGATGCTGGACTTTTATCACAAAATATACGGTCATCCTTAAAAAAAAAATCATTCTGACATGGCTATAACCAAGCCAACAATAATAGAACATGAAAAGGAGATGACATGACTTAGTGAATTCAACATTTGGCTCCCTAAAGACTTGCTGTGTGAGTAGGATAGCCCCGGACCCCTTCACTGAGCCTTGACAAACTGACATGTTGCTGTCCAGCATTAGGTAGCACCTGCAGATCTTGACATTAAATGTGAAAAATCTATGTGCAAACCTAATGAATCTACAGAAGAAAGGCACTTGGTAAATTCAATTATTTCTTGATCAAAAACAATTTCTAAGGTTGAGAGGAGTTGTTTGAGAACCATTTCATAAGCTCAACAGAGCAAAACCTAAAGTCAACTCAGACAGTTGAGCAGAAATTCCCAGAGAGTGGCAGAAAAAGTTATGATCATTCTACTAGAGGTTCTTTCTGGACCAAAGTCTTAGCTGAGCCAAGCCTCAAAAGAGACGGGGTCTATAAGCAAAGTTTCCAGAAGGGTCAGCTTCTCTTCAGAAAAGGGGAAACAGTCCAAACCAGCCACCCACTTGTTTGGCTTAGAATAGGCCAGTGGTTGGGCAAGGCTGGGAATGAGCTACCAGCAGCTACTGTCAACACCGTCCAACTTCTAAACCAAAGACACTGGGAGGAAAGGAGAGGAAGGCCAGCCAGGGGTTCTGCTGATCCCCACACATGGAGCACTACAAAGCTCTGTCACCTGTCAGACCTGGCCTTATTCCAACACAGTTCATCACATCTTCTCATCAGAATTCTCCCAGTAGTTTCTCCACCGACACCGCAAAAGAAAACATTTGCTTTCATCTTTCCAGGATGGGAGGTGGCAGTCTCAGTGACTAGGGACACAGGTAAAAGGAAAATCTAGCATTCTGATGTTTAAAATTGGCTCATTGAAATGAAATATCCAACACTTCAAAATATCACATGGATAACTGAAATTTTTCTTTTATGTGTTAATTCTATATTTTGAGTTCAAAGATCTAAAATTAGATTACACATAAATGCTGAGAATTCCTTTTGTGATAACTGTTAAAAACCCCAAATTTTAAATCCCTGCTTAAACTGTTTTAATCAAGACAGTCTTAAAGTCTTAATTTTGGAGGGCTATAATTGGCAGAAATTTTCACTTTATTAGTAATGTAAAATAAACATGCTGTCTCTAGAAAAATTTTTTTCAAAGTAAAAGCCTTCACAAGTGTTCCATAATCACTCTGAGAAGCGTCCTGACACATGCATGTCTTTGGGGGACGGGTGTACTTAGGATCTAACTGAACATAAAAAATAGCACTGTCGCTATGGAAGCAGCTTTAAATTTTGAATATTTTTCCTTACGTTAGCAAAGGCCATATTCTTTATATGCAGCTTCTCTTTTCACTGAAAAGGGCTTTGACAGCAATCCACCTGGTTTGTCGCGAGCCCTGCCTTCCCAAGGCAGTCACCCTTCCCGCTTACTGTTCAAGCACCGCTCTTTCTGCTGAGCCAAAGCATGAGGGGAGAGTGGAATTCACACACACACACACACACACACACACACACACACACACACGTGCATGCACGCACACACATGCACACGCACACACAGTGACTTTCACTCATTCAACCATTTGTTCCTTGAAGGAATCACAGACAAAGCTCATCAGGTCTGTCACTAGTTAGTTAAACTGGTCTAATTCCAACCTCCCATTTCTCAGACCCTTCAGAGTGGTCATCTTTAGAAACTAGCACTTCTTCCAGTAACACAATGAAGAAGATTGCTTGATATATTTGAAACTCTTACTTCTGAACTGTCTTCAGAGTCTATGTCCCATTATAATAGCTCAAAGACAGTGACCTGTCATTCTTTTTTTTTTTTTTTGTCTTTTTGTGACCGGTAAGGGGATCGCAACCCTTGGCGTGGTTTCGCCCGCACCGCGCTGGATCCGAACCCGCGGCGGCAGCGCTGCTGCGCTCCCAAGCGCTGCACTCTCCCGAGTGCGCCAGGGGCCGGCCCGAACTGTCATTCTTTGAAGATATATTTGATTCTGGGAAGCAACCAATAGGCAGGCATTCAAAGCCAAGCTTGCCAAATACAGTAGGCAATCGTGTTGAGTAATACCGTTCTTCATAAAAAATGAGGTGTTACCATTAAGTAATGAAACTGGTTTTTCTGATAAGGATCATAACCTGACTTTGAAGAAAGATTCAGAAGAAGAGTTCCAAAAGTGTTTGTTTGTTTTTAAGCAATGGCAAGATCTTTGGATTTAGTAGAAAATCGCCAAAGCTACTTTGAAGACAACATTTCCCGTTTAGACACACACACACGTATATAAAATAAATAAAATTAAATTAATGATTTCTGCCAACAACTTACTTCCAAATCCAACATTCTGATTAATTTTCACAAAACTTTGTTCTTTTCCCATTGTCATTCTCATAAATTAAAGTCACCTACAGTAATGGCAACAAAATCTTAAAATATACAATTCCTTTAAGGAACAAATGATGGAATGAGTAAAAGAAAAATCTTATTTAGTATCTTACAATTGAAATGGCTTCAGAGATTATTCATCCAGAAAACATTTACTGAGAGACTAGTGGCAAAGAGAGAGAGATGCTCAGTTAGCCAGGAATAACCATCTAGATCTCTGGTTGATAAATCATCTCTTTAGGAAGATGATGTTATGGGTCAGCTATGTCCCCCAAAAGTTCATGTATTGGAAACCTGACCTCCATTGTTAACAGTGTTAAGAGGATGGAAAATCCAATTACGGTATTTGAGAGACTGAGCCTTTAAGAGGTGATTAGATTGTGAAGACTGTGCCCTTGTGAATGGATTGATCTAATCACGGAGTAATGGGCCTGGCTCTGATGGCTTTATAAGGATAACAAGTAAGCAGGTCAGTTCTCTTGCTCAGCTCATTCTAGCATCACTGCAGAAGAAGACCCTCACCAGATGCACAGCCTCCAAAAACTATGAGAAATCAATTTCATTCCTTTATAAATTACCCAGTTTCACATACTCCATTCTATGCAACCAAACCAAACTAATACAGATGGTTTTGCTTCTGTGATGATGTAGTTTATCCCTGGCCATTTTTTTTGGCCTGGGACTATTGTTTATTTGTTAACTAAATTGCTTTCAATAAGTGGAAGAGAGCAGGGCTTCCTATACATTCGTGAGAGAAAGACTTCGGAATGACCTTCTTACTCTGTGTGATGATACTGAGAACACGTTTCCCTGAAATGGTGGAATGAACACTTCTATCTTGTGGCAGGTCACGTGACACTCTCAATATTAACGGTAAATTCACCTTCTTGATATAATCAGTACTCCAGGAGAAGGATGAATTCCAAATCTCCTGTTTTCCATTCAAATCAATTGGCAGTGAGGAAGCATGATGGTCTTTTCAAGATGCTAGGAAGTGGGGTGCTATGGTAACAAATACCTAAAAATGTAGAAGGGAGCTTTCGAACTTTACTGATTATCACTCCAAGATGGCTCTGATATTCCCTCTTTTCTTCTGTTTCATTTTCTCAAAGGCTTTTCAAAATCTACCAAATTGATTTCATGACTCGTTAATGGGTCACCTCCCACAATTGGGAAAGCGCTGACCTACACCATGAGTTATTGACACTGTGACCCACAGACCACCTCCATCAGAACAGAACATGCAAAATAAGCAAATTCCTGGGCACCATCCCAGACCTACTGCAACAGAACGTCTGTTGGTAAAGCCCAGGAACTGTTTCAATAAGCTTCCTAGGTGACTCTGATGTGTGCTGAAGTTTGAAAACTAGTCTAGACTATTACTTAGTCATGAGTCATAAGGAAAATAAGTGCAAAGAGGCTAAGTGATTTTCCAAAGTCACACTACTAATTAATAGCAAAGCCAATTGGGATCCTTGCCTCCTATCTTTCTGATTAGTGTTCTTTAAATACGTGAAATTCATTTGACTACCCATGCCCATCTCTAATCCAATATCCCACAACTTTACTCGGTGGTCGTGCCTAGAACAGCGCCATGTCTGGGTGAGTGTTAGGAAGGACCACAGGAACGTATGTCTGTGGTAAAGTGAAAATTCCAAGCAGACAGGAGCCAAAAATCATAGATATGGCCCATCCAACTATTAACTTCTGGGTCCAGCATCAGGCTCTAGGGAAGCCGGGAGAGGCACTCTGCAGTTCTCAAGTCACATTGTTTAATAAGTATTGATCTTCATCAAATGCATCTCTGACCCACAAAACAAATTATCCCAAGGGTTGAAAAATGAAATAATAGAAGCAAAAGTGGTTTACTCCACACAAAGGTAAGAAGAAAACATTACATTAATGATACAAAGGTGGCTAAAAGAATTAATAAACTAGTAATTAAAGCCATCATTTTAGTTCCTAAATCATTAAACTTACAAATAAGATAAGATTTTATCACAGAACAGTATCAACAAAAAGCAAGTCAATCTAAGACACAAAATAAACTTGTGTGTAAGAAAGTAAAAATAGACCCTATAATTAGAACATTTATTGCCAAATCAATAGTTTGTTTAGGCTTTCTGATTTTGCCTTTCTAATACCATTTTTTTCCTATCAGAAAGGCCCCTCCACTTAGTTCAGGTTTACATGGTCAAGCTTTGTGTCCACAGACACAGTAATCCCCACAGTAAGATCAGGGCTCCGAGGGGATTCTGCTGAGTGATGGTTGCCCTCTCTTCCAGAAGCAGCCCAAAGATGGTTTTCCCAGGGTCTAAAATAAAATTAACTCAATATGCATTCACTGAGCAACTTTTAACTTCTGGTCCAGTGTTAGGCTTTAGGGGAGTGGGAAGAGATACGGTGCAGTTCTCAAGTCACATCTTTCATTGCAAAAGCTCTCTGTGTGTACTTAGTATTATGTTGTTATTATAAATCACACAAGAAGGTGCACAATGGCCAACAGACTCACCTGGGAGGAAGGAGGAAGCAACTGCAATGTGTACACACAGGAGAATTTTTTTCAGGGAAATAGGTAAATTTGAGGCACAGTGACCTTTCCTTGCTCCTCTTCTCTGACTTTAAGACTACTCCTTCCTCCCCTTCCTTTTGACTTCCCTGTCCACCACTCATGGGTCATATTTTCACCAGTAGAGACACTTCTTCAAAAGGCTCTAGAAGGAAGGGAAAAGCTGACTGTCACTTCACTGCCTACATCCCTCTCCCTGCAGTGAGACAGCCAAACACATCCACAGACTCAGTGCCTCAGGTTACTGGGCATTTACAGAAACATTCTCCCCTGGTATGGTCAGGTCTGGCCATAGCTACTTCAGAGATTACTGCCAAGCTCTGTAGCTTGTCAAAACAAGAAACAGTCTACAGATTTCAAACTAAACTTAAAAAAAAAAATCAGCTCTGGCATCATTAACATGTTAACACAGGGCATTTATGCTAATCCAAAGCAACTACTCATTCCCGTACTTTGGTCATCCTTAATACTGTGAGATTTAGTTTAAATAAATTCTAGAACTGGCTGCAAATTTACTATGTAATTTTTGTGGGGTTGGGAGGATGAGCTTTACCTCTGGGGTTTGATGACAAATATTAGCATAAAATCTCCTGATCCACTACATCTTCAAAAGTTAGGGTGAAAGTATAAAATCCAAGATAGCCACCGGAAAAACATTTTTTATCTCAGCATAATCCTTCCAAGATAAAGCCTAACTTCTTGAAACATCCTTACCTACCCAGATAAAGACATAATTATCAGGATATTGCTTCCAAAGCCATACTTCCTGGATAAATAAACTATTCACAGATAATTTATCTAACACAGTTCTTTTTTTCTTTTACTGAAAAGAAAAATAAATTCTCAAATAAGAATAACCTTGCAGAATATTTACTAGATATTATTTTAAAATTTAAGATCAGACACTTTATTTTAATTCATATTGAAAAAATAAATTTCCTACTGTCCCTACACTTTCTTCTCCATGTGTAATATATCACTTTTATCGCTCAGAAGTTTGCCAATTTCTCATACTTTATCCTCACCCTGCTAGATGTCTTTCTCTGCCATTATACAAATTTATATAAATGTCTTGATTTCCTTCTGTTGGTAGCTACTCTGCAGTGCTGTTAGAGAAAGGACGTAAATAAGAGCAAAGCCAACTGGGGGTACAGCTGAGAACAGTAAGATATTACTCAGTAATTCACAGAAGAGAGAAATGAAACAATGATCACCTAAGCCCTTGGAGTCACTACAGCAATTAATTCAGTTAAGCATGCATTTGTCAAGGCCCACCGCGAACCAGGCACTGTGCTAGGTAGAAGACGCACTACAAAGATGGGGCAGGGCATGTGGACCAAACCCCTCACTCTAAGGGGTTACTTGATATTCTGTAAGGAGCTAGTAAGTCATGATCATCAGAGTACACTGCTTTGGATCACTTTCTTTCTTCTTATTCTTTCTATTTTAATTCACCAAGATGCATTACAAATCCCTTTATTCCAGTAGGACACATGTTTAAAAATCCACCTGTGGGTCGATTTCTGCAGCACCCTCCCTCAAGTCCCCATTCCACACCCCACAAACATTCCATCACTACCTCATTTCATTGACTTCCTACCCAATATCGTGAGGTGATTTCTCTCTAGAAAAGGTAAAGATCAGAATCAATTCTAACATAAGAAGACCTACTCACTGCAAAGTAGTAAAAACAGCAGATTTCTGGGTCCTTCTGTTGTGACTCATCTATACCAAGAAAAAAAACCAAGATTCCACCTTAGATTGCCAACTGCTGGCCAAGGTCTCCCAACACTACAAAACATGCTGAAGAAAACTTTCTTTGAAAATTGAGTAAGAATCTTTTTTAAAAATGTTGAATATGAGATGGAAATATTTGAAACTATCTGCAGTGGAATAAATGGCCCCCCAAAGTCATTAAAGCTTAATCCCCCAATTGTAACTGTTGAGGATAATTGAAAGAGGGGCCTATTATGTTAATTGAAAGGTGGGGCCTTGAAGAGGTGATTGGATTTGTGAGCACCCTGCCATAGTGAGTGGTTTAATGGTGGTTGTGCGTGTGGTCCTGAGGGCTCTCTTTCTCTCTGCTCCTGCCTTTCTTGCAATACCCTGTGTCACCACCAAAGAAGACCCTCACCAGACGCGTTCCCTAGAATTTGGGCTTCCCAGCCTCCAAAACTCTAAGCAATGAATTTTGTTTTCTTATAAATCACCCAGTCCAGGTATTTTGTTATAAGCAACATAAATGGACTAATACACTACCCATATTTCATGTTCTCAGCTAAAATAACTCTTGATAGTCTTACTACCAAGCTGAAATAACTCTTGGTAGAAAGAATACTGACATCCAAACCCATTAGGTCACTGTAAGAATAGCCATGTGATTAAGGCACAGACTTTGTTCTAAAATTTTCTGATGGAGCACTGTCAGAATTAAACAAAAGGACCCTAGTTTTCCATTTTTGTTATGCATGAGACTTCATCAGATTGGGATGCAAGTAGAAAGGTGGGGAAACCTGAGCAGCCCTACAACTGTTTGTTCAAAAGTCAGACTCTCCCCACAGGAAGGTGAAGACTTCAGGAGAACATGCTCTCACGTCCCATCTGTCCAGTGGCTATTCTCATTTCCCAGTTCTTATCAGGGAGTCTTCACTCACAAATACCTAACACAGATAAAAATTCCTCTTTGAAGATAAATATTTTAACTTAAAGCTCAATTTAGTAAAGCTCCAGGCTCTAGCAAATGACCCAAACAATAACCCTTTGTTGAGCTGGATTCAAAATAATGAATGATGAATGAAAAAAATTAAGGCAATAAAATGCCCAGTAGAGCAGTAATTTCTCATTGATAGGATGGGTCTCACTGGTGGGATGCAGAAGTCTCTTAGGGGACAGGGTTTGCCAAAAGCACAAACCCTCAACCCTGGGCTGCTGCTGCAGAATAAATTCACTCACCTTCTCCGTTCATTCAGCTGCCCATCTAGTTAATAAAAAGTAATGTTTCAGTTCAGGTTTTATGTTTAATTTTAAAATAATCCACCACCAACAAAAGTAAACCATTCCCTACTGTGATGTAACAATCCAACACTTACACGCTTTCCAGTTTTAATAGAGTAATTTTACCAAGTGTTTTACCAAGTGCATTGAGTCATCTACCTATTCAGCAAGGAAATACTAAATTGCTACAATTTCTATTTAGGACACTTTTCTCATTCTTAGCTGCCTAATCTCAGTACTACTGAGTCATTAATTCTCCAACCGCTCTGTCTTACGTCGATCATCTCAGATAATAAAATCAGAGGCCAGGTTAATAAAAAGTGAAAATGAGAACCCAGGCTCCCTCTGGCCTACCTGATGTTTCTAAACCCTGATAGCGGAAGGTTATGTGGCTCCCTTCCTCACCTGACATCCATTAGCCCACCTGCAATGAAATCCATATGCCCATCAATGCAAAAACCAGACCCTGGGTCCTCTTCAAACTGTTTCCTATTTATCATTTTCCTATTTATCGGTGCAACCAAGATATATAACTTTTCATTTTAGAGTTCTTTACACTTAATAAAAAAGAATAAATAGCTATGTCAAATATAATGTGCATTTGGCATCCCAATAGCCACGAATTATTTGCTAGAGACCTGGTACATTTCCTTAAATGCTCCTGTCCTCCCTTCCCCCAGACCCTGCAAAAACCATGCTATTTCAAAATTAAGCAGGTAAGAGATTTATCAGAGCTATCCAAATAACCCAAGATGATGTCTTTTATTTGCTTCAGGGGGAAATGTTGTCTGTGGATTTCTGGACTAACATGCACTCATTTGTTGAACAGATGCATACACTGCACTAAGTGGATGTGGCGGGGCTTAGGATGTGACCCCTGGGGAAAGTTTCACTCAGATTAGAAAGAAAATCTCACCTGAGAGATTTTTCTGAGTTTTTCATATTAAATGTTACCAGACAAATGTAGTTGTATAACCGTTCAATTACGGGAAATACCACTTAGGTACCTATTTATTTTTCCCACTCTTTTGAGGCACATATAATGTTATAGCCATGGTTAGTTCAACATCAAAGACTCAATTCTATACAGAAATAAGGTGTTGGGGGGAGGTGGGGGGGGGAGTATGAAAAGGAGGAAAAGCCCTCCTCTGACAAACTCTGAGGAATGCATCCACATTTAGACTGTGGCCTGCACAAGTTTCCTATACTCTTTCACACACATGCAACTGGCCCATTAGAGCTCAATATAACAGAGTGAGGCTCGAGTCCTTCCTCAACAGCCCTTTAAAGGAGCAATCAGGAAAGTACACTCTGAATGCATTTCTGTACATTAGAAGGTTTTTCATCAGGCGGTATGGAAAAGACATGCATGCTATCCCAGCTGAATTCCCCTCACAATTCTGATCCTCTGTGCCACTGAACAAATAACCTGCCACAAATTATAACACAAATTTTATTTTCCAAAGAACAACACCTGATCATGAATATCTGTGTTTATCTTCACTCTCTTCTCAGAATCTCCCTTGCCCTCACTTTAATCCCATCTTTGAAACATTTAAGATTCAAAAAAAGATCCTCTCCAAATCATTATTTCATGATCTAACCCAGTTATAGAAAACCAAGATGAATCTCACATGCATTTCATTTCTGGATATACTCATTTTACTTCCTTGCTAATCACAGGAGTGTATTTGATCCTGTTTGGTTCATTTTTAACCTTGCTTATTTGAGATATGATGATTTTTAAAGAGTGAAAAATCAAAACACATGAGAGAGATTTTATTTGCACACAGAGCATCACAAAACTCTCATTTGAGATTATAGTAAGAGAAAGTATTTTTCTTTACACTTGAACCTAAAGCACATTTGTTAGAGACTCAAATATAATGGAATTGGAAGATGTAAAGATGGCCTCGGTATCATTATAAAAACCCTCCTCCTGGGGCTTGGAGAGGCACACAAACACCTGGAGATCAGGAGGTAAGATGCAGATTCACCACCTTTGCTCTTACACTGACCTCTTCCTCGTTTTGATTAGAAATTTTTTGGCCACTTTCACTCCAGAGAAAGAGGCTGAGCAGCTTTAGGAGCTTCGGTCAGCACCAAAGCTGGAGGTGCACCAACCTAAAGAGAAACAGACAGAGATTCCAAGCAGCTCTGCCATAATCTCTGTATAACTTTGGGAATTCACAATTCCTTAGGAACCAGGTTCCCTAGCAACCAAATGTTCATTCAAATGCTCCTTCCACCCTGTCCCCTTCATCAGCTGTGTTCTTTGGTGAAAATACCAATGGAAAGAAGGGGTAGCAGAAAATGAGAGAACTGTGATGCTAAACATGATGTAACTTCAAATTATAATAAGAATTATTAGTGTCGGGTCTGATTTTTTTAAAAAAGCCATATAATGACTCAGATAAAAGACCAGGGTGCAAGTTTTATTTGCTGATATCACAATTTGGATACATAAGGTAATCCCTAGAGAATCAACAAAGAAAAAAGTTTAAAAATTTTGACAAGTGGAGAAATAGACACATACGTAAAATCTTAATGCAGGAAGAGAAAACGGGCAACAAAGATTTTGTGCATGCACAGCCAAGAGAGGTTTTGGAATTCAGGGTAATCTTGAGGAGGAAAAACTGGGGAAGGCTTCATATCAGAAAACTAAGAAACAGAAACCCACGTAGGGCCCCTACTGCCCAGTCAACAAATTATTTAAAGCCAGCAAGTCTATGAAAAGACATATCACAGAGGGGTAGAGAGCAACTGCTTAATGGTACTAAAGAAAAGCAAGATTAAAACTGATGTTAAAAATTCATTTAGAATGGAAAGAACTATTCAGACATTTATATGGAATAATAAAAGACCACGCGTAGCCAAACCAATGCTGAGCAAAACAAAAATAAACCTGGAGGCATAACACTACCTGACTTTAAACTATACTACAAAGCTATAATAACCAAAACACTATGGTACTGGCACAAAAAGAGACACACTGATCAATGGAATAGAATAGAGAATCCAGAAATCAACCCACACATTTACTGCCATCTGATCTTTGACAAAGGCACCAAGCCTATTCACTGGGGAAGGGACTGCCTCTTCAGCAAATGGTGCTGGGATAACTGGATATCCATATGCAGGAGAATGAAACTAGACCCATACCTCTCACCATATACTAAAATCAACTCAAAATGGAATAAGGATTTAAATATACACCCTGAAACAATAAAACTTCTTAAAGAAAAGATAGGAGAAACACTTCAGGAAATAGGACTGGACATAGACTTCATGAATACGACCCCAAAAGCGCGGGCAACCAAAGGAAAAATAAACAAATGGGATTATATCAAACTAAAAAGCTTCTGCACAGCAAAAGAAACAATTAACAGAGTTAAAAGACAACCAACAGAGTGGGAGAAAATATTTGCAAAATATACATCTGACAAAGGATTAATATCCAGAATATATAAGGAACTCAAACAACTTTACAAGAAAAAAACAAGCAACCCAATTAGAAAATGGGCAAAAGAGCTAAGTAGGCATTTCTCTAAGGAAGATATACAAATGGCCAACAGACATATGAAAAAATGCTCAACATCACTCAGCATCCGGGAAATGCAAATCAAAACCACACTGAGATACCATCTAACCCCAGTTAGGATGGCTAAAATCCAAAAGACTATGAACGATAAATGCTGGCGAGGTTGCGGAGAAAAAGGAACTCTCATACATTGTTGGTGGGACTGCAAAATGGTGCAGCCTCTATGGAAAATGGTATGGAGGTTCCTCAAACAATTGCAGATAGATCTACCATACGACCCAGCTATCCCACTGCTGGGAATATACCCAGAGGAATGGAAATCATCAAGTCAAAGGTATACCTGTTCCCCAATGTTCATTGCAGCACTCTTTACAATAGCCCAAAGTAGGAACCAGCCCAAATGTCCATCATCGGATGAGTGGATATGGAAAATGTGGTTCATCTACACAATGGAATACTACTCAGCTATAAAAACGAATGAAATACTGCCATTTGCAACAACATGGATGGACCTTGAGAGAATTATATTCAGTGAAACGAGTCAGGCACAGAAAGAGAAATACCACATGTTCTCACTTATTGGTGGGAGCTAAAAATTAATATATAAATTCACACACACACACACACACACACACACACACACACACAAAAACCGGGGGTGGGGGGAAGAAGATATAACAACCACAATTACTTGAAGTTGATACGACAAGCAAACAGAGGGGACATTGGTGGGGGGGGAGGGAGGAGGGAGGGAGGTTTTGGTGAGGGACAACAATAATCAGCCACAATGTATATCAACAAAATAAAATTTAAAAATAAAATAAAATAAAATAATTTTAAAAAATTCATTTAGATATTGTGAAGAACTGCCACAATATATTCAAGAATTTCCTTCTCTGAAATTTTAAGAAAATAGTGGGAATACTAACTTTCTGGGACGGGCCTTGCTATGGTTTGAATGTCTGTCCCTTCCACACTCATGTTGAAATTTATTTGTCATGGTGACAGTATTAAGAGATGTGACCTTTAAGAGTGATTAGGCCAGGAGGGCTCTACCTTCATGGGTAGGATTGGTGCTGGTATAAAAGGGTGAATTCAGCCCTCTCTCACTCTCTTCTGCCTTGTGAGGAACAATGTTCCTCCTCTTCAGAGCCATCTTGAAAGTAGAGACTAGGCCCTCACCAGACACCAAACCTGCTGGTGCCTTGATCTTGGACTTCCCAGCCTCCAGAACCTTGAGAAAAAAAAATGCTTGTTCTTTATAAATTACCCAGTCTCACGTATTCTGTTTTAGCAGCAGAAAACATTAAGACAGGCCTCCATTGAGCAATGGGACAGACTAGCACCTGAAATTCTTAACAAGATACGCTGGAACAAAAGTTGGGAACATGGGCTTTGGGGCCAGATAAGCCTGCATTAAAATCCCATCATGTACTTCCTATGGACTTTAGACTAGTTACTTAACCTCTTTGAGTATCAGTTTATTCATCTGTAAGGTGGAGACCACATCTAATTCTTCATAGGACTATTACCCAGATTAAATGAGTTAATAATGTACATGCTGCATTTGGCAGATAACATATGGTTAATAAGCATTTGCTATTAATGATGTTATCTCTTCAAAAATCTTCTCTCACTAAATAAAGTTTAAAATTGGTCATGATAATGTTTTTGCATAAATGGTACCAAAAAAGTACTTAGTGTCAAAGTACCCATGACTCTACCTGTACTTGTACCTGGTGATATAATGGTCACTTGTGTGTGTATACTACACAATAACTTATTTCTTGCTTCTTGACCCAGACTCTGAAAGCAAATTTCTGTCTTCAGACTTTCATACAACCAATTAAAAAGTTGTTGTCACTAAATAAGAAATAAAAAGAGCCAAGTGTTTCACATCTTACAGAAGTTTTTCTCAAGCATAAATTTAATTATTTGAGTTCTGGTCAACCTAATCCTATGTCTGGATTTTTGTTGTCATTTTGTTTCTCTTTTGTTATGAAATAATCACATAATACACGTACATTGAATGTATAAAAGCAAATGAACATCTGAACATCTTGCACCTGCCTACAGAACATCACAAGTACCTTTGAAGTCTCATGAATGACCTTTCCCAAGCATAAACTATCCTTCACCCCCAGAAGTACTTATTCTCCTGCATTTTATGTTAAACAGTCCCTTGCTTTTCTGAATAGTCGTCCCATAGATGAATCTATCCTTGAACAATATGCTGTTTTAATTCAGCATTTTTTGAACTTTACATAAATGGAATCATACTGTGCTATTCTATCTTGCTTCCCCACTTACCATTATGCTTTTGAATTCATCCCTATTGACACCCACAGTTGCAGATTACTCTCACTACTGTTTCACATGAATGTACCATGATTTCTTTATTCAGTATACCAGGGTACTTCAGAAAGCTCATGGGAAGATTCATATTATCTTTTAATTCTATTTTTCCACAAACTTTTTGAAGTACCCTCAACTGCTGATAGGCATATCGGCTATTTGCAGTCTTTTGCTATTATGAACAGCATTGTTTTGCACTTTCTTGCACATGTGTTAAGAGTTTCTCTAAGGCAGTGTTTATGAGCCCTTTTCACAACCCAGCTTATATAGAAAATGGTAATTAGGTATGGAATCTGAAGTTATTACACAAAACTGCTCCCACTCCAGGCTTGCTACCTACCTGCTCTACTAACTTGCTCTGCTACCCTGAAGGCTGAGGGGATCAGGGCCACAAGGTATTTCAAACTTCTTTCCAAAATCACTGTACCAATTTATACTCTCACCAGCATTGCAAGCATATTCATTCCCTTTGCTTCATGTACTTGCCAAACACTTGATATTGACAGACATGTGCCAATCTAGTAGACATAAAACGGGATCTCACCATGGTTTTAATATTAAAACATATTATACAGCTTCTATGATTAAAACAGTAGGGTACTATAGCATGAAGGGATAGACCAATAAAAGAGAATAGAAAATGCAGAAATACAGCCAATTACTTCTGAAAATTAATTATGTAAGAGGGGCATATCTCAAATCAGGGGGAAAGATATCAGATAGCTATGTGGAAAAAAAGAAAGTAGGATCCGTTCTCCATATCATACACCAAAATAAATTGGCAGATTTAAAGTGTTAATGATAAAACCACACAAGTTTAAAAGAAAATATGGATGATTTTATAACTGTGCTGTTCAGAATGGTAACCATTATCTACATGTGGCTGCAGGGAACTTGAACTATACCTAGTGTGACTAAAAAACTGAATTTTCAGTTTTATTTAATTTTAATTAATTGAAATTAAAATTGGAAAACTGATACTCAAATCAGTTATTGGAAAATTTTAACCTGGTTCTGTGAATTTACTTTTTTCAACTGTAAATTTTATGAAATCTAATACAGATCCAGTATTCACAATGAAAATTTAGTGACCAAATTGAGATGTGCTATAAGTAAAAAAATACACATCAGTTATTGAAAACTTAGCATGAAAAAAGAATGTAAAAACCACACTAATATTTTTAAATACTGACTACTTATTGAAATAATATTTTTGATACATTGGGTTAAATAAAATATATTAAAATTAATTTCACCTGTTTATTTTGCTTTTGGTGATGTAGCTACTACAAAAAATTTACACATGTAATTTGTCTTATGTTTATTTTTATTGGACAGTGTTGCTCTACAACCTTTTCAAACAACGACTCAAAACCAAGATGTAATAAAGACAGATAAAACGGACTACATCAAAGAAAAATAATTTACATAAAAACATCATAATTAGAGAAAAACAACAAATGATAAACTGAGAAAAAAGTCCCTAATATAAAATAAAGGTAAAAAAGACCCCCAACCCTATAAATATGGGCAAAAAAATAAATAACAAGACAGTTCATTGAAAAAGAAATGAAAATGATCCCTAAACATATAAAAAAGAGCTCAAGCTAGCTCATGATAAGAGAGATACAAATTAAAATTACACTAGTGTATCTTTTCTCACCATTTAGACGACAAAGACCCAAAGGTTTTACAACATATCCAGAGGTGAGGCTGTGGGGTAAGAGGCACTCTCATACTTTGCTGGTATGAATACAAAATAATATGGCACCCACAGAAGGAAATTCGGTAATATCTAGCAAAGCCACAAATGTCTTTTCTCCTTTGTCCTAGTGATCTTACTTCTAGAAATCTATCTTAAAGATAAACTGGCAAGAATATGAACATAAATATTCACAAGGCTGCTCATTGCTGTACTGTTCTTTCAGCCGTCCACCTAGTTAATGAAAAATAATGTTTCCATTCAGGCTTTATATCTGATTTGCAAATAAAGCCCCATCAATGAAAGTAAACCACTCCCCACTACAATGTAAGAGTGAAAGAATGCAAACCACCATATATCCAAATGATATATGATAAATTTGGTATACTGACACAATAGAGTTTCTGCAGTTGTAAAACACAATGAGAAATCTCTACATATGGCTCCAGAGTAATCTATGATATATACTGTTAAGTGCAAAAAGCAAGTTACAGAACTACAGTATGCAACCTTTTCTCTGAGGGGAAAGAAATAAAGATATTGGCTTACCTTAACGGAAATAAAATGTAAATATGTAACATGTGTATATACATTTATGCATACGTCATACATATGCATACATAAAACATACACATACACATACATAAGTATATATTCATATTTTAGTAGATATATTCATATCTCAGTAGGAGATAGATATGCATACAAGAGGGGGTCTTCAAAAAGTTCATTAAGAAATTTGTATTATCTTTTAATTCTATTTTTCCATGAACTTTACAAGATATTACTATGAAATATATATGAGTGCTCCCGTACATATTTTCTTAACTTGGTCCAGTGAAAAGGCTTATAAACAATGACCCGCCCAGAGGCAATGAGAACCCCTAACACCTCGACTGTGACCTCTGTATACCGTTTACCACTAAAAAGATCTAGAGCAGGAAAAGTATAAGATAATGTCTGAAATATCCTGTTAAAACAGAAAGTAATCAAGTTATCAAAGACTACTATAGTCTCATCAGAAGAATTCAGAAGCCAATTTAAAAAGACTCCCACAGGCCAAAGATAATTTGAGCTTCAAAATAAATAACTCCAAGGGACTGTACACATAAATTGTGTTGAAATCCATGGGTTCATAATGATATTAAAATAACAAACCTTATTGGTCTCCTTTGGAGGATACTAGAAAATCAACCCATTATTTTGAACATTGAGTAAAATAGAGGGAAGAAAACCAAGCTTAATTTTCCTACATAAACTATACCTCAAGGTAGCCAAATAGTTGCTGTGGATGGATAACAGAATATCACTATTTTACAACCCTTACTGAAATGATAGTGACCATGAATGGTTTTTGAAGAGCATGGGGAAACGTTATAATGGACAGATCAGACTGACAACACCTAAATCCACTGATCAGTCTTAACTTCACAAAGGAAGACACAAGAAAGTATGCCTCCCGATGAGATATAATAGGAAGTATGAAACGCTTCCTACAATGTACTCTTGCCAAAATATCTGATCAAGCTCCCAATCTAGCTCAAACTACCAGTTCACAAGAAATATAGGAACAGAGGAATATAGTGATGATGAACACCAAGAATGAAGATGCAATCAGCAAACTACAGAATGCAGGGAATCCTACAGGACAAATCCATTTCTTCAGCTAATAAATTGCTAGGGAAGAAAAAAAGAGGAAAAATGAGGAAAGGAAGCCTATAAGTAAAGACAGAGGCATCTCTCAGATATGTTAAATGCAAAAATATAACAAATTTTGGATTCTCAATATAACAAATTCATCATTTTAAAAGAAATTATGAGACAATCAAGGAAATTTGCTTTCTGACTTTTAATTACTTTCATGTTTTTGATATTAAAGAATTATTCTTTAAAATATTTAGGCATGATAACACTATAGTTATGTTAAAAGGGAAAAAAAAGTCCTTATCTTTTAGACAAGGTAATACAATGTCTGTGATTTGCTTAAAAAAGAACAAGTAAATGAGAAAGCAGAGGTCTTCAAAAAGTTCAAAGAAAATGCATATTACAAAAAAACTATGCATGGATTGCAAAATCTTTTTGCACCAAAATAAACTCATACTAACTTGTTACAACATGTCTGAACAGGATCTCGTTTGAAGCACTAAGAAGGATAAGACACCAGTTTGAAAAAAGCCCCTGTCAGAGCAACATGAATTCTGCTAAAATTGAAGCAAGAACAAACATTAAATTTATAGTGAAACTTGGGTGGAAGAACAGTGAAATCATTAATGCTTTACAAAATGTTTATGGGGACAATGCCCCAAGAAAATCAGCAGTTCACAAATGAATAACTCATTTTAAGAAGGGACAAGACAATGTTGAAGATGAAGCCCACAGCAGCAAACCATCCACATCAATTTACAAGGAAAAAATTAACCCTGTTCATGCCCTAATTGAAGAGGAGCAATGATTAAAAGCAGAAACAGTAGCCAACACCATAGACCTCTCAATTGGTTCAGCTTACACAATTCTGACTGAAAGATTAAAGTTGAGCAGACTTTCTGCTCCATGGGTGCCAAAACTGTTGCACCCAGATCAGCTGCAGACAAGAGAAAAGTTTTCAATGGAAATTTTAAACAAGTAGGATCAAAATCCTAAAGCATTTCTTTGAAAAACTGTAACAGGAGATGAAACATGGCTTTACCAGTACAATCCTGAAGATAAAGCACAATCAAAGCCATGGTTATCAAGAGGTAGAAGTGGTCAGTCAAAGCAAAAGCAGACTGGTAAGAGCAAAGGTCATGGAAACAGTTTTTTGGGATGCTCAAGGCATTTTGCTTGTTGCCTTTTGGAGGGTCAAGAACAATAACATCTGCTTATTATGACTGTTTTGAGAAACTTAGCCATAACTTCAGCAGAAAAACAGCCAAGAAAGCTACACCAGAGAGTCCTTCTCCACCAGAGAGTCCTTCTCCACCATGACAATACTCTTGCTCATCAAACAAGGGAAATTTGCAAGAGTTTCAAGGGAAAATCACTAGGCACTCACTTTACAGTCCTGATTTGACTCCTTCTGATTTCTTTCTGTTTCATATCTTTAAAAAAAATCTTTAAAGGGCACCTATTTTCCTTCAGTTAATAATGTAAAGAATACTGCATTGACATGGTTAAATTCCCAAGACCTTAGTTTAAGGATGAACTAAATGGGTGGTATCATCAGTTACAAAAGTACCTTGAACTTGACAGAGCTTATGTTATGAAATAAAGTTTTTATCTTTATTTTTATCTTTAAATTCCATTTTCCCATAAACTTTTTGAAGTCCTCTTGTATGTGTGTTGTGGGGGAAGCAGTTTTGAGAAAATGGAACTGTCCAGGAGTTGATAATTAAAAGTCTAACTTTAGAGTCAGAAAACTGAATTTCAGTCTTAGCACCACCATTCATTAGCTACAAGATCTTGGTCAAGGTCCTAAACATGCTAAGCCTCAGTTCTTCCTTACCTATAAAGTAAAGGTAATAGTAGTAGGTTCCTCATAGAGTTGTGCAAACATTAAAGAAAATAATGCAAGCAATATACTCACTACAGTACCTGGGCACAGAGTAAGCACTCAATACATGTCAGATTTTATTATTACTATTGTCAACTACTGCCATTGTTATTCAAGATCATGAATCTACAGTTAAGAGGTGGTGGAACTGGTACAGAATCTGTTGAATCCAAAGCCCACGTTCTTCCCACTACATTATGATGCCTCCCCCACTTCTACCTCTCAGTGGAGACTGAGAACAAGTAAAAATCATACTCTGCAATATGCCTCCCTACTTATACTACAAACCTTTAGTGACATTGCTTCTCAGTCTTCACTTCTGGAATCAGACAATTAGCCATTCTTTGTTAAAATGTTGTAACGTAATGTGTCATTTGTGTAGATGGCTATTCATCTGGTGGAATGTAAATACCCATGTACTTTATCCCCTTATAAATCAGTACGCACACTCATAAATTCACAATGATTAAACATTGTACTGTTTCATCATCCTCTCCAAACATGGCTCCGAATTTTTACTACCTCAGGTGCTGGCATAAATTATAAAAGGCTAAACTGAGATTCCAAACCTACGACACCAGCAAAATGATAAAATATCAAATGTTGCATGCAGCATAAGTTAATATAAGATTACATGTTACATAGCCATACAGAGTTTTTTAGCAGTGAGGAAACACCTTGATATCCTCCCATAAGGAAAATATTTCCACCTCTATTTAATAAAGAGTCATTGCAAATCCTGAGGAGACCCCTGCAGTATTATTTTACTTCTTCATGCAACAATTCTGACCACGTGCCACTGCTTGATCCTCCCTCCTTCCCCTCTGACAGACACCATGCTTGCCTGGCTCTCCTGCCTCTTAGAGACTTTGTGCTTTTCAGTCTCCTTCACCATCTGTTTCCATCACACCTCTCACAAGATAGAGTTCCCCAGAACTCACTGTTCAGTTTTGTCTTCTCATACTTTCCTCGGGCAATCTCATGCCAAACTATTGTAGTTTCAACTACCTAATTTACAAAAACCCTCTTTCATTCATTCATTCATCCATTCAACCAATATGTGCTGGACCCCTGTTGTGCGGTAGGTGTCCTTTTGATACAAGGGATTAAATATAGATATAGTCTTCTCATGGACTTTACAGTTGGGCAGGGGTTGGTATTATTGTTAACCACAGAATCACAAAAATGAATGTGCAATTATAATATTGGGAAGTGCATGTAGGTGAGGAGGTGCTTGGTACACTAAGAGGGCAGAATACAGGGATTTGACCTCATTATGGAAATCAGGAAATGATTCCCAGAGAAAACAATGACTGAGCCGAGATCATAATTCTACACCAAACCTCTCTACTGAATTCCAAACTAGAATTCCAGTTACCAATTAAGTATTTCCATCTAAGCATATTGCACCTAAAACTAAACATACTTCAAACTGAGTTAATTATCCTTCCTCCTAATACCTGGATTCTCCATCTCAGTGAGTATGATCCATTCAGAAATTTTGCAATTTTCTTTACCCCCTTCATCACTCTGTATGCCAAATTTGTCACTGAGTCCTACCAATTCTGCTTCCTAAATCCTTCTGTCTGTTCCTTTTTCCCATTTTCAGCTCTCAGCAACTCCTGTCAAGTCGGTACTAGAGTTCACTTGCTGGGACACGTCTCTGGCCCTCTCCAGTCTCTTACCCACTCATTAAAGAACAAATTATCATGCAAATTACAACTCTTCCATCTTTACAGTTTTTCAATGCCTCTCAATGCTCATATTTTGGGTAATAAATCCAAACTCTTTAGTACAACCTGTAAGACTCTGCATAGTTTGTCAGCCTCACCTCCCATCACTCTCCATCCCATGTGGAGAGTCCAGCCACACTGATCCACATCCATGTGGCTCCACATCATTCTGTGTCTTCTGCCTGAAACATCCTATTCATCTTCCATCTGCCCCAATCCCCGTTATTTCCAAATGCCAGTCTGTGAACTGGTCTATGAGTCCACAGTGAAATGAGAAGAATGAAAAGTGAGTGAACCAGTGTTAGTCCTCTAACATTTTTGGAAATGTAAGCAGTGCCCTAGAGGACTCCCGTGTAGCTTTCAAGTGTCAGTCCACATACTTCCCACTCTGTGATGCCTTCTATGACTTCTCAGTGTTGGGGAACTATATTATTTATTGTCTGAACTGGGACCTTTTTGAGAGTAAAAGGGATGCTATTATTAACTATGTTGGACAGTGGGAATAAATGAGGACTGTCCCAGGGAAACCAGGATGCACTGTCCCACTACTTTTAGACAGAGTTGGGCGTTTTCCTGTCTTCACTTCCAAAGCACCTTTGCCTATTCACCACATATCATGTGTTCACATGTCAATTTCCCTGATGGTCTGAGAACTCCGCAAAAGTAGGGCCAGGCCTTTTTATCTCTATATCTCTGGCATCCTTCCAGTGCCAGGCAGTAAGATGACACAAAGTGTCATCAACAAAAGCAAATGTTTGTTTAATAAATTATCTGAGTGAATAAGAAATATTAGATGCCTTAACCTTGGCCAATGAAGGGATTTAAAATTTTCCATTATCTTTTCTCATTCCTTGCTCCCTTTTAAAACTCTCTTTAACCAAATTTCCTAATTTTGCTGAAGAGAGTTTTAAAAGGGAGAAAGTTCTTCATAGAGAGAAATTTCAAGCCTCAGATCCATGACCAGCTATCAATCAACCACTAGCTACTTATTCAGTACAATCTACTGTTAAGGCCCAGTGGATGTGGCAGAAGAGCTTACATTTGGCTGGGGGGAAAAGTACATAAATGAAAAGCAAAACTAATAATGAAATAAAATAAACCTAAAATGAGTGTTACAGGAGCTCATGGAAGGTAAGGGAGCAACGACTCTTTTATGGTCAAAAAAATGCTCCTTTGAGGAGGTGAGATTTGAATTGAAACTTGAAAAATGGCCTGGATTTCTAGAGAAACAGCAGAATGGAGGATGTCCCAAGGCAAAGCAGGGGTGGGTGTTTGTATCTACACTGTCATGGATTCCTGGCACAGAAACCAGAACATCTGAATTTTTGGCAAATACTAAACAACTCAGAGAGGTTCCTGGATCCTCACTTCCTTTACCAAAACAGTAACTGCCTGAGATATATATGTTGCTTATTCCTGTATAGCCTTTTCATTACAAGAACTGTTAAAAAATTATCTTAGGAAAACTGCTTCTGGCAGAACTTTCAGAGGGAACTGCTGAAGTCACCCCTTGGCATGTATTAACTGTGTCTTTGAGACGTTCTCTACAAATCATAGCCCGGTGGCCTGCAGCATCTCCTTACTCTACACCTGGCTTTTCCATCTTCTCATGAAAGAAATCCTAGTGTTAATACCGGGGGAACATTACACTGAAAACAACCATTGAAGATCTTTGACTTTGAGATTCAGGGAGAAGCTGTTAGGAGTGGCTGTGATATATGATGCATCTCCTGGGGTGTCAAGAGTGCTTCACTTACCACTTATACCTGTGATAATGGGCATGAGAAACACCCCCACACTCCAGTGAAAACTATCAACTTCTCGTTCTCCTTTTCCTACCCAGCGAAGTCATCAAGTGAAGTGGAATATGTCCTCACACATGGTTTAGCAATGACCTGAAACTACTGCAGTATACACCCCACTCAAATAAAGTAGAGATTCATCAAAGAAAGGGAATTCATACTTAAGAACCATCATCTCCCTGCTCTGCTTTAAAGCACGTTCTTCCAAAAGCCCTAAAGCACTCAGGATATTGCATCACTAGTGTTGGATCTACTTTTGAAGTACAGTTTTCTGAAAAGACCAATCCAAATTTGTATGTAATGAGTCAACGGGATATGTTTTTCTAGTGCTAGTCCTCGTTTTACTACTTTTTTTTTTCTCACTAACCCTACTGATGGGGCCAACACATGCTATAAACTTATAGGGGAAACCCACAGTGGTATATCTCAGCTAAAGGATCTTTGCCAGGCACAAATGTGTCCCGTGAGCTTATAAAATTTTCATGGAGAGCAGTAAAACCACAACAAATGAGAAAAAAAGTTGGTTCAAGTTACAGTAATATTTAATAAACCAACATTTATCTCACCAAAGGAGGAAAAAAAGGTAACGAAGATGAAATTAAACAAAGCATTCTCCTTCTGTGATTAGCAAGTAGAGTCTGGGGATAATAAAGCCTTTCAATGGTGCTATTATGAAAATCTCTGAAATGCTTCGCAAGATTTGTTGTCCAAATCTTTAAAAGTAACAATAATCATCAAGATATCTCCTTTATCTGTTACCCAGTGGGAGATGTAGTTGCTAAGTGAAGAAGCACAGTACTTCAGCTATTGTTAAATGGCTTAAGAGCCTTCAAAAGTGAACAATTTGACATAGTGAAAACCAAGTGAAAAACAAAGGAAGAAAGATCCTTAAGCTTGGGGGTGCTCTAATTCCATTTTTCTACACGTATAAATGTAGAAAGTGTGGTATAAAGTATGTGGATGCCAGTTCATGAACGCTATTAACACATCTGCTGAGATGGCGGGAGCCAGTGAAACAGGCAGAGGCAGGCATGTGCTGGAAGATCTAAAGGCCTGATGGAGAGAAGGGGGTGGGAGAAATAAGCGAGCAGGTGTGGGGCCAAGTAGGACAGCGGAAGGGGCCCTGAGGGCAGAGGGAGAAGCTGGGCTGGAAGCAGGAAGTTTACTGTTGGGCAGACAGGTGGGAGAGATAGTGGATCTGGAGATATGGTTAAAATGCTTGAGGGCCGGGCTGTGGCTCACTGGGGAGAGTGCGGCGCTGGGAGCGCAGCGGCACTGGGAGCGCTGAGGCCGCGGGTTCGGATCCTATATAGGGATGGCCGGTGCGCTCACCGGCTGAGCGCGGTGCAGATGACACCAAGCTGAGGGTTACGTTCCCCTTACTGGTCACAAAAAAAAAAAAAAAAAATGCTTGAAAAGCTCATTCGGACACACAAAACTGAAGTCTTGCAGGCAAAAGTAAGGTGGGGCGATAAGTAGCAGGAGTGTCTATGAAAGAAAATCTACGAGACAGAAAAACATTAAAAAGCTTCAGAAGGGACAGGAAGGTGAAAGAGATATTTGGCAAAGGAGAAGTCAGAGGTAAAAGGCAGCCCAAGACAGAGAACAGATTTAGGGGAGGGCCACAGGGTGCTAAGCCTGAGTGAGCTCAGTGCACCAACTAGGTCTCAACTTTCCCCTTTTTAAGCTATTTTGGAGGGAGTAGCAGCGAGTCTTATAAATCAAGAGATGGAGCTACTTGAGCTTCCCCAGGACTGCTCCACCACTCCTTGATCCAGGCACATTCTCAGAGAGATCCCAGCATGGAAAACTCTGATTGCTATGGCTGCAGCCAAATGCCAAATGAGACAGGGTGCATGAAAGGACTTTGAAACCTCGAAGGCACGCTATAAACATGAGCACTGTTATTCACTGAGCCCCTCAGATAAATAAGATGATAACCACAGCTTTAACCAGGAGGGAAGAAACAGCTGTCAAATATAGAAATTATATATATTCCAAATCAAGACGCCCCTAACTAGAAATTCCAGTCATTTGAGAGGCCATCATGCTTGGAATGTTCACTTTCCTGTCAAATATGTTTCAACATTTAAAAATCCTCCCTGAGGCACAGTACAGAGCTGTTAATAATGTACAGATTTATTAAAACTTAAGTCTGCGTCTAATGTATTTCTCCGAGGTTTTGACACATTACAGATCGTAACCAATTAGGTTAATTCCATTCAATTCAATCACTCGCAGTGACTTCCAAGTGCAATGCTGGCTGCTATGGGGGTGGCTGAGATGAGCAGATCAGCCCCGCCTTCCAGCAGCTTGGCCAATTAATCTTCTCAGTTTCCATTCCAGATTGGGGAAGCTGCATCTCCTTTCACCAGTGTAGGGGGAAGCAATCTTTATATTACGTGACTAGCCTACATCCTAGGAAATACATTTTCTAGCAACATATTTAACAAAAACGTAAAGGAACTTAATACCTGGTGACTGCAGAGGCTGTTGTGTGTGCATTTCTATGTTTATCCTAGCCCAGTTTACATCCAACCACTCCTGTCATAATTGCATAACCACAGCATGTCATGTTGTTTCTTGTTTCAACTGTAACTCATAAAATTAAACTTCAGAACTGAGATAGTCAAGCTAAACAACTGCCTACTTTAAAAATATGTATATGTATAATTTACATGCCACTTCAGATAAGCTCTTGAATTATGATCTCTGGAAAATACATTTTTCAAAATACAGTTTCATTGTCTCAATTCTTCCTGCACACAAGCCCTATTCCCGTTTTCACAGTTTTCTAAGCAGTATCTCTAGCATTCTATTACAATCTATTTCTCATGTTTTATCAAGAACCTAATTAAGCATAACTTTTACTTTTCCCATGCTACGGAACTTCTAAAATCGAAGCTCAAAGGACCATGAAATGGCCAAAAATGCATTTGTTTGCTAAAAACATATTAATGAAAGTATCTTTACAAAGTAAAGTTGCAAAAAAAAAAGGTCAGTGAAACACCTGAATTCCCACCATGAACACTGTGCTAGGTCCTCACCCCTGTATTATTTCATGTTTCCCTCCCTTCATCTTGGGAGGGGGCTTTACTACACCCATTTCCAAAACAGTATTTTTAAAGAGATGTATATTTTCATGAAACTAAGACTGATCCATTCAATATCTGAGTGAGTTCCTATCTACTAGACATGTATAAGTTGATTTACACAGTCAATATGTTCCTGAAAATTTGGAGACAAATCAACTTTTATAAATAAACTATTTTCACATAAATGTGCATTATGAGATCAGATCTGCCATGTCTTCACTTCTGATAGAAAATCAGGAAGGTGCTACTCAGAGGGCTTGCTGGAGCGCTGCAGTCCATTCACATGTACATACCCAACCCTAACAACTCTCGGATGAGTTTGGATTTCATCCGACCCATGAGGAGGTCCAGAATTAAACAGTTAAAGCCACTTAAACCAGTGATGCCAACACTCTGAGATGTGGGTAAAACAGCAGCAGGGAAAACACGTACATGACACACAAAGCAACGTCCTCCCCGCCCCACCTTATGTCTGGTTCTAATAAGCTAGAGAAAGGTCATAAGACAATGAGGTTTGACCAATTTCTCTCTTAACTGGCATTCTCCTTCTACAAGTAGAACTAGAAGGAAACTTCAAAGGATGCAGAACTCCATGACCTGTGTACTTAAATGTGTGAGCCTCAAAAGGTGCCTCACATGGCTGCAAGTTGCACTGAGAAGTTCAAAATGAAGCTGGTAATGCTTATCACACGTAGGACCCTCTGTGAATAGTCTCCTGCCCTAAGGGCGATGCTAGTCCCAGCACTGGTTTAATGCCTTGACACTCCCTCCCCCAGCCTTTGGTGTCTCCCTCTCTGACAAAAAAATATCCAGAAGAAGGGAGCCACTGAGTGCCTGGAGCAAGCCAATTGGGATGTAACATTCAAAGCTTGCCTGGTCACAAATCCAACACAGTGCAGAGGCACCATCAGCCTGGAAATGATACTCATAACGGTGCAAACCATCTTCCTCCTGGTAGGGCTTTTGAATCAGTGACAGCAAATAGTACCAGTTAATGGGCAAGCTCCTGATGTGTACTATGTCATTCTTTAAGAAGCTCAAACCACTTCAGACAGTGGCCTATCAATTTTCAGAAATCCATGTTAAACGATAAAGTGAGATGGGGCAAGGGAGGTATATATTACTACCAAGAAAACATATCATCAGTTCTCTCGACTCAGAATGAACCGGAATCAGCTGGGAAGAAGGAAGCTACAACCTTGGGGTCCTTCTAGGATGAACATTTAACATTGGAGGATGTGAGACCTCTCTGCCACCCAAGGCCATTTTTCGTGGGAAATATGCTCCAGTTGAGATAATGCTAGACAACAGAAGCACCCCGCCCCTTCTCAGGCATCCATCCGTCCAAGGGCTGGGTGTGTTTGTCTTTGTTGCTTTCCTTAGTCGCCCTCCAGAGCTGTTCTCTGGACTCAGTTTGCACAGTAGGAAACATTAAAGGAAATTATATTTCAATGCTGCATTTGTGATCTGTGAAGTCCTAGTCCTAGCATTGGTTTAATGCCTATGAATACTCACAGTTGTCCTATCACTGGCACTTCCGGTTTTATAAGCAGCAAAACAAAAATAGGTGATCAAGTCCAAATTAATGCCCATGTGTGATCAATTACATTGCCAAACAGCCAACACAGAACACGTTCTACTGATCTTACAACCCAGCTCCAGAAGCATAAAAAAGGGGAGAAAACCCCCAAAGTCAGCATCTTGGACTTACAAAACCTTTCAGAAACATCACCTTCCCCCCTAACAGAGCTGAGGTATCCCAGGCCCACGCTGCCCATGCTTTTTTTCTATCCTGGTACATCTCAATTTTACCAAACCCAAAGGTCATTCTCATTAGGTAAAAGTGGGCCCATTCCCTTGAATAGAGAGGTGTTCATTGCATGTGTCTGCGTAATGAACTTGTCATTTCCCTAAACAGTCTGTACAGTCGCCTTAAAAAAAAAAGTACTACATGGAATCTATGGTGTGTCAGCCTCCTCTCAACGTCTGAGGCAGAGTATGTGTGTGTCTTACTGAGGCCTGGGTGATCAGGAGGTATCGCTTTCAGAGTTGCTTCAATAACTGAACTTATGGCTGTCTTCCAGCCACACACCACATAAGCACTATCTATTTTAAAACAGTTTTCCTAACTCGCATGTGATGGAAGATATCTCATAGGTCGTTAACTTCCTCTTGGAAACCAATCACTTCTCTCTCAAACTCTTGCCATCTCTCAAGATTCATGCGTGTTTGTGTGTGTACATTTTCATCCTTGGCCATGCAACTCTTGGAGCAAAGAAAGCCACCCCAAATTTTACCAACATGTCTGAGCCATTCAAAGCTTTAGAAGAGGAATGAATGGGTGACGGAGAGCCCTTAAGCCCAGGGATTTCTCTCACACAAACAGTAAGTGGGGAAAAAAACAATCCCTCCGTAGGAGGGGGCAGGGTGGATGATAGCAGAAGGACATTAACCAGCAGACCAGAGGCAGCTGTGGCAGCAGCACTTCACGAACTGCCTGCAGAGGGGAGTGAAATCTGTTCCGTGTACAATAACCAAGCACCTCCGGCTGCCTTGCATGGCACGAATATTAAATACACCGAGGAAGGCAAACAGACGCACCGAAACAACCCACCCCCAAAGGTCAAAACTTCAGAAATCCCGGAGATCACACCACCCTCGCAAACACATCAATCAGTCGGAGCGGGAGAAGGGACCTGCAGACTTAGCCAAGGATTCTCAATTTTCTTTTTTCTTTCAAGCTGCGGCTTGCAAAGTACAGTGGCTACATGCAAAGCTAGAGAGGAGCAGGAAGGCTGAGGGCGGCGGGGGGTGCGGGTGGGAAGGGAGGGGTGTCTCACACCAGCCACCCAGGCCTCGATGTGACGAAAGTCGTCAGCAGCCCCAACCGCATCCCAGCCCTCCTCACCCTGGCAAGCGGGCGCCCCCTGCGGCACCCCCACCCCAGCTTCCGTCCCTTGCAGCAGCCCCACCAGCCCCAAACCAGCGGCAGCCCCGGCCCGGGCCCCGCGCACGCAGCGCCACGACCGCGGCTCCCATTCCTTCCGCGCGGCAGACACCCCGCAGGCCTCCCTCCCTGCCCGCCCGGGGTGCCGGGGAGCCGGGCTCCGGGGGGCTGCGCCGCCAGCTCCCCCCGCCCCAGAGCAGGCGACGGCTCGCGCTTACCTTGGGCGCTCGCGGGGGAGCTGAAGGTGGCGAGCCCCCCGCCCCCCGCCCTCTCCTCCTCGCCTTTTCTCTTCCTCCCTCCTCCTCCTCCTCCTCCCCACAGGGTGTCCGCGGCTCCCCCTCCTCCCTGCTGCTGGGAGTAGAAGCCGAACCCCCCGAGGCCGGGCCCGCGTGCGTGCGAGCGGGGGGCGGCGGCGCGCGACCAGCTCTCCAGTAACTGAGCGCGGCGCGCGGCTCCCAACTAAAGTGTGAAGAAGCCGCGCCACGGAGCGTCCCCGCGGGAGTGGGCAGGGAGCGAGCGAGGGAGGGGACCGGGAGGAGGGAGGCAGGGAGAGAGGGAGGGGCTCGAGGGGCGGGAGCAGCCAGACACTCCCCAACCGCCAGTCCCTCCCCGCGCCCGGCTCCCGCGCGCGTCCCGCTCCCCTCCCCGGGGGAGGGGCCTGCAGAGGCCGCCGGGGCGCCGCGCGCCGGGGAGGAAGGGCCGGGCGAGCGGGCTCGGGGGCAGCCGGGGCTGCAGGGAGGGAAGGAGGGCGTGCGTGTTCACGTGTGCGTGTGTGCGCGCGCGTGTGTGTATGTGTGTGCGCGTATGTGTGTGTGCGTGTGCGTGAGTGTGTGTGTGTGCGCGCGTGAGTGTGTGCGCGCGCGTGTATGTGTGTGCGCGTGTGTATGTGTGTGTGCGTGCGTGTGTGTATGTGTGCGTGTGCGTGAGTGTGTGTGTGTGCACGCGTGAGTGTGTGCGCGCGTGTATGTGTGTGTGCGTGTGTGTATGTGTGTGTGCGCGTGTGTGTGTGTGCGCGCGTGTGTATGCGTGCGTGTGTGTATGTGTGTGTGCGCGTGTGTATGTGTGTGTGCGCGTGTGTGTGTATGTGTGTGCGTTTGCGCGCGACCGTGTGTGTGTGCGCGTGCGTGTGTGTGTGCGCGTGCGTGTGTGTGCGCGTGTGAGTATATGTGTGTGCGTTTGCGCGCGAGCGTGTGTATGTGCGTGTGTGTGCGCGCGCGCTCCGGCCGCTTGGCCAGCGGGAGGGACCCCGGCGGGAAGACTGTGTCCCGTTCGGCCTTCCCGGTGGGTGTCTGAGGCGGCGGCGCGGGAGCACCAGGGCTGCTCTGGAGCTCTGCGGGAGATCTGGGCCCAGCCACGGGGCCGTGCCTGCCGGAGGCCGATGGAGGGAAAGCCGGGCATCCTCCGCTCGCCGCGCCGCCCCTCCCCTGCCAGGCCCCGGCCCGCCACCGAACCGCCTCCACCCTGCCCCGGAGCTGCGGCGCCTGCAGGATGAATGAAGGAAGCCTCGGCGACTCGGTGGACGCGGCACTGGAGGAAAGACACGGCGCCCTCCGCACCTCGTCCCGGCCTCTAGGACCGAAGCTGAGGCCGCGCCTGCTGGGCGCGCCCGGGATGGTAGCGGGGTCTGGAAAGGTCGCCGCCCGGCACTTCAGCCGTCCTGTTCTTTGTGGACTCTACAGAAGGTCAACCCATGTCCCACCCTCTGGGAAATTTTTCTCCTCTTCCCGGGCACGTTGGGTGTTTCACGCGCGCCCTGCACTGGTCTCTCTGCACTGATAGCCGTTGGGTGCCTTTTGTGCGGCTTCCCCACGCTTCGCTGTCCCTTCATTGCCTTAGACGCGCGAGGAATGGCAGGTCCCCGAAGTGAGGACACCCAGGAAGACAATAGGGGGAAAGACCCTCCCCGGGCCCCGCGGGTTACACACACACCGAACCGTTTCCGCATGCGGCCGAGATGAAGTTGGAACACGAAAATCAGCTGTGACAGCGATGAGACACTTAACTGAAAAGCAAATCCATAGTTTACTTTGATGAAATGAGTTAGTAACCGCCCATCAGTGTCCAGGAAATCGACCCGTTTTGAAAAATGGTTTTCCCTTTTCCACATCTTTTTCGTCTTAAAAGGCCGATATCACATTGTTCACGAAACTCGCCTTGGAATCTATTTAGTTTAATTATCCATATTCTAGTTCATTTTTCTCTCTGAAACCCGAATTATTCTTGGAGAATGGTTAAAATGGGAGGGTAGACAAATTGGGATTTCAATCAGGTGCCGCTGCCTATTACCAGCCACCGTCCCTATTACCATCAGCGACTGACTTGTTTGATTTCTTTTAGCCTTTCTTTCCTTATCTGTGAAATGGGTTTGATGATAACAGTTCCTACCTCATAAGCTTGTTGTGAAAGTAAAGTAAAATGAGGTGGAAATGTATGTAAAACACTTTGCATCTTCTGACACATGGTAAGAACTCAATAAATAGGAGCCATTACTTTAAATATATTTTTTAAACCCAAATATGGTGGACTTTTTTTCTCTTTACATTCCTTCTGAAAGTGGGGGGTGGGTGGTGGGTTGAAGAGGTACTGACCCAGCTGCTAGATTTATTCAAGTAGTAGTCAAAAGATAGTGAACCCTTCTCTGGGGTTTTCAGGCCATGCCTGAAACCTGTGGTAAGAATGAAATAAATTCATAACTAAGGCATGAGTGCATGTGTGTGTACATATCTATGTGCATATAAAAAGATTGTTGAGGACAGCAGGCTTTGTTCTTCCCTCTCGTCTCTCCTTCCCTTACCTACACAGACCACCCTGACTAGAGCTGTTGTTGACCTGTGTTGTATTCTACCCCTTCAGGGCTCCAACGGTGGTTGGATTTCTTGAGGGCGAAGCTATGTGGGTCTCCTTTGGCTTGGTATCCTCAGAATTAACAGAAGGCCACAGAGCAAGCACTTGATACATGTGTACATGAAAGAACATCCATACTATGAACTTTCAAAGCTGATTTTTAAATTATTCAAGATACTATAGGTACATTGTGGAAATTTTCAAAATTTGAAAAACTCCGCCAAGAATGAAGGAAATAAAAATCATCATAATTCCATCATCCAGAGAGAAGCACTCAGTGTTTCAAGTACATCCACTTTCCTTTCATTTATTTCATCATCATTCAATCAGCAAACTTTTATTAAGTACCTGGTTAGAGACTAGACAATAGTCCAAGAACAGATTGTACGTTCTTAGTAAGTAGTGTTTCCAAGTAGAAACTATTCCTCGGAAGCAACATATTATGTGATCCTGAGGTTCTCCGGAAAGAATCCCATGATTAAACAACTGCAATCTAGGTTTTATAGGCCTTGAAGCACTTACTTTGGGGAGCCCCTTTCAAGATAAAAATGGCAAAAGAACAAAACCCTTTTGGAAGGTTCATGTAAATGAAGGTCATGGAACTTAAGCTCCATTTGCTTATCAGTAAACCTACTCCTTGGTGCTGGAATTTCTGTAGAAATTAATTGCTTTGATAAACATTGTTTCAGTGTGAAAACAACTGGCTCTTCATTTCACCTGGAATCCCTGGGACACGTCTCCTCCCCGCCCCCACAAATTCGGAAGAGATTCTAGTGGAGATTCTCACCACCCACAACCCACACACTTTCTTGCACATGGCCTTAGCAGAGGCAGTGGGACTGGGGACTTTTGCAAGGGCTACAGAAGGGAGGCAGGGAAGAGCACAGTGAGGGGGAGGGAGCAGGCAGGCTGGCCACCAAGGTGCTGGAGAGGCACTTGAGGCATCTGTGTTAAGTCACTGACCATGCAGCAGGAGAGGCCTCAAATTTGCTTGGTCAGCACAAGCTAAATCTACCAGACATTTTATTATGGATATCTTTCTAGCTATTCATAATTGTTAAGATGACTCTAAGCATTCTTACGTATAAAAGTGGAAAACGTGATATTTTTTTTCCTGGTCTTATAACTTCTTTGCCCTTCCACACCACAAGAATCTCTGAATTCTATCTCTTCAAACATTGTAAAAATAACTTTTTTAAAAATTGATTTTTTTTTTGCCCAGAAAAGTTGCATTTTAATTTTCAAGGGCATCACTACCATAATACATTTTCTCTTATTTCTAAACCTTTAGTTTATAAATACTTGGCTGTATAGGATCATTCATAACACATCAGTTTGTATTTCTTTTTTTTTCTCTTAAGTATAGTATTACAGACTGAATGTTTGTGTACTCCCCTGCTCCCCCAAATTCACATATCAGAGCTGTAACCCCCAGTGGGACAGTAACAGGAGGTGGGACCTTTAGGAGCTAATTAGCTTTAGATGAGATCTTGTGAGTGGGGTCCTCATGATGGGATTAGTGCCCTTTTAAGAAGAGCCAGAGAGCTTGTTCCCTCCACACCTGTGTGAGAGCACAGCAGGAAGGCAGCCATCCAAGTCATGAAGAGTCCCCACCAGGAACCTGCCTGTTCTAATACCAGGGTCTTGGACTTCCAGCCTCCAGAACTGGGCCTGTTGTTTAACCCACCCAGTGTGTGCAGCATGAGCTGACTAAGGCAGACAGGTTCCATACCATTGACTATAAAAGGAAACCAAGGAAAATGTAGGTTGATTGAGACAAAGGTAGAAGCAGTAAACCATCCTCCTGTAACTTCTCTTATAAGTCTAAATGAATTAATGTTATGTGGTTCGTTTTTCAAAGGTTTTCTATAAGGTTAATTTTTCTGAGTAATCAAGTCAAAGTAGCTTTTGCAGAGTTATTATAAAATAAGGGATGCTAAGATAAATAGTACTCTGAAATGTGCTTTTTTCATACTTGTTCCGTGCAATAACAGCTAATGCTAATATGTCTGCTGTGTGTCAGGCATGACATTATATAATTCGTAATGACTGGAAACTAAGTCACTTCATCTTCCCCAAAACACAATCAGATAGAGACTCATATTATCATTTCCACGCAGATGTGGAAACAGAGACACAGAGGGGTGAAGGAATTAGTGCAAGGCCGAGTGGCTGATTCTCACTAGTCAGATGCTGGAGCCCACACTCTTAACTACTGAGAAATACGTTTCCTCTTCCATCTCGTCTGCTTTTCTGCCTCAGTTTTACTCCTCTTCAAAGCCAGGCTCAACCCCTAATTCCTAACGGGAGTCCATCTGAGTGACCCCAGCCTCTGAGCTTCTGAACTTTTAGAGTATACAGAGCCTTCCCTGCGTGCTGAAATTTTAGTCTTACACTGTTGGGGACCCTTCCACATCTTTTATGTTGGCTCCACCATCAAGATTAGTAGTTAGAGGCTTGAGACTGCATAGTGTATGTGTGTGTTTGTGTGTGTGTATGTGTGTGTTTAAAGCTTTTCGGGGGAGGGGGTACCATAATGTACACAGGTAAAGCACTCAAAATCAAGGGCCGTTTATGTATTTTGATTAAAAGGGTATCACTTCTAGTGACACACAGCTCCTTCTGAATGGTTCTGGGCTAAATCAGAGCAGAGATTAAAGTCAGTGCTAACAACTTGCTAATGGTTCTAATTGGTCTTTCAATGATGTGTGAATTACTCTGAGTAACCAGCTTCTCTAGATCTGAAAATTATGGCTCTTGCTTATGTCTATTTAATTTTTCCTTGGTTTTCTCCTTAGGATATGTATTTTCTTTTATCTCATTTTTAGTAGTAGATAGCTAGAAGATGAACACATAGAAGCAAGGAGTGATAAGAACCCATCACCAGAGGATGAACACAGACAAAAGTCAAGAATGAAGCAGAGGGAGGGGAAATCCAAGCACCATGGAGGGGGAAGCAGAGTCTCTCAAGGCTGTCTGCTTCCTCCCCTTTTTGTCTCACGACTTGCCTTTTCCAGATATTGGAAGTTCGCTTTCCAGTGTTGGGGAGCCCTTTCTCTCGGGTCACAAGGCAGATCCACCACTGTGGCTGTAACTGATGAATCCCCAGATGCTCAAGTCATCTGGTTCCTACTGGTGTCTGCTAAGAGTACTGTCTTGCTTCCAGCTTACACCTGCTAATATTTTTATTATTTCACACATTGTTCCTGTCTCTCCAAACGACTGCAAGTTCTGTGAGAACAGGAGGCCTTGCTGTTCCTACAGGGCTCAGGCTCAATACACCCTTAGGGTTCACTGGATCAATCAGTCAAGTCACTATGTGCATCCTCTTGGTGGCAATGGAAAGCAAATATTGACCTTTCAAAATTTCAGAAAGTGTGACACAGCAAGAAGAACGTGGAAGAAGAAAACAGAGGGAAGAAAACGACACAGAGAGAGCGTGAATGAATAGAAACAAGCAGAAAACCCACGTTGCAGTCAGCCCTCCTCGTCTGTGGGCTGTGGATTCAACCAACTGCCAATTGAAATCATTCAGAAAAAAAAATGTGTCTGTACTGAACATGTACAGACTTTTTTCTCGTCATTATTCCTTGAACACTACAGTATAACAACTACTTACATAGCATTTACATTGTACTATATATTATAAGTAATCTAGAACTGATTTAAAGTATACGGGAGGATGTGCATAGGTTATTTGCGAAGACTATACCGCAGCAGATCAGGAACTTGAGTATCCTTGGATTTTGGTTTGGCGGGAGGTCTAGAAGCCTCTCTCTCACAGATGCCTAGACAACGATATTTTCATCTGTCTCAACTTTACCTCTTTGAAAATGCCCTCTCCTTCCCTACTCCATTTCTGAAGGTGAAACAATATTAAGATAAACACGAGTAGTAAAGTTGCAGTCCCTTTCACCATAGTTAAACAAGAACCCTCATAGTTAATGTCATAAGCATAGATTATACTACAGTTTTCAAAAGCTATGTTGGTTCTGATGCTATGAGCTGATTTCAGATACAGTTATTGAGAATTAAATTATTTTAAGAGCAAATGGAAAATATTACTACTGTAGAGATATAAGCAAACTATTATTCTTATATTGTATTCTAGAAAGGAGAAAGGGAGGGGCTTCTGTTTAGTTCACTTTGTTAGAGTGCAGTGCTGGCAACACCAAGGTCAAGGGTGCAAATCCAGTTACTGACCAGCTGCCAAAAAAATAAAAACAAAAATAAATAAATAAAAGGGAGAAAGGAAGGAACTGGAAAATTCCCAAACAAGAATTCCAAATAGTTTTTGGGTCGTATCATACATCAGACAGTTTTCTAAACTCTCCTGCATGTTTTAACTGATTTAAGCCTCCCAATAGTGCTATGAAGGTATTGTCTTTATTATTTTCTCTATTTTTGGATGTGAAATTCAAGGAACAGCAAGTGAAGTTAAGTAGGCCAAAGCCAAGGCTGCCTGGGTAACAGTGACAGAGCTGCGATTTGATCTTATGCCTGGTACTTAACTACTACACAGTACTGATGATGGCTACCAAACTTTTATGACTGTGGGCATAGAAAAGAGTGATGTTATCTTCTGGAATTTGCTGGATGCTAGATATCCTCATTACATGGTCCACCACCTTCTTCTGTGTGGTCTTTATCACCTGTGAGGGAGCAGGACAAGGAAAGGGGGATTAACACTCTCGGACCATGCCATCTGCTAGCTAAGCAGAGCTCCCCCTTGGTTTTCCTAGCCAGAAGACTATTATTTTATTTAAATTTTTTGGCAGCTGGCCAGTACAGGGATCCAAACCTGTGACCTTGGTGTTTTAAGGCTGTGCTCTAACCAACTGAGCTAACTGGCCAACCAGCCAGAAGACTATTAATACCCAAGATAGGAGATTCCAGAGCAAAGGCAGCTGAAAGGCTTGGAACAAGACAGCACTTCCATGCCTTAGCACTCAGTTTAAATTAGTCTTTGGTTCAAAATAACTCTCTTGACGAGTAGTTTTGCCTTATTCAAAATGCCAAATGTCAATGGAAAGTGTTAATGTAAACACTTAAAATGCTTTTACCAGTTTGAAATGGTAGTTTCATTAGTTTCCTCCTTTCCACCTTGTTTAGTTCTGCAGCCCCGGGCCAGGCCTCAGTGCCTCTCTCCTGGACTCTTAACAAGTTGCCTTGACTTCAGCCTTTATGGTTGCACATCATACTTGTTGTTAGAGTCCTTTCTCTAATGCACAGATCTTCTTTTCAAGCTTAAAAGACTCCAGCTCTCTGAAATGTCCAGATGGAGTCTAAACTTCTCCATCATGCACACAAAACCTCCCACAGTCTGGCCCCTGCCTACCTTTTTAAGACTGATCCCCAGTTCCAAATGCTAACTAGAGAAATGGCTCAGTTACTTGGCTGAGTTGCTGGTTCCCATCTATATTCTGCTGTGTTCTACCCCTGTGCCCTCACACCTGTCCCTCCCTCTGTGTAGACATCTTAAAGCCCTACACATTCTAAGAGCTGCCCCTCAGCAATCCCACTCTTTCCCCAGCACTCACTAGCTCTATGGCCATGGGCAAACCATCTTGACCTCTCTGAGCCTCAGGTTCTTCATCTGCAACAAAGGGACCATACTTCGTAGATGGAGAATTAGAAATAAAGGTCTGGCACTATGCATGGTTACAAAGCAGAAACAGGGGCTTTGTAAAGGGCGATTATCATGTTAACCCTTTTTCTTTGGGGTCTTGCTTAAATGCCATTTGTTCCGAGAATCTTTCCAAATATCCCTTGTCACAATTAAGCTTTTGTTACCTCACCTCCTACTGAAGTTTTGGGGTTTTTAAAAAGCTTTTGAAATTTGGCTTATTTGTTATAGAAGTTAACCAATTCTGACTCATGCAAGACAGATATGTATTTTGTAAATTGTACGACTCAGTGGAGTTAAGCATTTCACACAACCATACAACCATCACCACTATCTAAGTCTGGAACATTTTCATCACCCTAAAGAATAGGAGGATTCCAATTTCTCCACATCCTTATAGACACTTTTACTTCCTTTCTTTTTTATTCTAGCTGTTCTAGTGGATGTGAAATGCTATCTCACTGTAGTTTTGATTTGCATTTCTCTAATGACTAATCAGTTGAGCATCTTTTCATGCGCTGTCCTGTTGAAGTTTGCTTATAGTTTTATGATGGCAGTTGCTACAATCCTTTGCTCAAAGCTTTGTAAATTGTACGGCTCGAAATGTGTTTATTGAGTGAGTTATTTACTCTTGATATCACCCACTAGGTATCCTGATATGAACTGACTACAAGGGAGAAGAGAGAGAAAAATATGGAGAAAAGAACAGAGAAAAAAAATCAAAGAATATAATGCCTACTATTCTGAGAGTCCCCAAGTTATATGTTGAATAATGCTTTGCAACTATTAAGAATGTCCTGGTACTTCTACCAACTGATCCCCATTCATTGTATTTTTTTTCCCCTGGATTACTTGGGCAGATTTGATAAGGACGTATTATTTTCAAATTAAAACTTTCTAGTTTTAAATGAGAAAAAAAATTTAACTAGGAAAAGTAATTTTGAGCTCATGATGGTAATTGGAGCACAAGAGCTTAACTCCCCCTGCTCTTTCAAAATCTACTCTAGGGATTAAAACAATGGGGAAAAATCTGTAACCATCCTAGAAACTCAATTAAGGTGCTATCACATTCCAGGAAATCTGAAAAATATTTGTTAGATACTCTTTCAGTGAAGAGGAACTTATTTGAAAGAATAGAAGGGCAACCCTCACTTCACTAAATGCCAAAGAAAGACCCAAGGAGCAAGAGAAAGGGGTTTGTAGTGGACTGTCACTGTTTCCATTGCTGGAAAGGCTGGAGATGGAGTAGGCAGGCAGGAGAGGATAGGTACCTACCAAGTCTTCTCAGACGTGTATCAAACAGAAAAGCTCAGAGTGCGGATCCCAGTGCAGTGCCAGGTCCAGCTGCTAAGGGGGACTGTTGGAGAGAGGGCCCAGACCAGCTAAGCATGGGTTACACCGCAGCATGGGTTACCCCACAACGTCTTCTACTGAGTGGCTACTTATCTGATATGAACTGGTTGCTTCTTTCAGCCCTGAAGGATGTGTAGGATGTTTCTAAGAAATAGAGGTTTAATCATACTAGTTTGAGTCAGAGGAATCAGGAAGAATGACTGTAGTTACCCTCTGAAAGATCATGGGAAGCAGAGTCCTTCTGGAAATTCAAGAAAGGAAACCAGGCCTTGTGGACATCAACTCAAAGGAACCTCAGCAGTCACAAGCCAGCACTGCTGTACTTCCATATGCACCTACCAGTCTGTCCCACTAGAAGGAATGGTAACGTGAGTAAGAATAATAGTATTGTAGATGAGACATCAAAAATACTCTAATTTACAAACATGTTCACCATTTACAAGTTTAAATATTTTATTAGTAGTAAAAATTTACTTTGCAATATACCATGCAATACTTCACAGTGACTGAGACCCACCCTGTACTGGGCAAAAGAGAAGTGTCCATGTATTTCCCAAAGTAGAAAAATGTATAGGCCACATTCTGTAATGACAATGCAATAAAGCTGGAAATAAGTCACAAAATGGTTTTAAAAATGCACAGAAATTTTAACAGCACAATCCTTGTGAAGGTGAAAATTCAAATACATTGAAAAGGACAGATACATGCCATAAACAGTGTTGGGGCAAACTGGCAACTATTTGTGAAATAACAAAATTAGCTTCTACCTTGAGCAATACAATAATAAATTCCAGATGGATGACATATATGAACATAAGAAGTAAAGCCATTTTTATTTTCCTTTTAGTAGAAGAACAAACATAGGGAGGTTTTTATATAATCTTGAAATAGGCGAGGCTGATTTAAGTAGAAACCATAAATGAAAAGATTGCTGTTTTGAATGCATAAAATAAATATATATAAGAAAAACATCATAAAAAAATTTAAGAATAAATGACCTACCGGGATAATATTTTTAATATATTTGATAGATAAATGGTTAGTTCACTTACGTAAAGAGTCCTATAAATCATTGAGAGACACAAATTTATCCCTGTACCAGTCAGCTGCCAAAAAAAAAAAAAAAAAAAACCAAATTCAGTAAAAAATTGGTCAAGGATATGAAGAAATAATTCTCAAAAGAGGATATATGTTTCTAATAAAATAAATGAAAACATTCAATGTTACTAGTAATTAAAGGAAATACATTAAAATAGGATACCATTTTCTAACTATTCAATTGGGAAAGATGTTTAAAAATTATTATCTCTGGAGTTGAAGGTCTAGGGAAGCACATACTCTTCTATCCTGCTGATAAGATAATCTATCAATACAAATAAAAAGCATTAATTAAAAGTTTTATGCTTTTTGCCTTAGCAGTTATTTGCCTTCTAGGAATTTACAATAAGGAAATAATCAGAGATGTACACTCATATATACTACGCTAAGGAGTTTTTAATGGGAAAACATTTATGATACTTTATACTATAAAAGAGTATGTAAAATTGTATATATAGTATGATCATAACTATGATCGTATATAAATTTAAAAATTTCATGCAAAGATTTGTATTATTTTAATTCTATTCTTCCACAAACTTTTAGAAGTACCCTCATATATACAATTGTGCTTTGAAAAAAAAATAAAATGTTAATAATGGCAATTTCTTTGCGGTAGGATGTGGGGTGAATGCATTTTTAAAAGTATTTTCCCTATTTTTCAAAGTTTCTTCAAAGAGCACATATTGCTTTTGTAGTCAGAGTAAAAGGTTATTGAAAAAGGAGTCCACTTCTTTAAGAGTCTTTCTCTGAAAACAATTAGAGAAGTATAGCTATTGAAATCGGGAGTGACATTTTAGATTTTTATTTGTTTTTGTCTTTTTCGTGACCGGCACTCAGCCACTGAGTGCACCGGCCAGTCCTGTATAGGATCCGAACCCGTGGCGGAAGCGTCGCTGCGCTCGCAGCCCCGCACTCTCCCGAGTGCTGCATGGGCTCGCCCTCGCCCGACGTTTTAGGTTTTTAAAAAATCCTTTCAAAGCCCTATCCTGCTCACTGTAAGCTCGTTCAGCACTTCAACTTGCACTGTAATTAGTATATTTGGGGGTTGCTCTTTTTTCTCTAAGTACATACATATTTGTTTATACCGTATGAAGTTTTTGGAGGAGCATCATAGAAATAAAGGATAAACCACAAGACCTATGTGCGCAGGTATAGACGTGGCTATTCTAAGCATGAAAGGAGTGGCTATCTTAAGTCTTTGCCCTCTTGCAGTGGGTATTCTGGTCATGCCTTTTCTAGACTGACTGACAGCCTATTAGATACCAGAGGTAGCTTCTGTGGCATCTGCGAGAATGCACTTGCAAACATCCAGGTAGGGAGAACAGGACTGACCCAGGACCCAGGCTATTGTGCTCTGAAACCTCCTGCTGTGCTTGTACACAGGCCACACTTCCCAGCTGATGACCGAGTGTAACAGGGATACTAAGGCACACCCATTCCTAGGAGAACAGAACTCCAATTTTCCCCCACGTCTCTCCCATTCTCTGCTGTATCTTTTTTTTGTCTTTTTGTGACCGGCACTCAGCCAGTGAGTGCACCGGCCATTCCTATATAGGATCCGAACCCGCGGCGGGAGCGTCGTCGCGCTCCCAGCGCCACACTCTCCCGAGTGCGCCACGGCCTCGGCCCTGGCCCTCTGCTGTATCTTTGTAGACTCTTCCACCCAGCTTTCTCTCCCTCTCTTCTTCACGAAGGCTCAGACTGACTCTCCCAGCCTTCTCTGGGTCCTTCCCTATTTTCTCTCCCACATGCATTTTCATTAATAAAATCCTTGCACATCTAATCCTGTCTTAGCATTTGCTTCTCAGAGGATCCAAGCAAATTCAACTTCCCAGCAGTCTTGAAATCCTAAGCCTTGCTGCTTCCTCTCCCCTCTGCACCCCAGCATCTTCACCAATGAGCATCAGCTAAAGCAAAAGGAAAGAATCAGAACGGGATTAAAGGACAGACATCCCTTTGCAGTTCCAGGGTCTGTGAAGTAATAGACACAGATCTAGTCACATTTCACCTATTCAGGTTCATGTCCGTTTTCCATTAAGGTGCATATTTTAGCCTCGTTTCTGGGAGTTTGGGTAAATTTCTTTGGAACACACATTCAGCAATGAGACCAGTGCTATCCAATAGAAATATAATTCAAACAACAAATGTAATTTAAAATTTTCTAGTAGTTACATTCAAAACTAAAAAGAAATATGTAGAATAACTTTTAATAATAGATTGCATTTAACTCAGTGTATCAAAATATTACCATTTCAACATGGAATCAATATAAAAATTATTAATGATATATTTTACTTTTTCTTGTAGTATGCCTTTGAAATCCAGTGTGTATTTTACACTTACAGCACATCTTGATTTAAATTAATTACATTTCAAATGCTCAGTGGCCCCACATGGCTAGAGACTATTGCATTGAGTGGCACAGAAATAGAATATAAGTGCCTTGAGTATAGGAGTGAGTTTTTTCCTATTCTTGGATGAGGAGAGCAACCAGGATTGTCATGGACATTAAGTACGTGCTTCATAAATACTTGTTAATTGGTTATCTGTACCATGAAATGGTGTGGAATGTGTATGTACAAGCATCCCTTACTCACATGCCTAAGAAGCTGGAAGTAACTTGAGTGACAGGGAGGGCTGGGTGGGGACTGAGGTGCATGGGGCAACCCTGTCTGAAGGGGCAGCTACCTCTCAGGTCCAGGTGGTTATTGACATCTGCAGAGGTGAGGCCGTTGTGCTTTACCTAGACAGGCCAGAAGTCTGGGTTATGTGAAATCTTCCAATTTTTAATGTTAGCTATTAATTGAAATTTTAAAAGTGTCCAGGTGAGCAATAGTTTGTGAAACACACACAAGGTGAAAAGAACCTTCCACTGTATGTAAGTCCTTTGAAAATAGACAAAATACACTGACAAGCTAAATTAGCGTTCATAAGAGAACTAAACAAAAAAATTTATAAAGCTGCCATATTGCCTTTTTGGAGAGAGAAGGCAATGCCCTATGTTCTTGAAAACTTGGGTTAGTCAATTTTAGAAATATTAAAATTCTGTGGTTTTAGACTATGGCTTCTTAATTTGTCTCTCCCTCTCTTTCTCCCTCTCTCTCTCTCTCTCCATATATATACACACACATACACACACATTTAATATATATACACACTTAATGTTTATTAATACATATATAAATTTAATGAAGTATAGCTAGATGAGGTATAACACCTTTCAATGCTTGACATCACTATTGCTAACTGAACCCATGGGGTGGAAAAGGCTTACTATATTCAAATGTGACTATGTCCCATTCTCAGCTACAAAAGATCTGTGACCTTTTGTTGGCAGTGAGAGGCTTTCAGGAAGTCACCTTATGAAGCAACTGTCGTGGCAGGACAGCTGTAACCAGCTCTCCCCAGGTTTAGCTTGAGGTTCAGAGCAGCCAACAAGCTGAGGACCCAGCCCTCCACAGGGTCACCTGCAGTGAGGGGTGAAGGAAGGAGTGTTCTGCAGGAGAAGCCTCCCCCTGCAGTCACCGGTGGGCTCTGACACAGAATATGTACTGGCTGTATTATCGGACACTTTGAACATTCTGGATGTGATCCTGAGACTCTTCACCTTAACTACCACATTCCGGTGGGTGGGGCATTGGTCACTGGGTCTGTAGATCTGGACTCTGAGTGGAGCTGCCTCTTCCACTGGATGCAACACCTCTGAAGACAGACAAAACACAGTGGCGAACTTCTGTGAGGAGTGTTGGGACCAGTGTTCCCTTCACCACCGAGGCTGGCTTGCTGTCACCTCCTCTTGGGTCTTAAGCAAAAGAGGCCATAAAGCTAGTCAACAGCAGATGCAGGATTTAAACCCAGGGTTTTCTGATTCCGGGGCTGTGATTCTTCCCTCGTGCTCATGAGGCAGAGAATACTGGCCTGTGCATGCTGTGCTACCTGCGTCCCCACAGCCGTCAAGCTGGACTTTGCCACTGGATACGGAGGTGGAATTGCAACGATTATAGCTGTTTATATGCATTCAGGCTGCCCATGTGCCAGGCACAGCGCCAAGTGTTTGACCTGAACCATTTCCGTTTGATCCTCACGGCATCTCCATGAGGAAAGAGCCATCATTATACCCGTTTAAGAGATGAGGACACGGAAACTCATGGAATTTAGGTCATTTACTCAAAGTCCCAAAGATAGTAAATGGCGATCCAGCTTTGAACTTGGGTTTACTTATTTATTTATTTTAAACACTTCTTTATTATCCCCTACCCTTCTTAACAAGATTTGTAGTTGGTATTGTCAGCAGTGACAAATCACAGAAGATACTTTTATAAAAAATGATTCTAGCGGAAAGTGAGGGTATGAGGCAGGATTCAAGGCAGGCTAGGTAAACCTCCTACTGCAGGAGGCCACATACCTAGACTAGTATGTGTCAAAGACTAAGTTAATTGAGGTTGTTAACTGAATTAAGGTAACATTTTACTGGGTCACCCGAGCTTGGAGTCATTAATCGCTCCTCGCATTCCCACACCAGTCCATTCAGTTAAAACTAACTCTTCTCCTATGGTTCCTAGAGGTGGGGACGGGGGAAGGGAGGGGGTTAGGGAGAAATTGGGTAAGGGACACAAAGAATTAATTACTAGCATATTCATTATTACAGATCTTGATTAGCTCTGTAATAATGAATATGTTAATAATATTGATTGGATCATCACATATAGGACACAAATAATGATAGTCAACACTTTACCCTGAAAATATGTATAATCAATTATGCTTCAATAAAAAAAAAATAATAAAAGAACCTACCTCTCTTCAAAATTGTCCCTCTCCTCTGCTGTCACTGCTGCTCTGCAGTTTAGGTCATCATCTTCTGCTGAATATTGAAATAGTTTCCCAACACTTGCTCCTCCTTCTGTCCCTTTTCCTCCACACAGTCATCAGAATTCTGCTGCTTTTTGCTTCTAGATAAGTCTTCCTTTTCATTCCTTCTCGGTTTGTTCCGGCTCAGGCCCTACCACCTACTATTCATTCATCTTGCCTGAATATTGTGGTGATCTGAACTGCCTCCCTGCCCCCTGGCCTTGCCCCACTCAAATCTACCTTCCACACACCAATCACAAAATATTGGTTCTCTGCTAAAAATTATTTACTGCCCTTTTATACATCAAAAGACACCACAGACAAAGTAAAAAGGCTACCCATGGAATGGGAGAAAATACTTGCAAATCATGTATCTGATAAGGAGTTAATATCCAGAATATATAAAGAACTCCTACAACTCAACAACAGAAAAGCAAACAACCCAATTTAAAAAATGGACAAAGGAATTTAAATAGACATTTCTCCAAAGATATACAAATGCCCAATAAACACATGAAAAAACGCTCAACATCAACTAATCGCTAGGGAAATGTAGATCAAAACCATAGTGAAATACCACTTCACACCCATTAGGGTGGGTATTATTAACAACGCCCCCCCCCCCAAAAAAAAAACCATCAGAAAATAAGAAGCCTGGCAAGGATATGGGAAAATTAAAACCCGTGTGCATCGCTTGTGGGAATGTGAGGCGGTGAAGCCACTGTGGAAACAGCTCAACTGTTCCTCAAAAAGTTAAGGACAGAATTACCATATGACTCCTCAATTCTATTTCTAGGTAAATATTCTAAAAAATTGAAAGCAGGGACTGAAATTAATACTTGTACCCCAATGTTCATAGCAGCATTGTTCACAATAGTCAAAAGGTGAAAACAACCCAAATGTCCATCAACAGACAAACGCATTATCAAAATGTGGTATGTATACAATGGAATAGTATCCAGCCTTATAAAAGAATAAAATCTGCATATATGTTATAAATACACGAACCTCAAAAACATTATTCTAAGTGAACTAAGCCAGACACTAAAGGACAAATATCGTATGATTCCACTTACGTGTGGTTCCTGAAAGAGGTAAATTCATAGGGACAGAAAGCAGAAGAGTGGTCACCAGGGGCTGGGGCAAGGGGCTGGGGGAGAGGAATGGGGAAGTCATGTTTAATGAGTAGAGTTTTTGTTGGAGATGATGAAGAAGTTCTGGAAATGGATAGTGGTGAAGGTTGCACAACACTGCTAATGTCCTAAGGCCACTGAATAGCACACTCACAAATACTTAAAATGGTAAATTTTATGTTGTATATATTTTCCCACAGGAGAAGAAATCATGAACTGCCAACAGGTTAAAATCCAGGCTGCTTAAGGCCTTTCATGATCTCGCCTCTGCCAAGACCTTCAGTTCGTCTCCCGCATCCCCCTGCCTGGCCCTTTCCAGCCAAACCATGAGAAGGCACTCGAACTATCCTCGTTCTCACCATGGGGCTCCATGCCTCCTCCTTCCTTCCGATCTCATCTCAGACTTCCTCCTACAGGCAGACCCCCCTCCAGCACCACCACTTGGCTCCTCATGTAAATTCAGCCCCCCTCATCTGCACTCCCTGTACCACCTAGACAAACTCCTACTCGTCCCTCAAGATGGAATGCTGTGGCAGCGTCCCTGTGAAGCCCTACTTCCCTTCCTTAGGCAGGATCGCTTCTCCCAGCGTCGTGGTCCTGAATCTACCAACGTTCTTTTCGCTTTGTGTGGCAGGTGTTAGGGAGCCTACCTGTCCCTTACGAGCTTGACAGCTTCTCAAGGGAGGAGATCACAGCACCTCAACATGCAGCAGTAGAATGGTGTGTTAGTCCGTTTTTGTGTTGCTTCTAACAGAATACTCAAAAGTGGGTAATTTATAAAGAACAGAGGTTTATTTGGCTCATGATTCTGGGACAGCTGCATCTGGCACGGGCCTCAGGCTGCTTCTACTGATGGTGGAAAGCGGCAGGCAGTGGCGGGTACAAGCAGATCACATGGCGAGAGGAAGCACCAGAGAGAGAGGAGGTGCCAGGGTCCTACAAACAACTTGCTCTCACAGGAACTAATAAAGTGAGATCTCACCTATTATCCCCACCCCCAGGGAGATCATTAATCCATTCATGAGGGATCGGCCCCCACAACCCAAACAGCTGCCAACACTGCCACACTGGGGATCCGATTTCCACATGAGTTTTGGGTGGAACAACACATCCAGACTCCATCAAATGGAGTAAATGTCCCACTCAGAACGTTGCTGGATGAATGAATAGCTATGAGTGGCCCCTCATTTTTGAATGTGGGCATGGGAAGAAAGAAAGGCCTTCGTTTTCTAGGGAGCTAGAGAAGAATTACTATACTTTTCCCACCAGAGCCATAGGGGTCTTATTTCCAATCTATAAGAAAGTTAACTCTTGAGGACACCCAGGCTTTGCTTAATTTCAGTTTTGGTTGCTTGGCTTCATGATATACCATGAAGACCATTCTCAGTTGCCATTACTCCTAGCTTTAAGAAGAAGGAAAATAATGGAAAAATAAACAAATTATTAATAACTTCCAGAAAATGTGGGTCTTTGGACAGGAATATTTGGCCCAAACCATGTAACACACCCTTAGCTAACACCGTTTCTTCCCGATTTTATTAACTTGTATATTAGCCAGTCTCTACCTTCCTAACATAAATCATCATATCACCACTTGCTACTGTTTTTGGTTGTCCCTACTGTCATCTAATGTTCACCTTCAGCCAAAGTCTTTCTTAAATATAAAATTCCAGGAAAGTCTAACAGAAAGAAAGAACAGCAAGCACACATTTTGAATACCTGTTGTACCAGGCACTGTTCTCTCTATGCTACTTACGCCAACTGTATTAGTTTGCTAGGACAACCGCAACAAAGGACCACAAACAAAGTGGCTTGAATTACAAACATTTGTGATCTCACAGTTCTGGAGTTTACCACGCCAAGATCAAGTTGTTGGTCGGGTTGGTTCCGAGGGCTGTAGGGAAGATTATGCTCCGTGCCTCTCTCCTAGCTTCCGGTGGTTTGCTGGTAATCTTTGGCATTCTTTGGCTAGTGAAATATCACTCTCATCTCTGTCTTAATGTTCACATGGTGTTCTCCTTGTGTGCGTGTCTATTTCAAATTTTTCATCTTTATAAGGACACCAATCATACTGGAGTAGGGTAGGCACACCCTACTCTAGCATGACCTTATCTTTATTAACTACCTATTTTCAAATAAGGTCACATTCTGAAGTACTTGGGGTTAGGACTTCAACACATAAATTTTGGGGGGCCACAATTCAACCTACAACATCACCTGGTTCAACTTTCCCAGCAACCCATTGAAAACTGTGGTGTTATCCCCATTTTACAGAGGATGAAGTTGAGGCTCAGTGAAGTTGAGTAACTAACTCAGACTAGAACAATCAATGAGTGACAAAGCTGGGATTTGACACATGGTCTATCTCCTTCCAAATCCCAGGCTCTTCTCACCATATAAGCAAATACCTTTATTTACAGTCCCTGCCTTATCTCTTCTAGACTTAGTAAATACCTGTCAACTGATTGAGTCTGGGCCTTTTCACTTCTACATAATAATTTAGTTTTGTTTCAAAATATTTACTGAGTACCTGCTACTGTAAGTATTTTAGGCACGAGGGTTCAAAGATGACTTGAAACATGGACCAGGCTTCAAGGCACTTAAAATTTCATGGAAGAGACAGACATATAAGCAAGTCACTATTTCATAAGGAGGCATAAAGTGTTAGGTGGAGATCAAGCGACTCTGTTTTGGAGGGATTAATACTAATCACTGGGATTCAGCCAATAATTTTTATATCTTCACATGGATGACCAGGGACTGCAGGAGGCACATTTAATACACACGTTTCCTTTGCTCTAGCATGCTCTCCTGCTTCACGGGACTGCTGCAGAACTGCTGTCCACTGAAGCTGAATTAGCGAAGAAGCCTGGTCTCGGCATGACACTCCTTCCTCTCTGTTGAGATCATTCAGTCTCTCCCAGTGAGTAGGATCTGGTTCTTGAGACATTTAATCTTAGCATGAGCAGCCTCCCTCCTCTGAGACAGACGATGAAGTTTCCACAAAAAAGTAGGAGGACATTTTCTTCCATGCCCACACTCACGCTGAATGTCACAAACATGCCCTTCTCTCGGGGAAGGCACCGAAGGCAAACAGAGCTGATCTTTTCTTTACTTCAGCTTCCAAAGTCAGTCTGCTGGATGAAATATTTCTAACAAAGGCACTTCTTCAAAGCAGTGTTATATACAGTCCCATGCCTTTGAAGTGGTCCAATAAACTAGTTACTATAGAACTGACAGAACTGCACACCACATTCAAAATGTGCACAGACACACACACACACGCACACACCAATGCATCAGAGATGTATAACCAGCAGGGATGGAATTCTTTGGGATTCAGAGAAAGATCTTCTTGCAGACTTGAAAATATCTGCTTCAAAAATATTCACAGAATCAGATCACTTAGATTTTGAAACTTCCAGAGCAAGCATGAGAACCAGAGCAAGAGAAAGGGAGAGAGGGCACTTTATTCTTGCAAAGGGAGGCACCGTACTTTTCACTTTTTAGTTTTAACTAGATACGGCAGAAAAAGACTAGTTAGTATTGAAGTTTCTATCTCAAAAATAGAGCCACACATATTTTCAAATTCTCTAAATCCTCCTTGATGTTGCTAATAGAGTTCACTAATGCATTCATATAACAGCCACTTATTGAATGCCTATTATATGTGAAGCACTGGGCATATCAAGATGCTTTTGACAAGCGCAGACCGATGTCAATGTTAACATTGACAAACAGATAGTAAACATAACAACAAACAGACAGTAAAAACGCCAGCGCCTCAATGGTAAGGCCTGGCCTTCATTTTATCAGACTCTGGTATGGATGGGACTGCCATTCTGTTTTAGGCTGATGTAATATCAAAGTTAATGGCACCATGGCATCTTCATGAATGAGTGGTAGGTATTAAGTACTCAGTAAGACACAGCCTTGTGGTGGAGACAAGCTGTATCAGGAAGGGAGAAAACTAATAAAGGAATGAGTAAAAAAAACTTTCTCCCAACAGAAAAATTCCCAGTACTAATATGCATGTTTTGGGAGTAATCAGACACTAACTATAGTACAAGATTGGGGACCCAGATTCTTTCTATCTGTAATGTTTAATTTTATGTCAACTTGACTGGTTTAGGGGATGCCCAGAGAGCTGGTTAGACATTATATCTGGGCATGTCTGTGAGGGTGTTTCTGGAAGAGATTAGCATTTGAATCTGTAGACAGAGTAAGGAAGATCCCCTCATCAATGTGGGCAGGCACCATCCAATCAAATGAGGGCCTGCACAAACAGACAAAAAGGAGGAGCAAGGGTGAATTCACTCCCTCTTCTTGAGCTGGGACATCCATCTTCCCCTGACCTCAGACACTGGAGCTCCTGGTCTTCAAGACTTTGGACTCTGAGAATTACATATGTGGCCTCTCCTGGTTCTCAGGCCTTTGGTGTTGGACTGGGAGCTGCACCACTAGCTTTCCTGGTTCTCCAGCTGGCAGATGGCAGATTGTGGGATTTCTTGGCCTCTATAATCACGAGAGCCAATTCCCATAATAAATCTGCTCTTCTATACCTATATGTATCCTATGGGTTCTGTTTCTCTGGAGGACCTGACTGGCACACCATCTTTCTATTACACCATCCCCACTGTGTTGGCTTTTGGCTCCGCACATATTCCCTTGTAGTTACAAGATGGCTACACCAGCTCTAAGCATCATATTCTCACAAAAAATATATCCAACAGCCTAAGAAGAAATGTCTTTATTTGTAATCCTTTTGAATAGCAAGGGGAACTTTCCAGAAGTTCTCCTGCAGAATTCCTCTGTGGTCTCATTGGCCAGAATTGTCCAGAATAAGATTTCTTATTCTTAAACCAATCACTGGCAAAGGAAATGTAATTACCACGATTTGTCTAACCATCCAGGTTCAATCCCTGGGGCTGAAGAAGTGGCCAGCCTCCCCTAAAGAATATGGTTTTCTGATTCCTAAGCAAAATGGGAATGCCTATAGCAAAGAATATGGGGCAGTAGCTGGTGGTGGGAGGGAATGGGTATAAGGTGGGCAAGCAGAGGGTCTGTCACAGCACAGTCACACAGCAGAAGCACCTCCAGGCAAGGAGCAATTCCAGTTAAAGGATCCTTCTCTGATGATCACTGGGCTTGACCTTGCTTCACAAATGAGCTTCTCTTACAGGAATGAGTTTTGCTGATCTTTAGGATAGCTGCTAAGGACACACTGTGCTTTATATTCTGCTGGTTCATATTACACCACCTTGACCTGAAGCCAAATTATGCTTAAGAGTTCTAAAATGGCTTATGGCTAGGAAAGGCTAGTGATGTCATTTGTTAAATGTGGCACTCTACAATTATCTTACCAATATAAAACCATCCAAAGGCTTTCCCACAGAATGTTTATAGGAAAAAATGTGTTTTTGAAGCAAGAATGAAACACCCTACAGCTTACTCCACATGGAATAATGAAGTAACAGAGCTAGCCTGCCATAATAATGGTGTGAGGAGTGAGGAATTGGTGACCAGAGATGTCCTCAGGTTTTACTTCAGTGAAAAAGGAAATTTGCATGGTGCTTCTTGAGTTGGTCCTTCCTTGCAAAAGTCAAATTATAAGCCTCCTTGAAATGGAGAAGTTTACTTTTTATATGAAAATTACTCAAATGTAGAAGGAACTGTATTAATATGCTTAAAAAAAAAATCCCAGTATACCTAACAAAGTGCTTTATATGTAGTATTGAATAGCTATCTTTGTATTAACTGATTGTAGTGAGACTTCTTCAAGAAATTATCAAAACAAGAAGATTCTCAAGTACTGAATACCTTGGCAATATTATAAATCTTTCTTGGCAGATGCAAAAGTTATCTCCCAAATGTATACCAGCAGTTCTCAACTGTGGCTGCACAGTGAATCACCTGCAGGGCTTTAAACAACACTGATGCTTTGGTCCCTCCTAGAGAGTTTCTGATTTGGTACAGGGTGAAATCTGGGTACTGAAATGTTTTAAAGCTCTCCAGGTGATTCTAATATGCAGCCAAGTTTGACATCAAGATCACCTGAAGGACTTATTCAGCTACACGTTACTGGGCCCAACTTCAGAATCTCTGATTCAGTAGGTCTGGGGTGGGACCCAAGAATTTGCATTTTTGACAAGTTCCCAAAAGATGCTGCTGCGGCTGCTGCTCCTCAGGGGACCACATTTTGAACCAATGCTCTATAGCTGGGTTCAGCAAACTATGGATTATGGATCCAATCTGGCTGAAGGCCTGTCTTTGTATAGGTCATAGGCTAAGGATGATTTTACATCTTAAATGTGTTGTAAAGAAACAATAACAAAATAACAACAACAAAAACAGAGAAGAATATACAACAGAGACTGTGTGGCCTGCAAAGCCAAAAATGTCTAATATCCGGCCTTTTACAAAAAGTGTTTGCTGACCCCTGCTTTAGAGGATCATGGGGTCTGATGGAAAAATGTAGGAATCCTAAAGGATGAGAGAAGAACTTTGGTGGGAAATTTTGTTCTAGTAGGCATGGGAGAAACTCTAAACATAACTAAGTGATTATTAACCCCCTACTATATGTCAGGAGAGTGGCCTAATTTCACTGGATCCTGACAATACAGTTATCACTTCTCTTCTATAGATCAAGAAATTGAGGCTCCAGAGATATTAACTTGCTAGTTTATTTATTTATTTATTTTTTGTCTTTTTCGTGACCGGCACTCAGCCAGTGAGTGCACCGGCCATTCCTATATAGGATCCGAACCCGCAGCGGGAGCGTTGCCGCGCTCCCAGCGCCGCACTCTCCCGAGTGCGCCACGGGCTCGGCCCTAACTTGCTAGTTAAAAAGCTAGCAAAGTGATAGAACTATGATTGGAAGATTTCTACCTACCACCCTACGTTGTAGAAAAAGCTTAGAATCTGCTTAGATGTGGCTGCAACTCCTGAAGTTTAAAAATAAAATAAGCATCTAGAAACATCTATTTTTTTACCCCAGTGGTTCACTTCATTATTGATTGTGTTTTAGGCACTGTGCTGGGCACTTACGCTACAAAAATATGTGAAACATTATCTCTACCCTCAAGGAACTAAAGTCTGCTGAGAGAAACACGTGTGAGAAGAAGCGCATACAAAGTTCAGTGGGGGCTCAGAAGAGGGAGTCCGCCAGCAAAGCTTCCCAGAGCAGAGAAACCTTCAAGGATGCTACTTGTCCAGGCAGATAAGACTTGGGAAAGTTTCCTAGCAGAGCAAACAGCTTTGATAGTCCAACATAGGCAAGTCCCAGATGGAACGGTTTTACCAGTCTGAAGAATCTCCCAGGATTCCTGTAGAACACACAGCTCAGCTTCGCCCAGGCCACTGGGCTGTACAAGTACGAGACAACCAGGCAGCTAACACAGAAGAGGCTCCTAGCCAGCCAGTGACCACAGCAGTTAGCGTGTGACAGTAAATGTTGGTCCAATTTCAGTGAAACAAGAAACTTTCAATTCTATTTCATGGTTTTGCACAGTCATTTCCAAGCAAAGTTACTAAAAGAAAGGCTTATTTAAGTAAATTCTTAGCCTGCTGATGGACGGCTCCCGTTGGAAGAGAACATGTGATAAGGGGTGGGTTTCATAGAGCCACTTTGGGGCGGAACAATCTGACACTGCCGATTTTATATATGTGTGATTTGTCACGCCGAGTTGAAAAAGCAGGCAGGATTCCACATCATTCACTGATCCTAGTTCAAGACACTAATAGCTTCACTTTTTGAATTCATTTTTAAGGGTCAAGGTTCAGATGAAATCACTAGGCAAGAAATATTTTTCTGATTGCCCAGCACTGTGTTGTGAGATGAATAAAACAGATAAGAAATTCACAGCCCTGTCAGGGTGGGGGATGGGAGACATACACACGAGCAGATTAGCTTGCTACGCTGCAATAAATGCTGAGGTCAAGTCAAGATAACACAAGAACCCAGAAGAGGCATTCCTAACACTCCAGAGGATTTAAGGAAGGTTTTAAGGGAGGACCACACCGAACAGAAAGTTTGCTTCGGAAGCCTGATGGTGATGCATTTGACTATTTCTTTAGGAAAGTCTGCCTTTTTTTCTTACCACGCATCTGACCCATCAGGTTTGACCTGGCTTTTAGTAATTTAGGTATAGCCTTGAGGAATTGTATCAGCCATTGCTAGAGTGCACCTGCCCCTGGGGAGGTAAATTGAGAAGAGTTTGAGGGCGTGACATACCAGACCACAGAGCCCACAAAATGTACTGGGAGATCACTCAGCTAGAAAAAGCCAAATGTTTATATGGAAACATTCTAGAATCCGCTATTTAGATCAGGCATTCCATTTTTTGAGTCATTTGCTACTTTTTAAAATTTGGGAGAATAACATACGATCATTGTAAAAAATTTGGAAAATACAGAAAAAGTACAAAGAAGAAAAAATCTTTTATATTAGCACAACCCAGAGTTAATATTTTAATGTTTTGGTGTATTTCCTTCTAAATTTTTCTATTTTACTTAAAACCTACTTATGGGTTTATAGGTTTTAAGTAAAATGGTACTGCATATATAGCTATGCATAGTTTTTTCATTTAATATTATTACATTTGAATTTTCTCATGATCTCACAATTTTATCAAAATTACTTTCATCACATGGCTTAATTATTCTAACCACTCCCTTTCTCTTCAGACATCTATATTTTTCCAGTTTTGGCCATTATAAATAATGCAATGAAAATAATGTGATAAATACAACATTACCCTTGTTTGGGAACTTTAAAGGTTTTTGGCACATATTGCCAAAATGCTTTCCAGAAAATCTATGCCCTTGCCAGTTTTAATTATTATTTTTGAAATACATATAAAAGTGATAGATCAAACTATGTATCTCATTTTAATTTTTATTTCTTATTACTATTAATGCTGACCATTTAAAAATGTTTTTAACAGCCATTTTTATCTTTTCTTAAAATTGTTAGTGCCCTTTACCAATCTTTCTACTGAGGAATTAATTTTCTTATTGATTATATGAGTGGCTTATAAATGAATACGATTAAATCTTTGCATATTAAAAATATATTCTTACTTTTTGTTTGCATTTAGGTTTTTTTATGTGCAGAAAAGTTTAACTTTCCTGTAATAAAATCTAATTTTTCTTAATGTTGTTATGCTTAGATTACTTTCTCAAATGTAAGAGAAATATTCATCTAAATTTTATTTTAGTTTTTAAAAATTATTATTACATCCACTTCTTAAATCCTTCTGGACTTGATTTTGGTTTATGGTGTGAGGTAAGGAACACACACACATCATTGAGAGAAACGCCCTAATTACGTACGGCAAGGAAGACCAGGAAGCGTCTTTTATTCTCTGAGAGTGAAAGTCAGTAAGAATCGGCACAAAAAATCACAATTAACAGGGTTGAACATAATCTCAAGAAGCCTTTCATTTACTTGAGATGAGTGAGATCAGGCTAAAATGTCACGTTCCTTTGCATTCGACTATAATTATGTCAAGTCTAGGAGTAAAACTAGTTATACCACATTGATTTGAAAAAGCAAATTCATTATTATTCAAATGCAAATTTTCTACTAGACAAAACCTTTCAAGACCTGAAATGTGTAGGAGAAAATAATACAAGTGTCCTTAATATTCAAATATTCAACACATATTTATTAAGCACTTATGTGTGCAAGGAACTGTTCTGGATTGTGAAGTGACTGGAATTACAATTGCTGTGTTTGAGGACACAGCACCAGTATGTCCTGCACTGGACAATAGAGAAACATTGTCAATTTGATATGTTTCATATGTTTGCTGGAAGCAATTCTAACATATAACTAATTCAGAAATGCCTTCACAGAGGACACAGCAATGCTATGAGGAATGCAATGACAGAAGTTTCTGGTGAACTCTGAAGACTACTTAAAAGGGAGAGAAGAGCAATATTTTGTCAGGCCTTCCCCAAGGACGATGCCATCTTTTAGTATTACAGTCATAAGAAAGTTATAGTATGTAGTGGGCTGGCAGTGATATTCCGGGCTTAGAAAATATCCCACAGAACTATCACATTCCCTTTGGGATTACGCACCCGTGCTTCCCCATAGTCTAGGTTCTTTTTCTGAGATCAATTAGAACGTATTATCTTGACCCACTCTGGAACTGCCCTCACTGCACTATGCCTGAGGCTTATGCCCGTGGCATTCACTGAGGGATGGTATGACCAATAACCTTATAAAGTGCATTGCTCCATTTGTCATAGACATAACGACATTGTCTAACACATCACTTCCTATCACTCCTGTGACAGTCCATCCACAAACTTTTCTTTCCTTCCTTCTTCCCTTCCTTCCTCTTTCCCTTTCTTCCTTCCTCCCTTCTTTATTTTTCTTCCTTTCTTTTTTTTAACTTCTGATTCCAGTAAACTTATATTAGATTCTAATGACATTTATTACATAGAACCTCACCCCTACCCCCATCTTGACTTCCTACTCCCTTTTATAATTCCTTAGTTCTAATATGTTTTCACTTGTGTTATTATTTCCTAATTGTACTTTTTTCGCAATTGGTCATTTGCTCTGATTCCATTCTTGCCAAACAATATTCTAGTACATTATTACCTACTAGGTATCTTGACATCATGAATAACAGCAACGGCAGAACAAGTTTCATCTTGCATGCCAGCACAGATTAATGGCAACGGACCTGCATTGCTGTGTTAAGAAGGAAAGGAGAGCCTTGCTCAATCAGCAATGTCTGTCCGAAGCATAGTCGGAGAAACTATTGGCACTTCTGCTAGATATTTGACACCCATGTCTTAAATACAATACATAAGTATTTTAAAACCAAGAAGGGCATAAACAAATTAATAAATTACTTTCCGACTCATGTACCAGTGACTTGTGCATCTCATTAGCCCCAATCCATTCTCCAAAGCTTGAATATACCCATGCAAAATGAAAAAATTGAATTTTTAAACTTCACATAGAAAGGTGATCTGTTTCATAAATCTTACTAGCCCTGGTCTCATGAGTACATGAACAGGTATCTTTCTAGAAGGGAAGATTTAAGGAACCTGGTCACTAAATGCCTCTCCCATGGTCTATTCAAGATATGAAAGTTTATTATTAGAGATTCATTTCTTTAGATTCTAAAAGTTAGCTTTTCATGAATCTTTTACTAAAAGAAAAATAGTCCTATAGTGGGGTAATATTTTAAATGTTATCAGTGAATTAATTGTCTGGTTGCTAGTTAAGAAAGAGGTAAGAGAGTGGGGACGGTGTGAGTACATGAACAGTCCTAAGAAGGAGGGACAGCAGAGCTAAATTTTGCTTATTTAGTCCAACAGTCACATGAGATAAGCAATGAGTAAGCTTATAAGTGCATCATTTTTGGCCATAAATAATGAGGTATGAAGCAATTCTCCAATAAGGAATTAAAAGGATCGTGGAGGCAGGCAACCATTAATGACACACATAAAATACCTTGTCATATGCAGATGGCTAATGCTTAAATTTTTCAGTAATTAATTTGTTATTCAACTCCTCTCAAATCCGGGAAAGTTCCTGAGAGGAACTTGTTTTTTAAATTGGCATATTAGGAGAAATGGGCATTCCCCATTCATTCATTTATTCATTCGTTGCATTCTGTAAATAAATAAATGTTTCTTCTGTGCTTACGGAGGTCTCGCCTGTGCAATGCTACTGGGGATACAAAAGTAAAGGAAGGGGCCGAGCCCCTGGCGCACTCGGTGGAGTGCTGCGCTGGGAGCGCGGCGACGCTCCCGCCACGGGTTCGGATCCTATATAGGAATAACCGGTGCACTCACTGGCTGAGTGCCGGTCACGAAAAAACGACAAAAAAAAAAAAAAAAAAAAAAGTAAAGGAAGACACAATTCCTGCCTCTGAGGAGGTCACATCTGGGCTGGGAGATGAGTGATATGTACACGAAACAACTGATGAATAACACCAGGTTGGATAAAATCAAGCATGAGGGTGCTTGGTTCACACTGAAAGCTCTATAGAAATTCACAGACAAGAAAGCGCATATAAGGAGAAAAATCAAAAAACAGTCACTTTGAAAAGGATAGCAAGAAGCCACTCTTCCTGTATCAGGTGTCCATAGTAACCGGTGTGACTGCTATCACCTTGGGAAAGACTGAAACCGAGACTGTGATATTTCCTACCTGCCCAGGACAATGAAGTTACCCCGTTCCTATGACACCCTCCTAACCATCAAGAGGAGGAAATCAACCATGGACTCTTGAGAGTTCTAAAATCACTCACGATTGAAAAAGTAAACGATTCCTATTCTTTCTGGTGTGTGAGTTCTTTGTGCTGAGTTATGATCTCCAGCATTCTGGTCACGACTATCCTGGAGAAAGCACCAGGCCTAACGATACGGGTATGGGTGTAGCAGGTGCAAATTTCAATCCACGAAGTCATGCTCACTTTGTTCAAATTTAGGAAACTAATGATAAAATTCCATAATGTAATATGCCATAAATATTTGAATGTACAGGACAGTTGTTTAAAAGAATTTTCCTCCATTTGAGTTTTACCTATTGTTTCCTCATAATTAGACATTTTATGTTTTAGGACTCAATTTTTTTTTTTTTTTAATGTTAGGTTGATTTATAAGCACTGCTCTGGGCAGTTACAAAGTTTACTTGCAATGAGGAAGGTACTGTGCAGGGCAAGTAGAAGTTGAAAAGTTTGTTTGTTTTGTAGCTGGCTGGTATGGGGATCTGAACCCTTAGACCGGGATCCAAACCTTTGACCGGAATCCAAACCTTGGTGCTACAAGGCAGCGCTCTAACCAACTGAGCCAAGCAGCCAGCCTATGACTCAATTTCTACAAGAGTACTTCAAAAAGTTCATGGAAAGGTTTGAATTATCTTATAGTTCTATTTCTCCATGAACTTTTTGAAGTACCTTCACGTTTGATGCCCCCATTAAGCCAGATGCTTGGGTAGGGCAGCTGAGGAGGCCATTTCAGGCCCAGGCTTGAAGGGTTTTTCGTGAGGCACTTTACCTCGCCCATGCTTCCTAAGCATCACTGAAACACAATTTCAAAATTTGTCTTTAACAATATCCCAAAGGGCCTACGAGACATGCTAACAACATGGTCTCCTTTCAAACGGATTAACACAGTTTCCCCACTTTATATCAATTCATGGCTGAGTTCTGGGGCCTTCTGAGGTGCTAAGTTGTCAGGGGAGTGGTGTGATGCGGGAAATCTTTTTTATGAATTTCTCTCTCCATAAATTTTTTGTGAATTTCTCTCTCCATGGTGTCTACTGAGATGTCATCACCATGGTTTGTCCCTGGGCATTCACTCATGCAGGCCTCCTTGAAGATTGTCCACCTGGCCCTTTCTGGGCTGCTGATCCTTTCTCCTACTGCCCTACACTCTCACTCTTTCTGGAGAGCAGGAAACACGGTGAGTGAACCTAAAGTCCTGACCACTAGGCTTTGCTGCTTCCTCCGAGCCCAGAGCGGGCAGAGCCCTTCTCCACTTAAGTCACTGACATGTCTCTGTAGTCATCACTTTTCTCTCTCCCCAGCCCTCAGTCCAGAAAATCCTTTTCTAGTCTGAGGCCAAGGAAATCTTCCACTAACCTAAAACTTGTTAGAAATGCACATTGTTCCTTCCCACTCCAGCCCTATTGAATCAGAAATTCTTAGAGTAGGATCGAGTGGTCATTGTTTTATTGAGCTCTCCGGACGATTCCAATACAAGACAAAATTTGAGATACACTGATCTGTGCCTTGAGTTCTTTTCTTCCCCTAGTGCACTGATTCTCAAACTTTACCATACATTAGAATCACCTGCAGAACTTATTTGATCCAAATTGTTGGGACCCCACCCACAAAATTTCTGATTCAGCAGGTCTGGGGAGAGGCCTGAGAATGTGCATTTCTAACTAGTTCCCAGGTGATGGTGCTGATTCTGATAGTCTGGGGACCACATTTCAGAGAACTATTCTCCTAGTAGTCTTAGATCTATAACTTTCAATTCTCTTCCTTGTGTGTTTCTCACTAGGGTCCATCTGATTCTTATTGCTAATTTAATAAGATACATCTTCTAGAAATTTGTTTAATATATAGTAATTTCAAATCCAGAGCCATCCATCACCAATTTGACATGGGCATATATAAATGTTTTTGAAAGCGAAGATCTGTTGTTAGGCCAGCAGTTCTTTAGTTTTTTCACTCAAGTTCCCCTCCCCAAGTCAAGGGCTTCCTCCCATAGCTAAATCAGCTATAGGACATCCCACAAGATTCAGAAGGAGGAAAAAAGCCCACTGTTCACCTGGCCATCTCCACTGGCTTCTGGGGGAGGAAGGCACTGAGCTCTTGAGGACACACAGAGGAGTCAGAAGAAAGGGAATGGGTGGGACGGTGGGGCGAATGAATGAGCTAATGCTTTCAGAGCCAAATATTGTTTCTTTGAGGCAAGACTTTTTGTCATGGTTTGGGGGAGAAGAGAGAAACAATTTAACCTCCTGAATTCTTGAGGTTTAATTCTTGGTGCCAATATCCCTGGACTTGAGCAGAACAGAAAGTGGCCACCAGTTCTCCTTCCTGCTTAGATGTATTAAATTTAGTTGTATTTAAATTTCTTTGCCTGCAGAATCATCAGGATCCCCAAAGCCCTTGATACCACTTTTTTTGTTTTCCACCTGTCCTTCTGAAGAGACACAAGGTCTTTTCTTCTTCTTTTTTTTTTGTAATTATCACAGAGCAATTACTTTAAGTCTGCAGGTCACAGCCACACTCAGCTAGGCAAGGAGCCACTCCAAAGAACTGCTTATCCTATATCTGGTCTTTCTTTTAAACAGAATTCTGGGTTTTTTAAGATAAATTCTTTTTTGTTAAGTGGCCCCAGAACATGGTTCTGGATAAAAGTACCTACCAAAGAACATGCTAAATATTAGTTATCATAATTATTTGGATAGGTCAGCATCATTTATTAATGCTTCCAGGCATTGCTGTGATTAAGACGGTGCTTAGGGTTTCCAGAACATAACTAGGACTATTTCATTTAAGGCAAAGTTGCAAAGACTTTTCTGCTGAAGCAACACTCCTATTGCCATTATAGCGATAGGTTCAGATTTCTTTCCTCACGTTTACATCCCAATAGAATGGGATTACTTGTGTTTTTAAATACTTGTTATAATTGTCCATCTCCATCTTTTTGTTCTCCCCAGCACTAATCACAGTACTTTATTTTTTATAGACATTCAATAAATATGTATTGAGTTGAACAGAATTGAAAGAGACTTCCAATTAAATATTGGAAGAAAGGTTTTTCTACTCCATTCTTCATGTGAAACCAACAATAACACAAGAACAATAACAAACCACAAAGAAGGAAATGAAATAAGGAAGCAGCAATGTCAGGGAACAATAATCTATGAAGAGTAGCTGTCAAACATAGTAGTATATGGACCAAACATCGGGAGCACAGCACAAATGGATAGAAACCTTGACAGATCTTGGGGAACACTCAGCTTTCTTAACGTAGTTGGCCATGCTGGGGACCAAACCGTTGTTTACTTACTTGTATCACTAGGCCTGGTAGAGGGGAGGTGAGTTGCTAAACCAATCTGGTTTAACACTATAGAGTGGCAGGAGATGAGGGGCCAAATGGTAATCTGAGTGGACTTTCCATTTCTACAAGGAGAGGGTGTCACTTTGATGGGGTAGATGAGAGAAGTAAGTGACAACCAGCTTAGCTGCTGCTGATAATAGGTAAAACAAAAATGAGGAATAATCATCACTAAATCACCATTAAACAAAACTATGGCATATAGGAGACAAGTGGACTCTCTGCTGACCTCAAAAGTGGCTCTAGAACAAGGAATCTGAGACACGTATGTGGTAGGCACATATGAGAAGGTTCTAAAACCAGGCTACCTTCTGTCTTTAGTAAGTTCATGGACCCTTCCCACCCAGTCTTTTATAAGTAACTGGTCCAGAAAGAATTGACTCCATTCAAAAAGTTGAGTAATAATCAAAAAGCAGCCACAAAGAAAAAGGTACACGGCAAGCAAAAATCAGATAAAAATATTTGCCAGATGAAGACATGCCACAGTTCATGTGTTTCCTCCTCATATCAAATACCTTAAAGAAAATGTGGTTTCTAGAAATAAGAAATTAAAGAGGAGATAAAGGTGTTCAAGCATAAGATGAAAGTCTACTAAATGAAATGAAGAGGAGCAGGCCTAGCTTTAGAAAGGATGAAAAAGACAAATAAAATCATTATAGATACAGAAGCCACAAAAAAAGCAACAACAACAACAAAAAATTGGTAAAAAGGGAAATGGAGACAGGATAGAGACAAGTAGAAAAAGAATTAAAAGAATATAGTTAAGGAAGATTGAGACAAAAAAGGAATATACAGAAGACAATGGAAATCTATGCTTGCTATACTAGAAGAAGAGATTAAATTGAAAAGAGAAAAGTGCTAAAGGTGTAATAGAAAAGCTCTGTTGATGATGAAGATCTGAATCTCCTTACTTCACTTTCTACAGGTCTTTGCTCAGATTTCACTTATAAGTAAGGCTTACCCTGATGGCCATGTTTAAAATACCCACACTATTCTCCTGGGTTCTATCTCCCTTTCCTACTTTATTTTTTCTCAATGCAATATCTGGAATGAAAATTACACTGAATGGAATTAACAGCAGCTTAGGAAGCACAGAAAAAAATTGGTAATCTTTGGAGAGATAACATTAGAAATCATATGAAGTGAAACACAGAGTGGGAAAGCCTAGGGAAAAATGAACAGTACCTCAGTGTTGTGAGACAATATCAAGCAGTCTAACAGATGTGTAATTGGAGCCCTGCGAGGGGGGAGGAGACAGAAAAAAAATGGCCAAAAAATGTCTAAATTTGGTGAATACTCTAAACTTGCAGATACAATAAATCCAATGAACAAATGAAATATAAAGAACATCGCACAAAGGCACAACATAATCAAATTGTTGAAAACTAGTGATAAGTAGAAAGTCATAAAAGTAGGTGGGGTGAAAGGAGGACACAATACGTAGAGGAGAACAAAAATAAGGAAGACAGAAAACTTCTTGTAGAGCCAGATGACAATAAAGTCATGTCTTTAAAGTATTGAAAGAAGAAAAGTCAACCTAGAATTCTGTAACCTACAGAATAGCTTTCAAAATGTAGGTGAAATAAAGACTTTTTCAAAAGGGAGACAAAAACTGAGAGAATTTATTTCTAGCAGACCTATGCTATAAAAAATATTAAAAGAAGTTCTTTAGATAGAAGGAATATGATACTAGAAGAAATTTAGATCTACACACAAAAATAAAGGGTACTGAAAATGGTTAATGTGTGGATAAACATAAGACACATTTTTCTCACCTTTAAAATTTCTTTAAAAAATAATTGTTTAAAGAAAAATAATAAGCAGGTATTATGATATTTGTAACATGTAGACCTAAAATATATGATTGTAGTGGATTGAATTATGTGCCCCCAAAACTTATTGAATTGAAGCTTGAAATGTGTCCCCAAAGTTTTATGTATTAGAAACTTAGCCCCCACTGTGACATCTAAGAGGGTGGGAAATCCTATTATGGTAATTGAAAGGTGGAGCCTTGAAGAGGTGATTGGATTGTAGGACCATGTAGTAGTGAATGGATTAAAAATGGTGGTCAGAGGTCTGGTTCTGAGGGCTTTAAAAGAAGAGAAGAATCTGTTTCTCTCTCTGATGTCTCTGCTTCCACCATCTTGCAATGTGAATAAAATAGAATTATAAAAAGTTTTTTTAAAAGCAGAGCAAAGAGAAAAGATGAGCAAAGGATACATGAGAAAAATAGAAAACAAAAGCAAATGGATATATGAGTATTTAAACCTACCCATATTAATATCGCATTACATGTAAATGGTATAAAATGTTTCTACAATAAACCCACCTTATATATAAAGATACAAAATAGGTTAAAAGTAAAAAAGATAAAAAATACTAATCTAAGCAATGCAGAAGTGTCTATATCAATTGGACAAAAGAGATTTGAGAACAAGAAATATAACCGGAAGTAAACAATGCTTTTCAATTTGGCATGCTTTGGTTAATTTTCTAGAGTTTGAGCTGGTTGTCTTTGACAATTTTGTCCAGTTCTATCATTGCTTTTTGGGGAAAGTACCTGCTAAATTCCTCACTCAGCCCTTCTGGAAGTCCTGACCCCTACCTACAATGTCATAAGAATGATTGTTGAATTTATGAAATGACTTTTCAGCACCTTTAATATGATCACATATTTTCTCCTTGTTTCTCTAATGAATTACTTTGAGAGACTTCCTAAATGTACAACCACCTTTGTGATCATAAATAAATGCTAATTATTTATGCTGTTTATAAAGACAAATAGTTATTCTTTCATAGATTCATTCAATAAGTATTTGAGTGACCCCCAAAAAGCATTTTTTTGTTGCAGTGCTAGATTCTGTTTGCTAATTTTTAAAAATATTTTTGCATCTAAGCACATAGAGAAATTATAGTTACCTGTTCTGTACCTTCTTTGCAAAATTTTTGTATTAAAATTGTGTAGGCTTTGTAAAATGAATCAGGACCATCTATATTTTTTTCTATGGCCTAAAATCCTTCAAATAACATCATAACTAGTTGTTCTTTAAAGATTAGATAGATTTCAGCTATGAAATCAGTAGGTAACATTTTTAGTAGAAAATGTTGACCTTTAGTAGACATTTGACCTTTCCAATGTCTTCTGTGGTAATTGGTCTATTCAAAGTTTTTAATGTCTTCTAGTTGGGTTAATTTTGGTCATTTATATTTTACTAACAAAATATCCATTTCCCCTACATGTATGAATTTGTTGCCATGGAGTTGCATATAATTCTGTCTTACAATAGTTTTAAACTCTCTTACATTGTAGTTTGTTTCTTTTCTAATTCCAAATCTTCTATAATTTTACTTTCTGTCTTACTTCCTTAATGAAGTTTGCAATAGGTTATGTATTCTGTTGGCTCTTTTGAAATACCAGAATTTGGATTAACTTATTATTCTACTAATTTTTGTTCTACATTTGGTTAAGTTCCAATCTTATCTCTATAAATTCTCTCTTCCTAAATTGCGGGGGAAAAAAAGTTTTTCTATTTTTTCTCTAATTTCTTGGATAGATACTAAGTTTCTTGATCTTTTATCTTTTTATTTAAAATAATAAAGGCATACGTAAAGGAATGAAATCTGCCATTTGCAGCAACATTTATGAACTTAGAGAAAATTGTATTAAGTGAAATAAGCCAGATACAGAAAGAGAAATACCACATGTCCTCATTCATAAGTGGGAACTGAAAAAAAAAAAAAAAAGAAACAAACAAACAAACAAATGCCCTAACAATCATAATAATTCCTTGAATTCTCAACAGGAGAGAATGGAACTGAGGACACCAGAGGTGGGAAAGTGGCGGAAGGAGGGGAGATTAGGGAGGAATTGGTAAAGGGCCACAAAAAATGTTTACATTGTATAATGATAAAATTTTTTTTAAAATTAAAATAAATAAAATAATGAAGGCATTGTGACTAGTTTTTTGTTTGCTTATTTGTTTTTACCTCTCAGTGCATCTTTGGATGTGTTTTGTAAGTTTATGTATAAAGTATTCTTTTTCTTGCTTTCTATAGAATTTATAATTTTAGCTTTGAGATCTTCTTGATCTAAAGGCTATTTAGAAATGTATTTCTTAATTTCCCAGTAATACATTTTTAAAATTTTCTTTATGTATACATACATATATATGTGATTGATTTTTGTAAAAATTTTATTGTCATATGAAAATTGTTTATTTTACACTAGAGATTTCCAAAATTATTCTAAATATTTATTAATTTGGATTTTTGACATACTACTCAATTCTTCTGTACAGCAAAGTAAATAATGAAGAAAATGAGAAGGCAGCCTATGGATTTGGAGAAAATATTTGCAAACCACATATCTGATAAGGGGTTAATATCCAAAATATATAAAGAACTCACACAACTCAGTGGCAATAAAACAAATAACCAGATTTTTTAAATGGGCAAAGGATCTGAATAGACATTTTTCCTAAGAAGATATACAAATGGCCAACTGGTAAATGAAAAGGTGCTCATTATGACAAATCAGCAGAGAAATGTAAGCCAAAACCACAAGAAGATGTCACCTCATGCCGGTTATGGTGGCTATTATAAAAAAGACAAAAAATAACAAGTGTTGTTGAGAATTTAAAATGGTGCAGCCCTTGTGGAAAACAGTAAGGAGGTTCCTCAAAGAGTTAAAAATAGAACTGCCATACGATTCAGCAATTTCACCTCTGGATATATATCCAAAGGAAATGAAATCAGTATCTGGAAGAGATTTCTGCACCCCCGTGTTCATCGCAGCATTACTCAGAATAGCCAAGACATGGAAACAACCAAAGGGCCCATCAACGGATGAATGGATAAAGAAAATGTGGTATATACTTATACATGTAATGGAATATTAGTCAGCCTTAAAAAAGAAGAAAATCCTGCCATTTGTGACATGGATGAACCTGGAAAACATTATGCTCAGTGAAATAAGCCAGATGCAGAAAGACAAATACCATATGACCTCACTCATATGTGGCCTCTAATAAAGTAGAACTCATAGAAGCGGAGAGTAGAATGGTGATTACCAGGAGCTGGGGTGAGAGTGGGGAAGTGAGGAGATGTTATTTAAAAGGTACAAACTTTAAGTTATGAGATGAACAAGTTCTGGGAATCTAATGTGGAGCATGGGTGCTGATGAATGTGTTAATTAATTTGAGTGTGATCATCATTATACAATGTATATGTATATCAAATCATCACGTCGTACACCTTGAGTATAAAAATCTTTATTTGTCAATTAAATATTTTAAAATTAGATAAACTACTCCGACATATATTGCAAAGTAATTTTCATAGAAGTCCACAGTAAAGGAATGTTCATTCTTTATTGGTGGGGAGTGGGAGCCAATCTAACCTGGGTGCCCTGAGGGATGGATTGTTGAAAGATGGTGGGTGCACCAGAGAGTACTAAACAGCATTTAGAAGAACTGGACTAGCAGCAACATGCTACATGGACAGATCTTCATGAAACTGAGTGAAAAAACAAGAAGCAGAATGTGATTTATTACACAGCATCATTTACATCAATTAAAATATCTGTACATAAAACATCCATACACAATTTATAATAACACATATAAACAAAACACATTAGAGTTGTTGCTTATGTTAGGGCAAGGAAATGCAGGTGGGGAATCTGGGTAAAAGGAAATAAACAAGCTAAGCAACAGACAGACAAGAGAGGATCTTACGTGGATCAAAGATGATAATGCACCATGAACTAAGGTAGGTGGCTGCCATGACTCTCTGCCTTTGAGTTCTCCTTCCCAAACAACAGCAGCAACAAGAACAGAAAAGATGGTAACAAACAACGAGAGGTTGAAAACTGGCAGGGATGCCAGATCAAGTATAATTTTGAAGGCCGCCATTGGAGCTTGGCTGTCATTCTAAGGGTAATGGAAGAAATCACTGGAGGGTTTGAGGAAGTGAGTGATAACTCTTTGCAAAGACCATTCTGGCCATTGTACGATGACTGGAGGAGAAGCAGGGAGATGGATGAGGAACCACCTGCCGTGGCTCAGGTGGGAGGTGAAGGCGGCCCAGATTAGGACAGCAGCAAAGGAGGTGGAGAGAAGTGGGCAGATTCAGGCTATATTTTGCAGAGAAACCTGACAGGAGCTGCTGAGAAACTGAATGTGGGAAGGACAGCAATAAAAGACAACAGCTCAGCTTTGGTCTTCAGCAGCTGGGTGGTGTTGCTGAGTGTGATGGGGAAGATGGGTTCTAATTTGGATTTTCTCAGCGGGTTATGCTTGATATGGCTGTTCGACATTCAGCCGAGAGCTCAACAAGGCAGTTGGATATACATGGTCTGAATTCTCGGGAGATGAACAGTTGGAAGTTGCATCAGTACACAGAGGTGAAATATTTGGTTCCAACACTCAGTATTTAAGTCACCTTGGCCAAGTTATATAATTTCTGGGTCTTTATTTATCTATAAAATGGCAATACTATTATCTCATTCCTAGAGCTGTTATGAATCTTAAATCAGATAATGCATCTGAAGAACTCGGCACAGAGCCCAAGTGCTTAATAAATGGTCCTGTGACTGGAAAACAGTGAAGGGGAGGATAATACCAAGTGAAGGAGGTTGGCAGTGCAGAGGCCATGTCAGAATTTTTAGTTCACAGTTAAATAGCTTATAATAAGTGGCCATTAGGGGTTTTTATGCAGGGAGTGACGTGATCTGGCATTACTAATAGTATTGGCAGATGATTTAAGTATTAGCATTTGATAGTGTTTTTTCAGACTGTAGATAAGCAGGTTTTCATAAACATCAAACAAATAAACAAAAAAAACCCTTTGATTCTGTGAGAATATGCTTAGAAATTATAACAAATAGAAGCATTTTTATCTAAGGGCGTTAGGATAGTCTCAACAATTCTTGAATCTGCAGAATTGTCAGGGGCTTCTCTGCCAGCTCGTGCACAGTTCTACTGTACATTGACTCTGTTCTTGAGAGTAGAAAGCAATCGGGTCCTCAGGGACAGCTGGCATGCTGTAGCTAAGCAGGGTTCCAGCCCCATAAAGTGAAGCATCAGTACTTTATGTTTATTATGATGCATTAATATAGATGTTGAAGTCAGGCTTTGCCCAACATTTCAGAAAATATCTTCATTCTGATGTATCCAATTGCTTACCTGTATCCAATAGGTGATTCAGTGTTTCAGAAAAGGCTGCCTTTAATAGAAGAAGAATTATATAAATATCTAGTTACTGAACAAAACTCAGGTTGTTTAATTTTTGGATTAGGCATGCTAAGGATCACTTATTCCTTACCTTAAATGTGGTGAATAACCATCAGGAGCTCCTGAGCAAGGTATGCTGGTGGTTCTGATATGACATTTCTCTTTATTTATAGACTTGACATAACTAGTGAGAACAGGCCTCCATTGTCTTGTGCGTGCTCACTTACCTGCTCTCCTCCTCTCCACTCCAGGCTCCAGGCCAGGAGCTTCCACCTGTATTCTGCTCTTAATGATTCTAGTCTGGGTCTTTCATTTGCAGATGATGCATGAGGTGATGCCAACCATCAGTGAAGCCGAAGGCTCCCCAGGAGGAAGTGGGAGCCATGCGTCCGGCTCCCCTTCACAGGCAGACGCATTTATTTGATTGTTGTTTGGTTGTCTTAGATGTCTTTTGTTCCTTGCTTTCTGATTTACTGTTTGTTTTCTGTATGGGGAGTGTGTGGGTTCTGCCATGTGTCTTTTGATTGGGGAATTTAAGCATTTTACATTAAGAGAGACTCAAGAAATGCTGGCATTAACCCAGGGGAAATTACACGAAGTTGGTCATGAAAGAGATTCCTAGCTTCATCCTCAAGGCCATGAATCGGGAGCAGTCATTTCCAACACTGAGGGCTGATGCCTGTCCCTGCTGCCTCATGTCAAAGGGTCATGGGATGGGATATGATGTGAAGCAACTGTGACCACAGAGTGGGGCAGGGAGGAAGCAGGCACTAAGCTGATCCCAAGGACTGCATGATTTTGGACCCAGAAAACTTTCCCAGAGACAGAACATGCTCAGTCAATGCTTATGGGTGATCGTGACCAAGATTTCCTCATGATCTCCCTAGAAACACTCAGAGGAGGGCTACTGTTCCTCTTGACTCACAAGGTCTGAAACAAGACTGCTGAGGACACAGCATGCTAAACACTGAGTTCTCTTGAGTGGAGCCCAGAACAAGGTTCTGAGCACACAAAATATTTATGTAATCGCTGGGGCGAGGCTACTGATGGAACCTGCTGAGGTGCAATCCCAGCAAGGGGCTTGTGATTCCTTAGCCTCCTGTCCTCCTTCCTTCCAGCAGGGATCATAAGTAAAGCCAGCGGCCAGCCCTCTGGAGTTGCTCCTCAGAGGAAGGGACAGCTGTCATTGTCAGCCAGAGCAATGACCCAGTGTTCAGCACTGCCACAAATTCAGCCACGGGAAGATAATGTCGCTAAAATGTCCCTACAGACAGCTAACACTCCTGGAGCAATTTTTACAGTCAGGCTCATCGCCTTGGTTATCTTATTTAATACAGCCCTATGAAGTAGGTATTTTTATGTCTGAGCGACAGATGAGGAGGGTACATGGGTTTCCCAGTGTTGGACAGTTTAATAAATTGTAGAGTCAGGAATTCTAACTCAGGATAGAGTAGGCGTTCACAGACCATCGTGTTTCCATTTCATGCCACCGCCTCTCTGATGGTTGGCAAAGAGTCTTGGAAGGCAGGCACCCAGAGGAATCACCAAGGCAGCAGGATGGAAAAGCAGCAGTGTCAAGAGTTCACATGGGGAAAACTCAAAGGTAAAGTGAATGCTTTATCCGGAAGAAGCACCAGATCTAACATGGTAACACAATACTGATTAAACTTCTTAAACAAAAAAATTCCTCTGGAGAGGCCCAAGGATGGGATGCACAGCCCTGGCAGCCTCCCCAGTAACCTCAGATATACACGCATGCATACACACACATGCACATGCACGCACATACACACATGTACATGCACATGCACATACATGCATATACACAGAAACAACATGAAACAGAGAGTTCACTGACATCAAAGGCAGAGACAGCATTCTGATCCCTTCTGTTTTCTGTATTTCCAACAGTCTGCAATGTATCCCAGACAGAAGAATTCAATAGACTGAAATTGCAACACTAAAGTTAGTGGTAAGACATAGAGAGGATGCTTCAAAGAAGAAAATCATAGTCTTTTCTCCCTGAAAAGAACCTCAAAAGAGAAAAAACATCTTTCTTCTCAAGCCATTTGAAATAAAGTCTGAAGTAATAAACCAGACATTAGATGTGAGAAAAAGTTTGCCAGCAACCAAGAGCCGCAGCCCACAGCCCACCCTCTCTACCTTAGAACTGGCCACTTCCACCTTGGCTCCTATTGCAGCTTATAGATTCTTTTAAAAGGATTCCTATAATACTTTACTGTATATATTTGATAATATTTATCCTTCCCCTTTTAGACTATAAGCTACCTACATAAGTTTGTTCCTCCAATAGTTAACATGGTATCTACAAACATAGTAGGAACTCGATAGTCATTTGCTGAATTAATCTTGAATTTATTACTTTTGTTGCCCTTCATTAATCAAGCCAGATAGAACATATTGCTTTCTCCTATGCCTGAAATACAAGTATGTATTTCAGTTGTCATGAACTAATGTGAACCTAGAAGTTGTTCTTTTAAGGCAGTCATAAAGTGAGCACAGGCTTGGAAGCCAGACAATGCTTGGTTTGGGTTTGATTCCTGGCTCTGCCAATCGCTTGAAAATTACTTGATTTTTTCCACCCCTTAGCTTCTCATTTGTAAAATAGGACCTCTAGGAATCTCAGAAAACTATTGCATTAAATGAGATAAAACAGTGTATATTTAAGGCAGAGTATTATTCTTAACACACCAGCCATATTTGTTCTTTAAAAATGTATGTTAGATCATGTCACTTGTCTGCTCATAACTCTCCAATGACTTACCACTTCACTTAGAGTAGAAGTCAAACTCCTTGCATTGTCCTGAGAGGCCTTGCAGGATCTGGCTCTGAGTTACTACTCTCCTTGCTGCTCATTGAACACTTCAGAACATTCCTGCTGTAGGGCCTTTGCACTGACCGTTCTCTCAGCCTGGAATCCTCTTCTCCAACATACCCACATGGCCAACCTCTGTAACTACTTCAGGTATCCCCTTCTCAGTAAGGTCCACCACCAATTGGTTTAAAATTGCAACCTGAACCTTATACCCACAAAATCCTGACCTACTGTGCTCTGAACTATTTTTCCATAGCCCTTATCCCCTTCTTGCATATTCTATAACTTCCTTATTGATGTGTATATTATCTGGGAGTCTCCAGTGACACTCTTGCACTCAATTGTAGCTTCACAGGGACAAGGATTTTTGCATGTTTTGTACATTGATGTATCTCGAGTGCCTGGCAGGAGTTGAGTGCAGCCTCCTCTGCCCAGAAGCAGGCAAGAAAGCACACCAAAAACACCACTTTCATGTGGGTAGCCAGCTGCATCCATGGCTGCCACCAAAGCAGCTTGACGCTACAACAATAGTCACAGCCACCATGCAGGTGGCCTGCCAGACATTTAGCTGCACTGACACAAAGACAGTCACCATTGGAGACCAGGAAAAGAGGATGTCTCTATCCTCAAAGCCCACTTCAGAGTAATAGAAGAAGCAACTGCTCTGCCAGAGACCAGACATCAACACAGAGAGATACTAGAAATATGAAAACCCAAGAAAATATGACACCACCGAAAGAATACAGTAAGTCTCAAATACCAGACCCTATAGAGAAGGAAACCCTTGAAATGACTGAAAAGAAATTCTAAGCAACAGTCTTAAGGAAATTCACTGAGATACAAGAAGACTTGGACAACATAGTGAAATGAGAAAAAAAAAATCCAGGATATGAAGGAGGAAACTTACAAAGGGAGTAATACCTTAAAAAAGAATGCAGCAGAACTCATGAGATTGAAAGATTCACTCAACAAAATAAAAAACATAACCATGAGCTCAAGCAACAGGCTATAACAAGCAGAAGAAAGAATTTCTAATCTTGAAGATAGACTTTTTGAAATAACCCAGGCAGGCAAAAAAAGGGAAAAAGAATTTTAAAAATGAAGAAAATAACCTTAAGCACACAAACATTCTAGTCATGAGTTTCCCAGAAGGGGAAGAGAAAGGAAAAGGCATGGAAAACCTGTTCAACAAAATAATAACAGAAAAAGTCCAAGGTATAGAGGAAGACATAGACCTTTAGATCAGGAGGCTCAAAGATCCCTAAACAGATTCAACCCAACAAGATTCTCTCTAAGACACATTATAACCAAACTGGCAAAGCTCAAAGACAAAGAGAGAACCTTAAAAGAAGGAAAAGAAAGTGTCAAGCCACTGATCAGGAAGCCCCTATCAGATTAACAGCAGTCTTCTAAACAGAAACTCTATAGGCCAGAAGAAAATGGGATGATATATTCAAAATACTAAAAGAAAAAAGCTGTCTGCCAAGAATGCTATACCCAGCAAGGCTATCCTTCAGAAATGAGGGGAAAACAGTGTATTTACCAGACTAACAAAAGCTGCAGGAGTTCACCATCACATGGCCAACTCTACAAGAAATCCTCATGGAAGTCCTGCATCTGGAACCTGAAAAATGAAATACACAAGAAAGAACAAAACCTACTTGTGAAACAAAAATGCAAATGAGCAAGAGAAAGAAACTAAATCTTACCACCACAAAAAGCATAATGACAATGTAATAACATCCCTGCTTTATTTCTGATTTTGGTAATTTTTATCTTCTCTCTTTTTTTCTTGGTCAATCTAGATAAAGGTTTACAAATTTTGTTGATCTTTTTAAAGAATCAACTTTTATTATTGTCGATTTTCTCTACTGTTTTTTATTCCCTATTTCATATATTTCTCTTGTAATCTTTGTGATTTCCTACTTATGTTTGATTTTAGTTTAGTTTGCTCTTTTTCTATTTTCTTAAGGTAGAAGTCTACATGACTGACTTGAGGTTTTTCTTATTTCTAATATAGATGTTTACAAGTATAAATTTTCCACTAAGCACTGCATGAGCCCCACATCCTATAAATTTTGATATATTGCACTTTGATTTTTATCTTAAAGTACTCTCTAATTTCCCTGTGATTTTTCTTTTTACCCATTGTTTATTTAGGAGAGTGTTGTTTAATTTCCAGACATTTGTGAATTTTCTAAATTTCCTTCTGTTATTGTGGTCAGATAACATATTTTTTGTTATCTTTTATGATCTTAGTCTTTTTAAATGTATTAAGACTTGTTTTGTGGCCAAAAATAAGAATAAAAATGAAAATAAAATAAAATAATGTATTGAATGGGCTTGACAGCACACTTGGAACACCAGTGAAAGGATTAATGAATTCAAGGTTAAATTATTCAAGTTGAAGTTAAGACATTATTCTTATTCTTTTCTAATGCACTTGCTAATTTCACCAAGATGGACCATATGCTGAATTATAAAACAAGTCACAGCAAGTTTCAGAGAACTAAAACCATAGGAGGTGTGTAATCTGACCAAAAGGGAATTAATCCAGGAAGTGAATTAGAAAATATAACTGGAAAGTCCTTAAATATTTGGAATTAAAATCTCAATGGAAATTAAAAATGGTTGAAACTAAACAATAATGAAGACACAGTACATCAAAATCTGCGGCGTGCATCTAAAATAGAGCTTGGAGGATATATTAAATTAATAAATATATGTAATATATATAAAATAAATGTATAACAAATGTATTATAACATGTAAATATATAATATGTAACAAGCATATATATTATATAAAATAAATTTTTATTAAAAAAAATGAGAGCCATCCTCATGACCACACCCTCGTGCTCCTCCCCGTCATCACTGGGAAACTAGCACACACCGTACAGGGCCGTGGGGAAAATAAAAGAGGAAGGTGTGTCATGCATCTAGACAGCGCCGGTATAGGTCAGGTACTTGGCAAATGTTACTTCCTTTCCTCCTCTCTTTTGCGGTTTTTTATATCGCTTATTTGCTGTGGAGGACCCTCAGGACATCGCTGTAAGGCAAAACCAATGACTTGGTTCACATATAAGTGTCATGAAGGGACATTTACAGAGCACTTTAGACTGTTGATTCATTATTATTACTATCATTATTAGCCAAGTATCAAAATGGAATTTCTGTGACTTTGCAGTCTCTTGATCATGATTCCCTATATTAAGCACACTTTCTACTGCTTTTTCTACAACTGAGTAAAAAAGATAAAAAAGAATAAGACGGAGGAAGAGCAAAGGGGAGGGGAAAATGCACACACACAGAGAAATACACAGTTTTGCTTTCATAATGTCTGGGTTTGCATTTATACTAGGGAGAAATATACCTACAGGAAAAGAAAATGTCATTCCCAACTTAAAATTAAGCATTCTGTAGACACTTTGGAAAATACCGTAAGCATCAAAATGATACTGAGGAATACAAAGGTAGGTGTTTCTGTGTTGGTGGCTAGAAACATCAGGCTGTAGATGTTTTCAAGCAAGCAGAAATGTTCACTTTTTGTTTTACCCTTTCTTATCTCTCTCCTGTGTCAGCCTAAAGGGGATTATTTTGCATGTTCAGCATGCAATGGTCCATAAATTCTGCCTGTTGATAGTCATCATAAAACACAGTAGTGACAGCTCATCTTCCTTGCCTCTTGGAAATGCAGAGACTGTGGCTGAGATCTTGGAAGGACCAACTGCAAGGATGAGTCCTCTCTGGTTGTCCAATCCAACATTCACTTTAGGCTGGAAACGCACTCAATAGCCCTTCGTTCCTTAAACCCCTAACAATCAGCATATGACTCTTTCTTCCTTACATTTCCATACAGCTTGTTTCTCACCATTTCTTTTTCCAAATCGAGCAGTCCTTGAATACTGCATGAAACAGCTCCAGCAGTTGTTGATGGGATTGTCTTTACTGTCAGCCTGTTGTGCTATTCCATTTTTCTGTAAAACGCTTTTACAAGAAGGAATGTTTATCATGTCACATTAGAAAGTCAAATGTCTCTCTTATGAACTCTATACTTTGGTTGGAAATCATGCCCAGATGCCAATTCTTTTACTGTGCCAAAAACTATATATTCTGCATAAAATGTGAATTATCTTAACTTCCTAGCCACCAACTCCTCCCCCCACTTAGGGGATAGTTGAGATTGGCATGGCCATGGTGACAGCCAAAATCCTGTTGTCATGGGTAGTTTCCTGGGGACAAAGTGAAGATGGGATTCTTATCTAATTTTAAGTGTAATCAAGGTTCAAATAATAAACAAATTCAAATGTTAGACCTAAAAGTCAGAAGCAGAGTTGAAGTTAGGATCCTAAAGCCAGGAGCAGGACTTACATGGAGTAACTAACCAAGGAAAAGGACGTGGACTGGAGGAGTAATTACCTCAAAAGCTAGAGAATGCCCTTGAGTGAGTGGGTCAGGCTGTCTTAAAGGACCAGAAGGAGGGAATAGGTGGAGGCAAAACCCACGCGCAGTGTTTAAGCCTGAGAATGGACAGTTTTCAGGTTTTTTTTTGTTTAAAGAAACTTATTGAGCACCATACATAAAAATCAACTCAAAATGGATTAAAGACTTAAACTGAAGACCTGAAACTGTAAAACTCCTAGAGAAAAACACAGGGGAAAAGCTTCATGAAATTGGTCTTGGAAATGATTTTTTTAAGATATGACACCAAAAGCACAGGCAACAAAAGCAAAAATAGGCAAGTTGGATAGAATCGATCTAAAAAGCTTCTGCACAGTGTCAAACAGTCAACAAAATGAAAAGGCAGGGTATAGATTGTGAGAAAATATTTGCAAACCATACATCTGATAAGGCATTAATATCCAAAGGAACTCACATAAGTCAATAGGAACCCGATCAAAAAATGGGCAAAGAACTTGAATAGACATTTCAACAAAGAAATACAAACAGCTACCAGCTAAATGAAAAGACATTCAACATCACTAATCATTAGGGAAAAGAAAATCAAAACCACAATGAGATACCACCTCACAACTGTCAGGATGGCTATTATAAAACAGAAGACAAGCGTTTGTGAGGATGCGGAAAAATTGGAACCCTTTTACAACTGTTGGTGGGAGTGTAAATTGTTACAGCCATTATGGAAAACAGTATGAAGTTCCCTCAAAAAACTAAAAATAGAATTACCATGTGATCCAGCAATCCCTCTTCTGGCGTTTATCCAAAAGAATTGAAATCAGGATCTTGAAGAGATAGTTGCACTCTAATGTTCATTGCAGCATTATTCACAATAACAAATATGTGGAAACAATCTAAATAGCCATTGATGAATGAATGGATAAAGAAAGTGTAGTATATGCACACAATGGAATATTATTCAGTCTTAAAAAAGAAGGAAGTCTTGCCATATAAGACAACATGGATGAACCTGGAGATTAGTGTACAAAGTGAAATAAGGCAGGCAGAAAAAGAAAAATACAGCATGATTCCACTTCTATGAGGTATCTAAAGTTGTCAAACACATAGAAACAAAGAGTACAATGGTGTTCCCCATGGACTCGGGGGAGGGGGAAAGGGGAGGTGTTATTCAACAGGTGTAAAGTTGCAGTTATACAAAAGATACAATTCAAGAAATCTGCTACATAATATTGTGCTTAAGGTTAACAATACTGTTTTGTACGTTTAAAAATTTGTTAAAGGGATAGATCTCGTGTTAAGTGTTCTTACCACAATGGAAAAAAAAGTACATTGATTTTTCTTATCACACATACATGATCTTTAGAGAAAATCTGGAAAATACTTTAAGCACAACAAAGAAAATAAAAATCACTTATAATTCTACCAGTAAATCCAATCATCAGAGAAATCCACATAAACCATTTGAAAAATTATATACCTCTAGAGAGCAGCAGCAGCATGCTCATCATCATGATTTATTGAGCATTTACCATGCACTGGACACTGATTTAATGGTTTACATGTAATTACTTCATTTCACCCTCAAAACACTCCTTTGATGGGGGAACTGTTATTAACCCCATTTTGCACATGAGGAAGCTCAGGCACTGAAGACTTAGGGAACATTACAGTGTTACACAGCTAATAAATAGAGTCAGGAATCAAGACTATGTTGTTTGATTCTAGTGTACCCACTTTATATCATTTAATTTTAAAATAGATGATACATTCACATGTCTCATAAATCAAAAGAATATAAAAAAGTGTATAGAATGAAAAGTCTTGCTCCTGCCTTCATCCCCATCTGTCCCACACCTCCACTGTCATAGGTAACCACTTCTGTTAGATTTTTGAGCACACTTTCTTATGCAAATACAACCGAATACAAATATATTATTTACTTCATTTTTGCTTTGCTGTTAAGAAAAGTAAACTTCACTTTTGAGAGCAGTTTTAGGTTCACAGCAAAATTGACTGGAAAGTAAAGAGAGACTCCCATATACCCCCTGTTCCTACACATGCACAGCCTCCCCCACTATCAAATCCCCTAGCAGAATGATACATTTGTGACAACCAATGAACCTACACTGACACATCACTATTCCCCAAAGTCTGTAGTTTACATTAGAGGTCATTAGAGGTGTTGTACATTCTATGGGTTTCAACAAATGTATAGTGATATGCATTCACCATTATAGTATCATAATGGTAGTTTCTCTGCCCTAAAAATCCTTTGTGCTTTGCCTATTCATCCCTTCATCCCCGCTTGGAAATCACTGATCCTTTTACTGTCTCCATAGTCTCTCCTTTTCTAGAATATCACATAGTTGGAATCATATGGCAGGTAGCCTTTTCAGATTGGCTTCTTTCACTTAGTGATAAGTGTTTAAGTTTCCTCTATGTCTTACATGGCTTGATAGTTCATTTCTTTTTAGTACTGAAAAATATTCTATTGTCTGAATATACCAGATTTTATTTACCCATTCGTCTACTAAAGGACATTTTGATTGCTTCTAAATTCTGGCAATTATTAATAAAACTGCTATAATGATGTGTTTGCAGGTTTTTGTGTAGACATAAGTTTTCAACTCATGTGGATAAATACCAAGGAGTACTATTGCTGGATCGTATGGTATGAGGATGTTGAGTTTTCTAAGAAACTGCCAAACTGTCTTCTAAAGTGGTTGTGCATTTTGCATTCCTACCAGCAAGGAATGAGAGAGTTCCTGTTGCTTCACGTCCTTGCCAGCATTTGGTGTTTTCAGTGTTTTGGATTTGGCCATTCTAGGTATGTGGTGGCATCTCATTGCTGTTTTAATTTGCAATTCCCTAATGATATATGACATTGAACATCTTTTCATACACTTATATGCCACCTATATACCTACTTTGGTGAAATGTCTCTTCAAGTCTTTTGCCCATTTTTTAATCAGTTTGTTTGTTTTCCTACTGTTGAGTTTTAAGAGTTCTTTGCATAGTTTACATAATAGTCCTTCATGAGATATATCTTTTGCAAATATTTTCTCACAGTCTGTGGCTTATCTTCTTGACAATTTTTTACTTTTTACATTTTAATGTAAGTGGTAGCACTTGGTGTACACTTTTCTGGATCTTAACTTTCCACTTAATATGTTGGAGACCTTTCATCTGAGTATGTAACGAATTATTCATTCTTTTTCAGCTGCATACTGTATGTTTCAGTCAACGATGTACAATGGTGGTCCCGTAAGATTGTAATTATACCATATAGCCTAGGTCATGTAGTAGACTATACCATCTAGGCTTGTGTAAGCACACTTTATATGTCCACCAATGACAAAATTGCCTATTATCACATTTCTCAGAATGTTTCTCCATTGTTAAGCAACTCATGACTGGATTCCTTTGTGTGGCTATATCTTGATTAATTTAACAAGTCCCTCACAGGGAGACACTCTTTCTGATCGTTTGCTAGGACAAACGATCCTGCAATGAATAACCTTGCATGCACAACATTTGGTATGTGTGCAGGTTTGTGTGTAGTAGACAGCCTACATTTCACCACCATGCTGTGCTATGGAGGTTGAGAAATGACTGCTTATTTACTTCATGCCTGACATTATTGGGTTTACAAGTATTTCATAATCAAGGTTTACTCTTTGTGGTTATAGAAGTTTCTGCTTTTCAGAGACAACCTGGAGACCCCAGAGAAGAACTTCAGGCTCTGCTCTGAAGACGCACTGGCTTTCTGGTTCCTTCTCACCTCCAGGCTTTCCTGCAGGTTGAACTGCTCATCTCTCACTCTCCCTCTGGCTAACTCCAGTTCCACTCAGCTGAAATGCCACCTTTTCAGGGAAAACTTTCCTGTCTCTCCCAAACAATATTGCTTCCCTCTGTTACTCATTTTCGTAGCTCCCCAGATGTTGCCTTTGTAGTACAAGGCATACTTCGTGCTTATTTATATAAGGATCTGTCTGCCACTACTCCATGATGCAAACAACCATGTCTGTCTTATTACACTTATCCCACTGTATCTCTGGCATCCAGCCCAGTGGCTTAAAGATGTTAAGCAATCGATAAATATTAGTAGAATGAATGAATGAACTCAGATTCACTGGGTGACTGTTTCCTTGTCCTTCAGATCAATCCTATTTTATTATAGAAATATTTAAAATTTTTAAAGTCTTGTTTGTATTGTCAGGTATGAGAAAAAAGCAAACATCTCAATTGGCTCTGGTTTAGGGCATGTAAAACTTTAAAAGTGATGACCTAAACATTAGCATTAGGAGTTGAGAAAGCATCAGCTTACATGTTTCTCATAGTCCCTTAGATTGGCCATCAACTGAAAAGGCACCTAGGAGTAGCCAGCCTTGGTTTCCAAACATGCACTGCATGTCAGACCCTTCTTCATGTCGCAGCTCAATTCTAAAGAGTGCGATCGCCACTTTATGTTCTGGGTTATGACTGCTAGTCTCTGGTAACTTCCGAAGGGATGGGGTAAGGGAGGTGGATACATGTGTTATGGCATTCTGGCTTGGTGGAAGAAAAAATTAGGAAAAAAAAATGGAATTTTGCCTCCAAATAATTATGCTGTTCCTGGGGGAGGGAGGGGAGTCACATGTTCAATGCCTGGGCAAATTCTGCCCTCTGATGAACAGTTGAACACAAAGTTGTAGCTATTCATTACTAGCAGTCTTTGGTGAGCTATGTGTAATTCACAAAGGAAGTCCAAGAACAAAAAGGATGACATGCTTTTTGTTATAAAATTTTATGTTTTTGAACATTGGAAAAGAGAGATCACAAACATGGTGCCAAATCTCTTGTGCATATTTCCTGTATAAACTGATTTATTCTGATTTGGGGCCAATGACATTTTCTTTTTCCTAAACCCTTTACTTTGATATAAATAAAACTGACTCCTGTGCTATTCCTGAAGAGGTCAATGATTAGGCTTAATTACTTCTCTAGGGGCACCAGGAGAAGCTTAGATAAATAGAGTTGGTTTTCTACAAGAGAGCAAACACACATACACTGGCATGTTAACTCCTCTCCCACGGAGGCTCTAAATGACATGTTATAGGAGGGAAATAAGAGACTTGTTATGTTCTGACTCCTCACCAGCATTTGCATTTCAAAGATCAAAAAGCAACTTATTATTAGAGCTCCACAGGGTCAGAAAACTTCAAATAAAATAAAAGATTTGATATTAATCAACAGCATGCTTCCTCCTAGGAAGACCACTTGAGAAGGTATAAAGCTTCCTCAGCCCTGCGTATCCATTCCTTCCCCATCACAAATCTATAAAAAAATACTACAGAACATTAAATAAGATTTTTACTACCTATTTGTATATGTAGCTCCACCAACCAATCAATAGTGTCCTCTATGTGTTAGGCACAGGCAGAGGCAGTATATTGATGTGACGGACAGCAGAGGTTCTGGAGGCAGGCAGACGTGTGTCTCCACCTAACTATGGGACCTCGGGTAATTTACATGACCTCTTTGAGATTTAGTGTTTTCACCTATAACATTGGTCCTTTGCATGGATTAAATGAAACAAGGTTATAAAGTGTTTAGCACCTTATCTAGCTGGGCATCTATTTAGCACATAATAAACAGTAGCTATTATTACTATTATTAGGCACACAAGAGAGGACATGGCCCCCATCCTCAACAATCTAAAATCCAGTGGCAAAACAAGACTTGGGCAAGTACCAAGATAACTAAAAGCACAAGGCACTGCAGATTATTTGAATGAGGCAGTGGTATATCTTGCCACAAAATCTAAAACTTCTATGTAGTAGCAGATGCAACAGAATCATACTTTCATGTAATAATGCTATTTTATTTCACTTTTTAGATTTATTAAAAATTTTGCCCCATCTGGAATGGTGGGGGGGGGGGAAGTCCGCCTAGCCCCTCCCTTACCTTTTTGAGGTGGTGATGGCATCTTCCTTTCTAGTTAATTTCAGCTGATTACAATGCAGTTTGATTCTACTAGATCACTACATTGGGTAAAATGTACTCTGCTAAATGTATTGGGTGTTATAAGAATAAGTGAAATAGAGAGATGTGAGAAAAGAATATGTTCACAATGGAAGAACAGGATGCTCTGTCAGTTTAGTCCTCTGGGGAGCAAAAGCAAGACGTATAAGAGATGTACAGGGGGCAACACCCATGAAAGATAAGAAGGAGAGGGAACAGGAGCAGGCGGAGACAGCCTTGAGACTGTCACATAGGTCCATCAGCTTTGTGAGGAGAGGGGGAAGTAAGAGGATTAGAAAGGAAGAGCTTCAGACGGTAGTGCAGCTCCAAGAAAATCTCAGCCAGCTCTTTGGGGTATTCCCAACTGGCAGAAATGACAAGGCTCTGGAGTCTCTGCCACGCTCAGTCATTAGCTGGGAGCTTCCCAGGGAGGGAGGGCTCAGGTTGAATGCTGCAGTGGATACCACACCTACTGCACCTCCTTCCGGTAGATTCTGCTTGTAGGGAGACCTGGGTGGTACACTTTCATAGTTGCCACAGATTGTCTACAAAATGGGACAGCCAGAGAAGAAAAAAAGAGCTCTCAGAGATTCAGAGAGTAATTACTGAAATTAGACATCCAATTGAAGGATTGAAAATTAAAGTTGAAAAATCCCTCATAACACAGACTAATAAGTCCAAGAGATAGAAAATATAAAATACCTGAAATAAAAAAGTGAGACAGAAGAGCAATCCAAGAAAACCATTATCCTATCAATAGGAGTCTCAGAAAAAGAGAAGGGAGAAGGAAGGAAATTATATTGCAAGTAGAAGATACATTTCTAGAACCAAAAACTAGGTAGAGTGTTCAGTGCAACAAATAAAAAAAGACCTATGCTGAGATACATTCTCATAAAATTATAGAGCACTAAAAAGAGAAGATCCTGAAAGCTTTCAAAGAGATAAAACAGTTCACATACGAATGAATGAGAATCAGACTGTTGTCAGACTTTAGAAGAGTAACAGTGAATGCTAGAAAAAAAGGATGAAATGCTTTAAAGACTCTAAAGACAATTAGGTTCATCCTAAAATTCAATAGCTAGCCAATAATGAGAGATTAATGCATGAAAACCCTCAGAAAATGTAATTTGTGATGAAATTGTCTTAGTAACTGGAGGATGTACTCCAGTATAAAAGATAAAGGAAGACCTGGAATTCAAGAAACCAATCCAGGTTATTCATCTCTTGAATCCAGCCAAGTAAAACAATGATGGGAATTTTCAGAAAGACATTTGCAGCAGATCTAGTGAACTTCAATCCAGACTAGAGAAAGAGGCCAGAGAGGACTGGGAGCGAAGTCTCACTGGGGTAAAATCTATGATTGCAATTGGTGATAATGAGGATATAATAAAAGTCTGAAATGACCCTCTTTCTCAAATAAGAGAGGAGCAGAAAGAGCTCTAAGAAAAACAAAAACTCTGCAAGAAGGTTTTATACAATAAGAAGCAAACCAATATGTGTCAAGGAAAATCCATTTGGCTTTGATGCTAGGAATAGTCTCTTTAAAGTGGCTCAAGGATCCTGGCATTGAAACAAAAGAAAATGAAAAGTAACCCTTATATACTACTTGGCTGCACAGTAAACGATATTTACATTGCTACGCTAATGTAAAAACTATTTATTCATTTTCAAATTTCAAAGTCAATCCATGGGCAAAGCAAGAATGTTGGTGAAATTTCAGGACAAAATATAGCTGTCAATAAATATTTGACAATGTAAAATAATTTGTAGCCGACAGAAGATGAAATGTGAGGTGGGGGATAAATGTAGAAGAAGGGTAAGGCCACTCTCCAAATTGGAAAGTTGATGGAAACAAATAATTTTAATAACATTATTTAATGTTATAAAGATAACCAATGGAAGAGTTCAAAATAATATGAGTGCTAAACGTTGGGAAGAGAATGGGAAAGAAGAGGTTAAATTTTCATTTCCCTAGTTACTTGATAATGATTATAAGTGAAAAATCAGGATATGGAGTTATAGTAACTACACTTGTGGAAATAAGTAGCCAAAGCACTAAATACAGAAGCAATTAAAAGAGATGAGACTGCATCAAAGGCTGGCTGGGAAAACATCAGTTATTATGAGTTCTTCTTTATTATTTCATTTTCACCAAGTACAAGCATCGTTTTGATAAAAATTAAAATTAAAAATAAAACCTTTAAATCTTATATTGTTTAAGGCAATAGTGAGTGCCATAGCAGTTCTATAGCAGGTACATGATAAAAGAGTAGACTTTAAACACACACACACACACACACACACACACACACACACACACACACACACACACACACACACACACACTATACCAGAATGGATGAAGAAAACTGGCGTTTCTCGAGGAGATACAAATATAGTGGTCACTTTAAATTGCCTGTCATAATTAAACTATTATTTCATGCTCCAAATAAAAATGTACAGTCATTGGCATATTGTAAGCATTAAACTTGTGGTGACATAACAATTAGAAGTTTTCGATAGCTACTGATCTGCACCTTGTCCAAGTCTCAGGCCTGTTCCTCTCTCTAGCCCTCTCTTCAGGCTTTTCTATGCTCAGGGGGGAAAAATGTGTTTTTATCTCACTTTCGGGTTAGGAAACTGCTGCTTTTGTTAATATCATCAGAGCACATGAAGACAGTTTCTCTGATATTCAGAAGAAGCTCACTTTGTTTTCAGCTTCTCCCTGTAGCATAAATGGTTGTTGTTTACGAAAATCTAGCGTATAAGCTTCCCCTTGGGGCATTCATGCAAGCTGAAGCATAACTAGCACAATGACAGACGTTCTTTCCATAGCCTTGAGTTTTAAAGTTTGTAAAAGCCAGAAAGAAAATACCTGCCATACCCTGTACCAAGATTTACCTATTAGAAGGATCCTGGTCATTTTCTTTCAGTCTGATGTTGAGGGACAGGTGAGTGTTTGTCTACGTGCCATGCACCATGCTAGGCAATCTGCATGCATTATTTCATTTAAGTTTCACAACAATCCTAGGAGGCAAGGACTCTTAGAGCTATTTTTCATGTATGAAAACCATGATTTATGGAATTCATATGGATAGTAAGGAATGAAACCAAGATTTAAAGCCTGTCTGCCTGGTTCCATATCCTGTACTGAAAAAGAACCTCCAGTTCACTGTTAAGCCTTATGGTTTGGGTTTATTACCAATCTTCTCCTGCTCCGTATTGCTCAATATGAAAGATCTTTACCTCAGCAGATACCTTATCAGATATACTGTTCTTCTCTGTTTATATCATCCTGTTTTATTCCTGTAGGCTCATCTTCAAAAAAAAGGTTTTTTAGTAGAACTGACCAAAATAACCTTTAGTTGTTTGTGCATTGGGACTAGATCTCTTCTGTCTTTTTCCAGCATTTTACTGTCATTAATTTTACATCATAGAACCTCAACTAGGGTCTGCCTTGATCCACAGTTAAAGCATTTCTCTGGAAGGGAAGTACTCATTCCAGATAATAAGAGCTGTTAAGTAATTTAAAACATTTTACTCCCACATGACATTGAATCTTAATTTTTTTTATATTGCATAAAATTCTCAGCACACTTTTTATAAAATTTTACTTCACATCCAAAATATCAAAGTTTTAATTTTTAAAATAATTAGCCAAGAAACAAAATGGCAAATTATAAATAAAACATGTTGTTTTTATAACATCTCATATTCATTTATAATGTATGAATATTTTAAAAGTAAAATATCATTTGCAATTTTATACAATTTGCATTTTAACATATTGTAACACTATATATAATGTCCAATGAATCGATGGAAAAACTGAGGCATCCTATTAAGAGATGAAAGATTTAGCAGCAGCAGAAAATATGAAGTTGGGTAGATTTTACATGAGTGAACTTGATTAGGTCAAGGTTTGCTTTTTGTAGGAGAAAAAAACACAAGCAACATTTGTACTTTGAGTATCTACAATTTTTAGTTTGTAGTCTATTTCATCCTTTTATAGAAAGCAACAAAAAACAGGTTTATACGAATAAAAATGTAAAGATGAAATACATGAAAATAAGACAAAATAAAGTACGAATGTTTGGAGTGCTAACGTGATTAAGTATTACCTCTAATTTTGTAGTCAACCATATTTAGAAATAATTTACATACAATAAAATTTATAAATTGCAAGTGTATGATATTAATTTTGGCAACGGCATAGCCCCATTGAATCACCCTCATGATCTATGCATAGAACACTTGTACCATTCCAATACTCTTGTGCCCCTTTCTACCAATCTCCTCTCACCACCTGCAGCCCCAGGGAAGCACTGAACTGTTGTCTAACACTATTCATTAGATTTGACTTTTCACGCATCATACCCTGCAGTTTAACTATGATGTGTCTATGTGTGATTTTCTTTATATTTGTCCCATTTATAACTTATTATGCTTCTTCCTCAAATCTGGGAAAATTTGGACCGCGATTTTACAAAATTTTTTATGCATCTTTCTTACTTTCCTCTCCTTTTGGGATTTCAACTGCAAATGTTCTTAATATTTGATCATTTCTATTCTATCTCTTTAAGTTCACTGACAATTAATTTCATCTCCCCCCTGCTATGAATCCTTTCCAGTGAACTTTTCATTTTAGTTATTTTACATTTTAATTCTAGAATTTCATCTTTTTTTTTTTTAAGAGTTTTCATTTCTCTGTTGAGATTTCCTCTTTGGCCACTCTTTAAGACAATATTTTATTTTAAATCTTTGAAAATATGTATGATTGCTGCTTTAAGTCTTTTTGACAAGTCAAATATTAAACCATCTTGTAATCAATTTTTATCAACTACTTTTGTTCTTGACCATGGCTTACATTTTTATGTTTATTTGCATTTTAAGTAATTTTATCACTGTATAATAGACATTGTGGATGACATATTGCAGATCCTTTGGATTCTATTAGCTTCTTCTGAACAGTGTTGTTTTTTGTTCCAGGAGGCAGTTCAGTTACTGGCTTAGAAGTTTGAACCTATACAGATTTGTTTTATTCTTTGTTATGGCAGATATGCTTTGTTATAGTAGAAAGTACAGGTGTTTTCTAAGACTCTCTAAACCGGGTAGAGTCAACTTCCAAACTCTGATGCCCTTCAGATTTTATTAAGTCTTTTTTTTTTTTTTAAAGAAAATGAAATTTTATTAATATTATTTTTTACATTCTAGGATGTTGCTGTGGAGCAGTTGGGAGGGAGGGGGAGAGAGAAAAGGGGAAGGAAATGGGATGGAAGAAGGAGGAAGGAGGAGGGGTGGGATTGAGGCCTGTGGCATCCCCCTCATTCCCACAGAGGAGACTGGGGGGCTTCCAGTGGTGGCTTGGTCATTGTTGGGCTAGATGCAGATGTCAGGGGGGTGTGGAAAAGTCCTTGCCCCCCACCATCTCAGCTTAGGAACACAGGGTTCTTCTTGCTGTGGCTTGGTGGTCATTGCTGGGCTGGCTGCAGGTGTCGGGGGGCATGGCTGAGACCCGAGGCCCCCTGCTGTCCCGACTCAGGAGAGCCCTGGGTACTTCCTATGGCACCTCAGTGGTTGCCACTGGGCTGGCTGTGGGTGTTGGGAGGACATGGTTGAGGCCCAAGGCCCCCCACCAACCCAGCTGGAAGGGCCCAGGGTGCTTCCTGCAGCAGTTTGATGGTCACTGCTGGGCTGACTGTGTGTGTTGGGGGGGGCATTAAGTCTTATTTTTAGGTTTTGATAGGGTGGGTCTATTGTAGGCTTTGCTGTAGTGTGGTCCTTACTCCTAAAGCATAGCCTTTCTGGTGTGTCAGCTGGGAACCCCAGGTATTAGTGAGGGCTCTGCATTGGCTGGGCCAGCACTTTAACGTTTTCCAGCACTTCCTGGTCTCTGATATGCCTTTCTTCTCCCAATCCCATAGTAGCCACTCTCCAGTAAACCTACTATGGTCTTACTCTAAACATGCACAGTCTAGTCCTTAATTCAAGGACTCATGAAGAACTGCCACCCAGACTTTTGAGTCTCCTTTCTGTTCAGCTCCGTCCTCTCTGGTGCCCTGCCTTGCTCTAAAGATCCCAACCAATTCAGCATCTCCAAACTCTGAAGTTGTTTCCAGGCAGAGAGATATGGCAGTTGTGGGCCTGGTCTTGTGAGTTCTCCTTTGCTCAAGGATCACAGTCTTGTGTTGCCTATTGTCCAAAGACAGAATAAAAGATGCTTCATATATTTTGCACAGTTTTATTGTTTACGAATGGAGGGCTAATCCCATAATAGCTAATCCCTCATGGCTGAAGCCTTATTGACAGCTTTGAAGAGCTACCTGATGAAGTCTGAGGTCCTCGAGTAATGACATTTGAGGGTTTAGGGTGATATTCAGGTGACTGAGAAAGAAAGGTATAATAACTTATTGTTTAAAAATGTTAGTCAAAATATGGAACAGATAATTATGAGATCTCTTAAAATGACCTTCATGCTTTTGTCTTCCAGCATATCTTCCTTGAGACAACCAACTTCTCCCCACTTCATGGATTATAAATGGATTTCAATGGCAGTGCTTTCTCAGCCACTCCCAGTCACAAATGTGGGCCAATCAAAATACTCTACCCTCATGACCTCAGTGATTGGTATAGGAATTAGCACCCAAACAATGTCAATCAGAATCATTCCTCAGTTTAACAGATGGATGTTGTTGCAGACACCTTCTCTTTCTCTTGGGTTGCTGTATTAGTCTGTTTTGTGTTGCTTATAACAAAATACGTGGAACTGGGTAATTTATAAGAAAACAAAATGTATTGCTTATAGTTTCTGAGGCTGGGAAGTCCAAAGTCCATCTTGTGGTGGGAACAGTGACCAAGGGGTCTCACATTCCAAGATGGTGGAAGCAGAGAGAGCCAGACAGACTCTCCTCTTCTTTTAAAGCCCTCAGAATCACACCCTGACCACCATATTTAATCCATTCACTACGCATGGTCCTACAATCCAACCATTTCTTCAAGGCTCCACCTTCCAATTACCATAAGAGGATTTTCCACCCTGTTAACCATCACAGAGGAGGGCTAAGTTTCTAATACATAAAAGCCTCAATGAGTTTTGGGGGAATATAATTCAATCCACTACAGTTGCTAACTGGGAAGATATGAGCAGGATCTCTTGACAAACACCAGAGTCAGTCTAATAGGTCTTTGTCCTTCTTAGACCACTCAACATTCAAACCCTCTTCCAATTTGAGATCTCTGTTGTGTGACCGTTGGCATGAGTCAGGGTACTGCCACCTACTCCAGTAATGGGGGAACAGATATTCTCTCTACCTACCCTCTGGAAGCCATGACACAATCAGACTGAGTCTTGTCAATGCAATTCTTCAACCCAATACTTCAGATATGGAGTTAAGGCTGTAAAGATGCAGAGAGAGTAGTGATTATTTGCACAATGTAGTGGTGGAGTAGAAAATCCACTGACAACTGGAAGTGTCCAGTTATGGCACTTTCAGATAATATATTTGCAATAAGTATCTAGTGGTGGCACCAGAAGTAGCATCTCGACTAGACCATTCCTGGGTCATGAACTTGGTTGTGTTCACTGCTATCTGGGAATCATTGGATATGCATGCTTTCTGTTTCTGGCTCCTAAGACTTTTAATAAATTTGAAATATACTCAATAACCTTTTATAAATTTCTTCTTTGCTTAAGTTTTTTTGGCCACTGGTAGTTGTCCCCCAAATCTTTTCTCCCCTTCTTCCTAAGCACATGACCACATGGATATAGACCACATTTTCTGGCCTTCTTTGTAGCTATGTATGAATAGCTATGTGAAAAAGTTAAGACCAATGGGTTATGAGCAAAAGTAAGGTATGCAACTCCTAGTTTAATTTTAACTTAAAAAGAAGTTGCTATTCATGGATTTTGATCTTTCCCCTTTACTGAAGTTTTAAATACCCACATGGGCTCCGCATAATGATCTAGCCTCTACTATGTAGAGAAGGACAATGTCCTAGGAGATTATGGCCTAAAGAAAACAAAATGTATACAACAGAACTTCCTCTGACTAATACATAAGACAAAACACAAAGACTTAGCGATTAGGAAATCTAGAGCAGATTTAGACTGTGAACCTACACAACTACTCCCTAATTATATTCCCCCAAAAGGTCCAGATATCCCTAAACTCTTGAGAAGTACATTGGTGGGGGACACTCTGCCAACATCTTTGAAAAGCGCTCTGGAGGCTGCTCTCTGCAATCTAGGGATAGCCAGTGGTGGGGTGGGGAATGCTGAAATTGTTAGGGGTTCCATGACATCAGGATCCAGGAACATCAAAGTCAAAACAACATTTAACTGGCAGAGACATAGTGAATGTGGCTACCACAACAGGCAGCAGGTCCAGTAGGATAATCTGAAGATTTAGAACCACAGTGGTTAATTTGTCATAAGGTCTTTAAATTACAATACATGGACAACCACCAAGTCTCAATTTGATTTGTTTAAGTAAAAACTTCAGTTCTATTTTTTAAAGACCTTACTTGTATAAAGATGATTCTCTTATTACCCAGATCTGAATCAATTCACAAATCCCAGAGCACCCTGAATGGAGGGGAGTCTGGGATCTTTTACTGAAGTAGTCACTGTGAATCTATCTCTAAGGCTTCCCCAAAGGCATTTATGAATACATACAAGGGCAACTACAATACTGTGCCTCTTGGGGGAGAGGGATTATTGGAACCTGGCTCTGGACATTTATTTCCTGAGGGCGCAGGTGCCATTATCATCCTTTGGTCAGAGTGGGGCTCATGGGTATAAAGTACAAAATGAGCCTCAAATCAGGTCTCAGTAATAACTTCAGACACATATCATGGCTGTTTACTTAGTTCCTGAGTACAGAGTTAGATATATTTTATCATACGGATCTGGAGAGAGTGATGCAAAGGTTCAGGAATGGGTAGTGGTTACTCACTCTGGCAACACTGGAGTTGGGAGTCCATGGCCAGGTGACACATGACTAGCGGTTGTGTGTCCAGTGGTGGTGGAGCCTCTTCCTGCGGGGTGCTGCTGCTAGTGCGGTCGGCTTTCCAGCTTGCTTCATTTGCCGCCTTCTCTCCAAGACTGCTTCTCTGCCTTTCCCTTCAGTGTGTATACTACACAGTACTCTTCCAATAAAAATCTTTCCTGTTTAGCTTAGCCAGACTTTGCTTCTGATTTTTGCAACCACAAACCCCGATGAGTACAAACAGCATATTAAAGAAAACCAAGTAGATATAAGAGAAATTGAGAAATGGTAAGAGATAGAGATTTCTGGTGGGAAATTTTTATTTTTCGACTCAGGTTTGTCCAAAGCACTCCCAGTTAATAAGACAATAAGTACCCTTTAAGTACCTTAAGTACTCAGAATTAGGATTGGTTCATGTGGTACTAAAATAAATATGAATTACATATCCTCCTACTTCTAGTTTCTTTAAAGAATTAGCAGATGAGAAATTATTAATGATTAGCCTTATTCCTGAAATAGGAGTGAGTGTAGGTCAGAAACGTACCAACGAAAGCAGTGGAGTTAAAAGACTGAGTGAGGCTGAATGTTTTGACCGTCTCACTGGAGAAAATAAAGCTCAGTATGGACAAGAAATGACTCTATGATCACAAAAGAAAAAGATCAGAGAGAGGAAAGAAAGAAGGCAATACCCGTCCTTCCTGTGGAATCAGGCCGGGTTCATGGTCTCGGTGGCATGAGCATGACAGAGCTTGCTCCTGTATTTTGTGTACTCCCAAGAGTTCTGAGAATGAGGTAGAAAGATCAGGAAAGAAGAAAAAGGGTGCCACTCTAAACTATTTCAAGAACCTAATTATCTGGGGAGAAGTCATAAACACACACGCGCGCGTGCGCGCACACACTTTGACCAGTGGAGATGCCACATTTCCCATTTGTCTAATGTTATTGAGTGACAGACTCATGTATAAACCATACAGTGATTGGCTACTTATTTTGATTGCTCTACAACTTCTTGGCTTTTCATAAACAGATAGTTTCCCTTTACTTGGTGTTCACTGCTCTTTGATTAAGCGTCACATAGCTGCCTTACACATCCTTAGGAATAGACTCAAGTGGAATATTCTTTCCTATCTTCAGCCTAGCAAGGCCTTTCTTTTCTCATTCAGGAAATTAGCCTTCCTAATTCTGGCTCCTTCTGTAGCAGCTTGACTCTGCACAGCATTAAAGAGCTTTAATGGTACACTGAATGGGTCATCTTCACAGAATGACAGCTCCTTCTGAAATTCTAGGCGAGTCAACACTGACTTAGGCTTGGTTCTACCAGGTAAGGAAAAATAGAATCTGTGTTGCCCAGGAGTCATATTTAGTTTTCTTTTTTTTTTCATTACAATAGTCCATGACACTATCAGAACTTTTAAAAAACTAGTTCTTGCAGAGCACCTATTCAGTGTCCAGCACTGGAGGAGAAACCAAAAGTACTTCAAAAGAAAAAAAAAATCACATTTTTCACTCTTGTCCTTAAACAAAGAATATTTAAATTTCTCTGTTTTCTAGTATCTTCTATGCTGGGGGGAGGAGATAAGCAGCAGATTCCACAGCTGATGACTGAGCCCTTTTCCAGGGCAGTTGCCAGAGGACCCTGATGTGCAAAGCAGCTGTTTCTCAGCCTCTGGGAAATTTACCCGACACTGATGGAGAGCAATTGACACCTGCTCTTCTCAGCCCGGGGAGAAGGGGACCCTCCAACTCCAGGGACCGGAATCACCCACATTTCTCCTTAGTAAGTTAATGAGTAAACTAGAACTGATTCCCATATTTTTTCCTCTTTTCGAGTCTTCACATGACCTGCAAGAGGAGAAATAACTCCACAGACCGAAAATACATAAACTACAGGAACATTGGGGTTTAGCTTTGAATAATATATTCTAAAACAGACTTTCTCTTTTACAAAACTCTTGTTTTTCAGAGACACCCAACTGAAATCAATTATAAAAGTTTGAAATTGTCCTGGGTAAGGTATTCCTGTACTCAGGATTTGATTGACTCCCTAGAGGACATTCTATGCTCAGGATGCCAGGAACTTGGCTTTCTAGACATTGAGCTAGGGTTGGGATTCCCAGAGTGAGCAAAGTAGAACTAGGTCTTTCCCCTTGTCCTACCTTCTCTCGAACAAAGGCACTAATCTAGGATATTTATTCAAAATACCTCTGAATAATATGATGCTTAGAGCTCCTGCTCCCAAATGGCTGGAATTGCCCATAACATCAGGAGATAGGCCATGTCAGGGGCATTATTTCACAGGTTCTTTTATGTGTCCTCTGGGCTCAGTAAAGGCAGACTGAGGTAGGCTTCTCAAAGCCAGTGGGGCTGCTGGTCAACCTCCCATAGCCAGATTAGTCCATTAGTGAAGTGGTTAAATAGATCATGCCTGTGTTCAGTGTTCACCATATCCCTGTCCTGTGATGCTTTATCCCATTTAGAGACATCTCAGGTGCTCGAGGGCTTCTGCTTTTCTGACCATTGAGACTCCACCTTGATAGCACGCTGCACTCCAAATTAACCTTTCCTCCTCACACCACATTAAGTCCTCTTCAGAACATGCCTGCCCTGATCAACAATTTTGAGCCAAATATTGACCAACTTAATGCATTATCTTTTTGTGGGAGAATTTCCATTTAATGAAGATAATGTTTTACAGGCTAGAATAAAAAGATTGAGGTTTAATCTGTGTTGTTCTAAAGATCAGAATTGGGGTCAAGAGGGTGGAAATGACCCATCCTCAATATGTAAAAAGTCTTTCTAGCAATCTGAGATGTTCAAAAAATGGGAAGCCACACTTCAAGAAGCAATGAGACACTTATCGCTCTACGGTGGGTATTTTTCTTTGGGTGGAACTTTTGACTGGCTGAATTCTACAGATTTGGATCAGAATATCAGAGCATATACCAAGCCAATTAACAGATGCCTTTCAGAAGTCATTGAAAATGATGTAGATATTCATCTGAACTGAGGAGAGAGAATGATATGGTAGTTTATTCTTTAACTGGAAAAGTTTTATTGAGTTCTTACTATGTGCTGGGTACCAGTTCATAGTACCCAGCACTATGCATGTTATGAGTTGACACAATGATGAATAACTGAAACACAATCCCTGCCGTCAAAGGGCTTACAGTCCAGTGAGGGAGAGACAGCAATAGGCAACTGCAATGTATTTTCAGTAGAAGGTTATTAGAATGCTGGTTGAACCTTGCTGGAAACCTAAAGCAGCCACAGCTGCAGGGGTGGAGAATTGAGTCAGGGAAGTTTTCCCACAGGAGGCAACGTCTAAGGTCAGTCTGAGAGATTAGTTTAATTCTGTGTTAACTACTAACCCTCTTTGGTGAGGCAGGAGTAACTGGGATAGTATCTTTTTCTTAACCTGTCAACCAGGGACTTTCCATCTTCTCTGATTCTTGTTGCCTTCTTTTTAATTCTACCCAACCCTATGCTGAATAGAGCCATTTTGGGGAACTAGACTGATAAGAGAAGTAATATGGAATCATGTGAAGAGCATTGTATCTTTAGATAGGAAGACCTGGATTTGTTTCCTGGGAAGACAGTTTTCTAGCTGTGTGACTTTGGGCAATCTACTAAACCCCTGTGCCTCTCTTTTTGAGAAATTGTGGAAATAATAGTACCTTCCTTAAAGGGTTGTGGTGCATAATAAATGAGATATAATGCAAGGAGAGCACCTGGAACTTAGTAAGCACTCAGTAAATATTCCTTTTACTAGCTGATACATCAGCTGATCGATGCTCTCAATGTGTTTTGAAATGTGTAAATTTCAGTATCTTACACCAATGATCTCCAAATTTTTTAATCATGTACTTTGATCAGAAAAATGTTTTGTCCATGCACTCTTGATCTGTGAACATTTGTACATATGTATTTTTTATACAGGTGGTATAGTACTGTCCATATTACATAGTATACCCTCAAATAGAAATTAAATAGGATTAGACAAAATACATAGAAAATCTCTTGTGCCATGGTAGATGTCTGGCATTCCCCCCTACTTTGATGAAAACAGTATTAAAAATAGATTTTCTAAAGTTGTAGAGGAGTATCTGTACCATATTCCTATGTGTGTAAGTAGCTGCATACATATATAGTGAGAGAGAAAGAGAGAGAAAGGAAGAGGAAAGAAAGAGAGAGGAAAGAAGAGCAGAAGGAGAGGGAAAAAGAGAGAAAGAGAAGAGGGAAACTTTTGGTTTTCCCTTTACATTTTTGTGTGTTGATTAAATATTTTAGAATAATAAGCACACATTGTTCTTAATATTTAAAAAAAAATTCAATTGCAGGAGGTTAGTTTGGGCTTGGTTACCCAGACTTCAGTCACTGCATGTCTAACTGCTCTTCCTATTTCTTTACCATTGAAATTGTTCTACTGGCATTTGCAATGCAGGATACTTGGGAAGGGATTCACTTTGACTCAAAGAGCAACTGCTCTCTGTAATGTCTTATCCTTCCAGAAACTTTGGAGGTAAGAATTTATAGACCTTTGTGTTTTGAGGTAGGAAAAAGAATTTCTTCTGCATTGAGTTTTCCCTGGAAGTCTCTCCTGTGCACTGAAATGCTCTTTCCTCTACAACTGTGTCCGTCTCTCACTGGGAGAGTCTCCATGGTGAAGGACACACCTTTCTGTGAGTCCAAATCTAGACAAGCTGGTGGTTTTCGTTGGCTGGTTTGTAATTTTTTTCATGCGTGAGGTGTGTGAGTGACTGACATACATATTAGATTCTTCACTTTCCTGACTTTTTGGACATATAACCTGCACTGTAGTGCCTGGAAAATATGGCATGATGTGTCTGATGTAACCTTACTGGCAAGATGAAAAAGCATTATATAACCTACATGCACTGCCAGGCTAGCATTGTGTACTGAATGTGATGACCACCACAATATTTATAAAGTCCTGGTGAAATGATAGGAAAATTTTTGTTCCTTCATGGCTGCACCCTATGTGTCAGTCCTGTCACCACTGTGATGGAGTGAAATCCTTTCTGGTCCCTGATAGTGAAGGAGAGAATCTATGTGACTCTTCTCTCATTAAAAAGGAGGAAGTAACTTACATTTTATATTTCTGTGTATGTGTGGTACCACTTTATTTTTATTAGTTGTAGCTGAACAAATTCTCCAGTGTAATTTAGTAGATAGGAGTTGCTTTAGGCCTTGCAGCTCAAAAATGTTTTCCCATAAATTCCACTTGTAGATTAATTTCAGCTAAACTGGCTATTTTAAAATACAAATACCCTAGTAGCTGGTAGGTCCCATTCATCTTCTAGTAGAAATTACAGATAGTCTCTTATTTATATTGGTTAAGATTTTTTGATATGCATTCAGTTCACTCCACAACTTATGATGTTATGTTTAGATAAATCCATCATAACTTGAAAATATCATAAATTGAAAACATCCTTTCGACTTACATTTTCCATTTGCAATGGTTTTATCTGGATGGAACCCCATCATAAGTTGAGGAGCCTCTGTACTATTTAAATGATATGTGGGTTATAGTCTGTCTGCTCCTGTAGATCAATTATTCAGCCTTCTTTCCCTGCTTTCTGCCCTAAGATGCTGACTTTTATTAGCTGTATCACCTCAGCTCCCTTGCTTTCTGGCTTGTGCAGGTTTGGCCAATGGGCAGCACTGGAATGAAATCAGAGAGTAGAAGGAGAGAGAGGTCAGGGTATCTATCCCCTGGTTACTTTCCTGCTGGGCCATGGTTTTGCAATGACTGTGTTCCCCTACCTAAGGCCAAAGCCCACATTGGGTCTGGTAACTCCTTCCCCCAATCCTTGCCTGTTTCTGCTGTTACAGCCTTTAGGGGGCTTGAGAACAAGCACCCTTGTCGATTTCCTTTGCCTCTGCTCACATCTTCATAATTATCTCCCTATTAAGTGTTTTCCAATTATCTCCTTTGACTGTGCCATTTATTTTCTGACAGGACCCAGACTAATAAAGCAATACCACTAGAAATGGCCTCAGGAAACAACCCCCTAAAATGGTATATTGGGATTGTATTATGTGGTAGGCAGAGAATGGCCTTCCAAAGATGTCCATGTTCTAATCCCTGGAACCTGTGAGTATGTTTTGTCACATGGCAAAGGGGAATTAAGTTTGCATATAGAAATAAGGTTGCTAATCAGCTGACCTTAAGATAGGTTATCCTGGATATCCACGTGGGCCCTATGTAACCAAAAGGAAGAGGGAGGCAGAAGAGTCAGGGTCAGAGCAATGTGATGCGAGAAAGACTGATGAGCCACTGCTGACTTTGAAGATGGACGGGGGCCACGAGCCACAGAGTGCAGGCAGCCTCTAGAGATGGAAAAGTCAAGGAAACAGATAGTCCCCTAGGTCTCCAGGAAGAATGCAGCCTTGATGACACCTTGATTTTAGCCCAGTGAGACCTATAGCAGACTTTTGATCTACATAACAGCAGGATTATAAATGTGAGTTTTAAGCCAGTACATTTATGGCAATTTGTTAGAGTGGCAATAGTAAACTGATAGAGGTTACTAACATATCTGACAAGACCATAGAGCCTTCTTGACAAAGGAAAATGGGATACAGATAATCCATGATATACTATTCCAATTATTACTAGTAACAGAGATTGGGATGCAGTGCAGGTGGAAGGCAAGGTGTTGAAAGATCAATTAGCTATGGTCTGTGGTTGCTACAGAGACAATGGTAACTATCAAGATTGAGGCTGGCTGTTTCTGTCAGTCCTAAATAATGTACACAGATAAAAGTATAAATTAAAAGCTTTGAAGTTCCGGTCAGTGCACAAGGAGAAAATTAGTAAATCTCTATGGCAGCTGTAAAAGAGTCGCTTATCTTCTTGGGCACGTGTTAGATATGAGTGGGGATCAGCCACGGTCTCAGGATATTAACATCAATGTCTGTTTTGCCATGGACCAGAGGAAAGAGTAGAACCTCGACACATAGGATGGGAACATTTGGGCAAACACAGACAAGACAAAGAACTGAACTCCCAAATTGTCTTAACTTCCTTGCAAATAAGGAGCCCAATCCAGCAGAGGGGTGGGGGCCGTTGGATTTGTGGTAGGTGAAGGAAGCTATGCTTAACAACTGAGTTCTCATGATCAGCCTCAGAAATAGGACTGTGAAGCTATGTTTTATGTAAATCATTTCTTTTTCTACCTTGTCTCTTTGCTGCCTTATATAAAAGGCATCGGCAGTGGCTCACACTTTAGGTTTAGATGGGAGTATGTCTGAATTCATATCACCTACAATGAAATGACAGCTGGTAGAACTTTATGGGTCCTCTGTGTTGAGGACCCACGTTTCTCACCCAGATAAAAGGATGCTGAGGCAAAGCGTGTCTCCAGGTTGGATGTCAACCTTTCTCCACCTGGCTCTGTGTCCTTAGAAATTGACCTGTATGGACCGCCTCCCCAGTCTAAATTGTCTTCTGGCTGTGGGTTAGGTTTAGTCAATTCAAGGCAGGAGATTAGAGGGTGAGCTGAGAGGGAAACATCAGGGTATTTATTTGTTAGGCTCCCACCTCACTAAGTCTGTCCCAACCACTATTTTAGAAACATAGCTAGAGATTCCAGCTCGTGTCGGGCAGCCCTTGTCTGTAGCTGCTATTTCTAGCCCTGGGTTTCTTCTCTCATCCCTTGTTTTTCTCCACCCTGCTCTCACTTTTCTAAATAGTCCCTTCATTAAACTCTCCTCAAACACCCCTTTTTTCTTGCCAAAACCCTGACTGATATCATCATCATCACAACTAACATTTACTGAGCACCTGTTACGTGCCAGTCACTGTGCCCAAACGCCATACATAAATTAGCTTATTTTATTCCCACCACACCTCTATGAGATGCATGACTATTGTTACTCCATTTTACAGACTGGAAAATTGAAATTTTGAAATTGGCTCATAGCTTATCCAAACCTACCCAGCTAGTAAGTGCCTGAAAGAGGATTTGAGGCCAGTCTGTAGAATTTAAGGAAGCAGAGTTGAGTAAGTGTAGAGAAGATGGGTTTTGAAGTCAGAGACTCAGTACAAATATCAAATGGTGACATGAGGCAAGACACAATTCCTCTGAGGTTAGGTTTCTTATTTCTAAGATGGGAGCTACATTGCTTCTGCCAGTTAGAGTTCCTTGTTAGCTGGAAACAGAAACAATACTGCCTAATTAAGATTACAGGAATCCAGAGAGTTCTAAAGGACCCAGGTAGCAACAACTGATAAATTCATTCTTCAAGGCCTTCATGTTGTCAGCTCCAGCAATTTCCCATCCACAGTTGATAGTGCTCAAGATTAACATTCCCTGGAAAGAGTGCCCACTTGGTCTTGCTCATGTTACTTGTGTACAACTTTTACCAGGTAGGGTAGGGCATGGTGTGCATTCAGTGTTGGGGGTGGGGGTTAGTCTCCCTGGGAAAATCAGTTACCTGCAAATTACCTGCAAAAGGAGTAAAAGGTGCTATGAAGGCAACACAGACAAATACACACGATATAAAACCTACTTACATGCTTCCTGCAAAAAGTGGAGATACTCTAGGTAATGGCACAGGGCTCAGGGCTTTCTCTTCCCTCCTGCTTGACTGTTAAGAGAATAGGATTTTGATTGTAGTGGGAGGAATGGTGGTAGAAGGAATTTATGCTCCACCAGCTGTATCTATTGTCTGCCTTCTGACAGTCTCTCACAGGAGCTAGCTCATGTCTACTTCCTGTTCTGCCCAGTAGAGCTGCCAACCCCCACCCCATAATGCCTGTGCTTATGTAGAATTCTCTCCTATTGTCTACAGGCTTCTGCAAAGGGTGTATCTGTGTCCTACCTCTCCCTCATCTGGTCCATCTCTTTGTTGTTCAAGACCCTTCTTTTCGGGCCGGCCCATGGCTCACTCGGGAGAGTGCAGTGCTGATAACACCAAGGCCACAGGTTCGGATCCTATATAGGGATGGCCGGTTAGCTCACTGGCTGAGTATGGTGCTGACAACACCAAGCCAAGGGTTGAGATCCCCTTACCGGTCATCTTTAAAAAAAAAAAAAAAAAAAAAAAAAAAAGACCCTTCTTTTCTCCTCAACAATGTAATTTTGAAAAATTTCAAAAATATACAAAAATTGAAAGAATTAAACAGCAAACACCATACATATAACCTAGATTCTACCATTAATAGTTTATTTGCATTTCCATCCATCCATCCATTCATCCATATATGCATCCAAGCCTCTGTTTGACAACATTGTCTTACTGATTTTTTAAAGATTTTTTTTTTTTACAATGAATCCAAATCTTTCATATCAATGTTAGCAAAGAACCACCTGACAGGGACCTCAGTAACTTCCAGGGGTTGAACAAGTCTCTGTTGGTTAATGCTTTGACTAGGTGAAAAATTTAAAGCATTTGTTTCTCAATAAGTAACCATCTGCTCTTTCTTTCTTTTTTTTTTTTTTTAAATTTTATTTTGTCGATATACATTGTAGCTGATTAATGCTCCCCATCACCAAAACCTCCCTCCCTTCTCCCTCCCCCCCTCCCCCCCAACGATGTCCTTTCTGTTTGTTTGTTGTATCAACTTCAAATAATTGTGGTTGTTATATCTTCTCCCCCCCCCCCCGGTTTGTGTGTGTATGTGTGTATGTGTGTGTGTGAATTTATATATTAATTTTTAGCTCCCACCAATAAGTGAGAACATGTGGTATTTCTCTTTCTGTGCCTGACTTGTTTCACTTAATATAATTCTCTCGAGGTCCATCCATGTTGTTGCAAATGGCAGTATTTCATTCGTTTTTATAGCTGAGTAGTATTCCATTGTGTAGATGTACCACATTTTCCGTATCCACTCATCTGATGATGGGCATTTGGGCTGGTTCCAACTCTTGGCTATTGTAAAGAGTGCTGCGATGAACATTGGGGAACAGGTATACCTTCGACTTGATGATTTCCATTCCTCTGGGTATATTCCCAACAGTGGGATGGCTGGGTCGTATGGTAGATCTATTTGCAATTGTTTAAGGAACCTCCATACCATTTTCCATAGAGGCTGCACCATTTTGCAGTCCCACCAACAATGTATGAGAGTTCCTTTTTCTCCGCAGCCTCGCCAGCATTTATCGTTCATAGTCTTTTGGATTTTAGCCATCCTAACTGGGGTTAGATGGTATCTCAATGTGGTTTTGATTTGCATTTCCCGGATGCTGAGTGATGTTGAGCATTTTTTCATATGTCTGTTGGCCATTTGGATATCTTCCTTAGAGAAATGCCTACTTAGCTCTTTTGCCCATTTTTTAATTGGGTTGCTTGTTTTCTTCTTGTAAAGTTGTTTGAGTTCCTTATATATTCTGGATATTAATCCTTTGTCAGATGTATATTTTGCAAATATTTTCTCCCACTCTGTTGGTTGTCTTTTAACTCTTTTAATTGTTTCTTTTGCTGTGCAGAAGCTTTTTAGTTTGATACAATCCCATTTGTTTATTTTTCCTTTGGTTGCCCGTGCTTTTAGGGTCGTATTCATGAAGTCTGTGCCCAGTCCTATTTCCTGAAGTGTTTCCCCTATGTTTTCTTTAAGAAGTTTTATTGTCTCAGGGTGTATATTTAAATCCTTAATCCATTTTGAGTTGATTTTAGTATACGGTGAGAGGTATGGATCTAGTTTCATTCTCCTGCATATCGATATCCAGTTATCCCAGCACCACTTGCTGAAGAGGCAGTCCCTTCCCCAGTGAATAGGCTTGGTGCCTTTGTCAAAGATCAGATGGCAGTAAGTGTGAGGGTTGATTTCTGGATTCTCTATTCTATTCCATTGGTCAGTGTGTCTGTTTTTATGCCAGTACCATACTGTTTTGGTTATTATAGCTTTGTAGTATAGCTTAAAGTCAGGTAGTGTTATGCCTCCAGCTTTATTTTTTTTGCTGAGCATTGCTTTGGCTATTCGTGGTCTTTTATTGTTCCATATAAATGTCTGAATAGTTTTTTCCATTTCTGAGAAAAATGTCTTTGGAATTTTGATGGGGATTGCATTGAATTTGTATATCACTTTGGGTAGTATGGACATTTTCACTATGTTGATTCTTCCAATCCAAGAGCATGGAATATCTTTCCATCCTCTTGTATCCTCTCTAATTTCTCTCAGCAGTGGTTTGTAGTTCTCATTATAGAGATTTTTCACCTCCTTGGTTAACTCAATTCCTAAGTATTTTATTTTTGGGGTGGCTATTGTAAATGGGCAGGCTTTCTTGATTTCTCCTTCTGCATGTTCACTATTGGAGAAAAGAAATGCTACTGATTTTTGTGTGTTGATTTTGTATCCTGCTACTGTGCTGAAATCATTTATCAATTCCAACAGTTTTTTTGTAGAGGTTTTAGGCTGTTCGATATATAGGATCATGTCATCTGCAAACAGGGACAGTTTGACTTCATCTTTTCCAATCTGGATGCCCTTTATTTCCTTCTCTTCTCTGATTGCTCTGGCTAGTACTTCCAACACTATGTTGAATAGGAGTGGTGAGAGTGGGCATCCTTGTCTAGTGCCTGTTCTTAAAGGAAAAGCTTTCAGCTTTTCCCCATTCAGGATGATATTGGCAGTGGGTTTGGCATATATGGCTTTAATTATGTTGAGATACTTTCCCTCTATACCTAACTTATAGAGGGTCTTTGTCATGAATGAGTGCTGAACTTTATCAAATGCTTTTTCAGCATTTATAGAGATGATCATATGGTCCTTGTGTTTGAGTTTATTAATATGGTGTATCACATTTATTGATTTGCGTATGTTGAACCAACCTTGCATCCCTGGGATGAATCCCACTTGATCGTGATGAATAATTTTTCGTATGTGTTGCTGTATTCTGTTTGCTAGTATTTTAGTGAGGATTTTTGCATCTATATTCATCAAGGATATTGGCCTGTAGTTTTCTTTTTTGGTTATATCTTTACCTGGTTTTGGTATCAGGATGATGTTTGCTTCATAGAATGAGTTTGGGAGATTTGCGTCCGTTTCAATCTTTTGGAATAGTTTGTAAAGAATTGGTGTCAATTCCTCTTTGAATGTTTGGTAAAATTCTGCTGTGAATCCATCTGGTCCTGGGCTTTTCTTTGTTGGGAGCCTTCTGATAACAGCTTCAATCTCCTTTATTGTTATTGGTCTGTTCAAATTTTCTACGTCTTCACGGTTCAGTTTTGGGAGCTTGTGTGTGTCCAGAAATTTATCCATTTCCTCCAGATTTTCAAATTTGTTGGCGTATAGTTGTTTATAGTAGTCTCGAATGATTCCTTGTATTTCAGATGAATCAGTTGTAATATCGCCTTTTTCATTTCTAATTTTTGTTATTTGAGTCTTCTCTCTTCTTTTTTTTGTTAGCCATGCTAATGGTTTGTCAATTTTATTTATCTTTTCAAAAAACCAACTTTTTGATTCGTTGATCTTTTGAATTGTTTTTTGGTTTTCAATTTCATTCAGTTCTGCTCTGATCTTAATGATTTCTTTCCGTCTGCTAACTTTAGGATTGGATTGTTCTTGTTTTTCTAGTTCTTTAAGGTGAAGTGTTAGGTTGTTCACTTGCCATCTTTCCATTCTTCTGAAGTGAGCATTTAATGCAATAAATTTTCCCCTCAATACTGCTTTTGCAGTATCCCACAGGTTTTGGTATGATGTATCATTGTTTTCATTAGTTTCAATAAACTTTTTGATTTCCTGCTTGATTTCTTCTTGGACCCATATGTCATTAAGTAGAATGCTGTTTAATTTCCATGTGTTTGTATAGTTTCCAGAGTTTTGTTTGTTATTAATTTCTAGTTTTAATCCATTGTGGTCTGAGAAGATACATGGGATAATTCCAATTTTTTTGAATTTATTGAGACTTGATTTGTGACCTAATATGTGATCTATCTTGGAGAATGATCCATGTGCTGATGAGAAGAATGAATATTCTGAGGTTGTTGGGTGGAATGTTCTGTAGATATCTGCCAATTCCAATTGGTCTAGAGTCTTGTTTAGATCTTGTGTTTCTCTACTGAGTCTTTGCCTAGATGATCTGTCTAATATTGACAGTGGAGTGTTCAGGTCCCCTGCTATTATGGTATTAGTGTCTATTTCCTTCTTTAGGTCTAATAGAGTTTGTTTTATAAATCTGGCTGCTCCAACATTGGGTGCGTACATATTTATGATTGTTATGTCTTCTTGATGGATCAGTCCTTTTATCATTAAGTAGTGTCCCTCATTGTCTCTTTTTATGGTTTTTAGTTTAAAGTCTATTTTGTCAGATATAAGAATAGCCACTCCAGCTCGTTTTTCTTTTCTGTTTGCATGGTAAATCTTTTTCCATCCTTTCACTCTTAGTCTGTGTGAATCTTTATGGGTGAGGTGGGTCTCTTGTAGGCAGCATATAGTTGGGTCCTGCTTTTTCATCCAGTCAGCCAGTCTGTGTCTTTTAATTGGGGAATTTAAGCCTTTAACATTAAGAGTTGTTATTGAAAGGTGTTGATTTATTCTTAGCATTTTATTGGTTGTTTGGTTGTCTTAGGTGTCTTTTGTTCCTTGCTTTCTGATTTACTGTTTGGTTTCTTTGTTTGTTGGTTCCTTAGGTTGTAGATAGTGTTTTCGTATGCTTGTTTTCTCTTCATGAATGCCATTTTTATTGTACTAGCGGGTTTAGATTTTTCTTAGGTTTTTATGGCAGTGGTAGTTATTTTTCAGGAACCAAACCCAGTACGCCCTTGAGGATTTCTTGTAAGGGTGGTCTTGTGGTAGTGAACTCCCGCAGTTTTTGTTTGTCTGAGAAATATACTATTTGCCCCTCATTTCGGAAGGATAGCCTTGCAGGGTAGAGTATTCTTGGCTGGCAATCTTTGTCTTTTAGTATTTTGAAAATATCATCCCATTCCTTTCTAGCTTTTAGGGTTTGTGATGAAAAGTCTGATGTTAACCTGATTGGGGCTCCCTTATAGGTGATTTGACGCTTCTCTCTTGCAGCTTTTAAGATTCTCTCTTTGTCTCTGAGTTTTGCCAATTTGACTATGACATGTCTTGGAGAAGGCCTTTTTGGGTTGAATACGTTTGGAGATCGTTGAGCTTCCTGGATCTGAAGATCTGTGATTTTTCCTATACCTGGGAAGTTTTCTGCCACTATTTTGTTGAATATGTTTTCAATGGAATCTCCATTTTCCTCCCCTTCTGGAATACCCATGACTCGGATATTTGAGCGCTTGAGGTTGTCTGATATCTCTCTCAGATTTTCTTCCATGTCCTTGATTCTTTTTTCTTTCTTTTTGTCTGCTTGTGTTATTTCAAACAGCCCATCTTCAAGTTCAGAGGTTCTCTCTTCAACTTCGACAAGCCTGCTGGTTAAACTCTCCGTTGTGTTTTTTATTTCGCTGAATAACTTCTTCAGTTCAGCAAGTTCTGCTACATTTTTTTTCAGGACATTGATTTCCTTGTATATTTCCTCTTTCAGATCCTGTATACTTTTCCTCATTTCATCATGATGTCTAGCTGAGTTTTCTTGTATCTCATTCAGTTTCCTTAGAATTATCACTCGAAATTCCTTGTCAGTTATTTCAAGGGCTTCTTGTTCTATAGGATCTAGAGTATGAGATTTATTAACTTTTGGTGGTGTACTTTCTTGATTTTTTGTATTTCTGGTGTCTTTTTTTTGGTGTTTATTCATTGTGGCAGGGGGTTTCACAGTCCACCGGTTTAAGACTAATGACTAACTAGGATGTTGCTGTGGTTGCCAATTTGGTATGGCACCATCTGCTCTTTCTGTTGGGCTTCCTGATTCCTGTCATTTCTAACTATGTCACTAAAATAGATTTTTCAGAAAACTGCTTTGGAATGGTGGGAAAAAGTCTATAGGAAAAATTCATTGACTGAAATGACCCACAACCAGGAGAATACCTACACAGAGCATGTTCTAGATAATAATAATAATAGGTTTTGAAAAATGTCCAAAATCTATTCCACAATTTCCAAAGAGATTTTCACATCTGATTACAAAGCCTTGGAGGACTCTAAAATCTTAAGAGGGAAACTTGTGCTCTTGAGAATCAGATAAGCATCTCAACTCCTGAGGGCTAGTTGAATACCAAGATAATCTACATACCCCAAGTTGCCTTAGATTCTTATGTGACTAGGTTTCACTGTGAGATCTGTGGTTCTCGTTCAAGCCCCTGAATTCAGGATTCAGGTATCTGGGTCCTCACTGATTTGCTTAATTGTTGAAAGGAAGTTTTGAGCTAGTGTTAGTCAAACTTTATTTTATTTATTTACTTATTTAAAAAAATTTTTTTTGCTGGTTATATTTTAGATGCAAAGGTGATAAATTGGAAGAGAAACATACCATAGCCATTTTTCAAGTGCAAACACAAGTCAGTTTGCATTCATCTTTAAAATATGGAGCATCTACTGTTGGTACCGTTTGTCTGTGCTCTAGCATGTGACTTCATTCTCTGCATTTCATCTTGATGGATGAGTAGGGTTGAAAGCATGTGTTTTGGGAGAACTGTAGGGAAGGTGGAATTAGCAGGTAGCTGGGGAAAGCTTGCTGAAAAAAAAAGAGATTGAGGAATAATCCTGCCTCAATTAGAGACGTTCTAATTTGTATTGCAAAGGACATAAACAGAATCCTAGGACATGTCAAAGAAAAGGAATTAAAGATGAAAAGTAGGTAACGATATCAAAGAGAAGTGTGAGCAATCCCTAAATAAATGAATACAGACCAAATGGAGAACAGACATCTGTGAATTGAGCTGGGAAATTCCCAAGTAACCCAGGCACGATCTGATAACGTCAAGCCTGGGGTGATAGGATATGACAAAGGGATGGATACTAGAGAAATTTGGTTTGTTAGCTGCCTATGTAGACTTTTTTTTTTTTTTTAACCTTGGTTCCCTATTTCTTTCAAATTGTATCCCACATTATTGTTCAGGTACTCACCATTCCCATACGTCTCATGCTATATACTTCAAGAGAAGCTGATGTCATCCGCAGCTCCAGGGATGGGCTCTTGTTTACTTAAGCTGATCAGCACAGCCCACTGCCTAGCCACAGTGTGTGATTCAGAGACAACTATACGATCTTTACTGAGATGCTTGGGAAGAAAAGCATCTCTCCCGGATGGTGTGCTCTAAGCTTGGAGCTGCTGCAGCTATGCTGACAGCATGAGGGAAGATAGCCTTACGATGAAGCAAACCAGTGGAAGGCAGAAAAATCAGGTCAGCACGGATAACCATGAGCCACTGAATTGACCTCCTCTGAAGTTCAAACAATCCCTATTCTTAAATTTGACTTCATCATTAAGTAGCTACAAGTTGATAATGATGCTAGCGTAGCCCAGATGATATTACTGGAATGGTTAATAGTGCAGATTTTACTACCATATTAGAAAATAATCTTCTACCACAATACCTGGCACTTAGGAGATGCTCAATTAAAATATAAGATGGGGGGGAACCTCATTTCACCCAGCACATATTTTTATGTGTTTTATTTATTCTAAAACACCAAAACTAGAAGCAAAATTAGATACTCACATGGTTGTGTTAGCAGAGTGTTAGTGGTGGTCGTGGGGCAATTGTATGCATGAGAGGTAAGAAGTTGCTGAAGGAAAAAATTGTATGAGGTATATTTTCTCCCAATCACTCTCTGTGACCAGAGATAAAGCATCTGATGAGGTAGGAACAGAAATCAGTAAACGGGTTTTCTCAAATTTTCTTGGCTGCTCTTTCAAATCATTTCTATTCCTGAGAGCCAGCAGTTCACAAGAGGGGGAAGCGAATGTATTTCTCTTCTTATTTTTCAAGGCAGAGGGAACTACCTAAAAGGGAAAAGAAATTAGATAATGTTGTATCAGAACTCAGGTCTGATACTGACTCTTCTAATAAACCATTGTGACCCCACAGAGTCTCTTTCTGATACTGGTAACTGTATCTCCCTTTCCAAAATGGGGATAATGAACTAACACAGTCTTGTTGAGATGTTTAGAGAATCTGCAAATATAAACTACTTGAGAAATATTCATGTACTAGCTAGGTAAAGAGAGAAGAAATTATACCCTCGAAGAGATCAAAACTGCGTTTTCCTTGGTCATCATCCAGGACTTGTGTGCAAGGCTAGTGTGGGAGTTGTCCGTGTGTGACACCCCTGAGCCCGTTGCTGATGATCTTAAACAAATTTCAGAATTCAAACAAGGCATCATTCTGACTAATAAACAAGGTCATAAGGTGAATCCACCGATTCGCAAGCTACCCTTGTGTGAGGGGAGATTTTTCCTTTCTGGGCTAAGCACATTAACTCTTAATGGTGGCTCATATCCATCTGAGAGCTGTAGTGTATCCATTTATCAAGGCTATGTGTAGCCTCAAGGTGTGAGTGTTGTGTTACTGGAAGACAGAGAGTTGATAAGTATGGTGCAAACTAGAAAGAGTGGCTCACTGTGGGAAGGAATGAATGAGATGGACAGGGTGATTAAGGAAGGAAGCAGGTTCCTTAATGCCTTCTGTACATGATAAGGTCCTTTAAAGCTAGAGAGGCCTGTAGTAAACATCAGAAAGACCAGGGATTAGCCATAAAGTAAACATCTGGTGGCATATAAGGCTTAGCCCAGGAAAAAATGGGTCAAGGCTATCATGGGAGTAATTTATCAAGAGCCTGTGCCTATGCACAAAATACATAAAGAGGTAAATGAGAGGATCTCTGCCCTCCTGAGACTTTCACTCTATTAGAGAGACTGATTATGCATGTAGAAAGATGTTACATCATGCTCAATATTGACACCTCAGGGCTAAGGAGTTTACAGTCCCAATGTTGCAGGAGCTCAGAGGATTTCCATGGGCTTGGGAAGTTGGGGAGAAAGAGTTGATTTTGAGCTGAGCTTTGCAGAGAGAGTGCTGCTGAATGGCTGGGGTTTGAGAATGTGTGTGAGAAGAAGTAAGAGAAGTAGAAGGAAAAGTCAGAAGAGGTGGCCCCCTGATGATTCCAGGACATCCATGGACCCCCTGCATGCCCACAAATCATTCCCTCATCTCTTCCTCTTAAGCAGCAATGTTATATGTAAATGAAGATGATTTGAATAAACAAAAAGGAGATGAAGTGCCAAGGAGGGCTTCTGGAAACCCTTAAAAAGAATAATTCTATTGTCGTGCTGGCTTTCTATTACTCTTATGTGTATACTTCTATGTGTATTCAATACAACAGGTGTGGAAAAAGGAAACTATAGGCTGTGATCGTGATAGTGGCCCTTTGCTGACTAAAATGCAGTAGCATTATTTCCCAAGAACTTAAGAGTACCAGTAACATCATCACGTAAGCTCCTAAATTAACTTTAGGCACAACATAAAATATTTTTGAAAGGATTTTCTGGATATCTTCTTAGGAGGAGATTTCAGGTCAGAAGTTACATTAAGGAATTAGTCATTAGGCACCAGGACAAAGCCAGTCACATGTCAATCTTTGTTGTCATGTGCCTTGTTGCCAACATGGGCCTCAACATTATCATGTGGACAGAAGGGAAAGTATGATAATATGGGAAATGAGGATCACATTTTCTCTAAGTGTCAGAGATCCCAGAGATCTTTCCTGGAATTGCTGGACGATTTCCATCTTCTTAATGAGCAACACCTCATTTAGGAAGGCAGTTGTTGATGTCATCTGGACCGCAAAGTCCTGTTACAGATGAGATCAACATCAACTCAACTGCCTTGTAAGGAAGTAATGTTTTCATCACTTGAAATGTCCGAGCCAAGTGTTCAAAACTTAAGTCATGGTTTTCTTTTTATTTCTTCCCTCGCCCATAGGCCAAACTCTGCCAACCCCCCTTCTTGGAGAATGAATGGCACTTCCATCCATCCAGTGACCTAAGCCAAAAACCCAGACTCCTATCTTTTTTCTCACCCTGACTCCTGCTGCTCTCATTCCAGTTCCCTTAGCGATTCCCCAGTCTGTTCCCTCCACCTGTCTCCACTGCTGCTGCCATTAATCAATCAGAATCTCACCTTTGCTCAAGGGGAATATTACAACAGTCTGCTAATGGGCCTCTTTTGCTTTCCTATAACAGAGTCTCCATAATAAATCAGGAGTTATCCTTCAAAAACCCACAATTCTGTTCATGTTACTCCCCTGATTTAGATCCTTCACTGCTTCTAGGATGACGTTCCAACGGTTCAGCTGGCGTAGGAAAGTATTCATGAAGACTCTGGACCCTGCCAACCTCATGAACCTCACTTCTTCTCACACCCTCCATTTCTTAGGCCCCACAGTCCAGCCAGGCCAAATTATTTTCTAATCTCTGAACATGCTCCACTCCTTCCTGCTTCTATGTCTTTGTCCAGGTTGCTCCCCCTTTCTGGAATGTTCCCTCAACAACCATGTCTACCTGACCAACAAAGCTCATCTTTAAAGGCTCAGTGCATGGGTTGTCTACGAAATCTTTCTGGTCTGCTCCCTTAAGAAGAATCACTTTTTAAGTCAGGGCTCCCCTCCAATCAGTACAGTCTTCTGGTATCACACATACCTGTGTGCTTTCTGGGGTACATGTTTATCTTCCTTTTGAGACTGAAGATGAGGGCTGATGCCATATCCATCTTTGTATTGTATTTATATTAGTATTGTCAGCTGGTTCCATGTTAGGTTCTGCCAAAGGGAATGCTAGAAAGAGGCTGTAAGACAGGAGGAGGAGGAAGGCACATGCTGTATTTGGCTTCTGGTCGACCTCCTGCTCCTGTGAGCATCACCCTAGCAATGCTTCTTCACCTTCCTGCATCAGCAGCTGAATCCAGTCTGCAGTTTCTGTAACCCTTGCAGAACCAGCCCCATTAGGCCCCACAGAGAGACACCAGCATGGGCTTCTCAGAGCTGCTTCCTGCAGATGCTGCCTCCATGATCCTGCAGGTTCTCCTTTTACTTTTAGTTACTGAGTTAACTGTATCTAGTTAACAATTCTTTATATTAAATTTACTCTCAAATAACCAATATGGTTTCCATCTCCTGACTGGACCCTGACTTACACACTTGCTGAACCAAAGGGGAAATCCTTTAGCATGAAGGTGTCAAATTAAAATTTTGCTCATAAAAACACCAATGGATTTAAAAAAATGAACAACATAGTGTCATCATTTAAAAGCTTCCCTCTAAAACATTCACTGAATCTGTAATGCCTTAGCAGGTAACTTTATTCAGGACACTACTCTCCAGGTGTTAAATCTGAAATCTTTGCTTTAGACAACTCCTGCCTAATTTATGTTGGTCACTTTCTGCAGAGCCTAGACCAAACTCTTTTTGACTAGTCCTACCCTGGACCACCAACTCTCACTTCTCATTCTAGTCCTGTTGTGACGGGGCCACTGCCCTGAGCATCTGTTCATATTCTCTACTGGTTTGTCATTTGTATGTTTTCTGCCCTTTCCTCCCCCACCCTAAGAGCAGGATCACATCATCTGTTTCTGTGAATCCCCACAGCTCAGTAAATGTTACACAAACAAATGAGAGAATGAAGTGAAGAATCGGGCAAAGGGAAAACCCACTTGCTTTGGGTTACCACTGCTCACTGAGTGGAAGATCTTGGGCACAGTGGCACCTGATAAACATTGCTGATCGACCTACTCCCCGGTATAATGTATGATCCCAGTTTCTCATGAGTGCTCCTGTTTTGCTAATGTTATTTTGATATAGATCTTTTATAGGTAACATTATTTTAATGTATATTAATGGTGACAGAGGCTGTCATAGCAGGAAGAGTATGAGTTTGGAGTCAGAGAAACGTAGGTTCAAATTCTAAATCTGCCACTGACTACCTGGATGATCTTGGGCAAGTCACTTAACCTCTCAGAGCCTCAATATCCTCATCTTTAAATTGGAGTTATAATAATAATAAAAAACACGTATTGAGTGTTATGTGTCAGACATGTTTTAAGTGTCATACATGTACTAACTAGTTTAATTCTCACAGAAAACCTGTGAGGTATCTATTATTATTATCCCCATTTTACAGACAGGGAGACTAATCTCAGAGAAGTTAAATAACTTTCCCAGGACCACCCAGCTAGGAATTCTGGGCATCAGGATGTAGACCTAGGTGGTCTGGCTCCAGATCCCAGCTTCCTAACTGTAGGCTCTATTGCCTCTTCCCTTGTATGGTGACCTGGTCTGCTTGAGATACCATATCAAATTACCATAGACTATGTGGCTTAAACAGAAATTTATTTTCTTACAGTTCTGGAGGCTGGAAGCCTCAGATCAAGGTGACAGCATGACTGAGGGCTCTCTTCCTGGTTTACAGACTGCTGCCTTCTTGCTATGTCCTCACACAGCTGAAAGAGAGTAAGCAAGGTCTCTGGTGTCTCTTCTTATAAGGGCACTAACCCCATCATGAGAACTTCACCATTATGACTTGATCTAAACCTAATTACCTCCCAAAGTCCCCATCTCAAAATACTATCACATTGGGGGTTAGGGTTTCAACATATGAATTTGCTGCTCGTGGTATTTGGGGGGGATAGTGGACAACACAATTCAGTTCATAGCATGTGGTGACAGGACTATCATTCAATGAGCTAACAGATGTTAAGGGGCATGGCCTGTATAACATCTGCTGCGTAAATGGCAACTATTCTGGCATCCTGGAAGGGAATTCAGAAAGAGCTTGGACTCAGTAGCTTAGGTTTGAATTAGATTTACCATTGAAATGACCTGGCTGATGTGCATAATTATTTTTGTTTTGAACAATTTGGCAAAAGCCTCTGCCTCAAATAGCAGCAGGATATTTTCCTGTCATCCTTAGTGGTCAACTTGGTGGAAGGTATTTGGTTCTGTAATGTTTATTCTGTGTTCTGTTGCTAAGGAAAAGGTGATGTAGCCAGATAAAGAGGTGAGAGAGGAAAGCCAAGCCATGTAAAGGAGGCCTCCTGAGCAAGCCATTTGAAACAGGGCACTCTATCCCTTTACCCTGCTTTATTTTCTTCCCAGTACCTGTCACTACCTGACATAATATATTTGTTTATGTGTTGTCTGTTCACCTACAAAAATAATTTTATGAGGGCCAGAACTTTATCTGTTTGGTTCTGTGCTGTCTGATCTTTTCCTGAAACAGTGTCCTGCTCAGGTAGGGTCCTCAGTAACTACTTGTTGAATGAACAATGCCTTCACCACCAGTTTCCAGTAAGTGCAGAAAGATTTTTCATGTGCTATCGCTCATACCCATCTCTGGCAGAACTGAGCATATAATTTTAAAATGCAATGAAGAGAAAGCAATTCCAGGTAAGTGTGGAATTAGAGCTGACGTTTCCTTCAGCTCTTGAGGAGAAGCACTGTTTTAGACACGGCAGCCAGGCAGGGACTCTCGGAGGAGACATTTGAGGACATACTGAATGAAATGATGGAGATAGTGTGTTGATGTTATCACCTTGAATAATGTTCACTTTTTAAAATTCCTTTCAGAATTTAGTTCTAGGAAAAATGTTTTCTCTCTCAAAAAATACTGAGGACCAAATAACTCTGTGCTATACTTTTTTCTTCGGCTACTTGGAAGCTTCGAATCAAACTTAATGCTTAGGAATAATATACTGGCTTCAGCTACGATTTTAGAATATTGATATCTCTACATATATATTTTAAAAATCTATTTCTATTTTAATAAATATTATATGTTTCTTTTATTATAAACCATCTCAAATTTCAAATATCAGTTTAAATACCTGAATAACGAAATAAAGATCAGTCCTAAAGAAAAGCAGGCATGGCAGGCCAGGCTGGTGGCCCTGGAAGAATCCCTCCCCTTCCTGGTCCCCTGCATGGCATACACTTCTGCCAGCCCTCTGGTCCTGCCCTTTGTTCTCGATTGGCAAGGAGTGACCCTATTCAGCATATTCATCTTCTTCCACCTCTTTTGCTATGTCACACGTACCAGCAACACATACAGCAAATCTGATCCTGTGTTCTGTTGCATCTTCAGGACTCATCACTGTCCAGCAGAGAAAAAATCCATGGAGATGTGTAAATTTTCTAGCCGTCTTCCATGTCATGTCCCCCTCTAAATTCATGCCATAATGATACTAAGTTTCCTGAGTTCCTCAGCCTACCATTTTTGTTCATACTTTGGTGATTTTCCTATTTTGTCTGTTTGGAAGGTTTTCCTAATTCTTGTTCATCTTGAAAACTTGTCTTTACCCTTCTGGTATCTTTAGTTTAGCCAATGGGATTCTGTTTATAAAAACGTATTGAGTGATTACTGCATGCCTAGAATTGTGTCTCAGGTTACAGGGTGCTAAGCTTAGCTCTCCCTGAGCTCCCTTGACTCCTTGCGTGACTCATTTCTCCTATATCCTATCATGTGCACCTCATATATCCCTCCATTATTTTGCTCCAATCCACATTGCCAGATAGGCATTTACTTAGGTTTATGGTTTATTTCCTCTGCTTGACTCTGAGTTCATGAAAAGCAAAAGATGTTCATTCATCTCAGTATCTTCAAGGTACAGAGGTGGGCACACAGTGGGTGTTGATACATATACAATTTTTTTAAATTGACTAAGCTAAGGATGTGATAAGCAGAAAGAGCAACCAAGAACAGGGCCTTTTGTATAGTAGCTGCTCACTAAATATTTATTTACTGCAAGATAAAATAAAATCCAGATGTACCCAGTGTAGTGGACTGAATTATGTCCCCCCCAAACTCACTGAAGCTTGAGTTGTGTCCCCCAAGTGTTATGTGTTAGAAACTTAGCCCCCACTGTGACTGTTAAGATAGTGGGAAATCCTATTATGGTAACTGAAAGGTGGAGCCTGGAGGAGGCAATTGGATTATAGGACCACGCAGCAGTGAATGGATTAATAATGGTGGTCAGGGGCGCGGAGTGAATGAGGAGGTTACGCTCTGCTCTTTCTGCTTCCACCATTTCACAGTGTGATACCCTGTATCACTAAAGTCACCACCAAGATCCTCACCACCAAGTCCCCTGGACTTTGGATGTCTCAGCCTCTGAAACTGCAAGTAATAAATTTTGTTTTCTTATAAATCACCCAGTTTCAAGTATTTTGTTATAAACAACAGAAATGGACTAATACACCCAATAACTGGGTAAGGGAAAGAAAGTGTGGTGGGTGTGCTGCATAAGTGATAAGTGTACATGAACGAGAATCACACATTTTGGGTGAAGATGTAGTGACTGGACCTTTGAATGTGTATATTTAGTTTGATTAAATAAATATTTCTTCAACACCAACTATAAATAGGAAAGCTCACCAAGTGGCTGAGTTTGAGCAATGAGGCATGTGTGACGCTCACCTGTGAAACAAGATTGCATTAAAGGTGTGCACGCTGGAACCAGACGAACCCTGGGTTTAATCCCAGTCTCAGCTCCACCACTTTCCTGCTGTGTAACTTTGGGCAAGTTACTTAATTTTTTTGAGCCTCAGTTTCTCATATAAAATAAAGATAAAAATACCCAATTCATAAGTGTTTATGAGTTTGACATGAGACAATTCATCTAGAATGTAAGGTACATTGTAAGGATCCTATAAATGTTAGTTATTAATACTAAAGGCCAAATAAGATATCAGTACTAAACTTTAGATTTATCTTCAAATCAAAATAAAGAGCCATGTTAACTTTTGAAATAAGTATAAAAATGTTTAGCAAAATCTCAAATATTGAAGTTGAACCATATTGAAATGATCAATATTGAACTGTTTTTGACTTATTAAAATGGCAATGTCCTTTTATGGCCCAGTTTTTCTTGTGTCGTACAGCTGGTCACATGCCATTCAGAGGCAAATTCCTTAGATTTCCTCTGTCCACTCTGATCTCTTTCCTCTCAGCCAGCTGTTCATTTGTGCTCGCTCAGTGCACTCTCTGCTTCCTTCCAGAAAGGACTGAAGAGGCTGAACTCCTATAGCAACTGTGCAGTTCATTTGGCAATTCATCAGGTACTGCCTTGTGAGAAATCCTCATTACCTTGAACTGTTATGTAAATCTTGTAATGGTTTGAGCTTTTTGCAGGCCAAAAGCTTTTAATATGGAAAGAGAACTACCCAGCTGCCTTCAAAGGAGAATGGAGAAAGGACCCCACCCTGTGTTGCAGGGCACTGACTTAGGAGCTGGAGACAGGGGCCTGGTGACGGGGAGACAGAGCAATGGCTGTCATCAGCACCCAAGATGATGGGCCCAAGGAAGAAAAAGGACTTGTTCTGTTCACCTTAGTAAAGTAAAGAAATAGGATCCATGGAAAGAATCATGAGCGAGATCTGCCCCTTGACCAAAAAGGCATCTGAGGCGTGTGGCTGTGCCCCACCTCTGTTAGGAAGAAAAGGATGAGTGGTGCTCAGGACACAGAGCTGCAGATGAATAGAAAACGGGCTTTCCAGACACCGAGCTGGCCAGAGGGTAGGTGTTTCTGAAAGGTTGAAAATGACTGGACCAGAGGATGCTGTATTTCCTCCTCTTCTAGTTTCTAGACTGTTCCTTCTCTAGGAGCAGGGCTTGTGTTTAGTCTATTCTTGTACACTCCACAAGGTCTAGTGGTAAAAACACTATGGTCTAGTGGTAAAAACAAACAAACAAAAAAAGGTCTGCTGGGGTGATGGATTGGCTCATTCTGGTCCCTTTACCTGAAGGGGCATGATATAAAGACAGCAAATCATCTTAATTATAATAATTGTGGATAAACGTGGTACCTAGGTCCTTAATGGGTTCTGCGTCTCTTAACTTCAGCTTGAGATTTTAAGGGTTTACCTGACAGAGCCAACTATAAACATCATCATCATCATTTACATTTGTGGAGCCGGGTTTTCTATACAATATTTGTCTCTCTCTGGACCATGCCTCATAGGTAAGATGTGCATTGTCATTCTCATTTTAATGAGGGCCAGAGGTTCAGAGTGGTTAAGGAAACTACCTAACGCCACACAGAGAGTAAGGGGCAGGCAGCAGTGTGGTCTTCTGACTTCTGTCCCTGACCCTGGGTAAGTTTCCTCTCATGACCCCTCGCAGAATGCCAAGGAGGTATTCCTTGAGGAAAAGGTAAGGAGGCAGCAGAGGAAACGAAGGCAGGGAGGAAGCAGGGGCGGGGTGGGGGACGGGGATGTGATTTGTCTCATCACTCAGCAGCGTTTCCAGGTGTACGTGTCGATCCTGGGCTGCTCTGCATGGGCACCCTTGCTCCCTGTGTACTGGGCTGGGTGAGCAGCAGGTTTCCCTTAGCCTATCCCAGGTTCCAGGTTCCTGTTACTGAGAGGCCCAAGTTACCGCTTCTTCCCAGAAGAGGTATGATGACTTCAACCCTTGCCTTGGAACAGATCTTTGTGGAGTCCTGTCAACTGGCCATGGCTTTTCCAATGCTCCCCACCAGTCTCAAAGGCTACACATCATGGAGGATGAGAGCTTTAGCTAGGGCCCAGGAAGCTTCTGATCGGGCAGGCACCTGTGGGGAGGGAGGAGCGGCTGGGCCAGCGGCAGCAACCACGCAGGCGAGATTATCTTGTTGACTCATTCTCAGAGTCTGAGCCGAGAACCTGCCTCCTGAACCTGTAGCAAATCTCCTTTCAGCTACCGTCTTCCCTCCCTCCTGTGTGGCTGCCGCAGCCCCAAAGGGCCCCAGCTTAGAAATGCTACATATGCTCCCCCTAATTAATATGTGACGTGGCATCTCACAGATACCTCAGCAGCACTTTCGAGGCTGAGAGGCAGATGACAGGTGAGCTTCTTGTCTTTCATATGCCTCTAGACTGTGACATGTCCCAATGGACAATCAGGCAGCTATGGATCTCTCCCTTCAGTGAGAGATGTGACATGTGTCGGGAAAAGGAGATGGCTCTCTCTTCACTTCAAAATCTTGCTTCTTGCCGAGTGTTCAGGTGTAGCTAGCAGGTGGCTCAGTTTGGTGGGTGCACGAAGGTGAGGCACATGTTCCAAAGAGCAGCAGCCTTTCTCAGGGAGGTCACTAGTTATTAAAAATCTGTGTCTCCTGGTCTCAGCTTGACTCCAATTTACCCTGCAGCCTTAAGCATGTTGTCAAACCTCTCTATGCCTTTGCTTCCTCAATTGTAAAATAACAGTTCTAAAGTGTGTTAATAGTCCTGGGGAAGAGTTAATCAAATGAATTGTGATACGTAGAAATAAATATTCATTGAAGCTAACATGCAAATATAAAAGCACCCTAGGAAGAAAGGCTTGTCTGATTCTTCTGAATGATTTCCATAAAGCTGGGCTGGCTCCCAGGTGATGTTATGGAGCCATTACACAAAGAGACTGATGTTTTCAACTTATTCTCTTAACTCATACTGCTTTATATTTAGACGGCTGTCTATGGGGACACCATCAATATCCCATCAATTGTAATTGGGAAAAAGGTGTCTCAAAGTCAGGGTGTATCATTAATCTTCAGCATCAATTTATAGACATATCAGCATTGGCACACCAACTGGGATGTCAAAGCTCTATCCCACAGTGGAATGCAGCAGATCATAAATAAGCCAGGACCTTCCCAGTCCAAGATTCTAGTCAACCCCAGAGACTAAATGTCAGGATCTGACAAACTAAAGCAGAGTTATGCTCCTTGGGGAGAAATACAGACAAGAAGTTTAAAAGCCTTCTGTCCCCAGTTTTCTTAAGGGTCAAGAAAGTCTATCCCTACTGAATTTAGATTGAGGCATTTTCCCCAAGGCATTCCATAATCCTTTACTGAGCATATCCTATGCAGTGTGGGCATTTCTCTCCTCCACACTGGAGATGTTAGGATGACAAAGACATGCAATCTGCATTCAAGGAGCTTACAGTCCACTCAGGAAGAAAGACAAGAGACAGACAATCTTAGTACAGTGGCACATGCTCTGGAGAGGTAGCCCAGTGTGCTGTGAGAGCCAGAGGGGACAGCTAAGTGTGTGGGAGGAAGGACTCCTGGTTAAAGATGGCGAATCAGCTCCACATGGTCAACTTCTTTCTCTTTCTCTCTCCTGAGCCCTAGGAGAGAGAGAACTGATTACAATCAGTGATTGTAATGAAAGAAAAATTCTGGGAATAAACCTACAGTGATGTAGAAAAGGGGAGAAGTGCCTTCAGATAAGAGAAAGTGGATGGGGAATGGAACTGGCAAAGCAAGATGGAGGAAGAAGCTGCCCAGCCGGTCAAAAGGTGGGAGGTGAGAGAGGGAAGGGAGGGGAGGATACAACTGAGAAGCGAGGCCCAGCAAGGCTCAGAACACGGAACTCAGGCTGGACAGAATTGAGAGCTACAGTATGACAGACAGCAGAAAACAAGAGGGCTCACTGAAAGCCTTTATGGGAAAGGCCCGTGATGAGAGCACCCATCTCCCCTCCAGCATATTCAGCAGCTGTGTGTCAATCTCCAAAAGGAATTGGGATGACCGTCAAGGCACTGAATGGCCACAGACAGCAGACCTGTACTGTTAACATGCCTCCTACCCCATCGCCCCAATGCTATGATTCTCGACAGTGAGTGATTTTTGCCGCCCCACCCCTGCCAGGATATTTCACAGCGTCTGGAGAAGGCATGTCGGGAGGACAACAGACTTTGTGGATGTGCTACTGGCATCCAAAGGGTAGAGGCCAGGGATGCTACTTAACATTCTACAATGTGTAGAAGAGCAAAGAATTGTCTGGCCTACAATGTCAATAATGCCGAGGTTGAAATGCTACTCTAACAAAAAGTCCTCCAGTTGATAAACCCCACACCCACAAACTCCAGACAGTGCTCCATAACCATTTCAGCCATGCCTCATTTCAGTCATTATGGACCCACTTAACCAAGCAGCTGGCCAGTGTCGGATGCTGTAAGAGATGCTTCACAGCAGAGCTGTGAGATGGTCACTGGAGGCACGGGGAGGAAGGATGTTTCAGTGTTGCTTTGGAAAACTCTCAGACAGTACAACAAAGTTTTTAAAAAGAAGAAGAAGAAAGCATGAGAATTAGGAAGAACAAAGAAAGAGTTCCTGTTACACGCTGAGGGTGAAAAAGGACTTTTCAAGGTTGACCGCAGTACCAACTGATGGCCAGCAGAGGGCAATTGGGGCAACAGAGCAGAAGTGGAACTTCCACCCGCCAAGAAGGCAATCACAGTGATGACAACGCGTCATTGGGTCAGGAGCTCAGCTGGCTAACAGCATGAAATAGAGAAGGCAGTGGCTCGCTGACTCCAGGACAACTCAAGTTTCACACAGTTGAGAAATTTGATCATGGAAGAACTGGGACCCAGAGCACTGGGGGTGAGGGGCCAGAGTGGGTATAGGGCCTGGGGTGGCAGAGGCTGATCCCTTGCCAGGTACTGGGCGTACCATAGAGCAAGGGGAAATAGGCCTCTGAAATGCCTCCAGGTGGCAACTGGGTGCTGGCAGTGTTTGCCTCCTCCTCTCAGCTCTACTTTGCTTCTCATAGGTCCAATGCCTGGTGCGGCAGTGAGAGGACGGCAGAGAGGACTGACCTGCAGGGCATGCTGTGACATGAGTGCATCTGAAGAAGGTAAATTCACAGCTGGCGGGAAAGACGAAGCCTGGCTTTGGTTGGAAGCAGGCTAGTGTACATGTGAGTTCCTGCCCACCAGTGCCATGATGGCCCTGCAAACCCAGCATCACACTCCGTGTGTTTTGATGGCATGAACCTCCTTTAAAAGTCACTCTGTAGGTACTTTTGTAAAAGTAAGCAACAAAGAAGAGTTCAGACCCTTCTAGGGGAGATTCAAGGAAGATCTGGAAGTATTCTGGGCCAACAGAGATGAAATTCTCATCAGACTCAACAAATAAGGCCACCTTCCAATATTCATTTTTATCGTCACTGACGATAGATACTCATTCTCCAAGTTTATTTCATGGATGTGTGTAATAGAATCAAGTCAGAACATCTCAGAAATCTCACTTATTTATGCTGTATAGCTAGCCAAGTGGGCAGTGAGAAGGTTTAACAGCCAGATATTTGGGCTGGAGATGGTATAACCTCTATAATGCTTATAGTATACACAATTTTGGCCCACTTCAGAAACCCAGTAAATCTACAAAAAAATTTGGATTGCAAGTCTGAAACAATCTGGTTTGTTTGCTGTTTTAAAAAACATTTTTTTACCTGTATCTATCAAAACCAGAAACAAATAACCCTCCCATACCAAAAAAAAAGTGGGGAAAGGAACTACACTTTATTTAAGTGCTGGGCACTGAGCTAAGTAAGTACATTATTTGCATGGCATTTAATCCTCAGAACAGCCCAGTGAGTTAGTATTGTTATGCCTTTTTACAGACGAAGAAAACAAAGTTCTAAGGTATAGCTGTAATACCCTGACAAGTATTTATTAAGTGCCTTCAGTATCAGGAACTGAGCTATACTCTGCAGAAAACAGATGAGATGGCAGTCTCTCCCCTGTTTGTAGAACATAGATATGTACACTGACAATTACATGCTAGAAATACTATAATGGAAGTGGGAACACCTGCGATCAGACTGACGGAGTCAGAGACAATTTCATAGTGAGGGGACATCAGTTGACTTTTTAAAGGAACAGGGATTTTACAATCTTCCTGCCTACCTGGTGCTGTAACCTTGTACCATTGCAAAGAGGTATCTCCAATTTCCATGGAAACTCCCTGAAGGCCAATTAGAATCCAGTTTATAAATTTAAAATAGGTAGAGCTTGATATTACTCTCTGATGCGTGCCAGGGTCTACTACCTGCTGATAGAGTTCTGTGGCCCATCAAGAACCATATGGGGGGCATCCAGATTGGAAAAGATGAAGTCAAACTGTCCCTGTTTGCAGATGACATGATCCTATATATCGAACAGCCTAAAACCTCTACAAAAAAACTGTTGGAATTGATAAATGATTTCAGCACAGTAGCAGGATACAAAATCAACACACAAAAATCAGTAGCATTTCTTTTCTCCAATAGTGAACATACAGAACAAGAAATCAAGAAAGCTTGCCCATTTACAATAGCCACCAAAAAAATAAAATACTTAGGAATTGAGTTAACCAAGGAGGTGAAAAATCTCTATAATGAGAACTACAAACCACTGCTGAGAGAAATTAGAGAGGATACAAGAAGATGGAAAGATATCCCATGCTCTTGGATTGGAAGAATCAACATAGTGAAAATGTCCATACTACCCAAAGTGATATACAAATTCAATGCAATCCCCATCAAAATTCCAAAGACATTTTTCTCAGAAATGGAAAAAACTATCCAGACATTTATATGGAACAATAAAAGACCACGCATAGCCAAAGCAATGCTGAGCAAAAAAAATAAAGCTGGAGGCATAACACTACCTGACTTTAAGCTATACTACAAAGCTATAATAACCAAAACAGTATGGTACTGGCATAAAAACAGACACACTGACCAATGGAATAGAATAGAGAATCCAGAAATCAACCCACACACTTACTTCCATCTGATCTTTGACAAAGGCACCAAGCCTATTCACTGGGGAAGGGACTGCCTCTTCAGCAAATGGTGCTGGGATAAGTGGATATCCATATGCAGGAGAATGAAACTAGATCCATACCTCTCACCGTATACTAAAATCAACTCAAAATGGATTAAGGATTTAAATATACACCCTGAAACAATAAAACTTCTTAAAGAAAACATAAGAGAAACAGTTCAGGAAATAGGACTGGGCACAGACTTCATGAATATGACCCCAAAGGCACGGGCAACCAAAGGAAAAATAAACAAATGGGATTGTATCAAACTAAAAAGCTTCTGCACAGCAAAAGAAACAATTAAAAGAGTTAAAAGACAACCAACAGAGTGGGAGAAAATATTTGCAAAATATACATCTGACAAAGGATTAATATCCAGAATATATAAGGAACTCAAACAACTTTACAAGAAAAAAACAAGCAACCCAATTAAAAAATGGGCAAAAGAGCTAAGTAGGCATTTCTCTAAGGAAGACATCCAAATGGCCAACAGACATATGAAAAAATGCTCAAAATCACTCAGCATCCGGGAAATGCAAATCAAAACCACACTGAGATACTATCTCACCCCAGTTAGGATGGCTAAAATCCAAAAGACTATGAACGATAAATGCTGGCGAGGCTGCAGAGAAAAAGGAACTCTCATACATTGTTGGTGGGACTGCAAAATGGTGCAGCCTCTATGGAAAATGGTATGGAGGTTCCTCAAACAATTGCAGATAGATCTACCATACGACCCAGCCATCCCACTGTTGGGAATATACCCAGAGGAATGGAAATCATCAAGTCGAAGGTATACCTGTTTCCCAATGTTTATCGCAGCACTCTTTACAGTAGCCAAGAGTTGGAACCAGCCCAAATGCCCATCATCAGATGAGTGGATACGGAAAATGTGGTACATCTACACAATGGAATACTACTCAGCTATAAAAACGAATGAAATACTGCCATTTGCAATAACATGGCTGTGCCTTGAGAGAATTATATTAAGTGAAACAAGTCAGGCACAGAAAGAGATATACCACATGTTCTCACTGATTGGTGGGAGCTAAAAATTAATATATAAATTCACACACACACGCACACACACACACACACACACACAAAAAAAAAAACTGGGGGGGGAAGAAGTTATAACAACCACAATTATTTGAAGTTGATACGACAAGCAAACAGAAAGGACATTGTTGGGGGGAGGGGGGAGGGAGAACGGAGGGAGGTTTTGGTGATGGGGAGCAATAATCAGCCACAATGTATATCGACAAAATAAAAAAAATAAGAAATTTAAAAAAAAAAAAAAAAGGAAATAGGACTGGACACAGATTTCATGAATACGACCCCAAAAGCACGGGCAACCAAAGGAAAAATAAACAAATGGGATTATATCAAACTAAAGAGCTTCTGCACAGCAAAAGAAACAATTAACAGAGTTAAAAGACAACCGACAGAGTGGGAGAAAATATTTGCAAAATATACATCTGACAAAGGATTAATATCCAGAATATACAAGGAACTCAAACAACTTTACAAGAAAAAAACAAGCAACCCAATTAAAAAATGGGCAAAAGAGCTAAGTAGGCATTTCTCTAAGGAAGATATACAAATGGCCAACAGACATATGAAAAAATGCTCAACATCACTCAGCATCCGGGAAATGCAAATCAAAACCACACTGAGATACCATCTCACCCCAGTTAGGATGGCTAAAATCCAAAAGACTATGAACGATAAATGCTGGCGAGGTTGCGGAGAAAAAGGAACTCTCATACATTGTTGGTGGGACTGCAAAATGGTGCAGCCTCTATGGAAAATGGTATGGAGGTTCCTCAAACAATTGCAGATAGATCTACCATAGGACCCCCCTATCCCACTGTTGGGAATATACCCAGAGGAATGGAAATCATCAAGTCGAAGGTATACCTGTTCCCCAATGTTCACCGCAGCACTCTTTACAATAGCCAAGAGTTGGAACCAGCCCAAATGTCCATCATCAGATGAGTGGATACCGAAAACGTGGTACATCTACACAATGGAATACTACTCAGCTATAAAAACAAATGAAATACTGCCATTTGCAACAACATGGATGGACCTTGAGAGAATTATATTAAGTGAAACAAGTCAGGCACAGAAAGAGAAATACCACATGTTCTCACTTATTGGTGGGAGCTAAAAATTAATATATAAATTCACACACACACACACACACACACACACACAAACTGGGGGGGGAGGAAGAAGATATAACAACCACAATTACTTGAAGTTGATACGACAAGCAAACAGAAAGGACATTGTTGTGGGGGAGCGGGGAGGGAGGGAGGTTTTGGTGATGGGGAGCAATAATCAGCCACAATGTATATCGACAAAATAAAATTAAAAAAAAAAAAAAAGATGATTGGATAAGGAAAATGTGGTATATATACCAATGGAATACTACTCTGCCATAAAAAGGAATGAAATTCTGTCATTTGCAGCAACATGGATAGACTTGGAGAAAATTAAGTGAAATAAGCCAAATACAGAAAGAGAAATACTGCATGTCCTCACTCATAACTAGGAGCTGAAAAAATTAAAAATAAACAGAGAACAAAAAAAAGAAAAATACAACAATAACAACAATTCATAGAACCTTCAAAAGGAGAGAACAGAACTGAGGCCACCAGAAGTGGTAAAGGGTGAGGCGGAAGGTGGATTAAGAAGAAATTGGTAAATGGCCACAAAAAAATGATTATATTGTATAATGATAAATATAGGAATAAAAATAATAAATAAATGTTAAAAAAAATTAGGTAAAGGAAAACTAACCATAGTCTATAAATAGCTCAGCTTGGAATCAGGTCACATGATTATAGCAACAAGAACACTGACCACTGGTCTATCTTCAGTTATGTTGAGAGGACAAAGCATGAGAAGAGCGTGCTTGCCCGTGCAGGGCAGAGGGTGGAGAGAAGTCTCACTCCTTACCTTCTGCCGTGGAGCACCCACAGATACGCCCACAGTGAGAGTCAGGAAGGAGCAGGACAAGCATGTTATCTAGAACCACGAATGTGAATATTATACTATCGTTATCGCTTAAAGAGGTAAAATCGGTTGTCTTCTGGAAGAAAGAAATGGTGCGGGGGTAATGTGCAGAGAACTCATTTTTAAATAAACCTTGGGTAACGATTTGCCCTCTTTTAACTATATGCATGAATAATTGGATAAAAATTAATAAAATTAAAAACGAAATATGTTGATAACTAATTAAAATTTATGAAGGAATCTGGTACTCTCAGTAAAAGCTTCTTCTGGGGAAAACAATTTTCCCTTCAAAAAAGAAAGGCGAATTACACCACACTTTGAAGGACTCTGCTTTTCTTACAAAGACATTTGCTGGTACTCACATAGTGCCTTAACACTGCAGATTGATATGATTATCTCTATCCTTGGTGACAAAAAATCAGACTCAGAGGAGGTTGCGATTTGTCCGAGATCATGCAGTAAGTCATTAGTGCCAAATCTTTGTCCCTAATTGGCAATGCCACCCAGAATTTGGAAGCTATCTTGGGACAATTAGTCAAGAGGGACTGCCATCCCTGCTCATGGCAGGCACTTTTGATCACTGCCAGTGGTGTCCATGAGGCAGGTCTGCCTACCCGTCACCCACAACCCTGCCTCTTTTGACTCACAGAAGACATGTGGAAGACGACTGGCTGGGGCCGGGGATGGTTCCTGTAGCCATGACACAGAGCCCAGATCACTGGCCACACGGGAGGTGAACTCTTGACCCTGGCCCCATTCCAGACACAGAGACTGGCCCATGCCCACGTGTTCTCTTCTTGGGCTGATGGGCAGCCAAGCCCAGCTCACCAGCACTCTTGAATTGCCCCTCAACCATCCCCCACATGTAGCAAGGGCTGGAGTCTGCGGTAGAAGATTTAGGACCAAGGTTTGTGGTTAGATGGTCCTTCCTGGGACATGGAAACCCTTTATTTCCTTGTGGACCTTTAAAAAATGATGCTCCAATGGATGATGCGCAGCTAGGGAGTGTCAGAAGAGTGAGAACAAAATAATACGAATCATCTTCCATCAGGACTCTTTCAAGGGAGAGAGGAAGAGCTTTGCTCTGGGCCTAAGAAAGGAAGCGCCTAGGGCTCTCCATAGGCTGCATATGACCCCCACACTCATTCATGTTTCTCCCCAAAATACTTCAATATAAATAAAATATGACCTTCGAACCACACAACTGTCAGGAAATATCTTTCATTTCCCCCAGATGACAGTGATTCTTTCCTGCCTTGACTCCCACCCCGTTCACCGTCTGTGCCACTGATCTGGCCCTCAGCTTTCACCGCTTCCTAACTATTAGCTATGTTTTCACGTGTAAAGATCTTCACTCCCCAACCAACACACAGTCTAACACAATACTAGGCACAAAAGTGAAGAATTGTGGATGGATCCTCTCTCCTTCCTTTTCTAACTCTCCTCTCCTCAAATGAATCACCAAACAGCGTTGGGCCTCTGTACCTGCTTTCAATGTTCCAGAAAGGCCCTTGGGAAGTCTGACCGATAAAACATAAAGTCCTAGTGAACAGACCAAGCGAAGGGCAGAGCTGAAAAATCCCTACCCACCCTGTGTCAGTCTTCCAGCCCCAAATCCAGGTATTGGTTTTAAAAAACATAGCATAATAATTTAGTACACAGGGTCACAATAATGCCTTGGACAATGGCTATAAGAAAGGACTATGTTAGGCAATGACCATCATTGTAATTGTTAGTACCTCACTTTCTTGGAACATCTTACTCCAAGCTCTGAAGCAAAGGGACTGGCACAACTGGAAGGGATGAGAAGGCCCTGACTCTGCTTTCCGTCCTGGAGGAGTCAGAGCAAATCACACACCAAGCTGAGAGAGGCCGTTTCCATTGACATTGACAAAAGAACCTCTGTGAAAACTTCCAGTCCACCTGAGGATTGCTTTTGCCCTGACACAAAGCCTAAAAATGCCTACACGTGGCAGAAGGGTCTGACTGCTCTTGCAGCCAGGGGGAAAAATCGGCTTCATGCATGTCTACCAAATATTCTCATTCCTACCAAATCTACAACTGACGGGTGGGACGCCTATGGCTTTAGGATGGCCTGATGTGTGAGCTGTAGCTTGAATTTGTACTAACATTCTCATCTGCCAGCAGGTCACCCAGCTGCCTGGGTGTCCGCACGATCTCTTTCACCCTGATTTATGGCCACAGTGAGCTTATTCACCATCTTCTCGGTTTCTAGACCCATTTTTGCAAGTGATCAAGTGGCACATATCTAGTGCACTGATAATGGGAACGACTTCTGTCAGGAAAGTCTGCACTACCCTACTAAAAGTTTGCTTTGGTAATGCTGTGCATCTTCCTGTTGAACTGCTTTTGTGAATTACGTCCTCCCTGACAGCAGGCGTAGGGTGAAATGAAATTACTTTCCTTCCTTTTGACTTGTCTTTTTCAGAAAGCCTGCAGACCCACAGGAAATACTTTCTTAGTGGTTCACAAAAGACTTCAGTCTGGCTTTGCCTCTCCTTTCAAGGGGACTGAGGTAGAGACTGTTGGTCACCTTCCCATATCTGGTCTCTCCTCCTTGTAGAGTGAGGGAATTGGGCTCGTGACTGCAGGGAATAAAAACGACATTCTGAGCCTCCCTTAGAGCTGGGTGTTGTCTCTGAGTAAGTCCTGGCGGACAGGATGTGCATGGACGTGCTGTGCTCAACTTCTGGATTGTACCCTTGAAAGGATGAAGAGCGTCCCCCCTTTCTTTCTCTGCCCTGGTGGCTGGAATGCGTCCAGGGTGGTGAGATGTCCTGGGTCCTACAATTAAGGGCACTGCCTCAGAGAGAATGGAGAAGCAACCTAGAAGAAGCCTGGGACTGTGAAAACGCTGTGAAACAGAGCCAGCATAGCAGCTCAGGCTTTTGTGAGAAGAAATAAGCTTCCATTTTTAAAGTCTGGGGGCTTTGTGAGTGTTGTTCTGGGCCTCTGTCACAGTTCCCTACTTAATAAAGGGACTACTATAATAACAGCAATGCAGTAGCACCATAGGGAACCAGTCACCTTCCCAGACTCCCAACATCATCCTTCTTCCAACTCTGCCCTAAAAGAAAGTGGATTTCTAGGTGAGGGCAGTCCTGGCTCTGGGTGACTGGTGCTCACAGGGACAGCCACATAGAGGATGCTGGCATGGCTACTGCAGACAATTAACTGCCTCTGACACTACCTGGAAAGAAAGTGTTTTTTTTGTTTGTTTGCTTGTTTCCTGAAATAGGAGTGTTTCTTAATAAAAGGCACAAAACAAAGGAGCTGGTCATTTGCAGTGTTTCCATGGTGGCAGTACACCCAAACACAAATGGTACCTGCTTGCCTGCTGGAGAAGGCAAAGACGATGATGTCATCAAAGGTCCAGGTGTAGTCCTGGTGTGGGGGGTGGAAGGTCAGCTTGTCAGAGGCCTCCTTCCTGAGGTCGCTTAGGAAGGTGGAGTGGACCATGGGCACAGGGAAGCAGCCCATCCGCTTCCACTCTCTAATCTGAACGTAGTCTGGGGTCCGTTTATAGAAGCCCTGTAAAAGAGCAAATAGGTGGGCTGTGCTCTGATCTGAAGCCTTCCTCTTTCCCAGTCATCTGCTAGGCTGATTCCGTTTAAGTCATCACCAGTTAAACAGAAGCTCCCGGACAAAGTCACCTTCACTCCTCCTATCTTGGCCTAAGAATTTCTGAATCAGCTCAAGAAATACTATCTACGTATAAAACAATACTAAGGGGATCTTGATATCAGAAATAATTTGGATTTCAGCATATATCTTGATTTAGTAATTCCATAATAGTGTATTTTATGTTGACTTATGATTGAATGTGGAGTCTGAGTGTTAAGAGGTGGTGGGGCAGAGCAGTGAAGAACCCAGGTTCTAGTGTTAGACTGCCTGCGTTTGGATCCCAGCTCAGCTGCTCATTGTCTGGGGGACAGTGGCCAACCTTGCAGTGCTTTTTCCTCATCTCTAAACCAGGGATGATGGCACTGTCTACTCCACGGGGTTTTCTGCAAAAATTAAGTGAGGCAAAACCTGCAAAGTGCTTAGCATAGTGCCAGCATCAAGAAGGCATCAACGAATATTAGCTAGTATTAAAATTACATGATGGATAATATTTTTAATTAAACATGCATCACTTAGACATACAAATAAGTGCCTTCTTTCGATGCAGTTACTTATTCAATATTCTGGTGGAGATGTGACCGCTCCACATTTTGGAGGGATTTGTCTTTTGAAACTTCCTTCTGCACGAGCACACAGGACAACAAATTCCCTTACTTTGTAGTTTTAAATACACTGAGTTTGAACAACTTTGGCATTATCTAGCTCATTTTCTCTCCAAACTAAACTGTTCACTCAACAAACATCTTATGAGTACCTACCATAAGGGGTCTTCAAAAAGTTCATGGAAAGATTCGTATTGTCTTTTACTTCTATTTTTTCATGAACTTTTAGAAGCACCCTCATATAATTCAAGCTGATCAGCAAATAAGACAGCCCCAGACTTAGCCCTCATCAAGTATAGAGTCTAGTGGAGGAACTTACACCCCAGGGGCACCTACTATAACTTGACCATGTCCAACGCTAAAATCTGTTCCAGAAGAGACAAAGATGTATCTCAATATACTACAGCTTGTGAAAGTATGTGAAAGCTTTGAAAGGATTTCCAAAAATTTTCTAGGTGATGACAGGCTCCTTGTCTACTTCTCTGACATGTTCTTCAGTGTTTAAGGAGTGTTCTAGATGAGCTAACCCTAACACAGACCACGTGATAAGGTACATGATCAGAAGATGTGAGTCTTATTGTCATCTCAACCATCTGTTAGCTGTTTGATCTTAGCCCATGCTTAACCTCTTTGAGCACGAGTTTCTTCTCCTGAAAAATGGGATAACAGTTGCTAAGTCTGTCTCATAGAGCTGTAGAATGAAGTACGTGTGGTAAGGTGTGTGAAGATACTTTGGAAACTGTAATTCATTATATGAAGTATTATTTTTACTATAATTTTTGATTAGCTCTTAACTTAAGGATTGTTTAACATCCTCTGTGGATTCTCCTAACACTTCAGCTCATGAGCATTCACCCAGGGGAGAAAAGGAACACTGGTTCTTTAAAGGACTGCCTAAGGACTCATGTCAAATGTAAAGTTCTAGTCTACTTAAGAACAATATTCTCAGAATGAGAAGCTTGGAAAATTCATGATGATGATGGATCATTGAATATCCTGGAGGTGGGAGTGGGAGAGAAGGAAACAGAGAAAGAGAGAGAGAGAGAGAAAGAGAATTAATATGCCTCCTGCAGAGAGACAGAGGCAATGAATGGGTCTCTTTTTCCACATAAGTTAAATCTCATTGCTAATAATTCCTGTTCATTGGTCAGACAACATCAAGGTCATTTTGTTTTGGAGGTGTTTATGGGCTCTGGAAAACAGGGCCTGCCTTGAGCTTATGAAGTTATTGGCCATTTCTGTTCCTGCCCTAGTTGAAACCTGACTAGAATGGGGGAAAGCCAAAAAAAAAAAAAAAAAAAAGAGGGAGGAATATTAGAATTGCCCCTAAGTTGCTCAGAATTTAGTTTTATTGTGCAAAACAAGTGAGCACATTTCTCCTATTTGCTTTTAATGATTAAAGCAAGTAAGGAGATAACAGAAACTTGGAGACTATGGTCAGTCACTAGGATAACCCATCCTCGTTACTGGAGTCAAAGCATAATTCATTAAAAGAAACCCTTGAGTGATTCTGCCTCGTGGAACACTACAGACTATTCACTGAGAGTAAATGAATTTAAACTAACCTCATATAACGTTTTCTCCCAAGGAACTGAATGGCCTTTATAAATATGAACCTATTGCCTCCCTCAAAGTGATAACAAAAGAGGACTGCTTCATCCAGTGTTTACTGGAACTGCTGATTATTAAATTTACAGGAATTCTGCAAACCAGTTGAAATATTGGTAGCTTAAAATCTGTAAAAACAAAAATCATGTTTAATCCCTACTATAACAACATCTCAGATAACAGCTTTTCATATTTTTAATAACTATATCATCAAGTAGTTATACTGCATTTTACATAACCTTTCCCTTAGCTTAAACAACATGTAAGTTGTTTGCGTGGTGGGAGAATTTACACGATAACAATTGGTAAATGCTGTGAATCAGCCCCCAGAGACAGCCAGTTATAAAACATTTATCAGAATACTACCGGCCTCATTCCTCAACCAAAACCAAACCAAATATAAAAGAGAGACTCAAAATTGAGCCCTCTGGCCATGAGAACAAATATATCACTTAATATATCATTTTTCTCTTAACCCATCTTTATCCTACATGAATGCATATTATATTGATTGGTTTAATTTACCTCTCTAATTCATTAAAAAATAAAAATATAACCAGCCATAAGCATTCACTGCAACAGGCCTCTAGATTTTGAAGATTTTATTATGCAATAGAGAAATGAGGAAAATTCAAAATTTGTTTTTAACTTGAATTTTGTAACTATAAGCTGCCATGATAGTTTTAATTATTATAACTCTTTACAAATAAATTTGGCAACATATCAAAGAATCATCAAAACATTTATACTCTTTGACTCAGTCATTCCACTTCTAAGAAACTACCCTAAGGAAATAATCTTAAATACAGAAAAGGTTATATTAATCATAATGGTCATTATAATAGTAAAAAATTGCAAGCCACTCAAACATTGTTCAAACTAAAAGAAAGGCTGAGTAAACTGCAGTATAGCCACTTGATGATAATGTAATTATTAAAAACATGCAAGCTTCTATCTGTAGTGCTGTTATAGTGCTGGGGATAATTTTTTTTCCTTTTTTTTTTTTTTTTCCTTTTTTCCATTTCTAAGTTTTTCTATAGTGTTCTTACGTTAATTTTCTAATGACAAAGAAAACTCATGTAATTTCTTTTTAATTCCCTGAATCGGGGATTGGGGGAGAATACAAAACATTGATTAATTTGAAGCTCTAAGGCTAAGCTCTTTAGAATATATTCTTCATAATTAATACAGAAGAACCCATTGGGTTGTGGCATTGAACCTGGATTTATGGCCTTTTCTGAAAATGTTTGCTCTAGTAACACAACGACATGCATGTTTCAAGGGAGTAAATGAGAAAAAGATGAATGGGGCCACTATCTACACAGTGTTACCTTTTAAAAACCCATAGCCTTAATTCATTAGCCAAAAGACTTGCCTGAGGTGTGATTCCGCACCAGAAATTAGAATACAATCCCCGAGACTCCAGCATGGGGGCCACAATGGTTTTGTTTTCTGCAATCATTAGAATGAGGGTCTGTGGATTAGTCAGGAAATTGTCGACATCTATGAACTAGGAAAGGAAAAAGATAATATCAGGTGAAAACGTACTTTTCAGTAATGGGTTCAAGAAATCCCAACACTTCTGAAGGATTTGCAGAAGCTTGCTCATGAGATATGGAACCAGCTATCTCTATCTTCTTTATTGAAACCCAATTCAGCTGGATAGTTTTAATTCATTCAAAATATATCTAGTCTAATTTCCACATGTTCAACTTTGCACAAGGCACCAAGCAATGGATTGGTATTGCCGGACTGGACACAAACTCAGCCAGGGCTCAACCTATGCCTTGGCTGTAGTTTAAGTACAGGATGTTAATGGCTCTCAAGTCCTTAAAGATTCATTCAAAAATACTTATTGAGTGCCCACTCTAGGTACAGATGGGCAGACCTATTTAGGTTTTATACAGTAGTGCCAGAATGTCCCCAAACAGGTCCATCAATGCTATTTTAATGTTACAAGTAGAATTTTAATTTAAAGTGCATTATATCAACCCACGGTAACCAGTGAAGCTATTTCCCATTTTAGCAGAAGTCCACATTAATAATGATTTATTTGTAGAGACAGTGCAACAACAAATTCTAGCATATAAAACAATGGGGAATTGGTCAACAGACACAAAGAATGATTGTGTATTGTAATGATGAATAAGCTAACTATACTGATCTAACCACCACACATTGAACACAATTATTGAAAATCAATGTTGTACCCCACATGTATGAATAATAAAAAAAGAAAAGAACAAAAAAAGCACAGTGAACTGTAGACTTAAAAATGGCTGAAATGATAGATTTTAGTTATGTTTTACTACAATGAAAATAAATAAATTATCAGAAGCATTCATTCTTATGAACCCCAAAATTTTGTGGTCCAGCATTAGTACACTTCAATGACGTTGAAACAGCTATGCAATGTTAAACACTGTCAGTACAATTTCAAAACTCCTATGAAATTATTTGTGTTGAAAGTGTCTCTGATACATTTTGCAGCAAGATAACATGGAAAATGGAAGGCAGCCTTGGTAAATGAGTCTATCTCCTGTATCTAAGAATAAATGGAACTACTTTGAGGAAAAGCATTGGTTGAAGTTATGTTTATAACAACATCATTAGCCATAGCATGAAAAAAATTTCTCAAACCATTTGAATTCCCAAAATAAATTTTTGAGAGCATCAGGGTAATCAATCTTTTCATCTTGATTCCTCTAGGAAATAAATTAAATTTGGACTATGTCAGTAGCCATAAATGCCAGCTATTCAGCAGTATATGTTACGACATAGTAGTTATGTTATTCTATGTCTCCCCAATTATCTCTTGCACTTTATTGTCTGTAGTATATGACTCAGTGAGTACTGTTGGATCGTTTTCTTTCTTGTTTCCCCTGCGAAGGAAGCAGCAGCTTCAAAGACAAAATTTTAACACATAAAAATGTATTTCCAAAAATATACAGCCTTGTACATAAGTCAAAAAAAAAAAAAAAAAGAAAGTGTGTGATAAATTATTGAGCTGATTTTTGCTGTGCTTGAGGGGCTGGGGCAGACACAGGTTAAATGTATTCCTTTATGAACCAGAGTCTATCGACAGGGAGCAGATGTCCATAAATGTAGTGAAACAATATTAGCTATGTTTTATTGGTGTTATTTCTAATTTCATACTGGAAAACATTTGCCAAAAAAATTTGGGGGGCCACAGATGAAGAACTTAGTTCCCATGAACTTATGGAGAAGAAAGTCTGTCAATTTTCAAAAGGGAAAAGAAGACTGCAGAGCTCCTTGTTAGGAAGCTGTCTGCCTTTCCAACTGTGACTGCTTCATCTAGGACAAGAACAAAATATAACATCGATTCCTAATCATCAAGTCCAGCATTTACTGGACCACTCTGGAAGTTCTAAGGGAAGTGATGGAACCTCTTTATGGGAGAAATTCCCCATGAGACCCAGCATAATTGGGAGCAACCAGGAGGCCAAGCAAGAGATGTCACTCCTTAAATCACTCGGGAGCAAAAGGGAAGGGAGGTTCAGAGCTGTTCAACTGAATCTCTTTTTATATAATTATTTCTCATATCCCCAAAATTCTTCCAAAAAGTGATTAAGACAATTTATATTGCTTTACCAACAGGATTCCTCATGAACTAAAACATTTCAGAGTTTCTTATGCCTGTGATATGACAGAGACCAAATAATTCAGGATCATCTTGGCTCACTCTCTAGAAATGCATGTCAGAAGCAGGTCTGTGATGAAATCCAGGCATCCTCACATCAAATTACTAAAATTTCCCTTTTAGTCTGTATTAAAAACTGGAGGAGGTTGTGCCTAAGTACAAGGTTGTTTTGATTGTTCCCATGGCCCTGGTTTTTGGACAACGGATTTGGACACATTCTAGATAACAGCTGTCAAGAAATGAAACATCTGTTTTTACCAGGATGTAGTCTGACCATCTTTCCCTCGCAGTTCGAAGGGCTGCCTGTCGTAATTTCATCACATGGGCAAACCGGGAGCTTGGCCAATGCTTTGGTCCAATTTCATCAGGATGAGACCTAAAAGAATAATAACAATAATAATAGCTTTTAATTATTGAGTGCCTACAAGTACCAGGCTCTGTCCTAGATGTCTCTGTGTACTAACTCATTTAATCCTCGGTCAACCCAAGGAAGTAGATACTATTATGGTTATCAACATCCCATATTGCAGATAAGGAATCTGGAGCAGTGAGAGATTAGGTAACTTGCTGCTCACTATATACATAAGAATCTTTACAGGAAATATTTTAATGGGTTCTAACAAGATCCCTATGAGGTAAGTACAACTGTTCTCCCCCTTTTACAGATGAGGATATTGGTGTGGAGCAGTTAAGCCTTTCACCCTGTGTTATACAGTCAAGATTTGAATTCAGGAAGTTTACCCTGAAAGCTCATGTCCCTAGACACTTTTTTATACATCCCGCCATCAGATAAATTTGGAAAGGTCATATGTAAAAATACAACTCTCCCAGGAAGAACAAAGATTTGATTTACTCGGTAGAATCTCAGTAAGTAATTCCATACAGCTTAACCCATTGACCTATCTCAGTTAAAGCGAGGCCATGGGGCAGATACATAACGTCACTGGTATCTATAGCAACATCCACAACACAGCCAGGCCCGGACCCCTGCATGCCCACAAAGGCAAGTGGGTCGGTCCATCCTCTAGAACCCTTCTGAAAGCTCCCAGCTGGTATGGTCACTCACTGGTGCTGTCACAGTAGCCCCAAACTGGCCACCCCTTGAAGTTCTCGTAACTGCATTGGCAATGTACTTATTTTAGTGAATGAAAAATCACAAAAACAATGAGACTTTAACTATACAAATAAGGTTGATAAAACTATGTACAGTACAGGAATTCTCTGGAATGCCTTCTCCAATTATTGCTTCAACAAAAATCAGTGGAATTTCTGTTGAATATACTGCCAAAAAAGAGAGAAAGGCCTTCCTTATTATTTTTCACACCGACCTTGGCATATAATATATTTAGTCAAAACCTGGGTACAGAGAATGTTACCAGGATGCAAGGCACGAAATCTTTCTGTGCCATTTAAATTGGGCTGAATTCCATTATAAGGAACTCCCAAGGGGTGTTTAAAATCTTTTACAGTGTTCAAACTTCATTGTTAAATTTTTCTTGTATAAAGACCACATGCTTGCATGGTTACATTAAGAGAGAGAGACTAGAGGAATAGAAATGTGTTCTGGGATGTCATTTATGATTATTATAATACAAATTTGGCTTTCAATAAATTACTTATCTTGGGCAGAAATTCTGGCAACTCATTCATGGTAGTTCTGTAATTTCTTAATGTGGAGTTATAGGAGTCTTGGAAACATTTACAATAGTAAGCGTTAAATACATTACATTTATACTTGTTCTTATTCACTCATTTGTTCATCCAACAAGTATTAATTTAGTGCCTGCCAATAATACAGCACTGGGGGGAAATATAAAGTGTTTGTATACTCTAGCCCCTACCAGAGAACCTGCCATTTATTTAGAAATATGCATAAATTGCACAGTTGACTAATAATGTTACTTAAGCATATTGTTGTATCAAAAAGAATGATGTAAAAAATAAGCGCTACAATTGTTGAGAGGAAGGTAGACCTTTATACCTGGAACGAAGAGGAATAGCTTTCTGTAGTGGGTATGATTTGGGAAAAGAGCTGGTTACAAAGAAGAAAAGGGCCTTCCAGGAACTGCATGGGCAACAGTTCGAGGGTTGAAAATATAAGGACATTCTGGATGAAGCAGATTTTCTTTTGGGAAGAAGCAGAAAATATGGATGCTCAGTTAATGGAATCTTTTAAATAAAAGTGTCAGGTATTTGAACTTTGGTCTGTAGGTACTGGAGAGCCATTGGAGTCCTTTTAATAGAGGAATGAAACTATTTCATTTGTATTTTAGGTACATTGATTTCACAGTATGGTATGTAGGATGACTTGGAAATAGAGCCAACTAAGAAGTTGCTATGGTTGAGTTTCTGGTCAAGATGGTGGAATAGATGGTCCCCAGAATCACTCTGTCCAACAAATCAACCAATTTACAATGAAATAAAGGTAACATCAGCCAAACTAGTGCCACTGCAGCTCAGGGGAAGAGGAGGAGAGACCTATGGAGTTCATGAAGGTGGGAGAAACCATGAAGAGAGAAAGAAAAAGCTGCTCCGAGAGTTTGGGCCGCAGCTGTTTTAATGCTGGAGCTGCTGAGTGCATGGAGCAAGAGGCAGCAGAAGCTGCAGCTGTGTCCTTCAGATGGAGTTACTTGGAGGTGGAAGGGGAGAAGAGGGCCTTGGTGGCCCCCAGGACAGCAAGATCACTAATAGGGTTCCTGTGGACCCCTCTCTGAGTGAAGAGTCAGAACAGCTAAAAAAGGGGAGCCATTCAGAGGCTGGTGAGTCAACACAAGGGACCAGCACAGGGCCCATCCCATGCAAAGAGTTTGGGGTGTGGGCAGCAGGGAAGACGGGCCCACTGGAAGAACACTGGGACACAGCAAGGACAGCCAATCCGCCCCCTAATCAGCACAGGACCACTCAGAGGAGACTGGTCGGGAATGCAGAATTGCATGGGGTGCAGTTTGATGAGAAAACTCGGGCCCAGATCAGAGTTTCTATACATCCCAGGTGCACCAAGTCTCTGGAGAGCCTGAAGTACCTGTAAGGTCACCCATAAAACCCTGAGCTGCACAAAAAGCCTTCCCTAGGGAAACAGCAGCAAAGCAACAATTTAACTCAACCGCACAGCTCAAGTACTGGTTCCCACAGGAAGTTTCCCCATTTTAGAAGTAAGCAAAGGACTTAAAAATTAGTTACAGCCCAGGCACACCATTAGTGCTTTGAGGCCCACCAGGGAACATGAGGCATGGAGCCAAGGACAGAACCCCTGCCCACAGCCACTCACAACACCAGCACCTTGGGGCCTGCCCAGGGGCCCAAGGCATGCAGCTGGGGACCGGAACCCCTGCCCAAAACCAGGCACACCTTGCCAGTGCCTCAGGGCCTGCCCAGGGACCTGAGGCATGGAGAAGGGGACTGGACCCCCCACCCACTACCAGGCACACTGCACCAGCACCACAGGGCCCGCCCAGGGACCTAAGGCATGTAGAAGAGGGCTGGACCCCCCCACTCCCACAACCAAGCACACCACATCAGCACCTTGGGGCCCACCTGGGGACTGGAGCCAGGGACCAGGCTCTCCTCCCACAAACAGACACACCACGCCAGTGCCTGGGGACCCACCTGGGGACCTCGGGTGTGGAGCCAGGGACCAGACACTCCCGACAACCAGGCACACTGCCAGCACCAAGGAGCATGCGAAAAACATCACCTCCATGTGGGTGGCCCACCACAGCCACCACAATAACCATGGCTGCCATGAAAGCAGCTAGATGCCACACCCACCATGCAGATGGTCCGCCAGCCACTGGAGTGCATTGACACAAGGAGAGTCACCAGTGGAGATAAAGAAAAGAAGAGGATGTCTCTTTCCACAAAGCCCATTCCAGAGTGACAGAAGCAGCATCTGCTCTGTGATAATATTGGGGGACCTGATCACACCTCTCAGCATTGGACAGATCATCTAGGCAACAGATCAACACAGTAACCACTACTCTTTCAGAAGGAGAGAAGAAATCTAGGGTAATTAGAGGGGGGAGGGGGGAGTGAGAGGGGGAGGGGGAGATTTTGGACAAGGGGCATAAGGAATAACTACGATGTGTAACAATATATATGCTAGTAATATTTATTTGATCAACATATCTCAATGTTGAACCCCAAAAATATGTATAATCAATTTTGATTCAATAAAAAAATTTTTTTAAAGAAAGAAGTTGCTATGGTTACAATTGGAAATAACCTACATATCCATCAGTAGAGGACTGATTAAATAATTATGATATAGCCATACAATGTATACTTTCCAGTTAAAAAAACAAAGCTCCTTAACTATTTTTATATAATAATGACCAAGACATGATAAATAAAAGAAGCAAGGTTTGCAAACTTTTCACTATGATCCCTCAAGTATAAAAGGTTTATACTCAAAATAAGAATAAATAATAACATTTACATATATACTGCTGTGGTAATTTATTTATGAACTAACAAAAAACTGAACTTGGCTGGCAGCCAGGGAGGAAGGAACTATGAAGATCTGTGAAAGGAAAACGTGGCAGGTGTTGGTAACGCACTTAAGTACAGAGATGAAAGACAATGAAACGTCACGTGTCTGCAAGACTGCAAGCCTGAAGGGCTGCAGAAGTGGTTAAGAAGGAAGGGTAAATAAGGAGTTTACAAAATTCACTCTTGTTACTCACTCTGGTTCATCCATAGGCCTCCACTCCACATAGTGATAGAGTCTCTGTACATTTTTTAACCACTCCCTGAGTATTTCAGTCATATTATCCACATTGTGATCAGTGGCTGCCCTGCATGAGAGAAAACGCAGTATACTTTAGTTATGTCATCCAAAGAAAGGGGGGGAAATCCAAAGGACCCCATTCTAACTGAAAGGAGAATGATCAGTTCTGGCAAAAAATTGTATGCGTGGCAATAATGTCTTCACGGTCCAAACTAGACAATGAATTTCTGAAGTGAGAGATGCTGCTTAAAATCATCTTTATATCATGAGTTGCATAAACAGGGTTTAGCCAATTGTAGAATTCATAACGATTGTATTAATAAACATATGAAAACACAAAAACAGTATAAGCAAGAAATGAATTAACCTAGAGTCAGTTAATGAGTCTTTTTGAAAATTTTCCCATTTGTTTTACTTTTTAGTTATCTAAGATGTAAATTCTGCTAACATTTACCTTCAATTTAAGCAGCAATTCAGTTTCATGTTCGTTTCAAGTCAATTTTTAGGTCACAACAAAATATCTAGTCAGTGCTGATTTAATCATATATATAAGAGGGTGAAACCACAATAATAATTCCCAATATAAAACTTGAAATCTAAGGTATCTTCACCTACCTATTTTGGGTTTATACAAAATACATTATCTTCAGAAGCCTTCAAATATCGTATGTAAAACTTGTTTCTATTCTACACTGAAAGCTTAAAAAATGATTCCACTTCTAACAGGGCTTAACTCACTTATTAAAATATTTTCAAATTTTATCACAAAGCAAAACCCAACTCCATGCTGTATATGAGATACATGTGCAAATCAAAGTTATCCAGAACACCTAAAACTGAAGAGATAAACCAATGAAGTTAAAAAAAAAAAAAAGGAAAGAAAACAGGGGTTATAATGCTGACATCAAATAAGGTAGAATTCAGGCCCCAAAATATTAAAAATTACAAAGAAGGAGACTTTATAGTACTAAAAGATGCAATTCACATCAAAGATAGAGTAGGTATAAATATCTATGCACCTTCATATAGTACAGGGGTTGGCAAACTTGTTCTTTAAGAGGTAGATAGTAAATATTTTAAGCTTGAGGCCATACACTCTCTGTGGCAACTACTTAATGCTGCCATTGTAGTAATAAAGCAGCCATAAACAATATGTAAATGGATGAGCATTGCTGTGTTTCAATAAAACTTTATTTACAGAAACAGGCAGCTGGTCTTCAGGCTGTAGTTTGCTGATCCCTGATACAGTAGAAAGTATAGAAACTTCAAAGAAAAACAGAAACATCATAAGTAATGATAACGTGCAACTTCCAGTTGAAGATAGCATGAGTGAGGAAAAAAGTAAATACACAGAATATCTGTACAACACAATAATAGAGACTATAAGTTCTTCTTACGTTTATGGGGAACATTTACTAACATTGACCAACAACTACATCACAAAGAAATCCTCCATAAAATTGAAATAATATAAACAACATTTTCTGATCACAGTGCTAAACTAGAATTAATAATAAAAAACAAAAAATTCCATTAAAAATTCTCTTAGAGGGCCGAGCCCGTGGCACACTCGGGAGAGTGCGGCGCTGGGAGCACGGCGACGCTCCCGCTGCGGGTTCGGATCCTATATGGGAATGGCCGGTGCACTCACTGGTCACGAAAAAAAAAGAAAAAAAAAAGAAAAAAAAATTCTCTTAGAAATACAAACCAATTTTAGAACTTCTAAAAATTAATAGTAAAAACACTGCCTATCAGAATTTTGGGATATAATTAAAGCAGTGATCAGAAAAAACATTATAGTTTCAATGTTCAAATTGATAAAAATAAATGAGTTAAATTCCTACTCAAAAAGCTAGAAAAAGAGTAGCAAAGCAGGAAATTCATAGTACAGATAAAGGCAGAAAGTGATGAGGTATAAAACAGAAAAAGAGTGAACTATAAACAATCTGAAATGCTACTTCTTTGAGAAAAACCAACAAAAGACAAGCACTAGTTAAGACACCTACTCAAGACAACACAAACATAAGAAATGAGAAATGACAAGTGGGGAGGAATATGGTTGATTTGAAAGAAAAATTTTTTTAAACATAAGCAACTGCTCAATGAAAAATATGAGGGTACTTCAAAAAAGTTCATGAAAAAATAGAATTGAAAGAAAATATGAGTATTTCCATGAACTTTTTGAAGTATCCTCATGTATTTGAAAAGTGGATAAAAGGGAAGATTTCCTAGAAAAACTGTGGATGTTTTTCTGCACATTAGCAATTTTGCACATTAGCAAAATTGACTCCAGTAGAGATATAAAACTTAAATGAATAATGTTCACGGAAGAAATAAAAAAAACACTAGGCCCAGATGGTTTCACAGAGGAATTCTACCAACTCTTGCACTCGATATTTCCAAAGTTACATAGCTTGTTCTCTAGAGTGTAGAAAGAAAGTGAAAGTTCTAAGTTATTTTAATAATGAAAACATAATATTCATATTTAAACTTAAAGAGTAATGCACACAAGCATACACACACACAACTACAGACCAATATCTTTTAATGAATATGCTGCAAAAACTTTAAAGTATTTGCAAATGGAATCCAACATCCTATCAAGAAAATATTATAGCATAACCTAAGATTGTTCAATATAAAGGTAATTCATAAACATAACTCACTTATTAACAGACCTGAAGAAAAATCATATGATTATCTCTGCAAATTTGTAAAAGGACTTTAAAAAAAATCAACACCTATTCCTGATTTTTCAAAACCACACAGAATAAAACTAAAACAGATATTAAAACATACTATAAAGCCACTACAATTAAAACTATGGGGTAATGACACAGGGATAGATGGGAGACCAGTGGAACAGAATAGAAAGTACAGAAATTAGTATATGATAAAGGTGGCACCTCAACTCATTGGGGTGAAGAGACTTTCAGAAAAGATGTTGAGACAACTGGATAGCTAGTTGGAAAAAAGATAAAATTGGATGCATACCTCACACCACACACAGCAATAATTCCAAGAAGATAAGAAGTCGACATGAAAAACTAAAATAAAAACATACAAGCAGTTACAGAAAACAGGACTAAATTTCTTTATAATCTGGGTAGTTAAAAGGATTTCTAACTATGATTCAAAATCCAGATGCAATAAAAGAAAAGATTCATAAATATGACTACTTAAAAATTTAACTATCAGTTTGTAAGGCAGAAAAAAACACTGTAAACAAAGGCACAAAACAAACTGAGAGAAAATATTTGCAGACTATACAAGGCTAATTTCCCTAATTAGTAAAGTATTCTTAGAAAAAGAGAAAAATAGCTAAAAATTTGATAGAAAAGTGAGCAAAAGACAAGAGCAAACAATTTACAAGAAAAAGATAAAAATAGCTCATATCAAAAGATGCTCAAATTCAGCTGTGATAAAAGAGAAGCAAATTAAAACTACATTGAGGTACCGTTTCTTACCTATCAGATTGACAAAAATTCTAAAGCTAGACTATACCCTCTCTTGGAAAGGATTCCTGAAAATGGGCACTGTCATACATTGCTGGTGGAGTGCCAAATGGAATAATCCTACGAAAGGTAAACTGACATAAACCTAACATAATGACATTTGCATTTTTCTTTTGACCCAAAATTCCACTTCCAGAAATTTACCCTGAATGTCAGTCTCCACGTAACTTTTTAAAAACGCACGGCGTTATTCAGTGTGGTATTAATTGTAATAGCAAAATATTGGAAACAACCTAAATGCTCATCCATGAAAGACCAGTTAAATAAACGTCACTGATTGGGCTACACAGCTGTAAAAAACAATAAGAACAATCTCTGTGAGCTAATATGGAGTGATTTCCAGGATAAGTGAATAAATGAGTTGCAAGAAATATATCCGATGCTACCTTTAAAAAAAAGGGGGGGGACTACATTTTCCAAAAAAAAATACAGAAAGGTTAAACAAGAAACTAATGAAATTGGTAACCAACAGTAAGCATGTGAGAATGGGATGGAAGATACAGGGAAGAGGGTGAGACTATTCTGAGTATCTCATTTATATAGTTTTGACTTTTGAAAAACATACTATTATTTTACATGTGCAAAAACTAAAATTAAGCAAAAAATTATAGGGAAAAAATTCTAATGTCAAATACAAACAGAAACAAATGAAACTTATTACAATTGAAATTGATAACATAACCCCGTGGAAAAAAAAGAATGAACCCAAGTAACTTTTGAACGTAGGACACTGATTATACTTGTACATACTCAGTGGGATACTTTTTAAGGACAAAAATAACTCCAAAAAAATCTTAAATTTCATTCTGTGGATTTTTTTGTTAGTAGTTATATTGTAAAACTTCGTAAACTATATTGTGTGTACGAGGGGTCTTCAAAAAGCTCATGGTAATATTATTTTCATTAGTTTCAATAAATTTTTTGATTTCCTGCTTGATTTCTTCTTGGACCCATATGTCATTAAGTAGAATGCTGTTTAATTTCCATGTGTTTGTATAGTTTCCAGAATTTCATTTGTTATTGATTTCTAGTTTTAATCCATTATGGTCTGAGAAAATACATGGGATAATTCCAATTTTTTTTGAATTTTTTGAGACTTGATTGGAGACCTAATATGTGATCTATTCTGGAGAATGATCCATGTGCTGATGAGAAGAATGAATATTCTGAGGTTGTTGGATGGAATGTTCTGTAGATATCTGCCGATTCCAATTGGTCTAGAGTATTGTTTAGATCTCGTGTTTCTCTACTGATTCTTTGCCTAGATGATCTGTCTAATATTAACAGTGGGGTGTTCAGGTCCCCTGCTATCATAGTATTAGTGTCTATTTCCTTCTTTAGGTCTAATAGTTTGTTTTATAAATCTGGCTGCTCCACCATTGGGTGCATACATATTTATGATTGTTATGTCTTCTTGATGGATCAGTCCTTTTATCATTATGTAGTGTCCCTCATTGTCTCTTTTTATGGTTTTTGGTTTAAAGTCTACTTTGTCAGATATAAGAATAGCTACTCCAGCTCATTTTTCTTTTCTGTTTGCATGGTAAATCTTTTTCCATCCTTTCAACTCTTAGTCTATGTGAGTCTTTATGGGTGAGGTGGGTCTCTTGAAGGCACCATATACTTGGGTCCTCCTTTTTAATCCAGTCAGCCAGTCTGTGTCTTTTGACTGGGGAATTTAAGCATTTTACATTACGAGTTGTTATTGAAAAGTGTTGATTTATTCCTAGCATTTTATTGATTGTTGTTTGGTTGTCTTAAGTGTCTTTGGTTCCTTGCTTTCTGATTTACTGTTTGTTTTCTGTGTTTGTCGGTTCCTTAGGTTGTAGATAGGCTTTTGGTTTGTTTGTTTTCTCTTCATGAATGCCATTTTTATTATACTAGTGGGTTGAGATTTTTCATGGGTTTTTATGGCAGTGGTAGTTATTTTTCAGGAACCAAACCCAGTACTCCCTTGAGAATTTCTTGTAAGGGTGTTCGTGTGGCAGTGAACTCCTGCAGTTTTTGTTTGAGTTAACCAAGGATGTGAAAAATCTCTATAATGAGAACTACAAACCACTGCTGAGAGAAATTAGAGAGGATACAAGAAGATGGAAAGATATCCCATGCTCTTGGATTGGAAGAATCAACATAGTGAAAATGTCCATACTACCCAAAGTGATATACAAATTTAATGCAATCCCCATCAAAATCCCAATGACATTTTTCTCAGAAATGGAAAGAACAATCCAGACATTTATACGGAATAAGAAAAGACCATGCATAGCCAAAGCAATGCTGAGCAAAAAAAATAAAGCTGGAGGCATAACACTACCTAACTTTAAACTATACTACAAAGCTATAATAACCAAAACAGTATGGTATTGGCATAAAAACAGACACACTGATCAATGGAATAGAATAGAGAACCCAGAAATCAACCCACACACCTATCTGATCTTTGACAAAGGCACCAAGCCTATACACTGGGGAAGAGACTGCCTCTTTAGCAAATGGTGCTGGGAGAACTGGATATCAATATGCAGAAGAATGAAACTAGACCAATACCTTTCGCCATACACTAAAGTCAACTCAAAATGGATTAAAGAATTAAACATACACCATGAAACAATAAAACTTCTTAAAGAAAACACAGGAGAGACACTTCAGGAAATAGGACTGGACACAGACTTCATGAATACGACCCCAAAAGCACGGGCAACCAAAGGAAAAATAAACAAATGGGATTATATCAAACTAAAGAGCTTCTCCACAGCAAAAGAAACAATTAACAGAGTTAAAAGACAACCAACAGAGTGGGAGAAAATATTTGCGAAATATACATCTGACAAAGGATTAATATCCAGAATATACAAGGAACTCAAACAACTTTACAAGAAAAAAACAAGCAACCCAATTAAAAAATTGGCAAAAGAGCTAAGTAGGCATTTCTCTAAGGAAGATATACAAATAGTCAACAGACATATGAAAAAATGCTCAACATCACTCAGCATCCGGGAAATGCAAATCAAAACCACACTGAGATACCATCTCACCCCAGTTAGGATGGCTAAAATCCAAAAGACTCTGAATGATAAATGCTGGCGAGGTTGCGGAGAAAAAGGAACTCTCATACATTGTTGGTGGGACTGCAAAGTGGTGCAGCCTCTATGGAAAATGGTATGCAGGTTCCTCAAACAATTACAGATAGATCTGCCATATGACCCAGCTATCCCATTGCTGGGAATATACCCAGAGGAATGGAAATCATCAAGTCGAAGTTCTACCTGTTCCCCCATGTTCATCGCAGCACTCTTTACAGTAGCCAAGAGTTGGAACCAGCCCAAATGTCCATCATCGGATGAGTGGATACAGAAAATGTGGTATACGTACAGAATGGAATACTACTCAGCTATAAAAATGAATGAAATACTGCCATTTGCAACAACATGGATGGTCCTTGAGAGAATTTTCTTAAGTGAAACAAGTCAAGCACAGAAAGAGAAATACCACATGTTCTCACTTATTGGTGGGAGCTAAAAATAAATAAATAAATTCACACACACACACACACACACAAAAACCGGGGGTGGGGCATGGGGGAAGAAGACATAACAACTACAATTCCTTGAAGTTGGTACAACAAGCAAACAGAAAGGACATTGTTGGGTGGGAGGGGGGAGAGGTAGGAGGGAGGGTGGTTTCAGTAATGGGCCACAATAATCAACCACATTGTATATCGACAAAATAAAATTAAGAAAAATAAATAATAAATAAATAAAAGCTCATGGTAAGATTGTATTATTTTTTAATTCTATTTTTCCATGAACTTTTTGAAGTCCCTCTTTGTATTGTGAAGTAGTGGACATGAACACTTTAGAACCAAGGTTGTCACAGCAGGATCAAAGATATACAGATATGAAATGGGGTAAGGAGAGGAAGAAAGTTGTGATGTTGCATTGGAATTGGAAGTATAGCTACAAACTCAATATTTAAAAATCCATGCATTTCCTAGCCAAAGCAATGCTGAGCAAAAAAAATAAAGCTGGAGGAATAACACTACCTAACTTTAAGCTATACTACAAATCCATAATAACCAAAACACTATGGTACTGGCACAAAAACAGACACACTAATCAATGGAATAGAATAGAGAATCCAGAAATCAACCCACACACTTACTGCCATCTGATCTTTGACAAAGGCACCAAGCCTATTCACCGGGGAAGGGACTACCTCTTCAGCAAATGGTGCTGGGAGAACTGGATATCCATATGCAGGAGAATGAAACTAGATCCATACCTCTCACCATATACTAAAATCAACTCAAAATGGATTAAGGATTTAAATATACACCCTGAAACAATAAAACTTCTTAAAGAAAACATAGGAGAAACACTTCAGGAAATAGGACTGCACACAGACTTCATGAATACGAACCCAAAAGCACAGGCAACCAAAGGAAAAATAAACAAATGGGATTATATCAAACTAAAAAGCTTCTGCACAGCAAAAGAAACAATTAACAGAGTTAAAAGACAACCAACAGAGTGGGAGAAAATATTTGCAAAATATACATCTGACAAAGGATTAATATCCAGAATATATAAGGAACTCAAACAACTTTACAAGAAGAAAACAAGCAACCCAATTAAAAAATGGGCAAAAGAGCTAAGTAGGCATTTCTCTAAAGAAGATATACAAATGGCCAACAGACATATGAAAAAATGCTCAACTTCACTCAGCATCCGGGAAATGCAAATCAAAACCACACTGAGATACCATCTCACCCCAGTTAGGATGGCTAAAATCCAAAAGACTCTAAATGATAAATGCTGGCGAGGTTGCGGAGAAAAAGGAACTCGCATTAACTACTAGCAACTTCTCCTACCTCATTTCCTGCCCTTCTCCAACTCAGTCCCACCGTCTAGCTGCACCGGGCATCTTGTTATTCCTTGAATGTGCCAAGCTTCTCCCTCTGCAGGGACTGGGCATCTGCTCTTCCTTCAGCCTGGAGTGCCCCTCCTCCGGATGTCTGCGTGCTTCCCCCCACCCCCTTCATTCAGGTCTCTGCTCAAATGTCCCTACTTCAGAGAGGTCTTCCCTAAGCACTTTATCCTGTCAGTCTAATTACCCAACTTTTCTGTTTCCTCGTGGAGCTTCTGTATATATTTGAGCAGTTGGGCATAATCACCCCACCGGACTGTAACCTACACGAAGGCTCGGACTTTGTCTCTTGTTCACTGCTGTAGCCCCAGTTTCTGGCACATGATAAGTGCCCAATAAACATTTGTTGACTATTTGAAGGAATTGCTTGGAGACTTTGTTCTCCACTACCTTGCCACCCCTCTGGCACACAAACACTGGTGCCCTACCACCCAGTGTCCTCCAAATCTAAGTTTCTCCTCTAGTCCAAGGTAACTAGTGTGGCAGATTGTATTTTTCAGATGGTCACCACAGTATATGTCCCATATCACATGCCCTTCTTACAAATTGATGTTGATAGCCCTGCCTTTGAGAAGTGTATCTCCTCTTGCATCTGTGCTGACCTGTGATTACAGTGGGACTAAGCTGTGGCTATATAGCATTTGCCTCACTCTCTTGGGTCTCTCCCTCTGGGAACACAGCCTCATGTTGTGGGGAAGACCAAGCCATATGGAGGTGTCCTGACAGATAGTCAGGCTGAGGTCCCAGATGACAGCCAGCACCAACTTCATATATGTGAGGAAACCTTTGAGATGACTCCAACCCCATCCATTGCATGACGGCCACTGCAGGAGACACCCCAGTGAGAACTGCCCGGCTGAGACCAGTTGGCCCCTCTAATCCTTGGGAGATAATAATAAATGATTGCTCTTGTTTTAAACCACCAAGCTTAAGGGTGGCTTGTTATATAGAAATAATAATCAAAACAGATGGGATATGGAGTTGGCCATAAAAGATCTGATTTCTAGTCTCTACAGTGTGCTTCTCAAATTCTTCAGCCCCTGGACAGCCCAAGGACTCTGTCCAAACCTCTCCAACCATAGCAAGCATGTAACTATTTCTTCTAACTTTTATCCTAGGTTGATTTAATGAAAATTGGTCATCCTCAGGAATTGCACTTATAAAAATGTATGTAAATATATTGAGATTTTCCAATGATCACCATTCAGTATTTGCCTGGATTCAGCTACTCTTTGGTTAATAAGTCCCCAGGACAGCTGGGTTAATGAGCTTTATTCCATTGTCAGTCTTCTCCGCCCAGCCCCATGCTAGTTCCTGGGAGCAATTCCTTTTCCAGGGAGTCCTTGCCATCTATAAAGCCAGATTCCGTATTCTTCTAGTCACACTCAACTCTGTAGCTGTAGCAACCGCTCACAAGGCTGCTCAACTGCTCTCACCGACCAGTTCTTACTCAAGGTTGGGAGCAAACCCAGGAGCCCCACCACCTCACTGGGCTATTGCCAGGACCAATCTGACAGGGCTTTAATAAGGGAGTCAACATAGTTGTGATGGGGGCTATATGGCAAACCTATGCTCAGAGCTCCTGAAATGCAGTTAAACATCGAATCTGGAAAATTAGCTCGAGATGGAAATATATGCAAAAAAATGCAACCTACAGCTGGGGGGTGGAAAGAAGAAAACAAGAAGACTGGATACGCAGGGCATTACAGAATTGGTCAGTGCAAAAGCAATGGTTAAGATCATGAGATCTGGCTTTTGGTGCGCCTGACTCTGCCACTTCCAAGCAGTGTGACCTTGGGCAAGTCCCTTACCCTCTGTAAGACTCAATTTCCTCATTTGTGAAGTGGAACTAATGATAGAACCTCCCTCATGGGGATACTTACTGTATGGAAGGAATGAACACATGTATGCAAAAGCAAGCACTGAAAACTGGCACAAGGGAGGCCCCCAGTAAGTGGGAGCTCTCATGTTTCACCAAGATGGGTCAAGAAGACCACACCAGGGGATGGTTAGAAGACTGCAGGAATCTGTGCAGTGATTTTGGAGCTGTAGTGGGGGAACTTTGAAATTGGCAAGGCCACCACTTTGCTTCAGGGATGCTGTCCAAGAGCCTTGGGCTTTTATATTCCTTTCCCCCTCACCCCCGTAAGAACCACCTCCGCCTCCTCGACAGCTGCCACTCTTGGATTGCTTTTGAGCTGCTACAAATGTGGGCCCCTGGGACTAAAACCCTGGGAAAACCCTGCCTCCATCCTCTCCCATATCTCACTTGAAGGTTGAGTGAAGGGCCAATTTGCAACACTTAACATAAAAGCCAGAAAATCCACTTAATGCCCTTGGTTTCCCACGCACTAGTGGTAGAGCAGTCACATTTGCACAAAGAGGCATGTGCTAAAATAGGCAGTTTGAAATATTCCTGGCAGATGGTGCTAAATATAGACACAGTGACAGATTGGCCCCACAGAACAACTCTTCTCCCAAGCCTTAAGAACGTACTAGAGCCTAGAAGCTCCTATTCTAGCTTCTTTTTTTCAAAAGATTGTGGCAACAGCCCCAGGATCTCACTGTGCTAGAGAACTGCTAAGATTTACAGAAGGGAGGTACCTCTGGGGGTGAACGCCAGCACAAAGCTGAGAGGTTCCCAAATCCCACAAAGGCTGGAAGGAAAAAAAAAAGGTGCAAATATGGAGATCCGATGAGCTGGATTCCATTGAACATTTTGAAAGATTACTCTGCCGAGATGTCTTTTATATGAGCAAAAATCTACAGAATGGAAGAGGAGGCAGTATAGTGCAATGGTAAAGGGTGGAGGTTTGGGGGGTCGGAGTGCTGAGGTTTGAACCTTTGTTTTTCCCCTTGCTAGCTATATGAACTTGGCCAAGTTATTTAACCTACTGGTGCCTCAGTTTTTCATCTGCGGAATAGGGATAATAACAGTACTTATTGCATGTGAAGATTAAATAAGGTAACGTATGTAAAGGCCAGGCACAGTACCTGGTAGAAAATAACTTGCATGGATGGTAGCTGTTTTATTTAATGGACTAGGAGGAGAGAAAGATACCTAAAATATGACTATAGTATTTTAAGGTAGGGAGGAATATTTTGGATAAAAACAAAGTTGAAATTAAAAATAAAGTCAAGTTGCAAATCCTTAAATAGTTTCTCTGTACACTGAGATTGTATTTGGAATAGGCAATACCATAAATACCCAGTGGAAAGCTGGAGTATAAGAGGCTGGCTTCCATGCAAGGGGGACATATTCTGGGGGCTTGATCACCATCTTAAATGGGAAGGAAACCCTATCTTGTCACAACTAGTAAGAGCAAAGGACTTTGAACATTGAGAAATTTGCTGTCTGACTTCCATACAGTAAACCACTTAAAAGACTGGGAGGTTTTCTCTTTAACTGTAATGACAGAGCTTGCCTGCTAGTCTGTGGCAAGTGCAGTGAGGGGCCTAGAAGGTGGCCCTGTGTCTGGCTCTTTCTCTGCCACATGGCATGCTCCTTTGAGATGGTGCCCCTGGTTTCCATCCCATTTTGTTCTCTCCAAATTTTGGAGTTAGAGTTTTTAAGGTTTATTTTATGCTGTATGCAGAGCTAGGACTATGACCCAAAGGCTAAGAGAAATGTTGGTTTTTTAGTTGTTCTTGGAGACTAAACTGCTCCTGACAGCCTGCCCCCTGGAGTTAGAGGAGTCTTTTCTAGACAATTTTCTCAGTGGGGGACGTGGTAAAGGCAACATCTGCGGGACAATTATGGAATTACGTTCAGGGCTCTGGCCCCAGAAATAACAGGCCAGTACATAGTCTCTTGGTACAGACCTGCCTATATCCTTACATCTTGAACAAGTTAAAGTAGACTAACTGCTGATACAAACAAACCTCAACATTTCAGAGGCTTAATTGAGTAAAAGTTTTTTTCTCTCTCAAGCAAAGTCCATTGGCCCTGGGATGGGGAAGAGAGGGCATAGGCTGTCTCTGCTCCATACAGTAATTCAAGGACCCATGTTGACAGACGCCCTGCCATTTTCATTGTGTGGCTTCCAAAGTTCCCTGGATTTCACCACCCAGTAGCAGATGGAGAAGGTTCATTGAGAGCCCCATGGGAAGATTGTTTAGGTCAAGTCTAGAAGTGGCACACATCACTTCCACTCATATTCTGCTGGCTGGTACCTAGTCACATGATCACATATAATGCAAAGGAGGGAAATGTAGTTTCTCTGTTTGCCCAGGACGGAGAAGAAAAACAGGAATTTTGTTGATCAGCTGGCACTCTTTCACACACTTCTTGAAGTGCCAGTTCAACAGACCAAGAGACATTTTGAAGAAACATTTTGAAGAAATTCCAAAACTTTTTTCAAATTTCCTGTGCTGTTTTCACTCGATCTTTGAATCGAACTTGATAACTAGTTGCTTCTAATCTACATCTCTTCCTATTAAGTCTTGTAATCAAAGGATATCACAGCTTCCCTACAATGGGAGTGGGATTGCTTTGTCTCTCATAGCCTAAGTTTCCTTGTGAATGGCATGGTGAATGAGTGCCTCCTTCTAAGAAGAAAATACTAATTACTTTTTAAAAGAAAGCTTATTTCCCTCAGTGCAAGAGTTGGAGTTTTGCATTTTGCATCATTGCTGGGGTTTTAGGAAAACTACTACGGATACTTCTCCAATGCTGTCTGAACTTGTTTTATCAACAGGCTGCAAAAGAGCCTAATAGACAAAGAAAGAAAAAAGAAAAAAAAGTAAAAGAATGCTTCATTCATGAAAGGAACAGTACTGTAATGACATAGAATAGCTCCCCAGTGTTTTAAGTAGGAACCACCAGATGCCTTCCTCATTTCTACTGAAGTCTGTTATATACATAGATATATACTTGTATGTTTATATCATTCTCTTAACTTTATGATCACTTTTCAACAATATTAATGGAAGTAAATTGTATTGATAGTAACCCTAACAAAAATTTCATTACAGTCAAAAATTGCAGTAATATCGTTGAGTTTACAGTCAACTGCTATAGTAAGACACAAATATAATAAAATTTAATATACACTCTATTTATATAAGCTTAGGACATCTTTTTCACTTTATTACATTAAGTTTTGTTTTCACTAAATGTTTTTACATTGACCAATAGTTCTAAAACTTTGTTGTGCATCAAAGTTACATGAACAGCTTGTTAAAAATATAGATTCCTAGAATCTAGCCTGGACCTATTGAATGTAAGGGGTGGGATTGGGGCATATGTATTTTTAACAAGTTTGCCAGGTGGTTTTGATGTACACTAAAACTTGAGAACTATGCCTCATGTATCTGGCATATAGTAGGCACTAGATTTATGTTTGATGGATGAATGAGTGAATGAATGAACCAAATAAAATAGTACTCTTACGAATAAATTTGTTACTGAGACTAGAGCACTAAAATAAAAATTCATTGGCAATTTACTGCCACGAATATTAAACACAAAACCAGGAAATGATTTAATCACCAGGAAAGCTGCAATAATAATTCAGTTTTATTTGTAAAATGCTTGTTGCCAGGTTTCACTGACATCAACTATTCAAATTACTACTAGAATGCCAAAAAGTCATAGATAGATCATGCAGTTATTAGGGGAGGGTATGTCACACTTTCAGGGAGATGTATGGATTGGGGTAAAATAATTTTGATGAAAATGCAGTCTTATTAACATGAAAGTCTCCATGCTACCAGTGTTTTAGGTACCTCTGGCTGAGAATGATTTATCTAGTGTCAAGAACAATTTCAGGATCACTCAGTTAATGAGAGTTCATTACTAAATGGCAAGTGCTTTACCAAGAGTTGGACTCCCCTAAAACAAAAACAATTTAAAGTTTCCAGCAAGGTGCCACATACCTTCCTGGATATAATATCCTCCAGGTTTTCCTCCTACCTCTCAGTATGCTCCTTCTCTGCTTTTCAGGCTCATTATCCTCTACTTAGCTATTAAACATTACCATTCCTCAAAGGTTTGTCCTACACCCTTTCCTTTATCTTATGCTCTAGGGAGTGTGACCTATCTCCATGGCTTTAATGACTATATACTTATTCATGATACCCAAATTGCTGTCTCCAGCCCGCACCTCTCCAGTTGGCCATATAGACCAGCTGTGATTGGAACATCCCACCCAAATCACTGGAGTACCATCCCCATTGTAACAACATTAAGAGAGTGGGAAATCCAACTATGGTATTTGAAAGGGTAGACCTTTGAGAAGTGATTGGATCACGAGGACTCTCATTATGAATGGACTAATCCATTCATGGGTTAACGGACTGATGGTTTAATGGGTTATCAGGGAATAGACTGACGATGTTATAAGGAAAGCACGTGAGCACGTGGAAATGCTCTTGTCATTCTTACCATGAGATTGCCTGCATAACCACAAGAATTTGTAGAGAGTTTCCACCAAGAACAAGGCCGTCACCAGATGTATCCCTGGATCTTGGACTTCCCAGCCTCCAAAACTGTAAGAAATAAACTTTGTTTCTTTATACATTACACAGTTTCAGGTATTCTGTTATAAGCAACAGAAAACTCACTAATACAAAACCCTATGAGAAAAGTTTACAAAACTTAGGTCCAACTTTCATGAGTAAAAGAAAAATATCAGTCAATCTTTTCTTTTATTTTTAACTAATTAAGCATATAGATTATGTAAAGTATCTGACAATAACAGATACATGTAAAAGATTTTGACATCATATGCCAAGTACTCAATATATATATAGTACATGCTGGGTTTTTTCCCTGAAGTTGTTATATATTACAACCCTCTAAAGTAGAATAAACATTAAATTTCAAAACTACATTAAGATGTGTATCTGAGTAGATAGTGTCAATCACACTGAGATGGAATGATATTTGTCTGGGATCCTGAACACCCGATCTTGGACCAGCCACCTGTGGCAACCTCTCTCAGGTTCAGAAGGGAAAAGTACACATGCAGGAAGCAACCCCTCTTGTTTAACACTCTGAAGTTTTAACCCCCTTTTAACCTCCCCACTGAGAATTAACCCCTGCTGAGCTGCACAGGGTCACCTGACACCGGCAGGACTCCTTCACCTGGAGGAGTCAGCCAAATAGCCTGGATCAGAATCAAGCACAGTGGCCTGTTTCCTTGAGACCTGCATCCAGTTCTGGTCCTCAAGAGCCTACCACTTTGATAACTAGAAAGTGCAAGGAGAGATAAATCCAAAGGAAAAACACAAGGGGAAAAGGAGAGTTGCCTCCCATGGCCAAAAGCAATCGGTACCCCTCACATCTCCCACCCTTTGCCTGGAATCTCTCTCAGTATTCCACTGGTATTGACCCACTGAAGACATCCTCCTTACAGTGGGGATGAGGAGCCTTGTACTCTCCTGGGAGACTACAGGGTGCTACTTGTTTGGTGATGTATTTATTTATCCAACTAATATTTCTGGGTAACTAATATGTGTCAGGCACTGTTCTAGGTACTAGGCATACATCAGTGATGAAAAATCCCTACCATCATGGGACATTTATATTCTAGTATATAAATAAAATATACACTGAGTTATATGATGATAAGTCCTGTGAAGAAAAATAAAGTAGGGACAGTGGATAGGGAATGTCACGCTATTACAATAACCTGAGCAAGAGAGGACAGTGCTCAAAAGTGACAGCTGGAGATGTGAATACTCCACTCTCAATAACTGATAGAACAACTAGACAGAAAGTCAGCAAGGACACAGGAGACTTAAACAACACTTGACCTCACTGATGCTTATAAAACAGTCCACCCAAGGACAGCAGAATAGACATTCTTTTCAAGCACACATGGAACATTCTCCAGAATAGACCATAGGGTGGGCCATAAAACAAGTTTTAATAAATTTAAAAGGTTTGAAATCATGAAAAGTATGTTCTTCAGAAACAATACAATTAAATTGGAAATCAACAACAGAAGGAAGTTTGAGGAATCAACGAATACTTGTAAATTAAATAAAATACTTCTAAATTTGTCAAAAAAAAACATCAGAAGGAAAATTTTTAAATATTTAGAGCTGAACAAAAATAAAAACTCAACATATCAAAAATTATGGGATGCATCCAGAGCAGAGATTAGATGGAAAGATATAGCAATAAATGCTTACATTGGAACAGAAAAAAAGATATCAAATGAATACCTTGAATGCCTACCATAAGAAACTTAGAAATGAAGGAAATAATAGAGGTTAGAGTAGAAGACAATGAAATAGAAAGAAAAACAAGAGAAAATCAATGACATCAAAAATTATTTTTTTGAAAAGATCAACAAAATTGAATCAATCTTTAGCCAGCCTGACCAGAAAATAAAACAAGAAGACATAAATTACCAAAATCAGGGAAAAAACTGGGATAATCACTACCGATCTTAAAATTAAAGGATTATAAGCGAATATTACGAACAACTTTGTACCAACATATTAGACAATTTACATATAATGGACAAAGAAGATTTGAATAGACCCTTGACAAGTAAAGACATTGAATTAGTAATTTAAAATCTTCCCACAAAGAAAAATTCAGTCCCAAATGACTTCAATGGTGAATTCTAACAAATATTTTAAAGAGAAGTAATTCCAATTCTTCACAAACACTTTCAGAAAAGAGTAGAAGGAAAGACTTCCAAACACATTCTATGAGCCCAGTATTAACTTCACTGATCCAAAAGTCAAAGATCTTTCTTTTTTTTTTTGGCTTTCCAAATGAAAGTTTATTCAGATAATCCAGCAGATCCAGTACTCCTACTTGGGAAATATGTGATCAGTTTTGGATGGATTTTGCAATCTGCTCCTACACATATGTAAGACATTTTCCCCACTCTTTTTAATAAAATATAATCAGATTCCTGAATTTTTGTGTATGGAGCAAAAATTGTTCCACTGACAATTGGAACTATTGACTATCACACATAATGTATCACACATGATATCCAAAGTGTAGGGACATTGTTAGTCCATAACACAACATTAGATGAAGACATCTTAAGAAAAATACAAAATCCTTAAAATTTTAACAAGCTGAAGCCAGAAACATGTAAAAAGAATTACATGCCATCACTAAGTGAAACTTGTCCAAGGAATATAAGGCTGGTTTAGCATTCAAAAACCAATTAATATAATATACCTTATTAATAGAATAAAGAACAAAACCCACATAATCATCTCAGTAGATGCAGAAGAAATATTTAACAAAATCTGACACCATTTATGATAAAAACTATCAACAAACTAGGAATACAAGTGAACTTTTTTAACCTGATAAAGGGAATCTACAACTTATAGTTAACATATTTGATTCTGATAGACTGTTTTCCTGCTAAGATTAAGAATTAGGCAAGGATATCCATTCTTACTCCTTTTATTACACATTGCTCCAAAGTTATAGCCAGTTTAATAGTGTAAGGAAAAAAAAAAGAAAGAAAGAAAGGCATACTAACTGGAACAAAAGAAGTAAAACTGCCTTTATTCTCAGATAACATGATCTTGTATGTAGAAAATCCTAAGAAATACACACGTAAAAAAATCAATTAGCACTAATAAACAAATTTAGCAATTGCAGGAATTGCAGGATATGGGATCAATGTACAAAAATCAATTGTATTTCTACACACTAGCAAGGAACAACCCAAAACTAAAATTAAGAATTTCATTCACAATAGTATCAAAAAGAATAAAATAAGAAGTACAAGGCAGGATTTTACAATAAAAACAATAAAACATTGTTAAATAAATGGAGATACATTCCATGTTCATGAATTGGAGACTCAATGTTATTAAGATAGCAATTCTCCCTAAAATGATTTGTAGATTTCATAGCGTGACCCCTATGAAATTCCTGGCAAGGAAATTTTTTTTGAAAAAATTGGCCATCTTCTTCTAAAATGAATATAAAAATGCAAAGAACCTAGAATAGCTGAAACAATCTTGACAAAGAACGAAGTGAGACTTAACACTACTCAATTTTAAACTTACCACAAAGCTATAGTAATCAAGACAATGTGGTGCTGATGTAGGACAGGCACATAGACCAATGGAACAGAACTGAGAATCCAAAAAGAAACCCTCACATTTACAGTCAATTGATTTTTGACAAATGTGCTAAGGTAATTCAATGAGGGAAAGCATAGTCTTTCCAATAAATGGTGCTGAGACAATTGGATATTCACATGCAAAAATAAATAAATAAATAAAAGAAAAAGAATGCAGACACTAACGTCACAGTATACACAAAAATTAGCTCGAAATGGATCATAGCCAATGTCTAAGTGAGATCATAAAATTTTTAGAAGAAAACATACAGAAAAAATAACATTGGATTAGGCAAAGAATTCTTAGATATGACACCAAAAACATAATCCAGAAAAGAGAAAACTTTATCAAAATTAAAAATTTTGCTCTTCTAAAAGGCACCATTTGGGAAATGAAAGGCAAGAATAAACTGGAAGGAAAGTTTTGTAAATCATACATCAGATAAAGGACTTGTATTCAGAATATACAAATAACTCGTATAACTCAATAACAAGACAAACAACACAATTTAAAAATGGGTAAAAGATTTGAATGGACATTTCACCAAAGAAAAATAGGAATAGCTAACAGACACATACTACTACACCCCCCACTAGAATGGCTATAATTAAAAAGACAGACGGCAACCTGTGCTTGTGAGGATGTGGGGAAGTTAGAACCTTCATGCATGTGAGAATGAAAAATGGTAGAACCACTTTGGAAAAGAGGATGGCAGCTTCCTATAAAATTAAACACATGCTTACCATACATCCCAGCAATTTCTCATCTATATGTCCACACAAAGACTTACACATTAATGTTCATAGCAGAATTATTCATTATAGCCCCAAACTGGAAACAACCCAAATGTCCATCAACTGATGAAGGATAAACACAATGTGGTATATCCATGCAACGGAACACTATTCAAGATTGAAAAGGAGCAAACGACTGATGCATGGTATGACATAGATAAACCTTAAAAACATTATTCTAAGTGAAAGAAGCCACGCACAAAACATTACATATTGTGTGATTCCATTTATATGATATGCCCAGAGATGACAAATTTATAGATACAGAAAACAGATCAATGGTTGCCTGGGTTGAAAGTGGGAGCAGGATTGACTGCAAATAGGCACAAAAAAACATTTTGTGGTGATGGAGATTTTCAAAAACTGGATTGTGATGATTATACAATTATATACACTTACTAAAAATCATTGACTTGTACACTTACAATAGGTGGATTTTCTACTATAGAAATTATATTGGAAGCTTCTTATAAACAAGTAAAGCTTCTTATATACCTCAATAAAGCTTTTTTTTTAAAGAGGTGACATGGCTTGGACCATAAATCTCACAGGAGAGGGGGTAAGAAGTGACAGATGGTAGAAGCCATCACACTAATGGGCAGGTCAAATAGGGAGCTGAGAGTCTTGATCTAGGGTCACTACCTGGGTCAATATACCCATAAAAACAATACTTGGGCTTCAATTTCCCACCATGGACCATTACTGCAGATCTTTGTTTCTTAGGAAATCCTACAAAGATATAAGAAAATATTTGCATTTATATATCATGAAGACCCTTGGCACAGAGGCTCCCCCATTTCTATTGCTGAGGTCCCCAGGCCTGTACCTGAGTAAGCTATCACTTGAAGTGCAGTCAGTTCTCCTTGGACTGTAATGCCTTTCACCTGGAAGTCCAGAAGATGGCTCTAGGTGGGGGATGTGAGGCAGTGTTGAAGGTGGAAGACTTCAGAGTCCTCTCAGAAGGCGAGTGAGGAAAGATATATTATTTTCTATAAGTCACTGCCAGGTAACTCAGTCTGTCCAAGGGCATCTCACTCATACCAAAGTCCTTACAGGGGCGCTACATGATTCATCCCCCATTACCTCTCTGACCTCGTCTCAATACTATGCCCTCTCTCACTCTGCTCCAGCCACTTCCTTCTCCTTGGTGTTCCCCAAACTCACCAGGCATGTCCTGTCTCAGGGCATTTGCACTGGCTGTTTCCTCTTCTTGGAATGCTTTTCTCCAAATACCCATATACTAACTCTCTCACTTCCTTCAAGCTTTTCCTCAAAAATCACTATTTCAGTGAGACCTTCTCTGGTCATCCTATTTAAAATCGTACCCTCAACTCTCCCATCCCCCCTTCCCTGCTTTATTTCTTCCATACTATTTATAGCCATCTGACACACTACATATTTTTCTTTTATATCTTTTTTATTGCTTATCTTGTGACAATGCTTGTCATTTAGTAGGCTGTGAATACATACTGAATGAATGAACAGATGACAAGCAGGGGACAGAAAAGCACCTGTGGGTGGAGCTCCAGCTAGGCATCTGTTCCAGGGTACTCAGGGTGTAGCCCGAGAGGTGGTTTAACCCAAATCACTTCCTAGGCTCAGGAAGCTCTGCTTCCTCACCACCGCACGCATCCCATTTTTTCATCCCTTTGGCAAAGCTTCACCACATCTCATGCCAATGTGTTTCAATGGGAGGCCAGGAAACATTTTCAGCCCATCCTTCCCCATCTTAACTTCTTATTAAAGCTCGCTCTTAAAACAAGTTGGTCGGGGATGCCTCCTGGGACTGACACCATTCACTTGGCTCCTGCTATTATTTTTTTTTTTTTTGTCTTTTTTGTGACCAGTAAGGGGATCGAAACCCATGGCTTGGTGTCGCCAACACGGCGCTCAGCCAGTGAGCGCACCGGCCATTCCCATATAGGATCTGAACCCGCGGCGGGATCGCCGCTGTGCTCCCAAGCGCTGCACTCTCCCGAGTGCGCCATGGGGCCAGCCGGGCTCCTGCTATTCTGATTGCCATATTTTTCACTTTGTCTTTTGAACGGTGTTCCATTCGCTTGCATTTCTGACTGATAGATTGGAATGTCTCTGACTTGCCACCTATTTCTAACACCTCAGCAAACAAAAGCATGACAAAAACATTTTAAAGCACTTGAGCATTAGTAGGAGAATGGTTTTCTCCTGTCTCCCATTGCCTTTGTAGTCCATCCAGTTGCTCCATCCAGCCCCCCGTGTTTGCAGCTGCACTTGGCCTGATAGTCCACCACGGCCTGCTGGGGACCATCTATAATGCTGAGATCTTTGTCTCACCCACAGTCTCTCACCCTGTACAAAAATCTTTGGAGACTGGTTTCCCATTAAATTTTTAAGAGGCAAAGAAAGAAAGAAAAAGAACAACACTAATATAAAATTCCCACATTTCTGTTCCATCAGCAGTATCTAGCTTTTTAAATTTTTGTTTATTGCATATGCTCTCCCAACAATTACACACACATACATTTGTTTTCACTTTCCTTGCTTTCTTGTATATATTTAATTTCCAATCCTAAATTTGGAGCTGAATTTGGTATCCCATTTATTAGTGTCATCACAGAAGACATCATGTCTTCCTGAGCTCATTCATTACTCCTCCTCCTCTCTCAGCATCGTTTTAAATATGCAAAGTCTCATCACCAGTTTCGCCATCCCAGCAACAGGCAGAGCTGCCCTTCTCTGCAAAAGGAAATAAAGGAAATGTTGCAGGAATATGATGTTAAGACACAGTCTGCCTTGGAATCATGCATTCATTCATTTCTCATGTATCTAGAAAATTTTTACTAAATAATAGGCAAAGATCACTGCGGAGGTGCTTCAAGGAATGCTAAGATATAAAATACACTCTTTACCTTTAAGGAATTTGTTGGCAAGCAGTGGAGATAAGAGTTATGAAAGAAAAGAGCAGCCGATGATAAAGCTGAAGCCCTCAGTGGAGGCTTCAAGGAGAGCAAGCTCACTTTCAGCTGGTCTCGTCAGAGGAGGTGTCATGGAGGCAATGGTTCGGTGGTGGCATTTGAAGTGGGTGTCAGAGGATGAGTAAGACTTTGGAAAATAGAGGAGAAAGGGAGGCAGAGGAGTTCTAGGGGGAGTGGCAGCATGAACAAAACCACGGAAACAGAAGAGCTTAACCCAATTGAAAAATGAGCACAGGAACTAAATCGGCATTTCTCAAAGGAAGATATGCTGATGGACAATGGACATATGAAAAAATGCTCAACATCACTCAGCATCAGGGAAATGCAAATCAAAACCACACTGAGACATCATCTCGCCCCAGTTAGACTGGTGTTGTAAAAAAGACAGAGAATAACAAATGCTGGTGAGGATGGAGGGAAAGGGAAACCCTCCTCCAGTGTTGGTGGGACTGTAACTTGGTGCAGCCATTATGGAAAATGGTATGGAGGTTCTTCAGACAACTACAGATAGATCTACCATGTGATCCAGAAATCCTGCTGCTGGCTGTATACCTCAAAGGATTGGAAATCATCATGTTGAAGGGATCCCCACACTCCCATGTTTATCACAGCCCTATTTACAATAGCTAAGAGTTGGAACCAACCTAAACGTCCATTGTCAGATGACCGGATAAGGAAAATGTGGTATATTTACACAAAGGAATGCTACCCTGCCATAAAAAAGAATGAAATCCTGCCATTTGCAGCAACGTGGATGAACTTAGAGAACATTATGTTAAGGGAAATAAGTCAAGACACAGAAAGAGAAATACCACATGTCGTGTCTCATAAGTGGGAGCTGCGAAAATAAACAAATAATTAAAAAAAGAAAGAAAAATACAGCAATCACAATAATACACTGAACTTTGAAAAGGAGGGAGCAGAACTGAGGTTACCAGAGGTGGAAAAGAGGGGGTGGGGGGAAGGGAGGAATCGATAGAGGGCCACGAGAAATGCTAACATGGTATAACATCGAACACACTGATTACCCTGATCTGAGCATCACACATCGCACACAGGTACTGATATGCAACTCTGCAGCCCACAGACACGTACAATCAATTATGTTTCAATTTTTTACAAAATTGTGTTTTGAAGACAAGAAGACAAGACCACCATCAGGATCACGATCGTCTTCATTAGAGCACCAGAAAGCAGAGCAGCAACCCAGAGGCCCCAGTCCTACCCAGAGATTCTGCTGGAATGCTCTTCCCACTTCACTTTGTAGGGCCAGCTCCTTCTCATACCTTCAACTCTGAGGTTACGTGTCACCTTCTCACAATGGTCCTTCTCTGACCACCACATCGACAGCAGGACCCCTTTCCGCCAGTGCTCTCTCTCAGCCTCCCTCTTTTAAATCATAACATGTATCATAATTTATAATCACTATGTTGATATGTTTGTTTACTTGTCTGACTCCAACAATAGCATCTAAAGTCTCTGATAACAGAGATCACGTCTATTTGCTAGCACCTGAAAAATGGTAGGAGTGCCATGAATATTTGTTGACCGAATAAACTAATAGTTGCATTATGAATGAACATTATGAATGAAAGTCACTTTTTTTGAGAGAGGGCTTGATGCTTTTATTTTATTATTTACTTATTTTAAATTTAGTAAGTGCATGCTTTATTACTTGTCTTTAAATCTTTCACCAAAGTTCACTTACTAAATTTATATTCTATGAGGGAACCTCAAAAAGTTCATGGAAACATTTATATTATCTTTTAATTCTATTTTTCCACGAACTTTCTGAAATACTGTCATGTATGATAGGGGAAAGTCACATTATGGGCCCTAGGCACTTTTGCTTTCATGGGCTTTTTCATCCAAAGAAAAATATTAAAAATTATGTTTTATAACTGTGTTGGCATAAATATAAATATCATCTAATTTGGCTTATATTCTTTTTTTTCTTTTGGTTTTAAAAGAAATTAAAACATCATGGTCCTCTCGGCATTGTGGGACCTAGGTACTGTGCTTCCTGTACCTAATGAATAAGTCAGCCCTGTGAAAAGCAAAAAGTTGTTTTGAAGAATTATTAGAAAGCAAGGCTAGACAGATAATACGGAATGAGATTTTGGAAGGTCTTATACATCAGATTTTGAGTTTAGGACATTTGAACTTTATTTAGTAGGCAACAAAAATCATGGAGAGAGTTTGAGCTAAAGAACGACATGGTTTCAATATGCCAGAGCCATTGCAGGAAGAAGAGGCCGAAGGCGAAGCATGAAGGTTCCAGAATGTGGTCCAGACACCGTGAGATGAAAGGGGATCTGAACTGCAGTGGTGACAGTGAGCGGGTATCAGAAGAGCAAAGGCAGATCTGAGAGAACTTGTGAATGTCTTTCACAGCTGACTATTTAGAGAGGGCACTTTTGAAGATGGCTGTGGTTCTGAGCTTAGATTTGGAGAATGGCGTGCTCATAACAGGAATAGTGTCATCAGGAGAAGACAAGCTTGGTGGGGAACATGGGTTAGGTCTGCGATATGTTTGGGGGAAGGTGTATGTCTGTTTTGTGTTGCTACAACAGGATATCTAAACTGGGTAATTTATAAAGAACAGAGGTTTATTTGGCTTACGATTCTGGGACAGCTGTATCTGGTGCAGGCCTCAGGCTGCTTCTACTCATGGCCACTGGGTACAAGCAGATCACATGGCGAGAGGAAGCAAGAGAGAGAGGGGAGGTGCCAGGGTCTTTTAAACAACTAGCTCGTGAGAGAACTAATAGAGCAAGAACTCACTCATTACTCCCACCCCCAGGGAGAGCATTAATCCATTCGTAAGGGATCCTCCCCCATGACTCAGTTTCCAACACTGCCACATTGGGGATCAGATTTCCACAAGTTCTGGGAGGACAATACATCCAAACTCCATCAGAAGGGGTGCTAGCAGAACAACAAAATGGTATATTTTAGCACTCGGGCACTTAGAAATTAAGTCTGGAATTCTGGAGCTCCAAAATTTTAAACAATGTTCAGCCCACTTCAAGATTCTTTAAATTATGGTACATGAATAATGAAATTAGTAAAGAACATTTTTAAGCAACTGTTCCAGGATTACCTCTTCTTCAGGTTGGCTGATTTGTTCCAGTAACAATCCCCAGTTAAGGGGTCCCCCAGGTCTCTGCCTCTTCATTTTTCTCAGCCGAGGAAAAGAGAGTTTCAAATGAATTCTTCATCCTTGTTCTCAATGGGCTCTAATTAAACGAGCTAACTGGTTACAGATGGTTACCAGGATATTTTTAATGAGTACAGACTTAAGACCTCTTTCTTCTGTAAACGTGACAAGCAAGGTTGAGGCCTGCAGCATTTCAACAGGTCCCAGCCAAAGAGAAAGATGGTTGAGGGGAAAAGGGCCACTTCAGTATTAGAGGCCAGGGAATTTTTGGAGCTTCCTGGCTCCCAGTCTCAATGTGTGTAGCCTGTGGAACAGTTTCTACAGTGGACAGTTTCCTCCAAGCTCCATCCCTACCCTAAGTTACCAGGCTGCTGTGAATTTTTAATATTAGAATCAGACTATATTACCAGAGTAATGGGAGTAATAGCTCTCCTATGGGTGGAATTTGGGCAATCTATCCCTTTCCTACAAAGTTTCCCTGACATATTCAAACTTTTATATTCCACTATGAAACCAGGACATCACAAGTGCCAGCATTGTCACTGGTCACCTTCTTCTCTTTCTTCTTTGGCAGCTGGCCAGCATAGCGACAGAGCCCCGGACCTCGGTCTTAATCAGCACCATGTTCTAACCAGCCGAGCTAACGGCCAGCTGCCAGTGTCTTCTTAATCACTATGTGCCTTTGTCACCCTATTTTTAAAGTGGGGGAAATATTACTTTATGTCTGATAGGGAGATTAAATGAGATAATTTAAGATAGTGAAGATTAATTGAGTTAATTTATGTACAGCACTTATGAGAGTGCTTGGTTCATAGTAAGTGCTCGATAAATGTTAGCTCTTTAATTTTTATCATGGTAGCACCCAACCAGAGTGCTTCCCTTATCAACTTATATTTTCCCTCCCTGGAAATAGGAACTGTACATTATCTGCATCAAAATCACTCTGTTGGGCCGACCCAGTGGCGCACTCAGGAGAGTGCAGCGCTGGGAGCGCAGCAGTGCTCCCACCACGGGTTTGGATCCTATATAAGGACGGCCGGTGCACTCACTGGCTGGGTGCAGTACAGCCGGTCACAAAAAGACAAAAAAAAAAATAAAGAAAGAAAAAGAAAATTAAAAAAAAAAATATATCACTCTGTCGCTCGCTCTCTCTTGCTGTCTCTGCTTCCACCATCTTGCAATGTGAGACCCCTGGGTCACTGTCACCACCACCAGACAGACTTTGGATGTCCCAGCCTAAGAAACTACTAAGAAATAAAAGACCAGCACCCCAGAAGTCTCCCTTGTGCTTCCTTCTAATCATTCCCCACAACCAAAGTGCAGCTATGAAGGTTCTTATAAATGTCTTTTGGTACACATATATCTTACTTCTGGGGATATACCTGAGAGTGAAACTGCTGAATTAAGAGTATGAATATGTTCAGAGTTCTGGTCAAGACAGTGGAATAAATGGTCCTCAGCCTCACTCTCTCCCACAAATCAACCAATTTACAACTACAAAAATGTAACATCAGCGAAGATGGGGCCACTAAAGCTCAGGGGAAGAGGAGGAGAGACCTATGGGGTTCACGAAGGTGGGAGAAACCACAATGAGAGAAAGAAAAAACTGCTCTGAGTGTTTCAGGCTGTGGTCGCTTTAAGGCTGGAGCTGATGAGCACATGGAGCAGGAGCCGGCAGAAACCACAGCTGTGCCCTTCAGATGGAGTTACTTGGAGGCGGCAGGAGAGAATAGGGCCTTGGCGGCCCCCAGGACAGCAAGACCATTAATAGGGTTCCCATGGATGCATGCAGGAGCAAGGAGCCAGAACAACTGAAAAAAAGGAGCCATTCAGAGGCCAGTGAGTCATCACAAGGGACTGGCACATGGTCCATCCCATGGGAACTGTTTGGAGCATGGGCAGTGGGGGAGATGGGCCCACTGGGAGAACACTGGGACACAGCAAGGACAGCCGATCTGTCCCCCAATCAGCACAGGACCACTCAGAGAAGACTGGTCAGGAATATAGAATTGCATGGGGTGCAGTTTGATGAAGAAACTCAGGCCCAGATCAGAGACTCTACACAACACAGATCCACTGGGTCTCTGGAAAGCTGGAAGTACATATAAAGTCAACCATTAAACCCTGAGCTGCACAAAAAGTCTTCCCTAGGAAAACAGTAGGAAAGCAGCAATTTAACTCAACCACACAACTCTAGTACTTGTTCCCACAGGAAGTTCCCCTGTTTTAGAAGCAAGCAAAGGACAAAAAATTAGTTCTGGCCCAGGCACACCACCAGCACCTGGGGCCTGCCTGGGGACCAGAGGCTTGGAGTAGGGACCAGATCCCACTCCCACAATCAGGCATACCACACCAGCACCTCAGGGCACACTGCACCAGCACCTCGGGGCACACCACACCAGTACCTCGGGGCCCACCTGGGGACCTGAGGTATGGAGCCAGGGACCAAATACTCCCCACAACCAGGCACACCGACAGCACCAAGGAGCATACCAAAAACATCAGCTCCATGTGGGTGGCCCACCACAGCTACCACAATAACCATGGCTGCCATGAAAGTGGCTAGATGCCACAACCACCACGCAGATGATCTGCCAACCACTGGATTGCATTGACACAAGGAAAGTCACCAGCAGAGAGCAAAGAAAAGAAGGGGTCTCTCTCCACAAAGCCCATTTCAGAGTGACAGAGAAGCATCTGCTCTATGATAATATTGGGGGACCTGATCACACTTCTCAGCCTTGGACAGATCATCTAGGCACCAAATCAACAGAATAACCATTACTCTTTCAGAGGGAGAGAAGACATCTAGGGTAATTAGAGCGGGGAGAGGGTAGGGAGGGGGGATGGGAGAGATTGGACAAGGTGCATAAAGAATAGTTACAATTTGTAACAATATGTATGCTAGTAATATTGATTTGATCAACATGTCTCAATGTTGAACCCCTAAAATATGTATAATCAATTCTGATTCAATAAATAAAATACATTAAAGTAAAAAATAATAACTAAAAAAAAAATCCCCAAATCACTCTGTTGAATATAGATGCTTGGGTCCCTCCCTAGACCAATGGAATAGTCACCTCTCAGAATAGAGCCCAGAAATCTGCCTTTGAACAATTTTTCTAAGAGAGTTTAGTGTCCCCGGAGTTTGAGACACCAGTCTACTGGGTTTACCTGAAGTGCAGATGCAACTTCTGCCGTGGCCTCCACATCCTGCTTGCTGGACCAACTGTGAAATATGTTCCAACATCTAGAGCCCCAAGACCTGAAATGTGCTGATTGCTCAAGGTACGTGGTGCCTGGGTCAGGCTCAGGTCCACAAGATCACTCTGAAGAACACTCCTGCTTCACCCCTCAGTCTTATTCTAGGAACCAACCTAATGATCTATTATGGTCAATTCCCAGCCTGCAGTCACTGGACAGAGGCCTCCACAGCTAGCAGTTTTCCTAGAAGGAAGTCTGTTTAGAGAGCCTGGTGATGCTTTTAGTATATGTCAGCAGATCGATCGAATCCCATACACAACATACAGGATTCCTGCTGCCTCCTGACTGTGAAATTTCCAATTCCCTGGCACATCACCATTTCAGATGATTCATTTTGAAACATAGTTCCACTGGAGGAGACAGTTTGAATTTAACCGCTCCGAGTAACCTCACCCCAGGCCAGTTATTGCATGTCTCATATTGTAAGTCTGAGAAGAATCTTGCCCATCATGACAGTAATCACAGTACAAAACTATAAGTTCTGCATTTCTATGGGACTTTATAGTTGGCTGTCAAAGAACTTTCACACCTATTATCTGGCATGTGCTCACATGCTAGACAGAGTTAGAAAAAACAGACATCTCTTCTGCTTAACAGAAAGCTGAACCTCAAGAAGTTTATTTGACTTACCTAAATTTATCTAAAATATTCCAGGTTAACATGGCAGGTGAATCTCGGTGCTCTGACCCCTGGGCGTGGGCTCGTCCAGCTGCCCCAGGCTGCCTCCAGCCATCGTATCACCAGGGTGGAGAAGAGATGAGCAGCACAGGGTTTGGGACCACAGGTTGAATCTCGAGTCCGTCGCTCACCAGCTCTGTGACCTTGAGAGCACCCACTTCCCTAGGGTGAAGTAAAGATGTCACATAAGCACTGTGCCTGGCACACGGTGAACACTCTGTGCTGGTCACAGGTTAGTAGCATTGCCGTGATTATCAACCACAGTCAGTGATGGTGGTTCTGACCAAAATTGCTGAGATTGTAGCAGGAGCCTGACTCCTCTCCTACATACCATTTTTGGGTAAGAGGACAAAATAGTTACTATGTTCCATGTTTGTCTTTTTTCACTCTTATAAAATAGAGAAACTTTTTAGAACTGACTCTCCAATTGTCAAGAACATTAGACTAACTTATTACTGTATGATATTATGTTTGACTTGGGAAACAGAATTTTCTTTTCCAAAGAACTGAATTTAAACTACCCTTGTCCCAAATCAAACAAGTTCAGTCACTCTGTTTTGTTCCATTAACTTTTTGACCAATACTAACCATAAATGTGTAAGATTTACACTGGCTCAGAGGAGTGAGTGAGCTACGATCAGTCCAGGAAGAGAGGCTGGATGAGTTTCCCTGACACCTGCTGGCTTGGGGAGCTGATTCCTCACTAATTTCTCAACAACATCTAGAGATTCAGAATGAATACACTCAATAAAGGAATAAATAAAAATGTTGGCACCCAGGGAACTATTTGCCTTAGATGATGTAATTATGACTTTCAGTTAACTAGTCATGGAGACTTTATGAACAACAACTTGCTTCTCTGCCGTGTCCAACGTACAGCACTTACTAGGAACTTAATAGACCCTAGGGGGAGACTGCAAAGTGAGGGACGAGAGAAAGCTACCGTCAGGCTCAGGGCCATGGAGGTTCTGAGTGCAGAACACACCCCAGCAAAGGCAGCATCCTCGAGGGTGAAGCGTAGTAACACAATAACCTGTGTTCTCTGTGCTTCTACACGGGATGATGCCCTTCCTGCCTCCCCATCCAAGTCCTCTGAGCAGCTGCTACCATGGGAATTTCTCCATGCAGGCAGGATCAGCAAAGCACGACCAACACACGTGAGCATCCATGTGGCTGTGACGTGCAGAGAAGTGACCCATGAGGGGAATGTAACTTCAGAAAAGAACTCATAAGAAAAAACTATTCCAAATAGTACTCTCAGCAGCTCTGTTTAATAATAAACAAACAAACGAAAAAAGCATAAAGAATTAAAAACCACACAAGTGTGTAGAAGGGCCAGAAATACCATGATGGAAATCATGGGGGAATACTACCCAGCTATTAAAAATAACAAGGTTATGGAATACACACTGCTAGAAATGTTCATATAAAACAATATGAAATAGAAAATCACAGCAATGTTAAAATTAACTTATATTTCTGCATTAAAATGTTGAACAAAATACTGTAAAAAATCTTAACACCCAAGAGATTAGAATCTTCATGAATTTGTCCTCTCAACTTAAATGGACCACACAACCATATTACTACATTGCTTTAGTAAGGTCATTTTCTCAGTCCAGCAACTTATATTTTGCACTCTCTCTACTAGCCTCAAACTTCCCAGCCTTGTCATCATAGAAACTAGGAGTTGTCTGTGACTCTCACTCAGCCAGCTCGCATTTGGCAACATAATCCCTCTTCTTTCCCATGTTCCAGCCACACTGGCCTTTTGGATCTTTGAATCTGCCAAGTGCTCTTCTATCTTGAAGTCTTCCCCTATGCACGTCTGCTGCCTGAAAGGCACTTGCCCAAAGTCCATCAACTCGACTTACATTTCATATTCATCTGCCTCACTCCTGGCAGCCTGCACTTTTTCCTTCACGGCACTTAGCATGCTTTGTAATTACTAATGTATTTGCATGACAATTGTTTTACTGTGTCTTCTTCTCCCAAATAGATGGTAAGCTCCATGAGGAAAGTGATGGCTAGTTTTATGTTTCAACTTGATTAGGCCACAGGATGCCCAGATGTTTGATCAAACATTATTCTGGGTGTTTCGGTGAGGGTGTTTTCAGATGATCTTAACATTTAAGTTGATAGACTGAGTAAAGCAGATTGTCCTTCCTAATGTGGCAGGCTGCATCCAATCAGTTGAAGGTCTGAATAGAACAAATAGACTGATCGTCCCAGGTAGGAGAGAATTCTTTCTGCCAGACTGCCTCTGAAGTGGGACACTGGCTTTTTTCCTGCCTTTGGACTCAAACTGCAATATTGGCTCTTCCTGAGTCTTGAGCGTTCTGATCTTTGGACAGGTACTACACCATCAGCTCTCCTGGGAGGATACTATAATGTCTCTTAATTTCTAACAAGATTATAGTTTGAAGTCTTAATTTAGAAATCACAGAACAAAGTTTCCTTATATGTATAATTTTTAATAGCTCAGTTCTTCAGAAAAATATCATGGATATGTTTCATCACACAAATCTAAAACAAGGTACATAATAAAATTCTTTATAGTTCATATTTGGTAGAAATCTACATATGAAAAAAATGACCCATGTATTCATAATAAGAATTTCAAGTGTTCAAGTGAATTATACCTTGAGGGAAAGAAATCCCACCTAAAGAAAAGGATTTGTCAGGAATAATCATAGCTATTGATCAACAGTAACAAAATTTGATGTTCATAACAGCTTTTTCTCTCATAACTGTTCATGGAGGAGTTGTGCATACTGAAAAAAAGGGCAATTCTAAAGCTTAATATAGCTAACATAAAAACAAGAAAGAAAAACACACAGTTAACACTATTTGTTAATGCTTTTAGTCCAAGCTCTTTAAATCTTTTCCATAAATGTGAGCATTTATTTTTCTACAATGATCCTGAAAGAGAAACTACGAAAGCTCTGAAGATTTACACAGAGGACAAGTTGAAGACAACATTACTTTTAACTTCAAATGTTGATGAAATAGAATGTGTTATGGGTTAAAATTAGTACTAATTTCAATCCAAAGAAAATATCTCCTTCTCTCCTCTTCAATATGGACAATACAAAAGCATTAACTCCTTGATCTGCCACATTATAATATAATGGAGTGACATACCATAATGCAACTCTAGAACAAAATGCAAAATTAACTTGGTGCCAGAGGCACCAAAGAAGCCTTATTCATGCACATATTAAGTCCCAAAGAAAAGTTTCAAAGATAACAGAACGCCTCCTTGGGAATCAAGCCAATGCCTTCCTAGTAAAAAGTCAAGGCAGCTAAAATCCCAGGGGCTTTACTGAACAATCAAGTGCCTGTGTGGCTATTCACCACAGTGGGAAGTCATTCTGCTAAAATAAACCACAAACTTTTTTTCTTTTCTTTTCTTTTCTTTTTTTTTTTTTTGAGGGTAAGAGGAAAAAAGAGCTGTGTCAATTAAAACAAGCTGCAAGAATTGGGGGTTTCACCAGCAACAGATTTCCAATAGAGGTAGAGTGAGGACACACACACTCTTGATATGCAGCAAAACCAAATGACAGAAGACATTTTACCAGTTATTAGACTTCAGGCCTCAAATAAAATAATGGTCATTAAATGTATCTGTAGAGGCAGTCTCTTTCCCAGTGAAACAACGCTCAACATCACTCAGCATTTGGGAAATGCAAATCAAAACCACACTGAGATACCATCTCACTCCAGTTAAGATGGCTAATATCCAAAAGACTGAGGATGATAAATGCTGGCGAGGCTGCAGAGAAAAAGGAACTCTCATACATTGTTGGTGGGACTGCAAAATGGTGCAGCCTCTATGGAAAATGGTATGGAGGTTCCTCAAACAATTGCAGATAGATCTACCATATGACCCAGCTATCCCACTGCTGGGAATATACCCAGAGGAATGGAAATCAGCAAGTTGAAGGTATACCTGTTCTCCAATGTTCATCGCAACACTCTTTACACTAGCTAAGAGTTGCAACCAGCCCAAATGTCCATCATCAGATGAGTGGATACAGAAAATGTGGTATATCTACACAATGGAATACTACTCTGCTATAAAAAAGAATGAAATACGGCCATTTGCAATGACATGGATGGACCTAGAGAGAATTATATTAGGTGAAATGAGTCAGGCACAGAAAGAAAAATATCACATGCTCTCACTTATTTATGGGAGCTAAAAATGAATAAATACACAAATAAACTGGGGGGGGGAGAAGAAGACACAACAGTTACAATTCCTTGAAGTTGATATGACAAGCAAATAGATATAAAGTTGTATGGAGGGAGGGGGTAGAGGAAGGAGGGGAGAAGGTTTCGGTAATGGGCCACAATAATCAACCACATTGTATATTGACAAAATAAAATAAAATAACTAAACTAAAATAAAATAAATGCATCTGTAATAAAAACTACACTTTTGGAGAGTGGAAATATTTTTTAATTACAGAGAAATAATAATGGAATGTCCTTTAAGGAAATTAAGGATTAAATCTCATAACTAAAAATGTGTTTAGAAATGTTCTAAAGAAGGAACTCAGCTCTAGTAACCATTTACTCCATTGTTTGTATACCAAGACTTGATAAACTATGGTTGCCTGGTTTTTTTTATGGTCCATGAGTCAAGAATGGTCTTTACATCTTCAAATGTACATTTTTAATGGTTATATAAGTACCTACCTAATAGCCCCAATTTTTCCATTCAGTCCACAAAACCTGAAATATTTACTATCTGGTTTGATGACTCCTATTCTATACCATGAAAAAGGGTAAGAATAAGAATTATAAGTATGAACCCAGGGCAATGTACTCTTTAAAAAGACACTAGGGAAAAAGAAGGGGTGAAAGGGCACGGAAACACGGATGAAAAATAATTTAACTAAAAGGTAAGGAAGCTATTCATAGCATTGGCAGATCACCTCTTCAGACTTGTGATTTGTACTTTGTCCTCACGACACACATTATAGTTAAAGTGTAAAGTGTGGAAAATGGTGATAAACCTTGGAAGCAGATGAATTTTGTAGACATTCTAATTTTTTGGAAACTCTTGGAAAGTTGCTTGCTCGTATGTTCTTTAAGGTAACATTTAGCAAGTTTCTGCTGCAGGAACTTAGTAGCCTAAAAGAGTTCATTCAACAAATACTTATTTAGTACTATGTACCAGGTACCAGGTTACATACTGGGGAAATAGCAATGAACAATCAAAGAATACCAAATACACAATATTTTGAGTAGCAATGTGGCAAGTGTTATAAAGGAGGACCACTCTTAGTTGGTCCAGGAGGCTTAAGAGTGGTAACAGAGTGGTAACGCTTGCCGTGGAAGTGGTGAGAAATGGAAAGATTCCATAGGATTTGTTGATAAATAAATTGTGGCATATAAGAAATGGGAAGAATATAAACTAAGAAATTATAGCAAGGTTACAGGATTCAAGGTTAATATACACAAGTCCACTGTATTCCTACATACCAGCACTGCTGAATTCTGCCAAACGTTTAGAGAAGAATTAATACAATTCTTCTCAAACTATTACAGAAAATCAAAGCAGAGGGCATTTTCCTAAACTCATTCTATGAGGCCAGCATTGCCTTAATACCAAAAGTAGACAAGGACACAACAAAAAAAGAAAATACAGGCCAGCATCCCTAATGAACAAAGATGCAGAAATTCTCAACAAAATACCAGCAAACCAAATTCAACAACACATCAAAAAGATTACATACCATGATCAAGTGGGATATATATCCTAGGGACATAAGGATAGTTCAACATATGCAAATCAATAAATATGATAAACACATCAACAAAATGAAGAAAAAAAACCATATGATCATCTCAATAGATGTAGAAAAAGCATGTGACAAAATTCAACATCCCTCTGTGATAAAAACTTTCAACAAATTAGGTAAAGAAGGAAAGTATGTCAACACAATAAAGGCCATATATGATAAACTCACAACAAACATCATACTGAATGGGGAAAAGTTCAAAGCTTTTCCTCTAGGAATTAGAACAAGACAAGGATGCCCACTCTCATTGCTATGATTTAACATACTATTGGAAATTCAAGTCAAAGCAATTAGGCAAGAGAAAGAAATAAGGGGCATCCAAAATGGAAAAGAGGATGTAAAATTGTCTCTGTGTGCAGAAAAAATAATTTAACATACAGAAAAATCTAAAGAATCTATCAAAACAAACTCTTAGATCTGATAAATGAATTCAGTAAAGTCGCAGGATACAATATTTACGAAAATCATTGGTGTTTCGATATATACTAACAATGAACTAGCTGAAAGTGAAATCAAGAAAGCAATCCCATTTACAATAACTACCAAAAAACTCCAAAAAAACAAATAAATTTAACTGAGGAGGTGAAAGATCGCTACAATGAAAACTACACAACACTGATGAAAGAAATTAAAGAGGACACAAAAAAATTGAAAAATATTACATGTTTATGGACTAGAAGAATTAATATTATCAAAATGAACACACCACCCAAAGCATCCTACAGATTCAATGTAACCTCTATCAAAATACCAATGACATTCTTCACAGAAACAGAAAAAACAATCCTAACGTACAAATGGAAACACAAAAGACCCCAAATAGCTAAAGCAATTTTGAGCAAAAAGAATAAAGTGGGAGGCATTATACTACCTGACTTCAAATTATACTACAAAGCTATAGTAATCCAAACAGCATGGTACTGGCATAAATACAGACACATGGATCAATGGATCAGAAAAGAGAACCCATAAATAAATCTACATAACTATGGCCAAATTATCTTTGATAAAGATGCCAAGAACTTACATTGTTAAAAAGACAGCCTCTTCAATAAACAGTGCTGGGAAAACTGGATATCCATATTCAGATGAAAGAAACTATAAACCAATCTCTCACCAGATTCCAAAATCAGCTCAAAATGGATTAAAGACTTAAATGGAAGACCTGGTATCACAAAACTACTAGAAGAAAACACAGGGGAATCACTCTAAGACATCAGTCTGGGCAAAAATTTCATGGAGAAAGCTTCTAAAGCAGAGGCAACAAAAGCAAAAATAAACAAATGGGATTATATCAAAGTAAAAAGATTCTGCACAGCAAAAGAAACAGCAACAGAGCAAAGAGGCAACTGGCAGAATGGGAGAAAATATTTGCAAACTATTCACCTTATAGGTATTAATATCCAGAATATACAAGGAACTTAAACAACTCAACAGCAAAAAACAATCTGATTACAAAATGGGCAAATGACTTGAATAGACATTTTTCAATAGAAGACATACAAATGGACAACAGGTATATAAAAAAATGCTCAACATCACCAATCATCAGGGAAATACAAATCTAAACCACAATGAGATATCATCTCACCCCAGTTAGGCTATTTTCAAAAAGTCATAAAATAACAAATGTTGGTGAGGGTGGGGAAAAAGGGAACTGTTGTGGGAATGTAAGTTAGTACAGCCATTATGGAAAACTGTATGGAGATTCTCAAAAAACTATAAATAGAACTACCATATGATCCATCAATCGCACTGCTGGATATTTATCCAAAGGAAAGGAAATCAGCATACCAAAGAGAGATGTGCACTCCTACGTTTATTGCAGCACTATCCACAATGGCCAAGATATGAAATAAACCGAGGTGTCCATCGATAGTTGAAAGGATAAAGAAAAATGTGGTATATATACACAATAGAATACTACTCAGCCATGAAAAAGAATAAAATCCTGTAATTTGTAGCAACATGGATGAACCTAGAAGACATTATAAGGTGAAATAAATCGGATACAGAAAGATAAATATCACATGTTCGCACTCACATGGGGGAGCAAAAAGAAAATTTTAATGCATTTTTAGAAGCGGAGAGCAGAACTGTGGTTACTAGAGGCTGGGGAGGGGAGATAGGGAAAGGTTGGTTAAAGGATGCTAAATTACAGCTAGATCAGAAAAATAAGTTCTAGTGGTAGTGCTAGGCATCTATAATTAACAATAATTTATTGTATGCTCTCAAATGGCTAGAAGAAAGGAACTCAAATGTTCTCATCACAAAGAATGGATAAATTTTTGTAATGATGAATATGAAAACTACCCTGTTTTCACCATCACACACACATTGTACACATGTATTGAAATAAAATCTGTACCTCATATATATGTATAATCAGTACATTTCAATTAAAAATAAATTCCTTTTAAAAAATTAGCAACAACAACAAAAATAACTTTACTTCAATAAAGAAAACTAAAACAAAAATCAGAAAATCATTAACCATTTTCCCCCTCATAATTTAGATCCTTCTGAAAGTCATTTAAAGTATTTTCCCATTTACAACTACCTGTAATACTAATACTATTACAGAAACCTGTAATAGTTGTGGCAGAATATAGTCTGGTGTAATATACTTCTTTTCTTTTAAGGCAGTCAGCAAACATCAATGGCAAGGTGGTCCAAACAGAAGGTAATCAAGCTATCCAAACACAAATTTGACTTCATTTGCAACCTCAGCACTGAAAAAGATAGGTCCCTAGCTTTTAGTTAGGATTCCGGTGGTCATCTCATCTTTAAATCCATCAGATCTCTTTGACCTTTGTAAATCTATGAATACAATTTTATACTATTGTTGTGTCTGGGGAAACTGTAGTCATTTACCAAAGTTGCTACATGGATTCCTTAAATTCACCTTAGCAAGAAACGTCTAGAGTATTCTCCATATGGATACACCATTCATACACATAAATTAATATGGTATTTTATAATGCAAACTAAAAATTATTTTACATTAGTTTTAGGAAGTATTTTTAGATGGGAGAAAAAGGAGAGGTGTCCTTCTCTTCAAGAAACACTAGGAATTAATCACCTACACTCCATCAGCATAATTTCCCCACCAGATCAGAAATGGGAACTGTACCAATTTTATTCTCCCACTGGAGATCAGCAATTAGCATTAAATCGACATTTTCAAAAGGACTAGTAAACAGAAGACTTTCTATTACCTGAAAATATGACAAAGTGTTTTAACTATGTTCATATATTACGTATAACTGCTTTACAGAAAACACTAGTCACAAACTGTACTTGTGCTCAAAGTAATGCATTCACTTAAAGGCCATTTAAATGCACATTTACCCTGTAATGAGAACTGTTTCCACTCTTGCCAGAAACTATATAAACAAAATCACCAGGCCCAAAGCCTGGGAAAATAAGTGGGAAATGGATAGAAAAACCGTTTAGGCATTCTCAGAAATGCACACAGATATAACATTAAATGTTGCCTAGAATTGTTATCTTTTATGGGGTCAGCAAATACATATATAATATAAAATAAATAATGGAAAGAATAAATCATGTAAATGTATATGCCACTCTGCCACTCAACAGCCAAGTGGCAAGACAGCTAATAAAATGGTTGTAACTGATATAGTGGGATTGTTTGTCATCACTAAGGAAATGTCTTATAACTAAGTTGTATTTAATAATATAAATGAGAGTTTGGTCCAGTTTACAAACAACAGATTCCAAAACTTGAAAACTTCAACTATCTCAACAGGAGATAGTTATCAGGCCTGGTATGCTATATGCTCTTTGTATTATTTACACTCTTAGTAAACATTTTTTTAGACCTTTAAATAGGAAATATTTCTCAAGCCAGACACAAAGGTATTTATTATAAAAGAAAAGATGGATTTATATGATTATATTCAAAGTTATATTCAAATTAATAACTATTAAAAAAACAAATTAACAAGTGTTATTCATTAAAGCATACCATAAAGATAGTGAAAGATGGATTTAAAAATTGCAAAACCTAACCATCTAAGGATTATTATCAAGATATATAAAGAACTCATACAAGTCAATGAGAAACTACAGGCAACCCAATAGGTAAAGGATATGAACAGGCATTTCTTAAGAGAGGAAATAATAAATATGCAAAGAAATGTCCAATATTTTTAGTGATCAGAGAAACGCAAATTAAGACCACAATGAGATAACTCATTCAACGGACAAAAATTTGAAAGTCTGACACTACCAAATTTTGGAGACGATACAGTTCCAATGGATCCTGTTTACACTGCTGGTGCAACCACTTTGGAAATAGTTTGAAATTATCTCCTACAGTTGAATATTTTTAGTAACACTCCATCATCAGGAGAGTGGGTGTGAAAACTGAGGTACAATGACACTATGGAATATGCAGCAGCCTAAATAATGCACAATAGCGAATTAATTTTAGCAATATAATTTCCAGTACATAAGGTGAGCCTCAAAAAGACTGCATATCTTTTAAAAAGATAAAAACCTCTAAAATAAAACAATTCCCAGTGAATATGGGATTCAGGATGACAGTTACCATAGGTCAGTGGAAGCAGGGAAAGGAGGGGTCCCATAAGATTAGATCCCAGTAATTGTTAAGTATCTAGCTTGTTTTGGGTGGTGGGTTCAGAGATACTTGCCACATTATTAAAAATAACCAACTAACTAAATAAATAAAAGCCAGGCATGGACTAAGAATGAGAGTAAGTCATGAAACAAAGATATGTTTAATCCAATTTTGTGCACCTAAGATTTATAAAAAAGCCACCTCCCCCCACCAAAAAAAAGAAATGCATTAGTTAAAAATCTTAAAAGTTTTTTTCCCTCTAAGATGGCTGCCTAGAGAGGTATGGCGCTAGCCCCCTCCCCATAAAAAGAGATCAAAACAACAGACAAGTATATTTTGACTGGAACCGGAGGAAACACAGTGCAGAGCACCAGGAGAGTAAGGAGATTCTTGTGAAACACAGAAGAAGGGAATGGCGCGTAGAGGGCAGCGAAGAGCAGGGCATCCAGCCTTAGCCCTGCTACGGGGACCCACCCAGAACCAGGCGGAGAGAAAGGAGGGTGGAAAAGACCCCGGCTATTCCTCCCACCGCCACAAACGCCAGTGATTCCTGCCTTGAGGGGATCCCCAGTCTTTTTGGAACCCACACCTGAACTCACTCAGTACCTACTCCCCCCCAAGCTGGCAAGCAGACCTACTGAGCGGGAAATCAACTAAAAAGTAGCGAGTCCCCACATTCATCACCTGCCTTGCATGGCCTGTGGAAGCTAAACCTACAACAAACTACTTGGTCCACAACTAACTCGGCGGCAGCCCTGACTCCCACTGGGACCCTCCACAGGCACCCACAGGCACCGATAGGGCCACAATCTCAAGTACCTGAAGACTAGACCTGTGTGCTGAACCCAGCCAGCCTGGGTCCCTTTGTCTAGAGGCACTGCCTGCATTTTGTGGTGCTCACTTGGGCACTGGCAGGGTCAGAGCACAGGCTGCCTGGAGCCTCTGACAGAGTGACTTAGACCCCAGTGACTTAGACCCCTGGATTGACACAACACCCTCCTCCTCCTCCCCAAGGTAGGATGCTTCTGGGCTCAGCTGCACCCTTGCAGGCTCACATGGGGCTCAACAGCGATTGGGTAGCAGCTTTCTCTTCCTACAGCACACCTTCAGAGAGCCACTGGGTCCCGCATCATTCTCACAGGCTTGCTCCAGGCTCAACAGCTGAGCCAGTGGCCCTGTACAGACCTCCCAGGAACTGCTGTAACAGTATACATCTACCCACTGGCTGACAGCGGACCACCCACCCTGACAACAAACCCACCCCAACAAGAAACTGCCAAAGGCCCTTCCACCTAGGCCATGGCACTTACAGACAACTCTAAGATTGAAAACAGTAGAAGAAGTTGCAATGAAGGCTGCACTACCACACTGACCCAGATCCAAACTTCAAGTGCCCAACTAACTGTCAATATAGAATACTTCTATAAGAAACAGTCTCCCCTTCAAAAGCCACTCCCAGAATTGAAAGAAGTGACTACACAACCAGATGCCCAGATGAGAAACATGAAAAAACAAGGAAGCTTGACTCTCACAAAAGAAGACTAAAATTCTCCAATACCAGACTCCAAACAACAGGAAATTGACAAATTGCCTAAGGAGGAATCCCAAAGGACAATACTAAGGAAACTCAAAATTATGGATGAAAAAATAAATAGAAATCACAATGAAGTCAAAAAGAAATTTGAGGACATTTACGGAAAATTCAACAAAGAGATACAAGCCATAAAATAAAAATCAGCGGAAATCCTGGAACTGAAGAATTTATTCAAAGAAATAAAAAATAATCTGAGAGCCTAAACAGCAGGCTAGAACAAGAAGAAGAAAGAATCTTCAAACTAGAAGACAGGCTTTTTGAACTAACACAGTTGGACCAAAAAAATAAAAAATAAAAAAAGAATTATAAAAAATGAAGAAAAACTGCAAAATCTTTCTGATAACCTGAAGTATAAAACATCTGTATTATAGGTATGCAGGAAGGGGAAGAGAAAGGAAGAGATATTAAAAACCTATTTAATGAAATAACAGCTGAAAACTTCCCAAATATTGGGAGAAAGATGGTCTTTCAGATTCAAGAAGCTCAAAGATCCTCAAACAGATTCAATCCAAAAAGGACCTCCCCAAGACACACTGTAGTCAAATTATCAAAAGTCAAAGACAAAGAAAGGATTCTAAAACAGCAAGAGAAAAGAGTCAAATTACCTATGAGGGAATCCCCATCAGGCTAACGGCACCCTTCTCAACAAAATCCTTACTCTCTCTCCAGGAGAGACTGGGATGACATATTCAAAGCACTGAAGGAAAAGAAACTGGCAACCAAGAATACCATATCCAGCAAAGCTTTCCTTCAGAAATAAAGGAGAAATAGCATCTTTCCCAGATACACAAAAACTGTGGGAATTCATCATGACAAGACTGGCCCTTCAACAATCCTCAAAGGGGCCCTACATCTGGAATCAAAAGAGAGATATATGTCACCATAAACACACGAGAAAGAATAAAAACCACTAGCAGAACAGATACACAAATGAGAAAGAGGAAGAAAATGTATTTTATCACTACAAAAAAACACCCAACAGCAAAGATAAACAATGAAAGGGAAAGAAAGGAACATAAGAAATATAAAATTATACAGAAATTAATAAAATGGCAGGAATAAAGTAATACCTTTCAGTAACAACTCTGAATATAGATGGACTAAAATCCTCACTTAAAACATATAGACTGGCTGAATGGATTAAAAAACTAAAATATATAGACTGGCTGAATGGATAAAAAACTAGACCTGACTATATGCTGCCTACAAAAACACACTTCACCAATGAAGACACACAGACTAATACTGAAGGAATGGAAAAAGACATTCCATGCAAGCAGAAACCGAAAACAAAAAGGGGTTGTCATACCTGTAACAGATAAAATAGAGTTCAAACCAAGAACTATAAAAAGAGAAGAAGAAGGACATTACATAATGATAAAAGGATCAATGAAGCAAGAAGATATATCAATCATAAATATATATGCACCCAACATCAGAGCACCTAGATATATTACTGGATCTAAGGGGAAAGGTAGACCCCAACATAGTATCAGTTGGAGATTTGAGCATGCCACTCTCAGCACTGGACAGATCATTTAGACAAAGAATCAGCAGAGAAATATTGGATTTAAACAGCACCTTAGATCAAATGGACTTGACAGACATATAGACAACATTTCATCCAATAACGACAGAACATACAATCTTCTCATCAGCAAATGGATTATTCTCCAGGACAGACCACATGTTAGGTCACAAATTAAGTCTCAACAAATTTTAAAATATTGAAATCATATCAAGCATATTTTCAGACTACAATGGAATAAAATTAGAAATTAACAACAAATGAAACTGTAGAAATGATACAAATTCACCGAAATCAAACAACATGCTCTTGAACAACCAGTGGGTTAAAGAAGAAATAAAGCAGGAAATCAAAAAATTCCTTGAAGTGAATGAAAATACAAGCACAACTTTCCAAAACCTATGAGATACTGCAAAAGCAGTACTGTATTAGTCTGTTTTCTGTTGCTATAACAGAAATACCTGAGACTGGGTAATTTATAAAGAACAGAGGTTTATTTCGCTTACAATTCTGGGACAGCTGCATCTGGCACGGGCCTCAGGCTGCTTCTACTCATGGTGGAAAGCGGCAGGCAGCTGGCAGGTACAAGCAGATCACATGGCAAGAGGAAGCAAGTGGGGGGAGGTCCCAGAGTCTTTTAAACAACCAGCTCCGGTGGGAACTAATGGAGTGAGAACTCACTCATTAATCCCCCCTCCCCCAGGGAGAGCACTAATCCATGCATGAGGGATCTGCCCCCATGACTCAATCAGTTTCCAACATTGCCACATTGGAAATCAAATTTCCACATGAGTTTTGGTGTGGACAACACATCCAAACTCCATCAAGTACCAAGAGGGAAGTTGATCGCAATAAGTGCTTACATCAAAAGAACAGAAAGACTTCAAATAAATAACCTAATGTTAAATCTCAAAGAACTTCAAATAAACAACCCAACATTAAATCTCAAGCTAACCTAATGTTAAATCTCAAACTGACCTAATTTTAAATTTCAAAGAAAAACAAGAGCAATCTAATCCCAAAACTAGCAGACAGAAAGAAATACTTAAGATCAGAGGAAACTAAATGAATAGAAACCAAAAGAATGATACAAAAAAATCAATGAAACGAAAAGTTGTTTTTTTGAGAGGACAAAGAAAATAGACAAGCCGTTGACCAAACCAACTTAAAAAAGAGAGAAGACCCAAATAACAAAAATCAGAAATGAAAAAGACATCACAACCAATACCCAGAAATACAAAGAATCATTAGAGACTATTATGAACAACCCTATGCCAATAAATTTGAAATCGTGGAGGAAATGGATAAATTCCTGGCACATACAGACTACCAAGACTGAACCAAGAAGTAATAGAAAACCTGAACAGACCAACAACAAGCAATAAGATTGATGCAGTAATCAGCAGTCTCCCAACAAAGAAAAGCCCAGGATCAGATGGCTTCACTGCTGTATTCTACCAAACGTTTAAAGAAGAATTAACACCTATCCTTTTCAAAGTATTCAAAAAAAATCGAAACACAGGCCATTCTTCCAAATTCATTCTATGAGGCCAACATCACCCTGATACCAAAATCAGACAAAGACAAAACAAAAAAAGAAAGCTACAGGCCAATATCCTTGATGAACATACACACAACAGTCCTCAATAAGATATTAGCAAACAGAATACAACAGCACATCAAAAAGATTATACACCATGATCAAGTGGGATTCATCCCAGAGTTGCAAGCATGGTGCAACATATGCAAATCAATAAATGTGATACACCACATTAAAAAAACAAGGACAAAAACCATATGATTATCTCAATTGATGTTTGACAAAATTCAGCATCCCTTCATGATAAAGACCCTCAACAAATTAGGTATGGAAGGAAAGTATCTTAACACAATAAAAGCAATATATGACAAACCCACTGCCAAAATCATCCTGAATGGGGAAAAACTGAAAGCTTTTCCTTTGAAAACAGGAATAAGACAAGGATGCCCACTCTCACCACTTTTGTTCAACACAGTGTTGGAAGTATTAGCCAGAACAATCAGGCAGGAGAAAGAAATAATGGGCACCCAAATTGGAACACACGAAGTTAAATTGTCACTGTTTGCAGAAGACACAATTCCACATATGGAAAAACCCATAACCTCTACAAAAAACTTCTAGAGCTCATAAATAAATTCAGTAAAATTGCAGATACAAAAAAAAATCAGTAGTGTTCTCATACACCAAAAACAAACAAGCAGAAAAAGAAATCAAAAAAGCAAGCCCATTTACAATTGCTACCAAAAGAATAAAAGACCTAGGAATAAATTTAACCAAAGAGGAGAAAGATCTCTACAATGAGAACTACACAACCCTGTTGAAAGAAATTAAACAGGACACCAAAAGATGGAAAGACATTCCAAGAGCATGGATTGGAAGAAATAATGTGAAAATATCCATACTACCCAAAGCAATCTACAGATTCAATGCAATCTCCTTCAAAATACCAATGACATTCTTCACAGAAATAGAAAAACAATCCTAAAATTAATATGGAAAAACAAAAGAGCCTCAATAGCCAAAGCAATCCTGAGCAAAAAAGAATTAAACCAGAGGCATTACACTACCTGACTTCAAACTATACTACAAAGCTATAGTAACCAAAACAGCATGGTACTGGCATAAAAACAGACACTCCAACCAACGGAATAGAATAGAGAACCCAGAAATCAACCAAGGTACTTACAGCCAACTGATCTTAGAGAAGGCACCAAGAACATACATTGGGGAAAGGACAGCCTCTTCAGTAAATGGTTCTGGGAAAAGTGGATATCCATGTGCAGTAGAATGAAACTAGACCCATGCCTCTTACCATCTATCAAAATCAACTCAAAATGGATTAAAGACTTAAGTATAAGACCTGAAACTATAAAACTCCTAGAAGAAAACATTTCAGGATGTAGGACTGGGCAAAGACTTTATGAATATGACCCCCAAAGCACAAGCAATGAAAGAAAAAACAAACATATGGGATTATATCAAACTAAAAAGCTTCTTCACAGCAAAGGACGCAATCAACAGAGTAAAAACATAACCTACAGAATGGGAGAAAATATCTGCAAACTATACATCCAATAGGGAATTAATATACAGAATATACAAGGAACTCCAACAACTTCACAGTCAAAAAACCCCCAAATAATCCAATTAAAAAATAGGCAAAGCAGTTGAATAGATATTTTTCAAAGGCAGAATAGAAATTTTTCAAAGGAAGATACATGAAAAAATGCTCAACATCACTAAGCATTAGGGAAATGCAAATTAAAAACACACTGAGATAATAACTGCATTTAGATAACCACATTGAGTCACCCCAGGTAGACTGACTATTATCAAAAAGACTGACAATAATGAATACTGGCAAAGATGTGGAGAAAAGGGAACTGTTCTACATTGTTGGTGAGACTGTAAATTAGAACAGTCATTATGGAAAACAGTACAGAGGGTTCTCAAACAACAACAGATAGATCTACCACACAATCCATCAATCCCACTTCTGAATATATACACAAAGGAATGGAAATCATCACATTGAAGGGATATCTGCACTCCTATGTTCATCCCAGCTCTATATACAACAGCCAAGATATGGAATCAGCCTAAATGTGCATCGATGGACAATTGGATAAGGAAAATGTAGTATACATACACAATGGAATACTACTCAGCCATAAAAAAGAATGAAAATCTGCTATTCTCAGCAACACTGATGAGCCTGGAGAAAATTGTTAAGTGAGATAAGCCAGGCAAAGAAAGAGAAATACCACATGTCCTCACTCATAAGTAGGTAGGTAGGTAGGTAGGTAGGTAGGTAGGTAGGTAGGTAGGTAGGTAGGTAGGTGGGTAGGTGGGTGGGTAGGTAGGTGGGTGGGTAGGTGGGTGGGTAGGTGGGTGGGTAGGTGGGTGGGTGGGTGGGTGGGAGGGAGGGAGGGAGGGAGGGAGGGAGGGAGGAAGAAGGAAGAAGGACAGAAAAAAACAATAAAATGTCAAATTTTTAGTAGAGAACAGACCTATAGTTACTAGAGGTGAAAAAGGGGGAGAGGGATGGGTGTTAGCAAGTAATTGGGTAAGGGACACAAAGAATTATTACTACTTGTAATGATGAACATACTAATAATATTGATTTGATCATCATATACTGTCTACAAATACTGATAAGTCAACTTTGTACCCCATAAATATGTATAATCAGTTATGTTTCAATTCAAAAAATAATCATTTAAATCTTAAAAATATATTAAAGAACAAAAAATTTTTAAAAGTCCCACAGCTGCATGAAGCTTTCTTTGACTTCAATTTGCATGTTAATCATGCTCTTCACCAATTCCTATAGCAGGTATGATTGGTATCACATTGTATACCTTACAATATATGTTGTTTCAAATGTGATGGCTTGCCTCCTTACCAAGAATATAAATATTTTCTGTTTCCTTAAGGATAGAATTTCTACCATTTATTCTTTCTCTAAGTGTTAAATAAATACTTGTTGAACTCTCATACTTAATTCCTCAAATGACCAAGAGTAAAGCTATGATCCCTGTACCCCAAATTCCTTTAAAAATGTTATATTACTACCTTTAATTTAATGATTCCTAGTGCTTTACTCAGAAAAGGAACTAATCTGTTAAACAAAGACCAAAATCACCAGTTCACCTGTTATGGCTGAGGGAAGCAGTGATGGGTACAGGCACCACAGTCTGGAACCCTTCCCCTTCTAGCTCTGTACCAACAAGGCAGATGAGCTGGAGTTCTGGTAATCCCACACAGCTTACTTCATGCCAACTTTTACCTGAAAGAGCATCATTGAATGGACAATAATGTTCATCAAAAGCAAAAGATAAAAATACCAAACTTCTACCTAATACTCAGTTGAGCAAACACCACTTATAATGCCACCGCCTCTCTTTACTTTTCTAGTATTTTCTGTTACAAAGTAATTCCCAATATAAATGAAGAAATTACAAAATTGACAAAATTAATAGCAAATGCATAAATAATTGCTTAATATAATGCCAACGATGCTATACCCCAACTCAATCCCCCAAACTCATACCACAGCCCCAATAACAAAACAATATAAACAAATGACTTACTCTCCATGAGGTCCAGGTAAACCAAGAATGCTATGCAGACTTCGGTGTCATCTCCTATATCTAATTCCATCATTTCTAAGTACTGAAAATCAAAATGCAATTGTCAAATAGAGAAGGAAGAATCTTTTAATCATTTCTTTCAATCAACAAGTATACATTAAATATCTCTTCTAGGTAATAGCGGTAGTTAAAAAGCAATATAAGATCTGACCTCTACCTCTAAAGAATTTGCAATTGTTAGGATAAACACATGCATACTTACAATTATTAGGCAAATAACAATAGATGACATTAAGTGATTAAAAACCATGTGAGTGGAATAAAAACACAGAACCCAACAGGTCAGAGGAGCTTTACTCAGGGAGATTGGTTGCTGAATGCTTCATGGCAGAAGTGGGATGCAAATTGAGCCCTGAAGGACATGATTTGAGTAAATGGAGAAGTAGAATAATAGTGTGGGTAATCACACAAAGGTGGGAATAAACCACACATATTTAAGGGCCTATAAAGAAACCTATCTGCCAGGAATAGAGACATTTTTTAATAGGATTTTCATTGGGACATGTTGGTGGGGAGCTTCTATTTCCCTGGTCTCTTATTTGCATGGAAGAGAAAGTCTGCTAGAATACCATCCCTAGCCTCTCTCCTCACCCCTTTTCACTCAAGAGTAGGGAGTTATTTAATTGCTGGATTTTAAAGAAGGAACTAAGCAAGGTGCTCCTTCTTTCAGACTTGCTGGTCAGCATAAGGGAACATTTTTCAGCAGCTTACTCCTGCAGGGAAAGCCTGAGACTGTCTAGCTACATCAGTGACTAGGTGGATAAGCAAGGCTAATGCAGAGATGAGGTTTTGGCAGACTTGCGTGGGGGCAGATCTGAAGTCACATTCCCCCATGCGTTTCACCGTAAGTGTACAGGTGCAGGAGAATAGGGGTGTTATTAGTTGTCTACCTGAAGTCTCAAATGTGTTTGAAAATGACACAAAACGTAATTTCAGGCCAGATTATAAGGTCTTGGTGGCCAAACTAAAAGTCTGAGTTTTGTCCATAAGGAAACACTGAGGATTTCTAAGCAGTAGAATAACATAAGTGCTGTGTGAGAATGACAAATCTGATACCATTTTACTGGATGAAACTAAGTAATTTCCAAATTGAGTAACAAAAAAATTGGACTGGAAAAACACTCACTCACTATTATTTCTTTTCTGGTTTTTAAAAATCAATTCAGGAAGAATAATCAAAAGGGAAGATTTGGTGGTCATGATCTACACAGCCATTAACTTCAAAGAGAAAAAAAAATCTACAAGCATGAAAACTGAATAGCAACACCAAATCTCGATGAGGCTTTAAAAATGTGTTATTGGTGTTTCATTTATTAAATACTTACATAGTGCTTTCTATATGTCAAAAATATTAACTGATTTAATCCTGTAATAACCCTACAAGGCAAACACTATTATTATCCCTGTTATTCAGGTGAGGAAACTAGGTGTAATGAGATGGAGCCACTTAGCCCAAATCACAAAGCTGGTAAGTGACAGAACCAGGATTCAAACTCAGTGAGTCTGACTTTGAGTTCATGCTCCTAACCACTATGCTACCCTGCCATGTTGTTTTCTTTTTATGGTACTAAATAATACTTCCATGCTATTGTTTCTTTTTCTCACTTGTTGGGGGAAGATGAAGGGGACAGAGCAGGAGGATAAAATCAAGTGAGAAGACGAAGAAGGCTTAATTCTTTTCAGACTTATATCTATAAAATTTTACCTTTCTTGACTGTTTTCAGATCATTATGAATTGTTGTTCTCAAATAGAAGAGTGCAATTCTACTAAAGTACCAGACCAGTCCCAGAGATTCTTACAAAATCCACATCTCTGCTCACTGTCCATTCACTGTTTGGGACATTACTGGTACAAGGCAGCAATTTCCCAAGCAGAAGCAAGCAAGGGACTAATCATCTTTACCTCCCTTGATGTGAATACAGAAAAATATACTCACAATGTGAGTAGCTCTGCTTTAGGCAAGAACCTATTCAAACTTTCCAAGAAATCAGATAAATTAGGAATCTGCACCTGTGCAAAATCATGATGCACACTCTGGGTCCAAGGCTAAGGTAAACGTGACTGTACCTAAACCTCTACCATGACGGACGCCTAGTTCATTATGGCCCACAAACTGTCTTGTATGGTTAATGTGAGAATTAAAGAAATTCACCCCCCCCAAACGACCTCTACCTAAACAACAAAACTCAGGTATTGGTGGAGTGCTCATTGGCGGTCTCCAGCTTGAGGAGACTTTAATGTTTTGCCTTCAGTTTAAGGATGGCTTTGGTGAGGGGCTGGGGAAGGTGTCAGAGCGATCGTTCAACACGTCTAAACAAACAGAAACGATACTGCCTGAGGCTGGCAGTAGTGCACAGCGGCCCCCGCCACCCACCGCACCCTCGGCTGTCCGGCCGGTCGGAAGGGGAGCGCGGCCTGGGAGCTCCGCCTGCGGCCGGGGGCTGGACCGGCGCCCGGCTCCTCTTGCGCCTCCTCACCTTAGGGTGGGTGCCCATCCAGGCGTCCTCAGGGGCCCACGAGGGAGCTCCGCCGCCGCTGCGAACGCCGACCGGGCCCAGACTGCTGCAGCCGGCGGTCGGCTCGGCATCGCCGCGCTCCTCCATGCCGGCCCGCAGGGCGCACGCGTGGTGCACCACGACTTGCGCCCGGCCGGAAGCAGGGGCGCCCATGTCTGGGTTCCGCTTCCCTGCCCTCTGCAGCGTCTGCGCTGGAGGGCTCAGGTACTGGGAGGAAAGTGAAATCAGCCCCTCCCTCTGACAGTGGTAGCTAGAACCTGTGCAAAAGCAGGTTTTAGGGGCCAAGCCCGTGGAGCACTCGGGAGAGTGCAGCGCTGGGAGCGCGGCGATGCTCCTGCTGCGGGTTCGGATCCCATATAGGAGTGGCCGGTGCACTCACTGGCTGAGTGCCGGTCACGAAAAAGACAAAAAAAAAAAAAAAAAAAAAATTCTTAAATAGTAGAAAATGCAGAAACAGATCCAGCCAATGCTTTTAGATGCAAACTGTAAAAAGATTAGATCATGCCTAATATTAGCAAAGTTTAATAAGAGATATAATAAAAAAAAATAAAAAAATAAAAAAAAAAGGTTCTAGTTTTACTCTGCGTTTATTATTAAAAGCTGGGCGGATTCGAGCGCGAGGAAGGTTCAAGCGAGCCCCGAGCCCAAAGCCCTTAACCCTCCTTAAGTCAGTGCTGCCTGCAGCTTTCTTGAAAAGTAGGGGTTAAGTCCTCTTTGCCTTTAGCATTGGGTCCCGGTCTCCTATTCCTGGGAATTTAAACCCTATCCAATGCCCTGTTGTAGTTTAACATCGAACCATATTTTTAGGGTGGACCTACCTTTGCGGATTAGAGGAAACATGAGTCGTTGAATGAGTGGTCAGAAAGGGAGGATAGAAACCAGCATAAGTGTGTGACCTGGAAGCCAAGGAAAGGCAGAGTAGGACATAGCATTTCTGGTTTTACTCTATGTAAAACAGGGAAACATTAGAGGCTCCTGTTATGTTTTCATAGGGTCACTCTGACTGACTGAGGTGTTGACAGTAGGTGGTAGGGGACAGGGACTGATTAGGAGCCTAGTGTATTAACCAGGGCAAGAAATGACTCTCAAAATTCAAAGTCCCAGATACATAGGGCAGAACTTCCACTTTCAGACATGATAGACTAAAACTCTAGTGGCTGATCCTCCAGCGGAAAACAACTATAGAACTTGGACATGACACAAAAAGCGACTGCCTGAATATACTGGAATGCAACACAATCAGAAATTACAGAGGAAAAAGTGAACTTGATGGTAGAAATCATCCAAAGTGAACAGCAAAGAGAAAAATAATTTTAAAAAATGAGCAGAGCCTCAGAGACTTGCTATATGATTTAAAAAAAAATCCCACATACATGTAAATGGGCTAACAGGGAGAGAAAAGAAAAAGAATGGAGCAGGAAAAAATTTAGAGAAACAGTGGCCAAGATCTCTCCAAATTTGATGAAAGGTAGATATTTGCTGATACAAAATGATAAACTAACACCAGCTAAAATAAATACAAAAATGTCCACACTATAGTCAAACTTGAAAGTCAAAGATAAAGAGAAAAGTCTGAATGCATCAAAGGAAACACAATACATTACACTCAGAGAGAAGTGTAGTTATTCTTGAATATGATATACAGCCACATACAAAGATTCATAAATTGCCCTAGAATACATTTCATTTGAAAGAAGTCATTAACCTTTACTTCCCCAAAGCATCTGCTAAGCCCCAAAGAAGCAAACAGCACTGAAATCAGTCGGCTTACTGAAGCACTGAACACTGACACTAATTCAAGTAATTGGAAGTTAATAAATCTTTCTCTCTGACCCCTAGTGATACTAATCGGTTCACATCTGGTATTTATAGAAGCATTTTGTTGCTAATATGAGTAGAGGGGAAATTTTATAAATTGGTAAGAAGATCCAGTGGGATTAAATACCGTGTGAACAAGGCTCAAATATCTCCAGGCAAAGATTTTCAGTTTCTGCTTAAGATTTAAAAGGGGGGGGGGGGCGGGGAGGGAAACCTAGAATGATGAAGAAAGAACTGTAAACTGAAAAAGCAACAGACAAATGCTATTCTTTGGCAAACAGATTGAGTACTGTTGCTCAGAGAAAGCATAATACATTTAAGCATGAATATTGAATGCTTCCGACTTTTAACATCCATGTCTATTTAAGCCAGTTGAAGAATGAAAATAAAACGTCTCTTGGATTCCACATTAAGCAATGAAAACTTTTAAATAGGACTTGGTGATTGGGAATGCCTAAGAATGAACACGGAAGGATTTGGGAAGACTTAGACAAGTATAGAATCAAAATGGCTTTTTGGCAATCTAGAGAACAGGGTAGAGTTTCAGCTTCTGATAGACTGGAAGATTTCTCCTTTTGTCAGTGCTTCAGTAGTTCCCCTCTCACCGGTTCCCCAATTAGGCACAGAGCCAGGGGCAGCCCCAATGGGGAGAGCTGGGCTCCAACACAGCGTTTTCCACTCCAGTGCAAAGCCAGGCGTGCAGGCCCCGAAGGGAGCTGAGGCCCACAGCTGGAGGTGTGCCCCTGGTATTCAGACATTCCCGGCAGATGAAGTCATCTGAGATACACAGGATCTGGCAGTCTGCTTGTAACGATGCAACTGTGATCATTCATATGACACAATAACAGTCAATAAGAACGTCAGCCTAACAATGAGTCAAACCACCTAATGACCCCTCAGCGTTTCCTAACTTAAAAGAACACCCAGAGAGAAACACAAAATTATAGACAGAAACCAATGACACTAATACACCATTTACTCCTTCACTGCTCATAATTATTCATTTTAAAATGATAAAACTCATTATTTATGGCAAAAAACGTAAATCTTACAAATGAACATAAACTAAAAAAGCAAAATATCTACTCCTCCTTCATTCTAATCCCATCCCGTGACCTTTTCTCAACAGATTGGAGTATGTTCTTCTAGACCTTTCTGTGTATGTGTGTACATATTAAAACACACCTACCATGTACATACGAGTCAGCATGGGTTTGTCACTGAACTGTGTGTTACAGACACCTCTCTGTGCACAAAACAGGGAAGGAGGCTTGCAGGAGGAAAACCTGACTTCTCACCCTAGCTGTGCCACCTGTGAACTGCGGGAACCGGGACAGGTCCGCTAACGCCACTGACCCCTATCTGGAGAACAGATATAAAAACACCTGCCTTCATCCACCTGCTGATTAGCTGTGATTTCAAATGACACAAAGACAATAAGGACATTTTGAGGCACCTGGAGAGAGAGACAATTGTTAAGTCTGCAACTACCTGCCAAAAGTCACAAAAGGAAGAGACTGAAAGAGGTAAAATGGTTTGGTGAAAATCAATCAGCACTCATGGAAATCAACTCAAAGAATTTGCTACCTATCATAGGAAAAATGACATAGAAACAAAGTGTGCTGCAACGCATACGGCTGCAGTCCTGCTGGAAGATGATAATCGCAGTGAACAAATGCTGAGTGGATATCTATGGCACGCACGCACGCACATATGCACACATGTGGGCACACACATGCATACGCATGCACAGATCATGCACACATGTGGGCACATATGCACACACACCCTGAGGCATCCTTCCTGGGACAGATCAATGCAAAGACATCAAATTATACTATTAACTCCAAGAGGCTCTTCCAGTGTCCGGCCACAGGCCGGCCTTAGTGACTGGGGCCGAAGGGACGCGCTCTCGGGGCCATGCGCCGCCCATCCCCCGGCCCCACGAGCCAGGACCCAGCGTGGGTTCTAGAACCCCAGCTGGTGCAGGCTCCTTGGAAACGGTCGCCAGTGCCTCGTCAGTGCCGTGGTGGCCGCAGCTTCTGCAGCACCTGATTCGGGCACAGAGAGCGGGACGCGGCTGGGCCGAGGGTCAGCCTCACCGTGAGGGGCGCCGGGGGTCCGCCGTGCCCGGACTGCGGCCCGGACCCTCGGGAGCAGCCCCCTTGCCCTCGCCCCGTCTGTGTGTTGGCGACCCTTCATCACCTCTCATTGACTCACCTATCACTTTTCCTTCCCTCCTAGACATCCCCGGCTGTCCGGACCAGCTGGCTCTATTTCCATCGTGGAATTTGACTTTGGGCTGGAAACTGAGGTCAGTTAGGTTGACTGACCAACCATTGGAGAAACCTCTCCCAACCCTTCACGAGTCCCGTTCCTTTAGTGCTCACCAAATCCAGCCCAAGAATTCAGGGAGCCGTCAGTCCTTCCCAGGAGCTGACTGCACACATTCCTATAAGATGCCTGATGGGTTCTGTACGTGTCAGTGCTGCGGGCTCTATGCTCCTTCTATGCTTTTCCTGAAAAGTGACTGGGTGGCGTGTGTATTTGACTTGCTCTGCCCCCACTGGGAAGTTGGAAAAATAGGTACCTGAAGCACACTTGTTCTCAACAACTAAAAAGTACAGCTTTGTTAACAAAATACTGCTGGGTTTGCTCTTTATGTGAGGGGCAATCTGAAAGGACGAGTAGACACCAGTTGCCGATCCACTGGAGAGAGCCCGTTTATGAGGCAGCACACACACATATATAGGGCTTTAAGGGGAAAGCTGATTGGCTTAAAATACAATCCCTACTTAGCATACTGCATGGGGTTTGGGGGGAGCTGATTGGTGTGTAATTCGCGCCGGCGGGAAGGAGAATACGGAAGACAAGGGCCACCAGCGCCATGATGGGGTGTGGCCGAGAAGGGCTTATGTGATGGGGTGTGATCCCTTGGGGCATTTGGGTCCCTACATTCCTCCCTTTTTCTTGTTTTAGGAAAGGGGACGTTGAAGTCATCGAGCTACTTCCTGCTGAACTGGGGCGTTGTGGGGGGGCAAAGGGAGGAAGGTACATAAATACCGATTATGAAACCCCAAAGGAGGGTGGAGAAACAAGTCATTTCAAAAGGGGAAAAGTCCATAAACGTTCCTTGAAGCCACAAGTCGCACATGCACCGGTTCCATTGTTCGTAGTTGGAGACTGGAGGGAGCAGCCAGGCGTCGGTGGCGAGGGCGTGTAGGACGCGTTCCCTCTGGAAGGTGGGGTCTCTTCAGCATCGTCTGAGGCGCTCCCGAGATGAGGTGGGGGGTTCATCGGTACCTAGAAGCTGGTAGTTTCTAAGCAAAAGCTGGTTAAAGGCCTGATTAGAGATTTTTCCCACTTGGGCTTGAAGAAACCTAATGATACAGGGCAAGAAAAGGCAGGTTATGAGGATAATGATTAGAGGTCCCAAAATGGGCCAAATCCAAGTTAGGACGGGGCTTAAGATAAAGGAGGAAAAGGGGTTAGAACTGGATGTGGTTCGTAGGCTGGAAGCCGAGTTGGTGAGTCTGATGATGTTTGTTTCTACTAGACCGGATTCATTGATATAGTAACAGCATTCTTCCCCAAGGAAGATGCAAGTACCTCCTTTTTCTGCAGTGAGGAGGTCTAGTGCTCTGCGGTCTTGGAGGGTGACCTGAGCTAAAGAGGTGATCTGTCTCTGTAGAGAGGAAAGAGATTCGGCAGTGGAGGTCAGAGCCCCTTCAAGTTTAGCATTGATGTCTTCGACCGCCCATAAACTGTGTCCTAAGGCTCCTCCCGACAGGCCGGCTCCAACCGCTGATGTTGTTAAGGAAACACCGACCATGATTGGGGGAAAGGCGGCCCTTTTTTGTCTTGAGGGTGGGTGAAGAAGATGGAACAGTTCTGAATTGGAGTACAGAGTGAGTTGAGGGACGATGGTGACAAGAAGGCATGGGACAGTAAGATTAGGCAGGATGGAGGTAGAGAGGGTTCCATTGCACCAGAAGAAAGAGCATGGTGGGGCGACGGTGTGGGTATGAATGGTCGTTGTTAAGATCACAATAAGATGGGGGAGAAGTTAGGGAGGAAGAGCTTCCGATGAGACAGTGACGGGCTCCCAGAGAGGGACGCCCGGAAGGTTAAGGTGTTCTGGTGGTGGGGAGGAGGTAGCATTGAGAGGAAGGGATGCATTTAAGGGGACAGCCGGCAGGAGCGGTCGCATGAGAGAGGCGCAAAGAAAACAATTTTCAGGAGAGAGAGCCGGCGAGGTGTGGGTGAGAAAGATGAGTGTTTCAGAAATGATTCGTTGCCAGGTGGAAATGGATTACCTGGCAGGGCAAGTTTAGCAGCGGTCGGAGTGCAAAGGATGACAGAACGTGGGCCTTCCCACTTAGGGTTTAGGGGGGTTTTGGGTTCCGGGGAAGTGTAGAATACTAATTGGCCTGGGCTGAGTGAAAGGTTATTTGTGGAAAGTGATGGATCTGGAAGTAGCCAGTCCTGGTGCTTCCATAATTCGGTGCAAAGGTGGGAGAGCGAGGGTAAGGCCATGGCGGGTGGTATGGGTCCTTCAGTTGCTGTGATCCCCGGGGGGTAGGAGGGGCCTACCATACATGACTTCAAAAGGGGAAAGGTTGGAGGGCCTCTTTGGAAGAGCTCTGGCCTTGAGTAGAGCGAGAGGTAGAAGACGGACCCAATCAAGGTGTAATTCCAGAGATAATTTAGTTAGTATGTCTTTTAAGGTTCTATTGGTTCTTTCTACCTTTCCAGATGCCTGAGGTCGGTAAGGGCAATGTAGGTGCCAGGGTAGAGAGAGTGACTGGGAGAGTTTTTGTACTATCTGGGCGGTAAATTCAGGTCCATTGTCAGATTGAATGGAAGTGGGCATCCCAAATCGTGGGATGATTTGGGAAAGGAGAGTCTGGGCTACGGTGGAGGCCTTTTTATTGGATGTTGGGAATGCCTCTACCCATCCTGAAAAGGTATCAACAAACACCAAGAGGTATTTGAGGCGTCGGACGGAAGGCATGTGTGTAAAATTGACTTGCCAGTCGGCTGCGGGTGTGAGACCTCTGGCCTGGTGGGAGGGGTATGGCCCAGGTTTGAGAGGGGTGTTAGGATTGGTACACTGGCAGATTGTGCATGAGGAGGAGATTTTTTGCAAGAGGACTTTGTCAGATGGGGTGATTGAGAAGAAGGATTGTAAAAACTGGGATAAACCTTGGGGGCTAGAGTGAAACAGGTCATGGAGCAAGCGAGAGAGGACTTATCATCATTAGGCGGTTGGGGCTGAGAGGGTGTCTGTGAACCCTGGGGGCCGTAAGGAAGAATGGGAAGTTGGTTTTGTGTCTGTGGGTGCCGTGCCGCAGTGCGTGCTGCGAAGTCAGCCTTACAATTCCCGCGAGTGATTGTGGAATCTTCCCTCTCGTGGGATCTGCAATGAATGACTCCTAATTTACAAGGTAAGTGGGATGCCTTGATTAATGTGGAGATTAAAGCTGAGTTGGTGATTGTGTTACCCTTGGTGTTAAGCAGACCCCCTTCTTTCCATATGGCGGCATGAGAGAGAAGTATATGAAAGACATATTTGGAGTCCGTGTATAAGTTAAGAGTTTTTCCTTCAGCTAGAACACAGGCTCGCGTGGCAGTGATAAGTTCAGCCTGCTAGTTGGTAGTACCCCTGGGTAAAGGTTGGGCTTCTATAACCAAATCAAGGGAGACTATGGCATAACCTGCATAATGAGTGTTTCCTTCCTTGAATGAGGATCCATCTGTGAACCATGCGAGATCAGCGTGAGACAGGGGCCCCTCAGTGATGGAAGAACGGTAAGGTATGAAATTCTGACGGCTTTCTACACAGCTGTGCAAAGGCGTGTTGGGGGAATCTGGTATAGGCAGTAGAGTAGCCGGGTTTCGGGGTGGGCAGGTATTGATGGATAGGGCAGGATTTTCCAGAAACGAGGATAGGAGGGTTAGAATTCTGGAAGGTGGGAGGGAGTGGAGAGACTTATAGGTAAGGAGGTCTTTAAGGTGATGTGGTGAGAGAATGGTAAGAGGTGCCCCAAATGTTAATTTGTATGCCTCTTTATGCAGCAACTGCCCCGCTGCTAGGGCTCTCAGACAGGGTGCCCAGCCTTGTACAGTGGGGTCTAACTGTTTTGATAGGTATGCTACAGGGGCAAAGGAGGGGCCATAATTCTGTCCTAGGATGCCTAGAGCTTGTCCCACATTTTCATGAACATAGAGGAAAAAGGGTTTAGTTAGATCAGGGAGATGAAGTGCAGGGGCTGTTAGAAGGGCCTGTAGTGACGGGAGTGGGGGTCAGTCCATGTGAAGGCAAAAATGTCTTGAGTATCGGTTTCCAGGGGTATGGAAAAGAAGGTATCCTTTAAGTCCAGAACCGAGAAATGAGTACAGCGAGTATGGGAGTATTGAAAGGGGAGCGAGTGGGACAGAGATACCCCTTTTTTAACAGGTCCTGAATGATGGGGCTTAACCCGAAGAGGGCTGCTGTGGTTAATGGATACTGAGCCTGGCAAATATATTTGGAGGGGTCTTTTAGTTTTATGTGTACGGGGAAACACTGGGCCAGAGCGGGGTTCGCAGTGTCCCAAACTGTGGGGTTAACAGGGTGTGTCAGGATGGGTAAGGACTTTTTTGGAGGGGTGGAATTAGTAGGATCTTGGGCTTGAACTAGCACTAGGAGAAAGGAAACGGGGGAAGAGGAAGAGGACAGGGGCAAGGTAATGGAGACTTGAAGCCGTGATAGAATGTCCCGACCCAACAAGGGGTCGGGGCATTGTGGCATGACTAGGAAGGAATGGGAGAAAACGGATTGAGTGCCTTGAAGGCAGCAGGTTAAAATAGGGGTTTTGGGGGGAAAGATTTGTTTACCTCCTACCCTGACTATAGGAGAGCTGCTGGAGGTGGTGGGGCCTTTATATTCCCTTAAGACCGAAAAGCTGGCTCCAGTGTCCAGGAGGAAAGATATTGGGTGGCTGTCCACAACCATGGATACCCTGGGCTCTTGCTTTGTTATAGAGATGGTCGGGAAGGGCCCAAGGCTCCATCAGTCCTCCTCAGCGAGGCCCACCATAGGTGGTGTCCACGGTTCGGGGGACTGTGGGGCAGTTGGTCCCTCACCCCTTCAGGAAAGGGGGCAATCAGATCCCCAATGTCCCTTCTTTTTGCATTTTGGACAAGGAGTTTTAGGTGGCCTGGGGGTGGGGCAAGATTTGGCCCAATGCCCTTCCTTTCCACATTTAAAGCAGGCTCCAGGTGGAGGCTTAGAGGTGGAGGCTGTGGGAGGGCGCCCAGGGGGTTTGATAAGCCGGGCCAACATCTGGAAGTTGGCGTGGTCGGCCTTTTGTTTTCGACGTTCTGTTTCCTCCTCCCGATTATGAAAAACCTTGAAGGCCACTGACAGGATTTCGGTCTGAGGGGTTGCAGGACCCTGCTCTAATTTTTTAAGTTTAGTTTTAATGTCGGGGTAGGAGTGGGCCAGAAAATAGGTCATAAGGACATGCTGGCCGTCTTCTGAGTTGGGCTCTAAATTAGTGTATTGTTGAAAGGCCTGAGTTAATCTATTGAGGAACTCGGAGGGAGTTTCCTCCTATTTTTGGACAATTTCTTGAATTTTTTGGAAATTGACGCCCTTGTGAGCCGATTTTTTGAGGCCAGTTATTAAGCAAGAGGCAAAATGGTCTCGAGCCTGGATTCCCTGGGCTATGTTATAATCCCAATTAGGTTCCTGTTCTGGGACTGCTTGGGGGCCTGGTGGGTGATCCAGATTGGTACGATGGATGTCAGTGGCATGGGTTTGGGCTGTATCCCAGACCGTGCGGCGTTCCTCAGGGAGGAGGGTATTGGCTAGGAGCATGAAGATGTCATGATGTGTGAGGCTGTAGGCCTGCAGGATCCATTGGAATTCTTTAATGTAGGTGGTAGGGTCAGTAGAGAAAGAGCCTAGTCTTTTTTCTCATTCTGTAAGGTCAGCTAGGGAAAAGGGAACATGGACCCTAACTACTCCTTCAGCCCCAGCTACCTCACATAGTGGGGCGATTGTTAGAGGGGCGGGGGGAGGACCTCAGGAACGGGTGAAACGGGGGCTTAGTGGGTCAGGGGTAGGTGAGGGTAAAGACCGCGGAGTGGATGGCGCTGGAGGTGCAGAAGGTGATGTGGATAATGGTGGAGGAGGAGCGGACGCCGGAGGCACTGGGGGAGGAGGAGATCGGTAAGGTGGGGGTTCATCAGCAGGGTCAAAGGTGCAAGGATCGAGGGGTGACTGTGAAGAGTGTTTACAGGCTAAAAGGACTTGAGAGGGAGCACAGGAGGAGCAGAGGGCGGGGTTCTGAGCCAAGAGGCAAAAAGCCTTGATGTAGGGGATCTCCTTCCATTTTTTTAGGCGCTGGCAGTAGTTAAAGAGGTCTCGTAGAATGTTAGGATCTAGTGTGCCCTCAGGGGGCCATGTGTTTTGATTATCTAAAGGATAATAAGGCCAATCTTGTGTACAGAATTTGGTGAGGAGTTTGGGCTCAATATCCGGCCTGAGGGAAAGGTTCGTGAGGTTGTTCAGAAGGCACTGAAGTGGAGAGTCCCCTAGGGAGGAGGAGTAAGCGCCCATTCTGGTCTCTTAATGGGAATTTAGACAGAAATCGGACAGAGATTAGTGATAAGACAGATCCTTCGGCCGGTTCTGAAAGACGGGATCCTAGAGGGCATCCCCAGTAGGTCTCGTCAGTCCCGGCAGGTTCAGGTACGAACCAGGAGGAGAGAAGGGAGGTGTGGGTCATCACTCAGACCTCCACTTCTCTAGGGCAAAAGCCCGGTGCCTGAAGGAACCTAGTGCCAGGATTTTCTGGTCGGGTCCTGGACCTGGGAAGTGGAGAGAGACGGAAATCGGACAGAAATTAGAAGAGAGTGGTGGACAAGAGGGTGAAAGAGGGAAGGAGAGAACAGAATGGGGCTTTTAACCTCCAAAAATGAAAGTAAAAGTTTACCGGGGCTTTGGAACCTGTTATAGTGGTCGTGAAGACCGTGGTGGGGTGGGTATGGGTGTTAGGAGCTACCAGACGATCTAGACTCCTTGTGGTAGCCTGAAAGTGGCCGGTGCTCTTTAGAAAAGGGGGCTTACCTAATGATGAGCCGGTGGTGAGTGGAAGAAGGCAGCACCAAAAACAATGGACGAGGGTGGACCGTCAATGGTGAGCGGTGAAAGGGAGGCCAGTCCTGGCGGGATGGAGTGTTACAGCTCGAGGGAGCCCTGAGGGGCGACTCGGAAGGTGCTGTCACTGCGCTCTGAAAAGTGTTGCCGCTCGAGAGAAACTCCGTCCCGGGTTTCCGCACCAAATGAAAGGACGAGTCGACACCAGTTGACGATCCACTGGAGAGAGCCCGTTTATTAGGCAGCACACACACATATATAGGGCTTTAAGGGGAAAGCTGATTGGCTTAAAATACAATCCCTACTTAGCATACCGCATGGGGTTTGGGGGGAGCTGATTGGTGTGTAATTCGCGCCGGCGGGAAGGAGAATATGGAAGAGAAGGGCACCCAGCGCCATGATGGGGTGTGGCCGAGAAGGGCTTATGTGATGGGGTGTGATCCCTTGGGGCATTTGGGTCCCTACACAGTCCTCTGGTCTTGACCCCTTCACAGGGTTATTGTCCCTGTGAGTATCTTCATGGTGTGTGTTCCTGCACTTAATATTTGCCGGTGTATGCTTTCCCAACTTATTTGCATACAAAGTGTAACAGATCTGAGAATAAAGAGGCTGTGAACCTTTCATTTATTAGCTGCAGATACTTATGTAATTGCAGATTTACGGGAACCTGTATTCTGCTCTTAATGATTCTAGTCTGGGTCTTTCATTTGCAGATGATGCGTGAGGTGATGCCAACCATCAGTGAAGCCGAAGGCTCCCCAGGAGGAAGTGGGAGCCATGCGTCCGGCTCCCCTTCACAGGCAGACGCAGATTCACATATAGAACAGTTGATCGTCTCCATGCTAGAAGAAAGGGACCGACTTCTTGACACTCTTAGAGAGACTCAAGAAATGCTGGCATTAACCCAGGGGAAATTACACGATGTTGGTCTTGAAAGAGATTCCTTGCAGAGACAGCTCAAAACTGCACTATCACAGGAGTTTGCTGCACTTATGAAGGAACTGAATGTATGCAGGGAGGAGCTCCTTGAAAGGGAAGGAGAAATTGCTGAACTGAAAGCAGAAAGGAACAACACCAGGCTGCTTTTAGAACATCTGGAATGCCTTGTCTCTAGGCACGAGAGGTCTCTCAGGATGACCGTGGTGAAGAGACAGGCACAGTCCCCAGCACGTGTGTCCAGCGAAGTCGAAGTGCTCAAAGCACTGAAGTCATTGTTTGAGCACCACAAAACTCTGGATGAAAAGCTGAGAGAGAGATTACGAGTAGCACTTGAAAGGTGTGGTTTCTTAGAAGAAGAATTAGGTGCCACACATGAAGAGCTAAAGATTCTTAAAGAACAGAATAAGCAGAAAAAAACACTAACAGATGGAGCACTTGACATGAACCATGAACAAGAAAATACCCCGAGCATGAATGGAAAGAGATCTTCTGATGGTTCGTTAAGCCACGAGGAGGACCTTGCTAAAATAATAGAGCTCCAGGAAGTCATAGACAAGCAATTGAGGGAGCAGAGCCAAATGAAAGAGCAACTGGCCGCCCTCTCCAGTCACGTGGCAGAGCTGGAGGAAGATCTCTACACGGCCAGGGAAGACTTGATCAAATCTGAGGAGATGAATATGAAATTGCAAAGGGACATTCGTGAAGCCATGGCCCAAAACGAAGACATGGAAGAGAGAACCAGTCATGTGGCAGAGCTGGAGGAAGATCTCTACACGGCCAGGGAAGACTTGATCAAATCTGAGGAGATGAACACGAAATTGCAACGGGACATGCGTGAAGCCATGGCCCTAATGGAAGACATGGCAGAGAGAATCAGTCACCTGGCAGAGCTGGAGGAAGATCTCTACACGGCCAGGGAAGACTTGATCAAATCTGAGGAGATAAACACGAAATTGCAACGGGACATTCGAGAAGCCATGGTCCAAAAGGAAGACATGGAAGAGAGCATCACTACTCTTGAAAAATGCTACCTCGCTGCACAGCGTGAAGCCATGTCTGTGCATGACCTCAATGATAAACTTGAAAATGAAATTGCAAACAAAGATTCTATGCATCGCCAGACTGAGGATAAAAACCGCCAGTTACAGGAACGGCTGGAATTAATGGAGCAAAAGCTGCAGCAGACCATGAGGAAAGCCGAGACACTCCCAGAGGTGGAGGCGGAGCTGGCCCAGAGGGTGGCAGCGCTCTCGAAGGCTGAAGAGAGACAGGGCAACACTGAAGAAAGGTTAAGACAGATGGAGGCGCAGCTGGAGGAAAAGAACCAAGAACTGCAGCGGGCAAGGCAGAGAGAAAAAATGAATGAAGAGCATAATAAATGTTTATCAGACACTGTTGACAAGCTTCTTTCAGAATCTAATGAGAGGCTCCAGCTTCATCTGAAAGAGAGAATGGCTGCTCTAGAAGAAAAGAATTCTCTGTTAGGAGAAGTTGAAAATGCAAAAAAGCAATTGGAAGATACACAACATGATAAGGATCAGCTCGTCTTAATCATTGAAGCATTGAGGGCTGAACTAGACCAAATGAGACTAAGAGGTGCTTCACTTCATCATGGCCGACCCCACTTGGGCAGTGTCCCAGATTTCAGGTGCCTTGTGGCAGACAGTCACACAGATTCCTACAGCACCAGTGCAGTGTTGCAGCGCCCCCAGAAAGGCCGCCTAGCTGCTCTACGGGATGAGCCTTCCAAGGTACAAACTCTTAATGAAGAGGATTGGGAACGTGCCCAACAGGCTAGTGTCTTAGCAAATGCAGCACAAGCTTTAGAGAGCGATGTCGATGTGTCTGATGGTGAAGATGAGGACGCCATGGACGTGAGAAACTCGACAGGCTCCCAGGACTGTCCCGTGAGCAATCCCAGCAGTAGTAACAGCAGCCAAGACTCGCGCCACAAAGCCCCAAAGAAGAAGGGCATCAAGTCCTCTATCAGCCGCTTGTTTGTCAAGAAAGAAAAAGGCCGACCTGGACAAGCTGGCAAAGAATCATTAGGACACCCTGGTATTTCAGAGACAGATAATGCATCTCAAGATGCCTTGTCACTGAGCAAATTGGGAGGACAGGCTGAAAAAAGTCGTAAACTTCCAAAAAAGCATGAATTGCTCGATGAAGCCCGAAGACAAGGTTTGCCTTTTGCCCAGTGGGATGGGCAGACCATAGTTGTGTGGTTGGAGCTCTGGGTGGGGATGCCCGCCTGGTATGTGGCTGCCTGCCGAGCCAACGTGAAGAGCGGGGCCATCATGTCAACCCTGTCGGACACCGAGATGAAGCGTGAGATCGGCATCAGCAACCCCCTGCATAGGCTGAAGCTGAGGCTGGCCATCCAAGAGATCATGTCTCTTACCAGCCCGTCCGCCCCTCCCACGTCGCGAACGACACTCACATATGGGGACATGAACCACGAGTGGATTGGGAACGAGTGGCTGCCCAGCCTGGGCCTCCCTCAGTACTGCAGCTACTTCATGCAGTGCCTGGTGGACGCCAGGATGCTGGACCACCTGACCAAGAAGGACCTCCGCGGGCAGCTGAAAATGGTCGACGGTTTCCACAGAAACAGTTTCCAGTGTGGAATGATGTGCCTGAGAAGATTAAACTATGACCGAAAAGAACTGGAAAGAAAAAGAGAAGAAAGTCAGAATGAAGTAAAAGATGTGCTTGTTTGGAGCAATGATCGAGTGATTCGCTGGATCCTGTCAATTGGCCTTAAAGAATATGCAAACAATCTTTTAGGGAGTGGCGTTCACGGTGCCCTTCTGGCCTTAGATGAAACCTTTGACTTCAACGCACTGGCGCTATTGTTACGGATCCCAACGCGGAATACACAGGCTCGTGCTGTCTTACAAAGAGAATTTAACAACCTTTTGGTCATGGGGACTGACAGAAGTTTTGATGAAGACGATGATAAAAGCTTTAGGAGAGGACCTTCATGGAGAAAAAAATTTAGACCAAAGGACATTCGTGGCTTAGCTGCTGCATCAGCAGGGACTCTCTCTGCAAACTTGCAAGTTACTTCTTCTATGTCTTCACCCTCCACGCAGCCAAAGAAGATGCAGATGGACGGCAGTGTGTCAGGAACACAGAGGTTGGATTCTCCCACAGTCAGGATTTACTCCTGCTAAAGCCTCCTGCTGTTTACCCACACTACTTCTACAGATGATTACGCAGCATTTTGAATCCAACAAAGACTACATTTTAGAATGCAATGGAATCTTTAATCTCTTAATACTTATAATATGGACCATAAGATATTTTATTACAGAGTTTTTAACTAGTGAAAAATTCATGAATACCATAGAGAAAATATTTTAGAATTTAATGTTTCTTATATTTATGTAAACTTATGACTCTTCATTTATATAGTTACTTACTTTTCCGTGTATATCCAGGCTATAAATATCCTTTCAAATCAATTCATGTTCCTATACCTAATTTTAGTTTTTCAAATGAATGTACTGTAATGCTTATATGTATATATCCTATGGACAAATATAGGGCTTTTGTAAATTATACATTTGTTGTAATTATTATTTTTTAATTTTTTAATGATAAACCATTACAGAGAAGATAAATAATAAAAAAAAATAAAAATAATTTTTAAAAAAGTATTAACTCCAAGAGGTGATTCTTGAATGTGAAGACTAAAAAAGTAATTTCAGAAACCAAATGGAAAGATTAAGATTGTGACATAATCTAAACTCAGGAAGGAGAAAAGCCAGGACAGGACCTCCTCTTACAGTCAACTTTGGTGGGTTACAGAGCAAAACTTCTGTCTCAAGGGGAGGTGTAAATCTTGTAAGCACAGGGAGTAGGTGGCCAGGGGCAGGAGCCCAAACCAGACAGCCGAGGGGACAACTAGAACTGTGTTGTCCACCTCAGGCACCCTTGGCAATATGCAGAACCACAGTGCATGAGCCTTTTCCAACCCACTGCAGTGGCCCATAGAGGAAGGAAGACATGCTCAGATGGCAACGTGTGCAACCTACTAACGCAGCTTCTAAGGTTTTTCCTTCTAAGAAAACAGACTCCTGGGCAGAATTAATTCACTAATTAAACTGATATTTATTGAGTACCCTTTATTTATATTTACAAAAAACTAATTATTTATGTGATGACTGTCATAATGGGGAAGTTGAGCCCCACGGAAGCATTTAACTTCAGAGGGAGCGAACCTGGCCAAGGCTTCAGGGAGAGCTTCCCAGAGGAAATAAAGCTAAAGCTGGGATCATAAGGGTTAGCAGGAGTCAGCAGGGGGAAGACTCAGGGGCAACAGCGGAGGCAAAGTTCATGAGGTGGCAGAGGGCCAAGCACGAATTTTTAAGAGACTTGAAGAACTGTGTAACTGAAGAATAGAAAGAGAGGGTAGGAACGGAGCACAATGGGATCTGCTGTACTTGTTGATTTCCCAGCCAATGAGAATCACACTTAATGACACTGGTAGAAGATTTTGTGGGATTTTAGTAATGGAAAAATATAGCTCTAACTGGCACAATTTGCTAGTATAGCTTTAACCTGCGCAATTCGCTTCTGCAAATGCTTTAACCTGTGCAATTCGCTTCTGCAAATGCTTGCTAATATGGGGAAACATATCTAAAGGCATTTTATGTATAGCAGCTTCTAAGGGGCTGTTGAAATGTAAAGCAGCTTCTAAGGAGCTATTAAACAGCAGGGGGCCCAAGTACACTAAACATTCCAAGAGGGGCATACCCCCCCACGGTCCCCCGGACAGTCTGGTTCCTTATCTAAAAGTCTCCTTGCCAGGTGCCAAGGAAGATATACGATTTAAAGAAGCGCTCTTATTAGGGTTACCAGCCTATTAAAGGCCACCTGTAAATCTAAAGGCACCACAGATCTACCGGGTTACCAGCCTGCTAGAGTCTGCCCATAAATACAAGGGTGCCACTCATAACCGACAACTCATCCTGTCATAAGGATCTCTTCAAGAAAAACTGTATAAAAAGTGCTTGCGTTGTAAACTGGGCGGGCTTTTCCGAAAGGCAAAGCATCCCAGCATGATGGAAAAATAAAATCCCTCTTGCTGATTGCAGCGGTCCTGTTCTTGTGGTCTTTGTGAGGCGAGCCACTCCGGCATGTAGGATTTGTGCTTGGTGCATGGGTCTTACATTTTTGGGGGCTCGTCTGGGATCAGCTCGCTCTCCCTGGGACCAAAGACTAGAGAACGGAGGATCGCTCGAGCTGGTACCACGGTTGTCTGTCTGACTGTGTCTGTTTCTTTTGTTGTTGGCTGTAAGCTGTCTATTATAATCTGGTTTCAGTGGCTCCAGGACGGAATCACCTGCCTGATTTTAGATTTTCTGAGGCTCCAAAGCGGAGCCATCTGTAGTGGTCAAGCGGTGGGGCAGACGTGCCGGCACGCCACAGCCACAGGAGTCCTGGAGGACGCTCCAGATTCCTCTGCAGGAGACGAACACGTTCGGCTCCAAGGGAGATCTCTAGGAAAGAGACCCCTCCCGAGTTCTCTGATAATCTGGTTGTGGCGCTCATTGCAGGGGCTCATCGGTGTTTTGTTTTTTGTCTGTCTGGTTGTGTGTGTGTGGGGACTGACGATTTTCTGGGGCGACATGGGGCAGACTGTCTCAACCCCTTTGGGCCTGACTCTGAAATACTGGAATGACGTGAAGGACAGAGCTAATGATTTGTCTGTGCCGGTTAGAAAGAATGAATGGGTAACACTTTGTTCTCTGGAGTGGCCAGCTTTCCAGCTCGGATGGCCTGCTGAAGGTCCCTTCTCTCTGCCGTTGATCAAAGCGGTAAAAAGTAAAATTTTCAATTCTGAAAATCTCCTAGGCCATGCATGTTATAACATTGTCTGGGAAGATTTAGTCACGGATCCTCCTCCGTGGGTCCGTCCCTTTGTTCCCTTAACAGGTGCAACGGCTGTGTTTGCTCTCCAAGAAGTAAAAAAGAAACCGGAGGTCCTGCCGTCCACCGGCCCGGACTGGCTTCTTTCTGACCCCCCTCTCCCTCCCAATCCTTCTTTCCGATCACAGGCAGCCGGCCGTCCACTCCACCAGAGGAGGACCCACCAGAAAAGAATCTGAGGGAGGGCCGGCTCAGGGGACACGCAGTAAACAAGTGGCCCCTCCAGATGCTCTTCCTATCTTCCCCCTGCGGACTTACAGCCCCCTGATGAAGAGGGCAACCAGCCCTTACAGTACTGGCCTTTCTCTTCCTCTGATCTTTACAACTGGAAATCTCAGAATCCCCCTTTCAATGAAAACCCCCAGGGTCTCACTAACCTGGTAGAATCTCTCCTATTTACTCATCAGCCCACCTGGGGTGACTGCCAGCAGCTTCTACAGGTCTTGTTCACTACCGAGGAGAGACAACGAATCTTCCTGGAAGCTCGAAAGAATGTGCCAGGAGACAATGGGGGACCTACCCTCCTCCCTGATGTTATAGATGCAGGGTTCCCATTAATCAGAACAAACTGGGACTTCAACTCGGCAGAAGGTAGGGAGCACCTGAAGGTCTACCGCCAGGCTCTCATGGCAGGTTTCCGAGGGGCAGCAAAACGCCCCACCAATTTGATTAAGGTAAGAGAGATAACTCAGGGGCCCGATGAGTCTCCATCAACATTCCTGGAGAGACTCATGGAGGCATTCCGTCGGTTCATCCCATATGATCCTGATAGTGAAGAGCATAAGGCTACAGTGACAGTCGCTTTTATTGACCAGTCTAGTAGGGACATCAGGAAGAAACTGCAGAGACTGGAAGGGTTGCAAGATAAGTCATTAAGAGAATTAGCGCAGGTGGCTGAAAAGGTTTATCATAACAGAGAGTCAGAAGAAGCAAAGGAAATAAAAAGAGAAAAGCGCCAAGAAAAAAATTTTCACAAACTTCTGGCCACTGCAGTTAGGGAGACTAGGGAGCCCAATAAAATGGTGCCAGGCAATAAAAAGGAACCCCTGGCGAAGGATCAATGTGTGTACTGTAAGGAGAGAGGACACTGGGTTCGAAACTGCCCCAGGAAAAAGAAAGAGCCTCAAGCCCCCAAAGTCTTGGCCTTGCAGGAAGACAGTGATTAGGGGGGATGGGGCTCGGGTCCCCTCCCCGAACCCAGGGTAACTCTCAAAGTGGAGACCCAAAGTGGCTAGGGAAAAAGCTAGGAAAGTAACAGCAAATAAAATCCCCCCTAAGTATACTGTATTTAATCAGATTCATTGTAGTCTGGCACTTGCTGTACTGATTACCCAACTTGATATCCTGAGTGAGACCATTTTATTCCTACAAAACAATCTGTAGTGTCTAGGCAGAGACATACTAACTCAGTTAGAGCCTCAAAAGGAGAATCAAACATTGAATTGTGATGTGAATCTTCAGTGTGTTTCAAAAAAAAAGAAAGAAAGAAAAAGAAAAAAGCTGTTACACAGTATTGTATAAGACAGTGATCCCAAGCTGAAAAATGTAGGCTACCATTCTGGATCAGCTTTTCATTCACTGATTGTAGGAATGTTCATGTATATCTTGTGTTTGTACACAAAGCATACAAATATCTGTTCTCTGTGTTTCAAGAATAGATGTTAATACTTTTAGTTAGATGCTAATACTTTTAGTAAAGTATTTAGAAAACTATATTTTATTATTCATATGCACGAACATATATGAGGGATCTCCATCATATAAAAAAGAATTTAGAATGAACCAGATGATGTTCCCTCAGCTTTTTCCATAAATTTAAGAGTGTGATATAAATTATCCCTTTACAAAATCAGGATATAGTATATTCAACTTTAAAGCTTACATGTAGAACAAAACAACAAAAATAAGATACCTAAGACAAATACAAGCAAGACCTTTATGGAGAACATTATGAATGTCACTGAAGGTCATAAGAGAAGACCTAAATACGTAGAGAGACAATGTTTCCGGAGAGAAAGATTCAATGTTGTAAGTGTGGCAATTTCATCCATCTATAAATTGATCTATAGATTCAAGCAATCCCAAACAAAATCCCACTAATACCTGATAAGCTGATTCTGAAATATGGGCATAAAGGACCCCAAATAACCAATACCCATCTGATGGACAAATGTAGGGAACTTCTTATAAAGGTCTGTGATTAAGCGTATGTGACATTGGTATAGGTATACGTAAATAAACCAGTGGAACAAAATAGCCAGCCAAGGAATAGACCTATACAAGTATGGACAGAGGTGACATTGCAGACGTGGGAAGGGAAGAAAAGAAAGGATGATTCAATACATGGTGTGGAGGCAAATACTCTTAACCTTTTAGCAGAAAATGTAAAAGAATATTTTACAACACCAAGATAGAGGTGGATTTCTTAAACAAAACTAACCAACCGCATGAAAAAGGTTGATAAACTTGACTATATGTCATTTAAAAATTTCTGATCCAAAGAGAGTGGGGGGGGGGAAAGCTATAGTCTTGGAGAAGTCATCTGCAAAACATAATTGAAAGAAAAGACACCCAGACAATGTACAGAACTCCTGAAAGTCAATTAGAAAACAAAACAAAACAAAATACCCCCTAGGAAAAAAATGGGAATAAACAGAAAAAAAGACAAATAGCCAGCAAACATGAATTGGCGCTCAATCACATTGGTTGAGTGAGAAAATGCAAACTGAGGGAAAAAGATACTGTAACATACCCATCAGATTAGCAACAAAACCCAGGAGTCTGCTGAAAAGTAGAGCAAAGAAAGGATGCACAAATCCTATGATCCTGTGGTCTACTCCCTGATACATACCCTAGAGCAGTATTTTTAAAATGGAGTGTGAGGTACTGTTTAGTGGTTGTGGAATAAAATGAGTGGTTTTGGTGCAGTTTTATAAAAGGAATTATTTTCAAAAATAGTTTCAATCAGCAACTTGAATGAATCTCAAAAAACCTTAATGTATGGTCAAAAATGTTAGTCACAGAAGAATATTCTAAGTATGATTTATATTATATAAAATTCAAATATAGCAGAATTATTCATAATAGCCCCAAAGTGGAAATAACCCAAATGTCCATCAACTGGTGAATGTATAAATCAAATGTGCTATGTCCACACAGTGGAATATTATTTAGCAATAAAAGGGAATAAAGCACTGACATGCTACAACATGGATGGACTTGAAAACATTATTCTAAGTGAAAGAAGCAGGTCACAAAGAATCACATAATGTATATTTCCATTTATATGAAATGTCTAAAACAGAGAAATCTACAGAGACAGAAAGTAGATCAGTGTTTTGCTAGGGCTGGGAGAGTTGGAGGAAATGGGATTGACTGCAAATGAGGACAGGTTTCTTTCGGGGGTGATAAAAATGCACTAAAATTGATTGTGGTGATTTTGCATAACTACCAAAAACCATTGAATTGTATACTTTAAATGGGGGAATTGTATGTATGCAAAAAAGTCAAATGCAGGCAAAACTAGTACATATTTAGGAGGTTTATTAGTCAGGGCTTTTCAGAGAAACAGAACCAATAGGAGATATAGAGAGAGAGAGAGAAAGAGAGAGAAAGATTTTAAGGAATTGGCTCATGCAATTGTGGGGGCTGGAAAGTCCAAAATCTGCTGGGCAGGCTGGCAGGCTGGAGACAAAGGAAACAGTTGCTGTTGCAGTCTTGCATCCAACAGCAGTCTGGAGGCAGAATTCCTTCCTTCTCAGGGATCGCATTCTTTTCTCCTAAGGCTTTCAACAGATCAGATGAGGTCCACCCACATTATGAAAGGTAACCTTCTTTATTCAAAATTACTGATTTAAATATTAACCGCATCTGAAATATACCTCACAGCAACATCTAGACTGGTTTGACCAAACAACTGGGCATCCTAGCCTAGCCAAGTTGATGCATAAAACTAATCATCACAGGAGGTAAAGTTCTAAGCAAAATTAAGAGACCAATTAACACAAAATTCAGTCTAGTGCTTATCTCTGGGGAGTAGAGCAAAGCATTGAGAAGAGAAGGGACACACAGAGGGCCTTAAGCCTCAAAGTTAATGGTCATGTTCTGTTTCTCAAGGTGGGTGCTGGGTATATGGGCACTCATTTTATTAGTAATATTTAAACTAATATATTAGTTTGTGGATTATATACCATATACATTAGCTTATAAGATATATTCCAGTTTATTAAATATTTTATATTAAATTTTTTCTAAAATCTAGAGTATAAAGGGATAGTAAGTTAGCAATTTATGTAAATAAACAGTTGCAGATATGCAGCCTTAAATAATACCTGGCTTTGTACATGAAATCTATGAAACGCATCAAAAGCAATTCATGGTCCAAAAATTATCCCATCTCTGTCTCTAGATATTTATTCAACATCTGCTGTCAACATGGATATTGAGTCTCACGGAGGAGGACTGAGTGCAAACCCATACGGAAGTTACGCACATTGGAAATGCCCATAATGTTAATAGTGGTGTGGTGGGGTAGTGGACTATGAGTGGTTTTTCTTTTTCTTTTTCCCCCAATTTTCAACATTTTTTTTTATCCTGTAGTAAAATAAACTTCAGTAAATCATTGAATTTTAGAGCCTTGGCCTAGAAGGACCAATCCAACTCGCCACATCCGTGTTAAAATATCTCTTACAGCATACTTAACTTGTTTTAAGTGTTCCTCCTTGCTCTTCTATTTTTCCCTTCCTACTTCCCTCCCTCCCTCCCTCTCTCCCTCCTTCCCTTCTTCCCTTCTTTCCCTATCTAAAACCTCCAGTATAACACTGAGCAGAAGTGATGCGATCTGACATTCTTGTCTTGTTTCTGATCTTAGGGGCAACACTTTTAGTCTTTCTCCATTAAGTATGATGTTAGCTGCAGGCTTTCTGTAGATGCCCTTTAGCAGGTTAAGGAAGTTTCCTTCTATTCCTACATAGCTGAGATTTTTTGTGAAGAATGCATGTTGGACTTGTAAAATTTTTTTTTTCTGCATCTTTTGAGATGATCATACGGTTTTTCTTTTTAAGTTTGTTAACATGATAAATTGCATTAATTGATTTTTCCAATTTTTTTATTGTGGTAAAATACATAAAATATAAAGTTTACCACTTAACCATTTTTAAGTGTACAGTTCAGTGGAATTAAATATGCTCACTAAAATCCAAAAGACTCTGAACCATAAATGCTGGCGAGGCTGTGGAGAAAAAGGAACTCTCATACATTGTTGGTGGGACTGCAAAATGGTGCAGCCTCTATGGAAAATGGTATGGAGGTTCCTCAAACAATTGCAGATAGATCTACCATACGACCCAGCTATCCCACTGCTGGGAATATACCCAGAGGAATGGAAATCATCAAGTCGAAGGTATACCTGTTTCCCAATGTTTATCGCAGCACTCTTTACAATAGCCAAGAGTTGGAACCAGCCCAAATGTCCATCATCGGATGAGTGGATACAGAAAATGTGGTACATCTACACAATGGAATACTACTCAGCTATAAAAACGAATGACATACTGCCATTTGCAACAACATGGATGGACCTTGAGAGAATTATATTAAGTGAAACAAGTCAGGCACAGAAAGAGAAATACCACATGTTCTCACTTATTGGTGGGAGCTAAAAATTAATATATAAATTCACACACACACACACACACACACACACACACACACACACACACACATACACACAAACCGGGGGGGGGGAGAAGATATAACAACCACAATTATTTGAAGTTGATACGACAAGCAAACAGAAAGGACATTGTTGGGGGGGAGGGGGGGAGGGAGAAGGGAGGGAGGTTTTGGTGATGGGGAGCAATAATCAGCCACAATGTATATCGACAAAATAAAATTTAAAAAAAAAAAAAAAAGACACAGATCACTGATATCAAGAATGAAATAGGGCATATAACTAATGATCCTGAGGCCATTAGAAAGATAATAAGGGAGTACTGTAAACAATTTTATACTCACAATCTGAACAGCAGGACTCACAAATCTGAACTCTTAGACGATCAATTCCTTGGATTCCACAAACTACCAAAACTCAACCAAGGTGAAACAGACAACCCTCCTTTGGCTGCATTGCACATATTTTGATATGCTGTACTTCATTTTCATTTAGTTCTATGTATTTTAATTTTCTTTGAGACTTACTCTTTGACCCATGCATTACTTAAAATTTAATTTCCATGTGTTTGGATGTTTTCCTATTGTCTTTCTGCTGTTGATTTCTAATTTAATTCCATTAGGGTCAGAGAACACACTTTGCATTATTTCAGTTCTTTTAAATTTGTTGAGGTTTATTTGATGGCCCAGGATACGGTCTATCTTGGTGAATGTTCAACAAGTGCTTAAAAAATATGTGTATTTTGTTGTGACATTTGCTTTTTAGTCATACATTTTATGTACCCCTCATCAGAGGAAACTGAAAGTTGTGTCACCTTTTTAGAAATTTCTAACTGAACCACCAATTTTTGATAGTCGGGAAGCCTGTTTATCCTATTTAGGATACAATGTTGCTATAAATGTGGAATATCTCATTGAAAGGTTAAAGACAGGGTTGAAGTCAGCTGTGGGGTGCAGTCTTTAAAAGAAAAGTTTGGACTCTCGGGTGCTGGAGAAATGGCCTATGTTGCTCTCCAGGGAAGAATGCCCTGGGAGGCATTACGGGGGATTATGGAAGGAGGTGAAGGGATAGGAATCTTAATCTGGGTGAAGAGCAAGTTCAGCAGGACTAGACTCTCCATCTCTCATTCCTGAAGCTCCTTCCTCCAGCCATGGCTTTCTTCCACAGCCCATGGATCACTTTCCACTAAGCATTGTTAGTACCTTTCAATAACTTCTCTCCCTGTGGCAAGCAGATTGTAAACACGCTGAGAATATGGCAGCTCCTCATAATCCATCTCTGCCCTAGCGCAGCTCTGGAAGTAACAGTGGTGCATTCCTCTTTGACGGGTGACTTATGGCTGTTGATGAGACACATGCACAGGAATACTCACTGTCTTCGTGAGTCCACACAAGCTGAGGAGTGCTTGGAGGCCCATCCCCAGGAGTGGCGAAACACAGCACTGATGTGAAGTAAGCAGTAAACTTCTTCAAGTTGGTTATATACCCATGGTGGACTCCATGGAAATCTGGAGCAATGGTGACCACAGTGATAGCCTCAGAGACATCTGCTGGCCATGCTAGAAGCTGGATAAACAGGTTGAAAAAGAAATCCTTTTTAATTGCATGTCTTTACTCTCAAATCTGTATCAGAATTTTGTTTTGCAATTAATGTGTCTTTAAGGAAAGCAAAGTCATAATTAAGAAAGTCCATAAATCCTACATCTTATAATCTTACTTCAAAAAAGTTGAATTTAAAAGATATCATAGATTATTGCATATGAATATGTAGATTCATATATATATATTTATACGTGTATATATAAGTGAATATCTACTTTAACTCTTATTGGAATAATGGACTCTCCCTCACACTTTCACCTTTTCTTCACTTACACATGTCACAGAACATATATTTTTTAACAGTAAGGAATAATGACGACAGTATTTGTTAATTTAATTGAATCAGTATAATGAAACAAACACAAACATTTTTCCCGATAGGCACCTACTCTGACTCAGAACGAAGCCCATGATTCAACAGGAGCAATCTTAATTATTTATGAATTATAACACACTAGGTTTCCTGAAAAGGATTTTAGGAGATTGGTTACCAATTTAAAGAAATAAACTATATATACCTATTCCCAGAATAGTTGTTTTAATGTCTTGGCAACATTTTCTTTGTGTGTGAGTTTCAATTACACTGACACCAAACATTTCTAGGATTAATTAGCTCTGAAAGTTGACATGCTGCAGGACACAACGCGTATTTATGTACATCAAACTGACAGCTCAGCCATCAAATAAGCACCACAGTCTCGCCAATAAGACTTGACAGGAGAGTCAAGAAGGCAAAATCATCTTGGCTGATCAGTATGATTTTCTTTCAAAAAAACCTCTGACTTTAGATACCTCTGAGGAAAAAGAAAAGGCAGGGAAAATTTCTGGCTACATCTGCCTTTCTAGCAGACAAACAAGTGTTTTAGTAGGTAAAGCCAAGTGGAGGGGAAAAAATGAACCATGTGCCTGAGGAAATCATACTCTCTGAATCTGAGATTACCACATATTCAAGCAAACTAGATGGAATCCCTTCTCTATAAAGATCTTCCCTGAGTGTACCTGCCATTAAAGAAGGTTAGTGAACATGCCGTAAGTAAAATTAAGGTAGGCTCCCAAATCTAACTGGAGAAGTTGATCTAAAAGGTAAGATAAGCTTTTTTACTTTTGGAAATTGCATCCAAGCACATCTACAAAAGCAACATATTCTGGCAAGTAAGGACCATAGAAGTTAGATGGTGGGAATTTGTCTGTGTCTCTAATTCAGATCGAGTAGGTACCCTGAATCAACCAGTCTCAGTTCTTTAAACAGAACTCTCCCTAAAGTAGAAAGGTAGGAGGAATAAGTATCCTAACTTGATAGAAATGTCCCTCAAGTGCGTCTGGTGCTCTTTGCTCTAAGTCTGTGTTCTTCTGAGAGAACTCCCTTCCAGGTAGAAGTGATTTGTGCAAATGTTGATTCCAGTCAACAGAGATAGGTCTCCCACTGGTCATTTGTAAATGAATGGCTTTTCTCATAAGAAATTGCTCTCTTATGTGTGAACTATCTTCTTGATAACTAATAGTTTGAGTTTCTAAGCCAGTATAGCTGATGATAAGACTTTGGATAAATGGTGATCCTACCAAGGTCAAGACACGCTGCACCTTGAGGCAATGGGGTCTTCATGAAATAGGAGGGGGCCATCTCCTCATTGCATCACAAGTTCATTACAGACCAAGACAGCCTCCCAGAGACCCTAAACCAAGGCCACGTACCTTGTATCCCTGGTTGATGCCATTGATGAACTGCTGAGGTGGAGGGTTCCACAGGAACTGAATGGTCGTGGAATTCACAGCTTCTGTCTGCATGTTCTGTGGGGGTGCAGTAGGCACTGTTCCAAGGCAGTCATTGAAGACAGCAAAACAAAATGGTAGGCAGTGGAGAGGAGAGACAAAAAAGAAACCCTTAGCCGCCACTCACGATTCACAGGCAATTACGGCATGGAGAGCAGGGAAGTAGGATGAATGTTCCTGGAAGCTAACGGTGGCATTACAAAGAAAGAGAATTGGGCTATTTCTCATTTTCTGTTGGAGAATTCTTTAAGGCATAGGCATAAAAGTGGGCTAGACCATCTACTCATTCTACAGATGAGCCTTTCCTATGCATCCAAGACAGATAACAAGCAAAAACTTTCTATAATTTGTTTTCCAATTACCAAATATTTGAGACCAAGACAAGGTTCCATCTAGAAACCTGCCCCCCCCACCATTCTATACCACAATGTTTCAAGCCAAATTATTCTTTATATGAAAAAACAAAACAAAACAAAACTATCACCCCCCTCCCATGCATATTGTTGTTTATTCATTTGGAGGTTAAATTTCTTTTTGTCAACAGAGGGAACCATTTTTGGATTTTCCACTGTTTCTTTCTTTGACTGAACAGCTATTGAATCCAATCGTATACCTGCCAAATGGCCTGCCTTCAAGGAATGTACATTCTAGGGGAGATGCTCATGTAATTGTAAACTGGCAAGTTACTCCACAGAGCAGTAAATGTCCAGGGCAGAGCGAGTGATCCTGCCCCGGGAAGGAACAGATGTCTTCACTTGGACTGTGTCTGAAAGAAAGGGTGGATCTTTGAAGAAGGAAGGGCCTTGACAACTGCATTCTCAGCTGGGAAAACAGAGTGAGCAAAAGCATGGTGCCAGGAATGAGCCTGGCAAGGGGTGGAACCCGGTGAGCATGGCTACACATGGGGCATGGGGGGGGAGAGGGGACGAGGAGGTGGATGGGCCACTCTGGGGATTGCCTAATATGTCAAGAAAGTGGTTGATAATTTATATGGTACGCAATGGGGAACTGAATGCTTTTGAAAGATAGTGGCATGACAGGGCTAGCTTTTTAAGGATGGTAACCCCAATGGACTGCAAAGAGGGGACTAGCCCACCGGCTGTACCATCAAACTTTCTGCAGATGAAAACGAAGGTCCTGGCTCTTTAGAAGCTTGTTTCCAAAGTGAAACACGGAAGCCCAAAGGATCCTTTGGCTCAGGGTAAAGACACAAAGACAAAGGTCTCCTGGCACAGAACACACGGGGTCAGAACACATCCGGTTAAAAATTACTACATTGTTCATGGCTCTCTTCCTGAAAAGAAAATATCATCAGGCAGAGATTAAAAAAACTTAAAATTCACCAAGCCCTTCGAGTCTACTCCTTTAAGTCATGCTCTCTTTTCCCATCTGCTGTTGACTATGGCTGTGATATCCCTGAGTCCCTCCCTCTGTAAGTAGGTCTGAAGCTGACCTACTTCCTCACTTGGCACCCATGCAAAATCTGTGGATTAAAAATGGCCACAGGGATTGCTATACTGAGGATGTAGAAAGTTGGAAAGAACATCACATCCACCTAAGAACAAGAAAAAGCTGAAAAATACTACAAAATCATAACTTTTCTTGAGCCTATAAGAAAGCTGAGGTTCCACATCAGCCAAAGAGTAAGAAATAGAAGGGAAAAATGGGCCTGTCCAAGGAGTCGGGGCGTGAGTGCTGGCTCACCTGTGACAGAGCATGAAAGAGAGAAAGAAAGATGCCATGCAAATGGGTAAGGAAAATTCAGCTGAAATCCTCAATGAATTGTTAAAGCCTGAGTGTGGGCTAGCATGGGAGTATAGAATCTTTCAGAGCTGCAGACACAGAAAAAGAATACATTTCGTACAGAAGAAAATCAAATCCCAATATATAAAAATCATTGTCTATTCTGATCAAGTGGGACTTAAAATCTGAATATCAATCAAGGTAACTCACCGTATCAACAGAATAAATAAAAAAACATATGATTATCTTAATAGAATTAGAAAAAGCATTTGATGAAATTTAACATCCAATCATGATTTTAAAAAAAACAAAACAAAACACCTCTCAGCAAAGTAGGAATTTAAAGGAACTTTCTGCACTTGATAAAGGGCATCTATAAAACACCTACAACTAATATTTTATTTAAGATGAAAGACAGTGCTTTCCCCCTATGATCAGGAAAAGGCAAAGATGACTTTCTCACCATTCCTATTCTGGAAGTCTAAGCCATACAAGGAAAAAGAAAAAAGAAAAAAGCCATGCAGACTGAAAAGGCTGTCTCTATTCACAAACAGTAAGTTTGTCTATGTAGAAAATTCCTAAGAGTCAACAAAATGAAAGCTCTTAGAACTGAGTGAGGTTAGCAAGATCAAGGATACCAGATCAAAATACAAAAATCAATTATATTTCTGAACATGAGCAATAAACAATCGGAAATTGAAATTAGAGTCAGTACCTTTAAAATAGCAATGAAAACATAAAAGAGACATAAGCAAATTATGTGCAAGTTCTGTAGGCCGAAAACTGCCAAACATTAAAACATGAAAGAAATAAAAGACCTGAATAAATAGAGAGTTATATCTTATTAATGGATTGGAAGATAGCACAGTAAAGAGGTCAATTTTCTCCAAACTAATCTATATAGTAAATGCAATACCAACCAGAATTGCAGCTACATATTTTTTTTGAAATTGAAAAGGTGATTTTAAATTTTATATGGAAAAGCAATTAGAATAGCCAAGACAATTTTGAAAAAAATTGGACAACCTTCACTACATGATTTCAAGACTAACTATAAATCTACAGTAATTAAAACAGAATGTTACTGGAGAAAGAATGAACACATTGATCAATGACAGAATAAAGAGTTCAGAAATTACTCCCAATTATATCAATTGATTTTTGATAAAAGCACAAAGAAAAGACAGTCTTTCCAATAAATGGGGCTGAAAAAATTTGACACCCATACTCAAAAAATAAAATAAAGTGTGGATCCATACCTCATGCCATGTACGAAAACTAACTCAAAATAGATCAGAGGCTTAAACATAAACCTATAAATTATAAAACTTCTAGGAAAAATAGTTGTGACATTAGGTTAGGCAAAAATTTCTCAGATACAACCTCAAGGACATAATTCATAAAAGAAAAAATATTGATAAATCTTACTTCATTGAAACAGAAAACTTCTGCTCTATGATAGACTCCTGTTAAGAAAATTAAATAACAGGCTACAGATTGGGAGACAACATTTGTAAGACATATATCTGATAAAGAACTCTTATTGACAATATATATAAAAAACTTAAAAATCCAATAATAAGAAAGCCAAAAACTCAAAATATGGGCAAAAAGAATCAGATAGTTACTTCACAAAGAAAATAGAATGATGGAAAATAAGCATATGAAAAGATCCTCAACATCGATGGTCATCAGGTAAATTAAAATCATGAAGTGATGCTACTACATATCTATTAGAAGGGCTAAAATAAATAATAAACAATAACAACTAAATATTAGTGAAGATGTGAAGCAACCGAAGCTCTCATACTTTTAGATGGGAATGCAAACTGGTGCAACCACTTGGTAAAAGTTGCGAAGTCCAAAGTTAAACATGCACTAGCCATACGACCCGGCAATCCTGCTCCTAGATATTTGTGCAGAAGAAATTCACATAAAAATCTGTATGCAATGTTTATAGCAGCTTTAATAATCACCCCAAACTGCAAACATCCCAAATGCTCCTCAATTGGTGGATGGGGAAACAAATTGTGGTACATCCACGGAACAGAATGCTACTCTGCAATGAAAAGAAACAAACTACTTATACACACCAACAACATAATCTCAAATGCATTTTATAAGGAAAAGGAGCCAGATTCAAAAGACTACATACTGGATTATTCCATTTATACTGTGTTCTGTAAAAGGCATAATTATAGGAAGAGAAAACTTCAGTGGTTGCCAAGGGCAGCAGGCAGAGATAGAGGTTCGAGTACAAAGGGCCAGCACAAGGGAATTTTGGAGGTGATAGAAATATTCTACATCTCAATCAGAGTGAATGTGGGTTGTTAATGTTTGTCAAAACTTATGGAACCATATACTAAAAGAAGTGAATTTTACTATGTGTAAATTATATCACAATAAATCACACCTTTAAAACATGCTGCAAATTCTTTGATACTTTTCCCATTGAGTGGACCACGCCAGCTCCCCCTTTTTTACTTTGGAATTTCAAGGCGAGGAGTTCTCATTGTGTTGTCTTTATTGCGGATCCGAGGTATCTGATGAGGACTGGAAAAACAAACAACAACAATAATAATTCTGATTATGAACACGCCAGCTGAATGTATCAAAGACCAAAAGGGAGTACTCATAAAAGCAGAATGAAGGGACTGGCATATCCCGTTGGCCACATCTTCGGGGACTATCGACTGTAAATGGGCATGAGAAAGGTCGGATGTTTTTTGATGTAAATTTGTGAAATCTCCCCCTAGGGTAGAATGATTCCAAATTCCTTTTCTATGCATCTGAGTCTGTTGCCATGAAGTATGAGAATCGTTATAAGGAAGGGGGGTAACACAGATCCGTTTATAATTATGGTGAATGTCTATGCCCAGGCCCCTTGAATGCAGACTCTGACTATTCGGACCAACAGAATTCCCCAGGCCTTAATAAATTAGCAGATTTTATTCCTTTCTGGGAGTCCTGACAGGCCTTGTAAGAAGTCCAAGGACCCTGAGACCACCATGCCGGAGAGCCATGTGCAGGTACACCAATGAACAGTCCCAGGGGACCCCAGCCTTCTAGTCAATCCTGCCAAGGTGCCAACATGTGAATAAAGCCATCTTCTCACCTCCTACCCTAACTGAATGAGTTATACCACCAGGCACAAGAGGCCATCCAACAGCCCTGCTCAAATTCCTGACCCACAAAATCATGACATATAATATAATGGCTGTTGCTTTAAACCTCTAAGTTTTGCAGTAGTCTTTATGTAGGAATTGATAACTAGGACAATCTCTGCTGAAAGAAATAAAGAAAAGAGGAGGAAGGAAGAAAAGGAGAAAAAGGGAAAGAGAAGAAAAAATATTAGGGACTACTGGAAAAAGACTGAAAAATGTTCTGACTTTTTCTCTTAGAACCTACATTCTCTAAGAATGTATCACATTCTTTGTAGTCTTAGCTCTGGGGTTTTACGAGCCTCAATTACTGACTCTGGAATCCCATAATAATTTCTCATCAAATGTTGTTAAATTCTCTAAAATAAGACTACATGGATAATATACAAAAAACAACAGTATTTTGCATAATTAAACTAATTTATACTTTGTTACACAGTTCAAAGATGTCACCTGTACCTTTGCCTTGCTTCACTGCAGTGTGATGGTCATGCTCCTGGTTCTGGTCCTTCACCCTGAAGTCAGTGCTTCTCTGGGACCCACCACGGTCTTGGAGGACCAAATCCCAGGAATGTCTCCCCCGGTTGACCCACTTAGGAAGGCAATGTCTCTCCCTTCTCAGTGCATGGGATTACGCAGTCATGAGCTATAACAATCACTCAACTTGAGCCACCACACATCAAAGCCACAGACTCTGACCCTTTGATACACACTCTGCTTCTCCAAAGTCACAGGACCGATGTGGTCCTAAAGCCTCAAATTCCTTTCTTTCACCACTCTCGGCTTTATTCCCCCCCAAATCACTGATTCTCCTCAACCTTCTTCTAATCCCAGATTCTCAGCTTCTCTTTTTCCTAATTATTGCCATCAGAATAATTTCCTAATTATTAATTCAGAAATTTGTGGACAATGGAATTGGAAATTCCATCAAGCAAGAAAAAGATCTACAGCCAATAAATCCTTTTTGACAGTGTTTCAAATAAAAGAGTATTTGTGGCTGGAAAAGTTTTAATTATTGAGGGTTATGTAATCCTACCCCTTGTGGAGAAAAAGACAAGGGCTTATTTAGTCTTGGAGATAAGAGAGAGGACTACTCGGCAGAAAAGCAGAAAAGCGAAGGCCTAAACTCAGAGTTGGGTTTCAGTATGGTCTTCTCACAAGTTTAGGTGGAAGCTGTGGATTCCTGCTGCTCAGAATAAGGCCTCAAGGGACATTTTTTCCCCAGATAATGAGCATTTAAAGTGTGGTTCTTTCCATGTCCTTAAAAGCAAGCCTTGAAGCACCCTGATAAAGTAACAGGTGTTATACTCTTTTCTGGGTTTTGTTGCTCAAAAAAAAAAAAAAATCCATTTTCACTAGATAATTTCCCCCTTCCCGCACAGACCTGAGTAGATTCTGTCTTAAATTTGACATAGCCTGAACCCATTCAACACGTCTCAGTTCTCACAGCCAATGACAAGGAGCTCAGTCATGAAGCATCCAGTGCTCACGGGCACCTAATAATAACATGTGAAAGGAAAAACCAGAGCAGTTTAGACACCAGGGATTTAATTGTTATGGAAATGTCTGCAACCAGGATAAAACAGAAGCTGTTTCTCTTACCTGGAGGTGGGATTTCTTGGAGTGGGTATGCAGGAAGCATGACAGTGCAGTGGCCCTGTCAGTGTGCCTCGGATGGGTTACATATGGGCCAGGGGATGCTGATGTCTATAGGTATCATAGCAGTAAACCACTGCTTACAGCCATTCAGAGATATACAACTGTTGGAATTACATTTGAAAACTATACATACGTATTGCATATTAATAAGTGAAAGACAATGTGAAAAGGCTACATATTGTGTAATTCCAACTATATAATGTTCTGGAAAAGGCCAAACTCTGGAGACACTTAAAAAGATCAGTTAGGGATAAGTAGGAATGAATAGGTGGAGCACAGGGGATTTTTAGGGCAAGAAAACTATTCTGTATGATATTATAATGGGCCATACATGCCATTATGTTTGTCAAACCCCGCAGAATGTACAATGCCAGGAGTGAACCCTAATGTAAACTACAGACTTTGGGTGATGATGCATCAAAGCAGGTTCATTGATTGAAACAAAGCTACCACTCTGGTAGTGGGAAAGACTGTGCCTGTTGGGGGCAGGGTGTATATGGGAGCTCAGAACTTTTCACTCAATTTTGCTATAATCCTAAAACTGTTCTAAAAATTAACACTCTATTAAGAAAAACAAAACTATTAGTATGCTTCAAAAAGTTCATGGAAAAATAGAATTAAAAGATAATGTGAATATTTCCATGAAGTTTTCAAAGTACCATCATATACCAGTATGCCCTACACTTTCTGAATCTAGTAACAATCTCTGCAGCATCTGCTGCAGACAGGCCTAGAGTGACTTAGCCACACAGCACCTCCTCTAACACCTGCTCTGACCCCTCTTATCAAGCTTAGCTTTAAGTTGCAAGTTGCTTATCATCTGTAAACTTTTTTGTTTATTTGTTCAGTGTGTGCATTTTTGTTTTTGTTTTTCAGTTAATTTGCTGGTATTTTCACCTAGTCACATACAGAAAGCATGTATAAATTAGTTTATGACTATTATCTGATAATAGGTGTTCCCTAATAAAATATAAACAATTAAAAATCTTTTCTTCTCCTTCATTCTCTTCCTTTCTTCCTGGCTAGTGGTTATAAATTCAGCAAGATCTGATTTTTGATGAAATTTGAAAATGAATCGTATCAGCATCAAGGAATTGTAGTTGTTATGTCTTCTTCCCCTCCCCCCCCCCCCCGGTTTTTTTGTGTGTGCGTGTGTGAATTTATTTATTTATTTTTAGCTCCCAACAATAAGTGAGAACATGTGGTATTTCTCTTTCTGTGCCTGACTGGTTTCACTTAATATAATTCTCTCAAGGTCCATCCATGTTGTTGCAAATGGCAGTATTTCATTCATTTTTATAGCTGAGTAGCATTCCATTGTGTAGATGTACCACATATTCCGTATCCACTCATCCAAGGGAGAAGAGGGAGGAGGGAAGGAGGTTTCAGTAATGGGCCACAACAATCAACCACATTGTATATTGACAAAATAAAATTAAAAAAAAAAAAGGAAATGAATCATTGTTTTTAGAAATTTTTAAAAATGTTTTAAAGTATTAAGCTACATAATTGAATCAACTTAGTAAAGATGACTATAGGGTTTTACAGCTTTAAATAACTGACATTTCAAAATATTTTGGATTAGAAATGACATAATTATATTCATGAGTTTTACAGAATTTTAATTGTCCAATCAAATAAAAAACGCATCAATATTGCCTATTTGCTTACAGCATGCTTCATTTTTTGAATTTTCAGCCTGATTTATTTTGAAACACTCTTGAAGATGTGTGCAACCAAAACTTTTTGAAAAGTTGATTTCTGAAGTTATTAAGTCCTATAGTCCACTCCATATACTTTATATTTTAATATATATTCTTTAAAATTATTTATGTGACTTATTAATACTATTGTATATTTATAGAGATACATTTTCCCACCATAATGAACAACCTTTTTAGGAAAGGAAAATAATCAGGTACACTAAGTCAGAGTAGTAAAAAATGTTTGATATGATAAGGATGATCTCAAATTCAGATTTGCGTTTTCCAATAATCCTCCCTTCTTCAGCCTCAATGTTGTATTTAACGAAAAAGGAATCAGATGAAGCAATAATGCCAGGACTTTTCCCAAAAGCATCAACCTTACACAGAAAAAGATTGGAACTGGTAAAACTGTCTGCAGGTCCACAATAAGAATCACAGGCATATATGAGTTTGGTTACAACTGTATCAGATTCAATACAAGAAGCCAGCTTCAATACCCTGCATTTAATAGCTAAAGCCAACATCCCTCCTGAAATTGCGGTATCACTCATTTTGCCAGGCTGCATGGAAACTGTCAGCATCATGTTTGGGACTAGTGAAGCACAGGAAATAGGAAAGGTATGGCTTTTGAACAGTACTGTTAGAAGATGCATGAATGATGTGTCAAATGACCTAGGGACAAACCTAGTTCAGAGATCATTAAATTGAACAAGTTTCCACTGCAGATTGATGAGTACTGATGTTAATAATGGAACTTGGTGTACAACATTAAGTGTGAATCCCTCAAAAGAAATGCTCAGAACATTATTTATGGTACAGAAAATATACCTGTTTTCAATTATTTGCCCTGGACACAGACTCTGGGCATGAAGAGTGTTGAGTAAAGGCTTATTGGGGCTCAGTAGAGACACCTGTAAGGAAGTGGAAAGGTCATGACTGGGCACAAGAAGAAGCTGCCTGGCAGTATGGCAGCAATTGGGGTCTCCGTTGATCCTATGGGGAGCTCTGGAGTAGAGGTGTCCCTTCACCTTGTCCTCAATTGAGGAAAGGGGACTGAGCTTTCCTATGGTCACAGCAGCCAGCCATTAGCCACAGGCTGAACCATGGGAAGGGGTGTATTCTTGGGTTAGGCAGTTCTCAGTGAGTGTCACAGCTATGAGCCCAGCACTGGGGACAGGTGTGTCACCCAGAAGAACTGATCCAGATGGGGTCACCACAGTATTCACTGCATACCAGACAAGCTACTGGGGATGAAATGGTCAAAACTACACAGACTCTTTGGAATAAACAAAATATTAGAAAAAAAATTGTAAGTTTTGGATATAAATGCCAACAGAATGGTATAAAGATTTGATAGCAAAATTTAACCTGAAAAATCTGGGAATTGAAAAATCCATTTTTGTATTCACAGAGGTCTCCTGTCTAAAAGGTGGCCTATAGAACTGAATTCCTCATTATATGATGTTATCAGAACAGCAAATCTAATAAAACCCAAGACATTAAAGTCCCACCTAATTTTTGCTTTGTGAAATATATGGAATCAGAGTACCACTTCTGGTAAAAAAAAAGAAGTCCTTTTGAAAGATTCACACTCATGCTGAATACCAAACTTCAGTGTAAACTTGTGTGATTTAACGATCTTCTGTACTAAGTCTGTCTGGGTCATGACACACTATCCATGCATCTTCTAGCAGTATTTTTCAAAAGTGGAAACTTACCTATTTCCTATTTCATTTTCATATTGAAGTGTATCGGCTGCCCCAAAGAGTTTTGCAAGAATCTGTGAGCTGGACAAAGCATTATTGTTACCAGTGCTGTTATTATTTTTGCTGAAGGGGGGGGTCTCACTTTTAAGATTTGTTGAAGGATGGGTTACTGGCATCAAAAATGGTTCCTTACCAACATTTTTGAGAAACTGAGTGAATGCAATAGATAACTGTCAAGAACTTGTGAAAGTAAACAGTCTTAGTTCGGGCTGCCATAACGAAAATATCACAGATTGGGTGGCAGATAAACAACAAACATCAGTTCTGGAAGCTGGGATGTCCAAGATCAAGACAAATTTGGTGTCTGGTGAGGGCCTGCCTCCTAACCATAACTCGTATGACAGAAAGGACTAGCTAGCTCTCAGAGGCCTCTTTCATAAAGACACTAATCCCAATCATGAGGGCAGAGTCTCATGATTTAATCACCTCCCAAAGTCCCCACATCCTAATACAACACCTTGGGGGTTAGGATTTGAGCATAAGAATGTTGGGGGGACACAGACTTTTAGACCACAGCATATACTAACATGTACGTGTAAAACATATGGATTCAAAGCAAAAATTCAATTATGTTATAGAGTTAAAAATTATTCACTAGTGATATATAATCAACTTTATAATTCTAGAGGTGTCTGTATTTGAACCTTAAAGAAAAATTATTAAGACTGGAAGAGCAGAATACGTGTAGGTCTATAGAAATGCCCATTATTTTGTAAAACTTGATATTAAAAACCTCTCATCAGATTCCAAATCCACCCACATTATCACTGAAAATAATCAACATTATTTTTGTCAAAGAAATAAAAGAAAAAACCATTAACCTAAAGAAACATTGCACCCTTAAAGTATAATTTAAAGAGATTGGATTGTCTGAATTCTGGTTAATGGCAAGAAAGAAGTTTCTTTCAACTGGGAAAAAAGCAATAGATAATCTCCCAGCATTTGTGACTTCCTGCTTGTGCAAAACCTTTTTTGTCAATACTAACTTTTAGGTATTTGAAGAGATTATCATTAAAAGTTTTGAATGGAGCCATCTCAAGAATAAAGCCAGATGTGAAAAAAGTTATGTTCATCAATCAAGCTCCAGTTTATCACCCAAAATACTGAAGAGACTTTTGATTTGGAAGTTTTACACCAATTCAGTATTTAATAGTCTTCCTAGAGTTCTCCAAAGATGACCAATGAGGCTTTTTAGAAAGTATTGTTATTAATCTACACATCGTAACATATTTGAAGCATTTCAATCCATTGCACTTGTTATTATTGATTTTCAAATTGTCTTGTCCCATCTTTAACTAGTAGAAGCCTCTTCAGGTTGGCTTGTGAGTCTTTTTGACAAGCCCCAAATTAATATTTGACATCTTCTTTGATTTCTGGAATGACAAGATGTTCTAGGCTCACATGTACGTTATCTGCTTCTCACGTGGAATCATCCATTTATCTAAGAAAGCCTATTTATTTTTGCAGTACTGGGAAGCTCAGTGCTACGGGGTTGGTACTTATATCTAGGCCTTTTTACAAGAAATCCTTTTTTTAAAGATAAAATCATCATATTCCCAGTTCAGATTTAGAGTTTCAACTGTGCTGAAAATCTCAGTTCCCAATGACACCAACATAATTACTTCTTTGCTTTAGCTCCACAATATTCATACAATTGCCTTAAAGAAACAAATCCAACACTAACATCAACGATATGACTGTTGAAAACAGTTTAAGACCTTTATTTTTTAGAGATGTTTTTGTTTTTGTTTTTTGTCCTTAGAGTATATTCTGCTAGGATGTACAATCAAAATTCCATCTTTTAAAGTTACTTGAAATAATTACTTTCTGTTTGGTTATGCCACCAATTCAATGTACAATTGTGTTCATTTGTTTAATTTTGCCTTCAAGAAATTCATTTACAAATATTTAAAAATAAATTTAGTTTTATGAATAGATAAAATATATTTATATAGTTTCAAATTCAATTCTACAAAGTATATTCAGAGAAGTCTAATTTCTATTTCAGGACGCTCCTTTTCCCTTTAGCTATAGTTCTAGAAATATTCCTCTTTCCTTGTTACAGTCATATAAGACTCCATCATGTGGCTATACCATAGTTTATTCAACCAGTCTCTTAATGATGGGCATTTTTGTAGACTCTGGTCTCTTGCTATAACAAATAGTGTTACAATGAATAGTCTCGTACATGTGCCTTTTAATTTGTTTGCAAGTGTATCTTTGGAATAAATTCCTAAAAGTAAAGTTGGTGTGTTGGAGGGTATACCATTTAGCCAATTACTGCCAAATTCTCCTCCATTAGGGGTTATATCAATTTTTGCCTGTTTTAAATGAAAAAGAATTAGAGACACTTTTAAATGCTAAAGATAATTTAATTTTGAAATATTTCAAATTTACAAAGAATTTCAAATGCATAAAGACTTTTTTCAAAACTGTTTGAAAGTGAGCTACTAACATGAGCTCCATCACCTTCAAATACTGAAGTATGTAATTCCTAGAAACAAGAACATTCACCACATAATCATAATATAGCCATCAAACCAGAACATCAACACAGATAGATCGCTGGCATCTAATCTGAAATTGCTCCTATTTTCCCCATAATGTCTTCTGTAGCAATAGGATCCAATCCAGATCATACGCTGCATTTAGATGTCATGTCCCATTAGTCGTCTTCAATCTGGAGCAGTTCCTCAATTTTTTCTTGACTTTCATAACCTTGACATTTTTGGATACTGCAGTCCAATTTCCTGTGCATTGTCTCTCAGTTTGAGTCTGTCTGATGTTTCTTCTTAATTAGGCTTAGGCTTGCATCTTAGGTAGGAATAGCACACAGCAAGGCTATGTTCTTTTCATTGCATCGATCCAGTGGTACACCACTCTGATTTGCCTCATTAATTATGATGCTAACTTTAATGACTTGCTGTCAGGATTCTCCACAGTAAAGTTATGCTTTTTCCTTTGTAATATACATATATATACACACATGTATTTTGTGAGGAGGTACTCTGTGTATATCCTGTTCCTCACCAACCTTTTCCTCTCTAATTATAGCATCCATTGATGTGCTCTGATTGAATTAATTAGGGGTGTACCACACTGCATCCCCGGTAGCAGTGAGTGAGAACGTCTATTCACCACACCCCTGCCACCTTATCATAGATTACTGTCAAACTTTTGAATTTTTACCAAACTGATAGGTGAGAAATATTGTCTCTGTGTAACTTCAATTTGTATTTCTGTTTTTATTGGAAAGCTAAGCATATTTTCATGTGGTTAAGGACCATTTGCATTTTCGTTAACTCTCTTTTCACATTTCTTGTCCACTTTTCTTTTGGTTGTTGGTCTTTTTCTTCTCTATTTTAGAGGCTCTTGATATAGAGATAGTAAACATTTTTCTGGGATGTAAGCTGCAATTATTTCCACTAATTTGCCTTTTGGGTATTTTTTTTTTCTTTTTGTTCATTTGACTTTTTTGCATGACAGAATATTTTAGCTTTTTAAAAATTCCATATAATCAAGCTTATTAATCCAATGAAAGCATTTATTGCTTCTAGATTTTGAGTCATAGAAAAGTTTTCCTCACTTCTAGGTTTTAGGGGAATTCACTATTTTTTTTCTTCTAGTACTTGCATGGTTTCATATTTTTCATATTGATATCTCTAATTCAGCTGGAATGTATGCTTATATATGATAAAGAGAATGAATCCAGTTTCATATTTTTTCATATAGGTATTCACTTATTCCAATAATATTTATCAAAAGGTCAATCTTTATCAGTCATTCAAGATGTCACTGCTATTGTATACTAAATTTCTATGTAGAATCCATTTCTGGGTTTTCTGTTCTTTTCCATGAAACTTCCATTCATGCACCAATACTACACTGTTTTAATTACAGAACTTTATAATATGTTTCAGTACCTAAATGACTATTCCATCTTCACTGCTTTTTACTTTCAGGTTTTCCTGGCTATTCCTGCCCATTTGTTTTCACAAATGAACTTTAAGTTTTCTAGCTCCAGAAAGGAAAAGCTGACAGTGCTGTCTTTTTATTGGAATCATGTGGCAATTCTGCATTAGCACAGGAGCACTAACATCGTTGTGATATTGAGTCTTCTTGTTCAGGAACGTGGTATGTCTACCCATTTGTTTTCATCTACTTTTATAATTTTCAGGAGTGTTTGTAGTTTTCCTCATATACGTTGGCCATTTCTTGTTAAGTTTACCCCCAGGTTTCTTTCTTTCTTTCTTTTTTTCCTATTCTAATGTTATTTTGCTATTCTAAATGAGATCTTCTCTATGATTATAAGTTTTAGCTGTGTGTTGTTTGTGCATAAGAAGTCAATTGCTTTTCATATGCTGATTTTATAATTTGCTAGTTTGCTAAGTTTTTATTGTTTACAGTAGTTTCTAGATATCAAATCTTATTATATGCAAATAAAGATAGTTTAATCACTTCTTTTTCAGGCCTTAAACCTCTAATTGCTTTCTCTTGTCTACTGCTTTGGCTCACACTTCAATATTAAACAACAGAGGAGACTATGGGCAGCTTATGGTTCCTCCCTTAGCAAGAACGCCTGTAGTGTTTCCCAATTAAGTAAATAGAGAAAACAGACTTGGGAGCTTGAGGTACATACATAGTTTACCATGTTACCTGAAACTGTAATATTACTAAGGGAAAATACAGGTGAAACACTTCAGCAACTAGGTCTGTTCACAGACTTTATGAACATGAGTCTGAAAGCACAAGGAGTAAAAGAAAAAATAAACAAATGGGACTTTATCAAACTAAAAAGCTTCTGCATAGCAAAGGAAACAATCAAGAGTGAAACGACAACCTGCAGAGTGGAAGAAAATTTTTGCTAACTATGCATCCAACAAGGGGTTATTATCCATAATATATAAGGAACTCAAGCAATTATACAATAAAAAAATAATAATAATAACCCAATTAAAAAATGGGCAAAGGAGCTGACCAGACATTTATCAAAGGAAGACATACAAATGGCCAACAGGTACATGAAAAAATGTTCAACATCACAAGTCATCAGGGAAATGCAAATTAAAACTACATTGAGATACCACCTCACCCCAGTTAGACTGGCTATAATCAAAAAGACGGTGAATAACAAATGCTGGCAAGGGTATGGAGAGGAGGGAACACTCCTACACTGTTGGTGGGACTGTAAATTAGTAACCACTATGGAAAACAGTATGGAGTTTTCTCAAACAACTACAGATAGATCTTCTATACAATCCAGCAATCCCATTTCTGGGTATATACCCAGAGGAATGGAAAGGAATGGGTATATACCCATCATGTTGAAGGGATACCTGCACTCCCATGTTCATCACAGCTCTATTTACAATAGCCAAGATATGAAACCAACTTAAATGTCCATCAATGGATGATTAGATAAGGAAACTGTGGTATATATACAAAATGGAATACTATTCTGCCATAAAAAAGAATGAAATACTCCCATTTGCAATAACACAGATAAGCCTGGAGAAACTTATGTTGAGTGAAATAAGCAAAGCACAGAGGGATAAATACCACATGTACTCACTCATATGTGGGAGCTAAGAGAGAAAGAAGGAAAGAAAGAAAGACCACATTAGTGCGTTGAACTTGCAGAGGGATAGAACATTTCTTGGGCTACAAAGTGGAGGGGGGGGAGGGGGAGGAAGAAGGAGGTTGGGAATAATTTGGTGGAGTACATGGGTTACAAATGCAATTTGTGGCAATGGGTATGCTGCTAGTGTGAATTTGGCCCTCATATCATGGGCATGAGGGATGACAATCATGCTTTGTATCTCACGAATCTTCATAACCAATAAAAAAAAAGGAAAAAAAATTTTTTTTTAATTCCTATTTTATTATATGTTTTTACTACAGAAGAGTGTTAAATATTGACAAATGTCAAAACTGCATTCTTGGAATAAATCCCACTTGGATATGATCTACTATTTTTTAATGTGCTGTTGGGTTTTATTTGATAATTTTTAGCATTTTTTCATCAATACTCATAAAGTGAAACTAGACTGTAACTTTTTTCTTTGATGCAATCTTTTCATTCTTTGGAATTGTTTAGGTATTTTTTTGTGGCCTAAGACACGATCAGTTTTCGTAAATGTTCCCTGTGCACTTGTAAATAAGGTGTATTCTCTATTACCAGGGTTCAGAGTTGCGTATACATCTATAATTTCTAACATATGTACTGTGTTGTTTAGGTATTCTACAGTTAGTAATTTTAGTTTTTGTCTATATTTTGCCTTTGATTGAAAGAGGCATGTTAAAGTCTCCTTATATCAGTGTCTCTTTTTTCTTTGCATCTCCTATAGTTTCTGCTTTATGAAAGTTATTGCTGTGCTCCTAGGTGCATAAATGATTATTTCTTCATTGTGGATTTTAGCTTTTAGCATTATAAAATGCTCTCCTTTGTCTTAAAAAAAATTTTTTTATATAGGTTAGTGGTCAGGTATCAAGATTATGATCCCTGTTTTCTTTTCATTTGTATTTGCCTTTAAAAATGTGGTCCATCTTTTTACTTTTTAATCTTCTAAAATCTTTTCCTTTTAGATATCTCTTGTTTACAGCATAGTGTTAAAGTTTGCTTTGTTAGCCAATCTGGAAATATTTTTATTTTTATAGGTGAATTAAGTTCATTATGTTTATTGATACAATCAATAAACTTGGCTTCAGTTCTGTGATGGTGTATCTACACATATATGCTACAAATATGCTTATGAATATATGTAAGTGTGTGTATATGTGTGTATGTGTGTGTTGGAGTCAGCTTGGTCCAACACAAACTGGGCTAGGCTGGTTAAGCCGGCAGACCTTTCTACTAAGCCCGTGTGAATGTCAGACCTTTTGATGTCAGAGAGCCGAGGGCTCCACCACCAGATCCTGCTAAAGTTGCCATCTTCTGAACATGCAGATGGCTTGAGCCTGCACAGATCACTGAAGGACTCCTTCAAACGCTTTAGACAATCATTATCCCTCATGCCTCGCCTTGCCCCTAACCACTCCCCCATAAATGTACCCATAATGGGAAAGGTGGATCTGAGATGCGAATCTCTCACCTGCTCACATGACTGCCTTGTGAATAAACCTTTCTCTACCGCAAAGACACATGCTTCAGTGATCGGCTTTCCATGGTGCCCAAGCAAACAGAACCCACTTGGTTTGGTAACACTAGAAATGATTAAGTTTAGTGAAGAAGGCATGCTGTCAAAAGCCGAAATAGGCTGAATACTAGGCCTCTTGTGCCAATTAGCCACGGTGAATAGAAAGAAAAAGTTCTTGAAGGAAACCAAAAGGGCTACTCCTGCAAACACATGAATAATGAGAAAGCAAAACAGCCGTATTGCTGATATGGAGAATGAGTGCTCTGGATAGAAAATCAAGCCAGCCACAACATTCCCTTAAGCCAAAGCCTACTCAGGACAAGGCCTAAACTCTCTTCAACTCTATGAAGGCTGACGGAGGTGAGGAAGCTGCTGAAGGAAAGTTTGAAGCTAGTAGAGGATGGTTCATGAGGTTGAAGGAAAGAAGCTGTCCCCATAACGTGAAAGTGCAAGGTGAAGCAGCAAGTGCTGATGCAGAAGCTGCAGAAGTTGTCCAGAAGATCTAGCTGAAGGTTGCTACACTAAACAACAGATGGTCAATGTAGATAAAAGAGCCTTATACTAGAAGAAGAGGACACCTAGGACTTTCATAGAGAGGAGAAGTCAATACCCAACTTCAAAGCTTCAAAGGACAGGCTGACTTGTTAGGGGCTAATGCCACTGGTGGCTTTAAGTTGAAGCCAATGCTCATTTACCATTCTGAAAATCATAGGGCTCTTAACCATTATACTAAATAAAGCCTGGATGACAGCACATCTGTTTGCAGCATGGTTTACTGAATATTTTAGGCCCACTGTTGAGATCTACTGCTCAAAAAAAAAAAAAAAAAAAGATTCCTTTCAAAATATTACTGCTTATTCGACAATGCACCTGGTCACCCAAGAGCTCTGAGGGAGATGTACAAAGAGATTAATGTTGTTTTCATGTCTGCAAATACAACATCCATTCCATTCTGCAGCTGATGGATCAAGGAGTGATTTCAACTCTCAAGTCTTATTCTTTGATAAATATATTTTGTAAGGCTAATGCTGCCATAAATAGTGATTCCTCTGATAGATCCAGGCAAAGTAAATTAGGATTCACCATTGTAGATGCCATTAAGAACATTTGTGATTCATGGGAAGAGGTAAAAATATCAACATTAACAGGATTTTGGAAGACGTTTATTCCACCCTCATGGATGACTTTGAGGACTGGAAGAAGATGTGGTGGAAATAGCAAGAGAACTAGAATTAGAAGTGGAGCCTGAAGTTGTGACAGAATTGCTGCAATCTCATGACAAAACTTGAACAGATGAGGAGTTGTTTCTTATGGATGAGCAAAGTGGTTTCTTGAGATGGAATCTACTCCTGGTGAAGATGCTGTGAACACTGTTGAAATGACAACAAAGAATTTAGAATATCACATAAACCTAATTGATAAAGCAGCATGAGGATTTGAGAGGATTTTCTCCAATTTTGAAGGAAGTTCTATTGTGGGTAAAATGCTATCAAACAGCAATTGATGTGGCCAACTTCACTGTTGTCTTGTTTTAAGAAATTTCCACAGCCACCCTGCTTTCAGCAACCATCAGCCTGATCAGTGAGCAGCCATCAACACAGAGGCAAGACCCCCCACCAGCAAAAAGATTATGACTCGCTGAAGGCTCAGATTATTGTTAGCCTTTTTTTGGCAATAAAATATTTTTAAATTTAGTGATGTACATTTTTTTGATATAATGCTATTGTACACTTAATAGAGTACATTATAGTGTAAACATAACTGTTACATGCACTGGGAAACCAAAAAATGTGTATAACTTGCTTTACTGTGATTTTCACTTTATTCCAGTGGTCTGGAACTAAACCCGCAATATCTGTGAAGTATGCCTGTAATATGTGTGCATATGTGTATGTGTGCGTGTACACATGTATGTGCACATGTGTGTATGTATGTACACATACATGCAATGTATGGTTATGTGTGTGTATATTTATATGTGTATGTGTACATGTACATGTAAGTGTGTGTAGATATACTTAAGCATACTTTGAAAAGTTCATGGAAGGATTTGTATTACCTTTTCATCCTATTTTTCAACAAACTCTGATGTACCTTCGTATATGTGTATGCATGTGCACATAAATATATACATATACTTTTATATATATATGTGTATGTGAATGCATGCATATGTGTGTAGATATGTAGATGTGTATGTGTGTACATGTTCCTGTATATGTATACCTGTATCTGTATATGTGTGTATACATGTATATCTACACATGTATATGGGCCTACTCAAACCAGGTCCTCTCTTATATTTATATAATGAATCTAGGTTCAAGATCCCTGCCTTCATAGAGCTCAGAGTCTAGTGGGGGAAGCAGACACTTATAATTCCGTATAAGTGCTACAACAAAGGTCAGCTCTATTTCCTTAAAGAAGACCCTATGGAGGAGATAGTTCCTGTGCCAAATCTTTAAATATAAGTAGAAACTGCCAGCTGAAAATGTAGTAAGAAGGGTACTACAGACTGGGTATATGCAGGTGTGAATGCAAACTCAAATACATATATTCAACTCAATCATCATGGTTTTTTTGTTCTATGAAATTATAATAACCAGAGTTTGGTAAAGAATGCTTCTTCTGTGAAGCTTCATAGAGCCAAGGGACTCATAAGCAGCCCAACTGATGATGTCTAGATAGATAGAATTTTGCAGGCTGGAGAAGGAGGAGTTGCAGGTACCCCCTGAGGTCATCTGGCTTACCAACTTGTCCGTGCAGGAGTCCCGCCCACAGCATCCCAGCAGGTGGCCATTCAGCTACTGTGGCAGAACTTCTTCGACCAACTTTCCTGTATCTTAAGTCAAGCTGCTTACAGTTGCTCCAGTTGTAAAGGGTATTTTCCTTATGCTGAACTAAAAAAACCTTTCCTTTTGCAACTTCTGCCCATTGATTCCCACTCCGTCTCTGGTGTAAACCATTCCTTGCACATGCATATAGCTGTTAGACTATTTGACAATCACAAAAATATCCAGCCAGGCTTTACTACTGCAAGCCAAATAAGCACCCTACTTCTCTCCTCTGTTTCTCATGTGACAGGACTGACCAGACACTGCCCATTCTGGTTATCTTCCTCTGAGAAGCCTGGGTTTCCTCACCATCCCTCATGCTCAGGAAACTGCAGCTGGCCTCAACGATCCAAGTGGCATGCAGCCAGCACAGGACTGCATGGCATTATGATCTGCCTTGATCTGCAAGCTGGTCATTTAGGTGAAGGTCATGGTCATAGCTCTCCTTGGGTCTAAAAGCCCCAAGTCTTTTTATAGTGAAAATTGACAAGTAGTGTATCCCCTTCCTCTTGTTAAATCCTTGGTTGTTTGCATCTAAATGCAGTATTTTGGCTTATCCCTTTTATATTTCAATTTGTTGATTTCAACCATCAATCTCAAAAAGCTATTTCTTTTTGATTTCTGGTTATGGGATAAAATAAATAAACTACCCCCCTCAGTTATACACCTGCATACTTGATAGGCATGCCTTCTCCATTCCCTCCCAGTCACTGACAGAAGTCTTGACCAAGAAAAGCCCAGAAGGATGCTGGATTATGAGAATGGAACCATGCTCCGAGCACTAGTCAATCAAGTACATCGCATTTTGGGGGAACAGCTCAACCCTATGAATCTATCTAATTACTTTATCACCCAATCCATATTTCTCCATCTTATCTATAGGGTGCTTATTGAATGAATGGATGAATGAATGAATGAATGAATGAATGAATGAATGAATGAAAATCAAGTTACAGATTTCTTCTTCCTTTCTTTCCAAAGTCATGATATTTTAGTCTATTGACTCTGTAACCCTCACCAAAAAGGAAATGAAGTTCACAGGTTGTAACTCATTCTGAATGAACCAAACATGACTCCTAGTGATTGCTTTCTAAGAGTTTTAGGGCCATGATTCTCTAGGATTCCTTCTTTTTAGTGAAACCCATAGTCTTGCCCTCTGTTGAGTGTTTTACAGCTTCATCTAGGCATTTCCTCTCTATCCCTCATTTTTCAGCAGGGTTTCTGTTTAATGTGCTCTTCCTATCTGTTTTGAAAGAAACTCCACCCCTTGTCAGAGACCTATTGTTCTAACAAGAATCCCATTCATCTTGACAGAGAGCCAGATCAAAACCAGAAGAAAAAGATTTGGAAATATGGACAGGCTGCTTGGCTTGAATAATTGTGGCTATCCTAGCCTTACTTTCTTCCAAAGGGCTGGGGATATAAATGTGGAACAGAAACTGTTCTAAAATTGTAGTATCTTCCAAACATGTGTGTATTATCAGTGGTCAACCTTGGTCCAAACAATTCAATCCTTTTAAGTTGCAAATCAGTCAACACCCATATTTTCCTTTTCTGCCCAAAGTCATGACCTTTAGCGATAGGAAGACTCTAGCCTCTTACCCAACCATCAGAGTTTCTAGATAACAGTTGAGGATTTTTTTTTTTTTTCTGGAAGGTACCACTACTCCTACATTCATCTGTACATGTAATCTCACATATCATGTGCAGCTGTTCATGTGGACTATTATTTCTCTCCAGTAGACTGGACAGATCCTCCATGGGCACATGTCCTCCTCTATTATATGAGTAGCTGGCAGGAGCTCATGATTTTGAATCCCGGGGGTTACAATCTTCTACCCGCCAACCTCTAGAGGAGGTTCTCAAATTAGAACATGCATCAGAATCATCTGGAGGGCTTGTTGAAACACAAGTGTTTAGGCCCTGCCCTCAGAGTTTCTGATTCAGTGGGTTTGGGGTGGGGCCCAAGAATCTACATTTCTATCAAGTTCCCAGGTGATGCTGACACTGCTGGTCCATGGACCACCTTTGAGAACCACTGTTTAGTGTTCCTTTTCCTTCTTCCTTATTTCCTCCTTCCTCCCTTTCTTCTATCCTGCCTACTTACTTGATTCCTCCTTTCTTTTTTCACTGCCACTCTCCCCCTCCCTCCCTACATTCTTCCCTTGGTTATTACTTTTATTCTATCTAGAGCCTAATTACTTGGTTGACAGAAAACCCCACTCCGGATCCCACAAAACTCTTCTCTGCCTTTTCTACCAGAAATGCCTGCTGGCATTTAGAGCCCACAGAATTTGTAACTCTGTCAGGCAGGTAATTTTCCTGAGCCATGGCATACAGCTAAAGAGAGACACACATTTTTTTTTTAAATTTCATTCAAGTCAAACAATATCATGAAGATAATGTAAACCTTATTTGCAACACCCTTGAATAAATTCTAGTCTATCATCACAATTCATCTTCTCTTCAATTTACATAAATGGCAGAAACACTTTAAAATAATGGTTAATCAAAAGAAACCTGTGCTGACCATGGAGTTATATGATGTTTTAGAGACTTGCCACATGTCAAATAAAATTAATAAATAACATTGTGAGGTGCCAGCAGAGAAATTCATGGGGCCTTCTGGGACAGGTGGACGTGGGTATTCAGCCCTTTGTGGTAGGAAATAACTTACTTCTGCATCCTGTTTATAATCCCCTATTAGACTGGTGCAAACCAAACCTAAAGATGCTAAGTGGCCCACTGATAATGCTGTAAAATTAGTTGAATTTAGCACAGAATGAAATTATAGTGCATTGTCCAACATAATCTTTATATTCAAACATGCTCAGTTGTATTTATTAAAGTAACACTATCTTATCTGTTACAGATAAACCATAAAATCTCTTACCTTAACAATATAAAATTACATCTTTTATTTCCCTCAAGTGCAATGTCATTTTTCTGGGTAGTGGGCAGCCTTGCATGTGACCATTCAGAGCCCACCTGCTGGCTCCAATCTCCTTTCACTGGTTTTGGAATCGCTTTTGCCTATAAAACAGTCTCACCACTTCTGCCTGCATTCTACGGTGAGAGCTTGTCACAGTCCACCGCGTGCGATGGGCTGGGAACAGAGCTGCTGGCTGGCAGCTGCTTCCCAGCGATATCTCTACACCATGGAAGCGGGCATGGGTCTTTATTTTTCTTTTCTTTGGGTCTATATTTATCTTTGCCAAAATTGCACACCCTGTTTTTCATTATCTTAAAGGTATATGATTTCAAATATTAGAGACTGAAGTTTCTATCCAGAACTTAATGGGGATTCATGGGCATCTATTTCTCCAGGTAATCCCACAGAACTAAATGTATATGCCTTTCAAACACGACAGAAGCAAGCTCATTACTTGGAAGAATTACAAGGCTACACACTACGGGGTGGATGTATATATAACAATTTGTGTGCTGCGTGTTATCATTAATTCCAGATCGTTATAGGCTATGGCTGAGCTCTTGTGTTGCTATGGTTCTTGCAGTTTTGATACACCTGAATGTTCTCACTGCATTAAACATTTCTAACACATTATTAGGATTACAAATCTTTGACAACTAAGCTCAAATATATTTTTACAGCCTTTATAAGAAAAGACTTTAACACTTAAAAAGTTTTGGGTGTCCCTTTATGAACTTTTTTCAATTCTTTATTGCCAGGCATTGAGGAGAAGTATTTGGGGCCAGTTTTTAGGCTAGGTGGGTACAACACAGGGGGGGCACAGGAAGCAGGCACTGGGCAGGCTGTTTGCTGACCTGGTCCTCCTTAGCCCACTCCTCTGAATCTGTAGCAGGTTGGGGATGAGAAGACAGAAGAGGAATATTTCAATTCTTGGGATACCGGTTTTATTCCTGAAAAGTATCTATTTTGTGCCAAATGCTGAACTTCCAAAACAAGAGACTGAGACCAGCCAAGGGCAGAAGCTCAATCTGGCTTTCTGTTGGTTCTGCAGCACTTTGGCTTTGCCAAGTTGGTGTTTCCTCCTTTCCCTCATCCAAACCCCCTTTTCTAATGCATCCAATCTTTCTGTTTTCTTCACGTATGTGAAAATTGCATATTTGTGGTTTCTTTTCTGTTCTTACAATGATCTCCTCTCCATGCCAGCCTTGCAGGTAAGTAGCATTTCCACACACACATGTTCATGGGCACATTTAGGACCAGTGTCACTGCCTTGAGTTTCCAGGACATCGAGTAGCATACCTCCTGGTCAAGCTACTAACATTTTCATGTAGATAATTTCCCAACGTACCTGCTAGGCTGCAGTCCTGCATTCAGCATTTTCAGCAGCGTAGGGGAAGGAAAGATTCTGAGTTCAGATCCCCGGGCAAAGCCAAGTTCAGTGTGGGGAACGCGCACTCAGGAAGGTTTGCTTTTGAATATCATGATGCAGAAAAGATACTAAGAGCCCAATCTACACATCACAGGGCTCAGAGCTGCTTTCCTTTGAGTTTTCAAGACAGCAAGAAGAGTCAGGACAAAATGTAGAGTATCACACTGAATATGGAGATTAAATTGGCATAGCATTGGACATTGAAATAGAAACAAATAAGCATTTTGTCTTTACTCAGGTATATACTAATGCTTTGTTTATCTTCATATCAGGCATTGTGTTTGGTTCTGGGGATACAGATATAAAAAAGGCAAATCAGACACGGCCCCTGCCCTCAAAGAGTTCCCAGTCTAGTAGGAAAGACAGGTATGTAAATCACAAATTAATGTGATAGTTACAATAATTTAAGATTGGTATTATTTTTCATGTATCTTCCACTGGCAGCTGAAGGGCAAGTCCCAGGAACCCTTTCTCTCACACAAGGCCATCTGCACAGATACAGATGCTGGAACCCCATCCCATCTCCTCCAGCCCCAAATCTTAGCTCTGTGCCGAGGCTGTCAGTACCTGCTTACATCCCCACTGAGACCCCCGTTCTGTCTTATATAACTGGATGTACAAGACAGGCTTCACAATGCTAACCCTGGTGAACTCTAGGTCCAGTGGGAGCTTTTTCTGAAAGGGACACAAGATCAGACAAACCAAACACTCTGTGCTGCTCAAATTCAATATTTTTCAAACTGTAGGTCACAAATGCATTAGCAGATCAGGAAATCAATTCAGTAGTCACACCAGCATTTTTTAAAGAATGAAAGAATGAAACAGAATGGAATAGAATAGAAAATGTCAAAGAACATCATACACTGGGAGCATAACTATTGTTACATGAACCTTTTGTTTCAGTTGAGTGTGTGCCTACTGGGTTTCAATGTAAAAGAGATTTTTTCTTGTTGTGCATTGCAGTCAAAAATGTCCAAAAGCCACTGCAAACCCACCTGCTATGTGGACATAAGTGAGATGTGACCTCACTTCTTTTCTATCGTATATACAAGGTGCACTGAAAATCTGGCAGCAATTTTTGTCTGTGCTTGATATATGCAGAATGAAAAATAAAAAGCGAATTCTAGTGATGGCAGGTTATAGCAGAAAGGTCATGGGCTTGGAAGGCCAGCAGACCTAGGTTTAAATTCCAGTATTTTATAGTCTTGTGACTTTGGGAAAGTTAGTAACCTCTCTGAGCTTCCTTATTTTCCTCTGTAAATAGAGACAGTAAGCCTGTCTCACACGACTGTTGGGAGATGAATGAAATAAGATAATGAATCTAAGTGCACAGCACAGTATAACAAAAACTGGTGTATAGTGGCTTTCCCTAAAACGCTAGTTTCCAATCATTTCCTTTCCCATAAGCTCTAAAGACCAAATTAAGCTCATACCTAATGGAACATCCCATACCTATTTTGTTCAGCTTTTACTTAGTGTTTTAGGTAATGCTGGAAGAATTTGGAACATTATCCCATTCTGTAGGTACAGCCTAAGGTCTAGAAAGTCTTAAGGACTGAGAAACAAATCTTTTGTGCAATGTCATTTAATGCCACATTGAGAATTTCCCAAGAGGAGATAAGAACGGGGCTTGCCAACAGAGTGTTCATTTATAATCCTTACTTTAAAAAACCTTTCAAAGCCCAAGTGAACGTTTAGGAGCTTTTACTAATGTTTTAGAAATGTGGATAACCAAATGTTTTTTTCCATTTCTTTTTAAATATGAAATATTTCTCTTTCATTATAAGGTAATGTTCTGAAACCAGAATAAATCATTATAGCGCAAATACACCTGTTACAAGAAGAAAAATAATAAAGAAATAATACCAGGAAAAAAAGTAAAATCTTAGCTTGCAAAAGTGATTTACAGAATAATTTGGTTTTGGACCCTTTATAGAAAAACCAACATCTGCATCTTAATGGATGCATTTTAAAAATGAATAAAAAAGTTTGCTAATCAACATGGGCTTTATAAACATAACCTATTATGTTTCATATTCTAATAGTGTATAATATCCCACACTCAGGTTCACCTGAGAACTTCATGGTCACATTATTTCATGGTTGTTTGAATAATTTCTAACAAAGCTACATTTGTGAACCAAACACTGAATCAGCATCGAATTTGAACTCCTGATTGCTTCAAATGACTACAGTACTTTCCCTCCCATACTAAATGATTAGAAAGTTGCTGAAGTAGACATTGGCAGTAAGAAAAATGCTCCTAATTATACTGGACATTTAGTTATGCAGAACTTACACTCTACAGTTTTTTTCACTTGAAACCAAAAGCATATTGATTTCTGGAAGCAATTTTAAATTCTCAAGTAAATTTAAGTTCTTTTCCATTTCATTCTGGGTAATAATAATTAAAATCTGACAAGCAGCTTCCAAATATGTTGGAATTTCAGGCCACAGCTTCTGTGACAGAATCAACATTTCCTCTCACCCCTCGGAAAATTCACTTGGCTGAAACAGTATTAGAGCTTTGCTGCTCAGTTTGTACGTTAATATGTTTCATTTTAAAATGCCTTGAGCAGAAAATGTCACGGAGGCATTGTTAATAAAATCTATGAAATGGGATTGGCAGACAAGATAATGGGAGGTGGTGGATGAAGGTGGAATATGAAAAGTCAGGGAAGTTAGAAAGTTTATACTAAGTAATTCCTGTATGTACAAGGTACCGGTGCCGAGAACTTGTAAAGAACCAGAGTGGACAAACTGTACATTTTTAATATATCTCTATAATAAATGGGATTGAAAAGAAAAATGGGGTGTGTGGTAGGTGAGTTGTGGGTTCAAATTACTTCAGGGATAGACACCACACTGTGTTGAGCTCAAGGTAGGAATGACATGCTTATCTTCCTTAAGAAGCTTCCTTGAAGGAAACACACTTGTGACCAAAAATTTGTGCTCTACAAGAATGAGCTGCTGTCGCCCACCCCCGCCCCCCGCCCCCCGGACAAACAGCTTTCCTATTGCTACGCTCCTGCCGCTGGCACCAGCAAGAGCATCTGTGTGCCCTTCCCTCTCCTCACCTGGGCAAACACTGCATCATTCATAAGTTCTCTTTGAGAAGGCCCGTGTGACAAGTTGCACACCCACCGAACGGTAGTGTGAGCTACAGCACCTTTCCCCAGCATTCTGATACTTTCTCAAGAGAAGCTGAATCCAAGAGCCTTGTTAAAGTCAAACTAAGTTACATCTCACTTCCCCTGATGGATCAAGCTTGCTACCTGGCTGACGGAAGAAGAAAAAATTAGGCTAGTTGGGCTGAAACCTTATTTGTCCCCAGGCTGAGTATTTCCTGCTTTTCTCATGAACTCCTGATAGACTGCCGAATTATGTTTCCATACATTCCAATAATTTTCCAAATTAGGCTGACAAATAATTAATTTTATGAATTATTCTTTTCACCTTTAACATACAGGCATTTTAATTACTCCCTTTTTAGCTTCAAGGACCTATTCAGGCCTTCAGACTTTCTCAACGATCAGTGCTAATAGCTAATAGCCGTGGGATACTTCAAATGCACTGAGTGGGATTCCCAGCAGCAAACAAGCATTGTTCAGCTGTTGCCAAGACAGCCCTGGAGGAGGTAAGGGCCTGGGCCTGAGGGGCCCCCAGGGGATCCTGTGGGAAGTCATGGCCTGGAGGTGCTGGGAACTTGCAGTTTCTGCTAATTCCAACACAGAGGATTATGAAGTATCGTGAGGCATTCTGTATGAGGCAGGCCATGAGATGCATTTTATATCTAGGGTTTGACTCTGCAGCAAGAGTCACCTTAGAAAGTGAGACAGAAGCTACTAGCTGTCCCTCCAATATTCATTTCCCCTTTCTTCCTTCACAATGGACAGAAATGTGTCCAGCTGAAAGACCATATTCCAGTCTCTCCTATGCAAAGATAATTCCAGAAATTATAAGAAGTCAGCAGCAAGTGGAACTTCCATGAAAGTTCCTTAAAGGCAGGCATACTTGGCCAAGAGGGACAGCCCTGTGCTGCCTTCTCTTTTGCCTTCTAGAATGTGGACGTGATAGCTGGCATTGCAGTAGCCAGCTTGTGACCATGAGGCAAATGCTAAAGATGGCAAAGCAAAAAGACGGATGAGTTCTTACTCTGCCACTACAATTCTGCACCGCCCACTGCCTGCTCTTCTGATGTGAGAAAAAGAAAAACACGCCTCTGTTTTGTTTACACTGCTATGCTGAATCTGTTTCTAGCAGCTGGACACCATTCCTAACCAATACAGACTGCTGCAGACTCTGAAAGGGCCCCACCATGTAGATGACAATAAGCTCCTCTTTGGAGTGGCCTTGTGTGGGGGTCTGCTAATCCTTTTCTCAACACCAATTGTAAAGCTACTCGACCACGCCAGTTGTCAGGCTCTTTTACCTGCCGGTAATCCTGCAACGACTGGGCCGACTGTTGAGCCAGGGCTGGGTCTGGAGCTCCCAGACCCCTCAAGCCTGTTCCTAGACTGGGTCACAAACCCTTCACATGCCAGGCTGGGTCACCAGGCCCCACACACGCCAGGCTGGGTCACCAGACCCCTTCACACAGGTCTCTCTCTCTCTCTCTCTTTCTCTAATGAACACAAGAATAGCAACAAAACTAAAAAAAATACATTGGCGCACATGTACACTAACTCCACACACACACGATTTGCTTTCAATAGACGTGCTGAACCACACCCAACTGGACCCCAGGCGAAGGCCCTGACCAAACTATTCTATTTTCCCAACACCTTGCACGCGTCTATGCATATTCCTCTAAGGGTCCTTACTGGGGAATCTTTAAAGCGTGCTTATAGTACTGACCTGTGGATAAATGAGCGAGGCTTATTTCTTTTCTAGTTCACGTTCTTATTTCATGAATGTCAGTCTTATCTCCCAGGCTAGACTGTAGGTCCCAAGGTTGATAACATATTAGGCATCTGAGCACATTGTAGGTGCTCACATCAATTCTTGAATGTCTGTGTTCGATTTTACTTAAATGGGCAGAGAGATTGACCCTAAATCTCTTTCTGTACAAAAGCTATTATATAAACACTCAAATACTGTAGTAGATACTAGTTGTTATAGTGGAAAAACGAATACAGATAACAACAATACGCAGATATTTATATATCTCAGGATTTTTAAAGCCTCCTCTTCACATGTATTGTCTGGTTTTCCTTTCATAGCTGCCTTTGAAGTAGTCAGAGCAGACAGAAATGCCACAATGTTATAAACAAAAAACTTGAGGCTCAGGAAGTTAAATGTGCTTCTTGAATACACATAAGCAGTGAATACTAAGGATCAGGCCTGGATGGACTCCCAGGAAAGGGGTCTTTCGAGGCCATGTATGCAAAAAGACCTGTGAATGTGTATGTGTGTGAAAATCTCTCTCCCATGCCTCAGTCTCCATCATTGTCTCCTCCTGTCACTTTTCTTCCTGGTGTGTCACCTTCTAGTTAGATCCCTTTTCATCCAGGTCATTACGTCCTCCCCTCCTGATCCAGACTAGTGCTGCCACTGTCCTTCCTGCACCTTCCCTGCACTCTGTTAGACTTGGTGGCCTAACATCCTCTCCTGTTTCTGTCCTACCCTGGGTGGGAATGTTGATTAAAGGACATAATTAACATGCTTGCTTCACTTTGTTCAGCCATGGTGTGGCCAACTGGGAGGCTTATGAAAAGCAGGGACAGTTGAGCACAGTAACTGCACCCTGAGGCATCTGGAACTGTGGGGCCAACTGCTGTCCCTCGGCTGTGGGCCCCTCCTGATGCCAGCCAAGTGCCTGAGCCTGGCTTGGGGTCAGTGCCATGGCCATGTCCAAGGGACAGTGTCCCAACTTTGTGGTCAATAAGTGTTATCACCCCCAATTTGTCCTGGGGCTCAAGCATGTACCTTGAAGCATGTACCTCGAACAAAGGAGGGTCAGGGTGAGTGGGTGCTTCCTGGGGAAGTCTCTGAGGCTGTCACAAGCCTGAGAAATTCTTTCTAGTGGCCCAGGAATGGGTTTAGGGCTGGGGTCGGGGTCTGGAAAGACAACTAAGTACTAAATCCCAGCAAGCTCAGGGGAGAGTTCCCCAGGGGCATTTACAATCCCACAGAGCACACAGGACGTCTGAAACGTGCAGAGAGGAAAAGGCTGAGCCCCTCAAAGGGAGGACAGATCCATCTGTGTTTCCTGAGTGCACACTGAGGAAGTCTTTACACGAGGCCTAGGAGAGGAACATACAAGGAATTCCTCAAGAGTGTGTAAGAAGAAATGCCCTGCAGTGAGTGCAGATATGAATTACAACCATGTCCACTGAGTGTCCCGGGACTGCTCCGGCTCTGTGTGGCAGCACCAGGCATTGAACACCCAGGCAAGGGAAAGACAGCCCAGCAACAGAAGCTGAGATGTGATGGAAAACTGCACATGCAGTATTATGCACAGACTTTAGCTTATGAATAGTTAAAAAGAAAAAAGGAGAGATGATGAACCAGATTAAGACAAAAAGCTAGCTGAAGTCAGGTTCTCACCCACATGAGGAAAACAAATCCTTTCAAGGAGCAAAAGCATACTTCAGTGATTTCTCCATCCAGAGAAATTACTTGGATACAGAGGCCGAAGCCCACCTATCATGCCACCGTCTCTAACTGAACCCCCTACCATGGCCTGCTAGGCCGGGCAGCCAGTCCATCACTAACCACACCAAAATCTCCTCTGAAGTCCCATTGACATCAGAGGCTGCCTACGTCGCGCGGAGAACATGTTCTTGACTCAGAAGACTGGATATTAGTGCTGTTTCTGCCATTTGTTGGCCATGCAAGTTCAGAACAACTAAATTCAAGCTAGCTAATACTGTTTCCTTATGCATAAGTGATTAAGAATGAAACTTGTCCTGTTCTAGCCTACAAACTGTGAGCAATTTGAGAAAGGGTCTGGGCCCCATTCCTATTTTTATAACTAGTCCTACTGCACAGGAAGCACTGGACGAGTGCTGTTGGAACTTCACCGTACTCCCTTACAGGACTGCTGTGCAGCGTAACCTGATACACGTAAACTGTTCTGAAAATGATAATGCACCACCCCATGTACATCCCTATCCCTTCTCCTTGCCAGCCATCAGAGCTGAGGGAAGGCATACTTCGTAGGCAATTATTGCTCTTTTGTCTGGGGAGTTGCTGTCGCCACACTCTGCTCCTCTCCCATCTTGCCTGCCCACTCACCGGCAGATCCATCTTCGTCTTCCTAGTATAGCATTTTGATTATGTCAATCACAGTTCTTAAACCTTTAATGGCTCCCCAGTGCCAAATGAATAAAAGCCAAACTCTAAAGCCTTAAAGCCCTTCTCAATTAGGTTGAGATCTGCTTCCCTCTGCCCTACGCAGAACTCAAATGTACCGGTAATAAAATGAAGCAGTCACAGTTAACAGTATTAGGGGATTATTCATAGCAATAGTAGTCATTTTAAGTGTTTCTAAGTTTACTGTTATTTTATTAAATAGTCTAATTAAAACAAACATTAATTGTCCAGGTTTTCAACTATTTTCCTTTTCAAATGAGTAATCAAGAATTACTTGCAGATGGACAGGTCCTTGCTGGCTGTCCTGCATTTTAAATATTTCTTCTAGTCACTGTGCAAGCAGAACTGACTGCGCTTAATTTATAAAGAGGATTTATGGGCTTACAGATGATAACGGACAGCCAATCAATAAGGGATGATAATAACAGCATGTAATATCAAGGAATATTAGGTCTCAGGCATGATTTGGGGAGAGAAGTGGGCAGTTGGAAACCTTATCATTTGAAAAAGGTCAAGGCCTGGTGGCAGTAAAAATGCCTAAGCAAATAAAATCACACCTGTGAATCAGGAGAGGGTGTACATTGCTGAATGAAAAAGGATTTCAGATTTTGTGGAAAAATTACTTCCCTGGGCAAGGATTTGGGCTGCTGTAGGATAAGTGAAGTTGCATTAAGAGAGGGTCTATTTATTACTGCTAAGAGCAATAACAATGAAATGCAGATGCAGAGAATGTCTCCCATGCCTAGCTCTTCCTGGAGCTGAGACCTGAATCCTCCAGGATACAGTGGCAAAACTGTACACTGTAGAAAGCTTTAAAATGATGGGGCTGGGTCTTAGCACATATATTTAAAACCCAATGGCTTTACAACATTCTGTCTGGTTACTTTTTTTTTTTTCAGGAGTGGAGGGAGTTTTTATTGATCTAGTAAATTGTCTGCTTGTGTAACTGAAAAAGGCAAAAAAAAACCCCACAAAGCACCAGGTTGCAAACTCCATTACCAATAATCAGATTACATCACTAAAAACAAAATTGTAAATCATTATTCGCTTTGAAAAACATTCATAGTATCACATAGAACTCCACAGCAAACTTTACTGCAAAACATACAATTATTCCATTTAGAAAAACTCAGTTCCACAGAACTTTTCAAGAATAAGTGTACCAGTTAAAGGATGTGTATAGATACTTCCTGCCCTTGAAAAAAGCAGTGGGAATATTATTTGTCTCCTTTCTACAGCATTGCTTTAGTTTAGGAATGGGTGGAGAGATTAAATTAAACACGTAATGGATTTTCTTCTAAATGCAGCATAGAGGATGGAATCCTTTATTTTTATTTCTAACACACTCCAATCAAATTTTGCAAACCCTGCTCCCCCCAAAAGATAGCACAACCTTGTGGCTTTGGAAAGCAAGCTTACCTCCTTGTAAGGTATATTCAGTCACTGCCCTGCTAAAGACGCCCAGGCCAGCACCACTGTAAGCTGCCACCTGTATTTCATACTGTGTCCATATAATCAGGTCTGTCACCAGGCACTAGTTCACCTCAGGGCTGGTGATGTTCCTCTGCTGATACTCCCCAGGCAGGCCGGCCAGGCGGTATCTGCAACACAAAGGAAGTCCATGATGGAAGAGAAATAATTTGAAACAGGAATTGGGTTTACCCACGTTATTTTGCATGGTTAGAGGAAAACAGAAGTAAATAAACAGAAGCAGAGCTGAGAGGTCTGCCCCAGACAACACCATTTCCTAATTCAACAATTTTTAAAAGTATAACCTAATCTCACAGTGATTATAAACTCTGGGCAAAACAGAGCTGACATTTCAACTACAGTACAGTTAAGGAAAAATTACAGCTTTTTAAGTGTAACTTGTCTAGGGAGTAAAGTGACTTAGTACCAAAAATTCCAGACACGATTTCCATCATGGTGTTGCTGTAAATCAGTTTGAGAAACACTTTCCTTTTGTGACGTTGAAATGTGGGGAGAAATCGAGAAGCAAACAGCATGTGGCCTCTCGGTCTCCACAGACTAATCTCCCTGCTCTGTTTCCCTCTAGGAATTCTAGATTTGTCTAAGTATATCCCAGAGCTAGAATAAGTGGCTTTGAAAAGGTGTTAACACTTCTAAAATACTAGTCCAATGCTAAGTATGACAAATTACTTTTCAGGGGACCTTTGTGAGTGCTTGGGTAGTATATGTTCTTCAGTGTAGTAAAGGAAGAAATTTAAAGTTGTGTTTATTAAAAAAAGTGACTTACACAACTCTGGACTTAGAAAATGTATAAAGTAGGAAATTGCTACTTGTACTATGAAAGGACTTTTAGAGCATTTTTTAATTAGTAAATGTTTTTCCATGATTCAGTTTATAGAAGTTAATGAACTGCACTGACTAATTCAGTTAATTTATTGAGCTTTTATGGATCAGTCCCCCTGGGGAAAGTGAGGGACATGTACAGTGGAGTAATTTCCTAGTCATCCTGCACAGCTTCTGAAAGCATCTAAATTCTATCCCAGGAGAGGTTCTTCTCTCAGGAAAATGTGGCTTTGTATGAGAAATGGAAAGGGGAAAAGATTGATGAGGGATCCAAAACCAAAATGGCAGAAATAAATCTGTTAACTTTTTATGGCATGTTGGAATCTTTGAGCCACTGAGCTTTGGCCTCTATGGGTTGAAGATTCTACATCAGTTGCCTGCACTGTCCCACAGGCCAGAGCACCTGAGCACAGAGGGGAAGGATCTGAAATAGACACACATGGACCAGTATGGCTGGTCCGTGGTCTGAGACAGATACACACCAGGGCACCAGTATGGCTGTCTTTATCAGAAAAAAAGAAGAAACCCAGAAATGCAGGCCCTTAAATGAAAGAAAACTTTCCAAAGAGAAAGATGGCTGAAAATGTCATAAGAAAACAGAGAAATGGCAATGAATGTTTCTTCACAAAATCAGGATTTTTGAGAGTATCTTTCATCCCCTCTTGCTACAGACCATTTGCACTTGGTGAGAGGTCTGTTTGATAGGAAACATAAATGATCAAGAGCAGAGAGCACTCGAATAGCTGGAAGGTCCAAGACCTACTTCTGCCTCTTTCCTGAAAGGAGTAAACAGCCTGAAGAGGGAAAGTGTTATTCTGTGATGGGCAAAAATGAGAGTTAAATTATCAGACCACATTTTTGCTTCATATTCCATCTACTTCTGATACCTACTGAATTGGCATTCCTTTACAGAACTACCTACAGCAAGCAAGTGCAGGTGCAATTCACAGCGGGTGTTCAGTTCATTTATAGAATATGATAGTTCTCAAGGCAGTGGGCCACAGGGAGAAAGGCTTAGCACGGATTAACCCATGTGAAAGACATTTCCATTTAAATTCCCTATCTAAAGAGAAACTTTTAAAATAAATGGCACTGAGACAATTATACAGCCCATTTGGAAAAATGTAAAAATTGGCTCCACACCCACACCATACACCAGAGTAGCCTGGGCATGAGAATGGCACCATAGATCACCCATAATCAGTACGACACATGAACTCGACCTCTTGCGAAGGGTTTGCTCATGTGGACCCATCACTATACGATATACATTCCAGGGGAAAGCAAAGAAATTACCATCAGAAGATTCTGGCTGAGGTCCCTGCTCAGCTACTTTTGAGCTGGTGATCTCAGGCAAATTCTTAACTTCTCTGAACTTTGGTTTCCATCTCTCTAAAATGGGAATTATAATAATGGCATTTTACACGGTTGCTGCAAGAACCAAATGAAACAATGAATGTGAAAGAGATTTAGAAGTGTAAAGCACCTACTAAACATTAAACAAACAAACCCACTGCTCTTCTACGAAGAACTGTAAAGAAAGAGAAATCTTGGAGTTATGCAAAACTGGCTGCATGATGAGCCACCCGTCTTCTCCCAGGCTACTCTTCATGCGACTGTGAAAAACAAATTGCAGAATTTACATCTTCAGAATGGGCTATGCCTCCTTCCGGAACATGCAGGTTAGTGCACTCTAACCAGTGGCCGAGGGTGCTTTTGTAGTATTCACAGGATGTCTAAGAAGGTCACAATTAATAACGAAAGTGCAGGGCATCCTCCTCTTACTAGTAGGATATGCTGCCCAGGAGACCGTCTTGGCTAGAACGAGATGATTTCTGTATACAGAAATTACAGGAGAATGTTTCTAAAGGACATAACCCCTACGCTCCTCACAAAGAAACACCCTGCCTATTATTATAAATATTTTATTACTGCACATGCATCCTAAATACTTCTTCTGGCTGAAGCCATGAAGGTGATTTATTTCCATTTGCTCTTCCATGTATTGTGCCTCAGATCTGACACAGAGACTGTGCCCTGGAGGATACAAACTTGCAAACAGAGAGCTGATTTGCAGACTGGAGGATTATTTGGAAATGTTTCCAAGCAAATTCACTTTGGCATGGGTCTTTAATTTCTGAAAACTTTGATATTCACAGGACTATGGTAGAGCACACTCATTTTAGGGCTTTTTTGATTTAAGCTCCTAAAAATACAGATACCACCTTCTCCAGCACTCAATTCTACTGGTTCCATCATGGAAAATCCTTTTAACAGTAGCAATCCTACAAATAGAGAAACGTGCAGTCCCTGATGTGGCCTCATAACATCAGAGAGATTTTATTATTAAACTTTGTGCCCCGAGCCTGCTTCTGTGGGATGACTTTTAAAGTCCTTACTTGACAGCTTCAGCCTAAGGAAACATTTCCCCCATGTGCTGACAAAAAGCTGGGATGACAAGCATGCGCGGGGCTGGTTAGAGAGGGCAGGCCAATTATTTTCATTAGTTGATGGGTATGGAATAAGAGGTAATGGGCTAAAGCTGGAGCAAGAGCAAGAAGCATGAATGTGACAGAAAACCTCAGCCTTCAAGCAGTAGGAAGCACCAGGATATTTTCTGGAGAGAAGAAACATCAAGCAATTGGGAATTATTCCAGAAGCATCAACAGGAACCAGAGTCCACAGGCCCCCTGCCCATAGGGGACAGAATCTCAGTCTCCTCTTTGCCCTTCTTTGAAAGAGGGAAGGACAGTTGGGACAAGGAGACAAAAGGGGCCCTGAGTGCTGATTTTAGCCCTTTGTGCTCCCCCAGGGATGGCTCATTTAAACCACTTCTGGTAAATAATGATCTGGCTTAGAGAAGAATTCATATCTTGAGGAAAAACTTGAGAATAGCAATGAGTTGGTTGTGACAGGCAAATATTACATGTGTATAGATAGACATGTATTAAATGATGAATGGATGATTATATAAATACATATATTGGGAACAAGCTGTCCTTCATATACAAAGACAATGGAGTTAAAGAAGCAACACTTTCACAACTTCTTACATTTATCTAAGAAATTAAATTCATCCACTTAAGACCTTTGTTAACCAAGTATTTACTGATCATACACTCAGAATGAGCCCAGGGTAGGCATTTGGAGGAAGAGAATAATGGATATCTACAGTTACTGTCTCAAAAAGGCTGATAAAATTAACAAATACATCCACAGCAGTACAATCTATTAGAAGAGATTTAATAATTATCCTTTAATACTGCTTTTTTTCTTTTTACTTGTGTCAACAAACCACTGCAATTATCACATTCAGTGCAATTTTAAAATTAGTAGATTTGGCAAAGGTGATTTCTTCTGTCAAACACAGCCAAGTTCTGATATTAGTTCTTTCAATATTGTTAGAAGCTTAACCACCCTTTTGGGCAGAGACAGCAAACTGGCCACCCTTCAGCTATAACTGGCCTGTGGATATGTGCATTTGGCCTGCCCTACGTTTCAAAACACATTGTTTTCATTTGTTATGTCTAAAAGTTGTCAGATTGTATGTAAAATCCTAGATTTTTGGATTTCCTTGCAATACAAGAAGATCTGGCAATACTGAGCAACATACTAGCATGGTAACAATTAGCTATAATAATTAAATCTAATTATTATTGTTTTTAATTATGTTTAATAATATGTGCCCCTGGAGAAAACTTAAATGGAATTAAAGGATTTACAGTGAAAAACGCACCTTGCTCCCAACCCATAATACCTCCCCTCCATTCTTTTCCCAAAAAGCAATGGCTGGTGCCAGTCTTGTGTGTATACTTATACTTTATGGTTGGAAGTGCACAGAATGTCTCAGCAAGGCTGTCCACAGGAGCTGTGCTCTCCAGTCTGCTGCAGTCTCCACTACTCCCTAGTTTCACACTGGCCTGATCCTCCTGATTACTGTTGGGCTCCTATAGACATTTGAGTTTGCAACCTTAGTGAAACAGACACTTGACTCTTTATAATGACTGTACAGAAATGGCCAGTCACAGGCTACTTGCCTGAGGATGTAGCCATGCAGCACTCCATTGTGCTCCGTTTCCGGGGGCGGCTGCCATTGCACCATGATGGACTAATTAGTACCCCCACTGGCCACTATATTTTTGGGGGGAGCACTGGGTGGTTCTTCAGGTAACATCAGCCTAAAAATAAAAGATGAGCAGAAGAGTGATGAGTGCCAGAAGCAAAGGATTCTCATTTGCATTCTCTATCTTGCTGAATCTTGAGCCTGACAATTTACAAAATTTGGGTGACAAGAAAAACAAAACACACATGATCAAACTGAAGGGATGTGTGTGAAATAGTTACAACAAGTCAACATAATAGAAAATCAGTTAAGCAAGCAACAAGGAAGACACAGGAGGTGCCCTTATTCTGTCTCCATAACTCAGTGCCTCAACTCTTTAAAAAGATTACAAGGTTTAACGAGCCAGCTCACAGGCCTGTAGTCTGAGACTCTTTCCAAATTGTTTTCTTTGGCTCTTTCAACATTTCTTATATCAAACTCCCACATTTTGAAAAAAGTCATTTAGATCACAACTATTCTACAACTAAAGCCTTTTGAAAGCCCAGGTTGGCTGGGGAGGACTGACTGAGATTTGATGGAGACACTTTCCCATGTCACATCTGAATGAGCTTCTGAAGCAGCCCTCCCAGGGATGAGTGAGCATAAAGACCACTCAGGAATGCAACACCGCCACGGAAACAATGGAGTCATTCAGCTTCCCTCACAACACCCTGCTAGGTGTTTACTTGTCAAGATGGTGGCACTAGCTACCACCCTGCTGGCAGTCAGGGTGGATAAAGGACATGGAAAACACATAAGCTCTTAATTTCCTGTATACAGAGGGCTATGCTATCAGGAATGACTTATGTAGGGACAGCCAGGACACCACAGGAGAAATCCAAGAAACCTGCCTCAGAGCAATTCAGGAAAACCCAGCTAGTCCAACACATGACTGTTTTCTCTCTTTGTGACAGACTTTTCTGCCCACATTTCTGCCAATATCCCTAAGTGACTCAGGTTGATTACTTTGTTCAATTTCCTCCACCTAATACAATGCTTCTATTTAACTTTCAGGACCAAGCTGCTCCTGTCACCACAAAGAGGGATGGGCTTCACACACCTGCTCGTCTCAGCACTGTACTGGCCCTTGCCCACTTGATTCACTGCACACACCCTGAATTGATAGGTGCGAGCTGGAGTCAGGCCACTCACAGTGACGCCTGTCATCTCGGGGCCAACATTTGACAGATGCACTTTCCATGGAGAGTCTAAAAGAATGAGCAAAACAAAATCAAACCCACATAAACTCATGTCTGAATGATAATAAGTGAATGCAAATGTGTTCCCATAAATTATCTCATTTGCTTACCAAGACAGCTCCAAGAGAGGGAGTGGTTACCCCCATTTAACAGATGTGGAGACCAAAGCTCATGGTCACATGGGTAGCAATTAGGGTGCCTGGTGTGAAACTCAGGGTTTTCTACCCCAAATATAGTGTGCTTTCCATTTCCCCCATGCTGCCATCAACAAGTAAAGGAATTTTTTGTTCAACCTGCATATGGCAGTTTTAAAAGAACCAAAATATTCCTGATTCAATATGTAATGGGAAAAGTTCTCTGTCGGCTCACATGGTTAGGCAGATTGCAGATTTGTTTCCCAGAAAAGGATGCTGCACATGCCACTGAATGATAAATAAAAACTATATTCATTAACATTTTAATAAAAGAGGAAATGAGCATGATAAAGACAGATGGGCTGCGCATTTTGCAACCCATCTGTGTGGCAGCCCACTACACCACCACACCCCTGTGTGCCTTTGGCTGGAGAGAGGCATAATGAAATTCACAGCTAGTGTCGAATATCTTTCCACCCAACTTTCCGGCAGGTGTGGAAGAGCGACTCTGTCAGCCAAATGGGCCCTTACCCCCAAGGCATCAGAAGGTTCTGCTGGGGATCCTACACTTTTGCAAGATTTTTTTACAGAGCTTACACATGCTTTTCAGCCCAATCATTTTGCAGAGTGATGTCCTGGAAAGAACAAGATCTGGCAATGACTTCGAGCATCCACTATCAGTTCCCTTTCTGAATTGCAATGATGCCTGAATTGCATTTTCAAGCTATTAGTGAAGTGAAATATGGGGGAGGCAGGATTCTTGTGGAAATAAAAACGTCTTTCTAGTTCCTCTGAAGTGGTGCTAAAATCCCTCTCACTCACATTGGAGATGGTCAAAAAGAGGCGGCATATGATTTCCACTACGGTGTTAGGCTATGCTCAGATTATAGACTATCCAGCTGCATGTAAACTCCACACATAAAATCACAGCCTCTTCTCCCAAAACCTAAAGAACCATGGAGATTCACAAGGCTTTGCCAGGGTGCTCATCAGAAATGCACTCAGGTTCCTGACAAGCAACCAAGAAAGTAGGCACAAATTGCTCCGAAATGAAAACGAGACTCTCAGTGGTAACTTCTGTTGACTCTCACACAGAGATGTCTATCACTAATTCAGAGTTAGGTGGATTCCTTAACACAAAGTTAAGCTACTCTGAAGCATGATGCCAGTTGGCTATGAAAATTGAGTCTTTTAAATTCTTTCAAATAAAGCTGCTTCCAAAAATGGCTTTCTGGGAATGCAGTCTTCACCACCAGCTGGGTGTTTCAGTGTTCTTGGCTTTTGATTATCAGTGACATGGATAATGAACAGTTGATGAGGATCCCCCTCTATGTTTCCTTTAAAAAAACAATGTGTTTTTAATTCCCCAATAAACTATGGAAAAACTCACACCAACTTCTCTCTTCACTTCGGGAGTCTGAGACCCTTCTATTAGCATCAAATGTCTCATGGTGATCTGGTTTTCTAAGCAGAAAAGAGTCATTTGTCAATGCAGAAGATGAAAGAGCCTTCCCTAACAACGGTGTAACTGAACTTGGTTGGTAGGAAGCAGGGCCTCTCCATGCCAAGTCAAGCTTTCATGGAAATACAGTTTTCATTCTGAAGACAACTGATATATAGTAGAAAACAACATGGAGACCAAAGTTGACTACAAGCTCTTCCACTTACAGTTGTTCAATTCTGTTTGAACTGCTTTTATAAAAATGAGGGACAAATCAAAACCACAATGACATGCCACCTCAAACCCATTAGGACAGCTATTACCAAAAAAACCAAACAAACAGAAAATAACAGGCGGTGAGCATGTGGAGAGATTCGAACACTTGCACACTGTTGGTGGAATATAAAATGGTGTAGCCACTACAGAAAACAGTACGGTGGTTCCTCAAAAAGTTAAAAATAGAATTACCATATCATATAGCAATTAATTCCCCTTTTGAGTATAACCCAAAAAACTGGAAGCAGGGTTTCAAAGAGATATTTGTATGCCTGTGTTCATACCAGCATTATTTACAATGGCCAAAAGGTGGAAGCCATCCAAGTGTCCATGGATGGATAAATGGATAAACAAAACGGGGTATATCCATACAACGAATATTATTCAGCTTTTAAAAAGAAGGGAATTCTTATATAAGCTACAACATGGATGAACCTTGAAGACATTATGCTAAGTGAAACAAACCAGTCACAAAAAGACAAATACTGTGTGGCTCGACTTATATGAGAAATCTAAAGTAGTCAAATTCCTGGAGACAGAAAGTGGAAAGGGGATGAAGTGAGGGAGAAATAGGGAGTAATTGTTTAATGAGTGCAGAATTTCCTTTTGCAACATGAAAAGAGATGGATGGTGGTGAGGTTCACAACAATGGGAATGTACTTAACATTACTGACCATACACCTAAAAATGGTTAAGATGGTAAATTTTGTTATGTGTATTTTACCACAAATAAAAATGAAAACAAACGATAAAAAGATGGATGGAAGGAATAACATATAACTCCCAAGACTGCCTGGGTATGAAATAAGATAATGGATATTAGCATCCAGCAAGAAGCCTGGCCGAGGATGGATCCTTGGGCTGGATAGCTCCCACTCCCCTCCAGATCCATGCTCCACCCTCTCCATCCTGCCCTGCCCCGTGGGCTCCTTTGTGGCTCCCCTGGGACGTCAGGAGGAGAGCCAAGTCAGGCCTCTTTCTTCCTCACTGGGAGGTTGCCTCAGACTATGTGTGTCCTTCATCCAAAGGTTCCACAAGCTCTACACAATCTCTCTTTCTGGGTTCTGCAACTCCCACGGTCTCTTTGAACTAAGGGTGGAACTGGCTCTGAGGCTACCAATCCCAGGTTAGTGGGGTTTCCTTCCATCCACACCTCTCTGTAAACATTTCCTTTCTAAAACTTCCTCCTTGATTATTATAACTCGAGAGTGCCATCAGTTTCCTGCGGGAGCCCTGACTGATATTGTACTCAATAAAACTGTTCTTCCATCATCCCTTTCTTCCTTCAGATTTCACAATGTCTATAAGTGAATGACTCACCTGCTTGGTCAGATTCAAAGAGAATAACAGTCATTTCAGAAAGAGACAAAATCAAACTGTTGTAGCCAGTTGACTGAAAGGATTAATCACAACAGGGAAGGGGCAGAGAGAGCCTCAGGGTGCTGCCTTTCCTGCCCTAGGAGAGATCCTTCTAGTCCCCACCCACGTGGTCCTCACCATTTGTTCACTGAGAGTGTAAACAGCTCTTGAAAGTCCACACCCCGAGTTGCAGGATCTGCTGCCCAGTTTAATTTGACAACAGGGCTTATTAGTCTTCTTTGTACCTTGGGGCTCTGCTCAGTCCTCCAGTTACATCTATAGAATTCTTTATTTATTCTTTTCCCTCTCCTACTAGAAGATAAAAGATCTGGCAGGAAGAGAGATTAAACTGAAAACTAATACAAATAAACCTGATCCATCTCATGGGCACTCTGATTTGTACCACCAAAAAAACCCCACCAGTGATTTGGAAGGATTTGCTCATTCACAAGCTTCAGAATTGCAAGCTCACTGAGAACTGTTAAAATTTAAATAGCAAGTCTGTTCCTGATAATAAGCAAATCCCTTTAAAAGATTCTTCTCTCAGCTAGTCCTCACGAAAGAGGCTACATGATGCGTGTCTTAGGGACTGGAACATAGAAGAATCTTTTGATAAAGGAAACCATCCCATAAAAGTTTCAATACCTTTCTTCTTTCCCTTTAGGGACTCCTCTTGTGCCTCTGATCTAGAAGAATGAGGAATTTTAGACTTCTCTCATTAGACTATTAAACAACCTCTGTTATACAGGGGGGCATCATTAATCTTTTTCTTTCTTAACAGCAAGACCCAGAATCCACGTGGACTTAATCATTACTCCATTCTGTCTGCTGGCTGAAAAGTTGGTGGTGTTCAATCTTTGAAAATGTACAGGAGATTTTTCAAATAAAAAAGAGCATACCATTTTCTCAATGAGGTATAAGCTCTTGGTAGGAGGCTCACATCAGCTCCAGGAGTATGAACAGAGAGGCCTTGAGCTCTTGGCTCCTCATCACGTTGGCCTTCCCAGCAGAGGCCCTTTCAATTTTGCATTATCTTGCTTAAGGAAAGCTCCAAAATTACATAAGCCACACTAAACTTGGACCCATCCTGAGAACCATGTGTCCACCTCCCAGACCACATTTTTCATAACATAAAAGTAATACAAAATGGTAAGCTTTATGTGATATATATTTTGTGTGTATGTATATTGTATGAGTATTTGTATGTATGTATATGTTTGTGTGTATATGTATATACATGTATATTATGTATACCACAAAAAAGTAATATAAGTTCATTAGCAACACTTCAGAAAATAAAGAGAACGAGAAAAAAGCATATGTCCTTATGGAAGTTGTGCTTTTAAACAGTTCTCATGGTTGTTCCAGTGATTTCTGTAATTATTTTCAAATTTTTCAGACTCCAACCTATATTTTAGTGTTCAGCTCAATGAGTTATTGAGATTAGTTTGGTGGATTGAACAATGTTTGCTTCCCCATATTAAAATGCTCATAAATTATTGTCATGTGAACAGAGACACAGAATTTCAAAGCCCAGGCAACAAGTAATCCCAACCTCCATAGATTCTACTGCTTAGCATCAGGTTGCAGAATGAATCCCCACTCCGAGCCACTCATCCAGGCTGGAGTCTGAGAACTCAGAGACAGGCAAACCTAGTAGACGTCTAAGGAAAAGCTTCTCTTGGTCTAGTCAAAGGTCATCTGGGCATTAAAAGAGAAGCATAGATAATAACTAGTTCTGCAAAGGTTAAATAAAATTTTTCTAAGGATTCTAGTTTAAAAACTATTAGAAGAATGAAAGAAACATTTGTAATTTTTAGTGGCACTATTGAATTTTAAGCTTAAGGTAGTAGAGAAAGCATTTGTAGCATAGACTGTACTCCTGCAAGAGGATTGTGAGGCCCTCTGGATGGCTGTGACTCTATCAAGCACTAGACATATTTAAAACATGTCAGCACAAACACAGTCTTGAAAGAATGTTGTGACATAGACCCACTCATGGAAACCCTGAGAAATAAGATTGAGACCACAGGAGGGATAGGCCACAAGCCACTAAAGATGCCTGAGAAAGAAAGAGACTAAGGCCAGACAGAGACTTCATAGAACAGGGAGAAGGACTGGGAAATGGATGGGAATTTTCTACCTAAAACAAAACACCAAAGAGTAAACAGTTAAGATGCAGTTTGAGATCATTCACTTTAGGAAGGCTTTCTCTGCTATACGTGTCTTTATGGAAATAATAAAACTCTGCACGGTTAGGGTTAAAATGCACCAAGTTTTGCCTTAAAAGTTAAGAACTAAAGAGCTGACATATTTAGGAAATACACAAAACCCCCAGCAAAGGGACATGAACAAAATGATCCCAGGGACAGACTTTGGGGCCTTCAGCTGTTCACATCCAAGGGACTGTGGCCTCCGGAGCTGCAGGTCAGGGGCACCAAAGGTGACCCATCAAAGGACTGGGCTTTGGCTTAGGCCCATGAAGAGACAAATGCTCTCAGGAGGGTGTGGGCCAATATGCTGGAGAAGCCATTCCCTCCAAAGAAGTGAAAAGAGGATAAAATAGGGATTAGACAAATCCAGAAGTTCAGGGGAACTCAGCCTTGGATAGGAGACCTATTACAATGACGGTGGTAAACCTCCCCAAGGCAGGCAGGAGATGGATCTAACCTTGGCTGGCAGGCTACAGGAGGGAGCAGGTGGCCCTCTCTGGATGGAAGCTGGCCCAGCCTTAGAAACCACAAGCCATAGGGGCCAGTCTCTAGTCTGCACTGAGCAGCCACAGCAGACATACCAGTGTAGGAAGTTATGTCAGTCTGCAGGACAAGCTTGGGCAGAGCCTTCCAGACAGTGAGGACCAACAGAGGATGTGGGGCACATTGGGCTCCCACCCACTCCTCATCTTGCCTGAGGGCAGGGAGCTAACCAAGGAGTGAACTCTGAAGCCCTCCACCTCACCCCTCTCCGGGTCCATAACAAGGCAATGGCCCTCCCTTCCCTACCTGTGACAGGCACTGTCTCCCTGCATGCATTTTAAAATGTGAGAAAATACTATTAAAGTGAGGCTCAATATGCAAGAGCCCAAAGAAAAATGAGCTAAAACATAAAATACTCCCTAATAACTCTGCGACTATTAAGAAATACCTATGTGAGATATGCTTCAAAGACAGCATTAAAACGATTTGAAGCATAAAGAACAAAGCCTCTTTGCCATTTTGGCAAACAAAACAGCACAAAGCCCATCAGCTTTTAAGTGCATAATAGCAAATGGGGATGAAGATGTTTAACACATTGTGCAGTGACAGTCGGGAGCGGCTTTCACACCCAAGCAAATGAGCTCATGGAGAGCGGAGTGCAAGACAGCTGATGGTTCAGTACATGAAAAGACACCTGCGGCAGCAGAAGAAAGAACTGCGCTTCCAGCTTAGAAATTCTCTATGTGAAGGAAGAGTCCACTCCCCCAAAGACACTGGGGTAGGAGCTTTGGAGAGGCACTGGGCTTTGGAGAATGTTTTCCAAGAGCTAGTCTTGGACCAGCAGCTGGCATAACCAAGCCATGCTTAAGAAAGCAGAGATGAATTGGTAAAGATAAGGAGCAGATCACTGTCAGCACTAGAATGTTCCACACTTGAGGAAAGGCAAACTGCCCAAAGGATATTACAACCTGAATCCCCAAAGGACAGTCAGACTGCCTGTAGGATATTGCGACCCAAACCACAAAACATCATCTCAAACTCAGCATGCTTCGATCAAGCTCATGCATGCTCTGCCCAGACGAGTGCTCCTCAGTGGCCTCCTGCTTCTCAGGACCAGCAGACCTGAGGTTCCAACCATCCTCGGCCCTCTCCTTCCTGGAGGAATCTAAGCAGCAATTCAGGAATGACTGACCTTCCTGCACAAGGTCCTCAGCCTCCCGTGCTCTCCCACTCCTTGAACTTTACACACAGTTTCCTGTACAAACTTCTGGGTTAATTTTGCTAAAAACTTGTTTTCACACAACATGCCTTCCTCAACAGCCTTCTATGCCTCTCTGTTTTGTAATGCTCTGGTCTGGCATTGTTTGGTCTCTCTGTATTCCTCACAGGCCTCCCTTTTCAGTGTGGAATGATATATGCTAGGCTGCTAGCAATGGTCCCTCATGGTGGAGGAAGATAAGAAACTCTTACTTTATTCATCTTGCATTATTTCTCTAGCGTCAGTGAGAATGTATTCCTTTGTACCTAAAAATATATTATCATATACAGTTGTTTTTTTTTTTTAAGTAGTCCATTTCAGCCTTGCCTCCAGCTTCTCCTGCTCCAAAGAACTTTCTGCTCCTACCAACTCACTTGGCCTGGAAAATTTCCTAGACACCCAATTTGTGGTCTTGCATCCAAGCCTCTGCCGTCCTTGGCCACCATTCTCCCTCGTCAAGGCACCACTACATCCAAATCCAGCCCATGCAGTTCAAGGCCCACTTTCATGGGTGTCCTCCCTGATCTCTGCTTCCTGCAGTGACTGCCTCTTTGATGGTCCCAATTCCCAGTGCCACTTCTCTTCCAATTGATTATGTACTAACTTATGCCATCTCTTGTGCTCCTGGATTTGTTATTTAATTTTATGAGTGTTGTGTGCTTCCCAAATTGTATTTATGCTCTTCCGGGTATCTCCCTGTGTCTAATACTGTCAGACAGGAGTGACAACACAATTTACAGATTTGCCTGAAGTTGCTATGCTCTGTATCCCAAGGCAATGAGGAGAAAAAAAAATAAAGGCAAAAAGGTCGATGGCTCCACTTGCACACGGACCTGCCCCTCAAGTATGTTAACATAAGATTTGTGTGTGTGTGCATGTATAAAGAGGTATGTCTTGTACCTGTAAAGAGGACTTACAGAACTTCTAAAGTGAAATATACATAAAATTGAATGATAAAGTGAAAATAAAAATACACAAAAATAAATCTGAAATTATTAAGGAGAAGAAGACAGAGAGATGGTTTAAGCACCAGGGATGACTTAAGTACTTCAGTTAGGCACTCACTTTAGCTTTGGGCTTCCTGACAACCAAGGCAAAAAAGAAACAGCTCCTAAGTTCATCAAAACAAACAAGCATTCTCTCAGCAGCAGAGACAGCTATTGTTGGGAACTATACGTGAGAGACAGTGAATGTTGCAGAAGACACAGAAATGTTCTTCCAATTTGACATTCCTTCCAGCACATTTTTAGAAAAGATGGAGATATGATATTAACTCCTAATTTATAGAAGACAGTGTTTCTTTCTGAGTTAAGGAAAAGTGCATTGATTTCAAATTGGATGCTAGGGAACGCTGGGTCATGGGTGGAGACCAAGCCCCTCAGAGCATCAGCTCTGAAACCTTTCCAGAGGGCAGGGCCTCAGGAATTCACGTCAGAGCTTGGAAACTGCAGAATATTCATATATTGAAGTTTCCCGTGTAAGTCGTATGGTATTTATAAATGTAACAGTTAATCGCTCTTTCAAATCAATATCATATTCATTTATATGACGTTCAAAAAAAGGCAAAACTAATCTATGGGGATAGAAGTCAGAAGAGTGCTTGCCTTTGAAGAAGGAAGACTGACTGGAAATGGACACAAAGGAAATTTCGGCATGCTGAAAATGATTTGTATTTTGTTTTAAGTGTGGGCTACGTGTGTGTGTGTGTGTGTGTGTGTGTGTGTGTGTGTGTGTATTTGTCAAAACTCAATTAAGATCTCTTACATGCAAATCATATCTCAATAAACAAGAAAAAATCAATATTACATATTAACAGGAAAATCCTAGTAGACATTGAGATTAGGGGAAAAACAACAATAAAAGATGCTGCCCTGCCAATTATTATTTTAAATTATTCTGACCAACCCAGTAAGATATGAAAAACAAAGAGAAAACAACACATTTTTATTGTTTGGAGAAGATTTGATTGTCTACTTTGAAAACCAAGAGCATCAACTGAAAAATTATAAGAATAATAAGAAAATACGGAAAACAGCTGAATGGAAAATAAATGCCTAAACATCACTAGCTTTTTTATGCTCCAATAACTAGTTAGAAGATGAAACAGGGGGGGGAAATCCTATTTACAATAGCAGCAAGACAAAATCTTACAACTTTAACAAAAAAGTATAGAGCCTATGGATATTAACCTGCAAAATTCACTAAGCAATATAAAAGAAGGAATGAATAAACAGAGAAGCACATTACCTTCTGGATGGAAAGACAAAATTACTAAGAAGTTGGTTCTCATAAAACTCATTATAAGTTTAACATGTTTAAAAATTTAATAGGACTATTTTTGAAACATCGCAAAATAATTCCAATTTTTTTTCTGGAAGAATAAACAGTGACAAGAAATAAATTTTGAAAAGATGAAGTGACCTGTTTTATCAGTCATTAAAACATACTTCGGAGCTAAAACACTTAAGTACTGTAAAACTGGCAGAAAAACAGATGATGGATCAATGCAAGAAAATAAATCCAAACAGACTTTTGTAAAAACAGGTCCCCTTAATACATGAAAAAGGGAACAACACAAATAAATGGATTATTCAATAAGTCACATTGGAAAAATGGATTATTTGGAAGAAAGAAAAAGTCACGTCAGAATACATAACATATCTAAATTTCAGATAAATTTGAGTTAAATACATTAAAAATTAAAGCTTTAACAGCAAAGTAAAAATCTATAAGAATATTGATTTTATGCTTGATAGTCTTGAAATATCTAAACAAAAGTAACAAAAGAAATCATAAAGGAAAATATCAATAGATTTAACTACATAAAAATCAAGCACTTCCGTATGTCAAAAATAATGCACAAAAATTAAGGGTAAAAAGCGAATTGAAAAAATACTAGTCATAAATGACAGAAAATAACCCCTAAGACCTTGATAGAAAAATGGGGGAAAGGAAATTGACAGATCATAGCAAAGAAAGTGCAAAAAGCCAACCAATTTGGAAAAATGTGTTCGAATGTACTAGTAATCAAAGAAATGCAAACTAAAACAACTATCAGAAGACCTGAAACTCAGAACCATAAATAGAAGAAAATCTTTGCAAAATTAGTAAAATTATTAAAATAATTCCATTCTAGATATTTTCATTAGTGTTGCCACCCTGTCTTTGCTGCTGCAAAGGGCTAACTTTGCCTATGGGGTAATTCAGCACTGCTGAGGCAATTCAGGAGGGAAGAGACTGGGGACAGTGACTCCTAAAAGAGGAGATTGGACAGCACCTCCCAGAGAAGACTGGGGACAGCGTCTCCTAGAGGAGGAGACTGGAGACAGTGCCTCAAGACCAGGGACAACACCTAAGAGGAGCTGCTAAGTAGGAGCTGACCAGACAAAGGCAAAAGGGCAGGAACAGGGAGAGAACTTCCAGATGTCCTGAGCAAAGATCCAGTGGCACTGAATATTTGTTGTGCTAGGGAAACTATCAGCAATGCCTTGTTGCCGAAGCATGAAAAGCAAAGCAACAAGTGGCTGATGATAAATCTGGAGAGGAAGGTGGCAGTCAGATGATAAATGGTACTATATACCATGCTAATAAGCCTAGTATTTATTCTTCAAGCAATGGGAAGTTCTATCTAGGAGGAAATTGGGGCTAGCAATCTGGTTAGAAGATGGGCTGAGGACTAGTCTTTGGGCTGTGTTTGAAATAGAAGTACTTTGGGGGAGCCAATGGTGATTATGGGAGAATCTGAGCCTCACTGCCCAATGCCCCCAGTGGCATCTTCTCTGCAGAGCCTCTGAAGGGTTTCTTTCAAGCAGAGTTCACTTGGTCAAGTCTGTATTCCATAGAGCTCCATCTGGTGGCTCAATGAAGGATAAATTTGAGGAGGACAAATCCATGGATTAGGGTGCTGGTGAGTAGCCAGTCAGGGTCAGTCGTTGCAGAAATGGAGAGGGCAATGGATTAGATAAAAATTTATGATGTAAAAACAACAGAATGTATCGATTTATTTGTGGGAGATAGGGAATGGAAAAGGAATCAAGAATGATGTTATATTTCTAACTTGGAAGAGGAACAACTTTGGGGGTAGATGATAAGTTCTATTTTAGACAGTTTGAGTTTGATAAGCCTATAGGACATCAAGGTGTAGATGTCTGGAAGACATTTTGTCACAATAATCTGAGGCTCAGGGGTTGGAAACACACATCAGGGACTTGCAACATGTGGGTGAACCATGAATCATGGAGATCACTAGGGAAAGCACATGGGATGAGACCAGTCTACTAAGAAAGACAAACCAAGGAATACCAACATTTTAGGGGCAGGAGAGGAAATAGTCTTCAGATGATTCAGAGAAATAAGAGAATAAGAGGTAAGAATGAACAGGAAGACAGAAGCCAAGACACAGAAACCAAGAGTTCTGAGGGAATTGAGTGATCAAGAGCATTGAATGAAGAGCAATTCAAGGAGATGTGGACTGAGCAGTGATCACTGGATCCATCCTTTGGAACAGTATGACATGGCTTCAGTAGAAAAGAGTGGGTGGAATGAATGAGAAGTTAGGAGGTGGAGATAATTAACAGAGCCCACTCCTTTAAGGTAGAAGAAGCCAGGAGAGAGGGAGAACTTGCAGACAGAGGGCCGAGAAAAATTAAATGATGAATCCAAGTACAGGGGGAGTTTGGGAAGTGGGAGCGAAACCAAGGGCATGAGTGGAAGGCTGGCTTTCAGCATACAAAGGACTGTTGTGATTATTTTTATTCTTTGTGCTTTAAACAATTTCTAAATTTTTATCAATGCACATATATAAATTTAATAATAAAAAATACAAATTTATTTTATATTTTAACTAAATTTAAATTATAAGGTATAATACAAAATCACAACTATAAATACTCATATCTATTAAAAAGCTAACAGTAGAACTAAATAAGATGAAGTATTCTGAGTTTTTCATGTAAGTATTCTCGTTACCTTCAAGAACTTACCAGAAGACATGTGGCAGCAGGTGCCAAAGATTTAGAAAAAAATCACGGGAAAAAGATTTAATTTTTCTTAGTAATTGGTAAAAGACTGCCATTATTCTATTTCAGCAGTGGGATTCCTTAGTCCAGCCCATGGAAAACATGCAAGGGCTCAGTTTGAGAGCTAGTATTACCTCTACCAAATATCAGGGTTACCATGGAAACTTGTGGCAACTCTTGCATTAGATGAGCATCTACACTTCTGATACTGTATGATGCTGATTCACTCATGTTAAAGAATAAATATTTAAAAAGGTAAAAATCATGTCTCTATACAAATATAAAATGAACATGTATCAAAGATTTTAGTTAACTCATTAATTTATGAGGGAACCTATAAGATGTTACAACTATATCAAAGAAATCGAACAACACACACATACTGATAATGCTAAAATGAATTTTTTAAAAATGCAAAACTAGTCAATATCTGCAGAGTAGTAACCAATTACATTTTATAGGACAAAATTTATTTGCATTTCCATGGATGAGAATCATTTGCATTACTACAAGTTTTCTACAATTTACGGAGTTGTAAAATAGCCCAAAGACAATGAAAACTGCAGGTCCCTAGGAATCAGATAACACTGAAGGGTGCTAAGACAGCCAGTAATCTATTTTTTTTTATTTGGAACACTGCATAGTTTTTCGTAATTTTTTCCTGAAATTCTTCCCACTTGTGATCACAACAATCTCAAAGGAAGATCATTCTTGATCATAACTAACAAACATTTTAGAGAATGGGCCAAATGCTTTCACTGTTCAACAGAATTCTCGGGCTATTTATATGTCCTTGCTATCAAACCATCAAAAATCCCTGTGCTCTCTCAACAGAGGGATCCCCCACAGCCTCCTTCACCCACTATCTGGCCTGACCCTCTGCATTCCTCAGACCACAGGTGGGTACCTTGAACCAAGCCCTAGGACACTGCTGCCCCTCTCTGAGCCTCTGGCTTACTAAAGAGGCACCCGGGACAAGAGAACCATTAAACTCCACAGACAGCAAACTACAGGATGATTGTAGAAGGCCAAACATATTGTCCATATAGGGTTTCCACTTTAGTCAAGTGCATGGACAAAGGCTCAGTTCAAGCTCTAGAGTTCTACTCTGTAAATACCTGAAGAGGCCCTTTGGCAGTGGCAGGAATGTCATAAGAGCAGGTGTTAAGAAGCAGCAGTCTCAGCCCCTAAACCACAACAGGATCCACAGTTTTCAGAAGAATGGCATCCCAATCAGCATGCCAGGAGGCGCTGGCTGCACAGGGTCTCCCAAGTAGCAAGACCTACTGGATAGTTATTTAGTCTTGTTCACTTGCATAGCACTGACTGTAGGTCAAATATAATTTCCATTTTACTGTACTTGCTGCTAAGCTGTTCTTTCTGGCTATAATTAGCCAGCACATTCAACTATTTCTTAAGGGCATTCATTCCTAATAAAAATAAAAACCAGATTGTTGGCCCAGATGATGGTGCCGGTCTTCATATTTGCTGTGGCAGGAAGACATGTGACCAACCAACTGGTAGCAGCACACACTGCTTCAGCCAAGGTCACAGATGTATTTTATGCAGTTGAAATCAGGGATAGCCAAGACACAACCACTCTAGATTCTTCATGAAATAATACCTACATTAGAGGCTCTGAGGCAAAAACAGTTGGGAATCTCAGGCAGCTACGAGACTGGTCCAGTACAGAGAGCCAGAGGCTAATGAAAGACTAATCATGCTGTCACTTTCTCAGGGAAATGGAGCAACTGGACACCCACAGAGTTTGTTCAATAAGTGCCAGGCACTCTGTTGGATAACATAGGTAAAAAGAGTAGCGATACTTGTACCCTGCCTATGCCTAAGGAGTTCATGATCTTGCCAGAAGACAGACATATAAACCAGTAACTATTATACAATCTACTAAATACTCAAAAGGGAATATATAATTTGGTATGGGAACCCTAAGGAGAGAAAAATTAATTCTGCCGGTGCATGATGGGGTTGTGGGTCAGGAAAAGATATGGAGGAGAAGTGTATTTAAGCTGGGCCATTAAGAATGAGGAAGAATCTTCCCAGGCAGACACTGTCACACAACAACCAGTAATTTCTTGAGTCACATTTGACAACTAGCTGCTCCTGAACATGCCTCGAGATCTGGCACTCAGGGGCCTTTGCTGATGCTGTCCCCCTTGTTCTCTATCTGGCTCAAGTTTCATGGCATTTCCCCTTTGAAGATTTTCTCCGATTTATCTCCCATCCAGTCACTCTCTTACAGTGGTCCCACAGCACTTTGCAGATACCTTGGCGGGAGCACATTATGTGAGGGATGTATTAATGTGTCTGACTGTCTCCTTGCTCTTCATAGTTCAGACTAATCATTTCATCTCTGCATCCCAGTACCCAGCAGAGTGCCTGGTATAGAGCAGATGCCCAATCAAAATTTATTTTTGCATGGATGGATGGATGAGTGAGTGGACGGACGTATGGCTGCACATACAAGTTGCTTCATATTTAGGCAAGACCGAGGAACCAATCATGCAATTAGCTGAGAAAATAGTTGCTATGGCTTTGTGAAACAATGCCTTATGTTATGTAAACTGGGAAGATAGAACACTTTCCTTTTGGAAGATGGTCTATGACTATAATTTTGAGTCCATTACGAGGGGAATCTACTAGAGAGATTCACTTCAGTTGATTTGTCAAGTACCTACTAAATGCTAGGGACTAGGACACAAAGGTGAATAAAACACAGCCCTCAGTCTCAAGGGGATGAATACCCAATGGAGATTGTCTTTACAACAGATATTCTTCAGAATTCTGATGACAAGATCTCTGCTCCTGTCACATTCTCTCCATACATATCATCATCAAGTACTATTCTACCTACAGGCCACATCCTCAGGAAAACATTATCTTCTCACAAAGGTTATTTTAATAAGCAATGCCAGTCCCTTCCCTCTTTGATCAGAGCTCTTGTGCTATAACTAAGATGGATGTCCGTAGGTAGATGGGGTTCCATCACATCTTACTCTCTCTTGGAGGAAAGAGGACAGATCAGTAGTGAGAGATGCTCACAAGAAAGGGGGAGAAGGGCCTGGACTCTGGCACCTGGCTGATATGGTGCTCAAGGCTGAAGCTGTTGTAGCCAAGAGTGAAAACTCAGCAACTCAAGAAATGGAAATAAAATACTGCCTTTGGGACTTCCCTCACTGAACTGGTCTGGGTGGTACCCAATTCAAATAAAGGCTCTTCAGCTTCACAGAGCAGGTTCCTTGAATCTCCACACAGACTGAAACCCGGGTGCGGCTTGCCATCCTAAGTTGGCATTCACCACAAAGCCCCCACTGAAGTGCAAAAGGGAAGACTCTTCTCCCTGAAACTCCTCTGTAGCTACTGACATCCAAGAAGAACACAGGCTCCGGAGTCAGACAGCCTGGGGAGAATCACTTCTTCACCCATTACTAGCTGTGCGGCCTTGGGCCCCTGACTTCCATTCTCTACACATCCATCTCCTTAGCTATAAAATGAAAATCAAACAGCGTCTGCTGTGCTATGAGCAGTGTTATCATCAGTAGGGAAATCTATCATAGGAGAGGGAAAGGAGGTATAAAAGATAATTAGGAGAAATAAAATTAGTTGTGTCAGTAATTACAGGAAGTGTGTATAGGTTGGCACTGAGCTTGGGAAGAGCTGTAGCAGAACTGTAGGACGTTTCTGCCTATGAAACGGGAGCAGTGCCAAAAATGCATGTGGAGTTTCACCAAGTAGAGTTGGGTTTCAGTGGAGGGTACATTGAGAAAGCATTCCTAGCTGTCCTGAAATCAAGGACACATTTAGAATACAAGTGTCATCATAAAACAAACCACAGGCCAAATGAAAATGACCACCGTAAAGGCCAAGCTACTTGTGGTCTGGCTAGCTCTGCCATGGCGGAGGCCCAGGGAAGGAGTCTAGAATAAAGGATGAGATAATAAAGGAAGGACTCCAGCTTAGGTATTAAAAGGTTAAATTGAGCTGACATGCTGGAGAGCTTCTTCGGGGAGGTAATGGGTAATCATGAAGGATAACTATCTCGCCCTGTGAGCATTCCAGGTAAGAGAACAGGCTCTGAGATGGCAAACTTGGTCCATTCAGGAGTCAAAAGGAAACAAGTGTGGTTGGCACACGCTCACCAAAGAGCAGAGTAACCTGCCATAAGCTGAGGCTGCACAGGAACCTGTACAGTTTGGGTTTCATCCTACATGCAGGGTTTACATGGGGGTAATCTGGTCCAATTACATTTTAAGATCAGTATTGCTGCTTGAGTAGAGAATGGTATGGAAGAGACAAGAGTGAAAGAGGAGCTAGTTGGAAGATTGTTGCAATGGTCCTGGTAAAAGATAACGGTGGTTGGAGGGAGAAAATTCCAGCTGTTTCTTAGAACACAGGCTGATGCAGTGGATGTGGCGCTAAGGGAAGCGTGGAGGGAAAAGGAACCGAGGGCGATTCCTAGGCTTCCAGCTTGAGTAATACAGAAATGGAGGGTGATGGTAACTGAGATTAGAATGGCTGTGGTCATGAGGTGAGAACAGGGTTAGGGTTAAAAAAAAATTAAAAGATGCAGTTTAAAGAAGTTAAGCTTGAGATGTCTGTGAAATAACCAGATAGAGAGATCAAGTCTTTGGGTTTTCTACATGATCCTGGAGGGCTGTGTTAACGATATAGATGTGTGACTCATGAAGGAACAGTTGCTACTTCAAATCATGGCATGCATGAGATTTCCTAGGAAGAGATTCCAGGGAGAGCTGAGAGGTGTGAGCAGGTGAACACCATGGAACACACCATCTGGCTGGTGAGAAGAGGTGGGAAGAATGGCCCGGGAGGCTGGAGGAAAGCCAAGGCTGCTGGGCAATCCAGGAAGGGAGGATGTTTAATGAAAGAGGACTCGAAGGGTGGTGTAAACACTGCTGAGAGGTTGAGGAATGGAAGGAAAGATCTACTGAATACTTAGCTCCACGTCTCTGCCCCAAAACATTCCAAAGATGTGAACTGTTATTGCTATTGTTGTTAACTCTCTAATTAGCCCCAGGAGGGAGGCATCATTAACCCATTTCAAAATTCACCCTAGGGATGATGCTGTCCTGGGGTACCCTTGCTCAGGGCAGCCTGGTAGGCACAGCCATTCTGCTGGGCATTCACTGGCCCCAAGTCCATGCTCTTACAGAGCTCCTCTAACTATCTCTTCTCTTCCTTCTCCCAGGCCCCAATTGCCTTTTCTCTTTCCTCAAGTGAGAGCTGTGTTTTTTTGTTTGAAAACCCATAAGCATCATAACATTTTACTACTTGTTTTGGGTCTGAGCCAGAAGTAAAGGTTAAGGACATTAAAAACACACAAAGAAATCTGATTACTGTCCTTGGCAACAGTTTCGTTTTGCTACTTACTGTTTTCAGACAGCTCCACAATGTAATAAAGAACAGGGCTGTTTCCATCAAAGGGCCGAACCCAAGAGAGCATCACGGTGTGGCTGTGGGAAGAATTCAGGCTAGCCAGGAGATTCTGAGGTGCATGAGGAAGTTCACTTGGATAAAAAGGAATGAAAAGGAAAAAGAAGAAAATGCATATCAGAATTGGTGGGTAGATTGGGCTCTTACATTGAATAGTCCTGGTGTGTAATGTTTTGAAAATGAAAAACATAAGATATGCCCCAAACACAAATACTACTCCTCATAAAAAAGAACAAACAAAACCCAACTTTACTATTCACAATGTTATTTTGTTTTCCAAACATGGTTTGATTTAATCCCTATGGTAGGTACTGAAATAACTAACAACACTGTAACTTAAATGGTGGTGGTGGGGGTGTGTGTGCAGAGTTTTACACAGCCTATTGTTAATTGAGAAAACTTAGTTAATTTGTTTTTACAGCTAGAAGCTGGTAATGCAAATGCAGTAAACTAGTAAACTGTATAAAGGGGAAAAGGCCTGGTAAATATGATTTCATATGAACGTTTCCAACACTAGCCATTTGAAGTTACTAGTGAAAATGCCCATATATATTCATCGACAACACAGTAGCCTCATTTATTGACAGCATGAGGTTATACTGTCATTCTGTCTTCTATTGGATAATGGGGATTTGGGGGAAGCTTTTAAAAGGAAACGTGGTGAAAACACTACATCATCAAGGTTATAAAACGGAAATGCAATTACAGCAAATAAGTTCTAAAAAGAAGCCCGTTATAAAAGGTTTTTACTGGGATTTACTGGTAACAAAGACACGAAACCCTTCTGCATAGTTTCTTCCAATTACAGGACTGCAAACTTAAAATCATAAGCTGCCCAAGTCCGGTATTTAACCTTTACATCTCATGAATCTGGGAGCAGAACCCTGTTTTGTGGCTATTCTGGATGGCTGCCCCTTCTATAAATGTTTCCAGGCAGTGCCGGGAAACGGGGATTCTGAGTGTGACCTGTTTCACCAACTAACTAGTTTTCGGTGTCTCTTAGACACCAATTACTGCTGAACCACATAGGTCAGAACAAAAAGCCATAATTATACTTGATATCTTTAATTTTAAAAATGTACTTATTATACTCTGAAATTTATTAAGCTGTTCTGTGCTTTCAGCTACCTAAGAAACATAGCTCTCCCTAACCCATGTACATCATTTATAAACAAACTAATATTTCTAATGTAGACTGCAAGTACATTGTATATTAGTATGATAAAGAATAAACTTGAGCCTGAAATGCTATCTTCTTTTCTCTTTAATAGTGAATTAAGTTGTAAATCAGGAAAGGCACTATTATTTCTATTTGAGTTCTCCATTAAATTTCTAATACAAAATAATATGAAGGAAATACCAGGATAAGAATATCTATTACTTTTCCCGAGCCCCATTTCCTATGCTTTGCCCCCAATCTGAATTGGTCTCGTCTGAAACCAAATAAAAGTTGTTGAAATAGTCCCACCTGAAAACAACCTAAGAATAAGCTTGGATAGATATATTTAAATAAGACTTTTGTATAATAAAGAATGTATCTGGTCTGGAATGGAGCTTCTAAACCGCTGGAATTTCTTGAGTCATAGAACTGGCTTTGTCATTCACAGTGGGCCTCTCAGAACACTCCCGAGTTTAATCTTATGAGGTGACTCATGGTGGGCCCCTAGGTAGTTCCAGGATGGGGTCCGGCCATGCAGGAAAAAACCAACCCTGTGATTAGAGGGTTGGGGCTTTGAGCCAGTGATATCAGGGCTAGAGATTTACTTCAATCATGTACCTAATGATTCAATCAGTCTTGCCTACTTAATGAAACCCCGGTAAGAACCCTGGACACTGAAGCTTAGTTGAGCTTCCCTGGTTGGTAATTGCACAATTACGTGCTGGGAGGGTGATGCATCCTGAGGACACAAGAACCTTTGTGTCTGGGACCCTTCCAGACCTTGCCCTATGCATCTCTTCATTTGTATGGTACTGATTTCTAATCTTTATAATAATACTGCAATCATAAGTATAGCACTTTCCTGAAGGAATATGAACCTAAGGGTATAGTGGGAAACTCCAAATTTTAGCCAGCTGGTCATAAGTGTGGGTGACTTGGAAGCCCTGGAGCTTGTGGCTAGTGCCTGAAGTGAGGGCAGTCTTGTTGGCAACTGTGCTAATTCCAGGTAATCACTGTCAGAATTGCATTGTAAAGATGCTCCCTAAAATGGAAGATTTTCTAAAATGAGGAATATGAACTTAGAAGACTAACAGGGGTAGATTGTGTTTTAGGTCATTTTCTATGTGTGGACACAGCTAGTGCTCAAAGAGACTCCCTGCTGGCCACCACGGTCTCTCTTCCAGGTCAGGAGGAGAGATATGCGTGCAGCTCCAGAAGCAGATGTAGCACACACGCAAGCGCCCCAAAAGACATGATAAGTGTAGTGGATTGAATTATGTCCCCAAAACCCATTGAAACTTGAACTGTGTCCCCTAAGTTTTATGTATTAGAAACTTGGCCCCCACTGTCACTGTTAAGAGGGTGGGAGATCCTATTATGGTAATTGAAAGGTGGGGCCTTGAGGAGGATTGGATTGTAGGACCCTGCAGTAGTGAATGGATAAAAAAGGTGGTCAGGGGCGTGGTTCTGAGGACTTTAAAAGAAGAGGAGAGTCTGTCTCTCTTGCTCTCTCTGCTTCCACCACCTTGTAATGTGAGTTCCTGGGGTCACTGTCGCCACCACCAGATGGACTTTGGACTTCCTAGCCTCAGAAACTATAAGCAATAAATTTCATTTTCTTTATAAATTACCCAGTCTCAGCTATTCTGATCATAAGTGGCATTTTACAACAAAACAAGAAAAAATTCCAATTACACATTCCAATCATATTACTGGGGGTTGACAATGAGTCATGAATCATATTTTCCACCCAAACTAGTGCTTTTATTTGCTCATCCTTCTTTTCAGTCAATGGTTGCACCCAACAGTCTCTACTCCCATCCACTCTCTGCCCTTCTACATCTGATTAGTCACTAAATCTCACCTACTGCACCTTAGAAATGCCCATAAAACCAACCCTTCTACTTCATGGCCACAGACCAGCCCTCAGTCCAGTCATCACCAATTTTCCCAATGGTTTCCATGGTTCCATGGCCAGCATTGGGAACCCTCTACCCTGAGCCATTCATGCCACTCCCCTCCTGCACCCTCCATAACTCTTTCCCACACTCCTTATCCCCTATGCCCACACTAGGCACTCCCCTGAAAGCCTCAAATATCTTGGCCATAAGGAGTGACTAGCAGCACCCTGAGTCAAGCCATGTCACGACCTTTGTGCATTTGGGTGAGATGTCCTATTGTCTGTAGTGCCACACCATATCAGAAAATCCAGATCAGGCTCAAAGGCTTAGTCCTTCCTCTGGGAAGACTTTCTGGTCCTCCCACTCACACCTGATTAATTCTTGAGCAGAATGAATCACTTCTACCTCTTGGCTGCCATTGCAATTTGTAAATTTTCCAGTTCAACTTTTTTTCAGTTTTGAAGCCCTACAGAAGCAAATATCCGCTGCATCCTGCATCCTGTTTGTTATGGATTTGCCTCCCCGACTCTAATGTGGACACTGTTGTCCTTGATCTCTGCATCACAAATGCCTGGCACTGAGTGGGCCTGCAGTAAAATGTGGCATGCATGGATAACTCAACCCACAAAGGAGTGGATGGATGAGCAAATGAACATCCCCCAAGCCTGGTGCTCCATGCTAGGTGTGAGGTAACAAAGGGAGCGGCCACCACAGTCCTGCCCTCCCAGAGTTGACCAACTAAGAAGGAGCATGAGGACCTGCACAGGCTGCGACAACACAAGGCACCTGAGATCTTGGGCCATGGAATGGGCTGGAATGTAGAACTGGGCTACAGAAGGGGCATTCTAGTGGAGGAGTTGGGGATAGTATGGCTGGGGAAGGGTTGGGTGAGTGGAGAGGGAAGGAACGGTGTCCCAGGGCTGGGGAGGACCATAAGCTAAGGGTAGGGTAAAGACGGTGAATTGCCTGCTGTGGTTGTGCGTAAGACTAGTGGGAGGTTTAGAGGCAATGATGAGGGTAGTAGGACTGCAGGGTTTAAACAGGGTCTTGGAGGAAGGCAAGGTAAGAGAGCTTGGCAGGGCCAGGGGAAGTTGTGGTGTGCCTGAACAGAGAGACCACGAAGTAGCCCATGTTCAAAATTTCTGGGATATCTTTTTGACATCGACTTTCTAGGGCTGGCACTGGGTCCCCAAGGGCAGCTCATTGGAAATAGTCCTGAGAGATTGGACAAAATATCAGATGATGCTTTGTAATAGTCAGGAGGAGGGACATACTATGGAGCCAGGCAGCTGTGGCTGACACACATCATGGGTCAAAGGAAGGTGGTGGAAGGGGTGCACACAGCTGGCTCAGGACAAACCTCACTAAATGGACATTCCCATCCTAACTGACCATGATATATGGTATGGATAGGCTCCTACCAAGCAATAGGAATGTTAGACCTGTGTCTCCTAAGAAGCTACCTTGTCTTTACACAGATTTCCTTACATTCAGTGGGTTATATTTGGTCCAATTCTAAATGCTAAAAGTATATCTTTCCCACACTGGGGAAAACCTGGGATTCTTACATTTGACTTTGGACCATGCTTCTCATAGCCTAAGATGAAGGTGTACATAGAAACGACCAGTCTTAAAAGTGAGTGGACAGCCTCCTGATCGGGGCTGGAGGGCTTTGCAGACTGTGGTCCAGTCACACTCACTTATGGGGAGGACACTAACTGAGCAACTTCTACCATCTGGATGCTAGCTCATAAAGTCCCTGGAATATGCTTATGCCTGTCCCTCCGTCCCTCTTTCAGAGCTTGTTCACTCTCACCTAAAATGTGATTTGTAGTTAGCGTGGTTTCTAATTTCCCTCCTCATAGATCAAAAGTAACCAACTTCTCGTTGAGAAGGCAACTGGGTCTGCTAGAAGTAGGTATACTGAACAGCAAAAATGGTTACCAAGAACTCAAGATGAAGGAATTAAAAATGATTTTTTTTTTTAAAGTTTTTAAAGAAAGCCTTTAAAAAAGAAACATAAAGAAAAAGAACTTAAAAAGCAAAGTAATCTTGAGACATTTAGTACAGGAACTGAGACCTCCCGGTCCAGCACTGCCCAAGGACATCACTGTCTGTGATGCACAGAGAAGGGAGGAGCCCTCACTCACCACTGCCCAACAACGTTCACTTCCTTGGCTCAAGTGTGATGGCCCAGTGCAAAATGTGATTTTTACACACATCTCGGGACTCAGACTTGAAAGAAAATTTAGATTTTTCAAGAAGGCCTCACTAGATGTGGACCTTTTGACCTTTGATTCCCAGCCTCCAGAACTGTAAGAAATAAACTTCTTTTCTTTATAAATTACCCAGTCTGTGGTATTCTGTTACAGCAGCACAAAACAGACTAAGACACACATTTTCTAGGCAACTGTTGAAAAAAGCTATAAATATTGGCAACAGAGAGGGTAAGTCTGCAGGAACAGATTACATGAAAAGTAATTAAATAAGAAAACATTGGTGAGGAGCTGTCAAGGGAACCAAAAGGAAAAGCATGTTATAAAGAGATAGTCATCGACCCAGGCTGGTGGTTGGAGGTCAGACTCTGTCATTAGCAGCTTCTGATAGAAATCTTAGCTTAGCCACCAATATGCTCAGTGACTTCGAGCAAGTCACTTCAGCCTGGATGTCTCTGTTCCCTTATCTGTGAGAGAAGGCCCCCAGCAGGCTCTAACTAAGGGAATGGAATTGGCCTGGTCTGGAAGAAAGGTACGTGGAGGACACCTCACTTTTCTGCAGGCTGGAGGTGAGGAAGGTGCATTAGGGAAAAGCCACAAAATAAAGTTTCCTCTGCATTCCCCCAAGGGCAGCTTGTATACGTGAAAGCTTGATCTCCCACGTTTTTCTCCACTGTCTTGTACTGCAAAACAGCTTTTGCAAATTAGGTAATTTCTCCACATGTCAGTCTCTAAGGCAGGATTATATTATGGCTAGCCCTAAAAATGGGGCACCAGATGTGAAGGCTAATGGGAGGTACTATCATGTCAGCACCTAAAGCAATCACAGGCAGGTGAGGATGGGAGGTGGGGTTAGATGGGGGCTCTTCCATGGCCTTGGCTCCTCCTCCACAGCTGCAGGGGCTGAAGAAAGATAGCAAGACAGCCCCATGCCTCCAAGGAAGGAGCCTGGCCCAGCCCTGCCCTCTGGAATGAGAATGTTTCCTACTGGTTTTGATATCAATGAGGTAATTATTGTGCATGTTTATGCACCTGTGCCTTATTCTCAGCCTCTCTGCATTCCTTCTCTGAGCAAGGTGGTTCCCTCTGCCCTTTCCTTCCTCTAGCAGTAGGGGCTATACAAGATGGGACCCCTTCCCTCAAGGACTTTTCCCACTACTAGGAAAGATCACACACGCACACACACACACACACACGCATAAACACACCAGACAGCCCAGAACGTGGTATCTTAGAGGGGCACAAACCAAACGCTCTGGGCCTGGCGAGGGGAGAGGCGGCGGGGCCGGCACCCTGCAGGAGCGAGGGCCTTTAAGCCCTAAAGGAGGATTCAGAGGTGAAAGTGAGGGACACAGCCCGGAAAAGATGACCAGAAGGAAGAGAGGCAAGAACAGAAACAAGTTAGAAATACGGGCTTCCATGGTGGACTAAAAAGTATGGACTTATCCAGCAGGTCATAAGGAGTCCTTGAGAAACCTTAGGGAAGAGGATCACACAGTTTCAGTGTGTTTGCTGAGGAACCGAGAAAGGCAGGATCTCATCACTCCCTTTCCCTCCACGAGACAAGACTGCAAATTAAACGAATTGTTGACTCCAGGGTGGAGACGGGACACAGCTATGGAGATTCCTGGTGTGTCAGAAGCTAAACCGTGGCGGGAGGCTGGGGGGGGGCCTACCTGCCAGGAGGGAAACGGGCGCAGGTGTGTCCTGTCGCACAGGAGGAGACTGGACTTCGCAGGTCCCGGGAGGCCACCGCGGCAGGAGAAGGCGGTTTCAGAGTGAAAGGCCTGACTTCGGTACCGGCGCCGCCATTTTCTACAGCGAGGCCGCGGGCAACAGACGTCCGGGAGCGTTGGCCTGCTCACACGGAACACGGCGGCCATGACTCATGCCCGTGCGATCACACAGGGAACGGGCGTGCGTTGTTTTCGTTGCGCGGCTGGGGCAGGGGTGCGGGGTGCGAGGTGCGCATGCGGCTGTGCGCAGCAGGCGCGCCGGCGTCGGCCATCTTGCCTAAGGTCGCAAAGCATTTTGGGAAAAGGTGACAGACGCCTGAATTGGGCCTTCTCCCCATCCCTCGTGGATAGGAAGTCGGTGGGCCTCTGAAGCGGGAGGAACGTGGAGAGCTGGGCCATCGTTAGTTGTTGTGTGGGGAAGCATACTGAATGTGGCGCTTTGAGGAGCCCCTTGTCGCCACGCTCCACCCTGAGGAGAATTTACCATCTGTCTTGGGTCTCTAAGAAACATTAGCATTGGAGAGATGGTAAAAATCTCAAGCCAAGACCGGTCCTGGGTAGGGCTGGCGGGGGGAGGGAGGCCACGCAGCGATCTGGTGCCTCCGGGTCAGCGTTTCTGTGCAGACCAGGATTACATGTGGCCTCCCAGCTTCAGCCCAAACAGCTCTTCCGAGCTCTGCAGACCCCAGGGAAGTATGTCCACGACCTGGTGGTCTCTGACCTGCTTCATTCTGATCCAGTGGATTTCCTTTTTTAAAAAAATCAAGTGCATTTTCAGTCGATGGAAAAGATGTCTGCTAGCCAATGGGGCCGCATCATAAGCCTACTTTTAGAAAAGAGGGTTGAAATCAGCAAGAATATGGAGAACAAAAGTAACCATAAGTGCATAGGGTTCCACATAGCTTGACTGCCTTCTAATCCTGAGCAATTGACAGGGCATTCCCAAATCCTTGGGGAATCCAGCGTGCATGTGCAGTAGCAGATTTTGAACCAGTGACCCAGCTTTTACCCCAAAACAGCATCTTCTGAAAAGGGGTGTTGCGTCGGTTAGCACTGGGCACTCAGTATAGGTACTTGCCCTTCAAGGTGTTCTGGCCACTCATGGGACAGGATATGGAGATGCCTCCCAGAGAGATAAAATTGCCTTTGACGTCCAAAAGGATAACCCGAAGTTGTAACAGACAACAGGATTCAAAATGACAAAATCATGCCAAAATATAAAAATCCCAACTTTAACTTTGTATACCACAGATATTTTCAAAATAATATGACCCATATGCAAATTAAACCTTGACTATCTTAAGAATAACTGTCATGCCTACCACCAGATGGTTCAGAGGACCACCAGGTTAATCAAAAATTAAAAGGGACTGGTGAATATTGACATTATAAACTGAAAAATGCAAATGAGAAGCAATGACGTAGGAAGGGTGTAGAAGGTGTATATGGAAGTAGATATTGAGGTTAATTAGGTTTAGATTACAGTACTTCCAAGAAATCAGCACGTCTCATTATAGCTGACAACATTAGACTAAAAATCTGCGTATTAGTAAAATTGTTCAAAAGCCCCTGGTTGGCTCCCTCTTTGTGTAAGGCAACAGATTGTTGGCAGTCAGGGGACTAGGGGATATACTGACAGTCCCTCAATTCTCCCTCAAACTCACTGACAAATCCCTTCCCTGTGTGCTGCCTCAGTCTCTGTATCTGTCAAATAGGAATATTAATGGCTAATCTACCTCCTAATGGAGAAAATGAGAAAGAGATGTCACATTATTATAAAACAAATAAAAACTGGAGTTCACTAGTAGTCACTTAAAGCTGACAGAACATTTTAAATATTCTAGGCCATTTGATCCTCACATTAAGGTAGTGGGTAAAACCCTAGCAGATGCTAGACCCCCTTTGTATAACAAATATTTTGTATTGCCCCTTTTACTATTAGAAATGAAATTAACAGATACTACAATTTCAATACACATAAGATTTTAAAATATATTTATCTTTAATAAAAGGAAAACAGTTGAAAATTTTACAACATGGTCACCAGTGTGGATTCAGGAGCTCAACTCAGTTATTTTACTGCCACTGCAATATCTTTTCAGAATATTTAAAGTTATTTTTAAATTGAAGACAGTTAAAATTAATATTTAGAAATTTCCTAATGCTACCATTTTTCTCTCCTCAGAAAATAGAAAAGCACTGTCTTTTTTTTTTTTTAAATCACAGTACCCTTTCCTAACAGGCCTAGTCTTGCTGTATTGGTCCTCTTTACTACAGTAATGAAAAAAACCCCGATTCTCAGTGGCTTACAACATTTATTGTTCACTCATGTTAATGAAGGCTGTGGCTGGCTGCAGCTCTGCTCCGAACAGTGGTTCAGCTTTAAGCTATAAGTCAGCTGCTGGTCTGGTCCATGTGTCCTTTTCCTTCTGGGATCCAGGCTGAAGGATCGTAGGGTGCGCAGTTCCCATGGCAGAATAAAAGAGCCAGAGAGCTAGTGATAACCCATGATGACTCTTAAAACTTCTGCTTGAATGATCCGCACATAGTCACACAGCAAAGGTCAGAGATGTATAATCATCTTACAGGGAAGGGGAGATGAATAATTGCAAACTACACAACCTTCTACCATAGCTGAACTCAGATCCATTATGGTACGACAGGCAGCCCTATAACAGACTTGAGTTGGCATATAGAAAAACTCATTTGCCATCTTTTTTGAGACCAAGGGTCCAGATTCAACCATTAATAGGAAATGGTAAGAACTGTGGCAAAGCAAAGAGGCCATACCTCATTTAAAGAAGCAGCCACGATAGGCCCCTGTTAAGTGGTACAATATGCAGATGAAAGCCCAACCCTCTGATCTCCCAAAAGAAGTCAGAAAACCAGATTTTGAAAATTTTGGCAACTATTTTCATTAAACGACAGCAACAACAACAGCACTACTTTTCAGGCCAAACAAAACATCCAAAATCCAAATTTGGACGACAACTTAAAAGTTTTTATCCTCTGCTTTAGGGAAACACTTGCTAGGTGACAAACTGGGCATGGGTCCAGGTGTCCCAGTAAAGGGGTAAATGGAGTTTTTTCTTATGTGTCTCAATGACTCAGAAAGAGTCCGTGCTCACCTGTCCCTGAGTTGCTCAGACACCATTAATTGACTCAGGCCTCAGGTCCCAGTCTCACTCATGGCCTTTGGTTTTCCTGTCCTGGGCTTGGCTTTCTGATCTGTGCCATGTCCCAAGAGAAGCCTTTCAGGCTGATTGACTTAAAAATTAGAGCTCAGATGGCGAAAGAAGAGGGCAATAATAGGGAAAGAGATTGCCCTCATTTGCCTCTTTAAATTTTAATATGAAGTGTGATTTGTTAACAGGGGAGGTCCCAACGTAGTGAGGGGCATCAATAATTCAGCAGAGGCTGTCAAGCCGCAAATAGCCCCGTGGCGTCCAGCTGATGCTCCCGGATGGGGCATGGTCTACTTTTTCAAGCTCTAAGAGAGGATCAGGTTTCCATCACCCAGCCCATTTCAGTCTTGTCTTTCCTCTGCTCCCAATTCCTCATAGAACTGGAAACCCTCATAATGGAGGCTATGACCATGTAGGGACCCAGAGGCTAACAGTCCATAGTGCTAAACTGATGGCAGGTTAAGCACTAAATTTCCCTGAGAAAAATGGTGGATTTGGGAGCTCCTCCCTTCGTAGGATCTTGAGCCTTAGTGCTATTTCCTTGTCAGGTGCATGTAATGTCCAGGATTTAATAAACGATTGTTCCACCCCACCCCTGACCCCTCAAAATAATGTCGTTCCTTCCTGTTTGCCAGATTTTGTTTCTCCCTTTCTTCAAAACCAATCCCAAAACTTACTGGACCTGTTTACTGACTTCCGGATGATGGTGCTCCTTGGCCAGGGGCAGCAGGACACAGTGGTGACAAAGAGTCTCCCTTGACCACACTTTAGTCAGGCTCTTCTGAATCTCTTCCAAACTAGGCCTTGACTTTTGGACTTCTGTGTTTGGTCTTTGCATCACCCAGTTTCAGCAAGAATCCTGTCAAGTTGGTTTAGCCAGAATCTCCCGTCTTTGGTGTCTGATCATTCTCAGGGCTTGCATCTGACCAAATTCTTCATCCTCCATCATCCCCAGATAAAACCTCATTTCTCTGGCCTGACTTCAGCAGGAATCCTGTTAGGTTAGTTTAGCAAAGAATCACCCTATCCTCTTAGTAATTCTCTATCCACTGACATCTCCCTGCTTTGCCTATTAATCCCCACTTTTCCTTGTTGTATTTGAAGTTGAACCTACTGCTGAACCCCATTGCAGTAGTTCCTGCCCCTGTCATGGTAGTCCTAAATAAAGTCTGTCTTACAGTTTTAACTTATGTCATGAATAATTTTTTCCTTTAACAATAGGATCCAGGCAAAGATATTAGAACACTTGGGCCCTGAATCACATAAGTCCATATACCTCTTCTCAGCAAGATATATGACTGTGGACAAGTTTCTGAAGTCTTTGAGCTTCAGTTTTCTCATCTTTAAAACAGGAATAAAAATACCTACCCAATTAAAGGATCAAATAGCACATGCAGATTTATTATGATTATTATTACAACTTTCTGAATTGATTTTTAGGTCTGTTTCCTTCCCCACTCACTTGTTGCCATTTGGAGCCAGATGTGCCATGAGTGGGCCTTGGCATCTTGATACCAAAGCACCAATAGCTCAGCTACTGTTTTAAACTATGAGCAGTAGAAATAGATGTAATTAATATCAACCAAATGGTATTAGGGGATTCCTTGGGCCCTTGTCCTGGAAATGTGTGATAACCAAACTTACTGTATCAACACACTCAGCTGTCTTTGAAAGGTCCGCCAAAGTGTCAACCCCAAGAAGCAATGGCAGTGTTGAGCTGGCAGTCATTTCCCATCACTGTTGCTGGACACAGACAGAGCTTTGGCTCCATAGTAGCACAGGCCCAGCCCAATGACCTGGGGAGAGCTGGAAAGGGGCAAATGTTAACCTAGCGGGTTCTGCTTAATGCACCACATCAGTTGGGTTGGATTTCATAAAACATTAGCTGTTGATGCTATTAGCCAGCAGTAGGTATGGGAAATGCTGTTCAATATTTTTTCCATTTCTGAGTGAAACAGAGAGCTGAGAAAAATAGTACTGTGACAAGGAAAGTTTTGTTCCTGACAGAGACATGTCTTCCCCCCCATGTTGTTCAGTCACTTGGGAGCAGAAGCAGAGCTGCGGATGAGGGTGGGGTTGGGGGAAGCACTTGTTCCTCAGAGCAAGATAAAACTCATGTTCAGTCTATAGTTTAATGATTTTCTCTTCTGTATTGTAATTCCCCGTGGCAAATGTAGTGCTTCAGTAAGGTAGAAAGTCCCTATATCACTTTAAGAAGTGGTATTATGTAGAATAACGGGATGGAAAAATATCAGAGAGTTTTCTTTGCCCCTGTTCACACCTCCACTGGCTCCTTGGTCAGGGAAGCAGTTTCTTATCCACAGGTCCGTGGTTTCAGGTAGTGAATGGCAGTGAGATGATTATTGGCCAATTGCAGAGTGAGAATGGCAATGAGAAATCTCAGAAAAGACATAACCACTTTTCTTTCCTAAATTTTCAAAATGTTCATCGAAAAATAGAATCAAAAGCCCTGCAGATGGACTTGACAAAAATTTACAGAACATTTCATCCAACACTGCACAATACATATTCTTCTCATCAGCACGTGGAACATTCTCCAGGATAGACCACACTGTAGGCCACAAATCATGTCTCAAGAAATTTAAAAACATTGAAATCATATCAAATATTTTTTCAGTCTGCAATAGAATAAAACTAGAAATCAATAACAAGTGAAACTTTGGAAACTGAACAAATACATGGAAATTAAACAACATGCTCCTGAATGACCAATGGGCTAAAGAAGAAATAAAGCAGAAAATAAAAAATTCCTTGAGACAAATTAAAATAGAAGCACAACATACCAAAACCTATGGGATATTGCAAAAGCAGCACTAAGAGGAAGGTTAATGGCACTAAGTGCTCATGTCGAAAAAATAGAAAGATTACAAATAAACATGCTAATGTCATGCCTCAAGGAACTAGAAAAGCAAGAACAATCCAATCCCAAAATTAGCAGACAAAAAGAAATAATATTAGAGCAGACCAAATGAAACAGAGACCAAAAGCTATGCAAAACATCAATGAAAATGGAGTGGTTGTTTGAGGAGATAAAGTTGACAAATCATTAGCTAGACTAAGAAAAAAGAAGACTCAAATAATGAAAATCAGAAAGGAAAAAGGAGAAATTACAGTTGATACCACAGAAATACAAAGAATCATTAGAGCCTATTATGAACAACCATACACCAACAAATTGGAAAACCTGGAGGAAATGAATAAATGTTTGGACACAGACAACCTACCAATACTGAACCAAGAAGAAACATAACACTCGAACAAACCAATAACAAGTAATGAGATTGAATCAGTAATCAGCAGTCTCACAGCAAAGAAAAGCCCAGGACTGGATGGCTTCACTGCTGAATTCTACCAAATATTTAAATAATTAATACCATTTTTTCTCAAACTATTACAAAACATCATAGCAGAGGGTATTCTCCCAAACCCATTTTATGAGGCAAGCATCACCCTGATACCAAAAGCAGACAAGAACATAACAAAAAAGGAAAACTACAGGCCATTATCCATGATGAATCTAGGTGCAAAAATTCTCAAAAGAATACTAACAAACCAAATTCAATAGCACATAAATAAGATTATGCATCCTAACCAAGTGGGATTTATCCCAGGGATACAAGGATGGTTCAACATACGTGAATCAATAAATGTGATACATCACACCAATAGAATGAAGGACAAAAACTATACGATTATATCAATTGATGCAGAAATTGTGTTTGACAAAATTAAATATTTCTTCATGATAAAAACTCTCAAAAAATTAAGTATAGGAGGACAGTATCTCAACACAATAAAGGCCAAATGTGACAAACCCAGCTAACGTCATCCTGAATGGGGAAAAGTTGAAAGCTTTTTCTCTAAGAACATAAACAAGACAAGGATACCCACTTTCACCACTCTGAGTTAACATAGTACAGGACATTCTAGCCAAAGCAATTAGACAAGAGAAAGAAATAAAGGGTATCCAAACAGGAAAAGAGGAAGTGAAATTGTCCCTGTTTTCAGATGACATGATCTTATATATAGAAAGACCTGAAGACTGCACCAAAAAACTCTTAGAACTGATAAATGAATTCAATAAAGTTGCAGGATACAAAATCAACATACAAATATCAGTAGCCTTTCTTTACACCAACAATGAACTAGTAGAAACAGAAATGAAAAAAGTGATCCCATTTACAATAGCTACTCAAAAAATCAAATACCTAGGAATAAATTTAACCAAGGAGGTGAAAGACCTCTAAAATGAATATTGCAAAACATTGATGAAAGAAATTAAAGAGGACACAAAAAAAACTGAAAGATATTCCATGTTCATGGATTGGAAAATTAATATTGTCAAAATGACTATACTACCCAAAGCATTCTAAAGATTCAATGCAATCCTCATCAAAATAACAATGACATTCTTGACAGAAATAGAAAAAAAAAATCTTAAAATTCATATGGACCCACAGAAGACCCTGAATAGCCAAAGCAATCCTAAGCAAAAAACAAAGAAACAAACAAACAAAAACAAAGCTAGAGGCAGTACACTACCTGACTTCAAAATAGACTGCAAAGCTATAATAATCAAAACAGCACAGTACTAGCATAAAAACAGATACATGCTCCAATGGAACAGAATAGAGAACTCAGAAATAAATCTGTGTATCTACAGCTAACTGATCTTTGACAAAGGCTCCAAGAACATACATTGGGCAAAGGACAGCCTCTTCAATAAACGGTGCTGGGAAAACTGGATATCCATATGCAGAAAAAAGAAACTAGACCCTCATCTCTCAACAGATAGCAAAATCAACTCAAAATGGATTAAAGCCTTAAATATAAGACCCAAAACTATAAAACTCCTAAAAGAAATCATAGAGGAAACACTTTAACACATCAGTCTGGGCAAAAATTTTATGGAAAAGACTTCTAAATCACAGATAACAAAAGCAAAACTAGACAAATGGAATTACATCAGATTAAAAAGCTTCTGCACAGCAAAAGAAACAATCAACACAGCGAAGAGGCAACCAGCAGAATGAGAGAAAATATATGCAAACTATTCATCTGACAAGAGATTAATATCCAGAATATACAAAGAACTTAACAAAACAAACTGATTATAAAATGGGCAAATGACTTGAATAGACATTTCTCAAAAGAAGATATACAAATGGCCAACAGGTATATGAAAAAATGCTCAACATCACTGATCATCAGGGAAATGCAAATCAAAGCCACAGTGAGATATCCTGTCACCCTAGTTGAATAGCTATTATCAAACAGATGACAAATAACAAATGCTGGAAAGCATGCAAAGAAAGGAGAGCTCTTACACACTATTGGTGGGTATGTAAATTAGTACAGCTATTATGGTAAACTATATGTATGTTCCTCAAAAAACTAAAAATAGAGGTACCAGGTGATCCAGAAATCCCACTACTGGGTATTCATCTAAAGGAAGGGAAATTAGCATGTCAAAGAGATATCTGCATCCCCCTGTTTGTTACAACAATGTTCACAATAGCCAAGATGTGGAATCAACCTAGGTGTCCATTGATGGATGAATGGATAAAGAAAGTATACACAATGGAATACTACTCAGCCATGAAAACAAATAAAATCTTGTCATTAGCAGCAACATGGATGAGCCTGGGAGAGCCACCAAAGTGGTCTCCATTAAAGGTCAGTCCACAGACCACTCCCATTTCAAGCTTCAGAGGCTTTCTACTGTCCGCAGGCAAAAGGCTAAACTGAATGGGATGGACCACAACAGTCCCTGTCTACCTTGGCAGACTCATAACTCCCCACCACCATCACCCTTATGCTATGAACTGGTTGTCATTCTCTCTCTTGCCCCCAAGCCTCTGTACCTGCAGCTCCAACTGCCCGGTGTGCCCTTCCTGTTCTCCTGCCTCACCTGGACAACCCCTACAAAACCTCATCGTCTTGATGTGGAGTTCTGTAGGGTTCTGCACAAACCTCTATCTCATGTTGTCTCTATTGTTATTGTTAATGGTTCTTTCATTGTCTATATCTCCCAGTAAACTGCAAATTTCTTGAACGCTGTTTTGATTTATGTCTCCCCAGCATCTAGGTAAAGTGGGTTCAGAGTAAGTAATATTCGAATGAATAGAGTCATCATTTTGATAAGGAAACTAATGACCAAAGGCTTACTCAAGGTCACTCAAGCTATTTATTACTCGGGTCAGGCAGGCATTTGCAGTTTTTCTAGTTAAGACATTAATCTTTTACTAGAGGGAAAGAATAATGGGAAGTTATTGCTTAATGGTACAGAGTTTGTGTTTAGGATGACAAAATAGTTTTGGAAATAGAGGGGGAAGTCACACAGCATTGTGGAATGTAATTAATTCCATGGAACTGTATGTGTAAAAATGCTTAAAATGGTAAATCTTATTTATATCCTACCACCACAATTTAAACAAAAAACACTCTCTTCCTAAACAAGACACAAAACCCTAGTCAAGACACAAAACCCTAGTCATGAAGGAAATGTTTGTTTATATGACAAAAGATTCACAACTAGAATTAATAGAGATGTAATGAATTGGGAGAAGGTATTTGCAGCATGTATATCAGGCACAGGATTAACATACTATCTAAAGAGCCCCTATAAATCAATAAAAAAGAACATCATCAAACTTGTATAAAAATAAGAAAAGATAAACCTCCAATTTGTAAACAGAGAACTAGGCACTAAAAAGGTCCTCAATCTCAACAACAAAGTGATAATAATTTTTCACCCATTAAATTACTAAAAATTAAAAGGATCGATAAAATCCAGTGCTGAAGAAATGGGCTTTCTCTTACTGGTCATAGAATTGTAAATTTTAAAAGTTTTTTTTTTTCTTTAAAAGCCATTTTTATTATCCAGTAAATTTTTAAAATGTGCATTCCTCAGGACCCAGTAGTTTTCTGTGACTGCTCTAACAAATTACTGCCAATTTAAACAACACATTTATTATCTTACGGTTCTGTGGTTGAAAAGAATAAAATGGGTCTCTCTGAGCTAAAGTCAAGGTGTCGGCAGGGTTGTGTTCCTTTCTGGAGTCTTTCTTTAGGAGAGAATCTGTTTGTTTGTTTTTTCCAGCTTCCATAGGCTGCCCACATTTCTTGGATCATGGCCCCTTCCTCCATCTTCAAAGCAGGCACCATCGGGCCTAGGCCTTTTCACACTGCCATCTCTCCAGTTCCGTCTTTTGATTCCCTCTTGTACTTTTAAGGACCCTTGTGATGACATTGGGCCCACCTGGATATTCCAGGATAATCTCCCTATTGTAAAGTCAGCTTATTAGGAAACTTCATTTTATCTGCACCTTTAATTTCTCTTTGTCACGCAATCTAACATACTCACAAGTCCCAGGGATTAGCATGTAGACATTTTGGGGAGGGGCATTATGTTACCTGCCACATATCTCACAAAAATATACACACATGCCCAAAAATGTTTGATTAAAGACTTTTATTGCAGGAGTGTTTCTAATAGTAAATAAAAAAGAAAAGAAATAAAAGAAAAAGGAAATCTGCAGTATGACATGATTTGTATAAAAATTGAAAGGGACATTTATAAATGCACGCACACCTCTATAAAGAAATGTATAAAAAAGGAACTGAGGGCTGCATATTGGACTCATAACAATGATTATCTCTGAGGCTTGGAGTGAGACAGTGGCTTGGTGTTGAAAGAGAGCTTTCATGTATGCCTTACTTCAATTGTTTGGATCTCTTACAATGAGCAAGTATAAATGAATTATTTGTGCAATTTTTAAAAACTAAGATAGTTAAAATTCAAAGAAAAAATCCATTAATCTGAGTGCAGGGGAATTTCTCCAACTAACAGGATTTAAAAGAAACTAGTTTAAAAGCTGCAATATCAATGTATGAATTTACAAAAAGAAAAGTTACTTTCTAGTGACTGGAATACCTACATCCACTATCAAGAGAATATTGTTGTAATAAAAAAATATGTAAGAAACAAAATTAGTGAACAGAAGGGGCTTATTAATCATGAAACTGGAGCACAGGATGTCATATGTCCTTGAGTGATGTTTTATTGTAATTGAGTTAAAACCTCAATGAATTATCCAATTGACCCCAACACTTGGGCCCCTAGACACAACCTCTCTTTCTGATAATAGCTGCCTCTCTCTGCCCTGAAGAGTCACTTGAGAATCACTGCAAATGCTCACTTTCCTATTGCCATTTTGTGAATCTGCGTAAGATCCATTTTTCTTATTGTACAAAGCACTGCACCATGCCCCTCTCTCTTTTTTAACAGAATCTATCAGACTGTCTTTCATCTCTTCTGGTGTTCTTAGTTTCCTGGCAGTGTACACAAAGTCAATGGCATTCCCCCAGTGAACACAGACTAGAGGGGGTAATCTCAGAGGCATTTTCTGCTAAACAACTAAGTCCATTCTGGTTGGGCTTTTTCTTAGCCTTGCTGACCTTGTCCCTAGATCTATGATGTTAAACTTTGGGGAACTGAACTCTTATGACTATACTGAGTTAATTTCCAGGCTGAGTGACCTTGGGTAATGCTGTTACTCTTTGCCATGTTTGTCTTTTTTCTAAGATAAGCAAGTCAGAGCAGTAAAATAGGAATAATAATCAACTTCTACCACCTCACAGGACTATTGAGAGACGAAGATGAGGAAACATTTGTCCATTCAGCAAATGTTTGCTGCGGTCCTTTACTTTGCTCAGCTCCATGCAAAAATGGGCAAGATGTGGTCTTTCTTGTTATTCACAGTCATATAGGGAAGTCTCGCTCATGAACAATTATAATACAGAATAATAAATGCTAATGTACTGTGTTATGTTACACCTGGACGAGGTACACTTAAGAAAGGTTTGGGGAGTTAACTCTTGAGCAGAATCTTGGAGGAAGAGCAGGAAATAGGACAAGGTGTGAAGAATGGCATTCAAAACTAAAGGAACATCATGTGAAAAGGCACAGATACAGGGAGAGGATTGCCAAGAGTCTGATTGGATGTAGGGTGTGGTAGATTAAAGACAGCCTTAAATTCTTTGACACTCCCCCTGAAGAGGTGGGCATTATGTTCCTTCCCTTTGAATCTGGGTGGGCTCTGTGACCGCTTGATCAATAGAATCCAGCAGAAGCCATGCTGTGCCAGTTTAGGGGCCCAGGCCTTAAGAGACCTGTATATTTCACTTCCTTTCTCTTGGAACACTTACTTTTGGAACCCAGCCACCATGCTGTAAGGAAGCCCAAGGAGCCCCATGAGGAAGCCCCAGTGGAGAGGAGCTGAGACTTCTTGGCCAAATGCCCTGGGTGAGCTCCCTGCTGACAACCAGCACCATTTTGTCAGCCATGCGGGTGAGTTATATTGGAAATGGGTCCTTAAACAAGACATCACAGCTGACATCACATGCAGCAAAGACAAATCGTTCCTCTGAGCCCTGTCCAAATGACAAATTCATGAACGAAATAAACGAGTGTTATTATTTTAAGGCACTATGTTTTGCTTAAATACTTAGCAGCAATAGATAACTGAAACATGGAGGTAGGAAAGAGGGAATCGAGCATGACCCCAGGTGTGCAGCTTATGTAACATGATGGAGATTCCTTTCTGGAAGATGAGATTTATAGGTGGAGCAGGTGTGGTGAGTGAAGGAGGGGGAGGGAGTGTTGGAAGGTAATAATAGGTTCAGTTTAGACCTATTGAGTTTCAGGGGCAATGGGTTACCTGGTACAGACAGAGGGTGCAGTTGGACACATAGATCTGAAGCTGAAGAGAGAGAGAGAGATTTACCGATTATTACTGATAGAGGGAGAATGCATGATCGTGGGTACGAACATCAGTGGGGAATATACACAATGAGGAGAGAAGAGGGCAGCAGGGCAGCAACCACAGTTATGGGGTACGCAGAAGAAAATTCTATGAAGAAGCCTAAAAAGAAGTGGGAGTAGGGACACGGGGCAGAGTTTCCTCTTTCTGCTCCTGATGAGCAGTGCTTCTAACCACAAAGGGGAGGCTGCATGGAGCACTCCAGGTCCAATGCTTGACACCAGCCTTTGGAAACAAGGAGCCCCATGTCAGGCAAGCCCTGGCGCCTGGAGGTGCCCTGCTTTACTGATTAAAGTGGAAAATAAGCTCCAGCTGAATCCGGGAATCTTGCAACTAGCCAGCCAACCACGTGAAGTCTTTCCCTCTTCTCTCCAGCTACTTTGGCCTGTGCTTGCCTAGGTGCCAGGGCTTCCCCTTGTCCAGGAGCCCAGGGAGTCAGTCCTTACTGTGCTTTTGGGAAAAGGACCACAAACCAAGAAGTCAATTGGTGTTTTGCCTCTGGGCTAAACATGAAAAAAAAAAAAAAAAAAAAAAAAAAAGAAAGGCTCTTTTCAATTTTGTGTGAAGCTTTTCTTCTCCAAGCTGCACACCTAAACAGATGGGGGAGCAATGGTTTATTGATGCAGTGGAGCATTAATTGTAGGAAAAAGTGAATGAATATTTCATGGACACCAGTAGCAGTTAACAAATCATGAGATGCTGCAGATGCTGCAGTTGCCCATTTCACCCTGGACAGTGGCTGCTCAGCTCTGGTCAAGTGGAACCTCCTATTCTGGCATTTCTGATGGGTGCAGCAGGGAAGCTTGCCTATCATTTCTGTGGGCCTCGACTGCTCAAATCAGTGTGTATGGAGGAATGCTAGTCTTCTATTTTTTCATCTATTCTCAACTAGATGAGAATGTAAGATAGAAAAACTCAGAGAAAATTAACTTATGAATTGGGAGGTTTGGCTTCTGGTTCCAACTCTGCTGATGGCTGTGTGGCATTGGACAATGTACTTCACTTTTCTGAATAATAGTTTTCTATATCTAAAATAAAGGGACGAATGGATTTGTTTTCCTGAAGTTTCCTGTCTGTCATACCATTCTGTGAATCAATGAGTTTCTTGAAGTGACAGTCAATGACTCATGATGTTGTGTGATCTCTTTCACAAACAGTTATTTATGAAACTAGTTATTTATCTAAACTAGATAAAAGTTTCTGTGCTGTGTGCTTTATTCCTAGGGAGCATTGACAATCCCTTGCCATGTCCAGGGACATGGATGCACTTATGCCTAACTTTTAGAAAAGAAAAAAAGAAAAGAAAAAGAGACCTACTCAATGATTAGTTTTGGAAACTAGTACAGAAATAATAAGCACCATTATGCCAGACACAATATTTGGGGTTCACTTATTTATCTAAGGTTTAAAACTTTACATACAAAAGGAATTTTGGCTGATTATACCTACAATGAAAATAGCAACAATTGGTTACATAAAAAGAAGTTTTAGCCTCGTTAAAATCACCAACTATACTAATAAAAAGAACACTACCACTAATGAATGCTTACCTTGTGCTAAGTCATATACAGAGTATTTTACAAGCATTATTTTATTTATTCCTCAGTATTCACAAAATAGCTGTGATAGTACACACTGATAAAAAAAAAAATTGGGCTGAGAAAAATGAATTTTCTTGCCCGAATGTTGAGTGGCTGAGACTTAAACTCTAGCCTGTCTAATTCCAAACACACACTTTTGTGATAACAAGTAATAGCTAAAACTTACATTGTACTTACTGTGATCTAGAAACTATTCTAAGTAGCTCCCGCATCTGGATTATCTCTACCTTTTATTTTCTCTGAACTATCTTAAACTCTGTTTGCAGAACACAGATGTTAATGCAAATGATTCTTGTTTATAGAAATGCAGATTATTGATTATTGTTCTGAGGGTGGATGTATCTTGCATCTATTCATGAATTCACTTCTGAAGTCTTTATTCCCTATTTATGTGTGGTTCTTGGAATTCTTTAAACCAGTTATACTGTCTTACTGGGTTCCTTACTTATTAATGAATGAAATGTAAAATTTGACGTGTTTTCATTTACTATTTGTACGGCAGTCATGATTTTACCTTTTTAAATAAGAAATATCCTTTAACAATTTATTGCACATAGTCACACATTATGAGAGAGAAAGAGAGAGAGAGAAACCCAGCACAGGAGATGAGAAGGCCAGGGCCCCCTCACCAACCGTTTCCACCCCTCTCCTGTGATGTGGAGGTGAGGCCTGTTGGTAACTAAGCTGGTTGCTGTCAGTGGCTTGGCAGCTCTGACCCCGGGTGGCCTGTGTGATGACTGCTCCTGCACTCTCTCTGCTGCAGCTGCTGCCGAGCATCACCCAGCACTACCTTCCACTTTACAGGGTCTTCCCATGGCCTTCCAGAGCCCTGCTCTCTCCAAGGTCACTAAGGACGAGGACAGTAGAGACTGAAGGACAGAACTAACCAGCTTCCTGGGGCAATTCTTCTCATTTTTCTCTATGTGTCTTTCAGATTTAAAAATAATGGAGCCCCATGTGATGAGCATGGAATTGTGGATCATCACAATTAAATCACCACAACAGTGTTTCTCATACTGTGTTCCATGGAACCCTGGTGTTCCATGAATAACCTGCAGGTGTGCTGTGAGTAAATGGAAAAATACTTTCAAGTCTTACAATAAATAACCATTTTATTGTGATTATAAAAGATATAAAAGTAATTTTCTTTTCTTTCTTTTCAAGATCAAATGACTTTGCTTTGTTTTTACCATATATTACTTTGGGGTTTCTGTTGTTGTCCTAACAAAATGGTTTTTAAAGAAACATTTCACAAGCCTATGCATAAAATTGTCATCAGTTGTTGTTTTGTGATATCAAAACATTAAGAAATGCTGCTACAGCCCATGAGACACCTCACCATGTAATACAATAAGTAAAGAGTTGAGAACTTCTGAGAAGAGATGAAGATGTTCTTAGCAGCACAAAATCTGAACATTGTCCTCGCCTCTAGGTTTGGGAGCCATGGAAACATTCCTGCTCCTCTCCCCTGTCACAGGTCAGGCTAGAGATGGATACCACGTGCCAGTTATCAGAGGGCATAGACAATAGCTTTAATGAGACTGACACTATGCTCCAACCAGATCTCTGAAGTGGTTGAAACAGTGTTGAAGTGCTATTTCCAAAGTTAGACTTTAACAATTGTAAACTGAATGACAGAATTCTCTGCCCTTGGCGTTAAGATCCCAAAACAGACAATTTCCATTCTGATGCAAACCAGCTTGGGAAACAGAAGAGAACACACAAGAGGGACTGAAGGTTAAATGCTGGTGATCTTTGAGAACCTGGAATATTCCTCTTCTTTACGAACTGCGTATATTCTCTCTTAATCATCTTAATTCACCCATGACTTCAGCCACTTTGTCTGTGAAACAGAATTCTTGTTTTCACCTCCAGCCTAGATGTCTTGCCTGCGCTCCCAACCCTACAGGGCATCTCTGTTTGGATGTCTCGCATACATTAGTATTCTTACTTCATCCTCCCCCCTCAGCCCCCCAATCAGCTCTATTCTTTGTCTGAAGAATATCATCATCCACTAAAAACATGAGAGTCATTCTTGAATATTCCTTCTTCGCACCCACATTCAGTCCATTACTAAATCCCATCAAGTCTACCTCTGAATTATGTCTCTTATATCTCCCTTTCTCTTCACCCTCATTTGCCATTATATCAAATCAGGGCCTCATAATCTCTCCCTTGGTTCCAGAAAGCCCATTTTAACTGGTCTCCTTGAGTGCTGCACAACTGCCTTTTAGTCAGGTCTCACTAACTGCAGATTGACCTCACTCCAGTGTATGTTTGATAATGTCACTCTCCTCTTTAAAACATCCTTCTGTGACTTTCCATTGCCTTTAAGATTCATGATCTGAGCCCAGTTTACCAGTTCAATCTCATATTTTACCAAGCTCCCCTCCTACCATAAATTGTATTTCAGCCACATTAAATTGCTTGCAGATTCCCAAATAGGACATATTCTCTGTCATGCCTACAGCCTTTGTTGTGCTTTCTCTGCCTCCCAAACCCCCTGATGCTCTTAGCTAACTCCTTCCTCCAAGAAGTCTTTCCTGAACCTCCTGGTCAGCTTTAAGTGTCCTTTTCATGCATTCTTGTGACATGTTATGGTCTATTCTATCAAAGCTCTTCTTGCACTCTATAAGCATTACCTATATTGAGGGACAGCATTAAGAAAAGTCCTATACTTCTTTCTCCAGTATTTTCTGACACCTCTCTTCTTCCCCACATTTAGGATGAAAGGACAGTCTATAAAGTCTATAACTCACTACCTTCCAGAGTAGGGCTCTGTTAAATAAAACATTCAAAGGGCAGGAAATGAGTTAATATTAGCTTTTTGAGTCTCCCAAAATAGACTCAAGTTGGAAGTTCATTGTTTAAAGGATACTATTTTTGAGGATCAAAAGTCTAGGTCCTGAGTGTCTTACTGCACAAAGTTTATTCCTTAAACAACTGATTTGGAAGATCCTATGGACTGGAGGCAGAGAAAAGGGAGGCAGGAGCAGTATAGAGTAAGCCACTGGCCAGTGACTGGGGGGGGGGCGGGTGGCCAAGGAGAGGGCATGGGAGAGCTGGCACAGGTGAGCAGGAGAGCATCTGAGAGTTCCACTTCCCACACCCAAGAAGGGAGATGGAGGAGCTGGAGAAGGGTCTGCGGCAAAAGGATTTCTGAGTAGGAAGGGGCGGGCACCACGTGTCCTGCATATGTTGGTAACTGGAAATCAGATAAGAGCTTAGATACTACAGCAGATGCCCACATGTTAGACAAGGGTGTTCCTCCCAGTGATGTCGTGGAACCAGTGGAAATGAAATGCAGCCCTAGGGAGAAGGAAAGGGGGACATTGTCTGAGATTACACTATATTGGCTAAGAGCCAATTTCTTACTATAAGCATAGTGAGAGATCAAGATAGGAATTAAATGCGGTTATAGAAGAAAAGTTAATAATTCTTGCTAACCTGAATTTGTGGTCTGGGATTCCCACTTGTGACTTCTACTCAAAAGTCAGGTTTTTCCACTGGACTGGAGGCTCCTTGAGGACAGTGACCACTGCCATTCATCTTTGTGACTTCAGTCCTGGCACAGACTAGAGACTCAGAAAATGTTAGTTAAATGAAGAAATGAATGAATAAGCAAACCTTGTTTTGGAGGATGAGGACCCGATTGAACCAAGGCAGAGTAATTTTCCTCAGTCAGATGTGATGTTCCTTAATGGAATTGAAGTTTGACATCAGAAATAAATCAGACATTATCTATCCTTTTCCGTGTGTCACAGATAGGCTTGTTCAAATTAACTGTTAATTAACTGTATTTATTTTTCCTTATGTAGTGTGCGTTTAGGCATTAATCCTCTTGTTGACATTATGAAGACAACTAAATGGAAGGTTTGTTATATTGTCCACTTGTTATCTAATTTACTTTAAAATATTTTGGCATGAGTATTATGATATGAGTGTTTGTGTGTTTGTGTATGTGTGTTAGTTTTAATCTACAAGCTGATTAGCATTCCTAATCAGGAATAAGCTGTCCAGAGGTGCTTAGTTAGAATTTTAAAAGTCCCACTCAGGAGTCCACACTCCGTAGTACTACAAGTGCTTCAACTACTTCCATCTCCATCTGTGGTGGAGGAATAGTTCACTAGCATAAATGGAGCCAGAAATCATTTTGTTGTGAGGCTGCCACATGGAAAAGGAAACAGAAAACCCAGCTGAGAATTTAAAAGGGGGTTTTTATTGGCCGTCTGGTGACTGTCTCTCCAAGAAAGTCTCGGAAGAGAATAGCCCTGACTTGAAGTTTAGGGGTTTTTTTAAAAGGCACATTTTAACATTAGTCACACAGTTAAAATTATCAAATAGTCACATACCTGTAGTATAGTCACACACAGACACACATACCCTCCTGGCGTGAGGAGGGGGTTTGGGGAGGCCTCGTGCAAGCTGATAACAGAAGCTGAAACAAGCCAGTTAAACACTCAGGGGCAGCTTGGGTGGGGAACACCAAACAAAACTCAAACTTCTCTAAGTGCACGCTTATATTTAGCTTTTAACTTCTATCAAGGGGGGCTAAAGAGCTGAGGGGGATTTTCAAACAACAACAATTTTTAAGCAATTCCACCTACCTTGTCACACAGCAAGCAGTTTCACAGAAGCGAATTGCATATGTAATGAAAGTGGGGGTCACGCTGTCTCAATTTTTCAAAGACAAGTTGAGTAGTGTTCAATAGACTGAATTGATTAGGAATACACAGACCTCTCCACCTGTGTACGAACACAAGCAGAAAATCAGTCCTGCCTGATACCTCTCAGTGTGACACCGCAGGCCTAGAAGTCCCGTTTGGTCCTGTGTCCTGTCTTTTACCAGAAGATTTATTGTCTGATTCTGACTCAATGGCGGCTAGCTGACCCTCCTGAGAAAATATTGCTATATCTGCCACTAGCAAAACCTGCATGAAACATGTCTGGCACAGGGACCAGGGGAGGGAATCAATAAGAGCATATTGTATGATGCTTTTTGTGCTTGTGTGCTAATAAATGTGTGTGTGTGTGTGTGTGTGTGTGTGTGTGTGTGTGTGTGTGTGTGTGTGTGTGTTACAGGGTTTGGTCTGAGATTTGTTTTCTTTGTAATGTGCCACCTGGCAGCAAGTTTGTCAGGAAAGAGACCTAGAGCTGTCCCCTACCCTTAGTCATTGGAGGCCACCATTATTCACAAAAGAACCCAACAGCGGTAAATGACCAAGTTGGTTTAGGTTAGTTGGCAACACAGCACTTACTACAATGTGTGTTATCAATTATTTTTCCCGGTAATATTCAGTTTTATGTAGATACAGATATATACATATATCACAAACAAAAAATTTCTACATTATTTCTTTGCTTAATATGCTGACTCTCATATTTTCATAGCATGGATGACCCTGGGTTATGTCCCCCACTAGAATGCCCCTACACTCCTCATTTGAATTTCTTTCTGGCTTGGATTTTATCTTACTTATCTTCGAACGCCCCTCTGAGCCTACTACAATATCTCGGCTGGAAGAGGCCCTCATCTCTAAATGCTTGCTGGCTGGAATGTGATGGAACACATTCCCCTGTCACCCTTTGGATCGCAGCTAATGCCTACAAGAAGGAAAAGGAAAAACTAGTGTTGCCTTTAGGGGGTGAGCCAGGCTCAAAAGTAGCTGGGAGCAAACTACAGAACCAGGCATCACATGGCCATCAATTGAAGATGGAGAAAGGCAGACATTTCTCTGGTCATAGGCTGCTGTTCCATCACTGGATAGCATCATCCAGTTTTGCTGGAAAGAAGACCATCATGGGGAGAGGATGGATGTCCCAAGACACCATCTCTACAACAACTAGCTTTCCCACGTGGCAGCCACATCTGTCAATAAAATGTGAGGTTGAAGCATTACCCCAGATTAAAACATGGGCACAAAGCACGATGTCTTGTCATCACTGGGCAGGTGGTGCTGAGGGGAAGCTGAGATACAGCACAAGCTCTGAGAGAACCAGTTCAGATGTGGAGGCTGGCACAGAGGCACAGAAGGAGGGTACATAAGGTGGAGCTCAGTCTCAGGTCACCAAATGGCCAGCACCTGGTGGCAGGGCATTGTTTTAGTTAAAGCCATTCGGGTTAGAAACCTACCTAGACTATGTTAAAGAAAGGAGGCAATTTGGGTTAAAAAATATAGGCAGGAATTGCAACCAGCCTATAGGAGAGAACCAGGAATGGCTGTTAAGATAAGCAGTTATTCTTTCCATTTATGCAGGGTCTCATGATTGCTCGTCTGGGATTGCTGCCCTCTGCCCATGAGCTTCACTATTCACTCTTGGATTTGCTTTGCTTTCTCAAACACTGTGGGAATGGCTGGGCACAAGCTGTCATACCCAAAGGAGGTGTCATAAAGCAAAAGATGAGCCCTAACAATGGGGGCTCAACTCTGGACCCAAGCCACTCTCTGTATGATTCAAACCCCCATCCTGTCCCTACTCCATTACTGCTACTACCACCAACACCATCAGCACCAACATGAATCACATCACTGGTTAGTCATTCTAGAACAGCATTTCTTGGACTTGCCAGATCATCAGAGTTATCTGGGGCTATTTCTTTAAAATACACATCGTCAGGCCCCTCCACTGGAATTCTGGGGTGGGCCCAGGAACTTCTGTCTTTAATAAGCATCCCCAGGCCATTCTATAATTGGACAGACTTGGAAACTACACTGGCGCAATTCTAAAACTTCATTTCATTAGCATTGGAATAGCCTGGGAGTTTATTACACTAGTTTATTCACCTCCCTCCTCACCCCCCAAAGCATTCAGCTTCAAAAGCCCTGGGGTGTGATTCTAGGAATCTGCATTTTAACAAAGTGATTCTGATAGAGGGGTTCATGGGCTACGCGTTGAGAAACATGATTTTAGAGAGAAATTCCATTTAGTTTCAGAATCTCTACCTAGAGCCAGTGCGACCCAGGAGTAGCCTTTTCTACCCCATTCTGTGATGAGTGGACCAAAGTCCTTCTTGGGGGAGCCCCAGAGCCATAGAACCAAAACCACTGGCAGCAGAGGCAATGGGCAGAATGATTAAAGGGGATGGGGTCCCAGCAATAAAGGAAGATCTGACACTTAAACAAAAACATGAAAAAGCTGCATTTAAATCAATGTGAGGAAACCAACCTTTTATAAACGTTCGTAACAAGAAAAATAAGAATTGTCAACTCATATATTGAGCTCTTACTACATGCTACGTGCCTTAGGTATGTTACTTAATCCTCGCAAACGTTTTAATTTTTCATTTTTGAGAAGATAATAAACTTCTTTGAACACATAGCAAGTAAGCGGCAGAGTCTGGTCTCGAACCCAAGTCTTGTCTGAAGTCAAAACGTGGTTTTAACGACCATGGTGTGCTTTGAGGCGAGAAACAGGGATTACTTCACTTCTGAAGTCAGGAAAAAGGAAATCTGTAAATATAGTGTTATATACACTAGCAGAATTATTGACTAATAAAAGGGACCCTGAATTTGATCACGAAACCCTTTAGTGGTTACAATAATCCATCCCCATAACTTACCAATTTTGTAAGCTCCGATTTTCATGAATTGTGTTTTATTAAAATTACACACCTGTGTGGTCTAGGAGGGCCCTAGAGTTCCCCAAATGTGCAAACAATTGAAGGACACAGAAGTGATGTCAAAGGAAGCCACCGAAGGATCTCGGACTAGATAATTCCCTTTCCCGTGGAAACGCTGCCCCTGAAATAAACCAGACAGCGGTTGCGCTGCTCCCTTTGGTCAGCACCACGTCCTGGCGCCTGCAAGTGCGTCTTCCGCGCGGGCACACTGGAGGGGGTGCAGCCCGCCCGTGGGTGGCACATACGCGTCCCCAGCCGGTGGGGCTCAGGGCTGTGTCCCCGTCCTCTGCCCGGCTCCCATTCGGGCCATGCGTGAGCAGCCAGGCGCGCTGGGTCTGGCCTTCCTGCGCGGGCTTGTCCCCCTTTGCAAGAAGAGGCGGCCTGCGATCCTTGCTTTAGTGAACTAGCTGTGTGTTGAGAACAGAGAACTATCATCAAGATGCCTCCTGTTGGGCCGAGCCTGTGGCGCACTTGGTAGAATACGGCGCTGGGAGCGCGGCGACACTCCCGCCGCGGGTTTGGGTTCGGATCCTATATAGGACTGGCCGGTGCGCTCACTGGCTGAGTGCCGGTCACGAAAAGGACAAAAAAAAAAAAAGATACTTCCTGTTGACTTTGCAAAACCTTGGAGGAGGAGTTTACAAGAGCTAAACACCTTTCCAAATCCTCATCTTCAAAGCAGTGCTTTAAAATATAAACGTGTTAGGGGGCTGTGAGGGGTCTTTATTTTGCCTTTGGTCTAAGCCAGTAATAAGCACAGATAAGACAAGGATTCTGAGAGATTGGATGCTCTGGAGAGTACTCAGTAGTTTCCTTAAGGTCTTTGAAAATGGATGGCAAGAATCATGACCCACAAGTAACCCCAACACAGATAACCCCAAAGCTCCCTACTGTCAGAGAGCAGCTTGTGTAATTGGTTCCTAAACAATTGAACTCTCTAATTCTTTTCACTTTACCAACAAGTATTTAGGAGCTACCATCTGCAATCCCTCACTGAACTGAACAGGAATCAGAAATACAAGACCTGGGTTTGACTTCAAGAAGCTCATTGTTTGGAGGAGAAGATCAGGTTAATAATCAGGGGAGCAATAATCAGCCACAATATATATCGAAAAAAAAATTAAAAAAAAAAAAGAAAAGAAAAACAAAAGAAAAAAGAAAATAAAGTTGGTAGTATCTGCAAAAAATAATAATAATAATAATAATAATAATAATAATAATCAGGGTCAATGCAAGGCAGGAGAATTTGAGTACTGCCTTGAGGAGAACGAGATATGGGCTGTAGGGGTTCAGAAAAGGAACATGATTAAGGTGGACCAGGGCTGTCAAGGGAAACTTCATGGAAGAGGTAGACTTTGAACTTGGAGAGCAAGAGAAAAATGTGCTGAGGGAATTCCAGTAGAGGAGAAGAGGGTGAAAGGCTTCTCTTTTTTGCACTTATTAAAGTCTTTTCAGGCCAGAGCTCAAACCTGATTCAGCCTGTCTTCCTCCATGGGAACTGTGAAGATTAAAGCCTGCAGATTTCTTTGAGTCCTCAGAGACAGCAAGCCTGATATGTGCGCAGAGTTACATGAAGAATCAGTGGGTTTAAATAACATCAATTGCAATGAAAGTAATATGAACTACAAAAAAGATAACATTTTATATTCTAAGCAGCGTGGAATCAGAAAAACTAACCACCAAATACCTTTCACCTTTCTCTTTGTACTTATTAAACTGTTAAGTTGTAGAGGAAACGATTGATTAAATTGGTAAGTGCAAAACTCCTTTCTACATGTGATTATTTATTTCCTCTGGACTATATGAGGGTACTTTAAAAAGTCCATGGAAAATAGAATTAAAGGATAGTATGAATCTTTCCATGAACTTTTTGAAGTACCTTGTATACACCGAACAGCTGCATTTAGAACAGATACATAAGATTCCATTAAGACTAAAGACATTGCTACCCTGCTGTTTTTATTATTTTTTTAAATATTTTGAAACACTGAAAATACAGCTGAAAAGATGGTTTGCATCACACTTGTATTTAATTATGAAGAGGCAGTATCCTACGAGGTTAGGTGAAAGTTGTGCTGAAACCCTACACCTGCTTGCAAATAGAATTTTAACTGGCAATTTGGCTTCTAGGTAGTGTGTATTATGACTTAAAAAATAAATTAATCTTTTTTCTTTCATAAAAAACACAAGGCCACAATCAGTGCCAAGTCTGTTCCCCAGAATTGCTTGGCAGTGTTCCCAGATGCTCCAACAGTCTTACAGCAGAAGCTTTCCAACGTATTTGCTAGGCAGTGCTTTTATTTTTGTTTTTCCAATTTAACAGATTGCAACGTGTCCCACCCTTCCTGGTATCATTGGACAATAGTATTTTCAATTCTCCCTGAATGTCTTATTCAAACCTGAGGTCTTTCTAGGATAGACTCTGTTATTCTCTTCAAACCTACGTGGTTCTATCATTCCCTTAAAAAGACAAATTAAGCTCTCATGGATTCAGATTCAACTTGAAAAGTGTTCCCCAAACTGTCAAGTATCCCAGTATGTTAATAGAAATTCCGCAAAATAAGGATTCTGATTTCAAAGAAACACAGGAAAATTTTCAAACCCTCTGCAGTCTCCACTCAGGAATTTACAGTGCACATTAGCTGAGAAAAAGCTTAAGGAAATCAAGGCAGGAAATGTGTTTAATTCAAAACTGATTTGACTACAGAATCCTTCCTCTGTCTCTCTGTGTCTGTCTGTCTGTCTTTCTCTCTGTCTCTTTCTTTCATTCTGTAAGATTCCTGGAATAATAATGATAATAATGATAAGAGCTAACATTTATAGATATTTCTATTTCTTTAGTGATTATCCAAGAAATTTTAACACGCATAATTAACAGAGTTTAATATTAATAGCTTTACTTTCCTTCTGAACCATATAAAAATCTTAAAATGTTGTCACACCCATGACCACCTCCCTTACATTAATGTTATCCTCTCTTGATATTTTAGTCTCACAAATTAGACATTAGTTTTACTGCTGTACATGGGCAATATTTATGCTTTCCATTTTCATATATTGGAAATTTTCCTTCAGACATGAAGTACCATCATTAGAAGTTCCTTTTGCAAAAATGAGTTGGCAGTAAATCCTCTTGGGTCTGAAAATGCCTTTATTTTTGAAAGATTATATTGCTAAATATAGAATTCTAAGTTGGAAGGTGCTTTTTTAAGTACTTTGAAAGTTTATTTTCTGTTCTTCTGTTTTCCATTATGGTTGCTGAGAAGTCAGCTATCACTCATTGCAAATGGTTTTGTTTTTTATTTTTTATTTATTTTGTTTGGCTGCTTCTATTATCTTCTCCATGTCATTATTACTCTGAATTTGTCACTCTGTTGTGTATTTCTTTTCATTTATGGTGGTTGGCACTTTGAGGAACTTCCTTAATCTGTGATTTGGTGTTCTTAACCTCTTTTGGAAAAGTTTGTTTTTATGTCTTTTAATGTTGCATTTCCCTCATTCTTACTATTTCTTCATAGAATTGACATTATGTGTATGCTTGACCTAATCACACTGCCCTCTATGTTTCTTAATCTCTTTTTCATAGTTCCCTTTTCTTTGTCTCTATCTTATATTGTATATAACTTCTTCAACTTTACCTTCCATGTCACTAATTCTTTCTTTAACTCTGTTTAATATAATGTTAAATTCATCCATCCAGATTCTGCTTTCAATTAATATGATTTTCATTTCTGAAGATTCTTTCTAGAACTATATTTTAAAAATGTATTTCTTTACAAATATTAATATAAGTTTATATATCTTATATATTATATATTTTGTGTCTGATAATTCTAATAATCTGAGTCTTTGCAGGTCTGATTCTGTGGTTTCACGTTTTTGCTGACTCTCATTTATGGTTGCGTGTTTTGTTTGTGTGCAGTGAGCATATGTAACATGGAACCTTAACTATGGGGTTTTTTGAGGCTTGATTGTAAAGTTTGCTCCTTCAGAGAGGATTTTTATTTGTTTCTACCAGACAGGGACACTTGCTCTACTAGATATAATAGTTATTATAAACTATGGTAGTTAACATTATGTGGTGTTGGCTCAGGGAGAGACAAATAGAGCTCAGAAACATGTTCACACATGTGGAATGTTGATATATGACAGAGTTAGCAATGCAGACACTGGGCAAAAGATGGTGTAGTCAATAAACAATGCACGATAATAAAGAAAAATACTTTTTTAATGCAAGTGCACCAGGAAGTGTATCCTAGCCACATCTGATTTTTGATGGGCAGGGACTGTAAGATAACTAAATCGAAGAGTAATCATTCTTACATTAAGACCCATATACTGGCTTCATGATAGGTACGAGCACTGATAGTGTGTGAAAAAATTGCACATGTATGCATAAAATAGTAGAGAAAACAGGAATTACACATGCAAAAATGTCTAAAACTATTTTTTAGTCATCATAATTGGTGGTGGTAGTTTTAGCATTGCTTTTCTATGACTTGTATGTATCATACAAGATAAAGCAAACAAATAATTATGGGATGTTCTAATTGTATCTAATTGCATCCCCTGTATCCTTGAGAACCATGTATCTCAGAGTGAAAAAAGGAGATAGATATGTCATATAGAAGAAGATAAATAAAAATCCGATATTTCTAAATTTAATTGGCAACACCAGAATAAGCAACATAACCTAACAACATATTGTGTCTGTCTGTCTCTGTCTGTCTGTCTATCTATCTATCTATGTATCTATGCATTGTCCCCTGAAGAAATCTAAAAGCTATAACCAGACAGTAGCACTGAGCTTATCTGTACTCAATTGGTGGTTTTGAAATGGCATTTTCTGTTCAAAGAAATCAGCATTTCTTAAACAAATGGGTGATTCTAGATATGGGACAGGAAATAAACAAGATGCATCTGGGACACCTTGACATACTAGATATGAAGGAAACTTTTTAAGACTATTAAGGTCCTTAGTCCAAAGGACTCAGAAGCCAACTTAATGAGGCTCCCATTACTATTCCATTCCATTCCATTCTATTCTATTCTATTCCCACATCCTACTTCCAAAGATAAGATAATTTGAGCCTAACCAGGATAAGAATTGCAATGAATTGGAACCCATAAAATATCCTTAAGTTCATTCATTTCTAATGACATTAAAAAAACCAAAACACTAATTGGATGATAAGCAACTAAATCATCATCTTAAAAACAGGTTAAATAAAAGGAATGGCTAAACACTTACCTTTGCTTTCCTTTAAGAACTGTATCACTGAAAAACCAAAGAGCAAATGAGAAAAAGCATCTCATTATAAACTTCTTCCAGCCAATAAAATGATAGATTAAGATCTCATCATTTGCTAACATAAAAAGAGAGCAAATAACCTGACATTATGTGCCCATCGATGAAAGAATATGCCACCAATTGATTCCAAAGACATCAAGTTTGAGTCCGATCAAACCCCTCAATCCAGCTTCCAATTTGCAAAAAAATGCATGGTCATGTTGAACTGCACCACGGGTAGGCAATCAGCAAAATCCAGCCTCGAAGTACATATCAAGTCCTAAAAAGGAATAATACAGTATGTATATTTTTGTGTCTTGCTTCTTTCACTCAGGATAATGCTATGTTTTTTGAGATGCATCTATGCTGCTGTGTATATCAGTAATTCGTTCTTATTACTGAGTAGTATTCCATTGTATAAATATATCACAATTTGTTTATACATTCATCTGTTGATAAAAACTGGACAGTTTCCAGGTTTTGGCTATCATGAATAAAATTGCCATGAAAATTTTTATGTGAAATTTTTGTGTGAAAATATGTTTTCATTTATTATAGGTAAATGCCTAGAAATAGAATTGTTGGTGTATGATAGGCATGTTTAACTTTCTAAACTGTTTTCTAAAGTAGTTTTATCATTTTAGTTTTCCACCAGTAGTATATAAGAGTTCTAGTTGCTCCACATTTGCATCAACACTTGTCAGTATTTTTAGTTATTTTGGTGGATTTGCAGTGGTATTACATTGTGGTTTTAATTTGAATTTTCATCATTATTGTTGATGTCAAGCATTTTTTCATGTGCTTACTGAGCATTCTTGTATCACTTGTGAGCGTATGAAATGTCTGTTCAATTATTTTCCCATTTTTAATTTTTTTCCCCTACTGATTGAATTGAGAGAGTTAAAAAATATATTCTAGATAAATCTTTTGGAAGATATATGCATTACACATATTTTCTCCTTGTCTGTGGCTTGTCCACTTTATCGTTTTTTCATTCATGGTTTATGCTTTTTAAAAAAAAATTATCTAAAAAATCTTTGACTATCTGAAAGCCATGAAGATCTCCTGTGTTTCCTTCTAAAAAGTTTTTTCTTCTTATCCTTTTAATAGCTGAAGGATCTGTAGTGATGGTTCCTCTTTTCTTACTGATGTTGGTACTTTGTGATTCTTCTTTTTTCAAAATCTTGATTAGTCTAGCTAGAGATTTATTAATTTTATTGATTATTTTAAAGAATTAACTTTTGGTCTCATTGATTTTCTCTAATGCTTTGTAAGATTTTAATACTTTAAATTTATTAAGTTTGTTTTATAGCCCAGAAAATGGTTTATTTTAGTGACTATTCCAAGTGCACTAGAAAAGAATACATATTCTTCTGTTGTTAGGTGGAGTATTCTATAAATGTCAATTAGATCAAGTTGGTTGACAAAGGTTCTCAGGACTTTAATATTCTTATTAATTTTTTATATACTTGCTCTCTCAATTACAGAGAGAGAAGTTTTGAAGTCTCCAAACATATTCAGGGGTTTATCTATTTCTCTTTCAGTTTTGTAATTTTTGATGCATGTATTTTGGAGCTCTATATTTGGGTGAATACACATTTAGGATCATTGTGTCTTCATAATAAATTTACTCTTTTATTAGTATAAAATGTTCCCCTTTATCCCTGGTAATATTTTTGTTCTGAAGTCTACTTCATCTTCCTTTTGTTAGTTTTTGCATGGTATAACTTTTTCAATCATTTTACTTTTTAAAATAACAGCTTTATTGAGATATAATTCACATATTATACAATTAAGTTATTTAAAGTGGAAACAAAGTGGTTTTTAGTGCATTCACAGTTATACAATCATCACCACTACCAATTTTAGAACATGTTCATCCCCTCGAAAGGAAGCCACATACCCTTCAACAGTGACATCCCATTGTCCCTACATACAACAACACTAATCTACTTTTTGTCTCTATGGATTTTCCTATTCTAGACAATTCATAAAAATGAAATAATACAATATGTAGCCTTTTGTGTCTGCATTCTTCAGCATAATGTTTTTTCAAAATTTATTTATGTTGTTGCATATATCAGTATTTCATTCCTTTTTATTGCCAAGTAATCTTCCACTGTATGGATTTATCACATTTTATTTATCCACTTATCAGTTGATGGATATCTGGATGGTTTACACAGCTGGATATTATGATTAAAGTTGTTATAAACATTCATGCAGAGGTTTTTATGTGAACATATAAACAGAAGCTTTCACTTTGTTGGGTATACCTAGGAGTAGAATTTCCGTGTCATACAGTAACTCCATGTTTAACATTTTGAGGAACTGCCAGACTAATTTTCAAAGAGGCTGAACCATTTTACATTTTCACCAGCAGTGTATGGGGATTCCAATTTCTCTACATTCTCACCAACATTGTTATTGCCTAACTCTTTGATTTCAGTTGTTCTAATGGGTGTGAAGTAGAACCTCACTGTGGTTTTAATTTACATTTTCTTGGTAGCTAATGATGTTGAACATCTTTTCATATGCTCATGGGGCATTTGTATATTTTTTTTGATAAGCGTCTGTTCAGACCTTTTGTCCTTTTTAAAAATTGGGTTATTTGTCTCATTATTAAGTTGTAAGTGTCCTTTATCTGTTCTGGATACAAGTCTCTTATAAGATATATGGTTTGCAAGTATCTTTTTTCCATGCTGTCCATTCTTAATGGACATTTAATGGACATTCTTTTCACATTCTTAATGCTATCCTTTCAAGGGGAAAGATTTAATTTTTGTGATGTCCAGTTTATCTATTTTTTTCTTTTGTTGCCTGTGTCATATTTTCTATTATACTCCCTTTAACCTCCCTGTGTCCTTACATGTAAAATGTATTTCTTATAGGTGGCATATAGTTGTGTCTTGCTTTTTCTTATCCAATTTGAGAGTCTCTCTGTGATTTAATTGGAGCATTTGGACCATTTACATCAAATGCAATTTTCAGTAAATCTGGTTTTAAGTCTACAATTCTTTTTCTGTTTATCCCATCTGCTGTATATTTATTTATTTTCTCTCTGACTTTTTTTTTATTAATTCATGTATTTTAGGACTCAATTTTATCTACATTATGTTATAATCTAAACCTCCCACCCCCACCCAGTGTTAGCTTTAGGGTATACAGTATGTATTTTTATCAAAAATTACCTTCAAATAATATTGTATCAATTCATATATAAGACTCTTACAATATGTTTCCACTTCCCTCCTCCTGTCCTTGGTATCACTTATTTTTATTTTTTTGATGGCTGGCTGGTATAGGGATCTGAACCCTTTACTTGGTGTTATCAACACTGTGTTCTAACCAACTGAATTTGATACCATTTTTGTCATTTATTTTACTTCTACATTTGTTACAAATTTCAGAATACATTATTATTTTATTGCTATTAAAAAAGTTAACTGTATTTTAAAGAAATTTAAAAATAATAAAACAATCTTTTATCTACATATTTACCATTTCTATTGCTCTTAATTCCTATATGTAAATTCACATTTCCATTTTATGTTATTATCTCCTGCCTAAAGAACTATTTTTAATGTTTCTTGTAGGAGAAGTCTCTGGATGATAAGTTGTTACAGCTTTTCATTTGTCTGAAAAGCAAATATTTTACCATATTTCTGAAAGATGTTTTAGTTGCATATAGATTTCTAGGTTGACCATATTTTTCCTCTTTTAATATTTTAAAGATGACAATCTCTTTCTTTCTAGTTTTTCTATTTCTGACCAGAGCTATGCAGTAATTCTTACCTTGTTCCTCTTTATAGACTGTCTTTTTTTGCAGGTGTTAAGATATTTTTCTGTATCTTTGGTTCTTAGCACTTTGATAATGATGTGCCTTGTGTCACTTTGTGTGTTTTTGTATGTGTGTGACATATTCTTTCAGGATCATTGAGCTTCTAAAATCTGTGGATTTATACTTTTTTTCAGATTTGGAAATATTTCATCCATTCATTCTTCCAATATGTTTGCTTTGCTCTCCTCCCTCTCTTCTTACTCATGGATTCCAATTATGTATTTCTTGAACTTCTTGCTACCGTCTTACAGGTCACTGGGATTTGCTCATTTTTCAAAAGTCATTTTTTTCACTATGCTTCATTTTGAGTAAATTCTATTTCTACATCTTCAAATTCACTAATCTTTTCTTCTACAGAGTCTAATCTGTTGTTAGTCACATCTAGTACACTTTTCATTTCAAATATTTTATTTTTCCACTATGGATGTTCTACTATATTCTTTTTTATATCTTAGGTCCATGTCTTTCTTTATATATGTAAACATTATATTAACATCTGTTCTATTATCTTATTACTTCCAGCATCTCTGTAATTTTTGGATCTGTTTCTATTCGTTGTCTTTTCTCCTATTAGAGGCCACATATTCCTTCTTCTGACACAGCTAGTAAAAGAAAGACATACTTGCCCTGGGCATTGTAAATCTTATATTGTTGAGTATCTTAATTTTGGTGTGTCCTTTTAGAACACTTGGGCTTTGTGTTATATACACTTAAGTCACTCTTGAACCAAAGTGATCTTCTTCAGGACTATTTTTAAGCTTTTCTGAGTAGTGCTAAAGTAGCCTTTACTCCAGGGGTAGTTTAGTCCTACTCTTAACTTCTGACCTCTTAGCAATCTCCACATAAATGTCCTAGGTGATCTCCAAGGATTCTCCACTCTAGCTGATCAGAGTTTGAACACCTTCATCTCTGTGCAAACTTATAACACCCCTGCATCCTTTGAACAGCTTTGTGAAATTTCAATCTATGCATGTGCAGCCCAGTAGTTAGCAAAGACTCAAGGGACCCACATGCTGATTTCTGTAGTTTTTGTATGTCTGTTTTGTTTTGTATTTTTTAGTTCTCTCCCTTCTGGAACTTCTTGGACATGTTTATAAAGTTCAATAAATTAAATTCATAAATGACCATTATTTTTTTTAACAGTATCCTATAACAAACAGCTAATCTTATCACCATCTAAATGATGGCATGCATTACTGTATTATTCATATTGATAACTTGTATATGTATATGTAAGTCAGTAAAGTAAGTGAAGAAATGAGTATTATTTCTTTGGTACTTACCAGGTTATCTTATTTATTATCCAAGTAATAAAATACATTATCAGTTTCAGTCCTGCAGTATCACTTCATGCAGCTCAATGACAATTTCTAGGTGGTAACAGCAGCTGTCAGTTCAAGCATTCTCTAACTCCAAGTACTTGCTCTTCCCTAGAGCAAGCCTAGACCCAGGCCACTTCAAGTAGCAGCATGTGCCCCATCTCAGTTTGTGCTCCCTGAAATCAGAATGTGAGAAAAGAATTTCAGTGCAAGTAGTTTATTTGGAAAGTGATTCCAGAAAGGACATTGAGGGAGTGGGAAAACAAAACAAGAAAGGGAGTAAAACCAATAAATTGTGAGTTAAAATAGGTTACCATTGTGGGTGATTGGGACTCAATACTTCTGGGATATTCTAAGAAAACACACTCAGAATCCCATTTACAGTAGCTAGCAAAGAAATAAAATATCCAGAAATAAACTCAAACAAAGAGGTAAAAGATCTCTACAGTGAAAACTACAAAATACTGTTGAAAAAATTAAAGAGGACACAAAAAATTGGAAACATATTTCATGTTCATTGATTGGAAGAATTAATATTGTAAAAATGATCATACTACGGAAAGCATTCTACAGATTCAATGCAATTCTTATCAAAATACCAATGACATACTTCACAGAAATAGAAGACACATTACTAAAATTCATATGGAATCACAAAAGACACTGAATAGCCAAAGTAATACTGAGCAAAAAGAATAAAGCTGGAGACATTACACTCCCTGACTTCAAAATGTACTACAAAGCTATTATTTCTATTGTAATCAAAACAGCATGCTACTGGCATAAAAACAGACACACATACCAGTGGAACAGAATAGAGAACTCAGAAATAAACCCACACATCTACAGCCAACCAATCTTTGCAAAGGCACTAAGAATATACATTGGTGAAATGACAGACTTTTCAATAACCGGTGCTAGGAAAACTGGACGTCCATGAGTAGAAGAAAGAAATTAGACCTCTCTCTCTCACCATTTTCCAAAATCAAATCAAAATGGATCAGAGACTTAAAAGTAGGATCGAACTATAAGACTTCTAGAAGGAAAAACTGGGGGAATGCTTCAGTACATAGGACTGGGCAAAGATTTTACCTCCAAAGCGCAGGCAACAAAAGCAAAAATAAACAAATGGGATTATGTCAAACTAAAAAGCTTCTGCATAGCAAAAGACAGAATCAACAGAATGACAACCAGCAGAATGGAGAAAACATCTGCAAACTATCCATCTGACAAGGGATTAATATCCAGAATATACAAGGAACACAAACAACTCAATAGTAAAAAAACCACATAATTCAATTAAGAAATGGGCAAATGAGCCAAATAGACATATCTCAATAGAAGACAAACAAATGGTCAACAAGTATATAAAAAAATGCTCAACATCACTAATCATCAGGGAAATGCAAATCAAAGCTTCAATGAGATACCATCTCACCCTAGTTAGAATGGCTATTATCAAAAATACAAAAAATAACAAAGCTAATGAAGATGTGGAGAAAGAGGAACTCATACACTGTTGGTCAGAATATAAATTAGTACAGTTGTTATGGAAAACTGTATAAAGTTTCCTTGAAAAACTAAAAATATAACTACTATGTATGTGACCCAGAAATCCCACTACTCATTATTTATCCAAAGGAAAAGAAATTAGCATCCCCAAGAGATCCCTGCATCTCCATGTCTACTGCAGCACATTCACAATAGCCAAGATATGGAATCAACCTAGGCACCCATTGAAAGATTAATGGGTAAAGAAAATGTGGTATATATACAAAATGAAATACTAGTCAGCCATGAAAAAGAATGAAATCCTCTCATTTGCAGCAACACAGATGAGCTTGGATGACATTGTATTAAGTGAAAGAAGTCAGGTAAAGAAAAATAAATACTGCGTGTTCTCACTCATAGGTGGGAGCTAAAAATAAATAAATAAATAAATCGAACTTTTAGAAGTAGAAAGTAGAATTGTGGTTACTAGAGGCTGGGAAGGGGAGGGGGGAAGGTGAATAGTGAGAGGTTGGTTAATGGACATTAAATTACAGCTAGACAGGAAAAATAAGTTCTAGTCAAGTACAGTAGTACGAGGCATCTATAATTAACGATAATTTATTGTATGTTCTCAGATGGCTAGAAGAGAGGAGCTCAAATGTTTTCATCACAAAGAAATAATGCTAATTACCTTGATTTGATCATTCCACATTGTATGCGTGTACTGAAATATAACTCTGTACCCCATAAATGTCTACAATCAATATGTGCCAATTAAAAAAATAAACAAATTCCTTTAAAAGAAAAAAAGCACGAGTTGCCTGAGGGAACAGAAAGCTAAATTATTGGCTTGCTGGCTCCCATCCCGCAAGGGCTGAGGGCTGCTCCTGGAGCGTCATCTCCCTGGCTCTGCTGGCCTGCCGCACTCCTTGCAGCATCCAGAAGCATGGCCAAAGCTAGGCCTGCAGCGAGACAGTGCCCTCAGGCAGAGTCACAGGAAGCCATGAGAGCATGTGGGAACCACTGGCAGGTGACCTCCAGGAGAAGTGGAGGGGATGTGGGTGCAGTATCGACAGAGCCTCCTTTCCTTGGAAACAGGAACTCACTGAAATCTCCTCTTCTGATTACCCCAATCAAGCCCACCAACATCAATGTCACAAAAGGAGAAGGTTCACAGAAGTCAGGAGCTCACTAATGGAAGCCTGGCCCTGCACGATACTGGGGGGTGAGGAGAGAGACAGAACAGTTGCTAACAGTTGCTGAACGGGCAAAGGGTAAAGAAACAGTCTGTAGCAAACCAGACTTTTGGCCTCTTCAGCAAATTCCTTCCCTGGACTGTCTGTCCGTGTGGCGTGAGGTCTGTGATGCAGCCGGGTCTCCCTGGCAGTCAGCCTCGCGGCTATAGTGTTTCAGTTAGAACTGGGTATGTGTGGTGCGTGTGATTATTTTTAAGAAATACAGCCCTTAAGTCTGTTCCCAGAGAATAGTTGTAGCCACTGTGCTCTCAGTTCTACAGGTTTTTCCCCAAAGGAAGTGAAGAAAGGAAAAAAAAAAAAAGGCTTCCCATAACATACAGGTGGCACGGGGACTCTAACCAAGTCAGCAGAGAGTTACACGACCTCAGTGCTCACCTCATTTTAATACCTGAAAGAACCCTACCCAAACCAAAGCAATTGCATCACCCTTTTATCATTAATTTTAATTTTGAAGTGAATCCTTAGATAAACAGTTGTCAGGATCAATCAATATGAAGGCAGGGTCAGGGGCCCCATGAAGAGTAATTCTATGAATACAGTCACTCCCACCATAGCCAAGTCATGAAGTTCCTTGATAGGAGAGATGCCTTTATTTCTGCAATGAGAGGTAAATCTTAATTACAAGTAGTCCTGTGGTAGGTAGTAATCTGATTTAACTTAGTTCATTTATTTATTCAACAGTGTCAGGCACTGTTTGAGATGCTGAAGGTATTATAGTGAATAAAATAACCACCGTTCTGGCCATCATGTGGCTTATATTTAACAGGGAGGGACCAACAATAAACAATTAAACATATGATAATCCAGCAGTCATAATTGCTAGGGCTCACAGTAAATCTACATACAGGGGATCAGGAATGCAGAAATGATGGGTCGTTATTTATATTAGGTGGCTTCTCTAATCAGGTAACTTTTGAGCACAGTCCTAAAGTAAGAGAAGATGCCAGTCACACGTATATCTGGGGAAGAGTGTCCCAGACTGAGAGATAGGATGTGCAAAGACCCTGAGGTCGGGACATGACTGATAAGCTCAAGAACAGCAAGAAAACCAAGAGCAAATAAACTAAGAGAAGTTGTAGGGGACGGAGGTCAGAGGGATAGTTGGGTAAGGTTATGGAACCTGCAAAGCACAGAGTCTACAAACCATTGAAGGAATTTAGTTATTGACTGAGTGACATATGAAGCTACTTGAGGATTTTTTTTTATTGAGTCATAATTGATTATACATATTTTTGGGATTCAATGTTGACATATGTGGATTAAATCAATATTACTAGAATGTATATGTATACAAATTATACTATTCTTTATGCCCCTTGTCCAATCTCTCCCTATCGGCCCTTTCTCTCCCCCATCCCACCACTGATAACCCTGGATTTCTTCTCTCTCTCTGAAAGAGTAATGGTTACTCTGTTGATTTGTTGCCTAGATGATCTGTCCAATGCTGAGAGGTGCGTTCAGGTCCCCCAATATTATCACAGAGCAGATGCTTCTTCTGTCACTCTGGAATGGGCTTTGTGGAGAGAGACATCCTTTTCTTTTCTTTGCTCTCTGCTGCTGACTCGCCTTGTGTCAATGAAATCCAGTGGGTGGTGGACCATTTGCGTGGTGGTTGTGATGTCTAGCCACTTTCGCAGCAGCCGTGGTTACTGAGGTGCCTGTGATGGGCCACCCACATGGAAGTGATGCTTTTGGCATGCTTCTTGGTGCTGGTGGTGTGCCTGGTTGTGTGTGTGTGGGGGGGGTCTGGTCCCCAGCTCTGAGCCCTGGGCCCCTGGGCAGGGCCCCGAGGTGCTGGCAGTGCACCGAGTCCCAGGTCCCCAGACCACTGGAGGATTTTGATTCGTAATTTCAAAAGATCACTCTAGGTGCTATAGTAGGACAGGGTGGAGATGGTGAGAAGGCATTGAATTGTGGATATATGTTGATAGTAGAGCTACAGAATTTGTTCATAGGAACATGGGATAAAGAGAGAAGTCAAGGATGACTCGAAGACTCTTCACCTAAACAACTGGAAGCATGGAGTTGCCATTTACTGACGTGTGGAAGACTGTGGGAAAAGAAGGTTTGGTAGGTGAAATCACACTTTTGGTTTTGGTCATACTAAGCTTGAAATGTCTCTTAGATATTGCTGTGGTCTGAATGTTTGTGTCCCCCAAATTCATGTATTGAAACTTAATTGTCAATGTGACAGTATTAAAACGTGGGGCCTTTGGAAGGTGATTAGGTCATTGAGGATTTCATCCTTATGAATGGGATTAGTGCCCTTATAAAACAGGCCTGAGGGAGCTTTTTTGCTCCTTCCCAATGTGAGGACACAGAAGGTGCCATCTATGGGCACAGTCCCTCACCAGACACCAAATCTGCTGGTGCCTTGATCTTGAACTCCACAGCCTCCAGAACTGTGAAAAATACATATCTGTTGTTATAAATTACCCAGTCTAAGGTATTTTGTTATAGCAGCCTGAACACACTAAGCCAGACATCCAAGTGTCAATGTCAAGTAGGCAACTGAATATATGAGTCTGGAGCTCTAGACAAAGTCCTGACTGCAAATATAAATTAAGAAATCATATTTATTTTATTTTTTTTTTTTTGGTTTCACTCCTTTTTTAAAAATTAATATTATTATTTTTTTACATTCTGTGATGATGTTGCAGAGCAGTTGGGAGGTAGGGGGCTGGGGGAAGGGGAAGTAAATGGGATGGAAGAAGGAGGAAGGAGGAGGGGCGGGATTGAGGCCTCTGGCACCCCCCTCATTCCCACAGGGGAGACCAGGGGGCTTACAGTGGTGGCTTGGTCATTGCCAGGTGGGGTGCGTGTCAGAGGGGTGTGGCAAAAGCCCTCACCTCCCACCACTCCAGCCTGGGAACCCAGGGACCTCCTTGCTGTGGCTCAGTGGTCGTCACTGGGCTGTTTGCATGTGTTTGGGAGGTGTGGTGAGGCCCTTGACCCCCCACTGCCCCAGCTTGGGAGAGCCCAGGGTGCTTCCTGTGGAAGCTCAGTGGTTGTTGCTGGGGTGGTTGCACATGTCAGGGGGTGTGGCTGAGGCCCTAGGTACCCACCCTCAGGACTGGTTGCGGGTGTTGGGGGGCATTGCAGAGGCCCCCACCCTTCCCCCCTTTCTGACTTGGTAACCCAGGGGACTTAGAGTCATTCTAGGTGTTATAGGTGTTCTTTGGTGAAAGGAGACCTTTAATAGTTAATATCAAACTGGTTGTGGGTACTTTGTTTTTCCTTTCAGTTCTGTATTGGATTATTTGCTGTAGCCAACTCTGCACTGGAACTAATTTGTTGTCCTTTGCTTACTTCTAAAATGGGGGGACTTCCTGTGGGGACCAGCACTTGAGCCCTGTGGTTGAGCTAAATTGCTGCTTTCTGCTGATTCCCTGGGGAAGGCTTTTTGTGCAGATCAGGTTTTAATGGTTGACTTTATAGGTGCTTCTGGCTCTTTGGAACTCTGGTCTGGGCCTGAGTCTTCTTAGCAAACTGCACCCCTGCAGTTCTATATTCCTGACTAGTCTCCTCTTAGTGGTCATATGCTGATTGGGGGGCAGATCAGTTGTCCTTGCTGTGCTCCAGTGTTCTCCCAGTGGCCTGTCTCCCCCATGATCCATGCTCCAACCATTTCCCATGGGATGGGCTGTGCACTGGTCCCTTGCGATGACTCACCAGCCCCTGAGTGGCTCCTTTTCCTTCAGTTGTTCTGGCTCCTCACTCCCGGTAGTGGTCTGGCTGGCCTGGGGTCTGGCCACCAAAGCCCTCTTCTCCCCTGCTGCCTCCAAGCAACTTAATCTGACAGGCACAGCAGTGGCTTTTGCCAGCTCCTGCTCCATGCACTCAGCAGCTCCAGCCTTGAAGTGGCCGGGGCTGGAAACTGTCAGAGCGGTTCTTTTATTGTCTTGTCATGGCTTCTCCTGCCTTTATGTACTCTGTACGTCTCTCCTGCTCTTCCCCTGAGCTCTAGCAGGACCAGCTTGGCTGTTGTTGCTTTTTTATAGCTGTAAATTGGTTGATTTGTGGGAGAGAGTGATGCTGGGAACTGTCTATTCCACCATATTTACTGGAAGAATCCAAGAAGTCATATTTAAAGCTTTGCAACTAGAAGGAGTCACCAAGAGAGTGAATGAAGTTATGAAAGAGAAGAGGCCTAATGACCGAGCCCTGGGCACTGCCGTTTTTAGAGCCAGGGAAAAGGGAAGGAACCAGTAAAAGAGACAGTGAAGTAGCAGCCTCTGAGGCAGAAGGAAATTCAACAGAGAGTAGTGCCCAAGATGCCAAGGGAAGAAAATATTTCTGGGGAGAAAGGGAGAGAGGGATCAATTATTTCAAATGCTGCTGATGGAACAAGTAAGGGGAAGATAGAAGATTCAACAGTGGCATCAATATCACTTGGATATTAGTGACCTTGACAAGTAAAGGGTAAATGACTGACATAGGATCTTCTCCTGAAAGTTGGCTTCTGTATGAATAAAGGGAATTGAGAACCCAACATGTAGTCAAGAGAAAGAAGATGAAGAATTTATGATGAGAGATGTCTGAAGACAAATAAACCAAAGTTCCATGACCGTTTGTGAGATCTCACACTTTCCTGGCCTCAGTACTGAGTACTGCCAGGTGAGAGGTTGGTCTTGATCCTGTTTTCTCTTCTGAATAACGGGAATAGTAGTTGCAGGGTTAAGATTGGAATTCAATGAGTTAAAATATGAAATTTTAAAATACTTCATGGACATAGTAAGTTTTTAATAAATGTTTGCTATGATAATTGTACGATCATCATCATGTTCAATATTCTTCTCTTTAGTTTGGAAATTTCATGACTCCATATCATCGCCATCTTGCTAAGAACCAACCATCCCTGATGGCTAGTTCTACCGTGGTACTGCAGCAGTAGGGCAGATTTGCTTCCTGCCTAAATGTTAGTCATGGCTTCCTTGTAGTCTTCTCAATAAGAGGCAATTTTAGATCAAAGTAAAGTAGGTTAAAAAAGGGAGTTGGTAATGCTTTTCCCTTAGGTGAGTGGTCCTGTATTGATAACTGTGGATTGGTAGATACAGCAGGCTATAGTACTAGGGCTCTAATTGTAGGTCTACTTGGCTTGAAATAAAACTCTCTTGGAAAACTGGTCTCTGAGTTTGCTGTGACTTTGGAATTAGCTGCTCTTTGCTTGGTTGTATTTGAAGTGTTTACACTTCCCTCTCCAGCTAAAATTGCTGGGCTGACTTGGTTTCACTGGACTTTATATTACACCAGAGTGATTAATCCACTTGGTCTTTACCAAAGCCAGCCAGCATCTAAGTATCACTTGTAATTTCCACATCCAGTGAAGAAATTCATCCTACCCTGGAGATTGTACTTGATAAATGTTCAATCCTTACTTACCGTGCGCCTGGGACCTTAGGAATAACATCAAAATAGTGAGAGATTTTTGAAGTTAATTTTTTGCTGCCCGTATCCATTTTTCATATTTGAGGGACGGGATTTATGAATATTGGACTGGGATTGATAAAACTCAGAGGGAAAGAAAGGGCCAAGAGAAATTGACAACTAGTTGGTTTCTCACTGGATTTATCTGTCTTCCCTCCCCTGAGGCAATGATGGCAGAATGGAACCAGGACAGAGCTGCCTCTGCACCAGGGTGCATAGTCTTGAGGTGTACACTGCTGCAGAGGAGTGAGGGGAGAAGCTTTTGACCAGCGTCCATTGTCCTGCATCCACTTTCCAGTCTCTTTGAGGGGTGTGTGTGTGTGTGTGTGTGTGTGTGTGTGTGTGTGTGTGTGTGTGTGTGTGTGTGTGTGTGTGTGTTGAGTCAGATATCTTTATTTGTACTTTCCAGATGTGGAAATTGATGTGCAGAGAGAATTAGTACCTTTGTAAAGGTGTACAATGGGTAAATAATAAAGCCAGAAATTTAATTCAGGTCAGCCTAATCCCAGTCTGTATTCTTAAACCCTACTCAACACGGCCTCCAAATTCAATCTTACTTTTTCAATTATACAATTCAATGGATTTTAGTATATTCAAGAGTTGTGCATACATCACCACAATCAATTTTAGAACACTTTTATCACCAAATAGAAACCTTATACCCTATAGATATTACCTCCTAAAACTAATATCCACTCCGTAGGGAGCCACTAAATTATTTTCTTTCTGTAGATCTGCTTATTCTGTATATTTCATACAAATGGAGTCATACAATATTGGCCTTCTGTTACTGGCTTCTTTCAATTCGCATGTTTTCAAGGTTCATCTATGTTGTGGCATATTGCAGCATGTGTCAGTAATTCCATTTTATTGCCAATAATATCCCCTTGTATGGGCATACCACATTTTATTTATCCATCAGTTAACGGACATTTGCACTGTTTCCATCTTCTGACTGCTATGAATAATGCTGCTGTGAGCTTTTGTAAAAAAGTTTTTGTGTGGATGTAAGTTTTGATTTCTCTTGGGTATAAACTGAGAAGTAGAATTTCTGTATCATATATGGTAACTCTATCTTTAATATTTTGAAGTACTGCCAAACTATTTTATAAAGTGGCTGCACCATTTATGTTCCCACCAGCAATGTACGAGGGTTTTCAGTTTCTCCACAGCTTCACCAACTCTTTTTATTATCTGTCTTTTTAATTCTAGCCATAATAGTGGATATGAAGTGGTATCTCATTCTGATTTTGACTTGTATTTCCCTGTTGGCTAATGATATTGAGCATCTTTTCATTGCTTATTGGCCATTGTTTATCTTCTTTGGAGAAATGTCTATTCAGACCTTTTGCCCAATTTTTTAAAAAAATTTTGTCAATATACATTGTGGCTGATTATTGTTGCCCCTTACCAAAACCTCCCTCCCTCCCCCCCACCCCCCCAACAATGTCCGCTCTGTTTGCTTGTCATATCAACTTCAAGTAATTGTGGTTGTTATATCTTCTTCCCCCCCCCCGTTTTTTGTCTGTGTGTGTGTGTGAATTATATATTAATTTTTAGCTCCCACCAATAAGTGAGAACATGTGGTATTTCTCTTTCTGTGCCTGACTTGTTTCACTTAATATAATTCTCTCAAGGTCCATCCATGTTGTTGCAAATGGCAGTATTTCATTCGTTTTTATAGCTGAGTAGTATTCCATTGTGTAGATGTACCACATTTTCCGTATCCACTCATCTGATGATGGGCATTTGGGCTGGTTCCAACTCTTGGCTATTGTAAAGAGTGCTGCGATAAACATTGGGAAACAAGTATACCTTCGACTTGATGATTTCCATTCCTCTGGGTATATTCCCAACAGTGGGATAGCTGGGTCATATGGTAGATCTATCTGCAATTGTTTGAGGAACCTCCATACCATTTTCCATAGAGGCTACACCATTTTGCAGTCCCACCAACAATGGATGAGAGTTCCTTTTTCTCTGCAACCTCGCCAGCATTTCTCGTTCAGAGTCTTTTGGGTATTAGCCATCCTAACTGGGGTTAGATGGTATCTCAGTGTGGTTTTGATTTGCATTTCCCAAATGCTGAGTGATGTTGAGCATTTTTTCATATGTCTGTTGGCCATTTGTATATCTTCCTTAGAGAAATGCCTACTTAGCACTTTTGCCCATTTTTTAATTGGGTTGCTTGCTTTTTTCTTGTAAAGTTGTTTGAGTTCCTTATATATTCTGGATATTAATCCTTTGTCAGATGTATATTTTGCAAATATTTTCTCCCACTCTGTTGGTTGTCTGTTCACTCTGTTAATTGTTTCTTTTGCTGTGCAGAAGCTTTTTAGTTTGATATAATCCCAATTGTTTATTTTTCCTTTGGTTGCCTGTGCTTTTGGGGTCGTATTCATGAAGTCTGTGTCCAGTCCTAATTCCTGAAGTGTTTCTCCTATGTTTTCTTTAAGAAGTTTTACTGTTTCAGGGTGTATATTTAAATCCTTAATCCATTTTGAGTTGATTTTAGTATACGGTGAGAGGTATGGATCTAGTTTCATTCTCCTGCATATGGATATCCAGTTATCCCAGCACCATTTGCTAAAGAGGCAGTCTCTTCCCCAGTGAATAGGCTTGGTGCCTTTGTCAAAGATCAGATGGCAGTAAGTGTGTGGGTTGATTTCTGGATTCTCTATTCTATTCCATTTATCAGTGTGTCTGTTTTTATGCCAGTACCATACTGTTTTGGTTATTATAGCTTTGTAGTATAGTTTAAAGTCAGGTAGTGTTATGCCTCCACCTTAATTTTTTTTGCTCGGCGTTGCTTTGGCTATGCGTGGTCTTTTGTTATTCCATATAAATGTCTGGATAGTTCTTTCCATTTCTGAGAAAAATGACATTGGAATTTTGATGGGGATTGCATTGAATTTGTATATCACTTTGGGTAGTATGGACATTTTCACTATGTTGATTCTTCCAATCCAAGAGCATGGGATATCTTTCCATCTTCTTGTATCCTCTCTAATTTCTCTCAGCAGTGGTTTGTAGTTCTCATTATAGAGATTTTTCACCTCCTTGGTTAACTCAATTCCTAAGTATTTTATTTTGGGGGTGGCTATTGTAAATGGGCAGGCTTTCTTGATTTCTCATTCTGCATGTTCACTATTGGAGAAAAGAAATGCTACTGATTTTTGTGTGTTGATTTTGTATCCTGCTACTGTGCTGAAATCATTTATCACCTCCAAGAGTTTTTTTGTAGAGGCTTTAGGCTGTTCGATATATAGGATCATGTCATCTGCAAACAGGGACAGTTTGACTTCATCTTTTCCAATCTGGATGCCCTTTATTTCCTTCTCTTCTCTGATTGCTCTGGCTAGTACTTCCAACACTATGTTGAATAGGAGTGGTGAGAGTGGGCATGCTTGTCTAGTTCCTGTTCTTAAAGGAAAAGCTTTCAGCTTTTCCCCATTCAGGATGATATTGGCAGTGGGTTTGGCATATATGGCTTTAATTATGTTGAGATACTTTCCATCTATACCTAACTTATAGAGGGTCTTTGTCATGAATGAGTGCTGAACTTTATCAAATGCTTTTTCAGCATCTATAGAGATGATCATATGGTCCTTGTGTTTGAGTTTATTAATATGGTGTATCACATTTATTGATTTGCGTATGTTGAACCAACCTTGCATCCCTGGGATGAATCCCACTTGATCGTGATGAATAATTTTTCGTATGTGTTGCTGTATTCTGTTTGCTAGTATTTTAGTGAGGATTTTTGCATCTATATTCATCAAGGATATCGGCCTGTAGTTTTCTTTTTTGGTTATTATCTTTACCTGGTTTTGGTATCAGGATGATGTTTGCTTCATAGAATGAGTTTGGGAGATTTCCGTCCGTTTCAATCTTTTGGAATAGTTTGTAAAGAATCGGTGTCAATTCCTCTTTGAATGTTTGGTAAAATTCTGCTGTGAATCCATCTGGTGCTGGGCTTTTCTTTTTTGGGAGCCTTCTGATAACAGCTTCAATCTCCTTTATTGTTATTGGTCTGTTCAGATTTTCTACGTCTTCATGGCTCTTTTTTGGGAGCTTGTGTGTGTCCAGAAATTTATCCATTTCCTCCAGATTTTCAAATTTGTTGGCATATAGTTGTTTATAGTAGTCTCGAATGATTCCTTGTATTTCAGATGAGTCAGTTGTAATATCGCCTGTTTCATTTCTAATTTTTGTTATTTGAGTCTTCTCTCTTCTTTTTTTAGTTAGCCGTGCTAATGGTTTGTCAATTTTATTTATCTTTTCAAAAAACCAACTTTTTGATTCATTGATCTTTTGTATTGTTTTTTGGTTTTCAATTTCATTCAGTTCTGCTCTGATCTTAATGATTTCTTTCCATCTGCTAACTTTAGGTTTGGATTGTTCTTGTTTTTCTAGTTCTTTAAGGTGAAGTGTTAGGATGTTCACTTGCCATCTTTCCATTCTTCTGAGGTGAGCATTTAATGCAATAAATTTCCCCCTCAATACTGCTTTTGCAATATCTCACAGGTTTTGGTATGATGTATCATTCTTTTCATTAGTTTCAAGAAATTTTTTGATTTCCTGCTTGATTTCTTCTTGGACCCATATGTCATTAAGTAGAATGCTGTTTAATTTCCATGTGTTTGTATAGTTTCCAGAGTTTCATTTGTTATTAATTTCTAGTTTTAATCCATTGTGGTCTGTGAAAATACATGGTCCTTTGCCCAATTTTTAATTGGATTTTTTGTCTTTTTATTGAGTTGAAAGAGTTCTTCGTAAATCCTAGATACAAGTTCCTTGTTGTATGTATGATTTGTATATATTTTGTCCTATTCTGCACATTGTCTTTTCAATTCCTTATGGTGTCTATCTTAGTCTGTTTGGGATGCTATAACAAAATACCATAAATTCAGCAGCTTATGAACAACAGAAATTTAGTACTCACAGTTCTGAAGGCTGGTGGTCCAGGATTTGGTGTCTGATGAGGCTTCCTCACAGATGGATATCTTTTCACTGCAACCTCACATGGTGGAAGGGGAGAAGGAGCTCTCTCAGGCCTTCTTTAATAAAGTCACTAGTCCCATTCGTGAGGGCTCTGCTTTCATGCCCAGTCACCTCCCAAAGACGCCACCTCCTAATATCACCTGGGGGGTTAGAATTTCAACATAAATTTTGGAGCGACACAAACATTTGCACATAGCAGTGTCCCTTGGAGCATAAAAGTTTTTCATTTTGATGAAGCTCAATTTAGTTTTTCTTTGGTTATTTTTGCTTTTGGGGTCATATCTAAGAAACCATTGCCAAAATCAAGGAAGGACTTGCATCTGAGTTGTTAAAAGCCCACAACTCTGTATAATCTCAGGTTTCTGACTTAGGAACAAATACACTGTGTGTTAAAAATGTTATTTTTAGAATACAGAGGTTCTTGCCTAACCCCCAATTTTCAATGCTGGGCACATGCCGTAACTTGAACACAGTTACTGAGATAATATATTTAAATCAATAATTGGACTAGATTTTGCTATGATAGAAGCTAAGTCAAAAATAACCACCAATTTCCTCAAGACAAAAGGTTAGGAACAGTCTCTTTTTAATATTTGTTAAAAAACAACATGATTAGGACACAATTTAAAGTGATATTCTAAGTGTCTTAATGGAGAAAGAAAACAGATTCTGATACAAGATGCTGGGCAGGACATACATGTCTATTTTCCTTGAAATCTTTTAAAATGACAGAAAAGTGGTAAGTCAAGAATAAGTTCATATATACTGAAAATAGGAGGTGAGTACATGAAGGGGTGAAAGATTTTTAGTAACATCTGGAATGGAAGATAGGTGAGTTTTACTAGAGAAAAGTCAGGGAGAGAAAGAGAGACACAGCTCAGAACATGCACAGAAGAAGATTGCAAAAAGTTGAGAACATTTCACAAGGCGAGAGCCTGGAATCAGTAGACATAAGAGACAGAGCCAGAGGTGGGGGCTTGACTGGAGACCTGATTACAGGATGGCTGGGTAGACTGGCCGCGCCTTCTCTCACCTAGCTTCCAGAATACCGAGGGAGTGTTACCCTCAGGCTGGAACCAGAAACTACCCTTTAGAGGGTCCAGGGCTTGCAGAGTGGGGACTGGCTCCTCAGAGCAGACCCTCTTTTTCTAGTCCTGGGGCCCAGCTGCCCTGAAGTAAAGCTTGAGGGCCAGGGCCCTGACCTTACACCCAGGTCATAAGGCCAGCATTCTCATCCATGAACAGGCCCTAAAAGGCAGAGGCAGCCCACATCAGCTACCCGTGGCAGTCAGTCCAATCCTTCATTCACACATGGGGGGAAAGCTATTGGCACAAAAGATAAGATGGACAACAGAGCAAGGGACACAAAGGAAACGGATGATTCAAGGAAGAGAAGGGAATTTTAAATGAATAAGATACTGTATCCATAAAACAAGAAAAGGCTGCTGTTCAAGAACAAGAAAGAATTTACGGAAATTGAAAACATCATGGTCAAAATAAAAAATTCAATAGAAAGACTGGATCAAACAGTTCATTAAATCGCCCAGAACATAGAACAAAAAATCAGAAAGATAAAGTGTGAGGAAAAGTGAAGGAATGTGGAAAAACAATATAAGAGGGCCCAAATCTACCCAATCTACTATGATTTCCAAAAGGTTAGTAATTTGTCATTATCCAAGAAAAAAAGAAAGGAGGAGATTTTTCCACAGCTGAAGAATGATAAGAATTTTATAAAAACAGGCTCCTATAAGGTACCCAGAGAAATTAATTTTTTAAAAAGACTCACATTTAAATATACTCTTGTGAAATTTCTTTTGTCAAGGCTAAAGAAAAGAATACTTAATGTTTGTGGGGTGGTGGGTGGGCAGGAAAAATTAGCCCCAGTGATGCAAAAATCAGGTTGGCATCAGATTTTTTCACTGGAACATGAGAGAATACCTTCAGAGTTCTAATGGAAATTGATTTTTAACAATTCTATTCCCAGCAAAAACTATCAACCAAATGGAAGACTAAAAGGGTTTTTAAAAAGCCCTTATTTGAATACAATGTATTTCCCAATAATTTATTTCAGTAAGATAAAAGAAAGAGAAAGACCTGGAATTCAAGAAACAACCAAACCCAGATGCTCAATACAAAGTAAAACTAGAAAAAACAAAAACTAAAAAATCCCCATGGTAAACACATCCAAAAAAACCTTCAGCAAGATGATATTAAAAAACTGGTTTTAAAAGCTAACAACTCAAGTTATATTAGCAAGTCAGGAGGCTCTGGAAAGAATACCTTCAACAGGAAAATAAATCTCCTGTAAAATGCTGATGATTCTGCATTAACTTAGCGAGAAAGTCAAGGCACATTATAATAATACATGATAAAAATTCAGTGCCCTGCTTTCTCTACTTCCTCCTCCTCCTCCCAGTTTGGGTGTGTACATTTCTTTCCTATTGGCACAGGTTAAAAAACGTGGAGTAGCAACACTTTCTATGAGTCTAAACATATGTTAAAACCTAAGCTCTATGACGGCAGGGATGCTTTGGCTGCTGTGTTCATTGATGTATCCCTAGCTCTTAGAACAGTGCCTGACACAGAGTATGTAATCAATAAATAGCTTTTATTTGAAATGAATGGAATTGATTATATAATGAATAATATACTTTTAACTAAAATATTATACATTCTGGCTATGTTTATACTTAACAAACAGCCGACACACAGAAAAATCATGTATATTCATATAAGAAAGTATCAATTCTATAAAATTTGACAATGTAAAATTAACTATATGAACTGAAGCTGTGACATTGGGAGTGGCCGTGGGGGGAGGAGAGGGGGATGGGAAGTCAGGACTGTTAATTTCCTCATTGTCTTAAAGGGAAGTCAAGAGATACTGTCTAAAACAGGATGAATCGAGAAATGCAAGGTTGAATGTATCGTGCAAAGCTATAGAAGTATCCATCAAAGTGGTAACAAAATAAAATACAGCTGGCAGTCCTTGTTCAGGGGGAAGTGTAAATGAGCCAAGAGTCTCATCTTTCCTTAGGGAGAGCAACAGATACACTTAAAGGTGATACATAAGAAATAAAGGGCTAGTAAATTATTTTTGTGGAGAATGGCCTCAGAAGGATTCAAAATAGAAAGAAATTTAAGCTATTACCTTTAGGGAATGCCATGGAGAAAAACCTTTCCTTTTTAAAAAAAAAAATTGCTCTCCTGTGCCAACTGAATTTTTATTGCCATGTGTCCATACGTTAAAAGTGATATTTTTAATTTAAAATTAGTTTCTAAGGAAAGAGGAGAGTTTTTAGGACAGGAAAACAATGACGCAACAGTTTGCAATTACGTGCTGCCCACCAGCCAGGGCCGGCAAACAGTCTGCAAACATTATCTGCGGCGAGTGTCAGAATCGACATTTGCCAGACGGAGAAGTTCAGACGAAGATGGAAGTGACTTGCCCATTTTCAGTGCGTCTGTGACCAACCCAGTGATAAAACCCAGGCTTCCTGGATTCAGAGTCCAAAGACAGATTTGGATAGATTTTGCGTTAGAAAAACCACAACATATTGATATGATGACAGTTAGGGAAGAAATCCAAACTAATAGATGGCACATGCTGTGTTTAGGGCTTGGAAAATGCCTGTATATTTCCATCCAATAATCTGGTGCCAAAATACACATTACCTGTCAAGAAAAAGGCCAGTGCTTCTCTGAAGCACCTGATGAGAATATATATTATTTTGAGGAGTTATGCATGCAAAGATAAAAAATGACCATCACTGTAACAATCTCAATTAATTTTAAGTTTAATACACATTGTTTCAATATATATATAAAGATATCTGCCATTTTATGGCCATTTAGGAAACAGTCTATGGCTAATTAGCTTGATAAGTAACTCTGTTTATTCTGCCATATGACTTTTTTAGTAATTCAGAATACTAGTACAGGTGGAAAGGGAAAAAAAAAATGACTGATCTGGCATCATTTTACTTATTGGTTTTACTCAATATGAATTTTTTAATATTAATTTTTTTTTTTTTTTTTTTTGCCTGGCTTCCTCATTTAGGTAGAAAACTGGAGGGGAGAGGATTCATTAAATGATTATAATAGATTCCTCTTGCTTTGTCACTATAGTTCCCTTCCCCTTCCAACTTACTTCCAAAACCACACACAAACGCTTCTGAAAGCAGGTCTATACCAGATGATAGTGTCCCAGATGACCCAATGAGTCATGCACTCTGCGGAAAGTGAGCACTGGACCGAGGCTTCTGCAGAGCCCTTCATCATCCCGCAGCCTGGCCAGCTCCTTCCTGTCCTTCTGATCTCATCCCAAGGGTCATTTCCTCCGGAAAGTCTTCCCTGAACCCCCAGGCTCAAGATTCTCTGATAGTCTACTTTTTCTTTAACACACACCACACAGTTTATAATTCTTTTTTTTTTTTTTGAGTTTCAATATTTTATTAAAATAACATATTTAGCCATGGTTAACCAAGAATATGTTATCTTTATCCCCCCGACCCCAAATATGCAGCACAACACAGTAGTGATTTCAAATATACTTGATCATGATAACCAACAGAGATATTTCAAAGTCAAGTTCGTAACTAAAAACTAGAACCTTGGAAAAATTCTGAGTTAGAAAAAAGAAACATAAACCTCTCAAACAGAATTCTTTTATCTGCCCGAAAATAAATGCCGGGGCACCACCTGCTTGACAATACTGCTAGGTTCTTTTTTCTTTATGCATAGTATAATGTCTCATAAGTACCTACTTTCATAAATAAAATCAGTATTTTTCATCTCATTTAATGTTCCTCTTCAGCTTCACAAAGAAACCAGTAAATAAAACTGTCAATGACAGTCACGACCTAAGTTCTCACAGCAAGGTGAAAAACTTGAAAATATGCTGAGATGCATCTACGCTATTTTACGTAAAAAGATTCAAAAAGTGCAAGGCAAAATCTGCAGTTTTTTGAGGGGAGTTTTAGGCACATCCATTTCATTAAAGCAAGCCTCAGAATGAAATTCCAGTTTGTTCTTCATGACAACAGTTTTAAGTCTTTTTTAAGAAACAAAAACAAAAAATCCATCCCGTCGAGTGTAAAACAGGGAGCCCGTGCCCTGCGCGTGAGGGTTCCGTCGTGGCGGGCCCGTCCTTTTTTTATCCTGGCAGGCTTTGGTTGGGGGTGTACTGGTCATTTGCCTGGTACTCGGGTTCTTTACGGAAGTAGCGAATGGCTTGGTTCAGACCTTCCTCCGGGGACCACAGGCTCCCGTCCTAGCATCAGCTTCGCTTTTTTATGTCTGGTTTTCTTTTCTGTGGGTCGTCCTGGGCTTCAGAGAGAAACTGGATTTCACTTCTGCTACCAACAAGGTTCTTAATTAACTGAGCAAATCCTAGGACTGTGTGTGCTTCTGGGTTCCCCCGGCTGACGGGGCTGCTGACGTTGCCGTTCGTGAGCGCCACCAGGCCGTTCACCAGGTCGCTGACGTACTGGAACGCCCCGGTCTGAGACCCGATCCGGACACCGTGAGCGGCTGCCCTGGAGCGCCTGCAGGATGAAGTTGCCGACCGACCACCCGCCCGTCGTTCATGTGCACGCGCGGCCCAGAGGTGTTGAAGATTCTGGCCACTCGCACTTCCACGCCTTCCTGCTTCGTGTCGGCACAGCACATGGTCTCTGCCACTCGCTTGCCTTCGTCATAGCAGGCCCGGGGGCCTGTGGGATTCACGTGGCCCCAGTAGTCCTCGCTCTGAGGGTGGACTTCGGATCTCCAGACACCTCCGACGTGGAGGCCAGGAGCACACGGGCACCGACTCGCTTGGCCAGCCCCACAGTTCGGCGTCCCGATTGTACTGGTCTTTAACGTCTTGATAGGATTGTACGTGTCGTTTGGAGGACAGGCTGGAGATGCCAGATGGTAAATCTGGTCGACTTCCGTGTACAGGGGCTCCAGCACATCGTGACTGATCAGCTCAAAGTTCTCATGGCCGAGCCAGTGCTCCACGTTCCTCCTCCTGCCTGTGAAGAAGTTGTCCACCACAGTCACCTCGTGGCCATGCATCATGAGCTTGTCAGTGAGACGGGAGCCCACGAACCCCGCGCCTCCAGTTCAAAATTCTCCTACGATCCTTTTCTGATAAAAACTTTACCGGCGGGTATTTCTGGGTGAAGCTTTTTTCCAAATCTCTGATGCTCTCTCTTAGTGGCTCAACAATCTCTTCAATCTTGCTTTCGATTTTTAGTTCACTGTCTTCCTGGATAGACCTCATATTAACGAAGTTTCCCCAAACAGAGGCGACGTAGGCGAGCAGGGCGATGCCCAGCAGCAGCTTCATCCTCCCGCGGTTGACGGCAGACACACCATCCCCCGGACCCGCGCCGGTCCAGGGCCCTGCCCCGTGCCGCACAGGGCGCCGCCTGCTGCACAATGAGCCCGGGCGGCGGCGGCAGCCCGGCAGAGCCCCGCCCCCGCCGCCTGCGCGACCCCACCCCCACAGTTTATAATTCTATGTCTGTGTAATTAATTGTTTAAGGCCTGCTTTTCCCAACATACTATAAACTCAGTGAAGACCTGAAACTCTTCAGCAGATGATTTGGCTAAGTCTGGCCTCAGGTTCAGACAAGTCCTTTGTAGTCAAATAGGATACAACCAAAAAGAAAAAGGCTTTTGCATAATGAGTTGTCTTCCAGGAAAGACTCAGCTCCAATGATATTTTTGTTGCTTTCTAAAGCCACAGACTTCTATGAACTGCTCCTCCCATGACCATCACCAACCCATGAGCAGTAGAAGACAGGGGGGTTGCACTGAAGAACAGTACCTCCTGTAATTCCTGCACTGTTCTGATTTATGCAGCCAAGTGTTGCATTAGACAAGAGCAATTAGGAACAGCAATAGACATAGAAAGAGCAACAGAAAAAGTGTTGATTAACTCTAGACAGCATAATTAGTCTTCTACTTCTGTGAATAAATTACCACAAACTCTGTGGCTCGGGAGTCTGAGCACAGTGTAGCTGGATCCTCTGCTCAGGGTCTCACAAGGCTCCAATCAAGGCACTGGTTGTGTGCAGTTCTCATCTGACACTCAAGGTCCTCTTCCATGTTCCTTCAGGTTGTCGGCAGAATTCAGTTCCTGGTGGTTGTAGGCATGCGTTCCCCTTTTCTTGCCAGCTGGGGCTCACACTCAGCTCCTGGAGGCCACAGGAGTTCCTGACCACATGGTCCCCACAGGCCGTTTGCAGCATGGCTGTTTGCTTTCCCCAGGCTGGCAGGAGCACACCTCTCTGACTTTCTCTACCAGAGAAAGCTCTCTGTTTTTGAAGGGCTCACCTGATTAGGTCGGGTCCACCCCGGGTCAGCTCCCTTTTGCTATGTGATGTCATATCACCACAAAAGTCATAGCTCATCGGATTCACAGGTTCCATTCACACTCAAAGGGACTACGCAGGACATGAGCACCAGGAGTGGGAATATTGCGGGTCGTTTTAGAATCCTGCCTCCCACAGAACAGCTACTAACACTAACAAAGCGTTGAGTGCTTAGTCATTGCCAGCACCGTGTTAAGTGCTTTTCAGCATTGAATCTTTAAAACAGCCCATGAGGTAAATTCTAACACTGTCCTTGTTTTATAGGTGAAGAAACCGAGGCTTATGGGCCAGGTGACATTGCCTCATTTCGTGTAACCAGCATCACCTAGGTTTTGAACTCTGGTCTTTCTGACTCCAGAACCCATTCTTGTTCACTTTGCCTCCCAAAGCCCGTTCTCCTGTAACCAGTGGCATGATGATATCGCTGTTTTATGAATGTAAACACCGGTTTGGGAAGATTGAATAACATACTCAGGACCACCCAGTTGGTGAGTGACACGTCAGCCTTCCGTCTAATCTTCTCCCTCTCGGTCCCACACCGTTGGCATCCCAGGTAATCAAAGGACATTCTCAAGTTGCTTGTCAGCTAGAAGAAACCTTAGTCATGAAACCAGCATGTTTCTGTCTCCAAGCTTTGGTCGAATTACATAATACACGTTATCAGTTCTATTTCTTTTAACCTGTAGTGAGTGAAAAGCAGTGTTTTATTCCCATGCTGAGAAAAATTATCTAAGGGCACCTGACAATCACTCCGTCAGAAGTTTCATTAATACTTAGCACCAGGAGAACATACTCCCCCCAGGGTGGTGAACGGCTGGTGATACTAACTTCCCCTCCTCTGTGCATGTATACTTTTAAATGCAGATCAAAGCAAATAATTATTCAGGGGAGAGGATATGTTTCCTTGAGACTAATATTGTTTTTCATTACTTCTTGCAAGGAGACAAAATAGCTTTGGCCAAGACCTGTTAACAGATACAATTATCCATTGCAAATGCCAGCACAATACTTACCTGGCAGGGGAGATACCATGATCGCAAATGCCAGCACACTGCCCCCACCTGTGCTTTGGCATGCAGAGGCCAATCGTCCTTGACAGTGGTGTCCACCTTATTTCTCCTGTTTTTTCCAATGCCTACAAATGTCAGTAGTAAAACTGATGCACAGACAGCCACTAAAAAGGCATAGTTGTCTCCAGTACCTGATGTCTAACCTTCTTTGTCCTGCAACTGTCCTTCAGGAAAGAAAGAGAATGAAGTTTTCTGAAAAGTTTCATTTGAGTGCCCTGCCAGGTCATGGTTTGGGTATGACTGCGTTCCTCTGTTAACCTCCTGTTGGCAGCAGCGCTCCCAGGGCTGCAGCTAGCCCCAGGCAGCAAGAGGAGCCTCCTTCCTCCTGCCCCTTAAGGACTAGGTTTGGTAATATTTCCCTCGGCACTGCCACACCTAAGTAAATAGTTCTTTTTTAATATAAAAATATACTTAACCAGGAACCCTGACTGATAATCACTCTAAACTCTTACTAAAATTATTGATTTAAGCAACAAGTAAAAACTGGTGTTAAAGGCATTAGCATACTGTCGAGGGGGAATTGGACATTTATATATTGCCCAAATAACACCAAACAGATTAATTTTGGGTCACAAGGGGGGAAAACATAACACTACCACGGAAGGGTAAGACTGTTGATTGGTCAATGCTTTGATCCCTAATCGTGGGTCAACCAGAAAATATGTATCTCATGACAAAATACAATATGAAGTACACATCTCCTGTGACATAACCTAGTTAACAAGGTTGGCATTGAATCCATCATGCCTTTGCATTTTAAGTTTATAAGAAATGAGAGGGTTAGAGATTAAGCTAAATGAAGGCACAAGGAAGCAACTAGTCAAATCTAGGAGGCGGGTTGTTCTATGGGCTAACTGGCCAAATCCATTTAGGCCAAATTCATGTACCAAGCACACTGTCATGTCTATGCTGGGCACAAGGGGCTTAAGATATATCCATGTAATGTATAGGCCTGGATTGGTTTCTAACTGGACAAATCAGCTACAAAGGACATTTTGGGGATGATTTAGGTAATTAAACATAGACTGGGTTCTAGATAAAGCATACTGACACATATTGACATGGAAAGTTTCAGATCGTTAACTGAAAAAAAAAAAAAACAATTTACAAAACAGTACTGTTCTCATTTTGTAAAAAGATAGGTGTCTGTGTGTATATGTATATATGCATGATGGAGTCTGGATGTGTTGTCCCCTCCAAAACTCATGTCGAAATCTGATCCACAATGTAGCAGTGTTGGAAACTGATTGAGTCATGGGGGCGGATCCCTCATGAATGGATTAATGCTGTCCCTGGGGGAGGGGGGATTAATGAGTGAGTTCTCGCTGGATTAGTTCCCTCCAGAGCTCGTTCCTTAAAAAGACCCTGGCACCTTCTCTCTCTCTCTTGCTCCCTCTCACCGTGTGATCTCCTTGTACCTGCCAGCTGCCTGCCACTTTTCCACCATGAGTAGAAGCAGCCTGAGGCTCATGCCAGATGCAGCTGTCCCAGAATCATAAGCCAAATAAACCTCTTTCCTTATAAATTACCCAGTCTCAGGTAATTCTGTTATAGCCACACAAAACAGACTAAAACACGGCATAAATATTTGGGAAAGATACAATAAGATATTAACAATGGTCTCCTCTGGATGGTGGGAATCGTGTATTTCACTTTTCTTATTATTTTTGTGTATCTGTACATATGCTGCTTTGTGATTATAAGAGGTTTTTAATTTAAAAAGAAAGAAAGAGAACTTATCCGTGTAGGAGTTGTAATCAAAGCCAGGGGAGTAAATGAAATTGCCCGGGGAGGGGCTGGGGAAACAGCTTTTAGAACCATCGAGATTTCAGGGAGAAGACTGCAGAAGGAGAGCCGGCCAGAGACGGCAGAGGAGCCAGGAGAGAACAGCAGCAGCAGGAAAGCCGGGAGGAGAGTGTTCGCAGAAGGGGACAGCCACGTGTCTCAGCTGCTCCGGACAAGCAGCGTGAAGATTAAAGGGGCCCCTGGACGTTCTGGCAAGAAGTCCACGGAGACTTTCCCATGGAGCGGCGAGGAACAAGAGGCTGCTCCTGCAAGAAGCTGACAGTGGAGGGAAGGAGAGACGCAGGCAGTGACTGGAGGGGGGCGCGGGGACCCATCTTTGCACAAGGAGGGGACTTGTCGCTCAGCTTGCGTTCTACATAATGGAAAACTTCTGGAACGCTGCTCCTTTACCCAGAATACAGCGTGCGTGGCGCCTCCGGGAGGGCATAAAGAGAAGGACCTAGGAAGCAGGCAGCGGGACGAGTGGGTTGGAAATGGGGGAATTAAGCAATTTGTAGACTCGTTGGAAAAGGCCAGTGGGGACGGAAAGATTGAAAATCTAAGCGGAGACGGAAGGATGACTCACGGCACAGGACCCAGGAGTTCACAGAGGAGCGGACGGGTGGAGAGCACAGGAGGCAGATGAGGCTCCTGTAGGGCTGAGTCATCAGGGCTGGGGCCAGGACCAGAGCACACAACGCCGGTGAGGATTAGCACTTGCAGGTATACAAGGCCACTGCAAAAAGTTCGCGGAAAAATAGGTAATACAGATCTTTCCGCGAACTTTTCCAAGTACCTTTGTACTTTGGAAGCAACTTTCCCAAGTGGCAGTGGGCTGCAGTTGGGACTGCTGCACGGCTCATTAGCAGGTGTCAGACGCATGGGCCCCGCACAGCACTGGGGCAGGGCCTGCCAACGTGATGGGATTTAAGGGGTGGCCAAAGACCCGTCACCCTGGAGTATCTCCCAAGGGCTTTTCGTAAGGCCAACCAGCCTGATAAAGTGAACAGCTAATGGACACTCTGAGTCGGCAGAAGAAGAGTTTGCAGTCTGTCTTACTGCCACGGATTGTTTTTGAACTTCACTTGAACTAGCCTCAAGGAACATTTACCAAATACCCACAGGGCAAAAAGGGCACTGTGCTCAGTGCGGCCCACACATTTCATTTGATCAAGAATCTATTTAGAGAAGGGCTGGCATATTCTGAGACTGTGCCTGCTATGAGAAAGACACATCAGTTCTCTGTGCTGGAACAGAGAACTTCCTCCCTGAAAAATAAGCCCGATGGAGGAATTAAAGTGCCATGTTGACTATGATCATTTCTTTTCTCTTTCTGTCCTCTCTTCACCCCAACACTGAGCCAAAGAGCCCCAGTGTCTTCTCCCATCCCACAGAGTCCTGCCTCGATGCCACTAACCACACAGCAACTATCCCTGGGGTCAGCAGGTCTCAGGTGTGCACAGGACACTCCAAACCAGAGCTTGGAGGAGACCACAGCCGTCTTCCAGGGGACTCAGCAGCTGCTCAGAGTTGAGCAGCTCAGAGAATGTTAATCAAAGCTTAGTATTCCCAAGTGCCCTGCCAGACTGCTCTGGGACAGGCTGTTGGCAGGAGGGTTTTCCCGCGGGTGCCCGACACTCATCTTCCCAATTTCTCCTTTGAGCACTACCTTGCAGAAAAGCAGTGCTATCCTCCATTTCCCCACAGCTTTAGGAACTCTGGCACTTTGTACAAATGTGTACAGACTGTAGAGACTCCAGCCCAGAGATGGGAGGGGTTGCTGCAAGGTGCTGGGCCATGAATTACAGCTCAGTGGGGATGGGGAAGGAAACAGTAACTCAGAGAGGAGCTCCAGAGCTAAAGCAAACAGGAAGGTTTTGGTGGGAGAGTCCCTGAGAGGAAATGACTCAGTGGTTTGGAAAGAGTGGGCCATCCACGGAGACGGAGGGGAGCCAGTCCAGAGGGCCCTCTGGGGAAGGGCAGGCCTTTCTCTTTGGTGCCCAAGACGTAGAATCCAGCTTCTTTCTTCACTCAGGGTGGGAGCAGCTGTAGCTACAGGATTGAGAAAAGCACCCTGATTTTCAGTCTGGGGGGAGGTTGAAACCACACGGTCAAGAATCTGTCTGGAGAAAGCTGGAAGATTTGGGGGCTGTTCCTGCAATGGGGGTGCCTTAAACCGAGACCTTTGTCCCCCCCAAAAAAAGCCAGATAAAAAAAGAACTATGTTTTTAAGAAGAGCTATTCAAAAGAATTATTTTTAAGAACTGATTTTTGAATTAGCAAATGCATTTCCTCTCTGATGTGCACCCCAGGTCTATAACATATCATAGTGAACATTACGCCTGATTCAAAAATCAGGGTATAGCATTTGACTAAAAAGTTTTTCTTCAGATTCCTGAATCTGTGTACATGAAATGCCTTAAAATGGTATGAAATCATACTCAGTCACAAACGTATCTAAGCGAATTTATTAAAAATTATAGCACTGCATGAAATTGGAAGCGTCCTGGAAAATCTGGGATGAATGAAATCTGCGTTTTGAACTGAAGCATATCTGAGAAGAGCTGAGGAAGGAAACTTTACAAATGCCGTTTATGAGTTTCTTCACAGGAGACCCTGAAGCCCGTCCCGCGCTCTTGAGTGAAGAGCCTGTGGAACCTGGAGCCAGCGAAGTGGCACTGCTGTGGGCTGCTGTCCACCGCGCACCCAGTCCGATGTCCGGCAAGGACGGTGTGTCAGTTTCTCTCCTCTCTCCACCCCCTCCCAGGTGGTGCATGGAAAGACGTCCCAGCGTTTGACAAGTGCCAGTCAGTGCCAGTCACTGAAAACACCTTGCCGTCTGGCAGACATTTGGGGATTGAGCAGACATGGCGCTTGGGTTCCTTTAGAAGGGCATGAGCCCTGCCCCTCTCACACAGGTAAGTGGGTGAGGACAGAACCCAGGGCCAGCCAAGCACCCTGCACGCCAGCAGTGGCGGGCCCTTCCCTGGCTGGAGAGGAAGCTGTGAACAGTCTGGGAGGGAGGAACTCGTACTGCTGAACGAGGGAGAGCCAGAGCCTGGTCATTTTGGAAGAGTGAAAATCGAGAGCAGTAAAGAGGGGGAAAATGTAAAACACAATGAACTGTGGAGCCCCCGGTCCATTCTGTTTGACATGAGGAGCAGCCTTGGCAGAAAGAGTGTGAGAACATCAGTTATGTTACAAGTGATCGTGAGGAGCTCCCAGCCTTCGCTGATGCGGCAGGCAGCTCCTTCAGGGACTTAAAAGGGCATTTTATAAGCCACTCACCAAGGACCTCCTGCAAGGAGGAGGGGGACGATGCTCGTCATTTCCACCTAAACCCAGCTTTCAATGCTGTCTGTCACTTCTGGGTACCCTGGCTTTTTCTAAAAAGGCCTCTGTCTTTTAAATTTCATCATTTACACTACTTGCTTCAGTGACTCTGAACTTGGCATGCCGCTGTGTGGTTTTGCTGCTGTCTGAGTCACACGCTTTTCCCAGCATTACCTAGCAGGGCTTGGAGTCCAGCCTCAGGAGGAGGGAGCCAAAACTTCCCATTCCAGTGACCAAAGCTGGCTGGTGGCTCCTGTCATCGGAAACGCACTCCTTTCTTAAGGTCTCTGTCCTAATTCTAAATTAGCCTTGAAAAAAGTTCACATCATGGGCCATGGGGAGACTTCAAATCAATTCAACATAATACATATTTGGGCACTTACTGTGTGCCAGGCATGATGAGGGATTCTGAGGTGAGTTGACCCTTAGTTTCTGCTCTCCTGGGCCTTGCTGCCTACAGGGGAGACCAGCTCCAGCAGCCTGTGAGTCGAGCTAGGCTGGTTTCATGGAAATGGTTCATTGTTCATGTGTTCATTCAAAAACATTTCTTGAGCACCTACCATGTGCCGTCACCTTTCAATACCCTGTAGATACAGCAAGGGGCAAGAATGTGGGATCTGAAGTTGACAGAAGCGGGTGAGAAACCCACCTCAGACATGATTGTGTCCTGAACTTACTGAACTCCAGATTTCTCATTTTTAAAATGAGAATCATAAGAACAATCATATTAATAACACTGTCTATTTGCACAGTTCTTGTGAAGTCAAGAGGTAGCTATAACAGGCACTCAGTAAATGTTGCTGATTGGTTGTTCTGTACATTGATGAACGAATATGTGTGATGGTTGGATATGCAATGGAGGAGGTAAAGAAGATTAATTTCATTTTCTGCTGTGTATAGCCAAATGCACAAGTATGGCAGAAGGAGAAATAAAGCTGTGTACAGAGAGGCGGCATTCTAGACTAGGGGATGCCCGAAGCAGTGTTCTTCAAAGGTCCACAACTTTCCTAAGAGAATGTTTTAATTTTTCATTTTAAAACTACAGTTTGATGATTATCTCATATACCTATATGCAAATATATACATACATATATAAAGTACATATAATAAATATCTATTCTTGAAAGCTCATTTATTCTAAGTTATCTGAATGTCCAGTTTATAAGCCAGCACCACATGACTTCAGCCTGCATGTTTGTATTTGTGAGCACATTAATGCTAAGTAAAGCAACTTTATTTCTCAGGGAGAAAGAAGAGAGGTGGGCTTAACATATAAATGTGTTTACATCTGCTGAAAGCTAAAAAAAACCCAGCAGGGTGCATTTTATACAAAGGAAGGTTTAGAAGTAGTTTGGACAGAGAAAAGCTAAGAGATGACAGAGGATGTTTGCACCAGGCATGTGGTACTGTGGTTGGGCTGATTTCCAAAAAGCGTGGCCTTGGACAGTCAGTTCCATATAGTGTGTGAACAAAGGTTTCATTTTAGCAAAACAATATTATGTCGTACTTCATCAGTGTTATTAACTATCATTTTACTGGTTTTAAGACTTTTTTGATAATTAAATCATAAATTTGTTAGTGTTACATAAGCAGTACAGTAGAATGAGTTAATACCTGGTTTCATATTACACTGATTTGAATAGCATATGAATAAAAATAATTTAAGTCTAACCTTGGGGTCCACTAGGCCTCTTAAAGGGAGGATGTATTCTAGGTTTAAAAGAAGGCCGCTGGACTCCCTCCCGGGTGTAGTGGAAATAAGGGCTGGCTGGAAGTGCCACTTTTTTGGAGGAGGACCTGTGTCTGCAAATTCCTGGCAACATTCCCGAAATGAGGCTATCACAGAAGAGCTTAGAAGGGTGCAAAAGAACATGTGTCATTGAGAACAGATCCTCTTTCCCCAACTTTCTCACAGCTGACCCTCCTGACTCTCAGAGACCTCACCTCCTATTGCTTCTTTCTGCTTTATCTGCTTACTTGTTCAGCAAGCTGGAGTTTTGCCCTGCGCCATCTATTGTGCTAAGCACTGGCATACAGCAGTGAATGCAATGGACATGCTTCCCACCCCCAAGAAGCTTACAATGGAATGGACCATCCTATTTAAACTTTAATTCTCAGCTCTCACTTCTCATCCCTTTCCACAGACGTGTCTTTAGAATCAGGCACCAAATTTCCCCGCCACTTCTGCAAACAAACAAAATTATTTTGATTTATTTCAACCACATACATAGAAGGGAGCATATCCCAGGTGTGTCTTGAACATTTTCTCCAGCCTTTTTCCTCAGTGCTTGTCTAAGTCTAGGCCAGGTGCCTACGGAAAGCAAGGGCTTTGGAATTAGGGAGCCATGAAAATTTAGGTCAGTTCTTAGAAACAAAACATGAGGCAGAGTTTTGAAGATACACGATTTGTTGGTTTATTCAGGAAGAACTCGGGAGGGAGGAAGGGAAGCAGGAAATGAAGGGGAAAGAGTGGAGCAAGAATGCGGTCTCAGAAAAAATCAGATTTGAACCACAGAGCACAAAGCGTTCTGGAGCATAAACGATATCACAGGCTTTCTGTGGTGTGTGTGTGTGTGTGTGTGTGTGTTAGGGTGAGGGGTGATTGGGGGACAACCACCCAGCAGAGGCAGCTCCCATCAGCTGTAAGGGTAATTTCCAGAGAAGGGAGAAGCTGTGAGCTGTTGGCTCATTACCTCTGTACTCCTTCCAAACCTTCCCAACCACAGCACACATGTAGCCATTTCTTCTAATCTTTGTCCTAGGTTGATGAGCACACCAGACAGGTAAAGGAATCTGAGTGGGACACCAAATGAATCCAGCACTCAGAGGTTCAGACGTAGGGTTCACCTTCACAAGGCAGCATGACTGTTATCAGAGAAGACTATAAAAAGCACCTAGTGCAGTAGCTGTCCCTCTCTCTCCCTTCAGGCACTACAGGCAGTTCTTGACACACCAGCCCAATCAGAAAATCCACCTGATGTATACTTCTGGTTAAGCAGGAAGGTGAAATATTTCACTGAAACCCAGTCATGCCTTACACGTATTCTGCACCCCAGTCCCCAACCACAAGGAGGAATCCAAACTCTACCTGGCTTTGTGCTCACCTGTGCTCTGGCTGTTGTCATTGCCCTAAAGAATTGGTTGTTTTCCTGTCTAGAATTCAGTCCTTTCGATGCTCCTGGGGCAGTGCTTCCCAAACTGAGAAGAGTATTCCATTAGACCCTAGTTTAATGGGGTCTGGGAATGAGGGTTGCTGTAGACAAAGTAATGCACCCCTCTTCAAAGGTTCACACCCTAATCGCTGAAACCTGTGACTGTGTTCACTTACATGATAAAAATAACTCTGCTGATGCAAGTGAGATTAAGGACCTTGAGGTGGGGAGAGTGTCCTGGATTATCCAGTTGGGCCCAGTCTAATCATGAGTCCTTAAAAGCTGAAAATATTTTCTGGTTGCAGTCCGAGGATATAAGACAGGAAGGAGGAGAGATTCAAAATGTGAGAGGAACTGGATCCACCATTGCTAGCTTTGATGATGGTGGAAGGGGCCACGAGCCCAGGAATGTGGGTAACTTCTATAAACCAGGAGCAGCCTGCAGCTGACAGCTGGCAAGGAAATGGAAACCTCAGTTCTCTAACTGTAAGGAACAGAATCCTACCAACAACCTAAATGAGAAAGGAAAATGGTCCTCCCTTGAGCCTCAAGGAAGGAATGCAGCCCTGCTGATATCTTTTTTTACTTGAAAAATAACTGATTATATATATTTGTGGAGATGAGTTGAATATCAACACCTATACAATGTGTGATGATCAAATCAGGATAATTAGCATTGTCATCATTACAAAACATAATCATTCATTGTGTCCATTAACCAATTGGTTACTAGCCACCCTCCTGCTTCCCTTTTCCCACCTATAGTGACCATAGTTCTTTTCTCTTCTTCTGAAAGTTCAATTCATTATTGTGATTCTTTCTTTCTTTCTTTCTTTCGCTTCCACTTTTGAGTGAGGAGATGTGATATTTCTCTTTCCGTGCCTGGCTTGTTTCACTTAACACAATTTTCTCTAAACCTGTGTTGCTGCAAATGGCAGAGTTTATTTTTTAAGGCTGAGTAGTAGTCCATTGTGTAAATATACCACATTTTCCTTTTCATCATCTGTCGTTGGACATTTAGGTTGGTTCCACATCTTGGCTACTGTATGTAGAGCTGTGATAAACATGGGAGTGCAGGTATCCCTTTGACATGATGATTTCCATTCCTCTGGGTATATGCCCAGCAGTGGGATTGCTGGATCATTTGCTAGTTGTTTGAGAAAACTCCATACTGTTTTCCATAATGGTCACACTAGTTTACAGGCACACAGTAGTGCAGAAGCGTTCCCCTTTCTCTGCATCCTCGCCAGCATTTGTTATTCTGTCTTTTTGATAATAGCCAGTCTAACTGTGAGATGATATCTCAGTGTGGTTCTGATTTGCATTTCCCTGATGATTAGTGATGTTGAGCATTTTTACACCTGCTGATATCTTGATTTTAGCCTGGTGAGACCTGTGGCAGACTTCTGACTACAGAACTGTAAGATAATACATTTGTGTTATTAAGCTGTTAAATTTCTGTTGATTTGTAGCAACAACAATAGAAAACTAATACAGGGATTTTGGTCAAATAAGTTTGGGAAATGATGCTATAGATTATAGAACATATTAATCACCTTGTTATGAAAAAGTTGTGGTAAAAACAAAACCAATAACAAAACATTAATTGAATCAAAAAGCAGAGGATTCGTTCACTACAAAGGGGAAAGCTGACACTGCCTTCCGATAGCATCACATGTGTGCAAATAGAGGGCTGCTGCAGACCCACAGCATCCAACTCCGTTGTCATAGTTACTCCCTGAAGGGAGAGATGCCCTGACAAAGACCAGATTGACTGTGGTAAGTGGTGAGAAGGTGCCCTGAGGGTGGCCAGATGCTTCTACGGTCATGTCAGAGATGTTTTCTGTAATTTGTATTCAGTCAGCTCTGCCTCAAATGGAAACGTGGTCATTTGCATTTCCAATACAGGAAGCCTCTATCAATGACCGATACCTTTTAAGGAGGAGGAGTTGCTGTCCCATCCTAAGACCTGGGGAAACAAACATTAACTGAAACAATGTTTTGAAATGGATTTTGCCCCAATTAAGCATTAACTACTAGCAACTTCTCCTACCTCATTTCCTGCCCTTCTCCAACTCAGTCCCACCGTCTAGCTGCACCGGGCATCTTGTTATTCCTTGAATGTGCCAAGCTTCTCCCTCTGCAGGGACTGGGCGTCTGCTCTTCCTTCAGCCTGGAGTGCCCCTCCTGCGGATGTCTGTGTGCTTGCCCCCACCCCCTTCATTCAGGTCTCTGCTCAAATGTCCCTACTTCAGAGAGGTCTTCCCTAAGCACTTTATCTAAAACTGAGAAACCCCTCCCAATACTGTCAGTCTCCTTACCAGACTTTTCTGTTTCCTCGTGGAGCTTCTGTATTTATTTGAGCAGTTGGGCATAATCTCCCCACTGGACTGTAACCTACACGAAGGCTGGGACTTTGTCTCTTGCTCACTGCCGTAGCCCCAGTTTCTGGCACATGCTAAGTGCCCAATAAACATTTGTTGACTATTTGAAGGAATTGCTTGGAGACTTTGTTCTCCACTACTTTGCCACCCCTCTGGCACTCAAACACTGGTGCCCTACCACCCAATTTCCTCCAAATCTAAGTTTCTCCTCTAGTCCAAGGTACCTGGTGTGGCAGATTGTATTTTTCAGATGGTCACCACAGTATATGTCCCATATCACATGCCCTTCTTACAAATTGATGTTGATAGTCCTGCCTTTGAGAAGTGTATCTCCTCTTGCATCTGTGCTGACCTTTGATTACAGTGGGACTTAGCTGTGGCTATATAGCATTTGCCTCACTCTCTTGGGTCTCTCCCTCTGGGAATACAGCCTCATGTTGTGGGGAAGACCAGGCCATATGGAGGTGTCCTGACAGATAGTCAGGCTGAGGTCCCAGCTAACAGCCAGCACCAACTTCATATACGTGAGGAAACCTTTGAGATGACTCCAACCCCATCCATTGCATGACGGCCACTGCAGGAGACACCCCAGTGAGAACTGCCCGGCTGAGACCAGTTGGCCCCTCTAATCCTTGGGAGATAATAATAAATGATTGCTCTTGTTTTAAACCACCAAGCTTAAGGGTGGCTTGTTATATAGAAATAATAATCAAAACAGATGGGATATGGAGTTGGCCATAAAAGATCTGATTTCTAGTCTCTATTGTGTGCCTCTCACATTCTTCAGCCCCTGGACAGCCCAAGGACTCTGTCCAAACCTCTCCAACCATAGCAAGCATGTAACTATTTCTTCTAACTTTTATCCTAGGTTGATTTAATGAAAATTGGTCATCCTCAGGAATTGCACTTATAAAAAAGTATGTAAATATATTGAGATTTTCCAATGATCACCATTCAGTATTTGCCTGGATTCAGCCACTCTTTGGTTAATAAGTCCCCAGGACAGCTGGGTTAATGAGCTTTATTCCATTGTCAGTCTTCTCAGCCCAGCCCCATGCTGGTTCCTGGGAGCAATTCCTTTTCCAGGTAGTCCTTGCCATCTATAAAGCCAGATTCCGTATTCTTCTAGTCACACTCACCTCTGTAGCTGTAGCAACTGCTCACAAGGCTGCTCAACTGCTCTCACCAACCAGTTCTTACTCAAGGGTGGGAGCAAACCCAGGAGCCCCACCACCTCACTGGGCTATTGCCAGGACCAATCTGACAGGGCTTTAATAAGGGAGTCAACATAGTTGTGATGGGGGCTAGATGGCAAACCTATGCTCAGAGCTCCTGGTGCGCCTGACTCTGCCACTTCCAAGCAGTGTGCTCTTGGGCAAGTCCTTTACCATCTGTAAGACTCAATTTCCTCATTTGTGAAGTGGAACTAATGATAGAACCTCCCTCATGGGGATACTTACTGTACGGAAGGAATGAACATATGTATGCAAAAGCAAGCACTGAAAACTGGCACAAGGTAGGCCCCCAGTAAGTGGGAGCTCTAATGTTTCACCAAGATGGGTCAAGAAGACCATACCGGGAGATGGTTAGAAGACTGCAGGAGTCTGTGCAGTGATTTTGGAGCTGTAGTGGGGACCTTTGAAATTAGCAAGGCCACCACTTTGCTTCAGGGATGCTGTCCAAGAGCCTTGGGCTTTTATATTCCTTTACCCCTCACCCCCGTAAGAACCACCTCCGCCTCCTCTACAGCTGCCACTCTTGTGAGAGGCGAACGTGATAACCACTACACTACGGAAACTGCGGTACAGCTGCCACTCTTGGATTGCTTTTGAGCTGCTACAAATGTGGGCCCCTGGGACTAAAACCCTGGGAAAACCCTGCCTCCATCCTCTCCCATATCTCACTTGAAGGTTGAGTGAAGGGCCAATTTGCAACACTTAACATAAAAGCCAGAAAATCCACTTAATGCCCTTGGTTTCCCACGCACTAGTGGTACAGCAGTCACATTTGCACAAAGAGGCATGTGCTATAATAGGCAGTTTGAAATATTCCTGGCAGATGGTGCTAAATATAGACACAGTGACAGATTGGCCCCACAGAACAACTCTTCTCCCAAGCCTTAAGAATGTACTAGAGCCAAGAAGCTCCTATTCTAGCTTCTTTTTTTCAAAAGATTGTGGCAACAGCCCCAGGATCTCACTGTGCTAGAGAACTGCTAAGATTTACAGAAGGGAGGTACCTCTGGGGGTGAACGCCAGCACGAAGCTGAGAGGTTCCCAAATCCCACAAAGGCTGGAAGGTAAAAAAAAAAAAGGTGCAAATATGGAGATCTGATGAGCTGGATTCCATTGAACATTTTGAAAGATTACTCTGCCAAGATGTCTTTTATATGAGCAAAAATCTACAGAATGGAAGAGGAGGCAGTATAGTGCAATGGTAAAGGGTGGAGGTTTGGGGGGTCAGAGTGCTGAGGTTTGAGCCTTTGTTTTCCCCTTTACTAGCTATATGAACTTGGCCAAGTTATTTAACCTACTGGTGCCTCAGTTTTTCATATGCAGAATAGGGATAATAATAGTACTTGCTGCATGTGAAGATTAAATAAGGTAACGTATGTAAAGGCCAGGCACAGTACCTGGTAGAAAATAACTTGCATGGATGGTAGCTGTTTTATTTAATGGACTAGGAGGAGAGAAAGATACCTAAAATATGACTAAAGGATTTTAAGGTAGGGAGGAATATTTTGGATAAAAACAAAGCTGAAATTAAAAATAAAGTCAAGTTGCAAATCCTTAAATAGTTTCTCTGTACATTGAGATTGTATTTGGAATAGGCAATACCATAAATACCCAGTGGAAAGCTGGAGTATAAGAGGCTGGCTTCCATGCAAGGGGGAGACATTCTGGGGGCTTGATCACCATCTTAAATGGGAAGGAAACCCTATCTTGTCACAACTAGTAAGAGCAAGGGACTTTGAACATTGAGAAATTTGCTGTCTGACTTCCATACAGTAAACCACTTAAAAGACTGGGAGGTTTTCTCTTTAACTGTAATGACAGAGCTTGCCTGCTAGTCTGTGGCAAGTGCAGTGAGGGGCCTATAAGGTGGCCCTGTGTCTGGCTCTTTCTCTGCCACATGGCATGCTCCTTTGTGACAGTGCCCCTGGTTTCCATCCCATTTTGTTCTCTCCAAATTTTGGAGTTAGAGTTTCTAAGGTTTATTTTATGCTGTATGCAGAGCTAGGACTATGACCCAAAGGCTAAGAGAAATGTTGGGTTTTTAGTTGTTCTTGGAGAACTAGACTGCTCCTGACAGCCTGCCCCCTGGAGTTAGAGGAGTCTTTTCTAGACAATTTTCTCAGTGGGGGATGTGGTAAAGGCAACATCTGTGGGACAATTATGGAACTATGTTCAGGGCTCTGGCCCCAGAAATAACAGGCCAGTACGTGGTCTCTTGGTACAGACTTGCCTATATCCTTACATCCTGAACAAGTTAAAGTAGACTAATTGCTGATACAAACAAACCTCAACATTTCAGAGGCTTAATTGAGTAAAAGTTTTTTTCTCTCTCAAGCAAAGTCCATTGGCCCTGGGATGGGGAAGAGAGGGCATAGGCTGTCTCTGCTCCATAGAGTAATTCGAGGATCCATGTTGACAGAGGCCCTGCCATTTTCACTGTGTGGCTTCCAAAGTTCCCTGGATTTCACCACCCAGTAGCAGATGGAGAAGGTTCATTGAGAGCCCCATGGGAAGATTGTATAGGTCAAGTCTAGAAGTGGAACACATCACTTCCACTCACATTCTGCTGGCTGGTACCTAGTCACATGACCACATATAATGCAAAGGAGGGAAGTGTAGTTTCTCTGTTTGCCCAGGACGGAGAAGAAAAACAGGAATTTTGTTGATCAGCTGGCACTCTTTCACACACTTCTTGAAGTGCCAGTTCAACAGACCAAGAGACATTTTGAAGAAATTCCAAAACTTTTTTCAAATTTCCTGTGCTGTTTTCACTCGATCTTTGAATCGAACTTGATAACTAGTTGCTTCTAATCTACATCTCTTCCTATTAAGTCTTGTAATCAAAGGATATCACAGCTTCCCTACAATGGGAGTGGGATTGCTTTGTCTCTCATAGCCTAAGTTTCCTTGTGAATGGCATGGTGAATGAGTGCCTCCTTCTAAGAAGAAAATACTAATTACTTTTTAAAAGAAAGCTTATTTCCCTCAGTGCAAGAGTTGGAGTTTTGCATTTTGCATCATTGCTGGGGTTTTAGGAAAACTACTACGGATACTTCTCCAATGCTGTTTGAACTTGTTTTATCAACAGGCTGCAAAAGAGCCTAATAGACAAAGAAAGAAAAAAGAAAAAAAAGTAAAAGAATGCTTCATTCATGAAAGGAACAGTACTGTAATGACATAGAATAGCTCCCCAGTGTTTTAAGTAGGAACCACCGGATGCCTTCCTCATTTCTACTGAAGTCTGTTATATACATAGATATATACTTGTATGTTTATAGCATTCTCTTACCTTTATGATCACTTTTCAACAATATTAATGGAAGTAAATTGTATTGATAGTAACCCTAACAAAAATTTCATTACAGTCAAAAATTGCAGTAATATCGTTGAGTTTACAGTCAACTGCTATAGTAAGACACAAATATAATAAAATTTAATATACACTATATTTCTATAAGCTTAGGACATCTTTTTCACTTTATTACATTAAGTTTTGTTTTCACCAAATGTTTTTACATTGACCAATAGTTCTAAAACTTTGTTGTGCATCAAAATTACATGAACAGCTTGTTAAAAATATAGATTCCTAGAATCTAGCCTGGACCTATTGAATGTAAGGGGTGGGATTGGGGCATATGTATTTTTAACAAGTTTGCCAGGTGGTTTTGATGTACACTAAAACTTGAGAACTATGCCTCATGTATCTGGCATATAGTAGGCACTAGATTTATGTTTGATGGATGAATGAGTGAATGAATGAACCAAATAAAATAGTACTCTTACAAATAAATTTGTTACTGAGACTAGAGCACTAAAATAAAAATTCATTGGCAATTTACTGCCACGAATATTAAACACAAAACAGGAAATGATTTAATCACCAGGAAAGCTGCAAAAATAATTCAGTTTTATTTGTAAAATGCTTGTTGCCAGGTTTCACTGACATCAACTATTCAAATTACTACTAGAATGCCAAAAAGTCATAGATAGATCATGCAGTTATTAGGGGAGGGTATGTCACACTTTCAGGGAGATGTATGGATTGAGGTAAAATAATTTTGATGAAAATGCAGTCTTATTAACATGAAAGTCTCCATGCTACCAGTGTTTTAGGTACCTCTGGCTGAGAATGATTTATCTAGTGTCAAGAACAATTTCAGGATCACTCAGTTAATGAGAGTTCATTACTAAACGGCAAGTGCTTTACCAAGAGTTGGAGTCCTCTAAAACAAAAACAATTTAAAGTTTCCAGCAAGGTGCTACATACCTTCCTGGATATAATATCCTCCAGGTTTTCCTCCTACCTCTCAGCATGCTCCTTCTCTGCTTTTCAGGCTCATTATCCTCTACTTAGCTATTAAACATTACCATTCCTCAAAGGTTTGTCCTACGTCCTTTCCTTTATCTTATGCTCAAGGGAGTGTGACCTATCTCCATGGCTTTAATGACTATATACTTATTCATGATGCCCAAATTGCTGTCTCCAGCCCGCACCTCTCCAGTTGGCCATATAGACCAGCTGTGATTGGAACATCCCACTCAAATCACTGGAGTACCATCCCCATTGTAACAACATTAAGAGAGTGGGAAATCCAACTATGGTATTTGAAAGGGTAGACCTTTGAGAAGTGATTGGATCACGAGGACTCTCATTATGAATGGACTAACCCATTCATGGGTTAACGGACTGATGGTTTAATGGGTTATCAGGGAAAAGACTGATGACTTTATAAGGAAAGCAAGTGAGCACGTGGAAATGCTCTTGTCATTCTTACCATGAGATTGCCTGCATAACCACAAGAATTTGTAGAGAGTTTCCACCAAGAACAAGGCCGTCACCAGATGTATCCCTGGATCTTGGACTTACCAGCCTCCAAAACTGTAAGAAATAAACTTTGTTTCTTTATACATTGCACAGTTTCAGGTGTTCTGTTATAAGCAACAGAAAACTCACTAATACGAAACCCTATGAGAAAAGTTTACAAAACTTAGGTCCAACTTTCATGAGTAAAAGAAAAATATCAGTCAATCTTTTCTTTTATTTTTAACTAATTAAGCATATAGATTATGTAAAGTATCTGACAATAACAGATACATGTAAAGGATTTTGATATCATATGCCAAGTTCTCAATATATATATAGTACATGCTGGGTTTTTTTCTCTGAAGTTGTTATATATTACAACCCTCTAAAGTAGAATATACATTAAATTTCAAAACTACATTAAGATGTGTATCTGAGTAGATAGTGTCAATCACACTGAGATGGAATGATATTTGTCTGGGATCCTGAACACCCGATCTTGGACCAGCCACCTGTGGCAACCTCTCTCAGGTTCAGAAGGGAAAAGTACATATGCAGGAAGCAACCTCTCTTGTTTACCACTCTGAAGTTTTAACCCCCTTTTAACCTCCCCACTGAGAATTAACCCCTGCTGAGCTGCACAGGGTCACCTGACACCGGCAGGACTCCTTCACCTGGAGGAGTCAGCCAAATAGCCTGGATCAGAATCAAGCACAGTGGCCTGTTTCCTTGAGACCTGCATCCAGTTCTGGTCCTCAAGAGCCTACCTCTTTGATAACTAGAAAGTGCAAGGAGAGATAAATCCAAAGGAAAAACACAAGGGGAATAGGAGAGTTGCCTCCCATGGACAAAAGCAATCGGTACCCCTCACATCTCCCACCCTTTGCCTGGAATCTCTCTCAGTATCCCACTGGTATTGACCCACTGAAGACATCCTCCTTACAGTGGGGATGAGGAGCCTTGTACTCTCCTGGGAGACTACAGGGTGCTACTTGTTTGGTGATGTATTTATTTATCCAACTAATATTTCTGGGTAACTAATATGTCTCAGGCACTGTTCTAGGTTCTAGGCATACATCAGTGATGAAAAATCCCTACCATCATGGGACATTTATATTCTAGTATATAAATAAAATATACACTGAGTTATATGATGATAAGTCCTGTGAAGAAAAATAAAGTAGGGACAGTGGATAGGGAATGTCACGCTATTACAATAACCTGAGCAAGAGAGGACAGTGCTCAAAAGTGACAGCTGGAGATGTGAATACTCCACTTTCAATAACTGATAGAACAACTAGACAGAAAGTCAGCAAGACACAGGAGACTTAAACAACACTTGACCTCACTGATGCTTATAAAACAGTCCACCCAAGGACAGCAGAATAGACATTCTTTTCAAGCACACATGGAACATTCTCCAGAATAGACCATAGGGTGGGCCATAAAACAAGTTTTAATAAATTTAAAAGGTTTGAAATCATGAAAAGTATGTTCTTCAGAAACAATACAATTAAATTGGAAATCAACAACAGAAGGAAGTTTGAGGAATCAATGAATACTTGTAAATTAAATAAAATACTTCTAAATAACCCATTTGTCAAATAAAACATCAGAAAGAATTTTTTTTTAAATATTTAGAGCTGAACAAAAATAAAAACAACATATCAAAAATTATGGGATGCATCCAGAGCAGAGATTAGATGGAAAGATATAGCAATAAATGCTTACATTAGAACAGAAAAAAAGATATCAAATGAATACCTTGAATGCCTACCATAAGAAACTTAGAAATGAAGGAAATAATAGAGGTTAGAGTAGAAGACAATGAAATAGAAAGAAAAACAAGAGAAAATCAATGACATCAAAAATTATTTTTTTGAAAAGATCAACAAAATTGAACCAATCTTTAGCCAGCCTGACCAGAAAATAAAACAAGAAGACATAAATTACCAAAATCAGGGGGAAAAAGTGGGATAATCACTACCAATCTTAAAATTAAAGGATTATAAGCGAATATTACGAAAAACTTTGTACCAACATATTAGACAATTTACATATAATGGACAAATTTTGATTCAAGAAGATTTGAATAGACCCTTGACAAGTAAAGACATTGAATTAGTAATTTAAAATCTTCCCACAAAGAAAAATTCAGTCCCAAATGACTTCAATGGTGAATTCTAACAAATATTTTAAAGAGAAGTAATTCCAATTCTTCACAAACACTTTCAGAAAAGAGTAGAAGGAAAGACTTCCAAACACATTCTATGAGCCCAGTATTAACTTCACTGATCCAAAAGTCAGACAAAGATCCTTCTTTCTTTTTTTTGTTGGCTTTCCAAATGAAAGTTTATTCAGATAATCTAGCAGATCCAGTACTACTACTTGGGAAATATTTCATCAGTTTTGGATGGATTTTGCAATCTGCTCCTACACATATGTAAGACATTTTCCCCACTCTTTTTAATAAAATATAATCAGATTCCTGAATTTTTGTGTATGGAGCAAAAATTGTTCCACTGACAATTGGAACTATTGACTATCACACATGATATCCAAAGCGTAGGGACATTGTTAGTCCATAACACAACATTAGACGAAGACATCTTAAGAAAAATACAAAATCCTTAAAATTTTAACAAGCTGAATCCAGAAACATGTAAAAAGAATTACATGCCATCACTAAGTGAAACTTGTCCAAGGAATATAAGGCTGGTTTAGCATTCAAAAACCAATTAATATAATATACCTTATTAATAGAATAAAGAACAAAACCCACATAATCATCTCAGTAGATGCAGAAGAAATATTTAACAAAATCTGACACCATTTATGATAAAAACTATCAACAAACTAGGAATACAAGTGAACTTTTTTAACCTGATAAAGGGAATCTACAACTTATAGTTAACATATTTGATTCTGATAGACTGTTTTCCTGCTAAGATTAAGAATTAGGCAAGGATATCCACTCTTACTCCTTTTATTCCACATTGCTCCAAAGTTATAGCCAGTTTAATAGTGCAAGAAAAAAAAAAGAAAGAAAGAAAGGCATACTAACTGGAACAAAAGAAGTAAAACTGCCTTTATTCTCAGATAACATGATCTTGTATGTAGAAAATCCTAAGAAATACACACGTAAAAAAATCAATTAGCACTAATAAACAAATTTAGCAATTGCAGGAATTGCAGGATATGGGATCAATGTACAAAAATCAATTGTATTTCTACACACTAGCAAGGAACAATCCAAAACTAAAATTAAGAATTTCATTCACAATAGTATCAAAAAGAATAAAATGCTTAAGAATCAATTTAAAAAAAGAAGTACAAGGCAGGACTTTTACAATAAAAACAATAAAACATTGTAAATAAATGGAGATACATTCCATGTTCATGAATTGGAGACTCAATCTTATTAAGATAGCAATTCTCCCTAAAATGATCTATAGATTCAACGTGATCCCTATGAAATTCCTAGCAGGGAAATATTTTTGAAAAAATTGGCCATCTTCTTCTAAAATGCATATAAAAATAGAAGAACTTAGAATAGCTGAAACAATCTTGAAAAAGAACGAAGTGAGACTTAACACTACTCAATTTTAAACTTACCACAAAGCTATAGTAATCAAGACAATGTGGTGCTGATGTAGGACAGGCACATAGACCAATGGAACAGAACTGAGAATCCAAAAAGAAACCCTTACATTTACAGTCAATTGATTTTTGACAAATGTGCTAAGGTAATTCAATGAGGGAAAGCATAGTCTTTCCAATAAACAGTGCTGAGACAATTGGATATTCACATGCAAAAATAAATAAATAAATAAAAATAAAAAGAATACAGACACTAACCTCACAGTTTACACAAAAATTAGCTCGAAATGGATCATAGCCAATGTCTAACTGAGATTATAAAATTTTTAGAAGAAAACATACAGAAAAAATAACATTGGATTAGGCAAAGAGTTCTTAGCTATGACACCAAAAGCATAATCCAGAAAAGAGAAAACTTTATCAAAATTAAAAATTTTGCTCTTCTAAAAGACACCATTTGGGAAATGAAAGGCAAGAAATAAACTGGAAGGAAAGTTTTGTAAATCATACATCAGATAAAGGACTTGTATTCAGAATATACAAATAACTCGTATAACTCAATAACAAGACAAACAACACAATTTAAAAATGGGTAAAAGATTTGAATGGACATTTCACCAAAGAAAAATAGGAATAGCTAACAGACACATACTACTACACCCCCCACTAGAATGGCTATAATTAAAAAGACAGACAGCAACCTGTGCTTGTGAGGATGTGGAGAAGTTAGAACCTTCATGCATGTGAGAATGAAAAATGGTAGAACCACTTTGGAAAAGAGGATGGCAGCTTCCTATAAAATTAAACACATACCCTCCATACATCCCAGCAATTTCTCATCTATATGTCCACACAAAGACTTACACATTAATGTTCATAGCAGAATTATTCATTATAGCCCCAAACTGGAAACAACCCAAATGTCCATCAACTGATGAAGGATAAACACAATGTGGTATATCCATGCAACGGAACACTATTCAAGATTGAAAAGGAGCAAACGACTGATGCATGGTATGACATAGATAAACCTTAAAAACATTATTCTAAGTGAAAGAAGCCACTCACAAAACATTACATATTGTGTGATTCCATTTATATGATATGCCCAGAGATGACAAATCTATAGATACAGAAAACAGATCAATGGCTGCCTGGGGTTGAAAGTGGGAGCAGGATTGACTGCAAATAGGCACAAAAAAACATTTTGTGGTGATGGAGATTTTCAAAAACTGGATTGTGATGATTATACAATTATATACACTTACTAAAAATCACTGACTTGTACACTTACAATAGGTGGATTTTCTACTATAGAAATTATATTGGAAGCTTCTTATAAACAAGTAAAGCTTCTTATATACCTCAATAAAGCTTTTTTTTTTTTTTTAAGAGGTGACATGGCTTGGACCATAAATCTCAGAGGAGAGGGGGTAAGAAGTGACAGATGGTAGAAGCCATCACACTAATGGGCAGGTCAAATAGGGAGCTGAGAGTCTTGATCTAGGGTCACTACCTGGGTCAATATACCCATAAAAACAATACTTGGGCTTCAATTTCCCACCATGGACCATTACTGCAGATCTTTGTTTCTTAGGAAATCCTACAAAGATATAAGAAAATATTTGCATTTATATATCATGAAGACCCTTGGCACAGAGGCTCCCCCATTTCTATTGCTGAGGTCCCCAGGCCTGTACCTGAGTAAGCTATCACTTGAAGTGCAGTCAGTTCTCCTTGGACTGTAATGCCTTTCACCTGGAAGTCCAGAAGATGGCTCTAGGTGGGGGATGTGAGGCAGTGTTGAAGATGGAAGACTTCAGAGTCCTCTCAGAAGGCGAGTGAGGAAAGATATATTATTTTCTATAAGTCACTGCCAGGTAACTCAGTCTGTCCAAGGGCATCTCACTCATACCAAAGTCCTTACAGGGGCGCTACATGATTCATCCCCCATTACCTCTCTGACCTCGTCTCAATACTATGCCCTCTCTCACTCTGCTCCAGCCACTTCCTTCTCCTTGGTGTTCCCCAAACTCACCAGGCATGTCCTGTCTCAGGGCATTTGCACTGGCTGTTTCCTCTTCTTGGAATGCTTTTCTCCAAATACCCATATACTAACTCTCTCACTTCCTTCAAGCTTTTCCTCAAAAATCACTATTTCAGTGAGACCTTCTCTGGTCATCCTATTTAAAATCGTACCCTCAACTCTCCCAGCCCCCCTTCCCTGCTTTATTTCTTCCATATTATTTATCGCCATCTGACACACTACATATTTTTCTTTTATATCTTTTTTATTGCTTATCTTGTGACAATGCTTGTCATTTAGTAGGCTGTGAATACATACTGAATGAATGAACAGCTGACAAGCAGGGGACAGAAAAGCACCTGTGGGTGGAGCTCCAGCTAGGCATCTGTTCCAGGGTACTCAGGTGTAGCCCGAGAGGTGGTTTAACCCAAATCACTTCCTAGGCTCAGGAAGTTCTGCTTCCTCACCACTGCACGCATCCCATTTTTTCATCCCTTTGGCAAAGCTTCACCACATCTCATGCCAATGTGTTTCAATGGGAGGCCAGGAAACATTTTCAGCCCATCCTTCCCCATCTTAACTTCTTATTAAAGCTCGCTCTTAAAACAAGTTGGTCGGGGATGCCTCCTGGGACTGACACCATTCACTTGGCTCCTGCTATTTTTTTTTTTTTTTGTCTTTTTTGTGACCAGTAAGGGGATCGCAACCCATGGCTTGGTGTCGCCGACACGGCGCTCAGCCAGTGAGCGCACCGGCCACTCCCATATAGGATCTGAACCCGCGGCGGGAGCGCCGCTGTGCTCCCAAGCGCTGCACTCTCCCGAGTGCGCCATGGGGCCAGCCGGGCTCCTGCTATTCTGATTGCCATATTTTTCACTTTGTCTTTTGAACGGTGTTCCATTCGCTTGCATTTCTGACTGATAGATTGGAATGTCTCTGACTTGCCACCTATTTCTAACACCTCAGCAACCAAAAGCATGACAAAAACATTTTAAAGCACTTGAGCATTAGTAGGAGAATGGTTTTCTCCTGTCTCCCATTGCCTTTGTAGCCCATCCAGTTGCTCCATCCAGCCCCCCGTGTTTGCAGCTGCACTTGGCCTGATAGTCCACCACGGCCTGCTGGGGACCATCTATAATGCTGAGATCTTTGTCTCACCCACAGTCTCTCACCCTGTACAAAAATCTTTGGAGACTGGTTTCCCATTAAATTTTTAAGAGGCAAAGAAAGAAAGAAAAAGAACAACACTAATATAAAATTCCCACATTTCTGTTCCATCAGCAGTATCTAGCTTTTTAAATTTTTGTTTATTGCATATGCTCTCCCAAAAATTACACACACATACATTTGTTTTCACTTTCCTTGCTTTCTTGTATATATTTAATTTCCAATCCTAAATTTGGAGCTGAATTTGGTATCCCATTTATTAGTGTCATCACAGAAGACATCATGTCTTCCTGAGCTCATTCATTACTCCTCCTCCTCTCTCAGCATCGTTTTAAATATGCAAAGTCTCATCACCAGTTTCGCCATCCCAGCAACAGGCAGAGCTGCCCTTCTCTGCAAAAGGAAATAAAGGAAATGTTGCAGCAATATGATGTTAAGACACAGTCTGCCTTGGAATCATGCATTCATTCATTTCTCATGTATCTAGAAAATTTTTACTAAATAATAGGCAAAGATCACTGCGGAGGTGCTTCAAGGAATGCTAAGATATAAAATACACTCTTTACCTTTAAGGAATTTGTTGGCAAGCAGTGGAGATAAGAGTTATGAAAGAAAAGAGCAGCCGATGATAAAGCTGAAGCCCTCAGTGGAGGCTTCAAGGAGAGCAAGCTCACTTTCAGCTGGTCTCGTCAGAGGAGGTGTCATGGAGGCAATGGCTTGGTGGTGGCATTTGAAGTGGGTGTCAGAGGATGAGTAAGACTTTGGAAAATAGAGGAGAAAGGGAGGCAGAGGAGTTCTAGGGGGAGTGGCAGCATGAACAAAACCATGGAAACAGAAGAGCTTAACCCAATTGAAAAATGAGCACAGGAACTAAATAGGCATTTCTCAAAGGAAGATATGCTGATGGACAATGGACATATGAAAAAATGCTCAACATCACTCAGCATCAGGGAAATGCAAATCAAAGCCACACTGAGACATCATCTCGCCCCAGTTAGACTGGTGTTGTAAAAAAGACAGAGAATAACAAATGCTGGTGAGGATGGAGGGAAAGGGAAACCCTTCTCCAGTGTTGGTGGGAATGTAACTCGGTGCAGCCATTATGGAAAATGGTATGGAGGTTCTTCAGACAACTACAGATAGATCTACCATGTGATCCAGAAATCCTGCTGTATACCCCAAAGGATTGGAAATCATCATGTTGAAGGGATACCCACACTCCCATGTTTATCACAGCCCTACTTACAATAGCTAAGAGTTGGAACCAACCTAAACGTTCATTGTCAGATGACCGGATAAGGAAAATGTGGTATATTTACACAAAGGAATGATACCCTGCCATAAAAAAGAATGAAATCCTGCCATTTGCAGCAACGTGGATGAACTTAGAGAAAATCATGTTAAGGGAAATAAGTCAGACACAGAAAGAGAAATACCACATGTCGTGTCTCATAAGTGGGAGCTGCGAAAATAAACAAATAAATAAAAAAAGAAAGAAAAATACAGCAATCACAATAATACACTGAACTTTGAAAAGGAGGGAGCAGAACTGAGGTTACCAGAGGTGGAAAAGAGGGGGTGGGGGGAAGGGAGGAATCGATAGAGGGCCACGAGAAATGCTAACATGGTATAACATCGAACACACTGATTACCCTGATCTGAGCATCACACACTGCACACAGGTACTGATATGCAACTCTGCAGCCCACAGACACGTACAATCAATTATGTTTCAATTTTTTACAAAATTGTGTTTTGAAGACAAGAAGACAAGACCACCATCAGGATCAGGATTGTCTTCATTAGAGCACCAGAAAGCAGAGCAGCAACCCAGAGGCCCCAGTCCTACCCAGAGATTCTGCTGGAATGCTCTTCCCACTTCGCTTTGTAGGGCCAGCTCCTTCTCATACCTTCAACTCTGAGGTTACATGTCACCTTCTCAAAATGGTCCTTCTCTGACCACCACATCGACAGCAGGACCCCTTTCCGCCAGTGCTCTCTCTCAGCCTCCCTCTTTTAAATCATAACATGTATCATAATTTATAATCATTATGTTGATATGTTTGTTTACTTGTCTGACTCCAGCAATAGCATCTAAAGTCTCTGATAACAGAGACCACGTCTATTTGCTAGCACCTGAAAAATGGTAGGAGCGCCATGAATGTTTGTTGACTGAATAAACTAATAGCTGCAGTATGAATGGACATTATGAATGAAAGTCACTTTTTTTGAGAGAGGGCTTGATGCTTTTATTTTATTATTTATTTAGTTTAAATTTAGTAAGTGCATGCTTTATTACTTGTCTTTAAATCTTTTACCAAAGTTCACTTACTAAATTTATATTCTATGAGGGAACCTCAAAATGTTCATGGAAACATTTATATTATCTTTTAATTCTATTTTTCCATGAACTTTCTGAAATACTGTCATGTATGATAGGGGAAAGTCACATTATGGGCCCTAGGCACTTTTGCTTTCATGGGCTTTTTCATCCAAAGAAAAATATTAAAAATTATGTTTTATAACTGTGTTGGCATAAATATAAATATCATCTAATTTGGCTTATATTCATTTTTTTTTCTTTTGGTTTTAAAAGAAATTAAAACATCATGGTCCTCTCGGCATTGTGGAACCTAGGTACTGTGCTTCCTGTGCCTAATGAATAAGTCAGCCCTGTGAATAGCAAAAAGTTGTTTTGAAGAATTATTAGAAAGCAAGGCTAGACAGATAATACAGAATGAGATTTTGGAAGGTCTTATACATCAGATTTTGAGTTTAGGACATTTGAACTTTATTTAGTAGGCAACAAAAATCATGGAGAGAGTTTGAGCTAAAGAACGACATGGTTTCAATATGCCAGAGCCATTGCAGGAAGAAGAGGCCGAAGGCGAAGCAGGAAGGTTCCAGAATGTGGTCCAGACACCGTGAGATGAAAGGGGATCTGAACTGCAGTGGTGACAGTGAGCGGGTATCAGAAGAGCAAAGGCAGATCTGAGAGAACTTGTGAATGTCTTTCACAGCTGACTATTTAGAGAGGGCACTTTTGAAGATGGCTGTGGTTCTGAGCTTAGATTTGGAGAATGGCGTGCTCATAACAGGAATAGTGTCATCAGGAGAAGACAGGCTTGGTGGGGAACATGGGTTAGGTCTGCAATATGTTTGGGGGAAGGTGTATGTCTGTTTTGTGTCGCTACAACAGGATATCTAAACTGGGTAATTTATAAAGAACAGAGGTTTATTTGGCTTACGATTCTGGGACAGCTGTATCTGGTGCAGGCCTCAGGCTGCTTCTACTCATGGCCACTGGGTACAAGCAGATCACATGGCGAGAGGAAGCAAGAGAGAGAGGGAAGGTGCCAGGGTCTTTTAAACAACTAGCTCGTGAGAGAACTAATAGAGCAAGAACTCACTCATTACTCCCACCCCCAGGGAGAGCATTAATCCATTCCTAAGGGATCCTCCCCCATGACTCAGTTTCCAACACTGCCACATCGGGGATCAGATTTCCACAAGTTCTGGGAGGACAATACATCCAAACTCCATCAGAAGGGGTGCTAGCAGAACAACAAAATGGTATATTTTAGCACTCGGGCACTTAGAAATTAAGTCTGGAATTCTGGAGCTCCAAAATTTTAAACAATGTTCAGCCCACTTCAAGATTCTTTAAATTATGGTATATGAATAATGAAATTAGTAAAGAACATTTTCAAGCAACTGTTCCAGGATTACCTCTTCTTCAGGTTGGCTGATTTGTTCCAGTAACAATCCCCAGTTAAGGGGTCGCCCAGGTCTGTGCCTCTTCATTTTTCTCAGCCGAGGAAAAGAGAGTTTCAAATGAATTCTTCATCCTTGTTCTCAATGGGCTCTAATTAAATGAGCTAACTGGTTACAGATGGTTACCAGGATATTTTTAATGAGTACAGACTTAAGACCTCTTTCTTCTGTAAACGTGATAAGCAAGGATGAGGCCTGCAGCATTTCAACAGGTCTCAGCCAAAGAGAAAGATGGTTGAGGGAAAAAGGGCCACTTCAGTATTAGAGGCCAGGGAATTTTTGGAGCTTCCTGGCTCCCAGTCTCAATGTGTGTAGCCTGTGGAACAGTTTCTACAGTGGACAGTTTCCTCCAAGCTCCATCCCTACCCTAAGTTACCAGGCTGCTGTGAATTTTTAATATTAGAATCAGACTATATTACCAGAGTGATGGGAGTAATAGCTCTCCTATGGCTGGAATTTGGGCAATCTATCCCTTTCCTACAAAGTTTCCCTGACATATTTAAACTTTTATATTCCACTATGAAACCAGGACATCACAAGTGCCAGCACTGTCACTGGTCACCTTCTCCTCTTTCTTCTTTCTTCTTCTTTGGCAGCTGGCCAGCATAGCGACAGAGCCCCGGACCTCGGCCTTAATCAGCACCATGTTCTAACCAGCCGAGCTAACGGCCAGCCCCCAGTGTCTTCTTAATCAATATGTGCCTTTGTCACCCTATTTTTAAAGTGGGGGAAATATTACTTTATGTCTGATAGGGAGATTAAATGAGATAATTTAAGATAGTGAAGATTAAATGAGTTAATTTATGTACAGCACCTACGAGAGTTCATAGTAAGTGCTCAATAAATGTTAGCTCTTATCATGGTAGCGCCCAACCAGAGTGCTTCCCTTATCAACTTACATTTTCCCTCCCTGGAAATAGGAACTGTACATTATCTGCATCAAAATCACTCTGTCGCTCTCTCTCTCTTGCTGTCTCTGCTTCCACCATCTTGCAATGTGAGACCCCTGGGTCACTGTCACCACCACCAGACAGACTTTGGATGTCCCAGCCTAAGAAACTACTAAGAAATAAAAGACCAGCACCCCAAAAGTCTCCCTTGTGCTTCCTTCTAATCATTCCCCACAACCAAAGTGCAGCTATGAAGGTTCTTATAAATGTCTTTTGGTACACATATATCTCACTTCTGGGGATATACCTGAGAGTGAAACTGCTGAATTAAGAGTATGAATATGTTCAGAGTTCTGGTCAAGACAGTGGAATAAATGGTGCCCAGCCTCACTCTCTCCCACAAATCAACCAATTTACAACTACAAAAATGTAACATCAGCCAAGATGGGGCCACTAAAGCTCAGGGGAAGAGGAGGAGAGACCTATGGAGTTCATGAAGGCGGGAGAAACCACAATGAGAGAAAGAAAAAACTGCTCTGAATGTTTCAGGCTGTGGTCGCTTTAAGGCTGGAGCTGATGAGCACATGGAGCAGGAGCCGGCAGAAACCACAGCTGTGCCCTTCAGATGGAGTTACTTGGAGGTGGCAGGAGAGAATAGGGCCTTGGCGGCCCGCAGGACAGCAAGACCATTAATAGGGTTCCCATGGATGCATGCAGGAGCAAGGAGCCAGAACAACTGAAAAAAAGGAGCCATTCAGAGGCCAGTGAGTCATCACAAGGGACTGGCACATGGTCCATCCCATGGGAACTGTTTGGAGCACGGGCAGTGGGGGAGATGGGCCCACTGGGAGAACACTGGGACACAGCAAGGACAGCCGATCTGCCCCCAAATCAGCACAGGACCACTCAGAGAAGACTGGTCAGGAATATAGAATTGCATGGGGTGCAGTTTGATGAAGAAACTCAGGCGCAGATCAGAGATTCTACACAACACAGATCCACTGGGTCTCTGGAAAGCTGGAAGTACATATAAAGTCAACCATTAAACCCTGGGCTGCACAAAAAGTCTTCCTTAGGAAAACAGTAGGAAAGCAGCAATTTAACTCAACCACACAACTCTAGTACTTGTTTCCACAGGAAGTTCCCCTGTTTTAGAAGCAAGCAAAGGACAAAAAATTAGTTCTGGCCCAGGCACACCACCAACACCTGGGGCCTGCCTGGGGACCAGAGGCTTGGAGTAGGGACCAGATCCCACTCCCACAATCAGGCACACCACACCAGCACCTCAGGGCACACTGCACCAGCACCTCAGGGCCCACCTGGGGACCTGAGGTATGGAGCCAGGGACCAAACACTCCCCACAACCAGGCACACCGACAGCACCAAGGAGCATACGAAAAACATCAGCTCCATGTGGGTGGCCCACCACAGCTACCACAATAACCATGGCTGCCATGAAAGTGGCTAGATGCCACAACCACCACGCAGATGATCTGCCAACCACTGGATTGCATTGACACAAGGAAAGTCACCAGCAGAGAGCAAAGAAAAGAAGAGGTCTCTCTCCACAAAGCCTGTTTCAGAGTGACAGAGAAGCATCTGCTCTATGATAATATTGGGGGACCTGATCACACTTGTCAGCCTTGGACAGATCATCTAGGCACCAAATCAATAGAATAACCATTACTCTTTCAGAGGGAGAGAAGACATCTAGGGTAATTAGAGCGGGGAGAGGGTAGGGAGAGGGGATGGGAGAGATTGGACAAGGTGCATAAAGAATAGTTACGATTTGTAACAATATGTATGCTAGTAATATTGATTTGATCAACATGTCTCAATGTTGAACCCCCCAAAATATGTATAATCAATTCTGATTCAATAAATAAAATAAATTAAAGTAAAAAATAATAACTAAAAAAAACCCCAAATCACTCTGTTGAATATAGATGCTTAGGTCCCGCCCTAGACCAATGGAATAGTCACCTCTCAGAATAGAGCCCAGAAATCTGCCTTTGAACAATTTTTCTAAGAGAGTTTAGTGTCCCCGGAGTTGGAGACACCAGTCTACCGGGTTTACCTGAAGTGCAGATGCAACTTCTGCCGTGGCCTCCAAATCCTGCTTGCTGGACCAGCTGTGAAATATGTTCCAACATCTAGAGCCCCAAGACCTGAAATGTGCTGATTGCTCAAGGTTCGTGGTGCCTGGGTCAGGCTCAGGTCCACAAGGTCACTCTGAAGAACACTCCTGCTTCACCCCTCAGTCTTATTCTAGGAACCAACCTAATGATCTATTATGGTCAATTCCCAGCCTGCAGTCACTGGACAGAGGCCTCCACAGCTAGCAGTTTTTCTAGAAGGAAGTCTGTTTAGAGAGCCTGGTGATGCTTTTAGTATATGTCAGCAGATCGATCGAGTCATATACACAACATACATGATTCCTGCTGCCTCCTGACTGTGAATTTTCCAATTCCGTGGCACATCACCATCTCAGATGATTCATTTTGAAACATAGTTCCACTGGAGGGGACAGTTTGAATTTAACCGCTCCGAGTAACCTCATCCCAGGCCAGTTATTGCATGTCTCATATTGTAAGTCTGAGAAGAATCTTGCCCATCATGACAGTAATCACAGTACAAAACTATAAGTTCTGCATTTCTATAGGACTTTATAGTTGGCTGTCAAAGAACTTTCACACCTATTATCTGGCATGTGCTCACATGCTAGATAGAGTTAGAAAAAACAGACATCTCTTCTGCTTAACAGAAAGCTGAACCTCAAGAAGTTTATTTGACTTACCTAAATTTATCTAAAATATTCCAGGTTAACATGGCAGGTGAATCTCGGTGCTCTGACCCCTGGGCGTGGGCTCATCCTGCTGCCCCAGGCTGCCTCCAGCCATCGTATCACCAGGGTGGAGAAGAGATGAGCAGCACAGGGTTTGGGACCACACATTGAATCTCGAGTCCATCGCTCACCAGCTCTGTGACCTTGAGAGAACCCACTTCCCGAGGGTGAAGTAAAGATGTCACATAAGCACTGTGCCTGGCACACGGTGAACACTCTGTGGTGGTCCCAGGTTAGTAGCATTGCCGTGATTATCAACCATAGTCGGTGATGGTGGTTCTGACCAAAATTGCTGAGATTGTAGCAGGAGCCTGACTCCTCTCCTACATACCATTTTTGGGTAAGAGGACAAAATAGTTATTATGTTCCATGTTTGTCTTTTTTCACTCTTATAAAATAGAGAAACTTTTTAGAACTGACTCTCCAGTTGTCAAGAACATTAGACTAACTTATTACTGTATGATATTATGTTTGACTTGGGAAACAGAATTTTCTTTTCCAAAGAACTGAATTTAAACTACCCTTGTCCCAAATCAAACAAGTTCAGTCACTCTGTTTTGTTCCATTAACTTTTTGACCAATACTAACCATAAATGTGTAAGATTTACACTGGCTCAGAGGAGTGAGTGAGCTACGATCAGTCCAGGAAGAGGCTGGATGAGTTTCCCTGACACCTGCTGGCTTGGGGAGCTGATTCCTCACTAATTTCTCAACAACATCTAGAGATTCAGAATGAATACACTCAATAAAGGAATAAATAAAAATGTGGGCACCCAGGGAACTATTTGCCTTAGATGATGTAATTATGACTTTCAGTTAACTACAGTCATGGAGATTTTATAAACAACAATTTGCTTCTCTGCCGTGTCCCACGTACAGCACTTACTAGGAACTTAATAGACCCTAGGGGGAGACTGTAAAGTGAGGGACGAGAGAAAGCTACCGTCAGGCTCAGGGCCATGGAGGTTCTGAGTGCAGAACACACCCCAGCAAAGGCAGCATCCTCGAGGGTGAAGCGTAGTAACACAATAACCTGTGTTCTCTGTGCTTCTACACGGGATGATGCCCTTCCTGCCTCCCCATCCAAGTCCTCTGAGCAGCTGCTACCATGGGAATTTCTCCATGCAGGCAGGACCAGCAAAGCACGACCAACATACGTGAGCATCCATGTGGCTGTGACGTGCAGAGAAGTGACCCATGAGGGGAATGTAACTTCAGAAAAGAACTCATAAGAAAAAACTATTCCAAATAGTACTCTCAGCAGCTCTGTTTAATAATAAACAAATGAAAAAAGCATAAAGAATTAAAAACCACACAAGTGTGTAGAAGGGCCAGAAATACCATGATGGAAATCATGGGGGAATACTACACAGCTATTAAAAATAACAAGGTTATGGAATACAGACTGCTAGAAATGTCCATATAAAACAATATGAAATAGAAAATCACAACAATGTTAAAATTAACTTATATTTCTGCATTAAAATGTTGAACAAAATACTATAAAAAATCTTAACACCCAAGAGATTAGAATCTTCATGAATTTGTCCTCTCAACTTAAATGGACCACACAACCATATTACTACTTTGCTTTAGGAAGGTCATTTTCTCAGTCCAGCAACTTATCTTTTGCACTCTCTCTACTAGCCTCAAACTTCCCAGCCTTGTCATCATAGAAACTAGGAGTTGTCTGTGACTCTCACTCAGCCAGCTCGCATTTGGCAACATAATCCCTCTTCTTTCCCATGTTCCAGCCACACTGGCCTTTTGGATCTTTGAATTTGCCAAGTGCTCTTCTATCTTGAAGTCTTCCCCTATGCACGTCTGCTGCCTGAAAGGCACTTGCCCAAAGTCCATCAACTCAACTTACGTTTCATATTCATCTGCCTCACTCCTGGCAGCCTGCACTTTTTCCTTCACGGCACTTAGCATGCTTTGTAATTACTAAAGTATTTGCATGACAATTGTTTTACTGTGTCTTCTTCTCCCAAATAGATGGTAAGCTGCATGAGGAAAGTGATGGCTAGTTTTATGTTTCAACTTGATTAGGCCACAGGGTGCCCAGATATTTGATCAAACATTATTCTGGGTGTTTCAGTGAGGGTGTTTTCGGATGATCTTAACATTTAAGTTGATAGACTGAGTAAAGCAGATTGTCCTTCCTAATGTGGCAGGCTGCATCCAATCAGTTGAAGGTCTGAATAGAACAAATAGACTGATCTCCCCAGGTAAGAGAGAATTCTTTCTGCCAGACTGCCTCTGAAGTGGGACACTGGCTTTTTTCCTGCCTTTGGACTCAAACTGCAATATTGGCTCTTCCTGAGTCTTGAACCTTCTGATCTTTGGACAGGTACTACACCATCAGCTCTCCTGGGTCTCAGACCTTCAAACTCAGACTGGAACTAAACCATTGACTATTGGCTCTCCTGGGTTTCCAACTTGCTGACTCATCCAGCAGGTCTTGGGACTTGCCCACCTTCATGATCACATGAGCCAATTCCTTCTAATGAATCTCTTTCTACAGATATATACATCCTTTTGGTTCTGTTTCTCTGGAGAACACTGACTAATAAAAGTAATAATATCTGAGCTGTTCACAATCATATATATACCTAGCTCCAACACAGTGCTTGACCCAGACTGGTTGTCTAATAAAACTTTGTTGAAAGAATGGATGTATATATATGGATGGATGGATGAATGAATAAAGTGATGTGAATATAATTTATTTTTTATTAGATTTTATTTTTCCACAAAAGTACCATGTGGTGTATGTAGACTATTGAATAATAGCTGTGCTTGAGTAGTGCTTTCTATTTTTCAAAGCATTTTTATATACAATAATGTGATTTTTTAAAATTCTTAGACCCCAGTGAGATAGACATATTCCAGCCTCACATCTGAGGAAATGGAGGTTCAGAGAAAGGAACTAATTTTTCCAAGCTCATAGTGAAGAAATTAAGTGGTAGAGCAAGATCTGGAATGTAGACCTGCTAGAGTTGGGGCAAAGACTTGGACCCTCTGCCTCTGCAGCTTCATGTATGCCACTGTGTCCACTGTCAGGGCCCTTGGTGAGCACGGGAGGGCTGACAAGTGAATGGGGCATTATCCTGATGGGACTCTCTGCTGTTCAGAATGATGGGAGGTGAGGGTGCTGCAGTCTGGGAAGAGGGTCCTAGCCCTGGCCAGGTGGGGATGGAAGAGTGAGGTAATGACAGTGGGCAGTGAGGCTCAGACATGGCTCTCAGGTCACTCTTTCACATGCAACCCACAGTTGTGCAAGGCCTCATTTTCATTGTCACTCTGGCAATCATGCGATAGTCATATCAAACTATTGATTAATGATAATTACACGGGTGGCTCCATCATCACCAAACTCAGATACAACACAACAGAATGCTACAGCATGGGCTTGCGGTCCAAGCCCCTGGGTTAAACGCCAAAAGTGTGATCAGAAAAATCAAGTGACATGGAGAAGTTAAGGACAGCCAGTATGTATATTCCAACAGTGACTGTCACTCTGGCAAAGCCATGACCCTGTTTATTATATTCTTTGTCCTATCCAAATATTTACAAAAACACCAGCTCAAAGGGCAGAGGTGTGTTGGGGGAGGGGGTACAATACAAAATGCCAAGTAACGAAATGCAGGTCTGATTCTCAATCTGGATGTAGAAAAGCCTTTCCTGTGCCATGTGCTTTTAGTGCACCCTTTTTATCACTTCAACTTTCACATCCTGTTAAAGCCTTCATCTTCTTCTCAGCCCCTGTCTACAGCAGCTTTCCGTAAAGAGCTTGATGACAGCTGTGTCTATTGGGAAGTCCACAGCCTCATTTTTTTCTCCTCAGAAGCATCTTAGGACTGTGATACTTGCCACCACTTAATAAGGTGGGGCTTGCAAGGCCAGCAGTGTAGGGGGCTGGTTATCTCTTCCCCAACAGCAGTTCCAGTAGCTGCCTCCAGGCAGATGGCAGGTGGTGCTTGATGTTGACAGCAGAGGCCCCGGGCTGAGACTTAACTCACGCATCGGTGACTAAAATAATCAGGAGTTGAATGCTCATTGCCTCTCTCATGCTTTTTGTATTACCAAGTTACTAAATATTTATATTATGCTTTTGTATTACTAAAGTAATAACATAGTTAACTACTTGAGGAGTACACTGTAACAGGATTAAAACAAATCCAGTAATGGAAATACCTGACATTTTGAACACCTTGTCTATGTTACATTTTGAATTTCTCACAATAACCCATTTTACTAAGAAGAAAATGAGATTCAAGATGTTAAGAGAGACTTACGCAGTAGGGGATGAAGTTGGAAGTAGAGGTTAAGAGTCTCTTTCTGACTATGCTATTAATTAGCTTTGTGACCTTGTGTCAGCCTCTTTATCTCTCTGGCTTCAGTTTCCTTTCTGGAGACAGGAAATGAGTGAGACAGACTTGCAGATGGAGCAGGTCCCTTCCTGCTCTAAGTGTCTTCGTACTGAATCTTATTGCTCTCCTTCATCAATGATTATTCTCGTTCTTGTTTGGGGGTTTTGTTTGTTTTGTTTTCTTGATCCCTATAACTTTCTCATCATCCAACTCTCAGGCTGTCACCTCTGAGAGAGGATTTCCCTGGTCAATCCTGCTAAAATAGCTTGTCCACTCTTCTGCACTCACTGTCGCATCATCATCTTGTTTTATTTTCTTCATGGAACTTTTTTCTTTCTTTTTCTGTTACTGCCCCCAAGAGAATGTAAGGTCTACAAGGACAAGGATGTTGTCTCACTGTTCACAGTTAAACACCAGGGTTGGATCTCCTTTACCAAGTAACTTACAACCTCCAAACTCCTTGGCAAGGCACCCACTATTACCACCAACTGGCTCCCATCTTCCCCTGCAGAACAAAGTGAACAATCATAAATATGTGTTGATTGAATTAATAAATAAATCCAATTTATTACTAGTTCTTTTGATTCTGCCACGAAAAACTCTTTAGAACTGTGATGTTCAGAGTTTAATTAAAATTGAAAGTAACAGTTCAGTTTTAAAATTGTAAAAGTAACTGGCTAGTGCCTCGCTAGCCACAGTTCAAGTAGTCAAAAGCCATGTGTGGCTAGTGACTTGCTTAATGAACAATGCAGAACAGAACATTTCCATTGCTGCCGAAAGTCTTTTTTTTTTTTTATTTTTTTTTATTTTTAACTGCTTCAGAAAGTCTTATTGGAGACTGTTGGTCTAAATTCTGGCCCTTCCTCTCCAACCCCACCTGATCACTCACCTGGATTCTTGTAGCAGCCTCTTAATTAGTCTGACAGTAGTTTCCTTCCACACTAGTCTGTTCTCCACATGTCTCATTCATTTAGTTCATTTACTCCTGCAGCATATATTTAAGGAGGACCTTCTATATGCCAGGCACTGTGCCAGGCAATGTAGCCCACGGGTCGCACTTGTGCCTTCTGGCTGTCGAGTTGGGTCTCGCGGATGCATGGAGGGTGGATGGCCTGGGGTTCAGCTTCAGCTCTTCCCCATCACCCATCCCACAGGTTCTGTACCTGGCATTCCATGCCCCCGCCACCTTATCACTGTCCCCTGTGCTCTACATAGCCACTCATGCCTCAGTGCTGCTTCATAGGCCCGTCCCTCAGTGGGGTTTTCTTTCTCAGTCTCCGAACCTGATGAACACTCACTCATCCTTCACAACCCACTTCAAATATCACTTTCTGTGGATCTTCTCCAGCAGCCCGGACAAGTCAGGTGCTCTCTGCCCTCCGTGTGTCCGCAGATATCTGTTAAGTCTAGTAGGACATCTACCGTGTTTACCCTACCCCCTGTTTATGTAAGCCTCCTTCCAACAGACTGGAGTCCTTGCCGATGAAAAACTATTCATCATCATAGCCCCAATGCATGACATAGAACAGGTCCCTAATAAGCGATTTTGGACAAATGACGAATGATGACTGCATGAATAAATGAGTGAATAAGTGTATGGGTATTATGAAAATGTCCAACCTATCTGCAGTTCCCTAGGGAGGCTGCTTCAAAATGGAATAAAAATACCATAACTGTCTACTTACTCTTTTCAAAGAGAAGAGGTTACTTTTCTTCTTAACATTCTTATTTCCTGTTCTAAATGTCCCTCCTGCCCTATATTTCATAAGGAAAACATCTTTTCTTTTATGCTCTCAAAAGCTTTCCTTTGTGACTAGCCAAAACTCTAGGATCAAATACTTCACCTCCAAGTGCCATGTGTCCCAAGCTGCTCTTTCTTCTGATTGGGGAAATGGCTCCCTGCTACCTAAATGCTTACCAGCTCCTCCCAACTTTGATATCAGAACTTCAATCAACACTATTTAGTACACATTATAAAATTTTTTCATTAAACATTGTCATATCACTATGTAAGTGCAATCTGAAGCAGGCCTAACATTACTTAATTCTACCCAGACCTTTAAAAACACAATCAAATCAAAAAGAAAGTTCATGAAATAGTTACACTGAGGTTTCCTCCCAGGTGTCGTGGGTGTGACCCTCAAGTCGTCCAACCGGTTTGTATTTCTACAGTTATTCAGAGGAAAGGAAGAGGGGGCCCTGACACCCTTTAACAAGTCAGTTAAACAAGCCAAATATTAATTAATCCATTCAACTAGCTTGTAAATTTCTGGCATTCAAATAGATTGTCTTGATATTTCAGGATATTTTAAGTGAGCACATTAATCTGCTCCCTAAAATCTGCTCCTCCAGAGGACTCTGCAGACACATCATCAGAAAAGGGACCTGGGTGTCTTTATTAAAAGTACACAACCCCAGGGCTTCTTGCTCCCCCCAGTGGTTTGACCTCCATGCCTTTCATTATCGGTTGGGGAAGGAAATGTGGGTTAGAATATATCTATAATCACCATTTCCTAAGTTACTTTAGTGAAATTTGCTATTATTGATAGTAGAAGAGCAATATTTTATCATTACAAATTCCTAGTTGCTAAAATCTTTTACTAGTCATTCAATCAGCAGTACTGAGGGGCTACCCCACATTTAACCCTTGTTAAATCTAAAACTGTGAATATATAAAATGACAGTCCTTGGATAGAGTGTGCCTCGAATGTGTGTGTGTTAGATCATCAGAGTTTCAGCAGATATTAAACCACCACCAAGCGAGGGAGTCTTTGTAAAAAATAAAGTCTTGTCAGAGGCTTAGGACTACCCACTTACGACTTTTTCTACAAAAGAGGTAATCCTCCCCAGATTGTGAAGCTTCTGCTGACTTCTTACTACTAAAATGAACTGATCTTAATGTGAGAGAAGTATTATGATTTCTCAGGAAAAGGTGTTGGGTTAATATGGTGATTCTGTCTCATTATCTTGGCTTAGCCTCAAAAATTGGAAGCTAAGGTGACATATTACCCTCCCTCAAGTATATGTAGGCTTAACGAGGACACTGAACATTGCTCTCCATCTTAGGGAAGATAAAAATGTTTTGGAAAAGGACTAAAGTTTCAACCCAAGGCAGCAAATCAGACCTAAGACAGAAAATCTTGATTATAAAGCTGGTTGATGCAGTTTTCCTAAAGAGAGCAGGGAATTTGGCAAGAATTTACTGAATGATTGTTGTACAGAAGGTGTGTAGGGGATAGAAAAAAAAGTAAGATACATACAGTCTGTGCTCTCTAGGAGGTCACAGTCTAGATGGGGAGATGAGACATTCACTCACAGAACGATGATTGATGTAGGGTAATGACTCGAGACATGGCACGAGACAGTGTACGCAGGGTCCCATGAGTGGGAAAGTCGAGTCCTCTGGATGCTCTGAGTCCAGAGTCAGGAGAGCTCTGCACATGCTGGAGAAACTGGAAACACTGAGGGTGAGGCTGTAAGGAAGGGAAAGGTTTTGAGAAGAGGAGAGAAGGCGGAGAAGGAAGAAGGGCACTTGAAGGGTTACCAAGCATCTTAAAATTAAGCTCCAAAGACAAATAGTATATGACTCCACTTACATGAGGTACCTAGTGGTCCAACTCATAGGCAGAGCGTGGAGTGGTGGTTGTCGGGGCTTGGGGAGGGGGGACAGGGAGCTATTCTGTAAAGGGTGCAGAGTTTCAGTTCAGGAGATGAAACAGTTCTGGAGATGAGCGATGGTGGTGACTGCATAACAATGTGAATGTACTTAAAGCCACTGAATTGTACACTTAAAAATGGTTAAAAGGGTAAATTTTGATGCTATCTGAATTTTACCACAATTTTTTTTTTAAAAAAAAGCTTGTTCCTAGAGGAGGGGATGGGTTCAACCGAAGTCTTCAGTCTCCTTTTCTTCTTGGACTCCGTGTTAACTGTATGGCCCACAGACAGCAAATGGGAAATGATTAAACATAATCCGTTCCCAGGCTGCTGTGCTTTAGGAGGGTATTGAATGGTTGTAACAACATTTTTCCAACAGCTTCTCACCCCCTTCTTTACACATCAAGCCCACTTCCACTACGGAAGCCAGTCACTCACTGTCCCGACTTCACTGAAGGTAGAGCAAGGGACCCTACTCTGGCCTGTGCTGTCTAAGAGGAAATCTGCTAGGGGATATATCCTCCTATTTAACAAAACAGAGAGAGGACTCCAACGGGATGGATTCTCTCCCCACCTTCCTTAGGATGCTGTGTGGGGCAGCCAACTGGATCCACAGGGGACAAACCAAAGGGTGACAGATATGTTGTTCTGGAATCCTAACAACCTTATCACTGTATTAACCACCCTCAGAAAATAGATCCCTCATTGTGTAAGCCACTTTTAGTTTGGTATTCTGCTTACTAGCAGCCAAGATTATTCCAAGAGACTGTGGCATTACAAAAACAGCCTCGTGGAGAACCATCTATATTTAGCTAGAGTTTACTCTTCCTTCTAAAAATCAAAGATGTTTATTGCCCTTTTCTTTATTGCATGACAGGCGAAAGAAAGAATACAAACAGCAGGGCACCCAGACAAAAAGAACATCTAGCAAAGGGGTTGGAAAGACCCAGCACCATCAGGAAGTAAGCTGGTGGTAAACAAAATAAAAAGCCACTATTTTGCCACGTATTGAAAAGAATCAAATCCTCCTTTGTAACTAAGAAAGGGAACATTGGGTAAGAGCCTAGATAAAGACTAAGGACACTGAAGAAGATAAGGGTCCAGAAGCAAGCAAGCAATAACCCAGTGCTGATTGCAGGGGATGCTAAGAGCTAAGAATAGGATCAGGAGAACCCAGAAAAGAGAAACCCAAAGTCTACACCAGACCTCTGCCTTTTCTCAACTCAGCTCTGCCGGTTGCAGTAATTCTCAACTAAGCTCCTTGCTTTCCTTGTAAAGACCCAAGTTAAAGTGCCCCTCAGCATACTGGTATAGATAGATACCAGGTCCATGTGGATCTGCTTTGACTGTTGAAATAAAGGTTCTGCTGCTTTTCAATCAGATTTTTCTATCAAGGTGAACATCTTTCTGGGGATATTACCACTTAGATAAGTGCTTTTATTAGCTAGTGGTATGATAGCTACCTCTGAAGCCATTTAAACAGGCAGGGCTAAGGAAGGGAAGACAGCTCCATCTGTCCATAAAAGATGCTGGCAGCCCTGAGAGAGCTGTCCTGGCATGGGGCAATTGGTCACACCCCAGCTGTGCCCTGTGGTGCTTTTAACAGGAACCAAGGTGCTGCGCTAGGCAGCTGTCCCCTAAGAACAGGACTCCTTGACCCAAGGTGACTAAAATTAAACCACTTACTACTCCGGAAAAGCAGAGCTGGATTCCTTGCTACAGCCAACCTCCTTCCCCATGCTCACACACGAGCTGTCTTTCAAAAAGGGAACTTCAGATTCCCTGACAGGAAGCTGATCCTAATACTTCACAAACGACCACGTAAAAAGAAATTCAGAGCCGTGAATGAATGCTACAAATGTCCTCATAAAGCTGAAGCGCGTGGGAAATGTGGCTGATCCTGCCCCTAGGAATTAGCAAGCCTGTCCTCAAGGCTCAGTTTACTTGAGGGTTAAAGATGGAATTAGAAACCCCCACCCATATCATCTGATTTTCATCAAGGACAGAGTCTCCTGACTATTCTCTCGGCATTTAAAGAATGTGATATTACTCCCCTGATAACACACAACCTCTCCATGAGTTGCAGGGTCCCAGTGGACATGTAGGGGGTTTGCCTCTGGTGAGAATGAATTTCCATGGAAAATGTGACACAAACATTACCTTGTGTTTCTCAAATGAATCAGGTTTTGTGCCAGAAAGACTTTTCTTATTAAAACTGTACTTTGGGGAAGTGGCTCTCACAGGGCTTATGGGGGTCCTGATGGTCCTCTAGGGCCTTGCTGGGGCCCCGTGACCTGTTCTGTTTGATTCAAGTTTTTACAAGGCAGCAATGTGGAGCAGGAGGGGGGAGAATGGGGTCACAGCTGGGTTTAAATTGGTAGCTTGCTGCTTCCTCGCTGTGTGATATTAAACAAATTGAATTCTCTGGGCACCTACTTTGTAGGGATGATGTGAAACATATTAAGTAAAGGACCTACAATAACAAAGGATCAGATTGTCAAGGTGGTCTCACAAGAACAGAGATCTTACCCAGTATCATGCTTTACATATAATTTCAATGAAACCAGCAATCACAAGACTCAGGAGAAGCAAGGAATGGCCCAGCACGAGTACAGCTCTCCAGGTCCTTTCATGAAACATATTCTCTCGCCCAGATTAACACAGAAGATCTTCAAGCTATGTATGTGGTCACATCACCTACTCAGAAAAGAGCCATCATGAAATATCTTCATATTATACTCAGATAGTTACATAGCTTACTTGACCTTTTCTCAAAACCCATGCCCAACGCATCCATAGATGCCAGATTTGGTACAAATGAGCAACACAGGCAGACCAGGTACCTCCTTCTAAAAAGAATTCCATAGATAAGGACCCTGTACTAGGAGATATCATTAGTGTGTTTACCTTGAGTCTGTCGTTAGTGTGTTTACATGAAGATTGGGCCACCTGTCTTCCTTTCTTCTATTCCATTGGTTTCCCCTTGGTGAAGAGAGAAAATAGATTGCAGGCCTGTTGTTAAACGTTTCCTGTCCAGCACCTACCCCAGACCAGGACTTAACATACAGTACCTGTTATCACATTATTAAATATAATAGCAATTATAGAACTATGCTTCCATTTTCATTTCTGCCTGACTTTCCAGATCTTGTATAATTCAGGCTTTCTCCTGCCACCAGCCATAGGCCTAACCTCCCCAGTTGTGTGTGATTCTTATCTCTGCCTTTTCTCCTCTTGTTCTATTCCACTGTTCTATGCATTTTTGAAGGACAGTCCAAGTGCCCCTTCCTCCTGGAAAATTTCCAAGCCTACTCATTCCTTCAATTTCACCCCTTTCTACCCTGTACGATCACAATATAACACCAAACCTAGAGCATCCTACATTGTTCTGTTTCTTACTTCTGCATGCATAATGGTTGTCTTTCTCCAAATAGATTATAAGCCCAATTAAAGCTGAGAACTCTAACTTCATTAGAGTCACTTACACCAGAAAGTGTCCCTTGATCCACCTCCCCAACAGATGTGGTCCCCATGGAATTGGCCCCATTGGCACCTCACTTACCATATTGTGATGGTATAATTTCTTGTAAAGCCGGATTTAATTGCTGTCTTTCCTTATGGGCAGCACACTCTGGGAGGACAGGGTCATTCATGTCTTTCCTGCTCACATTTATATCCCTAGTGCCTGACACAGCACCTGGCAAGGAGGAGGTGATTAATAAATATTTGTTGAAGAAATAGGTTTTCTAGCGGTAAAACAAGGTGGAGTAGGAAGCTCATTAATTTCTATAATGAACATATGGAGCATCTCCTCTGGGTACTCAGGATGCAAAGATAAGTAAGACACGATGTCAGTCATCTAGACTGAAAAAGTTCAAGTCAATTTCTCTACCACCACTGTTTGGGTTTCCAGATACGTACTAAAGAGTTATACAGTGAAAATCAAATCTCACTGACACTGAGTGAGCATTAATGCGGGGGAGGGGGGGAAGGAGAATAATCAGGGGAATGCAGCTCTGGAGGTGCAGGTGCCTCAGGAAGACTTCCTGCCTTCATTGCCCATTCTTCCTCCACAAATGGTCACCATATGAGCTTCACTACTGTCCCCAATTCATGTGAAAAGCAATCCTACAGTTGAGCTTTAATTCAGTATTCAGTATCTCTTTCTCTTGCCCCTTACCTCCCTGCTCCTCATGAGCAGTACTACATTTGCGTAGGTACATGCTAGGACACATCGCTGGAAACCTTTTTTCAGAATGATGCAATTGGAATAGCAATCCAACTTGCTTATAACAGGTTTTGGCCACCAACAGAACAAATTCAAAGCTGTGTGCTGATTAACGATAATGTTCAGGCCAGATAATAATATATATTTAATTTATCCATTTTAATATCACCCTATGTAGCAAAAGATGTCATACTGTCATTGCTTTTCCTAAGTCAATGTATTTCTCGGGGGGTTGGTACAAGGTGTGTCGGTCCATTCCTCAGTCTTCTGAGAAACAAAGGAAGCAATGGATTTTAAGATCTAACAAGTTAGATCTTATGGAAGCTAAAGGGAAACTCTGATAGGCCAGTCTCTCAGCTCCTGAAATCGAGGCAGATGGATTCGCCGATGAAATTTTCTCCAGCATACAAGCTGACTCTCTTCCTTCCTTCCCTCTCTCCCTTATTTCCTCCCCCGCTCCTTTCCTATCTTCCTTCCTTCCTTTTTGTGTCAAATAATGATGTCAAGCGTCTCAACTATAGCAGCATCACCGGCTGCCTTCAGCCATACATCAGAAAGACTGATTCTCTCAAAACAACCTTCTGGCTGCTCCTTTTTTCCCAATTAAATTTCTTTTCCCACTAATGCATTATCCTCTCTTTTTCTTCCCTCCTACAAGGTCACCTCCATGTCCCCTGGTAGTCTCTTCAAAGCCTTTCTCCATGCCTTGTCTTCCCCTGTGGCCATATGTTAGTGACTCCTACTAAACTGGAGCTCTTTGAAGGCAGGATCTGGGCCTCATTTGCCTTAGCATCCCCAGTGCCTGTAGGAGAGCCTGGCACATGGTGGGTGGTGAGCAAATGTTTCAATTTGATGAATACGTTGAAACAATGTTAAGCCAGCGAACAAACTCGGCATCTGGGAGGCACACAGAGAAGTGGGTTTAATGATTCGGATGGGAGCACTTTGTCCATCTGTGATGGAGAAACAACGCGAGGGATTCTCCACGCTACGCACACTACCCTTTGAAGTCAGGGTCAGTGGACAGGCAGTAACAGGAAAGGACAATAGAAATTTCCACTGTGCCTTATGTAGTCTCTGGGGACAGTTGGACACCACTAATTTAAAGAAAAACTTGGTGGGGGGACGGGGGGAACAGATAAAAGAATTCTTTCAACTGTTTTCAATTAAACCAATGTAACCCCTTACCATTTTTCAGAAGTCAGCACATTTTTTCCTCTTTTCTACACCATTTAGAGCTCTGACCAGTGATCAGAGATGGTTTTGTTTTCCCACATAGATTTTACTACCATTTCTAATGCATTCATTTGGACTGAAAATGAAGGTGGAAAGATTTGCAATTGCTTGAGAGACCTCTTCTCCTGAGCTCCCCCTCTGCCTGTAGGAGGTCTGTCACCTAGACATCCACTCAGAGAGCTTGCCTGGGGGTGTCCCAGGGAATGTAAACATTATAAAACCAGAACCTCAGAGTTTTGGTGAGAGAACAGAGTCTTGAGAGGCCCCTGTCCTAGATGTGCCTGTGAGTCAGAGTTAGCTGGATGTCTCCAAGTGATGGAACAACCATTAGTCAAGGCCGACTTAGACTTGAACTGAAACCTGTCTTGTACTTGTAAGCTCAACCCTGCAATTCCTAAAACCAACCAGCCTGGCCTGCTTCCAGATTACGCAGCCTAAAGTATAGAGAGGGTGGAACAAATTCAATTACCTTATTTTTGTAGTGCCTCATGTGCACTGTCCTAGTGTCAGGCACCGGGCCATCTAAGATGTTCCGTTAACTCATCCTCAGGATGTAAACACATTAAGTTCCTCAGAAGGAAGATGCAGGCATGTTATTAGACACAAACCATTATGACTTATATACAGAAATAGGATTGGAAAATTTCAGTGAATGTGGTTTGCTTTCTTTCTGATGCTCTCAATTTCCCATCAGAAGCTTAAAGTGGATTTGCAGACTGTTTGGTATTAGAGTTTCCAGAATTCTCTCTCTCTCCTAGAAAGGTGGGTGTTTTATTAGAAGCAATAATAATAGTAACAGCTACACTTAGCGAATCTCTACCTTGTGCCAGGCGTTGAACCAAAGCCCTTTCCATGAGTTACCATCGTAGTCATCTGCTCAGGCTGCCATAACAAACTACCACAGATGGGGTGGCTTAAACAACTGAAATTTATTTTCTCACAGTTCTGGACACTAGAAGACCCAAATCATGGTTCAGGAAAATTCAGTTTCTGGTGAGGCGTCTCTTCCTGGCTGGAAGACAGCTGCCTTTACACTGTGTCCTCATATGGCCTTTCTTCTGTGCCTGTCAGGAGTGGGTAGGTAGGTTAGATAGATATATGGATCTGTCAAGCTCTGGTGTCAAGTCTTTTCCTCTTCTTATAAAGACATTAGTCCTATTGGATTATGACCTCATGTTAACTTGATTACCTCTATATAGGTCCTAACTCCAAATACAGTCACACTTGGGGGACACAATTCAGTCCATAGCGACCTCACTGAGTCCTCACTACAAGCTTGGGAAACCAGGGGCTTTCTCTATATCCTATCAATGAATAAACTGAGAGCTGAGTAATTTGTCCAGTCTCACCACCAATAAGTGAGTTGCTGGTGGTGTTGCTTTTTCTTTTTATGGAAGAGAAGTGAAGACATGCAGAGTTCATGTGTATAGATGTAGGGTTGCTAATAGGAAAGTCAGATGGGAACTGGCAGGCGAAAACTAGAGCAGAGCGCTGAATCCATGGCCGTTCCATCTGGTTAAACAAGTCCCGGGTCACTGGGCTGAGTCCTGGGGAATGAAGGACAGGAAGATATGGTCACCATCCTCCAGGAGTTTGCAATCTCAGCAGCAGTGAAGGAAGTTTTCCTTTCCAGGTTCTGTTCTGGATAAAACTGAGAAACAGGAAAATGTCCGCTCAGTCCCCTTCCTTCTCTGAGAGAACCTTTTGGATCCCTGTTGGGTACCACTCTCCTCAAAGGCCACGTCCTTCAGTGGCCACCTCCAGCCTGGAAGCCAGCACCCAGCTCACCCACAGTCTTCACCGGTAGTGACCCACCTCTTCACTATCCCCATGTCCAGAACTTTCTTGATCTGTCTTCCATTAAAACATCTTTGTTCCAATCCCAATCCCTCGAGGCAAGTCTCTCGGCTAGGAAAGGAAAGGTCACAGTTCATTTGCTATTGTTCCTGGGTAATGTACTGACATTTTATTGGTGGCCTCTGGAGACTGGTGACTTACAGCACAAATTTCAGGCACCATGGTGAGAACGTTTTGATGGTAGGCGGTTTTGCAAGTGGACATCAAACCCACGGTGAGTGAGAAAGCCCCTGTCCTGGGCTATTCACAAATAAGGCTGTTCCTGCTATGCCACACAAACATGCTAATGCCTCACTCACATGCCCTTGACCTTACATTTCAGACTGTGGAGGGCCATCTTGCTCTGTCTCCTGTCAGTGACTCTCAAGAGATGGGGTATAAATGCCTCAGCCCCCTCGTCCCCTGGGTGGGATCGTTCTGAGGCATGCTCCATCCATGAGCGCAGTTTCCCATGCAGTCTCGGTCACTCACTGTGGAAGCCGGAGGAACAACACACCCATAACCGGCTGCCTCCTTTCCCTGCATCGCTCCTCCGCTGCCAGCTGGTGCTCTCTGTACTTCACAAACCAACGTCTTCCACTCAAATCCTTTTCTCAGGGTCTACTTCTGGAGGCATCCAAACTGAGACAGGATGGCCATCAGAGCAATGGGCAGAGAAGTGCAGCTGGATGGCGCGTGGGCCTGGCTCCGTCACCATGCATGTGGTGGCAGCCCCCGGGGGAGCCTGACCAGCACCCCCTTTCGCTCCTTGACTGCAGAGAGGTCTGGAGAGGACAGTCCAGCTGACTATGTCTCCTTAAATGTAGACTCTAACCTCTCCGGGTGGGATCATAATTGGGGATCTCAGTTGGCTCTGCCAGTGTAGGAACAGGACACTGGGAATTAATGTGTTTCAACAGAATGCATGAGATTTGGTGTCAGAAGTGCCTTGTTTGGATTCTGGCTGTACCACATCTAAGCTATGTGGCTATCTAACTTCTCTGGGCCTTATTTTCCTAATCTGTAAAATGGGATAATAATTGCTGCCCCAAAAGATTGTTCCAAGGATGATAGTAATAGCTCACAAGATTCTAGGAGGTTTATGTGAAGTTCATGTAGATCAAAAACCCTGCAAGGGTAAACCACAGGTTTCTTACCCAAATCTCTTGGAATCGGCTGAATTTTGGAACTCAGAATTCAGAGTTAATAAAGGTGATAGAGTGCATGTAACATATATTACAGAATCCCCATCAGGGTCTGGGGCAGTTCCCTAGGCTCGAACATACTATTTCTGCACTAAAAGTATGAAGATTTATGCTAAGTGGATCAAGCCTACAAAAAGTTGCAATTTGGAGTTGCAGATAAAGGATCATGGCCCAGAGAAGTTAAGCAATCTGTTCAGGGTCATACACCAGGATTTGAACCCTGGAGACTAGCCAGAGTCCCTGCTTTAACCACTACAATGCACTACCTCCAGCAATAAAACCTTCTCACAAGAATGAACGAAGGCATTAATGGACTTATATCCAATTCATAAGGGAGGTGAGAGCTGCTTTCCGTTAACATCATCAATATATGTATACAGATTATTTCTCCCAGAAATAAAATTAAAGATATGATCACATTTGAAATATTAATGCCAGAAAGTATCCACCTACAAAAAAATAATAGCTACTATTTCTTGAAAAGGTACCAAATAATTTACATATATTTATTTCATTTAATCCCCACAATAACCGTAAGAGATAGGTTTTATCAGTGTTACCCCCTTTCATAGATGAAAATAGGTAACTTACCCAGGGTCTCCCATAAATAAGTGTCAGGGCAGGACATCCAGTCTGGAGCTGCTGAAGCCTGTGCTCTTTCCACTACACCGCCTGCCTCCCAAGGGCTGTACGAGCTGCTGACCGTCATTTTGTGGTTCACCTGAGGTCACAGGCAGAGCCAGTGTCCAGAGCATTGAGACCTGGGCCTCGTGACCTTAAAAGGCCTTGCAGTGATTGATTTCCACTTTGGCAAGCTCTGCAACTCGATATCATTTCTTTTTGCTGCCCAGTCTTGCCACTCTAAGAACAGTACCCAGTGTTCATGAGAAGATGCAACAGAATTGACTGGAAAGAAAATTTTATCTTCTTCCAGTCCTGTCCATAGTGGTGCACCATTCCATATTTAGATAAATGCTCTGCACAGCCTAAGAGGCAATAAAAGCAAGCTAAAAGGCGCCAGACTCATGCCAGGAAACAATAAGAATCTGCAAGTTCTCATTCCTTTCCCAAAGAATGACTGTTTAAAAAACAAGAGACAATAAAAACAAGCAATCTCAGCAAACATAATAGTGCTTTCAGGTCTGGGGCATTTCATAATCTCGGGGCAGCAGAAGAAGGATATGGAAAGCAGGGTCCTCTTCTGTCTTTGCAGGTATGAGGTACAAAGCAGGGAACCTATACAGGTCTTAGCCTGAACTACTGGTAAAGTCAGGGAAGAGCACTGACAGGAAGTCATGGGCTGGCCTGAGGGGTCATGTCGATGCCCGAGGTATCAGCTACTGTCCTGCAGACCAGATTTGAACGCTGGTGTTTCAGAAAGACGAAAATGAGTTCGAGAGACCACTGAGTTTCATTCATTTGTGGATTTGAGAGCTTACTGAGCAACCAAGGTCCAAGGTCCCCAATCCTATGGCGAACCCCTATTCTGGGCTCCCCCAGAATGTTGTAATTCCTGCATTATTTATAGCCATGTATGTTTCAGTCACTAACCATCTTCCACTACTGTTATTTTTACATATGTATTATCTTTTCTACTAAAACAGTCCATAGTTATTTCATATCCTCTATAAAGGCTACTATGTTATCTACTAAACTGAGATTTTTAAGTGGGCCTATGTAACTCAAAGGCCTTTTTAGTCATCTCTTCTACAAGTTGAGGTCCATGAGTAGTTTACTTTTCCAATCCTGTGAAGCATCATATTTGGGGACCCTATTGAGTCCCTTTCATTTCTGCACTCATACAAACCAATTTTTAAGAAATTTTTTATTTACTTTTTATTTTTTATTTTATTATACATACATGTGGGGTACAATGTTGATTTTCAATAATTGTGTAGAATGTGTGGTGGTTAGATCAGTACAGTTAGTTTATTCATCATTACAACACGCAATCATTCTTTGTGTCCTTGACCAATTCCTCATTAGCCCCGCTCCTTCCCCCTCCCCTTTTCCAACTTCTAGTTTTCTAAAAGTTCAATGTATTACTGTGATTGTTGTTTCTTTCTTTCTTTCTCTCTGTCTTTCTTTATTGTTCATTTGTTTATTTATGGATTCAGCTCACAGTTATGAGTGAGAACATGCAGTATTTCTCTTTCTGTTCCTGGGTTGTTCACTTAGGATAATTTTCTCCAGGCTCATCCATGTTGTTGCAAATGGTAGAATTTCATTCTTTTTTATGGCTGAGTAGTATTCCATTGTGCATATACACCACAATTTCCTTATCCAGTCATCCATCGATGGACAGTTACGTTGGTTCCATTTCCTGGCTGTTGTAAATAGAGCTGCAGTAAACCTGGGAGTGCAGGTATCCCTTCGACCTCATGTTTTCGAGTCCTCTGGATATATCCCCAGGAGTGGGATTGCTGGGTCATATGGAAGTTCTATCTGTCGTTTACAAACCAATTCTTGCTTGAGCACATCTCTGCCTTGTAATAGCTCGCTAAAAAAATAAGTAATAACCATCCTCTTCCCTGGAGATGAAGGCTTGCCAGGCACTTGGCCTGCCTTTTAAATGATCACCAGCAACACATTACCACATGCCTTTCCATCTCATCTACAGGTCTTCATCTCCCCAGCCTTCAATATCAGTGTCTGTGCCGCCCACCATCCAACTGCTAAGCCAATGTAACATATTTTAGGTTTTTCTTACATTAACCTCACTTCAAAGTGCCAATTTCTAAATTTACCAGGGAAATTAACACAAGCTGCTATAATAAATAAACTCCAGAATTTCAGGGACCTAACCCAAAATAGTTTTGTTTCTTCCTTAAGAAATAGTCAATGTGGGTGTTCCTGGGTGGCAACTGTCTTCCACGTGGTGATTCAAGGACTCCAGCCTCCATACATCTTGTGGTCCCACCATCTCCTGAGGCCTCTTTGTCTTCTGCTTCCAGCCAACAGAAAGAGAAAGAAAGAAACGGGGGAGAAGGCCATCCTCTTCTAAATCCTCAGCTCAGGAGTGACGCACAGCAACTGCATCCACGGCCTTATGTTCCGTGTCCACACCTAGATGCGAGGAAAGGCTGCTCGCTGTCCTGCCACTTGAGCCTAATAATAATCACAGCTACAGCATGTGATGCATCTGCACTTCACAAACTGTGTAGGTTAACTATCTCATGTAATATATACAACAATCCTGAAAAGTAGGAATTAGAAATGAAAAAAATACATAAATATGTATATCAGTCTCTGAGCCTCAGTGACTATAAGCACTATAATATACTATATATAAATACATATTCTGGGGCTCAGAAAGGATAAAAAAGTTGCTCAAAGTCACATACCCAGGAAGCAGCAGATGTGAGTCAGACATGCCTCATACTTAAGCCCCTTCCCTTCTTTTGTCCCATGGAGCAAGAGTTATTTTGATGCATTTTGAGGTTGGTCGATGGGAAGGATTAAGGATAATGACTCAAGCTGGATTTTGAAAAGTAAGCATCTGCCTGTCCAAAGAGCTATTGAGATTGGAGAATGACATTTCTGGTTGAAGAAATATGTGCAAAGGCACTGAGGCCTGAATGAGTATGGGATGTCTATGGAAGACTTACCTTAGAAAGAATTATATTTAGACGATAGTAACCCAAGAGTCTTACGAATACATATATCATGTCCTAAACTTTCAGCCACCCCTTTCTAACATGTTCCTGAGAGAACTATATACCTATAGAACTATGGTAAAGGAAAGAAAGTCATGTGCCCCATTCTCAGATGAAGCACCAAAGAAGCCTTATTCATCCACATATTAAGTCCCAAAGAAAAGTTTCAAAGATAACAGAACGCCTCCTTGGGAATCAAGCCAATGCCTTCCTAGTAAAAAGTCAAGGCAGCTAAAATCCCAGGGGCTTTACTGAACAATCAAGTGCCTGTGTGGCTATTCACCACAGTGGGAAGTCATTCTGCTAAAATAAACCACAAACTTTTTTTCTTTTCTTTTCTTTTTTTTTTTTTTTGAGGGTAAGAGGAAAAAAGAGCTGTGTCAATTAAAACAAGCTGCAAGAATTGGGGGTTTCACCAGCAACAGATTTCCAATAGAGGTAGAGTGAGGACACACACTCTTGATATGCAGCAAAACCAAATGACAGAAGACATTTTACCAGTTATTAGACTTCAGGCCTCAAATAAAATAATGGTCATTAAATGTATCTGTAGAGGCAGTCTCTTCCCTAGCGAAACAATGCTCAACATCACTCAGCATTTGGGAAATGCAAATCAAAACCACACTGAGATACCATCTCACTCCAGTTAAGATGGCTAATATCCAAAAGACTGAGGATGATAAATGCTGGCGAGGTTGCAGAGAAAAAGGAACTCTCATATGTTGTTGGTGGGACTGCAAAATGGTGCAGCCTCTATGGAAAATGGTATGGAGGTTCCTCAAACAATTGCAGATAGATCTACCATACGACCCAGCTATCCCACTGTTGGGAATATACCCGGAGGAATGGAAATCAGCAAGTCGAAGGTATACCTGTTCTCCAATGTTCATCGCAGCACTCTTTACACTAGCTAAGAGTTGCAACCAGCCCAAATGTCCATCATCATCAGATGAGTGGATACAGAAAATGTGGTATATCTACATAATGGAATACTACTCTGCTATAAAAAAGAATGAAATACGGCCATTTGCAATGACACGGATGGACCTAGAGAGAATTATATTAGGTGAAATGAGTCAGGCACAGAAAGAGAAATATCACATGCTCTCACTTATTTATGGGAGCTAAAAATGAATAAATACACAAATAAACTGGGGGGGGAGAAGAAGACACAACAGTTACAATTCCTTGAAGTTGATACGACAAGCAAATAGATATAAAGTTGTATGGAGGGAGGGGGTAGAGGGAGGAGGGGGGAGGTTTCGGTAATGGGCCACAATAATCAACCACATTGTATATTGACAAAATAAAATAAAATAACTAAACTAAAATAAAATAAATGCATCTGTAATAAAAACTACACTTTTGGAGAGTGGAAATATTTTTTAATTACAGAGAAATAATAATGGAATGTCCTTTAAGGAAATTAAGGATTAAATCTCATAACTAAAAATGTGTTTAGAAATGTTCTAAAGAAGGAACTCAGCTCTAGTAACCATTTACTCCATTGTTTGTATACCAAGACTTGATAAACTATGGTTGCCTGGTTTTTTTTATGGTCCATGAGTCAAGAATGGTCTTTACATCTTCAAATGTACATTTTTAATGGTTATATAAGTACCTACCTAATAGCCCCAATTTTTCCATTCAGTCCACAAAACCTGAAATATTTACTATCTGGTTTGATGACTCCTATTCTATACCATGAAAAAGGGTAAGAATAAGAATTATAAGTATGAACCCAGGGCAATGTACTCTTTAAAAAGACACTAGGGAAAAAGAAGGGGTGAAAGGGCACGGAAACACGGATGAAAAATAATTTAACTAAAAGGTAAGGAAGCTATTCATAGCACTGGCAGATCACCTCTTCAGACTTGTGATTTGTACTTTGTCCTCACGACACACATTATAGTTAAAGTGTAAAGTGTGGAAAATGGTGATAAACCTTGGAAGCAGATGAATTTTGTAGACATTCTAATTTTTTGGAAACTCTTGGAAAGTTGCTTGCTCGTATGTGCTTTAAGGTATCATTTAGCAAGTTTCTGCTGCAGGAACTTAGTAGCTGAAAAGAGTTCATTCAACAAATACTTATTTAGTACTATGTACCAGGTACCAGGTTACGTACTGGGGAAATAGCAATGAACAATCAAAGAATACCAAATACACAATATTTTGAGTAGCAATGTGGCAAGTGTTATAAAGGAGGACCACTCTTAGTTGGTCCAGGAGGCTTAAGAGTGGTAACAGAGTGGTAACGCTTGCCGTGGAAGTGGTGAGAAATGGACAGATTCCATAGGATTTGTTGATAAATAAATTGTGGCATATAAGAAATGGGAAGAATATAAACTAAGAAATTATAGCAAGGTTACAGGATTCAAGGGTAATATACAAAAGTCCATTGTATTCCTACATACCAGCACTGCTGAATTCTGCCAAACGTTTAAAGAAGAATTAATACAATTCTTCTCAAACTATTCCAGAAAATCAAAGCAGAAGGCATTTTCCTAAACTCATTCTATGAGGCCAGCATTGCCTTAATACCAAAAGCAGACAAGGACACAACAAAAAAAGAAAATACAGGCCAACATCCCTAATGAACACAGGTGCAGAAATTCTCAACAAAATACCAGCAAACCAAATTCAACAACACATCAAAAAGATTACATACCATGATCAAGTGGGATATACATCCTAGGGATATAAGGATAGTTCAACATATGCAAATCAATAAATATGATAAACACATCAACAAAATGAAGAAAAAAAACCATATGATCATCTCAATAGATGTAGAAAAAGCATGTGACAAAATTCAACATCCCTCTGTGATAAAAACTTTCAACAAATTAGGTAAAGAAGGAAAGTATGTCAACACAATAAAGGCCATATATGATAAACTCACAACTAACATCATACTGAATGGGGAAAAATTGAAAGCTTTTCCTCTAGGAATTAGAACAAGACAAGGATGCCCACTCTCATTGCTATGATTTAACATACTATTGGAAATTCAAGTCAAAGCAATTAGGCAAGAGAAAGAAATAAGGGGCATCCAAACTGGAAAAGAGGAAGTAAAATTGTCCCTGTGTGCAGATAAAATAATTTAACATACAGAAAAATCTAAAGAATCTGTCAAAAAAAACCTCTTAGATCTGATAAATGAATTCAGTAAAGTCGCAGGATATAATATTTACAAAAATCATTGGTGTTTCTATATATACTAACAATGAACTAGCTGAAAGTGAAATCAAGAAAGCAATCCCATTTACAATAACTACCAAAAAAACTCCAAAAAAACAAATAAATTTAACTGAGGAGGTGAAAGATCGCTACAATGAAAACTACACAACACTGATGAAAGAAATTAAAGAGGACACAAAAAAATTGAAAAATATTACATGTTTATGGACTAGAAGAATTAATATTATCAAAATGAACATACCACCCAAAGCATCCTACAGATTCAATGTAACCTCTATCAAAATACCAATGACATTCTTCACAGAAACAGAAAAAACAATCCTAACGTACAAATGGAAACACAAAAGACCCCAAATAGCTAAAGCAATTTTGAGCAAAAAGAATAAAGTGGGAGGCATTATACTACCTGACTTCAAATTATACTACAAAGCTATAGTAATCCAAACAGCATGGTACTGGCATAAATACAGACACATGGATCAATGGAACAGAATAGAGAACCCATAAATAAATCCACATAACTATGGCCAAATTATCTTTGATAAAGATGCCAAGAACTTACATTGTTAAAAAGACAGCCTCTTCAATAAACAGTGCTGGGAAAACTGGATATCCATATTCAGATGAAAGACACTATAAACCAATCTCTCACCAGATTCCAAAATTAGCTCAAAATGGATTAAAGACTTAAATGGAAGACCTGGTATCACAAAACTACTAGAAGAAAACACAGGGGAATCACTCTAAGACATCAGTCTGGGCAAAAATTTCATGGAGAAAGCTTCTAAAGCAGAGGCAACAAAAGCAAAAATAAACAAATGGGATTATATCAAAGTAAAAAGATTCTGCACAGCAAAAGAAACAGCAACAGAACAAAGAGGCAACTGGCAGAATGGGAGAAAATATTTGCAAACTATTCACCTTATAGGTATTAATATCCAGAATATACAAGGAACTTAAACAACTCAACAGCAAAAAACAATCTGATTACAAAATGGGCAAATGACTTGAATAGACATTTTTCAATAGAAGACATACAAATGGACAACAGGTATATAAAAAAATGCTCAACATCACCAATCATCAGGGAAATACAAATCTAAACCACAATGAGATATCATCTCACCCCAGTTAGGCTATTTTCAAAAAGTCAAAAAATAACAAATGTTGGTGAGGGTGGGGAAAAAAGGGAACTGTTGTGGGAATGTAAATTAGTACAGCCATTATGGAAAACTGTATGGAGATTCTCAAAAAACTATAAATAGAACTACCATATGATCCAGCAATCCCACTGCTGGATATTTATCCAAAGGAAAGGAAATCAGCATACCAAAGAGAGATGTGCACTCCTACGTTTATTGAAGCACTATCCACAATGGCCAAGATATGAAATAAACCGAGGTGTCCATCGATAGTTGAAAGGATGAAGAAAAATGTGGTATATATACACAATAGAATACTACTCAGCCATGAAAAAGAATAAAATCCTGTAATTTATAGCAACATGGATGAACCTAGAAGACATTATAATAAGGTGAAATAAATCGGATACAGAAAGATAAATATCACATGTTCGCACTCACATGTGGGAGCAAAAAGAAAATTTTAATGCATTTTTAGAAGCGGAGAGCAGAACTGTGGTTACTAGAGGCTGGGGAGGGGAGATAGGGAAAGGTTGGTTAAAGGATGCTAAATTACAGCTAGATCAGAAAAATAAGTTCTAGTGGTAGTGCTAGGCACCTATAATTAACAATAATTTATTGTATGCTCTCAAATGGCTAGAAGAAAGGAACTCAAATGTTCTCATCACAAAGAATGGATAAATTTATGTAACGATGAATATGAAAACTACCCTGTTTTCACCATCACACACACATTGTACACATGTATTGAAATAAAATCTGTACCTCATATATATGTATAATCAGTACATTTCAATTAAAAATAAATTCCTTTTAAAAAATTAGCAACAACAACAAAAATAACTTTACTTCAATAAAGAAAACAAAAACAAAAATCAGAAAATCATTAACCATTTTCCCCCTCATAATTTAGATCCTTCTGAAAGTCACTTAAAGTATTTTCCCATTTACAACTACCTGTAATACTAATACTATTACAGAAACCTGTAATAGTTGTGGCAGAATATAGTCTGGTGTAATATACTTCTTTTCTTTTAAGGCAGTCAGCAAACATCAATGGCAAGGTGGTCCAAACAGAAGGTAATCAAGCTATCCAAACACAAATTTGACTTCATTTGCAACCTCAGCACTGTAAAAGACAGGTCCCTAGCTTTTAGTAAGGATTCCTGTGGTCATCTCATCTTTAAATCCATCAGATCTCTTTGACCTTTGTAAATCTATGAATATAATTTTATACTATTGTTGTGTCTGGGGAAACTGTACTCATACTTCTAGTCATTTACCAAAGTTGCTACATGGATTCCTTAAATTCACCTTAGCAAGAAACGTCTAGAGTATTCTCCATATGGATACACCATTCATACACATAAATTAATATGGTATTTTATAATGCAAACTAAAAATTATTTTACATTAGTTTTAGGAAGTATTTTTAGATGGGAGAAAAAGGAGAGGTGTCCTTCCCTTCAAGAAACACTAGCAATTAATCACCGTACACTCCATCAGCATAATTTCCCCACCAGATCAGAAATGGGAACTTTACCAATTTTATTCTCCCACTGGAGATCAGCAATTAGCATTAAATCAACATTTTCAAAAGGACTAGTATACACAAGACTTTCTAATACCTGAAAATATGACAAAGTGTTTTAACTATGTTCATATACTACGTATAACTGCTTTACAGAAAACACTAGTCACAAACTGTACTTGTGCTCAAAGTAATGCATTCACTTAAAGGCCATTTAAATGCACATTTACCCTGTAATGAGAACTGTTTCCACTCTTGCCAGAAACTATATAAACAAAATCACCAGGCCCAAAGCCTGGGAAAATAAGTGGGAAATGGATAGAAAAACCGTTTAGGCATTCTCAGAAATGCACACAGATATAACATTAAATGTTGCCTAGAATTGTTATCTTTTATGGGGTCAGCAAACACATATATAATATAAAATAAATAATGGAAAGAATAAATCATGTAAATGTATATGCCACTCTGCCACTCAACAGTCAAGTGGCAAGACAGCTATTAAAATGGTTGTAACTAATATAGTGGGATTGTTTGTCATCACTAAGGAAATGTCTTATAACTAAGTTGTAGTTAATAATATAAATGACAGAGTTTGGTCCAGTTTACGAACAACAGATTCCAAAACTTGAAAACTTCAACTATCTCAACAGGAGATAGTTATCAGTCCTGGTATGCTATATGCTCTTTGTATTATTTACAAATTAATATTTCTTAAGCCAGGCACAAAAGTATTTATTATAAAAGAAAAGATGGATTTATATGATTATATTCAAAGTTATATTCAAATTAATAACTATTAAAAAAAACAAATTAACAACTGTTATTCATTAAAGGATACCGTAAAGATAGTGAAAGATGGATTTTAAAATTGCAAAACTTAACCATCTAAGGATTATTATCAAGATATATAAAGAAATCATACAAGTCGATGAGAAACTACAGGCAACCCAATAGGTAAAGGATATGAACAGGCATTTCTTAAGAGAGGAAATAATAAATAGGCAAAGAAATGTCCAATATTTTTAGTGATCAGAGAAATGCAAATTAAGACCACAATGAGATAACTCATTCAACGGACAAAAATTTGAAAGTCTGACACGACCAAATGTTGGAGACGATACAGTTCCAATGGATCCTGTTTACACTGCTGGTGCAACCACTTTGGAAATAGTTTGAAATTATCTCCTACAGTTGAATATTTTTAGTAACACTCCATCATCAGGAGAGTGGGTGTGAAAACTGAGATACAATGACACTATGGAATATACAGCAGCCTAAATAATGCACAATAGCGAATTAATTTTAGCAATATAATTTCCAGTACATAAGGTGAGCCTCAAAAAGACTGCATATCTTTTAAAAAGATAAAAACCTCTAAAATAAAACAATTCCCAGTGAATATGGGATTCAGGATGACAGTTACCATAGGTCAGTGGAAGCAGGGAAAGGAGGGGTCCTATAAGATTAGATCCCAGTAATTGTTAAGTATCTAGTTTGTTTTGGGTGGTGGGTTCAGAGATACTTGCCACATTATTAAAAATAACTAAATAAATAAATAAATAAAAGCCAGGCATGGACTAAGAATGAGAGTAAGTCATGAAACAAAGATATGTTTAATCCAATTTTGTGCACCTAAGATTTATAAAAAAGCCACCTCACCCCACCAAAAAAAAGAAATGCATTAGTTAAAAATCTTAAAAGTTTTTTTCCCTCTAAGATGGCTGCCTAGAGAGGTATGGCGCTAGCCCCCTCCCCATAAAAAGAGATCAAAACAACAGACAAGTATATTTTGACTGGAACCGGAGGAAACACAGTGCAGAGCACCAGGAGAGTAAGGAGATTCTTGTGAAACACAGAAGAAGGGAATGGCGCATAGAGGGCAGAGAAGAGCAGGGCATCCAGCCTTAGCCCTGCTACGGGGACCCACCCAGAACCAGGCGGAGAGAAAGGAGTGTGGAAAAGACCCTGGCTATTCCTACCACCGCCACAAATGCCAGTGATCCCTGCCTTGGGGGGATCCCCAGTCTTTTTGGGACCCACACCTGAATTCACTCAGTACCCACTCCCCCCCAAGCTGGCAAGCAGACCTACTGAGCGGGAAATCAACTAAAAAGTAGCGAGTCCCCACATTCATCACCTGCCTTGCATCATGGCCTGTGGAAGCTAAACCTACAACAAACTACTTGGTCCACAACTAACTCGGCGGCAGCCCTGACTCCCACTGGGACCCTCCACAGGCACCCACAGGCACACACAGGCACCGATAGGGCCACAATCCCAAGGACTTGAAGACTAGACCCGTGTGCTGAACCCAGCCAGCCTGGGTCCCTTTGTCTAGAGGCACTGCCTGCATTTTGTGGTGCTCACTTGGGCACTGGCAGGGTCAGAGCACAGGCTGCCTGGAGCCTCTGACAGAGTGACTTAGACCCCAGTGTCTGGATTAACACAACACCCTCCTCTTCCTCCCCAAGGTAGGATGCTTCTGGGCTCAGCAGCACCCTTGCAGGCTCACATGGGGCTCAACAGCGATTGGGTAGCAGCTTTCTCTTCCTACAGCACACCTTCAGAGAGCCACTGGGTCCCGCATCATTCTCACAGGCTTGCTCCAGGCTCAACAGCTGAGCCAGTGGCCCTGTACAGACCTCCCAGGAACTGCTGTAACAGTATACATCTACCCACTGGCTGACAGCGGACCACCCACCCTGACAACAAACCCACCCCAACAAGAAACTGCCAAAGGCCCTTCCACCTAGGCCATGGCACTTACAGACAACTCTAAGATTGAAAACAGTAGAAGTTGCAGTGAAGGCTGCACTACCACACCGACCCAGATCCAAACTTAAAGTGCCCAACTAACTGTCAATATAGAATACTTCTATAAGAAACAGTCTCCCCCTTCAAAAGCCACTCCCAGAATTGAAAGAAGTGACTACACAACCAAATGCCCAGATGAGAAACATGAAAAAACAAGGAAGCTTGACTCTCACAAAAGAAGACTAAAATTCTCCAATACCAGACTCCAAACAATAGGAAATTGACAAATTGCCTGAGGAGGAATCCCAAAGGACAATACTAAGGAAACTCAAAATGATGGATGAAAAAATAAATAGAAATCACAATGAAGTCAAAAAGAAATTTGAGGACATTTATGGAAAATTCAACAAAGAGATACAAGCAATAAAAAAATAATCAGCGGAAATCCTGGAACTGAAGAATTTATTCAAAGAAATAAAAAATAATCTGAGAGCCTAAACAGCAGGCTAGAACAAGAAGAAGAAAGAATCTTCAAACTAGAAGACAGGCTTTTTGAACTAACACAGTTGGACCAAAAAAATAAAAAATAAAAAAAGAATTATAAAAAATGAAGAAAAACTGCAAAATCTTTCTGATAACCTGAAGTATAAAACATCTGTATTATAGGTATGCAGGAAGGGGAAGAGAAAGGAAGAGATATTAAAAACCTATTTAATGAAATAACAGCTGAAAACTTCCCAAATATTGGGAGAAAGATGGTCTTTCAGATTCAAGAAGCTCAAAGATCCTCAAACAGATTCAATCCAAAAAGGACCTCCCCAAGACACACTGTAGTCAAATTATCAAAAGTCAAAGACAAAGAAAGGATTCTAAAACAGCAAGAGAAAAGAGTCAAATTACCTATGAGGGAATCCCCATCAGGCTAATGGCAGACTTCTCAACAAAACACTTACTCTCTCTCCAGGAGAGAGTGGGATGACATATTCAAAGCACTGAAGGAAAAGAAACTGGCAACCAAGAATACCATATCCAGCAAAGCTTTCCTTCAGAAATAAAGGAGAAATAGCATCTTTCCCAGATACACAAAAACTGTGGGAATTCATCATGACAAGACTGGCCCTTCAACAATCCTCAAAGGGGCCCTACATCTGGAATCAAAAGAGAGATATATGTCACCATAAACACACGAGAAAGAATAAAAACCACTAGCAGAACAGATACACAAATGAGAAAGAGGAAGAAAATGTATTTTATCACTACAAAAAAACACCCAACAGCAAAGATAAACAATGAAAGGGAAAGAAAGGAACATAAGAAATATAAAATTATACAGAAATTAATAAAATGGCAGGAATAAAGTAATACCTTTCAGTAACAACTCTGAATATAGATGGACTAAAATCCTCACTTAAAACATATAGACTGGCTGAATGGATTAAAAAACTAAAATATATAGAATGGCTGAATGGATAAAAAACTAGACCTGACTATATGCTGCCTACAAAAACACACTTCACCAATGAAGACACACAGACTAATAGTGAAGGAATGGAAAAAGACATTCCATGCAAGCAGAAACCAAAAACAAAAAGGGGTTGTCATACCTGTAACAGACAAAATAGAGTTCAAACCAAGAACTATAAAAAGAGAAGAAGAAGGACATTACATAATGATAAAAGGATCAATGAAGCAAGAAGATATATCAATCATAAATATATATGCACCCAACATCAGAGCACCTAGATATATTACTGGATCTAAGGGGAAAGGTAGACCCCAACATAGTATCAGTTGGAGATTCGAGCATGCCACTCTCAGCACTGGACAGATCATTTAGACAAAGAATCAGCAGAGAAATATTGGATTTAAACAGCACCTTAGATCAAATGGACTTGACAGACATATAGACAACATTTCATCCAATAACGACAGAACATGCAATCTTCTCATCAGCAAATGGATTATTCTCCAGGACAGACCACATGTTAGGTCACAAATTAAGTCTCAACAAATTTTAAAATATTGGGCCGAGCCCGTGGCGCACTTGGTAGAGTGCTGCGCTGGGAGCGTGGCGACGCTCCCGCCGCGGGTTCGGATCCCATATAGGACTGACCGTTGCACTCACTGGCTGAGTGCCGGTCACGAAAAAACGACAAAAACAAATTTTAAAATATTGAAATCATATCAAGTATATTTTCAGACTACAATGGAATAAAATTAGAAATTAACAACAAATGAAACTGTAGAAATGATACAAATTCACCGAAATCAAACAACATGCTCTTGAACAACCAGTGGGTTAAAGAAAAAATAAAGCAGGAAATCAAAAAATTCCTTGAAGTGAATGAAAATACAAGCACAACTTTCCAAAACCTATGAGATACTGCAAAAGCAGTACTGTATTAGTCTGTTTTGTGTTGCTATAACAGAAATACCTGAGACTGGGTAATTTATAAAGAACAGAGGTTTATTTCGCTTACAATTCTGGGACAGCTGCATCTGGCACGTGCCTCAGGCTGCTTCTACTCATGGTGGAAAGCGGCAGGCAGCTGGCAGGTACAAGCAGATCACATGGCAAGAGGAAGAAAGTGGGAGGTCCCAGAGTCTTTTAAACAACCAGCTCCGGTGGGAACTAATGGAGTGAGAACTCACTCATTAATCCCCCCTCCCCCAGGGAGAGCACTAATCCATGCATGAGGGATCTGCCCTCATGACTCAATCAGTTTCCAACATTGCCACATTGGGAATCAAATTTCCACATGAGTTTTGGTGTGGACAACACATCCAAACTCCATCAAGTACCAAGAGGGAAGTTGATCGCAATAAGTGCTTACATCAAAAGAACAGAAAGACTTCAAATAAACATCCTAATGTTAAATCTCAAAGAACTTCAAATAAACAACCCAACATTAAATCTCAAGCTAACCTAATGTTAAATCTCAAACTGACCTAATTTTAAATTTCAAAGAAAAACAAGAGCAATCTAATCCCAAAACTAGCAGACAGAAAGAAATAATTAAGATCAGAGCAAACTAAATGAATAGAAACCAAAAGAATGATACAAAAAAATCAATGAAACGAAAAGTTGTTTTTTTGAGAGGACAAAGAAAATAGACAAGCCGTTGACCAAACCAACTTAAAAAAGAGAGAAGACCCAAATAACAAAAATCAGAAATGAAAAAGAAGACATCACAACCAATACCCAGAAATACAAAGAATCATAGAGACTATTATGAACAACCCTATGCCAATAAATTTGAAAACGTGGAGGAAATGGATAAATTCCTGGCACATACAGACTACCAAGACTGAACCAAGAAGTAATAGAAAACCTGAACAGACCAACAACAAGCAATAAGATTGATGCAGTAATCAGCAGTCTCCCAACAAAGAAAAGCCCAGGATCAGATGGCTTCACTGCTGTATTCTACCAAACGTTTAAAGAAGAATTAACACCTATCCTTTTCAAAGTATTCAAAAAAAATCGAAACACAGGCCATTCTTCCAAATTCATTCTATGAGGCCAACATCACCCTGATACCAAAATCAGACAAAGACAAAACAAAAAAAGAAAGCTACAGGCCAATATCCTTGATGAACATACACACAACAGTCCTCAATAAGATATTAGCAAACAGAATACAACAGCACATCAAAAAGATTATACACCATGATCAAGTGGGATTCATCCCAGAGTTGCAAGCATGGTGCAACATATGCAAATCAATAAATGTGATACACCACATTAAAAAAACAAGGACAAAAACCATATGATTATCTCAATTGATGTTTGACAAAATTCAGCATCCCTTGATGATAAAGACCCTCAACAAATTAGGTATGGAAGGAAAGTATCTTAACACAATAAAAGCAATATATGACAAACCCACTGCCAAAATCATCCTGAATGGGGAAAAACTGAAAGCTTTTCCTTTGAAAACAGGAATAAGACAAGGATGCCCACTCTCACCACTCTTGTTCAACACAGTGTTGGAAGTATTAGCCAGAACAATCAGGCAGGAGAAAGAAATAATGGGCATCCAAATTGGAACACACGAAGTTAAATTGTCACTGTTTGCAGAAGACACAATTCCACATATGGAAAAACCCATAACCTCTACAAAAAACTTCTAGAGCTCATAAATAAATTCAGTAAAATTGCAGATACAAAAAAAAAATCAGTAGTGTTCTCATACACCAAAAACAAACAAGCAGAAAAAGAAATTAAAAAAGCAAGCCCATTTACAATTGCTACCAAAAGAATAAAATACCTAGGAATAAATTTAACCAAAGAGGAGAAAGATCTCCACAATGAGAACTACACAACCCTGTTGAAAGAAATTAAACAGGACACCAAAAGATGGAAAGACATTCCAAGAGCATGGATTGGAAGAAATAATGTTGTGAAAATATCCATACTACCCAAAGCAATCTACAGATTCAATGCAATCTCCTTCAAAATACCAATGACATTCTTCACAGAAATAGAAAAACAATCCTAAAATTAATATGGAAAAACAAAAGAGCCTCAATAGCCAAAGCAATCCTGAGCAAAAAAGAATTAAACCAGAGGCATTACACTACCTGACTTCAAACTATACTACAAAGCTATAGTAACCAAAACAGCATGGTACTGGCATAAAAACAGACACTCCAACCAACGGAATAGAATAGAGAACCCAGAAATCAACCAAGGTACTTACAGCCAACTGATCTTAGAGAAGGCACCAAGAACATACATTGGGGAAAGGACAGCCTCTTCAGTAAATGGTTCTGGGAAAAGTGGATATCCATGTGCAGTAGAATGAAACTAGACCCATGCCTCTTACCATCTATCAAAATCAACTCAAAATGGATTAAAGACTTAAGTATATGACCTGAAACTATAAAACTCCTAGAAGAAAACATTTCAGGATGTAGGACTGGGCAAAGACTTTATGAATATGACCCCCAAAGCACAAGCAACGAAAGAAAAAACAAACATATGGGATTATATCAAACTAAAAAGCTTCTTCACAGCAAAGGACGCAATCAACAGAGTAAAAACATAACCTACAGAATGGGAGAAAATATCTGCAAACTATACATCCAATAGGGAATTAATATACAGAATATACAAGGAACTCCAACAACTTCACAGTCAAAAAACCCCCAAATAATCCAATTAAAAAATAGGCAAAGCAGTTGAATAGATATTTTTCAAAGGCAGAATAGAAATTTTTCAAAGGAAGATACATGAAAAAATGCTCAACATCACTAAGCATTAGGGAAATGCAAATTAAAAACACACTGAGATAATAACTGCATTTAGATAACCACATTGAGTCACCCCAGGTAGACTGACTATTATCAAAAAGACTGACAATAATGAATACTGGCAAAGATGTGGAGAAAAGGGAACTGTTCTACATTGTTGGTGAGACTGTAAATTAGAACAGTCATTATGGAAAACAGTACAGAGGGTTCTCAAACAACAACAGATAGATCTACCACACAATCCATCAATCCCACTTCTGAATATATACACAAAGGAATGGAAATCATCACATTGAAGGGATATCTGCACTCCCATGTTCATCCCAGCTCTATATACAACAGCCAAGATATGGAATCAGCCTAAATGTGCATCGATGGACAATTGGATAAGGAAAATGTAGTATACATACACAATGGAATACTACTCAGCCATAAAAAAGAATGAAAATCTGCTATTCTCAGCAACACAGGTGAGCCTGGAGAAAATTGTTAAGTGAAATAAGCCAGGCAAAGAAAGAGAAATACCACATGTCCTCACTCATAAGTAGGTAGGTAGGTAGGTAGGTGGGTGGGTAGGTGGGTGGGTGGGAGGGAAGGAGGGAGGGAGGGAGGGAGGGAGGAAGAAGGAAGAAGGACAGAAAAAAACAATAAAATGTCAAATTTTTAGTAGAGAACAGACCTATAGTTACTAGAGGTGAAAAAGGGGGAGAGGGATGGGTGTTAGCAAGTAATTGGGTAAGGGACACAAAGAATTATTACTATTTGTAATGATGAACATACTAATAATATTGATTTGATCATCATATACTGTCTACAAATACTGATAAGTCAACTTTGTACCCCATAAATATGTATAATCAGTTATGTTTCAATTCAAAAAATAATTCATTTAAATCTTAAAAATATATTAAAGAACAAAAAATTTTTAAAAGTCCCACAGCTGCATGAAGCTTTCTTTGACTTCAATTTGCATGTTAATCATGCTCTTCACCAATTCCTATAGCAGGTATGATTGGTATCACATTGTATACCTTACAATATATGTTGTTTCAAATGTAATGGCTTGCCTCCTTACCAAGAATATAAATATTTTCTGTTTCCTTAAGGATAGAATTTCTACCATTTATTCTTTCTCTAAGTGTTAAATAAATACTTGTTGAACTCTCATACTTAATTCCTCAAATGACCAAGAGTAAAGCTATGATCCCTGTACCCCAAATTCCTTGAAAAATGTTATATTACTACCTTTAATTTAATGATTCCTAGTGCTTTACTCAGAAAAGGAACTAATCTGTTAAACAAAGACCAAAATCACCAGTTCACCTGTTATGGCTGAGGGAAGCAGTGATGGGTACAGGCACCACAGTCTGGAACCCTTCCCCTTCTAGCTCTGTACCAACAAGGCAGATGAGCTGGAGTTCTGGTAATCCCACACAGCTTACTTCATGCCAACTTTTACCTGAAAGAGCATCATTGAATGGACAATAATGTTCAGCAAAAGCAAAAGATAAAAATACCAAACTTCTACCTAATACTCAGTTGAGCAAACACCACTTATAATGCCACCGCCTCTCTTTACTTTTCTAGTATTTTCTGTTACAAAGTAATTCCCAATATAAATGAAGAAATTACAAAATTGACAAAATTAATAGCAAATGCATAAATGATTGCTTAATATAATGCCAACGATGCTATACCCCAACTCAATCCCCCAAACCCATACCACAGCCCCAATAACAAAACAATATAAACAAACGACTTACTCTCCATGAGGTCCAGGTAAACCAAGAATGCTATATAGACTTGGGTGGCATCTCCTATATCTAATTCCATCATTTCTAAGTACTGAAAATCAAAATGCAATTGTCAAATAGAGAAGGAAGAATCTTTTAATCATTTCTTTCAATCAACAAGTATACATTAAATATCTCTTCTAGGTAATAGCAGTAGTTAAAAAGCAATACAAGATCTGACCTCTACCTCTAAAGAATTTGCAATTGTTAGGATAAACACATGCATACTTACAATTATTAGGCAAATAACAATAGATGACATTAAGTGATTAAAAACCATGTGAGTGGAATAAAAACACAGAACCCAACAGGTCAGAGGAGCTTTACTCAGGGAGATTGGTTGCTGAATGCTTCATGGCAGAAGTGGGATGCAAATTGAGCCCTGAAGGACATGATTTGAGTAAATGGAGAAGTAGAATAGTGTGGGTAATCACACAAAGGTGGGAATAAACCACACATATTTAAGGGCCTATAAAGAAACCTATCTGCCAGGAGTAGAGACATTTTTTAATAGGATTTTCATTGGGACATGTTGGTGGGGAGCTTCTATTTCCCTGGTCTCTTATTTGCATGGAAGAGAAAGTCTGCTAGAATACCATTCCTAGCCTCTCTCCTCACACCTTTTCACTCAAGAGTAGGGAGTTATTTAATTGCTGGATTTTAAAGAAGGAACTAAGCAAGGTGCTCCTTCTTTCAGACTTGCTGGTCAGCATAAGGGAACATTTTTCAGCAGCTTACTCCTGCAGGGAAAGCCTGAGACTGTCTAACTACATCAGTGACTAGGTGGATAAGCAAGGCTAATGCAGAGATGAGGTTTTGGCAGACTTGTGTGGGGGCAGATCTGAAGTCACATTCCCCCATGCGTTTCACCGTAAGTGTACAGGTGCAGGAGAATAGGGGTGTTATTAGTTGTCTACCTGAAGCCTCAAATGTGTTTGAAAATGACACAAAACGTAATTTCAGGCCAGGTTATAAGGTCTTGGTGGCCAAACTAAAAGTCTGAGTTTTGTCCATAAGGAAACACTGAGGATTTCTAAGCAGTAGAATAATATAAGTGCTGTGTGAGAATGACAAATCTGATACCATTTTACTGGATGAAACTAAGTAATTTCCAAATTGAGTAACAAAAAAATTGGACTGGAAAAACACTCACTATTATTTCTTTTCTGGTTTTTAAAAATCAATTCAGGAAGAATAATCAAAAGGGAAGATTTGGTGGTCATGATCTACACAGCCATTAACTTCAAAGAGAAAAAAAATCTACAAGCATGAAAACTGAATAGCAACACCAAATCTCGATGAGGCTTTAAAAATGTGTTATTGGTGTTTCATTTATTAAATACTTACATAGTGCTTTCTATATGTCAAAAATATTAACTGATTTAATCCTGTAATAACCCTACAAGGCAAATACTATTATTATCCCTGTTATTCAGGTGAGGAAACTAGGTGTAATGAGATGGAGCCACTTGGCCCAAATCACAAAGCTGCTAAGTGACAGAACCAGGATTCAAACTCAGTGAGTCTGACTTTGAGTTCATGCTCCTAACCACTATGCTACCCTGCCATGTTGTTTTCTTTTTATGGTACTAAATAATACTTCCATGCTATTGTTTCTTTTTCTCACTTGTTGGGGGAAGATGAAGGGGACAGAGCAGGAGGATAAAATCAAGTGAGAAGACGAAGAAGGCTTAATTTTTTTTAGACTTATATCTATAAAATTTTACCTTTCTTGACTGTTTTCAGATCATTATGAATTGTTGTTCTCAAATAGAAGAGTGCAATTCTACTAAAGTACCAGACCAGTCCCAGAGATTCTTACAAAATCCACATCTCTGCTCACTGTCCATTCACTGTTTGGGACATTACTGGTACAAGGCAGCAATTTCTCAAGCAGAAGCAAGCAAGGGACTAATCATCTTTACCTCCCTTGATGTGAATACAGAAAAATATACTCACAATGTGAGTAGCTCTGCTTTAGGCAAGAACCTATTCAAACTTTCCAAGAAATCCGATAAATTAGGAATCTGCACCTGTGCAAAATCATGATGAACACTCTGGGTCCAAGGCTAAGGTAAACGTGACTGTACCTAAACCTCTACCATGACGGACGCCTAGTTCATTATGGCCCACAAACTGTCTTGTATGGTTAATGTGAGAATTAAAGAAATTCACCCCCCCAAACGACCTCTATCTAAACAACAAAACTCAGGTATTGGTGGAGTGCTCATTGGCGGTCTCCAGCTTGAGGAGACTTTAATGTTTTGCCTTCAGTCTAAGGATGGCTTTAGTGAGGGGCTGGGGAAGGTGTCAGAGCGATCGTTCAACACGTCTAAACAAACAGAAAGGATACTGCCTGAGGCTGGCAGTAGTGCACAGCAGCCCCCGCCACCCACCCCACCCTCGGCTGTCCGGCCGGTCGGAAGGGGAGCGCGACCCGGGAGCTCCGCCTGCGGCCGGGGGCTGGACCGGCGCCCGGCTCCTCTTGCGCCTCCTCACCTTAGGGTGGGTGCCCATCCAGGCGTCCTCAGGGGCCCACGAGGGAGCGCCGCCACCGCTGCGAACGCCGCCCAGGCCCAGACTGCTGCAGCCGGCGGTCGGTTCGGCATCGCCGCGCTCCTCCATGCCGGCCCGCAGGGCGCACGCGTGGTGCACCACGACTTGCGCCCGGCCGGAAGCAGGGGCGCTCATGTCTGTATTCCGCTTCCCTGCCCTCTGCAGCGTCTGCGCTGGAGGGCTCAGGTACTGGGAGGAAAGTGAAATCAGCCCCTCCCTCTGACAGTGGTAGCTAGAACCTGTGCAAAAGCAGGTTCTAGTTTTACTCTGCGTTTATTATTAAAAGCTGGGCGGATTCGAGCGCGAGGAAGGTTCAAGCGAGCCCCGAGCCCAAAGCCCTTAACCCTCCTTAAGTCAGTGCTGCCTGCAGCTTTCTTGAAAAGTAGGGGTTAAGTCCTCTTTGCCTTCAGCATTGGGTCCCGGTCTCCTATTCCTGGGAATTTAAACCCTTATCCAATGCCCTGTTGTAGAAGTTTAACATCGAACCATATTTTTAGGGTGGACCTACCTTTCCGGATTAGAGGAAACATGAGTCGTTGAATGAGTGGTCAGAAAGGGAGGATAGAAACCAGCTTAAGTGTGTGACCTGGAAGCCAAGGAAAGGCAGAGTAGGACATAGCATTTCTGGTTTTACTCTATGTAAAACAGGGAAACATTAGAGGCTCCTGTTATGTTTTCATAGGGTCACTCTGACTGACTGAGGTGTTGAGAGTAGGTTGTAGGGGACAGGGACTGATTAGGAGCCTAGTGTATTAACCAGGGCAAGAAATGACTCTCAAAATTCAAAGTCCCAGATACGTAGGGCAGAACTTCCACTTTCAGACATGATAGACTAAAACTCTAGTGGCTGATCCTCCAGCGGAAAACAACTATAGAACTTGGACATGACACAAAAAGCGACTGCCTGAATATACTGGAATGCAACACAATCAGAAATTACAGAGGAAAAAGTGAACTTGATGGTAGAAATCATCCAAAGTGAACAGCAAAGAGAAAAATAATTTTAAAAAATGAGCAGAGCCTCAGAGACTTGCTATATGATTAAAAAAAAAAAAATCCCACATACATGTAAATGGGATAACAGGGAGAGAAAAGAAAAAGAATGGAGCAGGAAAAAATTTAGAGAAACAGTGGCCAAGATTTCTCCAAATTTGATGAAAGGTAGATATTTGCTGATACAAAATGATAAACTAACACCAACTAAAATAAATACAAAAATGTCCGCACTATAGTCAAACTTGAAAGTCAAAGATAAAGAGAAAAGTCTGAATGCATCAAAGGAAACACAATACATTACACTCAGAGAGAAGTGTAGTTATTCTTGAATATGATATACAGCCACATACAAAGATTCATAAATTGCCCTAGAATACATTTCATTTGAAAGAAGTCATTAACCTTTACTTCCCCAAAGCATCTGCTAAGCCCCAAAGAAGCAAACAGCACTGAAATCAGTAGGCTCACTGAAGCACTGAACACTGACACTAATTCAAGTAATTGGAAGTTAATAAATCTTTCTCTCTGGCCCCTAGTGATACTAATCGGTTCACATCTGGTATTTATGGAAGCATTTTGTTGCTAATATGAGTAGAGGGGAAATTTTATAAATTGGTAAGAAGATCCAGTGGGATTAAATACCGTGTGAACAAGGCTCGAATATCTCCAGGCAAAGATTTTCAGTTTCTGCTTAAGATTTTAAAAGAGGGGGGGGATGGGGAGGGAAACCTAGAATGATGAAGAAAGAACTGTAAACTGAAAAAGCAACAGACAAATGCTATTCTTTGGCAAATAGATTAAGTACTGTTGCTCAGAGAAAGCATAATACATTTAAGCATGAATATTGAATGCTTCCGACTTTTAACGTCCATGTCTATTTAAGCCAGTTGAAGAATGAAAATAAAACGTCTCTTGGATTCCACATTAAGCAATGAAAACTTTTAAATAGGACTTGGTGATTGGGAATGCCTAAGAATGAACACAGAAGGATTTGGGAACACTTAGACAAGTATAGAATCAAAATGGCTTTTTGGCAATCTAGGGAACAGGGTAGAGTTTCAGCTTCTGATAGACTGGAAGATTTCTCCTTTTGTCAGTGCTTCAGTAGTTCCCCTCTCACCGGTTCCCCAATTAGGCACAGAGCCAGGGGCAGCCCCAATGAGGAGAGCTGGACTCCAACACGGCGTTTTCCACTCCAGTGCAAAGCCAGGCGTGCAGGCCCCGAAGGGAGCTGAGGCCCGCAGCTGGAGGTGTGCCCCTGGTATTCAGACATTCCCGGCAGACGAAGTCATCTGAGATACACAGGATCTGGCAGTCTGCTTGTAACGATGCAACTGTGATCATTCATATGACACAATAACAGTCAATAAGAACGTCAGCCTAACAATGAGTCAAACAACCTAATGACCCCTCAGCGTTTCCTAACTTAAAAGAACACCCAGAGAGAAACACAAAATTATAGACAGAAACCAATGACACTAATATACCATTTACTCCTTCACTGCTCATAATTATTCATTTTAAAATGATAAAACTCATTATTTATTGCAAAAAACGTAAATCTTACAAATGAACATAAACTAAAAAAGCAAAATATCTACTCCTCCTTCATTCTAATCCCATCCCGTGACCTTTTCTCAACAGATTGGAGTATGTTCTTCTAGACCTTTCTGTGTATGTGTGTACATATTTAAACACACCTGCCATGTACATACGAGTCAGCATGGGTTTGTCACTGAACTGTGTGTTACAGACACCTCTCTATGCACAAAACAGGGAAGGAGGCTTGCAGGAGGAAAACCTGACTTCTCACCCTAGCTGTGCCACCTGTGAACTGCGGGAACCGGGACAGGTCCGCTAACGCCACTGACCCCTATCTGGAGAAGAGATATAAAAACACCTGCCTTCATCCACCTGCTGATTAGCTGTGATTTCAAATGACACAAAGACAATAAGGACATTTTGAGGCACCTGGAGAGAGAGACAATTGTTAAGTCTGCAACTACCTGCCAAAAGTCACAAAAGGAAGAGACTGAAAGAGGTAAAATGGTTTGGTGAAAATCAATCAGCACTCATGGAAATCAACTCAAACAATTTGCTACCTATCATAGGAAAAATGACATAGAAACAAAGTGTGCTGCAAGGCATACGGCTCCAGTCCTGCTGGCAGATGATAATCGCAGTGAACAATTGCTGAGTGGATATCTATGGCACCCACGCACGCACATATGCACACATGTGGGCACACACATGCATACGCATGCACAGATCATGCACACATGTGGGCACATATGCACACACACCCTGAGGCATCCTCCCTGGGACAGATCAATGCAAAGACATCAAATTATACTATTAACTCTAAGAGGCTCTTCCAGTGTCCGGCCACAGGCCGGCCTTAGTGACTGGGGCCCAAGGGACGCGCTCTCGGGGCCACGCACCGCCCATCCCCCGGCCCCACGAGCCGGAACCCAGCCTGGGTTCTAGAACCCCAGCTGGTGCAGGCTCCTTGGAAACGGTCGCCAGTGCCTCGTCAGTGCCGTGGTGGCCGCGGCTTCTGCAGCACCTGATTCGGGCACAGAGAGCGGGACGCGGCTGGGCCGGGGATCAGCCTCACCGTGAGGGGCGCCGGGGGTCCACCGTGCCCGGACTGCGGCCCGGACCCTCGGGAGCGGCCCCCTTGCCCTCGCCCCATCTGTGTGTTGGCGACCCTTCATCACCTCTCATTGACTCACCTATCACTTTTCCTTCCCTCCTAGACATCCCCGACTGTCCGGACCTGCTGGCTCTATTTCCATCGTGGAATTTGACTTTGGGCTGGAAACTGAGGTAAGTTAGGTTGACTGACCAACCACTGGAGAAACCTCTCCCAACCCTTCACGACTCCTGTTCCTTTAGTGCTCACCAAATCCAGCCCAAGAATTCAGGGAGCCGTCAGTCCTTCCCAGGAGCTGACTGCACACATTCCTATAAGACGCCTGATGGGTTCTGTACCTGTCAGTGCTGCTGGCTCTGTGCTCCTTCTATGCTTTTCCTGAAAAGCGACTGGGTGGCGTGTGTGTTTGACTTGCTCTCCCCCCACTGGGAAGTTGGAAAAATAGGTACCTGAAGCACACTTGTTCTCAACAACTAAAAAGTACAGCTTTGCAAACAAAATACTGCTGGGTTTGCTCTTTATGTGAGGGGCAGTCTGAAAGGACGAGTCGACACCAGTTGCCGATCCACTGGAGAGAGCCCGTTTATGAGGCAGCACACACACATATATAGGGCTTTAAGGGGAAAGCTGATTGGCTTAAAATACAATCCCTACTTAGCATACCGCATGGGGTTTGGGGGGAGCTGATTGGTGTGTAATTCGCGACGGCGGGAAGGAGAATACGGAAGAGAAGGGCAACCAGCGCCATGATGGGGTGTGGCCGAGAAGGGCTTATGTGATGGGGTGTGATCCCTTGGGGCATTTGGGTCCCTACATTCCTCCCTTTTTCTTGTTTTAGGAAAGGGGATGTTGAAGTCATCGAGCTACTTCCTGCTGAACTGGGGCGTTGTGGGGGGGCAAAGGGAGGAAGGTACATAAATACCGATTATGAAACCCCAAAGGAGGGTGGAGAAACAAGTCATTTCAAAAGGGGAAAAGTCCATAAACGTTCCTTGAAGCCACAAGTCGCACATGCACCGGTTCCATTGTTCGTAGTTGGAGACTGGAGGGAGGAGCCAGGCGTTGGTGGCGAGGGCGTGTAGGACGCGTTCCCTCTGGAAGGTGGTGTCTCTTCAGCATCGGCTGAGGCGCTCACGAGATGAGGCGGGGGCTTCATCGGTATCTAGAAGCTGGTAGTTTCTAAGCAAAAGCTGGTTAAAGGCCTGATTAGAGATTTTTCCCACTTGGGCTTGAAGAAACCTAATGATACAGGGCAAGAAAAGGCAGGTTATGAGGATAATGATTAGAGGTCCCAAAATGGGCCAAATCCAAGTTAGGACAGGGCTTAAGATAAAGGAGGAAAAGGGGTTAGAACTGGATGTGGTTCGTAGGCTGGAAGCCGAGTCGGTGAGTCTGATGATGTTTGTTTCCACCAGACCGGATTCATTGATATAATAACAGCATTCTTCCCCAAGGAAGATGCAAGTACCTCCTTTTTCTGCAGTGAGGAGGTCTAGTGCTCTGCGGTTTTGGAGGGTGACCTGAGCTAAAGAGGTGATCTGTCTCTGTAGAGAGGAAAGAGATTCGGCAGTGGAGGTCAGAGCCCCTTCAAGTTTAGCATTGATGTCTTCGACCGCCCATAAACTGTGCCCTAAGGCTCCTCCCGACAGGCCGGCTCCGACCGCTGATGTTGTTAAGGAAACACCGACCATGATTGGGGGGAAGGTGGCCCTTTTTTGTCTTGACGGTGGGTGAAGAAGATGGAACAGTTCTGAATTGGAGTACAGAGTGAGTTGAGGGACGATGGTGACAAGAAGGCATGGGACAGTAAGATTAGGCAGGATGGAGGTAGAGAGGGTTCCATTGCACCAGAAGAAAGAGCCTGGTGGGGCGACGGTGTGGGTATGAATGGTTGTGTTAAGATCACAATAAGACGGGGGAGAAGTTAGGAAGAGCTTCCGATGAGACAGTGACGGGGCAACAGAGTATTGTTGTCTTTGTCGTCGGGCTCCCAGAGAGGGACGCCCGGAAGGTTAAGGTGTTCTGGTGGTGGGGAGGAGGTAGCATTGAGAGGAAGGGATGCATTTAAGGGGACGGCCGCCAGGAGCGGTTGCATGAGAGAGGCGCAAAGAAAACAATTTTCGGGAGAGAGAGCCGGCGAGGTGTGGGTGAGAAAGATGAGTGTTTCAGAAATGATTCGTTGCCAGGTGTAAATGGATTACCTGGCAGGGCAAGTTTAGCAGCGGTCGGAGTGCAAAGGATGACAGAATGTGGGCCTTCCCACTTAGGGGTTAGGGGGGTTTTGGGTTCCGGGGAAGTGTAGAATACTAATTGGCCTGGGCTGAGTGAAAGGTTATTTGTGGAAAGTGATGGATCTGGAAGTAGCCAGTCCTGGTGCTTCCATAATTCGGTGCGAAGGTGGGAGAGCGAGGGTAAGGCCATGGCGGGTGGTATGGGTCCTTCAGTTGCTGTGATCCCCGGGGGTAGGAGGGGCCTACCATACATGACTTCAAAAGGGGAAAGTTTGGAGGGCCTCTTTGGAAGAGCTCTGGCCTTGAGTAGAGCGAGAGGTAGAAGACGGACCCAATCAAGGTGTAATTCCAGAGATAATTTAGGTAGTATGTCTTTTAAGGTTCTATTGGTTCTTTCTACCTTTCCAGATGCCTGAGGTCGGTAAGGGCAATGTAGGTGCCAGGGGAGAGAGAGTGACTGGGAGAGTTTTTGTACTATCTGGGCGGTAAATTCAGGTCCATTGTCACATTGAATGGAAGTGGGCATCCCAAATCGTGGGATGATTTGGGAAAGGAGAGTCTGGGCTACGGTGGAGGCCTTTTTATTGGATGTTGGGAATGCCTCTACCCATCCTGAAAAGGTATCAACAAACACCAAGAGGTATTTGAGGCGCCGGACGGAAGGCATGTGTGTAAAATTGACTTGCCAGTCGGCTGCGGGTGTGAGACCTCTGGCCTGGTGGGAGGGGTATGGCCCAGGTTTGAGAGGGGTGTTAGGATTGGTACACTGGCAGATTGTGCATGAGGAGGAGATTTTTTGCAAGAGCACTTTGTCAGATGGGGTGATTGAGAAGAAGGCTTGTAAAAACTGGGATAAACCTTGGGGGCTAGAGTGAAACAGGTCATGGAGCAAGCGAGAGAGGACTTATCATCATTAGGCGGTTGGGGCTGAGAGGGTGTCTGTGAACCCTGGGGGCCGTAAGGAAGAATGGGAAGTTGGTTTTGTGTCTGTGGGTGCCGTGCCGCAGTGCGTGCTGCGAAGTCAGCCTTACAATTCCCGCGAGTGATTGGGGAATCGTCCCTCTGGTGGGATCTGCAATGAATGACTCCTAATTTACAAGGTAAGTGGGATGCCTTGATTAATGTGGAGATTAAAGCTGAGTTGGTGATTGTGTTACCCTTGGTGTTAAGCAGACCGCGTTCTTTCCATATGGCGGCATGAGAGAGAAGTATATGAAAGACATATTTGGAGTCCGTGTATAAGTTAAGAGTTTTTCCTTCAGCTAGAACGCAGGCTCGCGTGGCAGTGATAAGTTCAGCCTGCTAGTTGGTAGTACCCCTGGGTAAAGGTTGGGCTTCTATAACCGAATCAAGGGAGACTATGGCATAACCTGCATAATGAGTGTTTCCTTCCTTCAATGAGGATCCATCTGTGAACCATGTGAGATCAGCGTGAGACAGGGGCCCCTCAGTGATGGAAGAGTGGTAAGGTATGAAATTCTGAAGGCTTTCTACGCAGCTGTGCAAAGGCGTGTTGGGGGAATCTGGTATAGGCAGTAGAGTAGCCGGGTTTCGGGGTGGGCAGGTATTGAAGGATAGGGCAGGATTTTCCAGAAAGGAGGATAGGAGGGTTAGAATTCTGGAAGGTGGGAGGGAGTGGAGAGACTTATAGGTAAGAAGGTCTTTAAGGTGATGTGGTGAGAGAATGGTAAGAGGTGCCCCAAATGTTAATTTGGATGCCTCTTTATGCAGCAACTGCCCCGCTGCTAGGGCTCTCAGACAGGGTGCCCTGCCTTGTACAGTGGGGTCTAACTGTTTTGATAGGTATGCTACAGGGGCAAAGGAGGGGCCATAATTCTGTCCTAGGATGCCTAGAGCTTGTCCCACATTTTCATGAACATAGAGGAAAAAGGGTTTAGTTAGATCAGGGAGATGAAGTGCAGGGGCTGTTAGAAGGGCCTGTAGTGACGGGAGTGGGGGTCAGTCCATGTGAAGGCAAAAATGTCTTGAGTATCGGTTTCCAGGGGTATGGAAAAGAAGGTATCCTTTAAGTCCAGAACCGAGAAATGAGTACAGCGAGTATGGGAGTATTGAAAGGGGAGCGAGTGGGACGGAGATACCCCTTTTTTAATAGGTCCTGAATGATGGGGCTTAACCCGAGGAGGGCTGCTGTGGTTAATGGATACTGAGCCTGGCAAATATATTTGGAGGGGTCTTTTAGTTTTATGTGTACGGGGGAACACTGGGCCAGAGCGGGGTTCGCAGTGTCCCAAACTGTGGGGTTAACAGGATGCGTCAGGATGGGTAAGGACTTTTTTGGAGGGGTGGAATTAGTAGGATCTTGGGCTTGAACTAGCGCTAGGAGAAAGGAAATGGGGGAAGAGGAAGAGGACAGGGGCAAGGTAATGGAGACTTGAAGCCATGATAGAATGTCCCGACCCAACAAGGGGTCGGGGCATTGTGGCATGACTAGGAAGGAATGGGAGAAAACGGATTGAGTGCCTTGAAGGCAGCAGGTTAAAAGAGGGGTTTTGGGGGGAAAGATTTGTTTACCTCCTACCCTGACTATAGGAGAGCTGCTGGAGGTGGTGGGGCCTTTATATTCCCTTAAGACCGAAAAGGTGGCTCCAGTGTCCAGGAGGAAAGATATTGGGTGGCCGTCCACAACCATGGATACCCTGGGTTCCTGCTTTGTTATAGAGATGGTCGGGAAGGGCCCAAGGCTCCATCAGTCCTCCTCAGCGAGGCCCACCATAGGTGGTGTCCACGGTTCGGGGGACTGTGGGGCAGTTGGTCCCTCACCCCTTCAGGAAAGGGGGCAATCAGATCCCCAATGTCCCTTCTTTTTGCATTTTGGACAAGGAGTGGTGGGTGGCCTGGGGGTGGGGCAAGCTTTGGCCCAATGCCCTTCCTTTCCACATTTAAAGCAGGCTCCAGGTGGAGGCTTAGAGGTGGAGGCTGTGGGAGGGCGCCCAGGGGGTTTGATAAGCCGGGCCAACATCTGGAAGTTGGCGTGGTCGGCCTTTTGTTTTCGACGTTCTGTTTCCTCCTTCCGATTATGAAAAACCTTGAAGGCCTCTGACAGGATTTCGGTCTTAGGGGTTGCAGGACCCTGCTCTAATTTTTTAAGTTTAGTTTTAATGTCGGGGTAGGAGTGGGCCAGAAAATAGGTCATAAGGACATGCCAGCCGTCTTCGGAGTTAGGGTCTAAATTAGTGTATTGTTGAAAGGCCTGAGTTAATCTATTGAGGAACTCGGAGGGAGTTTCCTCCTTTTTTTGAACAATTTCTTGAATTTTTTGGAAATTGACACCACCCTTGTGAGCCGATTTTTTGAGGCCAGTTATTAAGCAAGAGGCAAAATGGTCTCAAGCCTGGATTCCCTGGGCTATGTTATAATCCCAATTAGGTTCCTGTTCTGGGACTGCTTGGGGGCCTGGTGGTTGATCCAGATTGGTACGATGGGTGTCAGTGGCATGGGTTTGGGCTTTATCCCAGACCTTGCGGCGTTCCTCAGGGAGGAGGGTATTGGCCAGGAGCATGAAGATGTCATGATGTGTGAGGCTGTAGGCCTGCAGGATCCATTGGAATTCTTTAATGTAGGTGGTAGGGTCGGTAGAGAAAGAGCCTAGTCTTTTTTCTAATTCTGTAAGGTCAGCTAGGGAAAAGGGAACATGGACCCTAACTACTCCTTCAGCCCCAGCTACCTCACATAGTGGGGCGATTGTTAGAGGGGCAGGGGGAGGACCTCGGGAACGGGTGAAAGGGGGGCTTAGTGAGTCAGGGGTAGGTGAGGGTAAAGACGGCGGAGTGGATGGCGCTGGAGGTGCAGAAGGTGACGTGGATAATGGTGGAGGAGGAGCGGACGCCGGAGGCACTGGGGGAGGAGGAGATCGGTAAGGTGGGGGTTCATCAGCAGGGTCAAAGGTGCAAGGATCGAGGGGTGACTGTGAAGAGTGTTTACAGGCTAAAAGGACTTGAGAGGGAGCACAGGAGGAGCAGAGGGCGGGGTTCTGAGCCAAGAGGCAAAAAGCCTCGATGTAGGGGATCTCCTTCCATTTTTTTAGGCGCTGGCAGTAGTTAAAGAGGTCTCGTAGAATGTTAGGATCTAGTGTGCCCTCAGGGGGCCATGTGTTTTGATTATCTAAAGGATAATAAGGCCAATCTTGTGTACAGAATTTGGTGAGGAGTTTGGGCTCAATATCCGGCCTGAGGGAAAGGTTCGTGAGGTTGTTCAGAAGGCACTGAAGTGGAGAGTCCCCTAGGGAGGAGGAGGAAGCGCCCATTCTGGTCTCTTAATGGGAATTTAGACAGAAATCGGACAGAGATTAGTGATAAGACAGATCCTTCGGCCGGTTCTGAAAGACAGGATCCTAGAGGTCGTCCCCAGTAGGTCTCGTCAGTCCCGGCAGGTTCAGATACGAACCAGGAGGAAAGAAGGGAGGTGTGGGTCGTCACTCAGACCTCCACTTCTCTAGGGCAAAAGCCCGGTGCCTGAAGGAACCTAGTGCCAGGATTTTCTGGTCAGGTCCTGGACCTGGGAAGTGGAGAGAGACGGAAATCGGACAGAGATTAGAAGAGAGTGGTGGACAAGAGGGTGAAAGAGGGAAGGAGAGAACAGAATGGGGCTTTTAACCTCCAAAAATGAAAGTAAAAGTTTACCGGGGCTTTGGAACCTGTTATAGTGGTCGTGAAGACCATGGTGGGGTGGGTATGGGTGTTAGGAGCTACCGGACAATCTAGACTCCCTGTGGTAGCCTGAAAATGGCCGGTGCTCTTTAGAAAAGGGGGCTTACCTAATGATGAGCCAGTGGTGAGTGGAAGAAGCCAGAGCCAAAAACAATGGACGAGGGTGGACCGTCAATGGTGAGCGGTGAAAGGGAGGCCAGTCCTGGCAGGATGGAGTGTTACAGCTCGAGGGAGACCTGAGGGACGACTCGGAAGGTGCTGTCGTTGCGATCTGAAAAGTGTTGCCGCTCGAGAGAAACTCCATCCCAGGTTTCCGCACCAAATGAAAGGACGAGTCAACACCAGTTGACGATCCACCGGAGAGAGCCCGTTTATTAGGCAGCACACACACACACATATATAGGGCTTTAAGTGGAAAGCTGATTGGCTTAAAATACAATCCCTACTTAGCATACCGCATGGGGTTTGGGGGGAGTTGATTGGTGTGTAATTCGTGCTGGCGGGAAGGAGAATACGGAAGAGAAGGGCAACCAGCGCCATGATCGGGTGTGGCCGAGAAGGGCTTATGTGATCGGGGTGTGATCCCTTGGGGCATTTGGGTCCCTACACAGTCCTCTGGTCTTGACCCCTTCACAGGGTTATTGTCCCTGTGAGTATCTTCATGGTGTGTGTTCCTGCACTTAATATTTGCCGGTGTATGCTTTCCCAACTTATTTGCATACAAAGTGTAACAGATCTGAGAATAAAGAGGCTGTGAACCTTTCATGTATTAGCTGCAGATACTTATGTAATTGCAGATTTACGGGAACCTGTATTCTGCTCTTAATGATTCTAGTCTGGGTCTTTCATTTGCAGATGATGCGTGAGGTGATGCCAACCATCAGTGAAGCCGAAGGCTCCCCAGGAGGAAGTGGGAGCCATGCATCCAGCTCCCCTTCACAGGCAGACGCAGATTCACATATAGAACAGTTGATCGTCTCCATGCTAGAAGAAAGGGACCAACTTCTTGACACTCTTAGAGAGACTCAAGAAACGCTGGCATTAACCCAGGGGAAATTACATGAAGTTGGTCATGAAAGAGATTCCTTGCAGAGACAGCTCAAAACTGCACTTCCGCAGGAGTTTGCTGCACTTATGAAGGAACTGAATGTATGCAGGGAGGAGCTCCTTGAAAGGGAAGGAGAAATTGCTGAACTGAAAGCAGAAAGGAACAACACCAGGCTGCTTTTAGAACATCTGGAATGCCTTGTCTCTAGGCACGAGAGGTCTCTCAGGATGACCGTGGTGAAGAGACAGGCACAGTCCCCAGCAGGTGTGTCCAGCGAAGTCGAAGTGCTCAAAGCACTGAAGTCGTTGTTTGAGCACCACAAAACTCTGGATGAAAAGCTGAGAGAGAGATTACGAGTAGCACTTGAAAGGTGTGGTTTGTTAGAAGAAGAATTAGGTGCCACACACGAAGAGCTAAAGATTCTTAAAGAACAGAATAAGCAGAAAAAAACACTAACAGATGGAGCACTTGACATGAACCATGAACAAGAAAATACCCTGAGCATGAATGGAAAGAGATCTTCTGATGGTTCGTTAAGCCACGAGGAGGACCTTGCTAAAGTAATAGAGCTCCAGGAAGTCATAGACAAGCAATTGAGGGAGCAGAGCCAAATGAAAGAGCAACTGGCCGCCCTCTCCAGTCACGTGGCAAAGCTAGAGGAAGATCTCTACACGGCCAGGGAAGACTTGATCAAATCTGAGGAGATGAACATGAAATTGCAAAGGGACATTCGTGAAGCCATGGCCCAAAACGAAGACATGGAAGAGAGAATCAGTCACGTGGCCGAGCTGGAGGAAGATCTCTACACAGCCAGGGAAGACTTGATCAAATCTGAGGAGATGAACACGAAATTGCAATGGGACATGCGTGAAGCCATGGCCCTAATGGAAGACATGGAAGAGAGAATCAGTCACGTGGCAGAGCTGGAGGAAGATCTTTACACGGCCAGGGAAGACTTGATCAAATCTGAGGAGATGAACATGAAATTGCAATGGGACATTCGAGAAGCCATGGTCCAAAAGGAAGACATGGAAGAGAGAATCACTACTCTTGAAAAATGCTCCCTCGCTGCACAGCGTGAAGCCATGTCTGTGCATGACCTCAATGATAAACTTGAAAATGAAATTGCAAACAAAGACTCTATGCATCGCCAGACTGAGGATAAAAACCGCCAGTTACAGGAACGGCTGGAATTAGTGGAGCAAAAGCTGCAGCAGACCATGAGGAAAGCCGAGACACTCCCGGAGGTGGAGGCGGAGCTGGCCCAGAGGGTGGCAGCGCTCTCGAAGGCTGAAGAGAGACAGGGCAACACTGAAGAAAGGTTAAGACAGATGGAGGCACAGCTGGAGGAAAAGAACCAAGAACTGCAGCGGGCAAGGCAGAGAGAAAAAATGAATGAAGAGCATAATAAAAGTTTATCAGACACTGTTGACAAGCTTCTTTCAGAATCTAATGAGAGGCTCCAGCTTCATCTGAAAGAGAGAATGGCTGCTCTAGAAGATAAGAATTCTCTGTTAGGAGAAGTTGAAAATGCAAAAAAGCAATTGGAAGATACACAACATGATAAAGATCAGCTGGTCTTAATCATTGAAGCATTGAGGGCTGAACTAGACCAAATGAGACTAAGAGGTGCTTCACTTCATCATGGCCGACCCCACTTGGGCAGTGTCCCAGATTTCAGGTGCCCTGTGGCAGACAGTCACACAGATTCCTACAGCACCAGTGCAGTGTTGCGGCGCCCCCAGAAAGGCCGCCTAGCTGCTCTACGGGATGAGCCTTCCAAGGTACAAACTCTTAATGAAGAGGATTGGGAACGTGCCCAACAGGCTAGTGTCTTAGCAAATGCAGCACAAGCTTTTGAGAGCGATGTCAATGTGTCTGATGGTGAAGATGAGGACGTCAGGGACGTGAGAAACTCGACAGGCTCCCAGGATGGTCCCGTGAGCAATCCCAGCAGTAGTAACAGCAGCCAAGACTCGCGCCACAAAGCCCCAAAGAAGAAGGGCATCAAGTCTTCTATCGGCCGCTTGTTTGGCAAGAAAGAAAAGGGCCGACCTGGACAAGCTGGCAAAGAATCATTACGACACCCTGCTGTTTCAAAGACAGATAATGCATCTCAAGATGCCTTGTCACTGAGCAAATTGGGAGGACAGGCTGAAAAAAATCGTAAACTTCCAAAAAAGCATGAATTGCTCAATGAAGCCCGAAGACAAGGTTTGCCTTTTGCCCAGTGGGATGGGCCAACCGTAGCTGTGTGGTTGGAGCTCTGGGTGGGGATGCCCGCCTGGTATGTGGCTGCCTGCCGAGCCAACGTGAAGAGCGGGGCCATCATGTCAACCCTGTCGGACACCGAGATGAAGCGTGAGATCGGCATCAGCAACCCCCTGCATAGGCTGAAGCTGAGGCTGGCCATCCAAGAGATCATGTCTCTTACCAGCCCGTCCGCCCCTCCCACGTCACGAACGACACTCGCATATGGGGACATGAACCACGAGTGGATTGGGAACGAGTGGCTGCCCAGCCTGGGCCTCCCTCAGTACTGCAGCTACTTCATGCAGTGCCTGGTGGACGCCAGGATGCTGGACCACCTGACCAAGAAGGACCTCCGCGGGCAGCTGAAAATGGTCGACGGTTTCCACAGAAACAGTTTCCAGTGTGGAATGATGTGCCTGAGAAGATTAAACTATGACCGAAAAGAACTGGAAAGAAAAAGAGAAGAAAGTCAGCATGAAGTAAAAGATGTGCTTGTTTGGAGCAATGATCGAGTGATTCGCTGGATCCTGTCAATTGGCCTTAAAGCATATGCAAAGAATCTTTTAGGGAGTGGCGTTCACGGTGCCCTTCTGGCCTTAGATGAAACCTTTGACTTCAACGCACTGGCGCTATTGTTACAGATCCCAACGCGGAATATACAGGCTCGTGCTGTCTTACAAAGAGAATTTAACAACCTTTTGGTCATGGGGACTGACAGAAGATTTGATGAAGACGATGATAAAAGCTTTAGGAGAGCACCTTCATGGAGAAAAAAATTTAGACCAAAGGACATTCGTGGCTTAGCTGCTGCATCAGCAGGGACTCTCTCTGCAAACTTGCAGGTTACTTCTTCTATGTCTTCACTCTCCACGCAGCCAAAGAAGATGCAGATGGACGGCAGTGTGTCAGGAACACAGAGGTTGGATTCTCCCACAGTCAGGATTTACTCCTGCTAAAGCCTCCTGCTGTTTACCCACACTACTTCTACAGATGATTACGCAGCATTTTGAATCCAACAAAGACTACATTTTAGAATGCAATGGAATCTTTAATCTCTTAATACTTGTTATATGGACCTTAAGATATTTTATTACAGAGTTTTTAATTAGTGAAAATTCAGGAATACCATAGAGAAAATATTTTAGAATTTAATGCTTCTTATATTTATGTAAACTTATGACTCTTTATTTATATAGTTACTTACTTTTTTATGTATATCCAGGCTATAAATATCCTTTCAAATCAATTCATGTTCTTATAACTAATTTTAGTTTTTCAAATGAATGTACTGTAATGCTTATATGTATAAACCCTATGGACAAATATAGGGCTTTTGTAAATTATACATTTATAGTAATTATTATTGTTTAATTTTTTAATGATAAACCATTACAGAGAAGAAAAAATGAATAAAAAATATAAAAATAATAAAAGTATTAACTCCAAGAGATGATTCTTGAATGTGAAGACTAAAAAAGTAATTTCAGAAACCAAATGGAAAGATTAAGATTGTGACATAATCTAAACTCAGGAAGGAGAAAAGCCAGGACATGACCTCCTCTTACAGTCATCTTTGGTGGGTTACAGAGCAAAACTTCTGTCTCAAGGGGAGGTGTAAATCTTGTAAGCACAGGGAGTAGGTGGCCAGGGGCAGAAGCCCAAACCAGACAGCCGAGGGGACAACTAGAACTGTGTTGTGCACCTCAGGCACCCTTGGCAACATGCAGAACCACAGTGCATGAGCCTTTTCCAACCCACTGCAGTGGCCCGTAGAGGAAGGAAGACATGCTCAGATGGCAACGTGTGCAACCTACTAACGCAGTTTCTAAGGTTTTTCCTTCTAAGAAAACAGACTCCTGGGCAGAATTAATTCACTAATTAAACTGATACTTATTGAGTACTCTTTATTTATATTTACAAAAAACTAATTATTTATGTGATGACTATCATAATAGGGAAGTTGAGCCCCATGGAAGCATTTAACTTCAGAGGGAGCTAACCTGGCCAAGGCTTCAGGGAGAGCTTCCCAGAGGAAATAAAGCTAAAGCTGGGATCATAAGGGTTAGGAGGAGTCAGCAGGGGGAAGACTCTGGGGCGACAGCGGAGGCAAAGGTCCTGAGGTGGCAGAGAGCCAAACATGAATTTTAAAGAGACTTGAAGAACTGTGTAGCTGAAGAATAGAAAGAGAGGGAAGGAACGGAGCACTATGGGATCTGCTGTACACGTTGATTTCCCAGCCAACGAGAATCACACTTCATAACAATGGAAGAAGATACCAGACAGATGCCTTGGCTGAGAGTATAAGGAAATCATGCAAAACTTCCAGCCACCCTCGGGGACCTTCAGGCACGTAGTGTAGAGCAAGAGTGTTTAGGCAGTAGCTATGCTCAAACCACAGATTTTTAATGAGTGCAGAGATTTTAGCTAAATGTATTAAATCATATTAAAATCCCCAAGATGGTAAAATACTCTAGAATTGGTAAAATGTTTAATAAAAATTTTCTAGGTATGAAGTCATCTCTACCACGATGTGTAACCTCCAAGCCAAGAAATAAAATTACCATGACAAAACAAAACAAAACAAAATCTAATGTACTGGGTCCTTCAGGAAATGAAGGCTAAGTCAACCTTGACACTGACTCTGAGTCAGACCCTCCACCTTGTTCTCTCAGTCACAGAACAGTTTCCGTCTGTTTCAGGGAGGGTTGTCAGATCGAAGCTGCCTCTGAGACCACCGGCTGGATAGTATGGAAACATTATTATCTGAACTTGTCAAGGTCATCTTGTTGTCAGCACCACGCTCACCCAGTGAGCTAACCGGCCATCCCTATATAGGATCCGAACCTGTGGCCCTGGTGTTATCAGCACCGCACTCTCCCGAGTGAGCCACAGGCCGGCCCTTGCCAAGGTCATCTTGCATGGCTTTCTTGCATCATCATACTTTGATACTAGTACTAAGTAGGGATGATAGCACTGGGAAGGGAAGTGAAGGAGGGAATGAGAGAGAGAGCCAAAGAAATAAATGCAAATGAAGCTAGAGTCAGGTCTAAGCAACAGAGGGCAAGAGTGGGGCAGGGGTCACAGGGCACTTACAGAAGAGAAAAAGCTCCAAGGCAAGGAGGAGGAAGCATAAGGATGTATAGGAAGACACACCGAAATACAGAGTAAATATGGGGAGAGGGCCAAGAGTAGGATGAGATGAGCCTGAAACCAATTACCCATAGTCAAGGTTATTTACACACCTGACTTTCATTCCCAAACCAAGTACTTAAGAGAAGTATTTTCATTTTCATCAGTGAGAAGGAAGTAGAAGCCACGTAGCGTAGAGGTTAAGGCCTGGGTTAAATCCAAGCTCTTTCACTTATTCATTGGATGACCTCAGACACGTTCCTTCATTTCTCTATGTCCCCGTCTTCTGCTTTAAAATGGGGATAATAATACATAGAGTCATTATGAGAATTTTAAAAGTTTACACAGTTCTTAACACAGGGACTATTCCTACTAAGCAGTCAATAAATTCTAGCTATTATTAAAAAAGGACACCACTAGTCACCAAAATTATCCTTCAAGGACTTCAATACCTCATTCTCTAATTCCCCACAGTCTAAGAAAGGAGTTTTCATATGTAAACAGGCCACTACTGAATAAATTGCTGCAGCCTTCTACAGTTTTCACCATTAGAATGTAGTTTGTGTTAGTGAGACAAATGCTACTGAGAACAGGGAGCAGGTTCACCCTGACGGTCCTGACCAATTTGGTCATCTTCTCCTTGCCTCACATCCTTCAACCCACCTCCTTCCCCAGGAAACACGTGTAACTTCCACATTTCTAACAGCTGTTTGGGGACCTTGCTCAGGGTGTTTATTCAATAATAAAGCAATAGCCAGGCAAGACAGCACAGTTTAGTGGAAATAATGCCAAATTACAAGATCTCAGAGTAAAAACACTCTACAACATGAGTCACAGCAGTGACACCATACTCTAGTTCTTCGTGTACTTCTGTCATCTTATTACTGTGACACAGACAAATGTGGTCATTTTCATCATCTGCAAGGCTGCAGGATGAGTGTACTGTTTACCTTTCTCCAACATGTAGAAAACCTAGGAGACAGTCATGCCACCATTCATCAATGCTGTTTTACTCTTCCTCAGTTATTAGAACATGAATTTCTGCTCAGGAGCATTCTACCCGTGTCCCTTAAATGTACTGGTTTTTTTGTTTGTTTGTTTTGTTTTTTGCAGGGATATTTAAAAGACCATCTCAGGCTCTTTTATGTGGCATATTACTTCTTTCTTATTTTTTTACTTAAAAAAAATCCCTTTGACATTATAACCTTTAATTCCTCTATATTTGGAGTCTTGAATCTTATTTTTGCTCTGTTCTTCACCCCTCCTTCCTCCTTTTCCCCATTTTTGTTACAACCATTCAGATTAATTTCAATCACCTGCTTAGGGTATTTGAATTTACTGGAATGAATATTGATTGCAAACTCTCTGGGAAGAATTTTTTAATACACTCCACTGTAAAGTTTCCCAGGCATTAAAGAATCACATCCAACTTTCTTTAACTCAGTTCCCTTTTCTTTAAAGTGTGTCCAATGTCTTAGATTACTACAATTTACATAATCCTTTACCAACCACTAAAATCTGGTGTCGCTATTTACAACTTCTGGGAAAAGATTAAAAGACATCCATGTCCTATCATCTGGGTGTGTGGAAATGAACGCAGAATGATTTCAACAATTCAAAGCGCTACTGTGGTAAAGAGCTTGAGAAATAAAACTTGGCTTTCCAGAAGGGAAGTGATGAGATTCAATTAAAGAAAAGGAAACAGAAGCTATTTTGACATTATATTAGTGGTTAAAGAAAGAAAGAAAGCATCATTTCCTGAGGAGTTTTAAACCTCCTTATGTAAATTTAGACAGATAGATAGGTAGATATCATAATCTCATGTACACTTCAAAGAATGAAGACTCATGGTGTAAAATCTCTACATGGTTAATAGCCCTACTTTAAATTCTCTTCACTTCTGAATTCAATGATTGTAATAAATCTGCCCTAGGGAAAATTTCCTTTTTTCTATCTGATTCAGATTTTATTATTCTAAAAGATGGTATTTTTCCTGTGTAAAAATGTCAGGAAGGCAGAAAAGGGCGCAGGTGGAATGAATGTGGGCAGAGATGTTTTCTTCTGCCATAGGAAGTTGATTCCTAAATAGTGGCCAGTTTGGGGAACCTAGAAGTAGAAACAGCATACGTTATGATATACATCAGTCTAGCCCTAACATCATAAATCACTGTGTGGCAAATATTCCAACATCGAGAAGCCTTGGAAATTTAATTCTTTGCAGCTGAAAACATTCTTGTTTTAGCAAGATAACTTTAGAGGTTCCCGATTCTGTACAAAGCCTGAACCCAGCATATTCAGAACTGGAATTACAAGAACTCTGCATGTGGGAGTCATTGCACCATCTGATACTTTTTTAAATGCATGAAGAACACCACTCTCTCCCAAGAGAAGCGCCGCGCGCTCCCAAGAGAAGCGCCGCGCGCTCCCAAGAGAAGCGCCGCGCGCTCCCAAGAGAAGCGCCGCGCGCTCCCAAGAGAAGCGCCGCGCGCTCCCAAGAGCGCCAGGGCTCTGCCCCAACCAAGGTAAATATTAACTGTTACAATGATGAGGTTGTAAGTGACATAGCCTGCAAATGTTACCAGCCTTGTAACCCATCTCAATTGAGGAGAGAAAAAGGAATCTTTTCTTGCTGAACTTAGTAAGTTTCTCATTATCCAGTTAAGGGGTGAGTGATTTTTTAAGACTTCTGTGGTCCAAGACACCAGAAACCAATCTTTCATCTTGAATGCTTCATCTGAATTTTCACATTTTCCTTCTTTAAAGTTCTTTTATCCTCTGAAAGGTTGATTAGATCCATATTTAGAAATACAGGAAAGACTGTAAAAACTTGGTACTTGGGAGCCTGTATAAAATGTAAGAGTGATGCTTGAGAGGTGGACAAATGATAGTATAAAAATGGATCTTGCATCTGAAAATTTGAATAGAATAAATGGGCTAAGACAGCTAGCAATGTAGAATTTGATAGAAAATAACCTGAGATTGTATATTTCAATTCAGAAGACCCGAGGATGAATAACAATTTAGAAAGTTTAACAGGAAAAAACAACCAAATGTAACAACTTTGTTTCTTATTACCTAGGTCTTGGTTTATCGTTGATTCTAAGTCTAAGGCAGACCTTTTGGAAAATTCAGACTACATTATTTCAGAGATAGATGAAGATGACCCAAGATTATTAGATGATAAGGAGGAGTTCATTGATCAGTAAGGAAAATATTTTTTAAAAACCAAGAGTTAATAGTCTTAAGAAAGAAATATACTCAGTAGAAGGAGCCATTAGAAGTTTCAGAGTCAAATTTAAAAGTTTGTCCTTGAGTTTTAGTCATGTCCTATAGAAAACATTAGTCAGTAGAAAAATTCTATATGGATGTAGATTCTATATTTTTGGAAATTCTGTATGTTAGTATATGATTAGTCAGCTAGAATTATTAATGACATTCGATTTCATTTGAACATAAAGAACAAATCTAGAAGACTTTTCTTATGAGCTGTAGTAATTGAGACAATCTAAAATATATCTCTATTTTTTGCAGGCTAATTGCAACCTGTCTGTGGTGACGAATATGGTCCAGAAACAAAGATGAGCATGTCTCAGTTGAATGAAAAGGAAACTCCTTTTGAACTCATTGAAGCTCTGCTTAAGTACATTGAAACCCTTAATGTTCCTGGAGCTGTGTTGGTTTTTTTGCCTGGCTGGAATTTGATTTATACTATGCAGAAGCATTTGGAATTGACCAGCCCTATTTTTAGTCCTTAACCTTTCTGTATTGTTACAGGAAGTCATCGTTATCAGATTCTGCCTCTGCATTCTCAGATTCCTGGAGAGGAGCAGAGAGGAGCAGCGCAAAGTATTCGTGACCGGCACTCAACCAGTGAGTGCACCGGCCATTCCTATATAGGATCCGAACCCGCGGCGGGAGCGTCGCCGTGCTCCCAGCGCCACACTCTCCCAAGTGCGCCACAGCTCGGCCCCAACCAAGGTAAATATTAACTGTTACAATGATGAGGTTGTAAGTGACATAGCCTGCAAATGTTACCAGCCTTGTAACCCATCTCAATTGAGGAGAGAAAAAGGAATCTTTTCTTGCTGAACTTAGTAAGTTTCTCATTATCCAGTTAAGGGGTGAGTGATTTTTTAAGACTTCTGTAATTCTTTCGTCATTTGTTAAATAAGCAAGCAAATCAGTCCTTTCAAGTACGGAATAGGAAAATTTTCTGATATAATTTTTCTTATATCGTTTTTTCACAGGTTATTTTGTCCACAAATATTGCTGAAACAAGCATTACTATAAATGATGTTGTTTATGTCATTGATTCCTGCAAGTAAGTTCCCAGGGAACCTGTTTGACTGTCCCATTGTTACCAACTGGAAACTTCTTATCAGTTAACAGAATCAAAAACACCTTATTTTTAAACTCTTGTGTTCTGTACTTCAAAATTATTGTCCATCTATAAATAGGTAATTGATAATTAAGAGTAATTGTTCATGTTGATCATATCTATCATTTGTCATGGTCGAAAGTGACAAACCTTAACACTGTAACTTCTGACTGCTTCCTGCTGCTTTTGTCTGCTGGTGTTTTGCTTATTTCCCGTTGGGTGTTTCCATTGACCACTGCCACACAATGGATGCTGTTTGTTGTGTAAGGATGACCAATACTTAGTACCTGACAGGTGTCCTACCTGATGGACACTCCTTTAAGAATTCAGTGACTTTGTATTTGGTATGAGATGACCCTGGGAAATACACAGGGAGGTGTTGTATATAAGGTAATTATATGGAAATTGACACGCATAGAGGACGACAAAGTTGAAGTTTGGTTATATCTAACTGTGCCCCATGTCTTTTCTATGTAGATCCTCAACCTGTCCTGGCAACTGAAAATAACTTGCCCATGCCCATTTTAGGGAATGGTGAGTAGCATTCTATGCCAATGCCAGTCATTTAGAAATAGCTGCCTGTGTGTGCGACACTGAAGAAATCTGAAGTTGCTTAGTTTCAAAAGGACCACACAGGCACTGCTTGATGAGGTGTGGTGTGACATCGTCCACATATTCCGGTTCCGCATATAACCTTTAGATCATAGATATCCTAAAAATTACATTAAACTTTAGAGTAGAGATGGCTTGAATAATTATCACGCACTTACATGTATGTACCAGATCCTACGTGAATGCTTTATGTTTACTAATTCACGTCAATGTTTATAAATACTCATAAAAACCTGTAAGGTAGATAGCAGTAGTACACTCATTTTCAAATGAGGAAGATAAGGCACAAAAAGGTTATTTAACTTGGCCAAGGCAATCCAGCTCGTAAGTAGCACATGTATGTTGACAGCTAGGAGGGTGTAGAGTCAAATTGCTGATTCTTAATTGTGCCATTCACAAATAGGCATGAAAGGTAGGTATGGAGAGTATCCACCACTCAGTGGATTTACTTGTGTAATAGTTATTGGTTGTACATATGTTAACCGCTCTTTACTATTTAGACAGAAAGTGAAACTGTTCACTGCTCACAACAATTGACTAACTATGCTACAGTATGGGCATCCAAAACAAACCTTGAGCAGCGGAAAGGGCAAGCTGGCCGTGTACGGCCTGGATTCTGCTTTCACCTCTGTAGTCGAGCTCGTTTTGAGAGGTAAGACCAATTCTTCAATAAAAACTGAAGTTTTTTCTAACACTTTAAACATCCTCACAATGTGCAGTCCCCCCAGCCTCCTTATACCCTGCTGTGAACTTAATGAACTCAGTGCATAAATACCTCCAGTTAAATATATTGGAGGAAGCTTAGCTTGGATAACAAGATTGTGATACGAATGAAGAGAAATCAGAAATTTTCGATGGTGCTGTGTTTGATACCATTTTACCTACTAAAAGTACAATATATGGACATTTTTTTGGTTCCACATAGCTTTGTCACTTTGGAATTACTGATATTTATAGAGTGGTTAACTTCATGAAAAATGTAAGTTAAAATAACAATATCTTTGTATTTATAGAATATTTCTTCTTTTTTCTCCTCTGTGTTACCACTAACTTGTCTCATATAATCTTCATCATGTCCCTGGGAAGTAGAAGGCATTGTCTGGATAAGGAAATTAAAGCTTAGGGAGTTTAGCTGATTTCCCCAAGACTGTACCAGAGCCAGGACTGAAATCCAAGTCTCTTAATTCTGTCCATTTCCATTTATACTACAGGGCCTTTTTGGGAATGTTGGTGGATGGGACCTACTGATTAAAAATATTCCTATCTTTCTGAATTATAGATTTAAGATATATTTGTAATTATATGTTTCTGGACATCCACGTGGCATACGTCAGTAAAGTAACGTGGGATAGAATGATATAGGTGACCAGATATATAAAATATGCTGAAGAAAAAAATCAAAGATGCTTGATTTGCTTTTATGTTGGTAACATATGGCTCCTTGGCAGTTGTAAGTATAGATTTACTTGACCATCAAGTTAACTCAGGAGACTGGCTGTAACATTTGGAAGACATCTCATTCTTTTTAAACATTAGATTGTCCCTTGAACTGAAGGAACAAGTACTTACTCTTTAACATCTTAGAGTAAAACCACCTGCTAGTTAGTAACGGCATGAATTGACCCCTATTAAGGGATTTTTGTATTTTTCTCTATAGGATGAGAAACAGATGTCATGTGCATGTATGTTAGCCTGATTTAAGTTGATCTAAGTCTTGCCAGCAGTGTTTGGAATCACATGTAAATGTTTGGAATCACACGTAAATGTTCCCCATGAATCTTTATCATGAATGTTTTATAGGGAACAAGCCTGAATTAGAAGTGTAGATACCTGAGTTTTCATAGTGTTTGTGCCTAATACAATTCATCATAAGTATTTACACTCATTAGGCCTCTGTTTCTCCCATTCTATAAAATGACATTAAGTTACTTAACCTGTTGTCTCACTTGTAAAAGGAAGATGGTAAATAATACCTAACCCAAAGGGTTGGCGTGAGAATTAAATACGTTAATGCAGAATACTTAAACAGTGCCTGGCACATAGTAAGCTCTCAGTAAATGTTTGCTATTATCGTGTTAATTTATTATAATAACTTATTTATTAGAATTTTAAAGGGTTAGATTACCTGTAATATCCTTTCCAGTGGCACTAAAATTATATGGACTAGGAAGATGGGGAGGTTGTGGAGGTTTTGTCTACCACAAAAAGTCTCGTTACCATTTTTAACCCGTGTTTGTCAGCAGATGAGACCTGAAGAAGCCATAGGTGGGGGTAATGACATTAGGGACTTTGGATCATTTTTTCATCCTCCTTCACTCCTCAGCTGAAAATGCCATCAGGTTGTAAGGGTAAAGTCAGAAGCTGCTACTCAGCCAGCTTAAATCTTGTCCAGAGAAAGTGTTTGTAGTGAGTGATAAAAGGCTCTGTGCTAAGGGATGAGGAAAAAGTAGCTCTGTCTCCCAGATTATCTTTCTGCAAAGATCTTATTAAACTACCCTCTGCAATTACACAAGGAGAATTGTTATTTTATGCTTGTTTTCTCTTAGACTTGAAACCCACATGACACCAGAGATGTTCCGAACACCATTGCATGAAATTGCTTTGAGCATCAAACTTCTGCGTCTGGGAGGAATCGGCCAATTCCTGGCCAAGGCAATTGAACCTCCACCTTTGGATGCTGTGATTGAAGCAGAGCACACTCTCAGAGGTACTTACAAGTGCAGACATACTGAACACAGGTGTCCATTTATGCTGTCTGTCTTATCCTGGCAGGTAACATTTAACAGAAGAATCAAGATGAAGGTATAGGTGAAGGTACAGTCAACAGGACTGTGATAAGAAGGCTTCCAGTGTTACCTTAGGGACTTGGTATGGTCACTATCTGTTATAGTGAACCCCATGAGAGAAGGGGATAATGAGATTTATTTTTAAAAGGTCAGGATGTCATTTTTCAGTTAGTACTTAAATATTAGAACATGAATTACTCATGATACCCACACCATTTTGTGTGCATGTCTTAGAACATTTATTTTTTCTTTTCAAACTTTTTTTTTATTTAATGTTTAGATAGCAAATTATTTTCTCAACGTAGAAACGAAGGGAAACATCACAAATTAAATTTGAAGTCAGTTGATAAGTAACAGATTTAACACTCAAAGATTTACATCCTTAATGCAAAAAGAGCTCTTAAAAATGAGTTAGAAAAATCTAATCAGAAATTTGGTGAAGGATATGAGTAGATAAGTCACACAGCCCAAAGAAACCCACGTGGCTAATAAGTACATTCTAAGATGTTGTTGCGGGGCAGGGGTGCGATGGGGGAAGGATCGGGGCTGAGGCCCATGACTCCTGTCTCAGGACCTGAGCAGCTGGCTTAGTTACTTGCCTGGTTGTTTGTCAGACTTATTATAGAAGCAGTAAAGTATAGTGAAAAAAATAAGGCCCTTGGAGCCAGATGGATCTGAATTTGAATTTGCTATGTGAACTTCAGATTTTTCTTCTCCAGATTTCATTTTTTTCTCTAAAAGTCATCAACAGATGCAAGTCAGATTTATGGCGTGTAGGTACTTATGCTGCTTTTACAATTACTACTGTGTTTATAGACTTTTCATGGACTGTTTTCAGCTTTACAAACTACATGGTCTGGTTCTAATCCTTCTTTGTATTATGCACTCCAGAGTTTAGTTTTGTTCAGTATTTCTGTGTTTGAGTGGAGAGAATTGTTGGCTGTGGACATACTGCTAACAGTTGGCTTGACCAGTGATGAAATCTTAAGTGCACTATCTGTAACCTTAATATACAAAGAAATGTTTCATCTTTGCATAGGTTAAAGGAGTGTTTATTACTGTTTCTGCTCACCAAGGAATATCTCCCCACAGAGCTTGATGCATTAGATGCCAATGATGAGTTGACTCCTCTGGGAAGAATCCTGGCTAAACTCCCCATCGAGCCCCGTCTTGGCAAAATGATGATAATGGGGTGTATTTTCTAGTAAGTGCTTTGTTTAACTGGTTATAGTTGAGTGGGTAGGACAGTTTTAGAAGCTTATCCCCTTCTCCATAAAAGCAGGATGGGCTCAGACAGAAGAAAAAACTAAATGTTATTAAGAGAAGTGGCGTACCTAGGTACCGAGAGAAGTATGAAGTAAGAAACACTGTGGGAGAAGGAGCACTGATTTCTCAAAAGGGAAGGGCATTTTCTCCCAGGTGGTTAATTTAGTTGTTCTTGAAAGAGAATAGCATTAGGAAAAGGGTATATTTTATCAGAAAGTTTTGAAGATTAAGAGATTTGGTAAAATGGAGGAGAGAGAATAGGAAAGGAAAAATATAATACTTGGTCATAATTTGTGATAAATATGCAGCCATTAATATTAGAACTCATTACTTTTTCCCTTTCTGCTTCTGGAGAGAGCAACTGTAAAGTTCTTTGTTAAGCCAATTTCAGTGCTAATAAAAGCAGTATCAAAGCCGGTAAAGACTCTGAAGCACATGACCCACAGTTGTCAATACTGCCCAAGCTGCTGGCAACAAGATTGTAGTCTAGTCTGAATTTAACTGTTTGTGTTTCAGTGTGGGAGATGCCGTCTGTACCATTTCTGCTGCTACCTGCTTTCCAGAGCCTTTCATCAGTGAAGGGAAGCGGCTGGGCTATGTCCATCGAAATTTTGCTGGAAACAGATTTTCTGATCATGTGGCCCTTTTGTCAGTATTTCAGGCCTGGGATGATGCTAGGTATGGGCTTGAAAGAGAATTATTGTGAGATTTGGGTGAACTGTGTCTAGTGTCTAGTTCTCTGGCCTGTGAGAATAACTCCGTATCATACCAATTTATTTTAGAATGGGTGGAGAAGAAGCAGAGATACGTTTTTGTGAGCACAAGAGACTCAATATGGCTACACTGAGAATGACTTGGGAAGCCAAAGTTCAGCTCAAAGAGATTCTGATTAATTCTGGATTTCCCGAAGGTAAGACTTTTCCCATTCTTTAGATAATATTTGAAGTGACATTTATGTACTACATGCACATTGGCAGTGCATTATACTTGAGCTTCAAACTTTAGACCCTATTATTTTTCTGTGTTTCCAGCTATTTCTCAGTTCTTTGAATTGTGGCAACATCAGTTTTTCACATTAATTCAGTTTTTAAAAAAAGGAAGCATAAGGTTATGATGCCTAAAGGCAGTAAAAGCAATTGCGGTGTAGTAGACAGATGATAAATGTTTTAAGCGTTGTGCTGCTTCGACCAACAGAAGTTTTTTTAAATCTCTCTATTTATCTCATAAACACTGCTCTTGCTTTCAGAATGAGCACCTTGTTGAATAACCTCAAGTAATAGTTTGAGAAGGGATTTATCAGTCCATTTTAAATGGCTTTAATTTAAACTTGTAATGTAGAGACAATTACAGAGGACCTTGTGATGTAGAAAGAATAATCCAACTATTAGTTTCTTGATATAAAGTTGAGCTTTATACTTTTCTTTTCCAACTGTGTTAAGAGAATTATTTCCTAAAATGTCAAGAACCGGAATGCATTACCAGAATTAGGATCTGTTTAGTTGAGAGACAAGGTTTTTGGGCAAGATGGCAAGTTTTATAAAGATATAACCTAAATAACTAAACAAAGTAGTTCTCTTCTGTTGTAAGCTTTTCTCAATAATCAAGAGAAAGGGAAAGAGCATTTTTTATATGATAGAATCTTTACAACAATCCTGAGATGCAGATGTTATTACCTTATTTTGTAGATAACAAAACAGACACAAGTGTAAATTACTTGTCCAAATTCATTCAATTAGGAGGTTGTAAGACTAGAACTCGGGTTTGCCTAAAGCAAACTATGTCTGTGCTCTTCACGTGTCAACTCTCACAGTTTCTAATCGATGATGTAGCACTCATGAAGTGTACTCGGGATGAAAACAGCCTTCATGACCGTGCGTGTCCTCTTAGACTTTCACTCCATCTTCTCTACAAGCAACAACTATTTAAGGGTGGCAGTTGGTTAGAGCACAGTTTTACAGTATCAAGGTCAAGGGTTCAGATCCCTGTACTGGCCAACCACCAAAAAAGAAAAAAAAAAATGAAAAGAGTAGCAGATAAATACTTTGACTGTGGTCCTGTCATTCTATTATTCTGAGAGTAGATGGCTGATTGGGATATTTTTTAAAGTAACATCTCAGTCTTATGTTATGGTTAAGTCTGTAAGAGAATAGAGACATTTTAGTTTTCTGATTGTGGAGATTCAGCAAAATTTCTCCTTGAACTTAATTGGGTGCAAGCGTTCTGAGAAGAGAGAAAGTTTTATAGATGGGTTATTTGAAAATGAGGGTTGGGGGAGAAGTCAGTTCTCTTAATTCTCTTCAGTGGAGTGACATGAAGATTAGCTAGTTACCTGATTTTTTTTTTCTTCTTCTTCCTCAACAGATTGTTTGCTAACACAAGTATTTACTAACACTGGACCAGATAATAACTTGGATGTTGTTATCTCTCTCCTGGCTTTTGGTGTGTACCCCAACGTATGCTATCATAAGGAAAAGAGAAAGATTCTCACCACTGAAGGGCGTAATGCACTTATCCACAAATCATCTGTTAATTGTCCTTTTAGCAGCCAAGACATGAAGTACCCGTCTCCCTTCTTTGTATTTGGTGAAAAGGTAAGAAAATATTAGTTTAGAAAAGTTTACATTGAAAATACAAGTTGTCTGTATTTACTAATAATTGGGAACATGAGTTTTAATGTCTAAAGCATAGTTGTAATTATATGGCAATATTGGCAGTTGGAATGTCGATCGTTTCCCTCTTGCTTCTTTCTCCATCCACAGATTCGAACCCGAGCCATCTCTGCTAAAGGCATGACCTTAGTCACCCCTCTGCAGTTACTTCTCTTTGCCTCCAAGAAAGTCCAATCCGATGGGCAGATTGTGCTTGTAGATGACTGGTACGGATTTTCAGATGTGAACTCCAAACTGAAGTCTTAGAATTGAGATGTGATGGAATTCAGGGGCTCATCTAATTTGTGAAACAAACATGGCAAAATATGATGGCTCAAATGTAGTGCTTTATAACCTCTTTTCTTGGAGAGTGGCAAATCTTGGTAGTATGGTTTGTTATAAACTAAATTCTTAAATTAACTATACCAGTAGAAGCAAGTGCATTAGGAATTTGAGCTGCCTCCACCCCTGTGAATACTGTCATCATGGAATTAGAATCTAACTGGATCTTGGGAACCTCTTTTGCGTACTCTCTACATTGGTCAGAAACTTGTGATAAGCACCTGGCAAAAATGGAATAGTGCTTAGTGGACAGTCAATAGGTTTAGCCATAGTCTTGAAAACCTAGAAAACTCCAGTATTCTGAGTTTCTTAATTTATTCTTTTATTGGAGGCTGATCTGTATTGATAGCCATATTTGGCTTGATAGACTTAATGGTTTAAGATTCCTGCCAATAACTAGCAGTGAATTGCAAGAGGTTGTTGCAAATTATTGTTTCTTTTTTTTGTTTTTGGCAGCTGGCTGGTACAGGGATTGAACCCTGGGCCTTGGTGTTACCAGCACTGTGCTCTAACCAACTGGGATACCAGCCAGCCCATTGTTACTCTTCATCCCTGTTAATACTTGCCTAAGTCTGAGGCTATTACAATAGTTTAAAGAATTCATACTTGTTAAGAAGTTAAATTTATTGCGTGATTGCCATGAGTGAAATTGAGAAATAAGTCTTTTTCTGCTTGTATTCCCTCTCTTATTTTTTTTAAGTTGTTTTTCTCCGTTTTAGGATCAAACTGCAAATATCTCATGAAGCTGCTTCCTGCATCACTGCTCTTCGAGCAGCGATGGAGGCTCTGGTTGTTGAAGTCACCAAACAACCTGATATCCTCAGCCAGTTGGACCCTGTAAATGAACGTATGCTGAACACAATTCGCCAGATCTCTAGGCCTTCGGCTGCTGGTATCAACCTTATGATTGGCAGTACACGGTAAGTACCGCATTAACTTCTCTTTGAACTGAGCAGAAGATAGAAATCTTATGCAGGCCTAGAATACCAGAGTTCATTGATAGAGGCAGAATTCTAGACAAGCACTAACTATGGAATTTAGTTCTGGCTAACGCATTCAGAACAAAAGAATGTAATTTACTTTTGTTTGTCTCTGTATTAATAACCTGTCTACTACATCAGTGCATGTTAGACATAGAGAATGACCTTATTAAAAGTATATACATAGTCCAGAGTGGGTCACATGGCTTCGAAGTGACAGCCTATACAGTCCTCAGTCACATCTCTAAAGAAAATATTGATGAGGGGTTAAATTACTTCTTCCTTAAGTGAAAAGCATCAGGGTTTATCTTTGGAAAATAGAAGGCCATGGATATATTAAAGGAAAGAAGTATGAAATTTCTCTTAATTTTTAAAATGTTTTATTTGCTTCTGCTTTTTTCTCTTCATTTTTTTTTTTTTTTTTAGCCTGTAATTTTTTATTTGGAAATATTTGATACCTACAGAAAAGGCAGAAGAATAGTACAGCGTACACCCATATAGTCTTTATTTAGGTTCACTAACTTTTGTCATTTTGTGACATTTGCTTAATCATTTGCGATGAAGTTGCAACACTTACATTTTACATCCATATATTTCATTTGTCTTTTAAGAACATGGCCACACTATCACAGTCACACTCTAAAAAGTTAAGTATTCCAATAATACTATATAATATACAAATGTATTAAAAATTTTCAAATTATTTATCCAAAAATGCTCTTTAATCTCCTTATCAACGATCACTTACTGTATTTAGTTGTAAACCATTATAATTTTAATATAGCAGAATTATTAGGTACTTCATGGATTCTGGTTTTCCATTTTTGTTATAAGTGAGTTATTTACTTTTTAAACTTTATTTATTAAACACAAAATACTTAGTGTGTTCCAGGCACTATGCCTAGTGCTTTTCTAATATAGATTATTATTCCCTTTAATACAAATAAAGTAAATAGGCGCAGATAACTTAAGACCCAAGGTCATCCAGCTGCTAACTGGTATATCAAATTCAAACCCAGGCAGTGTGGCTCCTAAAATTGTGCTCTTATGCCATGTTGTGGACCTCCCAGTTGGTCAGATGTATGGAAGAATTCTTGAGAAGGGGAATCTTCAAAAACAAAAATAGAAACTAAGTGTCATAGGCAGTTACAAATGAAGTGCTCGTGGGTATTTAAGGAAAAGAGAGTATTTTTGGCAGGAGGGGTGGTGAGCAAAGAGGCTGCACATATAACCTACTTGTGTGAAAGACAAAAGTCCAGAAACTAGAACAGACAGGACAAATACAAGAAAGTTTAGGATGTACAAATATGATGGTAGTCCAGATTACAGTAGGGAGAATTGAATGGGGGAAGTGACTGGTTTAGACAGGTTCGTGGTCGATTCATGAAGAATTGGTTACCGATGGATTAAAATGGGGGAGCAGTGAAGGGATGAAGAGAGAGATCACAGGCATATTTCTGATGTGGACAGCTGCTGAACTGTAGTGCTAGTCTCTGAGAATAGCTTCACGTTATGCTGAATTGGGTTGTTGGTAAAATACTCAGATTTCCGCAGTTTTTTTGGGTTTTTTTGTTTGTTGGGTTGTTTTTTTGGCAGTTGGCAGATACAGAAATCTGAATCTGAACTCTTGACCTTGGTGTTATCAGCACCAACTGTAACCAACTGAGCTAACCGGCCATCCCTGCAATTTTTCAGTAGTCCTCATTTTATTTGTCATATGAAACAGATTTAGGTGTGAACAAATTACCAAAGACATTTTTCAGAAACATATTTCAGAGTTAATGCAAGAAAATATTTGGTAATAAAGATCAAATAGTTTATTGCCAGCTCCGGGAAACTCTTCCTAAGGTATTATTTAATAATACTTGCTTTCGTGCTCGCTTCGGCAGCACATATACTAAAAAATAATACTTGCTTTCTTCAACACTGTATTGTTGAACTGAGCGAAAGAGGGTTATCCTTAAGTTGTGTTGTGTGGACATACTGCCAAGACTCCAGACCTTTGATAATGAACCAGAAAGAATTTTAAAAAAACATTGATGTCACTTTCTGTGTCTATTTTGGAAAAGCAGATTTATTTCATTTCAGTTTGTATTTGTGCATTTGACTTCATTCTCTTTATGCCTTAAATTTTCAAATATGACTAAATGTGTGTGTTTGGTGACTACTTGAGATGTATCAAGAATGCTTTGCTGAAGTGTTGGTTTTGTGCTTTTCCCAGGTATGGAGATGGTCCACGTCCTCCCAAGATGGCTCGATATGACAACGGAAGTGGATACAGAAGGGGAGGTTCTGGGTATGGTGGGGGGGATACGTCAGTGGCTACAGCAGTGGAGGTTATGGTAGTGGAGGCTACAGAGGTGGGGGCGGCTATGGCAATGGAGGCTACGGTGGTGGCTCCAACTCCTATCGGGGAGGATATGGTGGAGGTGGAGGTGGTGGTGGAGGCTACAGAGGAGGTTCCCGAGGTGGCTATAGAGGCGGCTCTGGAGACTACAGAGGGTCTAGTGGAGGCTTCAGAGGATCTGGGGGATTCCAGCGAGGTGGCAGGGGAGGCTATGGAAGTGGCTACTTTGGACAAGGAAGAGGAGGTGGTGGCTATTAAAGCTTGGTTATGCCTGCGTGTAGACACTTTTAAAAAAATGCATGCTATGTGTTTTCCCAAGGTGTTTATTTGCCACCAGAACGTAAACCTATTTTCCACCCATTCTGGTTCATTGTAGTTTAAGGAAACCAAGCTTATAGGTACATTAGTGATTTTGTTTATATTATGTAAAATATAACTAATATAGAAGAACCACAGTTTGTAGTTTTTGCTTTAAGGAGTAAAGATTTGCCTTTAAAATTAACTTGATATTTTCTTGGCTTTCATTTAGTATAATAGAAAATAAAGTATTACACTAAATACTGGCCGTGTAGTTGATTCTTGATTTTACGTATATACCAAGCGATCTTATCACTTGAAATAGAGTAAGTACCCTTGGAATTGAATTGCTACTCTTGCTATAAATACTGGCCATTGCACAAGTCACATGGACCTCTGCATGAATGAAACTATTTTGACCTATGGCTGAACATTTTGGCGTCCTCCCAAACTTTGTCTTTGAAAAATCCTAACCCAGGGTCAGCATTTTCTTTGCTAATTTAGTTTCCAGTGTAAAAATTAAAGGTAATCCACAGAACGCTTGAATAAAGATCATATTTAGGCAAAGAACAAAGGTAAGTGAAGCTTCAGCAGTGCATAAAGAGGGGAGATATTTGACAAATTTATCTACATTAACATATACTTTAAAGGTTATTTGTTAAGCTACTTTGTTTTAGTAGAAATGTTTGCACATTTCTAACACTTTATAGTTTCCAATGAGTTTTCACTGATTTCTCATAAGAGCGCACAATATAGTGGAGAATGCAAAGGCGTTGGATTAGACAATTACATTTATATCTTAATTCTGTTCTCTGCTACTTGGGAGAACTTGGGCAAGTTATATTTTGTCTTAGTGTCCTTTTCAAAGCCCTCTTCTCATTCTGCATATGTGCTTTAGATGCCCTTCAGCAGTTACTGTTGATAGCTGGTGACTCCTGTCTATTTACAGACACTCAAATCTGTATCTCCAACTGAGATTTCCTTTCTGAGCATCAGACCCATATAAACAACTGCTCACTGGACATACATCTCTGCTTAGATATCCCACAGGAAAAAGAAAACTCAGTAATTTTCAAATTGAAGAACATTCCCCACTCCCAACCCACTGTATCCCATGTTCTCTGTTCCCTGTTCAACTATTTTCTTTTTATCACAGGAGTTTCAAATACTTAGTGGCTTAAGCCATATATACAAGGGTCTCCAGAAAATTCATGGAAAATATGTACTATGAAAAAACAGCATGGATTTCAAATTTTTTTTCACCAAAATAAACTCATTCTTACTTGTTATGACATCTGAACAGGATCTAATTTGAGGCACTAAGAAGGTTAAGACATCAGTTTGAAAAGAGCCCCTGTCAGAGCAACGTGAATTCTGCTGAAATTGAAGAACGAATAAACAACAACTTTAGGGTGAAGCTTGGGAGGAAGAATGGTGAAATCATTAATGCTTTATGGAAAGTTTATGGGGACAGTGCCCTAAAGAAATCAACACTTTACAAGTGGATAACTCATTTGAAGGGGGTGAGATGATGCTGAAGCTTGCAGCAGCAGAATACCAACATCAGTTTGCAAGGAAAAAATTAATCTCGTTTGTGCCCTCCTTGAAGAGGACGGATGATTGAAAGCAGGAACAGTAGCCAACAGCACAGACATCTCAGTTGGCTCAGCTTACACAATTCTGACTGCAAAATTAAAGTTGGGCAAACTCTTCACTTGATAGGTACCAAAACTGTTGTGCCCAAATCCGCTGCAGACAAGAGCAAAGCTTGCAATGCAAATTTTAAACAAGTGAGATGAAGATCTTGAAGACAAAGCACAATCAAGGCAATGGCTACCAAGAGGAAGTGGTCCAGTCAAAGCAAAAATGCACTGGTCAAGAACAAAGGTCGTGGCAACCGTTTTGGGGGATGATCAAGACGTTTTGCTTGTTGACTTTCTGGAGGGCCAAAGAAGGATAATATCTACTTATTAGGGGAGTGTTTGGAGAAAGTTATCCAAAGATTTAGCAGAAAAACAGCCAGGAAAGCTTTTCCAGAGAGCCCTTCTCCACCAGGACAATGATTTTCATTCCTCTCCTCAGACAAGGGCAATGTTGTAGGAGGTTCAATGGGAAATTGTTAGGAATCCGCCTTATGTTCCTGAATTGACTCCTTCTGACTTGTTACCTAATCTTAAAAAATCCTTAAAGGACACCCGTTTTTTTTCAGTTAATAATGTGAAAAAGATACATTGACATGGTTAAATTTCCAAGATCCTCAGTTTAGAGATGGGTTAAATGGCTGGTATCATTGTTTACAAAGGGGTCAAACTTGATAGAATTGAGAAAGTGTGTATTTTTTATTTCTATCTTTTTTTGTTATTAGCATATTCATCATAACATCATAATCCTTCCCCATGCCCTCCACCTGACCTCTCACTCCCCAACCCTCCCTTCCTACTCATCTCTAGTATCCTTAGCTTTGCTTAGCTTTCTTCTCTCCTTCTGAAAGTTCAACAGATTATGGTCTTGTCTGTCTCTCTCTCTCTTTCTCTCTTTCACTTTCTTTTTCTTTCTATCCTCCATGTTGCTATCATTTTCTTTTAAGTTTACTACTATTTTTTTTATGTTCTAAGATGTTGCAGAACTGTTGTGGGGGAGAGGGAGATGGGAATGGGGAAGGAAATAGGGTGGGAGGAGGAAGGAGAGGGGACATGGTTGAGGCCCATGGCACCCCCCTGATTCCTTCAGGGGAAACCAGGGGGCTTCCAGTGGTGGCTTAGTGGTCATGGCCAGGCTGGATGCAGATGTTGGCAGAGGCATGGCTGAGGCTCTCGGTCCCCGAACAACAGGCTCAGGAGCCCAGGGCACTACCAGCCATTTCTCGGTGGTCATCGCTGGGCTGGTTGCAGGTGTTGGGGGCATGGCTGAGGCCCCCAGCCCTCCCTGTCCCTGGCTTGGTAGCCCAGGGGACTTCCAGTCCTTCTAGGCTTTATAGGTGTTCTTTGGTGATGTGAGCCCTCTACTAGTTAATATCAAACTCTATCTCTGGTCTGTGGGTATTTTGTTTTTTCTTTCAGTTCTGTGTTGGATTATTTGCTGTTCCTACCACTTAAACTCTGCACTGGAACTAATTTGTTGTCCTTTGCTTCCTTCTAAAATGGGAGAACTTCCTGTGGGGAGCAGCACTTGAGCCCTGTAGTTGAGTTAAGCTAAATTGCTGCTTTGCTGCTGATTCCCTGGGGAAGGCTTTGGGCAGCTCAGGTTTTAATTGTTGAGCTTGTATGCACTTCTGGGTCTTGTGAGGTCTGGTAAACCTGGGTTGTGTGGAAACTCTGGTCTGGGCCTGAGTCTTGTCAGCAAACTGCACCCCTGCAGCTCTATATTCCTGACCAGTCTCCACTGTGGTCATGATTGGGGGCAGATCAGCTGTCCTGGCTGTGCCCCAGTGTCCCTCCGTGGGCCCTTCTCCCCCACACCCCTCACTCCAAACACTTCCCATGGGACAAGCCGTGTGCCGGTCCTTTACAATGACTAACTGGCCTCTAAGTGGCTCCTTTTTTCAGTTGTTCTGGCTCCTCACTCCTATGTTGGTCCATGGGAACCCTGATAGTGGTCTAGCTGGCCTGGGGGCCACCAAGGCCCTCCTCCCCTGCCACCCCCAAGCAACTTCATACAATGGGCACAGCTGCAGCTTTTGCCAACTCCTGCTCCATGTGCTCAGCAGCTCCAGCCTTGAAGCAGCCAGGGCTCGAAATGGTGGGAGCGATCCTTTCTTTCATCGTGCCTTCTCCCACCTTCATGCACTCCATAGGGGTCTCCCCTTCCCCTGAGCTCTAGTGTCCCCATCTTGGTTGTTGTTGCTTTTTAATCATTGTAAATAGGTTGATTTGTGGAAGAGAGTGATGGTGGGGACCATCTGTTCTGCCATCTTGACTGGAAGTCCCATGTTGCTATCTTTTAATTCCATTTTTCCATGAAATTTTGAAGTCAAATATGTCACCACGTCCAGTCAATTCAAAACATCTTTTGACCTGTGCTTTTCTAACCCAATGCCTCTGTTCTAGTCAAGCTGTCATTAGCGTGGACATAAATGCCACAACCTCAGCCGGTCACGCTGCAGTCCTGCCTCCATCTTCACACTGCAGTTACTCCCGTACAAATCTAATGCCACCCCCTCTGCTTCTGACCTAAGCCAGAGGTTCCTGTTGCTCTCCAGGTAGAGGCTCAGCTGCCTTCTTACCCCCACTCCTGCCCCACCCGCAGTTCTGTACAGCTGTAGCTAGCCCCGTGTATGGACCCTGCTTCTTTCTCTTGCCCTTTACACTTTGTCAGACTCTCATAAAAGGTATAAAATCGCTAATGCGTGCCTCACATAACTGACAGTCATCCCTCCCACAACTTTAGTTAGAAATGAGAAGTTGAAAGATGGGCAAAAATGGCCAAAAATGTCAAATGACATTCTCTAAAGTTTGAAAGAGCCACTCAGGCATAGTTCTTAAATTCTTTTAGTATTTACCTAAAGACCTGAGGAGGTCCCTATGCAGGTGTTTGGAACTCTGTGTAGCTCTCTGCTCTGTTCTGGCCCACAAGTTCCAGCTGTCCTGCCTAAACTCCAGTCTCTTCAACTCACTGAGACTCTAGTGCAGTGGCTGGTGTTTTCTCCCTCAACAGGGTTCTGAACATCCGAGGGGCCCTGACATTTTCCTATTTTTCCCAACAGGCATGTACACAAACTTTTTATTTAAAATTTCAAGTTGTTCTCAGTCTTCAAACTTGGCTATTATACTCCAATTTAAAAACAAATGATTTGGTCCAGTCACTGAATGTATAATGTATACAAATCCATGAACTTTTTGAGGTGCCCTTTTACAGTTTTCTCATTTTTCACTTTAATACTTTGGGAAAATTAGGTCCCTGTCCTCAAATTTACTGCTTTCTGGTTGACATGACTGTTAAATCTGTGAGATAATAAGCATGCATCTCCCAACTGGGGTGTCCCACAAAGACTGGCAACTCCATGACAGTTTCTGTACTCAAAGAAACCTCGTGTATGCCTTTCAGCCACTTGCCACTTTCACTGCTACTTCATAAACTGACTGTGATTCCCATTCTGCTGTTGAGCTGAGGCTCTACCCCAGCTGCTACTGGCATCCAGGAAATCTTCACTCCCACTGCCAGCCCATCACAGAAAGGAAAAAAGAGGTTCTAACTCACCCCTTCTCATCCCACTCCCAAGGCCACTCTCCTAACCTAAATTTGTCCAGTCTTCATCTCTAGAATCAACATTTCCGTCCTTAGCACATGTGACAAAATCTTAAAAGTTCTGAATTGTAAAATCTCACTTCAGTGTTTTGCATAGGCAGAAACCTATTACATTTTTTGACAAAAACTATTGAGCAGTATTAACTTGCAATACATAGTACAGTGTGGGATATAATGGTTACTTAGATCCAGTGCTTATACTTACACTGTGAGTAATTTAGTCTAGTATGAAAGCTTTTTTTAGTGTACATGAGCTGTGTATTGGATAGTTGGTCCTACTGGAAGAAACTTCTTAAATCCCATTTGAGGAGTAAAATTAGGATTTATCTTCCCTTGGCCTAGAATACTGGTTAAGATATAGGCAGTAGGCAGAATAATGGTCCCCCACGTTTAAACCCCATGTTGAAATCCCTAGATTCTGTGCTATACTTAACAGGGCCAAAAGGACTCTGCAAATGTGACTAACATTAAGGACCCTGAGATGGGAAATTTAACCTGTATTATCCAGGTGGGCTCAATCTAATAACATGAGTCCTTAAAAAGTGGAAAAGGTAGAAAGAATTCGGAAGACTTGCATCTGTTTCAATCTTATGGAATAGTTTGTAAAGAATTGGTGTCAATTCCTCTTTGAATGTTTGGTAAAATTCTGCTGTGAATCCATCTGGTCCTGGGCTTTTCTTTGTTGGGAGCCTTCTGATAACAGCTTCAATCTCCTTTATTGTTATTGGTCTGTTCAGATTTTCTATATCTTCATGGCTCAGTTTTGGGAGCTTGTGTGTGTCTAGAAATTTATCCATTTCCTCCAGATTTTCAAACTTGTTGGCCTATAGTTTTTTATAGTAGTCTCGAATGATTCCTTGTATTTCAGATGAATCAGTTGTAATATCACCTTTTTCATTTCTAATTTTTGTTATTTGAATCTTCTCTCTTCTTTTTGTTGTTAGCCATGCTAATGGTTTGTCAATTTAATTTATCTTTTCAAAAAACCAACTTTTTGATTCATTGATCTTTTGTATTGTTTTTTGGGTTTCAGTTTCATAATCCTGATACCAAAACCAGGTAAAGATATAACCAAAAAAGAAAACTACAGGCCGATATCCTTGATGAATATAGATGCAAAAATCCTTAATAAAATACTAGCTAACACAATATTGCAACACATACACAAAATTATTCACCACGATCAAGTGGGATTCATCCCAGGGATGCAAGGTTGGTTCAACATACGCAAATCAATAAATGTGATACACCATATTAATAAAGTCAAACACAAGGACCATATGATCATCTCTATAGATGCTGAAAAAGCATTTGATAAAATTCAACACTCATTCGTGACAAAGACCCTCTATAAGTTAGGTATAGATGGAAAGTATCTCAACATAATTAAAGCCATATATGACAAACCCACCGCTAATATCATCCTGAATGGGGAAAAACTGAAAGCTTTCCCTTTAAGAACAGGAACTAGACAAGGATGCCCACTCTCATCACTCTTATTCAAATTGGTGTTGGAAGTACTAGCCAGAACAATCAGAGAAGAGAAGGAAGTAAAGGGCATCCAGATTGGAAAGGATGAAGTCAAACTGTCCCTGTTTGCAGATAACATGATCCTATATATCGAACAGCCTAAAAAGTCTACAAAAAAACTCTTGGAGGTGATAAATGACTTCAGCACAGTAGCAGGATACAAAATCAACACACAAAAATCAGTAGCATTTCTATTCTCCAATAGTGAACATGCAGAACGAGAAATCAAGAAAGCCTGCCCATTTACAATAGCCACCCCAAAAATAAAATACTTAGGAATTGAGTTAACCAAGGATGTGAAAAATCTCTATAATGAGAACTACAAACCACTGCTGAGAGAAATTAGAGAGGATACAAGAAGATGGAAAGATATCCCATGCTCTTGGATTGGAAGAATCAACATAGTGAAAATGTCCATACTACCCAAAGTGATATACAAATTTAATGCAATCCCCATCAAAATTCCAAAGATATTTTTCTCAGAAATGGAAAGAACTATCCAGACATTTATATGGAATAACAAAAGACCATGCATAGCCAAAGCAACGCTGACGAAAAAAAATAAAGCTGGAGGCATAACACTACCTGACTTTAAACTATACTACAAAGCTATAATAACGAAAACAGTATGGTACTGGCATAAAAACAGACATACTGATAAATGGAATAGAATAGAGAATACAGAAATCAACCCACACACCTACAGCTACCTGATCTTTGACAAAGGCACCAAGCCTATACACTGGGGAAGAGACTGCCTCTTTAGCAAATGGTGCTGGGAGAACTGGATATCAATATGCAGGAGAATGAAACTAGACCCATACCTTTCACCATACAGTAAAGTCAACTCAAAATGGATTAAAGAATTAAATATAAACCCTGAAACAATAAAACTTCTTAAAGAAAACATAGGAGAGACACTTCAGGAAATAGGACTGGACACAGACTTCATGAATACGACCCCAAAAGCACGGGCAACCAAAGGAAAAATAAACAAATGGGATTATATCAAACTAAAAAGCTTCTGCACAGCAAAAGAAACAAATAACAGAGTTAAAAGACAACCAACAGAGTGGGAGAAAATATTTGCAAAATATACATCTGACAAAGGATTAATATCCAGAATATATAAGGAACTCAAACAACTTTACAAGAAAAAAACAAGCAACCCAATTAAAAAATGGGCAAATAGCTAAGCAGGCATTCCTCTAAGGAAGATATACAAATGGCCAACAGACATATGAAAAAATGCTCAACATCACTCAGCATCCGGGAAATGCAAATCAAAACCACACTGAGATACCATCTCACCCCAGTTAGGATGGCTAAAATCCAAAAGACTCTGAATGATAAATGCTGGCGAGGTTGCGGAGAAAAAGGAACTCTCATCCATTGTTGGTGGGACTGCAAAATGCTGCAGCCTCTATGGAAAATGGTATGGAGGTTCCTCAAACAACTGCAGATAGATCTGCCATATGACCCAGCTATCCCACTGTTGGGAATATACCCAGAGGAATGGAAATCATCAACTTGAAGGTATACCTGTTCCCCAGTGTTCATCGCAGCACTCTTTACAATAGCCAAGAGTTGGAACCAGCCCAAATGTCCATCATCGGATGAGTCGATACGGAAAATGTGGTATATCTACACAATGGAATACTACTCAGCTATAAAAATGAATGAAATACTGCCATTTGCAACAACATGGATGGACCTTGAGAGAATTATATTAAGTGAAACAAGTCAGGCACAGAAAGAGAAATACCACATGTTCTTATTTAATGGTGGGAGCTAAAAATAAATAAATAAATTCACACACACACACAAAAACCGCGGGGGGGGAGGGAGACATAACAACTATAATTCCTTGAAGTTGATACGACAAGCAAACAGAAAGGACATTGTTGGGAGGGAGGGGGGAGAGGGAGGAGGGAGGGAGGTTTCGGTAATGGGCCACAATAATCAACCACATTGTATATTGACAAAATAAAATTAAGAAAAACAAAATTAATTAATTAATTAATTAATAAGTGGAAAAGGTAGGCAGAAGAGTGGATCAGGGAGGTAAGACAGAGAAGAGGTAGGAGGAATTCAGAGGAGAAAGGCTTGATCCACTATTACTGACTTTGAAGATGGTAGAAGGGGGCCATGAGCCAAGAAATGCAATCAGCCACTAGAAACTGGAACTGAGCTGACAACCATCAAGAAAACTGATCTCAGTCCTAGATTGCAAGGAACTAAATTCTGTCAACAACCCAAATGAGCAAAGAAATACATCCTCCCAGGAAGGATCCAGAAAGGAATGTGTAGACCTGTCAGCACCTTGATTTTAGCCCAGTGAGACCAGACCCATGTCAGACTTTTGATCTACAGAACAGTGAGTTAGTAAATTCATGTTAAGCCTCTAAGGTTGTAGTAATGTGTTAATAGAAAACTAATACAACATATAAATTCAGTCTTTTATTATAAGATATGGGGGGAAAAGTAGGGGTGGGAAGGTGGAAGAAAAAATATGAAAGATCAGAATTCTTAGATAACCTTTAAAATGCTTTGTGCATGCATTAGGGATATGAGATTAGGAAAAAACAGTATCACTGTATTTTGAAGTTGACCTGGGAAAAGAGAAATTGGTTAGAAACCAGTGGCTGCAGCAGAAAGGAGGCAGATGACCAGTGAGAAGGTTGTTCACACAAAGCTATTGCTCTTTCCGCTCACCCCCAAAGATTCTTATTTTTGCCGATTACTTCTTTCTGAAGCTAAAAACTGAGGAAGTTGGTAAAGGAAGAGGATTGGAAAGGAAGATTCCCACTATTATCGCTCATTAAATTCATCATAAAAAGATTGTTCTTGTTAATGCCCCCATGGACAATTCCTGAAATTATCTTTTATAACATGCTAAATAAGATGTTGTTTAAATAAAACCTAAGGAATTGCCTATAGATTTTCTTCTTTAAACAAAGTGGGGGGGGAGGCTCTTCAATGAAACACTGTAGAACAACCACGCCTTTAAAAATAAATTATCATCTCTTGGCCTCAGGAGATTCTCTATGGCAATTCGGAGTCATCTTTCCTAGGTTACAGATCACATGAAGAAGTAAAAGTCAAAGGTTGAAGTGTTTGAACCTGAGTGCTTATTTCTTTTCACATCCTTAAGTCAATATAAGTTCTGCTTAGTGAAAAAGACCATTTGTTGTTTCTTAGGAAATTAACCCCCTATTTTAGAGGACACATGGCCATCATGTAAAGATGATTATTTCCTGGTTTCATTTGCAGCTAGGTGTATCCATGTGATTAGATTCTAGGTAGAGGCATGAAAGTTGAAATAATGTGTGCAACTTTGTAGAAAGGTCCTATCCCTTCTGCTTAGCTAGAATTTGGACATAATGTTTTGAGCAATAATCGCTGTCTTGGACTCTGAGGTGATTTTTGACGGAAACCATACAATGGTGAAACAAGACAGAAGAAACTTGGATTTCTCACAACATGAAACACCTACCTACCAGAACTGCACTGAGGACCAACACTGAACATCTATCAGCGTTGAGTACCTCCACACTTCCTGAATATGAGCGAGAAATACATGTCTACAATGTTTACCTCTCATTCTGGATTTCCTTGTTTCTTGCAGTTATACCTAATTCTATTTTAATATAGTGCCATATTACCTTATTCTGGTACACTTTAAAGGGTAGATTTATTGTATGTGAATTATATCTCATAAAGCTATTAAAAAATAAATTATTTAAAAAATATGTTGAAAGACTCATTCATTGAAAGCATTCAAATGTTTATTTTTTAAGTTTTGAATTGAATTAAAACTACCATTTCTGTGGGATATGAGAATTATTTATTCAACAAATTTTTGAAATATACACTTTAACATTAATCCAGATGCTTTAACTTGTGACTATTCTGATATCCCCCTTTACATTTGCTTCTATCTTATTATTATTCATTTCCAGATTGAGGTTTTGCATTACTTTGGAAAGCATTTGATCATCTTTTTTATCTCCTGAAGCAGCCCCTTTGTTGAGAGCTTCTTCTGCTACAATAAAAAATTGCTCAGTTGGTTGAAGAATGCTTACTCCATAGCCATTGTTGTTGTGAATATGATTGTTAGTCATCTTCAGTTTGGGTGCTGGGAGAACCTGTTAAATTATTTGAGGAAATTAGTTTTTCAATAATTCTTATTAAAAAAAATATGAACTAATGAACATGTAAAAATTACTCTATAACTTATTCATGAGTTTACAGGTTTCTTTAAAACATCTGAGACTCTCAACTTTGAACAAGTGCTATTTTTCTGGCACTGATTAATGTAATATTAACTACAAAAATGTTTAATGAGAAAATATTAAATGAGGTTTTCAATTTATTTTTATCAGTTATTGATTAAAAAACAAAACAAAACTGATTCTGGATAGAGATACATTCCATAAAGCTGACCTCTAGTATAACATGATAAACCTGAAAATAAATAAATTCAGATAATAATATGTGATACGGAGAAAATAAAATAGGGCAATGCGATAGCAGGAGTGGGTAGGGAGGAGCTATCACTCAGTTTAGCGTGTTCTTCACAGTGAAGTGTCCTTCATAGTAACGGCTTCTTTGAAGATGGACAATTATGTTCAGAAATAAATAATGAGGTCTGCACCTTAAGATCTACAGGAAGTGTTTCAAGTAAAGGTAATAGCCAGAATAAGGTTAATAATTTCTGGGAACACAGAGAAAGCCAGTGTGGCTTCAATACATGTGAAGAGGAGTGGAAGGAGATGAGTTTGGAGAAGGCAGGTGCCAGACCTTGTCAGATTTTATAAACTATGCTTATCGAACTTAATGTACATATCAATCACCTGTGGATCTTGGTAAAAATCAGATTCTAACTCTAGATGTTAGGTAAGGCTCAAGATTCTGCATTTCTAACAAGCTGCCATGTGATGCCAATGCTGCCAGTCCATGGCTCACACTTTGAGTATAAAATACAATTCCTGCCCTTAAGTCATTTATAATCTATTTGAGGAGACAAAATGTACATTCATAAAACAAAGAATTAGAATGTAAAGTTCAACGGCTGTCTGGTTAGCTCATTTGGTTAGAATGTAGAGTTCTAGGGGAAAACATCATAAACGTAAAACGTATTAACTATCCAAGCCTAGAGGGACCTAGAAAGGATTTACAGAAGCAAAAAAAAAAAAAAAAAAGGGAAGACATTTTACCTATAAATTATTGCTATTAATGTTTTAGTTGGTTAGCTTAAATCATTTTACACAACTTTGAAGGTAATACTTGAAGTGTTTCTTAATATATTATTATTCTCTTAATATGCTTTACTTTCCAAAATGTATTATAGATCTGATGATGAAAAATCTAAAATATTTTTAAAAGAGCAAAACCTATCTACTTTCTCATATGCAAAGTTATTTGCTAGAAGTTTAAATTGAAATTATTAAATTATAAGGCTAAACTTGTTTCCCATCAGACATCATTTAACCATATTTTAATTATTACTTATACTATTTTCCAAATCAATGATAGCATTTAGACTAAATTTTAAGACTAAAACTAACATTTTACTATCGAATTACTATTCTTACAACAATTCTACATTAAGAAAAGAGAATACCTTCATGTTAACTCCACCTAAAGTGCTTTTCGAACTATCACTGGTTTTGAGATTATTACAGTGATGAATTTCATTCCTTTCCAAAATGGCTGTGCTCCCAGGATATAGTTCAACACCAGCACCCTGTCAATTAAAAGCAAATAAAACAATCTACAAAACACACAAATCCATCTCCAAAATTTTCTTTACACTCGAAAACTGTAATTCTATATTAGCAATCTAAACACTAAGTTACGTGAATATATGTGATAATAAATGCAACAATCTATTGTAGAGAGAATGTTTACAAATGTTGAAAACTAAATCTGTTACAGAATCATTTGGCCTAGAAGGAAGGTTGAGGTCATATAGTTTGTTACCTTATTCTCCCACTCAAATTCTTTAGAAGGGAGTCCAAAACCTCTATAAGCAATTGTTTCAGAAATAAAAATTTGTACCTACTGTAAATCCTTCACAGTGCTGCTAACATGTATTTCCTCATTTTAAGTGGAAATGAAAAAGTCATTCTTTAAAAGATCCTCTTGTTTTTCTTCTTCCTTTAAACCTTTTTCTCATTCAATTCTCCGTTACTTTAATGATCTAGGTGAATGTTATCTGAAGACTCAAGTTTTCTATGTCCTGATTATTCAAAAGCTGTCAGAACTAAGCACAATATTTACAGCAATGTCTGAGAGCTTGTAAGTCCTTATTTCTTCTTCAATAAGCCTTCAAGTAACTGGCTCGTGATTTGTTTTCTAGCCACTAATTTCTGGATGTTTTGAAAATCACACTTAAAGGTAATGATTCTTTACTTTGGACTTATGCAGTTCTCTTTTCCTAAGTGTACTACGACATGCTGTACTTATCCTCGTTTTGTTGATTTCTACCAGTTTCTAAGTTTTATTATAATTCCTTTCAAAGATGGAGAAATTGTTATGCTTTGCATATTAAGATCACTTAAAGTATAAAGCTGTACTTTTTATAGAATGAAATACCTGGGCACCAGTTATTTCACTGTCTGTAATTGTCAAAGCGGCCCCTGTGAGAACACACACTCCTGTTCCTTCACATTTTAATATACAGTTTTCTAGAGTCGTGTGACCAGATTCCACTACCACGATACCATCAACCGTCCCTTGTTGTATCAAAGACAGATGCATTAGTTTTACATTGTCAGCTCTGGACACAACAAAACTGTCATGAGAAGGTTCAGAAGTAATCATAATTTCCTCTCTCTTTCCAATTCCTGATTCATAGAGACAAAAATACATAATTAAGTCAGTAATCCCAAGGTTTAAAGCCCTTTATTCATTCAAAAATGCTTGCTGTTACTGTTTTCCTTTTAAATATTTTAAACAAGTTACATAATTATCCCATTGTTAACTAAGTAGATGCTTAACTGTAATGTAATTTTTTGTCTATATTTTGATGCCATGATGGAAAAATGTGGGTTTATAATCAATCTAAATGTACCTTTGGTGTTTATTCAACATACTCATTCTGCTATATATTTCTCCAAATCTTACAGTCAGCAGTCATGTACAAAATGTCTATGATACAAAAGTATACCATACCCTAACCTGGTTTCAAAACTGTAATTAATTACTATAACTAGAAAAGACTGGCAGAGACTTTTGAATTAACTTAGATTAAGTAATCATACCCCTAATTTTGCTCTATAATAGTCAAAGCAATTATTTAAACTTAATAACACACCCAAAAATGAGGGGTTGGATTCTCAAAGAAGGCTACAGATTTTTGAAATTGCTTATATGATCCTTATTACCCGTATAGTTCAGCAAAATACTACTTATTAAAATAATCAAAATATAGTGAACATTTTGCTTGATTTTCCAATAGATAGGAAGGTTTAAGTCAACTGCTCTTTTCGCTAGACAATGGGAATATCCTTACTTCAAAGTTAAAAGGGTAGAATTAGAGTTACTAAATATGTTAAGATCTTAAAAGAAATTTAGTAAATGCTGCTTTTCTAAGTTAGCAAGTAAATTAGTCCTTTTGAGGAGATGCTGTTAATATAACCTTACATCTGGGTTTTCTTACTAAAGTGATATAAAGAACAGTGGAAATAGATAAGAAAAAAGTCGTTTTGGTAAAAATGTAGATGGAGCCAATAGAAAATATAAACACATCTTACTTAACAGGTAAAAAGCACATAAAAGATTTTCATGAAATATAAACTCTTCGAATTTCCAATAATTCCATTAAGCATGTTTATAATACAAAATTAGTCCAATATACATTGCTGCAAAAAACTACAAAGAATGCCCTGCTAACCCTTTATAATGATGTCATCAGTCAATAAAGCCAGATTTGCAGCTTGATATTCTCCTGGAAAAATAACTACTGTATCTCCACTATAACAACTATCCAAAGCCAAATCCAAATCATCATGCTGTTGGAGAAGTGTGTCTGAAGATAAGTCCTTTACCTAAGAAGACATAAAACAGTGCACCTTCAACAATAAATTAAACTGAAACATATCATTTTAATCAGTGCTTTTCCCCAAAGCCTTACCTATATTGTATTTGTTCAGTAAACACTTAACGTATCAGTCCATCAACTCAGGAAATGATGAAATGAAATTTTCTTTACAATCACTAATAATTGTATAGTTATTAAATACTAGGTATGAGCCATTTGCCAGAAATCATACTTTGAACTTTACATATTACCTACTAAGCCTCACAGCGGTTCTTTGAGATAAGTCATCATTTATCCCTGCTAGAAACCTAAGGAAATTGAAGCTCACGGGGATAAAAGAGTCGCCCAAGGACACAGAGTGAGGAGTGATGGAGCCGAGCTTTAGGTCCACATCTGTATGACACCAGATCTCACGCTTTTTCCTATGTACTATTTGTTTTCTTTAACTCAAACTGACCCACCAATTTTGTAAATCAATAAAATATTATATATTAAAGATTCTGGAGCTAAAAATAAAAAGTACCAAGAATCTGCACTGGGAGTAGAAAAGATGAGACAATTTCACTATCAGTGGCCTGAAGAGTGAAGAGCTTCAGGTATAAATTTGGAAACTAAAAATATATTCTGTAAAAAAAGCCTATTATTCTGTTATTCCAATGGAAATGGCATTATCATTCATAAATCTTTTTTCTTATTATAAAAGTGGTGCTTGTTTGTTCTTTAAAAACATAGAGAATGAAAGCAAGTTGAACAAGAAAGGAAAAATTAACTTGTAAACTTTTACTTAAATAAAACCTTTGTTTACATAGATATTTCCTTCTATTATTTTTCCCACACATATATTCATTTATTCATATACCAATATATCATATCATAAACTGGATATAGTTTTGAGTTCTTATTTTTTAATTACATTATATTACATTTCCCCATGTCTTTAAGTATTTTTTCAAAGCCTAATTTTTAATGATTACATAATTATATAGATGTATCAGAATTTATATCATGATTTTCTTACTCTTATTTAGATTGTTTACAAATTTTCAATATTATGAAAATACTACAAAAAATAAATCCTTATGCATACTTCTAGTTATTTCTTTAGGATAAATTAATAGATAGGGAATTACTGAATCAAAAGGTATAAACATTTTAAGCCTCTTGGATACACATTGCCAAATTGCTCTCCAGAAAATTTTAATCAATTAAAAATTAGTTTGAGAATGTTCATTTGCTGCAAACTCATCAATACAGAGCATTTAAAATTTTTTTTAAAAAATTTGCCACTTTGATAAACAAAAAATCTTCACCGTGCCTTGTTTCCATTTACATTCCTTTCATAAGCGAGACTGAACATTTTTTCCAGATATATGTGAAACTTCTAATCTTTACTAAATCAGCAAACCTACTGAATATGTCTCAATGTATTATTTGTCTCAAAATATTGCATAAAATGGTAATCCTCCATTGTGCCTACTGCATTTGGCCCCAGGAAGGCCCACTGGACCACAACAGCATTTTCAGGGGTATTCTAGACGCAGAAGCTAGATCACAGTGAGCAGACACATGAATGTGAAAGAAAAGGAGATTAAGTGCAGATAAATATTTCAAGTAGTTTTGCTCTGCAAGGGAAGATATAGAGGTACGGTGTTTAAGGCACATATTGTTTTGTTATTTAAAATAGAATTGAATATGTCTCATGTATTCAAGAATAAAGAGGAGAGGTTAAAGATATAAGAAAGAGGTGAGGTCACAGAAATGGCAAAGAGAGCTCCAAGAATTGCTTCCACTGAAGCAAATGTTGACTTTGCAAACACTGACAGATTCAACTCTTTAGAACTCTAGGATCTAATCAAACACAGCAAAGAAGGGAGTGCTTAATGAAGAGGCTGCTAAAAGTCAGTAAGAAAGCACTGTGGCATTTTTTTCTTACCTGCCTACCATCTTCCACTTCCTATCTCAGAAGCAGCAGTGGGGATGGCAGCCTGCACTCTTGGTGTGGCTTGCTGGTGCTTGCAGAGGATAAGGTGGGGTGCAACACGGATCTTTTTCTCTAAATACTGTGGTTGTGCATACTGACAGTTCCCTGAAGAACCAACACAAAGAAACTGACCTTTCTTTCGCTCCCTCAGGCTGGACCAGCTTTGTAGGCAGCATCCGATGAGAACATTTAAAGACATATACTTCCTTTAGTCACCTGGGAAAAGGGACAGAGAAAGAGGCAAGCAAAAGCCCTCAAAGGAGGAGACTGGGAAGGAATATTCTTGGAGGAATAAGGGCTTGAAAGGACTACTTCCTATACAGGGGAATCTGTAGTGAAATGCACATGCCCAGGGCTGGTCAAATGCTCACAAGAGATCTGAGAGGACCGTAGGCTTGAACCTGTGGCTGATCTTTGGGCCCTGCACAAGCAGGAGGCAAAAGCCAAAGCAGACTTTTAGGCAGCCTGGCTAAGCTTTAGAGTGCCTCAGCTCAGACAGTCTGAAAAGACTAGGAGAGTTTTTTTTATTTTTAGCTGCAGGCATTTAGGAAAATCTCTATCAGGTCACTCTGAGATAATATAACAGAGATAACATGACAGCGACTTAACTTGCCATGCAAAAAAGGAATACAGCCTTTGCAAAAGTAGTTTGAAAAAGTCATTAAACAAACAAACAAATTTAGTCTCCAACAACCAATACAAACCCTGAGAAGGGTACTATCTGATTTCCACACATTTTAATATCCAAAATGTCCAGTTCTCAATAAAAAACTACAAGATATTTAAAAAAAAACAGGAAACTGTGACCTATACTATTCAAAGGGAGAAGAAAAAAAAAAAGAAATTGTCAGAAACTATCATTGAGCAAGCCCAGAGAAGACTTTGGACTTACCAGACAAAATGTTAAATCAATGCTCAAAGAGCTAGAGGCAACCATGGACAAAGAACTAGAGGAAACCAAGAGAACAATGTATGAACAAATAGAGAATATAATTAAAGAGATAAAAAGGAATCAAACAGAAATTCTGTAGCTGAAAAATACAGTAGATAAAATGAAAATTTTACTGTAGAGGTTCAGCAGCAGATTTTAGCTGGCTAAAGAAAGAATCAGCAATCTGATAGTAGGATGACATTAGAAATTATCCAGCCTGTGGAACAGAAAGAAAAGGGCATAAAAGCATGAGCAGAGACAAAGGGACCAGTGGAACACTATCAAGCATACCAGTATATATATGAATATTATGGGAGTCTCAGAAGGAGAGGAAAGAGAAAAAGGGACAGAAAGAATATTTGAAAAAATAATGACTAAAATCTTCCCAAATTTTGTGAAAGGCATGAATCTACACATTCAAGAAGCTCAATGGGCTCTAAGTAGAATAAACACAAATAAATAACACACCAAGATACATCTCAATTAAAGTAAGCCAAAGACAAAGAATCTTAAAAGCAGCAAGAGAAAAGCAATTCATTACATATGAGGAAGCCTTAATAATATTAATAGCTGATTTGCCATCAGACACCATGGAAGCCAGAAAGCAGTGAGATGATATAAAGTGCTGGGCGGGGGGGGGGGGGGAAATTGTCAACCAAGAATTAGAAATCCAGCAAAACAATCCTTTAAAAATGAAGAAGAAACTGACATTCCCAGAAAAGCATTTCTTGTAAGGGAGTCCTTCAGACTGAAATGAAATGAATAATAGACAGCAACTCAAAGCCATATAAAGAAATAAAGAATTCTGATAAAGGTAGCTACATGGGTGAATATAAAGACAGTATTATTGTATTCTTGGTTTGTAACTCCTCTTTTAGTTTACTGTATGATTTAAAAGAACAATGCATAAAACAATAATTATAAATACATATTAATGGGCAGACAATGTATGAAGATGTATTTGTGACAATAACAACATAAAGGGGAGACAGAGCTGTACAGGAGCAGAGTTTTTATATGCTATTGAAGCTAAGTTGGTATCAATTCAAACTAGATTATCATAAATTTAGAATGTGAATTATAATCCCCTTGGTAACCAACAAGAAAATAACTAAATAATATACACAAAAGGAAATGAGGAACAAATCAAAATGGTACACCGGAAAAAAAAATCATCAAACACAAAAGAAGACAGTATTGAAGGAGTTGAATAACAAAAAAATGATATTGTAGAAAACAAATAGCAAAATGGCAGAAGTACTTCCCCTTATCAGTAATCAGTCTAAATGTAAATGAATCAAGATCACCAATTAAAAAATAGAGACTGATAGAAAGGATAAAGAGAAATAATTTAGCTATATGATGTTACAAGAGATTCACTTTAGATCCAAACACACATATAGGTTAATAGTGCAATGATAGAAAAGGATATTCCACACAAATGGTAATCAAAAGAGAGCTGAGATGGCTATATTAATATTAGACAAAATAAACTTCAATCAAAAATTGTTGTTAGAGACAAAGTAGGACATAATAGATTGACAAAAGAATTAATTTATCAAGAAGACAGTCCCAAAATATATGAAGAAGGCCCCAAAATATATGAAGTAAACATTGACAGAATTGAAGGGAGAAGTAGACAATCCACAATAATAGTTGAAGACTTCTATACCACACTTTCAATAATAACTACAATGTCTAGATCAATAAGAAAACAGAAAACTATAATCAAACTAGACTTAACACACATGCAGACTCACACCCAACACAAAAGAATACACATTTTTCTGAAATGCACATGGAACATACCACAGGATACACCATATGTTGGGTCACAAAACAAGTCTCAATACATAGATCATCTCTGACCATGGTTAAAATAAAGTAGAAATCAGTAACAACAAGAAAACTGGAAAATTCAGGAATATGTAGAAATTAAACAACATACTCTTAAACAACCAATTAATCAAAGATGAAAACACAAGGAAAATTAGAAAATACTTTGAGATGAATGAAAATAAAGACACAACGTATCAAAACTTATGGGATGCAGCAGAAGCAGAGCTGAGTGGAAAATTTATAGCGGTAAATACATTAAAAAAGAAAGATCTCAAATCAACAACCCAACTTTACATCTTAAGGATTGGAAAAAGAAGAGCAAACTAAACCCAAAGGCAGCAAAAGAAAGGAAATAATAAAGATTACAGAAGGCATCAATAAAATAGAGAATAGAAAAACAATAGAACTAATGAAATCAAAAGTTGGTTCTTTGAAAAGATCAACAAAATGTACAAAACAAGCTAAACTAAAAAAAGAAGGTACAAATAACTAAAATCAGAAATAAAAGTATGGACATTACTACTGACTTTAAAGAAATAAAAATGATTGTAAGAGTATACTATGAACAATTGTACACCAGCAAATATGCTGATCTCACACCAATAAGGATTAGGTATACAAATTCCTAAAAACACACAAATTACTCCAATGGATTCAAGAAGAAATAGGAAATCTGAACAGACAAATAACAAGTAAAGAGATTACATCAGTAATCAAACACCTCCCAACAAAGTACAGGACCAGACAGCTCAATTGGTAAACTCTACCAAACATTTAAAGAACCATTAACACCAATTCTTCTCAAATTTTTCCAAAACATACGAGAGAACACTTTCTAACTCATTCTGTGAGGCCAGCATTCTCTGATAATAAAGCTAGACAAAGACACTGGAAGAAAACTATAGACTAATGTTTCTTATGACTACCTAATGCAAAAATCTTAATGCAAAAGTCCTCAATAAATTTTAGCCAACCAAACCTAACAGCACATTAAACTTCTACTAACTTGTTATATCTGAACAGGATCAAGTTTAAGGCACTAGGAAGGATAAGTGTCCCTATCAGAGTAATATGACTGGAAGGAAATTAATTGAATTCTTTGTACTGGGTATATTTTCAGACATGGTTATCACCTTTTGTAGCACTAGAGGAAAAATCTGACAATAATGGCTACATTATTTGGACATGAATAGCGTAATAGAAATCACAATAGCAATTGATATGTTTGTAAGTGCTAGACATTTTGCTAAAAGATTTATATAAATTATTTTACTTAAGCCTAACACCCTATGGTATAGACTTCATTACTCTTTTTCAGATGAGGAAATAAGAGAAACCATGTAATTTATTTAATCTCATACAAATCTTAAGAAGCAAAACTGTGAGTCAAACCCAGGTTTCCAAGTCTATGTTCTTCACCACCATACTATACTGCCTCTAGACTGAAAGAAGGAGCCGCAGAGAGGCCTGTGATCAACAGTGGAGACACCGCTATTTCTCTAAATCTGGGAGAATTACTAATGTTTAACTTTAGTTCAGGAACTGGAACAGGTGGTCAACTCTTAATTGAGCATTTACTATGTTCTGGGCATTTGTATTAGTTTGTTTCCATTGCCTATAACAAAATACTTGGAACTGGGTGATTTATAAAGAAAACAAAATTTATTGCTTACAGTTTCTGAGGCTGGGAAGTCCAAAGTCCATCTGGTGTTGGCGACAGTGACCCAGGGGTCTCACATTACAATGAGGTGGAAGCACAGAGAGCAGACAGAGCAGAAGTCAAACTCTCTTCTTTGAAAGCGCTCAGAACCATTACCCTGACCACCATTTTTAATCCATTCACTACACTATGGTCCTGCAATCCAATCACCTCTTCAAGGCTCCACCTTTCAACTACCATAATAGGATTTCTCACTCTCTTAATAGTCACAGTGGGGGCTAAGTTTCTAATACATAAAACTTGGGGGACACAATTCAAGCTTCAAGGAATTTTGGGGGACATAATTCAGTCCACTACATCATTATTCTAAGCATATTACAAATACGTACGTTTTTAATCTTTACAACAACTCTGTAATATGGAACAGTATTATTATCTTCATTTTACATTTGAGGATGAAAGCACAGATGGGTTAAATATGAGTGTACTTCAAAAAGTTTGTAAAAAAATAAAATGAAAGATAATGTGAATATTTCCATGAACTTTTTGAAGATCCCTTGTAACTAGTTGAAAATCATATAACTAGTAAGTGGCAAAGCCAGGAATCCAGGCAGTTTGGTCTTGAAGCCTATGCTTTCAACCAGGCCAGTACACAATTTTTTTCTCTCTCTCTTTAAAGCACTCTGCAAATAAGGAAATTGAGGTTCAGAGAGGTTATGTAGCTTGCCCAAGACTGCATAGTTATGAAATGATCTCAGGTAGGGTATTTGAACATTGGCGCTATCTTACTACAAAGTACATGCCTTTCCACACACCACTTTGTAAAGATGATGGGCATGGGTAAAACTTATTACAGGGAGAGTATAGAGCAAGAATTCTGAGTAAAGTATCTTCCAAGCTGAGGAAATTGTTAAAGGCTATGTGCATAGCTATGATGACTATCAAACCAATTTGTCAACCTCAAAGATAAATTTAAAACCAAAGATCTAAATAAAATAGAAGCTGATGATGCCGGCTCCTCTGTAGTCCTCCTCTCATTTACCTGACCTCTAAAGTTCAGGGATAATTACACAAATGAAGACAGGATAGCAAAGTGCTAGATAAAAATAAAATAAATTTCTCACTGTCCAATAGGAAAGTGAAGAAAATGAAGCCAGAACAGAAATAAAAGCGAAAGTGAGAAGTAAAAATGAAAATGACAACATAAGGCTGGGATAAAAGCAAAACCTATACCTTACTTTTTACAAAGATGTTTTAAAAGATGTTTACAAAGATATTGGTAGAATAATTAACATTATCGAATGGTCTAATCCAATAAGCAATTAAAAGGAAATTAAATTTTAGTGAAAATGGTAAAAATGGGTAGGATAGCAGTCTAATAAGCCAGCTTTATCTCTCACCACTGTCCTCTTAGGTTTTAAAGACCAGCTTTGGTGGACTTCTTTCAGTCCCTCATATGCACCATACTCTCTTGTCACATATACACTCATTTACTGATTCAGCAAAAACTGATGGGCACCCACCATGTGCCAAGCATCATGCTAGGTGATTCCCTGAGTGGTAAATACACACTCATTGCTCGTAAGAAGCTCATATTTGAGCGAAAGAAACAGTCAATAGATAGCCACATAAAGTACTATGTATAGTCATGATATGGGAAAGTGCCAGTAAGGAAAAGTGCAGGGTGCTGTAATTGTATATAGCTGTCTAATGTGTTCTGAGAGGTTTAGAAAGCCTTTTTCTGTGGAAATAATATTTAAATTCAGACCTGAAGAGCAGTGGCTCAGCAGGTGGAAGAAACAATATGGTTTACACAAGAATGTGGGGTTAAAGTAAGGGAGAAAAGTGAGTGTATGAAGGTGATGAAGGCTAGGAGGAAAAACACTCCCAGAAAACTGTAATTAGCAACGGGTAGATGGTTGTGCCATTTACTGAAACAGAGAACTACAGAATATAAGCAAGTCAATGAATATGATCATGAATTTAATTGCAGACATCTGAGTTGAAGTACTTGCGAGACAATCAAGTGGTGATAAGCAATAGGCAGTCGGCCATGTAGGTTTGGGGCTTAGAACAAAAAGTCTGGGCTGTGGATGTACATTTTGGATTACAAGTATATATAAATGAAGTTATGGGAGAAGATTAATCACTTAGGGATAATATAGAGCAGTAAAAAGACAAGTACCAAGACTTTAGAGGGTATGAGTAAAAAAGCACCTAGAGAGGATAAAAGCCAATATAGTAAAAAACAAAGGAAGAGAATATTTCAAGGAGAGAGGTGTGAAATGCTACTGAGAGGTCCAGTGAAATAGAAATATTTACTCCTTGGCTTAGAACACTTTTTGCTCTTGGGCTGGCTAAATTTATATTCATCCTTCAGGTTTAGGCTGAGTTATTTCTTCTAGCTAGCATTGCCAGAATTCCTAATTCTATCTTATATCACCATTCTATGTGCTCCTTATACAGACCCTTATCACAGCATTTGTCATTTTGTGCTTTGATTGTAATTGTCTGCTTACTTGTCCTCATCTCCAAAATTGGTTGAATGTATGAAGAAGCAAGACTGTGGGTATCGTTCAATGCTGTATCTCCCCTGAATGCAATCTTTTTTTACATCTGTGTCTCAGCCTCCCAATAGCAATGAGCATAGTACCTGGCAACAAGCTTAATACTCAGTAAATTGTAGTCAACGTTAATTTATTTAGTACCTATTATATGCCAATTGCTGAGCTGGATGTAATGGGGAAAATAAGGCATTAATGAATCAGACAAGAACTTCTTTTCTGAATATGTGCAGCTAAAACTTAAATGAACCAATAAGAATAAAGTATACTTACCATTTCAGTAGTCATCACTTTTGCTACAATATGTGTTATAGTCTTTCCAAAGTCTCTTTTTCCTTTCCTACGCCTCAGAATTCTTGGAAAGAAAGGTCCATGAACTCTATAGTTAAAAATATTTATTTGTGATTAAATCAACATGAAAAATACTCTATTTCTACCCAGTAAATAAAAACTTGGTAGCAAGCATCTTTAAGAAACGTTTCATTAATTATAAGCTCCTTGAGAGTAATGAGCAACTTGAGAGTGATGTAATGATTAAGATCTTTTTACCTTTAAACTCTAAAATCTTGTTATTGTAATGGATTGTACCTGGAAATCTGTACACAACCTACTACAACCATTGCCTCAGCCACCTCAACCTTCCTGTAGAAAATTTTCCTGATTTTACTTTCATAATCCACTGAGTTGTAGACTCACACAAAACTGAGATGGTTATGTCTGTGATACTGAGGCATAAAAATGTTTTGGGACATACCTAATTTTTGATACTTTGTTCAATTCACAGATTGTTTTGTTTCAAAGGATATGGTTTCCATAGCATAGTTGGCTGTTAGCCTCGCAGCAGAACTATTACAGCTTCTCTTAGTTGTTTTCATATTGTTTGCTGCTCAGCATTTCTAATTAATTCCATTCTTTCTCTTCTTTCTGCTTTTCTTTATATTTCCTGTTTCCCGTTTCTTAATCATTTAAGTGTCTCCAAAGCAAAGTCAGAGAAAAAATTTCACTCTAACTATTGTCTTTCATAATTACTATCAGCCAAAAGGGACAACAATCCTTTGCCAGTAGGTATAGATTTACCAACAATCTCCTTAGGTATCATTTTTTGGGTTCTCTACAGTTTGATTATTGCTTGATGCTAAGGGGATGCAGCTTTAAGTGCCAGTATTTTTTAGCTTATATCTCAGTTATCAAATATTTTAGTAAAGCATAATATTTCAGGGAATTGTTTCTAAGAATTTTCCGTGCAAATTATTAAAATTTGAAGTTCAACATATTAGCAGTGTCTCCCAAAGTTTTCTCAGACATTTAAAAATCAAGCCACTCAGCATTTTTATACCCATTTAAGCAAGTGGTTTCAATCTTGAGAGATAAAGAACTGCTCATGCATTTTTTCATCATGTACCAAATTACCAGCTACTCCAAGAGTAAAGCATCCTAAATATTGAGGAAACCATAGCAATTTATCATGCTATGTTAGTTTTAAATCGAAGGTATATAAGTGAGTTTTTTTAAATTAAATTTATTAAGGTATAATTTACATCAAATATACCCATTTTAAGTTAACTGTTCCATGAGGTTTCATAAAGGTTTATACCCATTTAACTCAAAATCACAATAATCAAGATATAGAACCTTTCCATCATACTGATAAGTTTCTGTATGCATCATTGCTGCCATCCTTTACACACACTCCCAGGTAAACACTGATCTGCTTTCTGTCATTATAGATTTCCCTTTCTTGAAATTTTTAAAAATAGATTTTATTTTTTAGGGCAGTTTTAGATTCACAGCAAAATTGAGCAAAAGTTACATAGAATTCCCATACACCCGTTGTTCCTATACACACGCAACCTTCCCCACTATTGACCCCCAGTACCAGAGTGGTACATTTGTTACAATTGGTGACCCTACCCTGACACATCATTATCACCCAAAGTCCTTAGTTTACATTAGGGTTGACTCTTGGCACAGTCCATTCTTGGGGGTTAGACAAATATATAATGACATGTAGCCACCATTATAGTATCACACAGAGTAGTTTCACTGCCCTAAAAATCCTCTGTGATCTGAAGATTCATCCCTCCCTCTCCCCTAATCCTTGGCAACCACCGATCTTTTTACTGCTTTCATAGTTTTGTCTTTTCCAGAATATCATATAATTGGAGCCATACAGTTTATGTAGCCTTTTCAGATTAAATTTGTTCATTTAGTAATATGCATTTAAGTTTCTTTCATGTCTTTTCATGGCTTGCTAGGTCTTTTTTTTTTTTTTTTTTTTTTTTTTTTAGTGCTGAATAACATTTCATTGTCTGGACATACCAGTTTATTTACACATTCACCTACTGAGGGACATCTTGGTTGATTCCAAGTTTTGGCAATTATGAATAAAGCTGTTATAAACATCAGTGTGCAGGGGTTTTGTATGGACACACGTTTTCAATTCATGTGGGTAAATACCAAGGAATTTGATTGCTGGATCGTATGGTAAGGGTATGCTTAGTTTAGTAAGAAACTTCCAACCTGTCTTCCAAAGTGACCGTACCCTTTTGCATTTTCACCAGCAATGAATGAGAGTTCCTGTTGTTCCACTCCTTTCTTGGAATTTTTTAATAGAATTTTAAAGTGGAATAATGGGACTTGTCTACCAGCCAGCTACCAAAAAGAAATAAACAAATAAATAAAGTGGAATAATATACTATACACTCTTGGGTCTGGCTTTTTTCACTCAGCCTATTTTTGAGATCCATCCATGTTGCCGTGTGTATTAGCAGTTTGTTTCTCTATATTGCTGAGTAGCATTTCATTATAGGATTTTTAATATACAAGATCATGTCATCTGTGTAGAGATAATCTTACTTTTTCCTTTTCAATCTGGAGGCCTTTTCTTTCTCTCGCCTAATTGCTCTAGCTAGAACCTCCAGTACAATTTGAATATAAATGGCAAGAGGGAACATTCTTGTCTTCTTCCTGATTGTAGGGGGAAAACATCCGTTCTTTCACCACAAAGTGTGAAGTTGTGGGTTTTTCATAGATGACTTTAAACAGGTTGAGGAAAATCCCTTATATAACAAGTTTCTTTAAAGTTTTTATCATGAAAGGGTATTGAATTGTCAAATGCTTCTACTGTGTCTATTGAGATGATCACGTGACTTTTAAAAATTCTATTAATATCGTATTATATTGATTGATTTTCATTTTTTCATTTTAATTTATCAATATGCACTGTAGTTGATTTTTGTGTCCCTTTACCAATTGCTTTTCCCCCACTCCCTCTCCCCTTTTCCCACCACCCCATCAACATCATATCTGTTCACTTATCTTAACAAATTCAAGGAATTACTGTGATTGTTGTGTGTCCCCCCCCACCTTTTTTGTATACTTATTTATTTATTTCTATTAGCTCCCACATATAAGTGAGAACATGTGGTATTTCTCTTTCTGTGCCTGGCTTATAATCACTCAATATAATTTTCTCTGAGTCCATCCATGTTGCTGCAAATGGTAGTATTTCATTCTTTTTTTTACAGCAGAGTAATATTCTATTGTGTAGATATACCACATTTTCCTTATTCGCTCATCCGATGGGCATTTAGGCTGGTTCCAACTTTTGGCTATTGTAAATGGCACTGCAATAAACATGGGAGTACAGGTATCTCTTCGATATGATGAAAACAACTTTGCATTCCTGGGATAAATCCCACTTGGTCATAGTGTCTTGTCCTTTTTGTATGTTAACAGACTCAGTTTGGTCGTATTTTGTTGAGAATTTTGCATCTAAATTCATTTATTAGTCTATAGTTTTCTTGTGATGTCTTTGGTTTTGGTATCAGAGTAATATCAGACTCATAGAATGAGTTGGGACAGTGTTTCCTTCTATTTTTCGGAAGAGTTTTTGAAGAACTAGTGTTAATTCTTCTTTAAACTTTCATTAGAATTTATCCGTGAAGACATCTGATTCTTGGCTTTTCTTTGTGGGTAGTTTTCCATTTGCTAATTCAATGAACTTACTTGTTATAGATCCATTCAGAATTTATGTTCTGCTTGAATTGATTTTGGTAGATTTTATCTTTCTAGGCATTTGCCTGTTTTTTCTAGGTTCCCTAATGTGTTGGCATGAATTGTTCATAGTATTCCTTTATGATCCTTTTTATGTGCAGTTTTTTATGTGAATATAACTTTTCAGGTTAGGTAAATACCAACTAGGAGTGAAATTGCTGGGTGCTATGGCTAAATTATGTTTAGCTTTATAAGAAACTGCCAAACAGCCTTTCAAAGAGGTGGTACCCATTTTGCATTTCAACCAACAATGAGTGAGAGTTCCTGTTGCTCCATATCCTCACCAGAACTGGTCTTATCAGTTTTTGGATTTCAGCCATTCTAATAGGTATGTAGTGGTATCTCAATGTTTTAATTTGCAATTCCCTAATGAAAAATGGTTGAGTGTCTTTTTATATGCATATTTGCTACCCATGTATCTTCTTTGGTGAAATGTCTGTTCAAGTCTTTTGCCCATTTTTAATTGTGTTGTCATCTTATGCTTGAGTTTCAAGAGACCTTTATATATTTCAGATATAAGACTTTTATATGATATGTGTCTTGCAAGTATTTTCTCCCAATCCGTGGCTTGTCTTTCCATTCTGGTAAGTGTCTTTTGCAGAGCAGGTCTAATTTCAATAAAGTTCAACTTATTTTTTCTCTCATGGATGACACATTTGTGGTTGTATCTAAAAACTCATTGCCAAACCCAAGGTCACCTAGGTTTCCTCTTATATTTTATTCCACAAGTCCTAAAGTTTTCAGTTTTATGTTTAGGTCTATGCACCACTTCAAGTTACTTTTTTTATTTTTATTTTTTTAATTTTATTTTGTCGATACACATTGTGGCTGATTATTGTTGCCCAACACCAAAACCTCCCTCCCTCCTCCCCCCCTCCCCCCACCGATGTCCCCTCTGTTTGCTTGTCGTGTCAACTTCAAGTAATTGTGGTTGTTATATCTTCTTCCCCCCCCCGGGTTTTTTTTTTTTTTTTTTGTGTGTGTGTGTGTGTGTGTGTGTGTTCAAGTTAATTTTTGTGAAAGGTCTACATTCATGCTTTTTAATATGGATGTTCAGTTATTCCAGCACTATTTGCTGAAAAAAATATAATTTCTCCATTGAATTTCCTTTGTCCTTTGTCAAAGATCGTCAACTATTTGTGTGGATCTATTTATGGACTCTCTATTCTGGACTATATATGAACTTTCTATTCTGTTCCATTGATCTATGTATCTATTTTTTACCAAGACCACACTCTCTTGATTACTATGGCTTTACAGAAAGGCTTAAAATTGGGTAGTAGTATGAGTCCTCCCTCTTTGTTGGCTATTCTAGGTTTTTTGATTTTCCGTATGAATTTTAGAAACAGTTTGTCAATATCTAGAAAATAGTTTGCTAGGATTTTCACTGGGGTTGCACTGAACCTATAGATCAATTTGAGCCAAACTGACATCTTAAAAATACTGTCTTCTAATCCTTGAATGTGGACTATCTCTCCATTTATTGCCACTGGAGTGTTGTAGTTTTCTGTATGTGTATGTATGTGTGTGTGTGTGTATATATATATATATATACACACACACACACAAATATATATTCTGCATATATATATGGTGTGTGTGTGTGTGTGTGTGTGTGTATACACACCATAAATATTTTTTAGATATATACCTATTTTGTTTTTGGTTCTATTATAAATAATTTTTAAAATTTCAAATAAATTGTTCTTTGTTTTTATATAAGGAAGCAATTGACTGATGAATATTAACCTAGCATCCTGTGAGCTTGCTGTACTCATTTATTAGTTCCAGGAATTTTAATTTGTTTTTGATTCTATGGGATTTTCTACATAGACAATCATGTCATCTATAAACAAAGATCATTTTATTTCATCCTCCCCAATCTGTATATCTTTTATTTATTTTTCTTGTCTGATTACACTATCTAGGACTTCTAATATGATGTTGAATAGGAGTAATGACAAAAGATATTCTTGTCTTATTCAAGATTTTAGAGAGAAAGTGTTTGGTTTTTATAGCTATTCTCTTTCAAGCTGAGAAAGCTCTTCTCCATTTCTATTATGCTGAGAATGGGTGTTGGAGTTTGTCAAATGTTTTTTTTGCAGTAGTTAATAAAATCACACAATTTTTCTTCATTAGCCTGTTGATGTAGTGGATCACATTGATTTATTTTTAAAGGTTGAACTGAACTTGCATACTTGCAATAAATCCCACTTGGTCATGGTGTACAATTCTTTTTATAATTTGTTGGATTCAATTTGCTAATATATTTCATTGAGAATTTTTGCATCTATGTTCATGTTCATTTTTGTGTTTATGTTCAATATCACAGGAGAGCTATTGGTCTGCAGTTTTCCTTTCTTGAAATGTCTTTATCTGGTTTGGATTTTAAGGTAATGCTGGCCTTGTAGAATCATTTAGAAAGTGGTCCCTCTTCTTCCAATTTCCTGGAGAGATTATGGAGAATTGGTAGAATTCTTAAGGAAGACTGGAATCTTCTTTAAATGTTTGGTAGAATTCCCCAGTAAAAGTATTGAGGCCTGGTACATTCTTTTCTAGAAGGTTAATTATTGACTCAATATCTTTGATAGACATAGACCTATTCATGTTTTCTATTTCTCTTTTTATGAAGTTTTTGTAGTTTCTGTCTTTCAAGAAATTGGTCCAATTTGAGTTATCAAATATGTTGACATAAAGTTGTTCATTAATATTCCCTAATTACCCTTTTAATTTCCATGGAATCAGTAGTGATGGGTCTTCTTTCATTTTAATTGTTAACTTGTGTTGTTTATTTGTGTTTTCTTTTTTCTTGGTTAGTCTGTCTAGAGGTTTATCTATTTTATTGATCTTTTCAAAGAACCATCTTTGGTTTATCAATTTTTCTCTTTTGTTTTCCTATTTTCAATTTCATTGATCTCTGTTCTAATTTTTATTATTTCTTTTCTTCTGCTTGCTTTAGGGTTAAATTGTTCTTCTTTCTCTACTTTCTTAAAGTGGAAGCTTAGGTTATCAGATCTTTCTTTTTTAATATATGCATTTAATACTATTAATTTCCCTCTAAGCACTGTTTTTGCAGAATTCCACAAATTTTGATATTTTTAGTTCACATTAAAGTTATTTTCTTGAGAGGACTTCTTTGACATATGTGTTATTTAGAAGTGTTGTTTAATATCCAAATATTTGGGAATTTTTCAGCTATTTTTCGGTTACTGATTTCTAGTTTAGTTCCATTATCATCCAAGGATATACATTCCATTCTTTTAAATTTGTTAAGACATGTTTTATGACCCAGAATATGGTCTCTCTTGGTGAATGTTCCACATGAGCTTGAGAAGAATGTGTATCCTGCTGTTCAATGGAGTACTCCGTAAAGGCAATGAGATCAAGTTGACTGACAGTATTGTTCAGTTCAACTATATCCTTACTGAGTTTATGCCTGCTTGGCCTATCAATTATGGAAAAAAGGGTGGAAGTCTCCAACTACAACAGTGGGTTTGTCTATTTCTCCTTGCATTTCTATCAGGCCTTGATGATATTTTAATATTACATATTTTAATGCTCTGTTGATGAAAGTATACAGGTTAAGGATTATGTCTTCTTAGAGAACTGAACCCTTTATCATTATGCAATGCCCTTATTTACCCCTGATAATTTTTCTGGTTCTGAAAGTCTGTTTCATCTGAAATTAATATATCTACTGCAGCTTTTTAGCAGTCACTATTAGAATTGAGTATCTTTCTTCATCCCTTTACTTTTAATCTACCCAAGCCTTTATATTTAAAGTGGGTTTCTTGTAGATCACATATAGTTGGGTCTTGTTTTTCTGTTTTGTTTTGGTATGAAAAGATGAAAATTTAAGGAATCAAAGTGGTTAATACTCAGGATACACAATGTGTTAAGCACAATTTCAAGCCACTTATGTGTATAAATTTAATAACAACAATTTTAATGTATAATTCAACGATTCATGAAAATACAAAACTGACATCTTTACAGTCATATTAAGTAACATTAACATCATCATAAAAATGAACTGTTCTGGCATAAAACAAATAAATGGACATAAAGAATGTTAAGTAACTTTATCAGAACGTTTGAGTAATTAATCAGGTAGACAAATGAATAGCATTTTTTAGCAGTAAACAGAGGATAAAAATGATTCTCAAACACCAAAGAAAATTATTGAAAATTCCAAAGTTTTAGGCTTGAAAATGTATTATTACCTTCATGTATGCAGAATCCTACAGGTAATATTTCTTCAGTACTATGAAATGATTATAATAACCATTATTTAAAGTATAACCAATAAGTAATATCTAACTATACGCAAATTTTCTAAGATAACTTTTTAAAAATACACTTTGATAACCTCTGTCTTTTTTGTATTTAGACCATTCACACTTAAAGCGATTATTGATAAAATTGAATTAACATTTACCGTACTTGTAACTGTTTTCTATTTGTTGCACTTGTTCTTTTTTCCCCTCCTTTTCTTCCCCTTCTAGTTTTTTTTTTTTGCCTCCTCTATTTTCAATTCAGCATTTTATATTATTCTATTTTATCAACTCTCTTAACATATCAATTATACTTAAAAAAAAAAAAAAACCTGGTATTTGCCCTACAGATTGTAGTTTAGATTTTTAACTAATTTAAGTCCACTTTCAAGTAACACTATACTATTTCACAGGTAGTGCAGGTAACTTAAGAGTATTCCGAGTTCTATCCTCCCATCATTTATAACAGTACTGTCGTTTATTTCACTAATTCATATGCTATAGTCTATAATCACCCAATGAATCATTACTGTTACTTTAAGCAGTTATTCTTTAGATCATCAAGAATAAGAAAAATAAAATAACTTATTTAACCTTTATACCTTTCTCTACACTCTTCTCCCTATATGTAGATCCAAGTTTCTGATCTTTATCATATTTTTTCCTTGAAGAATTTCCTTTAACATTTCTTGCAGGGAAGGTCTACTGATGACAAACTCCCTCAGTTTTATTTTATTATTATTTTTTAATCTAAGAGTCTTTATTTCTCTTTCACTTTTTTTTTTTGTGTGTGACCAGTAAGGGGATCATAACCCTTTACTTGGTGTCGCCCGCACCGTGCTCAGCCAGTGAGCGCACCGGCCATCCCTATATAGGATCCGAACCCGCAGCGGGAGCGCCGCTGTGCTCCCAGCGCCGAACTCTCCCGAGTGAGCCACAGGGTCGGCCCTCTCTTTCACTTTTGAAGGATAATTTCACTGATATAGAAGCTAGTTTGGTGGTCCTTTCAACATTTTGAATATTTCACTCCACTCTCATCTTGTTTGCATGGTTCCTTATGTAATTCTTATTCATGTTCACCTATAGATAAGGTGTTTTCTCCCCCTTGGGCTTCTTTCAAGATTTCTTCTTTATTTGTGGCTTTATGCAGTTTGAACATGATATGCCTAGGTGTAGATTTTAGGGGTATTAATCCTGCTTGGTGCTCTCTGAGCTTCCTGGATCTGTAGTTTGATGTCTGTACTTAATTCTGGAAAACACTCACCATTAATAACTCAAATATTTTTTCAGCTCCATTTGTTCCTTCCTCTTCTTCTGGTATTTCAATTACAAATATGTCACACCTTCTGAAACTGTACCACGGTTGCTGGAGGTTTTCAGTTTTTTCATTCTTTTTTCTGTGCATTTCAGTTTGGGAAGACATATCTATTGACATATCTTCAAGCTCACTGGTTCTTTTTCAATCATGTCCCAGCTATTAATGAACCCATCAAAAGCATTCTTCATTTCTGTTGACAGTGTTTTTGATTTCAAGCATTTTGTTTTAATTTGTTCTTGGAGTTTCCATCTCTCTGCTTACATTATCCATCTGTTCTTGCATGTTTAATATTTTTTCCATTACAGCCTTTAACATATTATAGTTATTTTAAATTCTCTGTCTGAAAAAAAAATCATGCCTCAGCCTGGTTATGAGAACTGCTTCGTTTCTCCAGACTGTTTTTTCTTGCCTTTTAGCAATGCCTATAATTTCTCAAAACCAGACATGATGTATTAGGTAATAGGACAGAGGTAAATAGGCCTTTAGTGTGAGGTTTTATATGAATTTGGCCAGGAGTTGGGCTGTGTTTAATGTTAGCTGTAACTGTAGATGCCAAAAGCTTCTAATTTCTCTAGTTTTCTTGTTTTTATCCCACTCTTGTCTTTGGGTTTCTTTAAAAACTCTCTTTAGACAAGAGTCTGTGTCTTGCCACTCTTTTAGCTATAATCCAGTTGTTAAACTGGAGACCTGTTGGTGTAGTTGTAAAGCTTGGTGGAGAGAACATGTTCTATAATATTATAACTAAATATTAGTCTTTTAGTGAAGCTATGTCCCTGAAAGACAAGTGTTTTTTTAATCTCCTGTCCCCTACCCCTATTCCCCAGACAGGAAGGCTAGAGGGGACTGAAGTCCTTAGCCCTTCCTCTAAGTCGGGTAAGGCTCTGATAAAGTCTTTTCCCCTAGAGAGTAGACCTTTGTTCTGGAGAATGTGCTGTGTGTATTTCACAATGGTTGTTTTTCACTTCCCCATGCCAGAGCCACAATGGGATCTTTCTTGACTTTTCATCCGAGAACCTAGTGAGGTTCCCAAAGGTAAAAACGCACAAAGGGGCTGGGGTTTCCCTAAGACTGCAGCCCCCCAGACATTTCTCACTCTCTTAACTGGTCCACACTCAGCCTCTGCCACTTTATTAAAATTATCATTTAAGCTTTCCTACAGTCTATGGCTTTAGTGGATTTTGTTCCAGGTAAGCAGATCTTGGCTGTGACTTTCTGATTTCATCTGTCTCTCCAGATTTCAGGGTGACAATTTGAAACTATGACCTCAGTTCTCTTATGGGTCCAATAAAGTCATTTTCAGTTTGTTCAGCTTTTTTCTTGTTGTAAGGATGTGAGTGATGCCTCACAAGCTCTTTACAAGTCAGAGCTGAATCCAGAACTATTTGGTTCCTTTTAAAGTTTTCATTTCTCTATTGAGATTCCCTATATGTTTTTTCATTAAGACCATATTCTCCTTTAATTCTTTGAACATATTTATAATATTATATATTTATAATATGTTCAAAGAACTTGGAGTTTTTGTTCAATGAATCCAATATCTGGGCCCATCCAGAGTTAGTTTCTATTAACTCTCTTTTTTCCAGGGTATGGATCTAATGTTCTGATTTCTTTGCATGTCTATTAATTTTTAGTTGAAAATTAGAGATTTGGGGCAATACATTATAGCAGTCTGGACTGTGTTATGTTCTCCTGAAGATTGTTAGATTTGTATTCTAGCAGAAGTTTAACCTGCCTGGTCTCAAACTACAAACTATTTCTCTATGGTGTGCAGCAGCTGACATATCTGCTCAGTTCTCTGATTCCTTCCCCTCTCTCCCTCCTCCCAATGTTTAGTAGTCAGCCAAAGATCTGAGTAAAGTTTATTCTCAAATTTTGGACCTCACCCTTTTTGCATCTCTTCTACTTTCAGGATATCACCCCTAAATTTTCAGCCATTCTTCCAGTCCTGAACTCTGCTCTGAGTCACCTTGAAACAGTATCTTTTGCTGCCAGAGCTATGAGAATTGGAGGTCACCCTTAAACCAAAAATCCACAAGTTCCCATTTCCTATCCATTCCAAGATTAAATCAATTTCCTATCCATTCCAAGAATAAATCAATTTCAAGGATAAACTTTTCTGGTTTCTGCCTGCTTCTGGTCGCTTTATAGTGCTTTCAAAGAGTTGGATATGTTTAATATATTTTGTCCAGATTTTATAGTTATTATCTGGTGGAAGAGTTTGACCAATCAACTCATTCCACTATTCCTGAAACTCAACTCTCTGTGATTATAGCTTTGAAGATGAGAGAACTCTGTGTTGTTCCATGCCATTAGAATCTAAAGTCTAGCAATAATAACTTGCATTCAAATTCAACTTGTTGAATCTATTGATTTCTAGACAAGTGGATTTTTGAAACGGTTTCCCAAAGTAATCTCAAAGTTTACTACTGGAATCCCAATAACAATAAAACATCAAAAATGGTCACTAGGGGCCAGATCGTGGCTCACTTGGGAGAGTGTAGTGCTGATAACACCAAAGCCATGGGTTTGGATCCCTATATAGGGATGGCCAGTTAGCTCACTTCAGAGAGAGTGGTGCTGACAACACCAAGTCAAGGGTTAAGATCCCCTTACCAGTCATCTTTAATAAAAAAAAAAAAAAGGTCACTAGAATGGGATTCTTAGTAATAAAAAAAAATACAAAAAGAAAAGATTTATGCTAATAGTTAATTGTTAGACAAGTAAAAAGTGGCTTAGAATTCCTAAGGACAAAGAATAAGTAAAGGTGGAACACAAGAGAAGGGGTTAGACAATCTAGTAGGAAATAATCAGAAATCCTTTGGCTCCATTCAAGATTTTCCATCAATTTTGAGACAGTGAGCAAGAATTCTTTTTCCCCACATATAAAACAAAGACACAAACATATACTTTCTTCACTTCACTGCACATGGAAAATATTTTAATACATTTTTCAAGTATTCTGGAGAATGATGCTGGTTGAATCTACATTATTTTATTTATCATCAAAAACAAATTATCGATCTATGTTGGTTAGAGAAGCTGAAATTATGAGGCAGCCAAATTAGTCAACTTTCTCATATTTACTTCACTTATTATATGTAGAGGAGGTCTACCTCCTCCTTTCTCAATGCTTTGGCCAAAATCAAAAAGGTAAAGATGAAAGATAAGGAAAGGATTGGATTTATGAGGGGCTTTTTTTGTCAAAAAAACAATAATTTCAGTGAATTCAGCTAATATAAAGATAATTTTTCAATACTGGTAGTTTTACCTTGTGCCTACTTCATAAATTAGACATCTAATTTTATAACCTATTTTAATCAGGGCAACATATATGTCAAATTAAGCAATATAATAAAAGAATGACCATGTAATCTTTTGTTTCTATTTAAAATAAAGCAAATTATTACCGGAGGCGTAAATCTTCCCACATTTTCAATAATCCACAGAGCATTACTATCTCATAGTATTTTTTCCAGCATTCAACAGCCTCTGCTGCAGTTGGATCTTCTTTAATATTGCTCTGATATTCAATGAGCTCGACACGCTTGTTTTTATATTTCTCCAAAGTTTTTTTAAAACGTTGTGCAATAGGACCAGGTATTGTTCCATCCTGTATATCACACCACCTGAAAAGTATCAATATATTTGCAGTGTTTACCTTTTATAATGTGCTGAATAATTTTCTAAACTATACTTACAAATTAATTCTTTCTTCAATAAGAGCAGTATAATTCTCACAACTTTCTTCATCATCCCAGTCTCTCCAAAGAAATTCATAAAAAAACCTAAGATAAACCAAATTAAGATGATACTAATCAAAAGCAGACATTACTATGTTTAGAATTTTAAAAATATTCTGGTGTCAGAATTCTCTACATGAATCTCAATTCTTAAGGAAAATATTTTTAAATGAACTTTCAATGAACTAACAATAAAAAATAAAACTTTAAAATTAGATGATCTAGATTCTATTTTAGGTAACTGCAGATAAGCAGATAAAGTTCTGGAAGTGGGATTATAAAATTCAGGTTCTAAATTTCATGTATTTTGGCTATAATTTTGTTCAACAAAGAATAAGTCAGATATAACCAAATTGGCATTGGGGTGTAGCATTAGAAAAACAAAAACATGCCAAAAAATATTCTGTATTTTGTTTATGGACAGCTTTCCTCAAACTGTATCAATTTATAAGAAGCAATCAAAATGTGAATGATGACATCTAGTATTTGTAATGACCTCAAATGCTGAATAAAATTTAATATATTGAAGATGCTTAAATATGAACAGAAGCTAATGTTACTTATTTCTAGAACTCTTTTTAATTCAATTTTTGTAAAATGCAATGTCAAAAAATGGCAAACTTTTCATTACCCACAAATAATACTTGTGCAAGGAAATGTTTTAATTAAAAGAGTTACAAATACAATAAGTTAGTTAAAAATGGACAAATTTAATCCAGTAGTGAGTAAAATTAAATAAATAAATATTTATAAAGTGTTTATATGAGCAGAAGTTACACATTAACTTTTGAATATAATTTTAACTTTCAGAAATAAAATGCCCTAATACCTTACAACTTCTAAGGCCAGAGCAATATCACGTATATCAGTATGTTGTCCTTCAACAGGATACACTTCCAAGAGAGGCACACTGTGCTCCAGTTCCTCCAAAATCTCATCAACCAAATCCCTTGGAATATTTGCAATGTTAGAAGAAAAGGGCTCAGCAACAGAAACAGTAACTTTGAAACAAGATGATGAGTTTTGGCGTGGTTTACAAGTTACCTAAGATAAATATTATAAGATATATAATTATAAATGTAAGTAAACCACAAGGATTTCTTTCTTATATGACTAACTACAAAGTTTCTTCTTTCAAATTTTTTGTGATCTCTGACAAGCAACATATATAATAATTATAGATTAATATTAAATAAAATGTGAAGTTTTTCAAATCCTACTTCTTAAACACATTAGTTTTCAAGTTTCACAGAAGGAACTACAATATCTCCTACATTATTTATTTCTAAGTTTGAGTTGCCAGACTTTTGCATTTCATAGAACAATACATTTTAAAAAAATTTTGGATTAATTTTGCCACAAAAGTTTGTTAAAAAAAAAAGTGCTACCTTTATCGTATCATTTGTAAAAGGCTATTCAAATAGCAGAAAGAGTAGAAAGCACATAAAGAATAAAGTCCTTAAATTGAATAGATTTAGCTTCATAAACAACATGCTATATTTGTGCATCTTATCTCACCACAATATAGTGATACCTGCAAGTCTTGTCTGAAAATCAGTGCTTGAGAACCCGAGTCATAGTACTCACTATTTTTAAAATGTAACAAATTACATTAACACAAAATTTAAAATATTAGCACAAAATTAAATATTAATACAAACACTTCCAAAATTGATTTTGAAAAATGCCAAGTACATGTTAAATAAAATGCTTTATTATTAGGTAGTTAGGTAAAAAAACATATTTTAAATATTAACAAGTGTTATAATATATATGACAACAATCACTCAAATATATAAAATACCTTCAAATTACTAGCCAAACTTTAAAATACAAATTTTATAGTCAATTTAATATAAATTCTATTCCTCAAAGCATTTATGGGACAGAAAAAACTAGAAAAATAGAATAACAAAACTGGGTATTTGAAAATAATGATCTGCTACACCTATTTGTGACAGACAAAAATATATTTCCAAGAAGTAATTATAAAATTTGATATTGAGCCTTTTATTTTAATATTTCAGTTTAAATTTTTAATCTTTATTATACATGCATATGGTTTTAGAATCAGATAGCTATACCAGGTTTGTTACAAAAAATAGAATTCCTTGATAGTCTTCTACCACTAATTCCTGATCCTCAGAGGCAACCATTTTTAATTCTTTTAGCTGACTATTTCAACATTTACACCTTTATCTTTAAATAATATGCTTATATCATTACTTGTAGTTTTGTTTTGTTTCAGTTTTTGGCATTATATAATGTCTTCCCGCTCTGAAAGATAAGAATTTAGTTGTCTCTTTCATTTTCCCCCATCTCCATTACATAAACCCACCAACATGGTTATATCTTAGTATTCACCCTTTACCTTAATATGTTTGAAAATATCATTCACAGGTGAGCCATCTAGTATAAGCTCATTAATTTTCTTTTCCTGCAAAAATTTTTTGTTTTCCCAGGAGTCAGTCATTGTATCACTTTTCATTTGCTCAATTTTCTATGTGCCTTTCATTAATTTAACCTAAATTCCTTAAGTTTTGAAAATCTCCTTTCAGTATGTTCAAATAGAACAGATTGCATTTGAAATGAAATACTGGTTTCATTTTTCTTGAAGCACTCTTTTTCATAGTTTTCTGTCAAGTTCCAATTTGAACTGACTCTCTGGGCCTGCTAAGTATAGGCATCTCTTTGTTATCTCTTTGGCATCATCCTGGGAATTCCCTTTACTTTCCTCTTATGTTTGCTTCTCTGCATTTTGAATCTGTCTTCACATTTCTTGATTTGTTCCTCTGACTAAAGATGACATCCACTTACTTCCTGAAAAAGGGTGCATTAAACCTAACTTTTGAGACCTTATGTATTTGAAAATGTCTTCTTTCTACTCTTAACTTACAATGTGACTGGGTATAGAATTCTGGGGTAGGATATCACTTTCCCTGAAATTTTCAAAACTATTTTTTCTTTCTTTCTTTCTTTTTTTTTTTTAAAGATGACTGGTAAGGGGATCTTAACCCTTGACCTGGTGTTGTCAGCACCATGCTCTCCAAAGTGAGCCAAGGGCTGGCCCTCAAAAATATATTTTCATAGGATTTTAAAATTAAGAATTGCTGTTGAGAAGTCCAGGGCCATTCTTTATATTAGCCTAATTTTTTTTCTCTCTGGAATCCTGCTGAACCTTCTCTTTGGCCCCAGTATTTCCAAATTTCACTATGTACTGGACACTAAGTGGGCCCTTTCAATCTAGAAATTCATGTCCTTTGGTTCTTGGAAACTTTCACAATTTGACAATGTAGTAGATTGAATTATGTCCCCCCAAAACTCACTGGAACTTGAATTGTGTCCCCCAAGTTTTATGTATTAGAAACTTAGCCCCTACTGTGACTGTTAAGATGGTGGGAAATCTTATTATGGTAATTGGAAGGTGGAGCCTTGAAGAGGTGATTAGATTGTAGGACCATGCAGTAGTGAATGGATTAAAAATGGTGGTGAGGGGTGTGGTTCTGAGGGCTTTAAAAGAAGAGAGTAAATCTCTCTTGCTCTCTCTCTGCTTCTACCATCTTGCAATGTGAGAACCCTGGGTCACTGTCACCACCACCAGTTGGACTTTGGACTTCCCAGCCTCAGAAACTGTAAGCAATAAATGTTTTTCTTTATAAATCACCCAGTTTCAGGTATTTTGTTATAAGCAAGAAAAACAGACTAATAAAGAAAATTGGTACCCGACAGGTGGGGTGTTGCTTGTAAGGAGTACTTGAAAATGTGGAAGTGGCTTTAGAACTGGGTGTTGAGGAGAGACTGGAGGAATTTGGAGGAACAAGCTAGAAAAAGCCTAGATGCTGGTGAAAGTTTAGAAGACAAGAAAACCAGGGAAAGTTTTAAAGACCGGTTAAATGGTGGTGAACAGAATGCTTATGGAAATATGGACTGTAAAGACCCTTCTAAGGAAGTCTCAGATAGAAATAAGAAGGAGTTTATCAGAAACTGAGGCAACACCCTTCCTGTGAACTGGCAAGGAATTTGGCTGCATTGTGTCCATGCCCTAGGACTTTGTGGAAATTGGAACTTAAGAGTTGTGAACCAGAATATTTGGCAGAAGAAATTTCTAAGCAGCAAAGCATTAAGGAAGGTGCATGGCTGCTTGTAACAGCCTATGCTGAGTTCAGGCAGAAAAGCCATGTGGTAAAGCCAGAATTTAAAAGGGAAGCAGAGTGTAAAGATTTGGAAGATTTGCAGCCTGGCCATGTGGTGGAGAAGCAGAGAGCATTTTCAGAAAGAAAACTCAATTCTAGAAGGAAATTAAGGAAAACTTAATACTAAGAAGATTAACTCAAAACAACAGGATTATCAAGAGAAGGAGAAAAAGGCCATGAAGGCATTGCAGAAGGCTCCAGGGCCAACTCTTCCATTTCTGGCCCAAAGACCTAGAGAGACAGAATGGTCTTGGCAAACAGGCCCGAGGCATCCTCCACGGGTTCACTGCTCAGGGCTACCTTGGGAAGCTGCTTCCAGCACCACCACCCCAGCTGCTTTGGCTAAATTGGGCCCAGTTGTGGCTGGACCCACAGCTTTGGAAAACACAAGCCAGAAGTCTTGGCAGCATCCATATAGTGTTAGGTCTGTAGGCTCACAGAATGCCGGAGCTGGGAAGGCTTGGGAACCTCTACCATGATTTCAAAAGATCTATAGAATAGCCTGGGGACCCAGGAAGAGATCTCTCACAGGGGCAGATTCACCACATAGAACCTTCACTAGGGCAACGATGAGTGAAAGTGTGAGGTCAGAGTTGCAGCAGAGAAACCCCATCAGCACCATGCCTAGTGGAGTTGTGAGAGCGTGACCACCATGGATACCCCAAACCTGTGGAACTACCAAAGTGGAACAACAGTCTGGGAGAGCTGAAGTGTGGCCTATGATCAGGAAAGCCATAGGAGCAGAACTGCCCAAGAACTTGGGGATCTGACCCCACACCAGCGTGCAGAGGAGTCGAACATGGAGTCAAAGTACCTGATTCACCAGCTTTGAGATTTGAGACTAATACAGACAATTTATTTCTTCTGTTGTTCTCCCTGCCGACTCCTTCCCCTCCTTCACCTCTCTTCCTCCACCCCCACCCCCACCAGCCTCCAGAACACCTATTTGGATGTTGGACAAGATCCTCTAATTCCTCTTTCTTTCCAGTCCCTTAGCACTGCTTCATGGGAGATTTACTCAACTTTATCTTTCAATTTAGTTTTCAACTTTATCCTTCTATTTAGTTTTTCATTCCTGCTATCATATTTTTAATTTCCAAAAGCTCTGTTTCTTTCTTGGAATGTTCCTGTCATATAGGTTCCAGTTCTTGTTTCATGGATGTTTTATCTCATCTTTTCTTTCTGAAACTATTAAATTTAAAAAATATATATGTGTATATGTTTTTCTCCCTATCAACTCTGTTTCTTCCAAATGTCTTCTTTTATGCTGGTTTTGACCACTGTTTTTTTTTTTTTTAAGATGACCAGTAAGGGGATCTTAACCCTTGACTTGGTGTTGTCAGCACTATGCTCTCCCAAGTGAGCCAACCGGCCATCCCTATATGGGGATCTGAACCCATGGCCTTGGTGTTATCGGCACCACACTCTCCCGAGTGAGCCACAGACCAACCTCCTAGACCACTATTTTGATATTAGTGTTTCCTCAAATATCTGGTGACTCAAACAGTCTGCTCATATTTATGAGTGGAGCACTAAAAAGGTGACTGGAAGATCTGTGTATATGGGTGAAACAAATCCACAATGGGCTTTACTAAGGGATGATCTGCCTAGGCTCTGTCCATGGGAACTCCAGTATCTTTAGGTCTTTTGATCTGATTATACAAAAATCTTCCAAATCTCTTGCCTGGAGGTATATGCTTTAGCTTCCAGTGTTCTAGAAGAATCAGGACAGAAAATAGAGGATCCCAGCATTCAGTATCAGTAAAGTCTCACTTAATTCTCTTCTTCTCAGTGGGATACTCCCAACCCTTACCCATGCTTCTCAAGTTAGCTTCTTAAACCTGTAGATTTATGTCTTTTGCCAAATTTAGGAAATTTTTAGCCATTATTTCTCTGAATATTTTTTCATGTTCACCTCTTTCTTCTTTCCTCCAGGGATCCTGAAGACATGAATGTTAGATCTTTTGTTACAGTCCAATGTATCACCGAGGCCCTATTTTCTTTCTGGTGTTCTTCAAGTTCACTAATTGTTTCCTCTTTCTTCATTCTGGTTTTTTCTTTTTCTTTTTTGGCCTACACCTATTGGTGTTTCCAGGTTTACATAATATAGAAAACTAAACACAATGAAAAATGACATTATTAGCTGTAGGAAATTTTTTTTAAATGTCCAGGAAATGAAAATTAATCATAGTTTATCCATCTATGAAGTCTTTACATATTCATAATAAGGTAAACTATGAGTATCTGATCAAATCAAAATTCCTATATAAGTATTTTGGGAGGAAGGAAACATGTGGAAAACATGGGTATGAGGTAGAACAGGGAATGGTAGTAGTGATGGTGTATATAAAAGAGCTAAACCCCCATTTTAGTGGGAGCATACATGTAAAATTTAAAATAGAGAAATCAAGATGTAGTAATACAAGCTTATTACTTGGAGACAGGGAATTAATACTATTATAATGAATTAAACTGGTTGAAATTGGCTGCACCTGGAAAATATAAGAAATGGCAGCAGGGGGTGGATAGGGTTTGGGTGACTGCAGCTTTTCATAACAAAAGTTGTAACTCTATTTGACTCTGTAAAGTATGTGCATGTTTTTTTTTTGTTTGTTTTTGTTTTTGTCTTTTTGTGACCGGCTGCACCGTGCTCAGCCAGTGAGCACACCACCGGCCATCCTTATGTAGGATCCGAACCCATGGTGGGAGCACTGCTGCGCTCCCAGCGCCGCACTCTCCCAAGTGCGCCATGGGGTCGGCCCACTATGTGCATGTTTTACTTTGCTAAAACTCAGAAAACAATTTAATAACAAATAGGTAGATAAAAGGTAAGAAAATTGAGACATTTAATATATTTGGGGGGCCTTTACAAATGAAATAAAGGAGAAAGACAAGGTAGCTGGAGGGAAGATAAGAGTTCCAAGCAGTTTAAAATGTGCATTTAAAGGCCTCTCAGAAAGTTCAGAAAGTAAGTTATAAATCAAGACAAAACAGGTAGCTAGAACAGGCTCTAAAACAAATAAGTCTACTACTGAAGTTAGGGTGATAGAAATAACCATTGTGGAAATAATCATAATGCAAGATGCAAATTTTTTTTTTTTTTTTTTTTTAAAGATGATTGATAAGGGGACCTTAACCCTTGACTTGGTGTTGTCAGCACCACGCTCTCTGAAGTGAGCTAACCGGCCATCCCTGTATAGGGATCCGAACCCGTGGCCTTGGTGTTATCAGCACCACACTCTCCCAAGTGAGACACGGGCTGGCCCTGCAAGATGTAAATGTTTGAGAGCAGCTCAAAGTGATTAGTTTCCCTCTTTAAAACTATGATACATTCAAATCAGGAAAATGGGCCAGTTTCCAAAATCCAGTAAAAGTTCCCTTAAGCCTCTTCAAATCAAATATTCTCTAAGCCTGATCAAGGAATATAAATAAAGTTTTAAAGCATGTTGACAAAAAAATTGGAGATTGGGAAATAGGTACCTACAAAAAAACTTATTGATAGTGACTAGTATATGCTGTTTGCACAAAATTTTAATATCAACCATAATCCTATCACCAGAGATAAAACCACTGTTAACCTTTTGCTTCTTATCTTCCAGCTTCATTCTTATGTATTTACCTAATTTACATAATTGGATCACACTATCTAGTTTTGTCTTCCATTTCATTTTACATTAAACAATGAGCACTTTTCTAAGTCATTAATAGTTTTTTTGTTAATGTAAGTTTTATGACACATTAATATTCTCTTTTTAAATTTTTTACTTTATTTATTTATTCATTTATTTATTTGGTGGCTGGCCAGTACAGGAATCAAATACTGAACCTTGGTGTTATCAGCACCATGCCCTAACACCAAATGAGCTAACTGGCCAGCCCCAGACTACGCAATATTCCATTTTGTGGATAGGTCATCGTTTATTTGACCAGCATCCTATTATTAAACTTTTGTGGTATTCCCAATTTTCTAATTTTGTAAATATCACTGTGATCACCATAATACATAAATCTTTTTCTGCCTTTCTAATTTCCATAGAATAAATTTCCAGAAATTAAGTAAATTATTTTAAAGTTCTTGATTTATTTTGCCAAACTGCTTTCTACAGAGGTTATAAAAAACAGTTTCCTTAATTTCTGGACCACTTTGTAACCAAAATTAAGTATATGCTAGATTTCCTTCCAATCAAATATTATGTTTCCAAGTTTTTTGTTTGTTTCTTGTTGTATGAATCTGTGGTAGAGAGAATAATGGCCTCCAAAGATGTCTGTGTCCTAATCCTTGGAACCTGTGAATATGTTACTTTACATGGCACAAGGGACTTGGCAAATGTGATTACACTTAAAAACACTGAGAATTCAGAAGTTATACTTGATTACCCAGTTGGGCCCATTCTAATCACATGAGTCCTTTAAAAGGGAACTACCTTTACAGCCTGCAGAGAACCAGAGAAATGCACTGTGAAGAGATGGAGGAAGGGGCCAGAAGCCACAGAATACAGACAGCTTCTAGAGGCTATAAAAGGAAAGGAAATGATTCTCCCCTAGAGCCTCCATAAAGGTATGCAGCATTGCCTATACTTGATTTTAGCCCAGTTAGGCCTGTGTTAGACTTCTGACCTATAGAGTCATAAGATTATAAATTGGTATTGTTCGTACTGTCAGGTCTCTGGTAATTTGTTATGGCAGCAATAGAAAACTAATACAGCATCTGAAAAAAAGAGATTCCGGTCCACAGGGATAAATTATTGTGACTTCAGAACAAAGAGCATTATATAGTGTTTTAGATTATTTTCTGTTGCTTATAACAGAGTACCTGAAATGGGGTAATTTATAAAGAAACAAAATTTATTTCTTACAGTTCTGGAGGCTAGGAAGTCCAAGGTTGAAGGGCTGCATCTGGTGAGGGAGGACTCTCCACAGAGTCCCAAGGCAATGCAGGGAATCACATGGCAAGGTGACTGAGTGTGCTAGCCCTGGTCACTCCTCCTCTTCTTATAAAGCCATCAGTCCACTCCATGATAACCCATTAACTCATTAATCCATTAATCCATGAATAGATTAATCCATTCATGAGGGCAGAGCCCTAATGACCCAATCACCTTTTAAATGCCCCACCTCTCAATACTGCCACTTTGGGGATTAAGTTTCAACATAAGTTCTGGAGAAGACAAACATTCAAACCATAGCATATAGCATCATTGATACTTCAGTGCAAGTGAGACTAAAGAAGCACAGAAAGACAAAACAAAGTTTGTATTCTGCAGCACTATCTTAAGAGGTCCGAAGAGCTATTCTCACTTGATTTACTGCCACATTATTAAAAGAATTAGAATCTGACAATACAGTATTCTGCTTTTTTTTTCTGTTCTCTCTTTTCATCCTACCTTTCTAATGTTTAAAGGACATTAGCAGCCTCTAGAGCATTCTAAAGTAATCTAATCATTTGTAATTTTGCTTGTTACTTTTTGGAATAAGGCAGAGAAAAATTAAATAATCAATGCGTTGCATGTAAAATCTTAGAATTTGACAGAACACTTAGAAAACCTAATCCAGTGCATTTCCACAGAACTTTAGAGATCTTGAAAAGTTTAATGGAGTATCAGGACAATAATAAGGTGTTAAGAGAGAAGCCAAGCAATTGCTAGGATACCATCCCTTATTTCAATCAGAAATAATTTGCTTTAGTGTGCTATATATGCTAGGCTTCCCCATAAGACTTGAGTCAAACATACAGCTAAAAAAAAAAGTTAAAGCCAGTGATACACAGTCCACCTCCTTTTATTTTAACCAGATGAAAAAAGTCCAAAGAAGTTATAAAAGATCCAGGCAAAAGCTACTGAAAGTCTAAAGATGAGCAAATCCCCAAAAAACATTAAAAATAGAGTATTATAAAAAATTAACTAATCCCAAACTCTTTTATATTCCTTTGTAATCTCTGAGGCTGAAAATATGTCATTCTTTGTAAACTGCCACTAACTTACTTTTCATAGAACACTTATTTAATTGTTTCCAGGTAGTGTTTAAAATAATGAGTTTCAAACACAAGTTTTTCTCGTGACCAAATCTACAGATTTAAAATATCTATCTGGGGCAGGGATAGCATTTATGAATATAAATACTAATTTCTGTACGAGGATAATTAATCTTTAAGGGAATCAAATTTGTAACATTAACTATGCCACAATGTTTAGCCTACAGACCTAAAAAGGAAAATCTTATCAGATGAAGACTTGGAAGTTGAAAAGTACTGAAAGGGTACTTTTCAAAGGAAAAAAATCTCAAATTTTACCAACAGTTTTCTCATCCATTTCTTTTTCTTTCCTCATCTGAACTAACTAAACCTCATAATTCAGATAAACCAAGATTAAAGGAAAATGACGGAAAAAATTTTATTAAAGCCTAAATTAATTTTTCAAGAAATACACTTTTGTTTTTTTATATTTGAATAATTGAAATGAGGCTAATATAGTCTAATACCACTAGATTCTACTTAATGATAACTGTTGACAGGTAAATGGGTGTTAATATTCCCCCTACCTTCTTTTTACACTTTTGCTTAGAAACTTAAAATAGAAGTAAACTTTTGTCAACCCTTGTATAAGTATCAAAGCTCCGAATTAATAAGATCATATTTCAGTTGTAAAAAGAACTATAATTTCACTCAAAAGAATAAAGATCAAGTAAGATTTATTTACCTCAACCAGTATACCAACAAAAGGAATAGAATCTTCTTCATATTTCACGAAGAATAACTCAGGATCAGTCTTCCAGACTCCAAGCCATTTGTCTTTCAACTTTAATTTTTCTGACAGATATATACTCATAGCCTCATCAGCATCTTCTGCCTAACAAAATAAAAATATATAAATATGTATAAATATGTGAAACTATAGATTTATTTGTAACTAAATACTTTTACTGACTTCTATTTTAAAATGGAACAAATACTGCCTTAAATAAAGGTTTTTCATAAAACCTGAAAATTATATATTTTAACCAAAACTATACTTAATGGAAAACCCCATAAAATTAAAAAATTAAAAGAGATCCATTCACTCAGAGTAATTCAGTGACGAGACATCTACTTATTATTTATGTCTTCAAATTATTTGTTTTATTAATCCACTCAGCAGAAGGAATTTAATTATACATATTAAAAACATAGTAATTATTATGTTTAAAAACAGTAATTTTTTCTGAACTTTAAAGATGTAATGGCCTACTTAAAACATATTTGGTATATAAAAAATTAAAATAACACTCTGTTCTATAAAATGCATGAGCGTATTAAGCATTCAATAAATATTTGCCCATTTGACTTTTTTTTTTTTTTTTTTTTTTTTTAAAGATGACCGGTAAGGGGATCTTAACCTTTGACTTGGTCTTGTCAGCACCACGCTCTCCCACGTGAGCCACAGGCCGGCCCAGGGCTGTCCCCTTAACACAATACTTTCTATTTGACAGAAAATCTAAAATCTTAACTCCTGTAGGACAGGGCCTGGGTACCTCCTTATAAGATGGAAACTCTACAAAGGTTGAATTAATTTAATTTTTTGAAACGCGGGTTTTCTTTGTGCCCTTTGTACGCCCATCACCCGAAGAGGCAGATCCCAGTTCCCTTCTCCTCCAGGCCCTGCGCTATTGCCCTCACCTTACAGCCCTGCAGCACCTCGTCGCAATACAGCGCCACCTTCTGGTCCCGCCACATCCCCGTCATAGGGGACACGCAGACTGGGGGCAGGGGCTGCGCCTCCTCCTCATCTTCCCCAGGCACCGAGAAAAGGGGCGCCGCTTCCTCCTCCTCGGCCGCCTCTCCCGGGCCCTCGGCCTGAGACCCGGGCAGCAGCTGGAGCCGCCGCCGGGCCGCCTCCCGACCCGCTTTCCCCTTCACCGGCCGAGCGGAGGCCACCACGGACCGCACCCGGGACGCGGTGCTCGTCAGGGAGGCCGCCGCCGTCGCGTTCCCGGGGGACGTGGAGACAGCCTTCCCGCCTCGCCTGCCCGGGCTGATGGTGCGGACCGAGTCCTCAGGCACCGCAGCCCTGGGCCCCGACGCCATTGCCTCGCCGCCCCGAGGGCCAGCCGCAGCCGTTAGCCACTTTTCCCGCCCTGAGCCGCGCTGGCCAATGGGCGCGCTGCGCCCTCAGTGTCCGCAACGAGCCAGCGCGGGGGCTCGAGGGTCCCGTGGAGGGGGGGATGCCGGGGGCGGGGCTTGAGGGGGGGTCTGGGTGCTGGGGGCGCGGTTCGGAACTGGGTGGGACCGGGCGGGGCGCCCGGGCTCCGGGCAGGTGTGGGGACAGGGTGGAGAGTGTCGGCGAGCGGCTCAGGGAGGTGCCCACACCAAGGGGTGCGAGCCGAGCCCCACGGCGCTCGCTCTAAGGCCACTGCTCTCTCCTGAGAACCACTGCACGACGGAATTCTCTCTCTAAGTGGGTAATTCTTTAGGGTCCTCATACGTTTCAGGGTGATAGTGATTCACACCCCGCGTCATCAGGACCTAACAAATGCCCCACCTCCCACTCCTCACACGTGTATCTGCACAAACAACCTTCACACTGGGAGGCGATAGTAACGGGAACCTTTTAGTTATTAATGGAGAAAACCCTGGTGACAAATCCAGCGACCTAGATTCCCCCCCCCCCATTCACAAGGTTCCTAAAATAAAATTTCCTTTACATTTAAACAGGATGATCACTTTTTGCCAACATGTGGTAATATCAAGGACACATTAGTCTGTTTTCTTGTCCCTGTTGTGCTGCTCAAAACTGTCACATAGAAGATCATATTATGTAACTATTAAACTGGACACATTTCCAGCTGGGAGTAACGTGTGCAGACTATCAACATTTTCACAGTAAAAGTCTGCTCAAGACAACACATTTTAGAGAACAACAGAAACCACTCATTTCTGGTATTTCACTATCCAGTATGAGTTAAGCCAATTGGAATAACGTTTGTTTACAGCCTCGCTGTGAAATATTGCAGCGGGGCTGACAGATCCCAAGGAGGAGAACAGCACTGGGAGAACACCTGCTTTCCTTCACACTCATCTGGAAGGACACTGTGTTAAATTCCGAGTTTATTGTGAGGAAAATATTAGTATTAATATCATGTTACTGTAGTTCAGGGAATAATTACAACATGCATCATGTTTTGACTATTCGTAGTTAATACCTTTTGTCAGGAGTCCTGGCCTTTGTTTAAGAGGACACCTAACTATCACAGATTTCACTCACCAAAACTAAAATCTCTTTTTCTAATGTTTCTTCAAAAACAGTTTGTTTTTAACAAATTATTAGTTTTTTAATTCTCAGGTTCAGAATAATAAAGACTGCCTGTCCTGGTCCAAAGTTCAAAACGACAACAGTCCCCTGTCCGCCAAGAAGCAGACAAGTATTTGTTATGAACCTGCTATGTGCCAGTCAATGCATAGACGTCAAATTATAAAGATAAAAGATGCCTTCATAATCCTAGCAAATTGTGCAGATGGGTCAGTAGATGGTTGTGTTTGGTAAGGACCATGATTGTGTGTGTGTGTGTGTGTGTGTGTGTGTGTGTGTGTGTATTTTAACCCATATTGTGAAAGAAAGGGAACTTTTTTCCCAAAAGAAGTGATACTTAAGCTAAGTCTTTTTAAAAATAATCTTTATTGCTTTTTATTAATTTTGAAAGCAATACCTGTACCCTGAGCCAATTTGGGCAATACAAAGAAAGCATAAGAAAGAAGAAAACTCAAATCAGCTGTAATTCCAATACTCACAACAACTATTGTTAGATTTTGGTATACTGACTTTCAATATTTTTTCCTATCGCACTATTGCAAAGTTTAGATCATATAAAGTTTTATATTTTGGTTTCTTACTTTGTATATTGTAAGTATTTTCATATCATTACTAATCATTTAAACACAATTTTCAATAGCTGCATACAATTTCTTTATATGAATGAAATTTGTATAACCTTATATTTTCAGGTGTTCAGGATACATTAATTGTTATTAGATATGCCATTTTGGATATTTTGCATGAGATTTTGCTTATATTTCAGATCTTTCCCCTAGAGGAAAGTGGGATCATTGTGTCATCTCTCACCCCCAGGGTGTCGGAGATGCAAAGGATTACTCAAAGCCCATTTCTTCTGAGCAGTGAGAAGCCCTGGAGGGGTTAATTTCCAGGAACCCTCAAGAGAGAGGCATTCCTCCTTGGAAGATTAACACCGAACTGGGGTTCTTTCTCAGTATTTATTCCCCAGGCCAGAAAGCTAAAGAAAAGGAACATAGGTGGAGTTATGGCTAAGTATAGTTTAACAATAGAAGCTGGTAACATCAGTGAAATAACAAAGTGACATTCCATAATGCAATTAGTAAAAAGTTAAGTCAGTCCACCAACAAAAGCTTGTTCTTATCAAACCCTTTCTTTCCCTAGAGCAATTTCCTTAGCATGTTTACGTAACAATCAAGTAATTTTCTTAACATATCAATCAGTAGTTTAAAATGCACCGAGGATGTCTGTCCTTGAGCCAGCAACTTTGCTGTGTTACAATTCTTTAACTACAACAGAGACTTTAGCCTGGGGAAATTTTCCTGTCTTTTGCAAGCTTAACATTTCTATGTGTAATTTTTAAAAGTTAGGCTAAACCTGAAACTACAGGGCTTTGGAGGCTAGGCCCTGTGAAATACATTTGCTTTATTAACGTTAGTGCGCTCTACATCATTGAGTCAAGATATATAAACGTTTTAAGGCTCTCAGTATTGCCAAGTTGTTTCCCAAAAAGGATGTATTCATTTCTTTTCCATATTATCTGGGGATTCAATGTTTTCAAGAATATCAACCACGATATCCCTCTCCTGTCTCAGTATCCTACTCCTCAATCAGAACCTGACTTTGGCACAGTAGTCCTCTTCAGGCTAAAAACTCAATCTTCTTTGGAACTTCATTATCCTTATAAAAACTTGGGACTTTTTTCTGCCCTCCAGCAGGAAATGAGAATCTTTTTATGTGCTGCAATGGAGGCCCCCTGGCTTCCACACTTCACCTTAAATTGGTGATTAATCACCTCAGCCTTCCTTTGTCTTTAGCCAATCAATCAATAAGATTAAGCAAGAACCATTTGATTCCATAGTCCTTACAATTTCTACTTCCACAAAGCCTCTCAGACTCCTGAGATATTATACCACCAGTGCATTCTCTTCCCTTTCACAAACTATGAAGATTTTTAACAATTGCCCCTGCATAGCATGCTAGAAGCTATCACTATTCTACCTACCAACAGCAGTATCCTCATTCATAGTGAGCTAGCAGGTGGTCCAGCTCCAAAATAACATCATATAGTCTGCTTACACATCCACCATCTTAGGTTGGATTTCCTGGAAAACAGATTCTAAAGCAATGATTTGCAGAAAAAGGACTTGGGAAAGTGCTTTTGAGCATAACATCTGTAAAAGAATGAGGGAAACGGGAATAGGTAAAGAGAGTTACTGGACCGTGAAACATTTGTAACAGAGTCCCTCAGCCATTCGTAGAGATGGCCCCTTACAGTTGTCCTGCATTAAGGCAGGGGGATGGGCTTTTGCATCTCTACATCTGCCAGTCATTGGATATGGGCTGCCCACAGAGTGGAGGCATAACCTTGGTTGTGGAGCTCCTTTTGGCCAAGAGCAACTCCCAGGGAGGGACTCAGCTATGAGCCTTTAGCAGCCAACATTCATAGGAGCCGGGAGAATGAATGTCTTGGTCCTAACAGGGAGATTGGGACAGCATCCCACAGCATTCACTACATGCAGTTATCAGAACTGGGATGTAAGACAGAACAGAACTCTACAAAAGTGGACTTGATGCTGACTCACCTGAGCTATTGGCCTAGAAGCCAGGGTTAGTTCCAGTATTTGAGATTATTTTCTGGAAGTCAATTCATCTTAGTGCTGGGTATTGACAGAAAATTAGGCAACTACATTAGCCTATACAATGTTAGTCACCCTATTCCTTAGGTTGGCATTCAAGTGACTTTAGGATGGAGCCATGCAAAGGACTTGAAAAGCTTGATCGTCCATATAGCTGCTCTCATTAGACTCATGTCTTCAAACTTTCTTTTCCTCCAGTGCTTTCTCTCAGTTCATTTCTTTGCTAAAGTTATATTGTATAATGAGTGATCAAAGCAGGGCACGGGCCATCCTGCCTGCATTCAATGGCTTGGCTATGACGTAATCATAACTTTCTCCTCTCTAAGGCCTTGGTTTCCTTGCCTGTAAAATGAAACTTACATGAACGGTCTTGTGGTAATGAGATTATGTACACTCAGTGTTTAGCATAGTGCCTGACACGTGGTAAGCATCCCATCAACGTTAAATGTCTGTGCTTTCACACATTAATTAAAACAAGCCTCACATTTGATTAGCGATTCCAACTAGCGAGGCCTTGGATGCTAAATGATGCCAGCTCTGCTCCATATCTTGGGGAAAAAACTCATTTCTCCTCTTTTTCCTTGAAGGTTTTTTCTTGAATTGGCTCTTCCTTGCCATTGTAGTGTAAGACGCATGAGACTGATAGCTGAGGGGGTGCCTGGGTAGAGAGGACAGGCTGCTGCTGGGCTTGTGGGGACACTAGGACTCAGGCCTGCTAACGGTGACAAAAGAGGCTTTGGCCCCTGCATACATGAGCTAGTTTCCACATTGAGTTTTGTGGCCAAAACTTCTTGGTCTTGTGTTGTTTCTCACAAAAACTTGAACAGGATGCTTGGCTATGGCAGAATTGAATTTAAGAATTTTAAGGTTCTGGGCATCTTTCTTTATTTCTTGTTCCCAGAGATCTGACCAGAAGTCGTTGTCCTACCTTGCTTATGCTATTTTCTTCACCTAGAATGCCCTTGCTTGTCTCCTCCTGTCGGAATTATTCTAGGCCAGGTTCTAATACATGGCTCTAGTCAAACTAAACTTTACTTCCCCAGAGTTCTCAGAGAACTTTCTGTACAGTATTCTACACCGGAAACACTTCATGTGAAGGGACAATGACATTCATAATTTTCTATCCCCAATACTTAAAACAGTGCTTGACATCTGACTACAGAAAGTTCTAAGGATTGCACAACTATAGTAGAACTCTTCTTCTCTCCCCCTACATTGTTACCTCCTTGACACCAGGATCATTTTCTGCTCATCTTTATGTCCACTGCAGAGTTTATCTAGCACAGGGCTGTCATACTGTGGGCTCCAAATGCATGTCTACTAAATTCTATAAACCAATGTGAATATTTGTATGCTGTTATTACCTTAGGGTTGGGCTATCTGAGGGAGCTCTGGGTTAAATCCATGGGCAGTGTCTAACATACAAATGATCTGAGTTACAAAAGCTTATTTTAAAATTAAAATTCATCATTTTCTACCAGAAAAATATTTCTAATCAAAACTGCTTTTCTTCATGGCTCACTGTGAAGCAGAAAGTAGGCCTGTAAATTCTTTCACCCTGCAGTCCCTGAGCATATAACTCTTTGAGATCTTTTCTTTTAGAAGGAAAGAGCAACACATTCCTAAGTAATTACAGCTGGGTCTAAGCAAAACAAAAAATAAGCAAGTCACTGACATTTCAGAGATCCACCCAGACTCAGAGTTTCCTTGATATTTCATTATTATCAAGTGCAGAGGCTTAGGGTCAGGAGCAAAGCGGATCTGCTCGATATAACTATAGAGATATAATAAGGGTTGGAGTGTGATATAGCCAGTTCTGGAAGCGGGGGGATGTACTGGAGAGACAGCAGTGTCCTGGAGGACTCACCTTCCCTTTATCCTAGTGACGACTACTCAAAGTTAGGACCAGAATTAAGAGGAACTGAAGGATCCCATCAGCAGCAGGCTTGAGCTTGCACAGAGGAAGGGGGAGAATGACTTCTTTTGCAGATATGTACTGACCACCCACTCTGTGCCAGCGTGGCATTGGGTGCTGGTGATATAGCAAACACACAAAAATATCTGAGCTTGCATTCTTGTTGGGGAGACAGACAAAAATATAATTTTTTTTAAAGAGTGAAAAGGGCAGGGCCTGAGTTTGAGAGGAAATGGGAGCCGATTGCTAATGGGTCCTGGGTTTCTTTTGGAGGTGATGAGAATGCACTAAAATTTATTGAGAGGATGGTTGCACAACTCTGAGAACTAAAGACCACCGAGTTGTACTCTTTAAATGGGCAACATTAATCATATCTCAATTTTTAAAAGTAAAATTTACAGTATAGTAGATGGTAAGTGCTGTGGAGAATAAAAATATGGAGAGGGATGGGATAGAGCAGGATAAGAAAGTTTTAGAGGGTGGGGCAGAGGATACAATTTTTATATAGAGTAGGGAGGGATGGTTTCACCCATAAGGTGATATTTGAGTAAAGATCTGAAGGTCAAGAGGAAAATCTTGGACTTTCACAGCTGCAAGGGAAGGAACATTTTTTTCCATCACCAAGTCATTCCCAGAGGGCAGTTCAGTTATAAGGGACATAGGTAAATAAAGAGTAACTACAGTTTTAGAAAGTCTTTAATATTTCTAACACATTATTTTCATATTCCTCTACATGGTAGGAGTTTTAATAAGACTCATATTGGTCAGAACACACTAAATGAGTACATCTGGGGATTTAGGAATTTTGGAAGTTTTATATGGTGGAGGCTTGGTCTTTGCTATTTTGGAGGTGCACACAAGAGGATGCTGTGAAATACAGTTGTATTTATCTTTCCTTTTGGTTTCCTCAACTGAACAAATAAAAAAGTATTAACAAACACTCCAGTCAGCAATTTATTCTCAAGTAATTTTTTTCTCTTAGAACACTGATTTTTTCCTTCTCAACTCTTTCACATTAACTTTGTGAACAAATACTCGAAATGGTTTTAAAATACAGAAACAGATTTGAAGTGTGTGTCTCACTGCTTTGGCCAGAGGAGGGCACTGGAGAGCTTTCCGGCTGTTGAAGGGCCCCAGTCCCCGAGGGCTGGGTGGTGCCTGAAGCATTCCTTCAGCCTGGCACAGCTCAAGCCCTGACTCAGAAGCCGCCTGCCCACCACTTTGCTAAAGGACAAGCTCAGACACATTTCTCTAATGACTAACACTTCTTTAACCTCAGACGTGATGTTCTGCTAAATCTGCAGCCTTTGGCAATGCATACTAACCCTCTGATACTTTTGTGTTCTGATTTTGTTCTTAGCTCTCTTTGAAATAAATACAAAATTTCAATTTCATTTTGCATGAACCACATAAAAGAAAAGAACTACAATACATGTTTAAGGGCACATGAACTCCACTAAAGAGAGGCAGTAGAGGATATGGACAAGGCACAAGCTAAAACCTCTACCGCTACCTGGATAAAAAGCTAATGGCCCAAACTCGTCTTAATAACTATTAGAAGCCTTACATTTCAGTTTTGATAGCAAAGGACACTAATTAGCCTACAATTAAACTACAATTTGAAAAGTGCACAGATATGTAATAAAAGGACAAATACTTAAAATATAGTAACTGGTCTATCAAAAGTACAAGACAACAGGTGCTCTCAACCACAGTCGATGGAAGTAGAAATTGGTAAAGCCTTTTAGGGAGGCAATTTGGCAAAAACTTTCAATATTTTAAATGTGCATAGCTTCAACCCAGCAATTCTATTATCTCTAGAAATCAGTTCCCCAGAAATGTGTGCACATGTACACAAAAATGTTATTTATAATAATTATAATAATGATGATATTAGTACTCACTATGTGCCCGGCACAGTTCAAGAACTTTATATATGTTGACTAATTTAATTCTAAAAACATCCTGGCAGTCCCATTTTATTGATGAGAAAACTGAGGCACGGACAGGTTCAGTAACAGCTATGAAGTGGTGGAGCTAGGATTCAAATGCAGGCAGTCTGATCCCAAAGTTCAGGCTGTTAACTACCATGCTATGGCAGTAGAAGGATGCTTACTGTAGCATCATTTATAATAGTGTCAAACTGGAAACAAACTATTTCTATCGCTAGTGGAATGGTTAAATAACCTCACGTTGAGGTCAATATAGATGCACTGACTTCGAAAGAGTTCCAAAGACATATTATCGGGAAATGGGGGGGGGAGGGGAACAATTATCAGAATAATACCTATAATATGATCCTATTTGTGGTGTTTTTAAATTCCATATTCATATTTGGCCATATATACAACCATGGAAAAAGGATAAAAGAACATCCAAACATCAAACTATACCCATTGTAATCTTTGGGGAGGACAATAGTATTGGGAAGAGGGTGGTTATAAAAGAGGAATTTCATGTGTTAACCTACAGAATTCTGTATAATTTACATATTTTTTAATGAACCATATTTATATACTATTTCAACATCTTTTTAAAAATATTAAAACTCTTTCAAAGAAAGAAAATGACATAGTGTAAAAATAGAAGGGAATCTTACCAAGCAGTCCAATCAACCTCCTCATATCACAAATGAGGAAACCGAGGTGTTAAGAAGTAAAATGGAGAGTGCATTCTGTGTACAATGGCTGAGCTAAGCAAGAGCTGCCACCTGACTCCTGCCTCAGAGTTCTTTCTGTTATACTACTTTACCTTTTACCCTGGTGAAACCTCAGAAAATGAGTAATGTAGTATCTTAATGTGATTTCACGGTTTCATTTTTTCCATAGATTCATAATTATATGGCTTCTTAAAGAGTTTTGGAAGCATATACAATGTCAGTCAGTCATTCAAAAAATACTTATTAAATCAAATAATTAGATATTACTAGTTAGGTGCTAATTGTTATATGCCAGGTACTGTGCTAGGTCCCGGGAATATAATGTTGATCAAGATAAACACAGTTGTTGCCCTCAAGAATTATGGGAAAATGTTCACAACGTAACCATATATGAAAAGCACAATATGAAGCTGTATGTGCTAAAAAAAAAATGCACAAAAATGTTAACAGTTATTATCTCCGGAGATTTAGGGGATTTTTATGTGGTTCTTTAAATATTTCCATGTTTTCTTTCCTTAAAAAGTTTTCAATTTGCATGTATTTCTTTCACAATCAAAAAAATATATTTCCAAGAATCAAATAGTAGCTCTGTCTCAGTTTTGAAGCTTGTTGAATTATATGAAAAGGAAGAGGGTCATTACACTGGTAGAAATGAAATATTTCCTGGGGTGAAAAAAGCTTAGTTTAGGCAAGCTCTTTGATTCCTGATGCTGAACCATAAGTCTTCGGAGTTCCAGAGAAAAGGCATCCCAGAGGACATTTTTGGAGATGGTTGACATTTTCTGTCATATTACTAGAGGACATCAAACGTACACATCAGGGTAAAGCACTCTGGAAGCCAGCACACGTTAGTGGTTTAGCCCTCACCCTTTGGAGACAGACTATATGGATGCAAAGCCCTGCCAGCCCATTTCTAGCTGTGCAACCTTGAGAAATTTATTTGCCTTTCAGAACTTCAGTTTCTCCATCTGTAACTGGGAATAATAATTGAACTTACATCATTGGGTGGTTATGAGAATTAAATGAGATATCTACATAAAGAGCTTAAAACAGAGATTGGCATGTAGTTGTGCTTAGTTTATGTTACCTGCTGCTTAGCTCAGCAACAGAAACTAATTCTCACTTTCCTGACTATGTCCCCTACTCCCACCCCTGGCACATAGTCCATACACGTATATACACCCACACACTCCCAAACACAGGCTGTACCACACAGAAAATGTCTTCAATGTTATTTCAGGCAATAATACAAATTAGCTCATTTACTTAACAATTGGGCCTGAAATAGAACAACCCTGCATACTAAAATATAGTAATAAATAGAAAATGATACATTAAAATGCTTTTTTCACTATATTTTTAAGGCTTCTTCTATGTCCTTAGAAATTGGTCTTAACGTTTTACTATATCCAATGCTTCATTTTCCAAATCCCTTAAAAGTAACCAGTAGTGGAGGGACTCTGAGGAAAGTTGGCCATGTGGCAATGCAAGAAGGCTTAGCCCTGCATATAAGGGCTTGCAAATAAGCAAAGGCCCAGGTGCTGCCCTGACATTTGACCAGCATTGCTATCCAGCTGGAAGAGACCATACAGGCTTGGACATTGAGGACACCCACAGTACCCATGATGACCCTTGTCCAAAACCAGAAGTTTGGTGCTTCAGCACTTTGATACTTTGAAGAACCATCTGTCAAAGACCCTGCCTTTGTGTAATGCAGCACCCGCTTGATTTTGAAGGAAAGTAAAACAATTCATTAAACCTACAGTGAAATTATAAGATCATTTTCCAGCAAGTAGCCCTACTGCTGAGAGTTCTCCTGCAACCAGGAGGGAAGCCAGCCTGGGTACAAAGCCAGCATGCACAAGGGCAGAAAGAAGGAAATCCAGAGTCCTGATCCAACTATGCCTGAAGCTCAGAACTACCTCTGGACTCATCAATTATATGGGCCAATAAATCCCTATGCTTTCTTTCTTTTTTAAATAACCAATAATTTATATTACACATACTACAAAAGCAACCAGGTATTTAACAGAACAAGTGAATTTCCTGTTTTGGTTTTGAGTCATAGAATGAAATTTATGGAGCATGGACTTAAGCAGAGTCACACCAAGGTTTTAACAATAGTACGTTTGTTCCCTATCACTAGGAATTCCAAATCCTACTTCTTTCAGAATACTCTTTAACTCTGATTCATTTCATATGTTTTAAGTCTAAGCCATAAGTACATTTCACTGGGAAACACATTTCTTGAGTCCACTCATTAGTTGCAGGTTTGGAAGGCTCACTGAGTGAAGGAATTATTGCAGGGTGAGAGGTGCTGGAACGCTGGACTGACCCGGGACTCCTGCCAGATCTGGGCTGGCCAAGGGACTTAGGGCCCAAGGGAACCTATGTGAACAAGCGCTGTTCAAGGGAGTCACTCACCCATACTTTTTTCTGGTGATTTGTTGCTGGAGGGAACATACCTAACACTGACAAAAGGGGAAATGAGTACATTTTGATAATGAACTGTTTGTCTTAAACATAGTTTCCCCATATCATTCTCTTTGATCTCAGAGAGAGTGAGCAAAAGGAGAGAAACAAGCTGCTAGAGAGGTGAGTGGGAAGAGCAGTCATGTCTTTGCCTCATAAATGCTGAAAAACTTGAATCACTGAATAGTTTTAACTGGCTTTTGCCTGTTGAGATAATAAAAACCACCTTTAGGCAGCTCAGAGAAGAAAATAGTAATGGGGAACTGGAAAACTCCAGTCAAGGCTAGTTCCAAACAGGTTCCAATTTGTCTCGTAAATGTAATTCATTTTACTTTGCAGCCTTGAAAAGTTAGCCATTCTAAAGAGTTTAGAATATGGGTAACTACTGGACTAGGAAAAATGGATTGTTTGGGGGTAGAATGATTTGAGATGGGCTGGGACTCTCCTGCTATGATTGAAGATTTTATTCATTCAAAATCAGGCACATCTCCCCAGATTAGCATGTAAAGCACTCCACAATTTGGTTCACGCTTCCTTTTCTAGCCTTGTGTTCTGCTAAACTCTCTGTGTTCTGCTAAAGTCACACAAACACTTGTGACTCCTTTCATACTGTTTCTTACCTCTGTGCTTTTGTACAAATTGCTCTATTCCTGTTTGGAATGCTGTCTTCCTCTCCGTCCTCCAATATCTGCCCATCAAATGTGTACTCTTTATTTAAGGCATAGCTCAAACCTGATGTATTCCAAAATGTCATACAAGGTTCCTGCAGAAAAGAATCTCACCATACTTAATAATTTCCTAATATTTTATGTGTACCGATATTGTACACTTTTTGCCATCTGTCTTATATCACAGTTATTGATTTGTATCTTTCACACTTTGTTTCCAGCTCATTGAATGCAAGGGTCATATCTTCTTCACCTTTGAGCCTCGATATATGAGCTTTGCACATACTGTACTGAACAAAGTGTTATGTGCAAAGCTCATATGTTCAGTACATTCTCATTTCCTTATAGTACGTATGCTCACCCTTACTCATTCCAGCACTGTTTTAAAAGCTCTACATATATTGACTAATTTAAAACACACAACTCCCAGTCCTACTTCCTGAAGTGTTTCCTCTATATTTTTCCCTTAGTAGCTTTACAGTTTCAGGTCTTATACTTAAGACTTTAATCCATTTTGAGTTGATTTTAGTATATGGTGAGAGAGGCATGTCTAGTTTCATTCTTCTGCATATGGATATCCAATTTTTCCAGCACCATTTATTGAAGAGGCAGTCTTTTCCCCAATTATGTTTTTGTTGCCTGTGTCAAATATCAGTTGGCTGTAAGTCTGTGGGTTGATTTTTGGTTCTCCATTCTGTACCATTGGTCTGAGTGTCCATTTTTATGCCAGTAACATGCTGTTTTGGTTGCTATAGCTTTGTGGTAAAATTTGAAGTCAGGTAGTGTTGTGCCTCCAGCATGATTTTTTTTTTTTTTTTTGCTCAGGATTGTTTTGGCTGTTTGGGGTCTTTTGTTGTTCCATATGAATGTTAGGATTGTTTTTCTATTTCTGTGAAGAATGTTGTTGGTATTTTGATGGGGATTGCATTAAACCTGTAGATTGCTTTGGGCAGTATGGAAATTTTCACAATGTTAATTCTTCCAATCCAAAAGCATGGAACATCTTTCCATCTTTTTGTGTGTTCTTTACTTTCTTTCAGTAGTGATTTGTAGTTCACATTGTAGAGATCTTTCACCTTGGTTAAATTGATTCCTAGGTATTTTACTTTTTTGGTGGCTACTGTAAATGGGCTACTTTCTTTATTTCTCTTTCCGTTAGTTCATTATTGGAGAATATAAACACAACTGATTTGGGGGTATTGATTTTGTATCCTCCAATCTTACTGAAATTATTAATCAACTCTAAGAGCTTTTTGACAGAGTTGTTAGGTTTTTCTAAGCATAGGATCATGTCATCTGCAAATAAGGACAGTTTGACTTCATCTTTTCCAATCTGGTTGCCCTTTATTTCTCTTGCCTAAATGCTCTGGCTAGCACACTCAGTACTATGTTAAATAGGAGTGGTGAGAGTGGGCATCCTTATCTTTTTCCTGTTCTTAAAGGGAAAAGCCTTCAGTTTTTTCCCATTTGGGATGATATTGGTGGTGGGCTTGTTGTAGATGGCTTTTATTGTGTTGAGACACTTTCCTTCTATACCTAATTTGCTGAGAGACTTTATCATGAAGGGATATTGAATTTTGTTCAATGCTTTTTCAGCATCTATGATATAATCATATTGTTTTTGTCCTTGATTTTGTTGATGTGGTGTATCACATTTATTGACTTGCATATGTGGAACCATCCTTGCATCTCTGGGATGAATCTCACTTGATCATGGTGTATAATTTTTTTGGTGTGTCACTGTATTCTGATTGTTAGCATTTTATCAAGGATTTTTGCATCTATGTTTGTCAGAGAAATTGATCGATAGTTTTCTTTTTTGGTTGTATCTTTGTCTGGTTTTGGTATCAGGGTGATGCTGGCCTCATAGAATGAGGTTAGGAGAATAGTCTCTGTTTCATTTTTTTGGAATAGTTTGAAGAGAATTGGTATTAAATCCTCTTTAAAGGTTTGGTAGAATTCAGCAGTAAAACCATCCAATCCTGGGCTTCTCTTTGTTCGGAGACTGCTGATTACTCCTTCAATCTCATTGCTTGTTATTGGTCTTTTCAGGTTTTTTATTTCTTCTTGGTTTAGCCTTGGTAGTTTGTATGTGTCCAGAAATTTATCCATTTCTTCCAGGTTTTCAAATTTGTTGGCATACAGTTGCTTGCAATAGTCTCTAATATTTTTTGTATTTCTGTAGTATCAGTTGTAGTGTCTTCTTTTTCATTTCTCAGACAACTACAGATAGATCAACCATATGATCCAGCAATTCCACTTCTAGGTATATACCCAAAGGAAGGCAAATCATCATGTTGAAGGGATACCTGAACTCCCATATTCATCACAGCTCTATTTACAATAGCCAAGATGTCTGGATGACTACTAGATAAGGAAAATGTGGCATATATACACCATGGAACATTAGTCAGCCATAAAAAAGAATGAAATTCTGCCATTCGCAACAACCTGGATGAGCTTGGAGAATATTATGTTAAGTGAAATAAGCCAGGCACAGAGGGAAAAATACCACCTGTCCTCACTCATAAGTGGGAGCTAATAGAGAAAGAAGGAGGGGAAGAAAGACCACAGTGGTGCATTGGACTTGCAGAGGGAGAAAGCATATACAGGGTTGCCAGCGGGGAGGGAGGTCAGGGTTAACTGGATAGGTGATATGGGGAATAATCACAATTTGTGGTAGTGGGCATGCTGATACTACTGATCTGGCCATCACATCTTGGGCACAGGTGGTGATGGTCAGCTTTGTACCCCATGAATATGCCTATTCAATAAAAATAAATAAATAAATAAATAAACAAACAAATAAATAGATAGATAGATAGATAGATAGATAGATAAATAAATAAAACGCACAACACCAGTATGGGATAGGTTACCACTATACTTTACAGTTGAAGAAACTGAGAGACTATGTAAATTGCCCAAGGTCATACAGCTAATAAGTAGCAAAACTGGGATTTGAATCCAGAAAGTCTGCTTCCAGTCAGAGGTCGTGCTCTTAAGCACTAGGAGAAGTATACACAATCACCATTGATCTTAATTACTGTATTCTTTTGGAAAAACCAGAAATTTGATAAGCCACATATTGGATGTGGAACTCTCCGATATCATAAGTACTGGATTAGGAGAATTTGACTGAACATAGTCAAGTCCACTGAAAATTAAAAGCTGTGGATATAGACATTTCTTATGCTTTCAAGCTGCTGAGCATCTTTTGATCACTCTTGCTATTTCTAGGAAATCTCTGGCCTTACGAGTTCTACTTCCCCAAGATAGAAACCCCCCAAACCTGGATTTCCTAGGGTCCTTTGAAGCTAGGGTGTAGGCATGTGAGACTTTATTTCAGAAATGACATGAGGAACCAGGCTCTGTGGAGGACACCCATTTTGCAAACAAGTGTGGAAGCAGAGAGGATGGCTGTGATCGTAAGGTCGAGTTCTCACCCAGGGGTTAGCGTTGATGCTGGCCAGCAGCATGAGCACTGCAAAGTCAGTCCCCAGAAGCAAGGCCAACCATGTGCCCTCCATGCTGGGGTGAGCAGAGCCAGGAGCAGTGGGTCCTCAGCAGGCTTGTTCTGTACCATGTTCTTCAGTGCTGTTCGTGGGAATGTAGGTGCAAGCCATTCCTCCCACTGATTCTGTGAGATATCCTGGAGCCTCTTTTTCTTTTACAGCTTTATTGAGATATAGTTTACATACCATAAAAGTCATTGGCTTCAACTTCTATTATCATTATTGTTAAACTATTCATCAGTCTCTCTCACTTCATTTGTTCAATTGCATTTCTTGGGCACACTTTATCACACCCTTGTATTTTTAAAATAAGGTCTATCATAAAAATGGCTAAAATCAGCATTCATGTATACTCTCTTTTAACAACCTCCGCCTATCTGACCTACCTGATGCTTGCTTGTATCATTAACTCTTGTGGCTAGGTGGCTACTCCATTATGCTTGAGGTGTTTGTTCTCAGACCTACTTATGCTATTTATATTTATTATTGTTTCATCTTCATCTAATTTGACAACTGAAAAAGTTTAAGTGATTTAATCAACTGAGGGTTTTTAAGGCATTCAACTTAGTTTTTACAGAAACACTTCTCTTTCCAATAAACTTATAGCTTATTGGCTTATATAATTTTAAAAATTAAATCATGCAATTACATAAATGCAAATGGCAATGTCAAACTAAAATGTTACCAATCAGGAAACCCATTCTTAGAGGCTACTCCTGTTTAATGACATAGTAATATAATACTAGACACTGTATACCTCATGAGAGAGCTAAGGCTGTCCCTATATCAGTGTTGGAAGCCAGGATAGCTCAACAGATGTACAAGTATTTTGCTTATCACCAGAAGAGAAACTGAAGACCAACTGAGGAGCCCAAAGCAGTTCAGACCTTTAATTGAACATTGACAGATACAGCAAAGGAATGAAGAGTCCTATTCAATACAAGAATGTGGCATCTAAATGACAGCAAGATTAAATAAGAAATGACAAGCTACTGGAATTTTTGTGTCTTTTTTTTTTTTTTAATCCACGGTTTCAGGAGCTTTTAAACATTAAATCATTTTGCCTAGAAATCTTGCCTAAAAATGGACTGGGATGAATTCAAGACACAGTAAGATATGAATAACATTTCTGAACAGCATAGTTTAGATAAATCTAATCATGCCTTTTCAGCATTCAGAACTCAACCTAAGTTCCCCCATACACAGCAGTACCACTATCAACAAAGGTCCAGAGCCTAAGAGAGACAGAGAGAATGAATACTTTTTGGAAATTCTTTCTGGTCAGAAAGTAAACGTCAAACAATCAAGAATAGCTGTGGTATTTTTCAGATATGGGCTAAATTCAGCATGATTCATTACCAGAACACTCTTACTCAGTATGAAATATTCCAATTCACAAGAAGGTGTGGAAGTGGAGCCTCAGTTTACTTTAACTGTAACTGTAATTTTGGAGAAAGGTCAAGTTTAAAAGTTATTTTTCTCCTCCTGAGGTTTACTTTTGGTTTTTAAGGACTCCGTGGTTTCTAAGGACATCGAGGCAAGGCATGGCTGTTTATTTCCACAATGACCTTACAAGAACTAACTGGTGATTTTTCTGTTGTTGTTGTTTTTAACTGGTGGCTTTTAAAAAAAGACATACAGTGGGGTTGCCTTCGTAAGCTATTAGAAATAGACTGTTGGTTAACCCCTGCTCAAAGTTTGATGTTTAACTTCTTGACATAAACATTGCAAGTCACAGCTGTGCCTCTATGTAAGTTTAACATAGTTAGAGAGGTAAAGGTATTAATGGTAAACTACACATTTCATCAATGTATCAATTCTTTGTGTTTGATCTGAGAGTCGAAAGTGAATTAAACTTATGAATGAAATCAGGCTCTTAGATTCTAAACTATAAATTCATAATAATTTCAAGAAAAATATTTATAACTTTTAGAATTTCAATATGAAACTAGGATATTTGAAAGTAAATTTGCAGCAGAAAACTATAAAATCTTCGAAATGTTTTTAAAACATTTTATGTTTGTTTGTTAAATTTCTAACAAACATTAGGAATTGAAACATTCTATAGTTGCTCGATTTCTGGAAATAATTACCTGCAAGTACAGTAACACCCCTCAACTAGTTAGTGGCCCAACTCTGTGCTATTGTTTGTTGGTAAAGGGGCTATTCATTCATAAAGCTGAACCCACCCAACCAAACAAAGAGATCTTTGGTGGCTGTTAAAGTGGACTCCAAGTCAAGAAAAAGGGTTTGCCTCATTTCCTCAAGATTGAACTTTTGATCAGTGCTGTGTGGCCACGCTAAAAAATGAGATAGAATTTTAGACATGGCTTTAATGGCATTTTGGAAGCCTTCACCAAGCTCCAATTAAGGCAGCAAAGTAACAAGATAAATTGAGTCAGACAGGAATTTATTAAGTAAATTCACCTCTACTACTATAATATACAACTACTGTCAAGGCTGATGAATATTTTACAAATAATAGTATATAATTTATTTTGGCACGTCTGGGGATATGATGTGGATCTTATTCACAAATGGCAAGTTTTTAGTAACATTTTAGTTGCAAGGTGTTGGGATAAAACAGCAAAAAGACTGACAAGACTCCTGCTCCCATGTAGCTTATATTCTCCTGGAGGAAGCAGATGTAAACATCTTGTTAAAATATATTTTTACGAATTGCTATTACTGTTTTGAAGGAAATAGACAGGGTGCTGAGACAGAAAATAATAGAGGGAAACTAACTAAATAGGTTAGTCAGAGAAGTCTTCTTTGGGTTGGGGACTTTCAACTTGAGACCTGAAAGATAAAAGAAGCCATTCACGGGCAACCTGCTAGGAGGAACCGTGCAGGCAGAGGCAGAGCAAGTGCACAGCCCTGCAAGGCCAAGGGCTTGGTGTGTTACGCGAGAGCTGACAGAAGGCTTGTGTGACTGAAGCATCAGAGCCAGGGAGGGTGGCATGTAACGAGGTTGGAGACGTAGGTGGGCACAAACTATGCAGGGCAGCTTTTCTCAAAAATTTTTGACCATGGCTTACTACATCTCACCCAGTATTCAAGTAACATGAAATGTTTACATAAAAACAAGCCCTACCTTTATAACATGTAATGCCTGATATTTTTTATTCTATTATATAATTTTATTTTTAAATACTGATCATTACCCACTAAGTTGATTCCTTGACCAACTAATGGATTTTTGCAAAAGCACATATAAAAGTCCTTGTAGGCCATGGTAAAAAGTTTGGCAAACTACTGGAAGTCTTTCAGGAAATCTTTAAGGAAGGAAGGGTGAGCATGATTTATAAATGAAAATGTCATTTTAGCTGCTGTGGGAAGAATAAACTGGAGGATTACAAAAGTGGAAGTGGGAGGGTTAGTTAGAACCTCCAGAATGCAGTGATAGGCAGGGGCTAAGAAAAGGGGGGCATTAGTCCCAGGCTTCTGGCTTTAATAGCTGAGAATGATAGTGCTATTTATTAGGATGCAGAAGAGTGCAGTAGTGTTAGATAAATGGTGAAAAATTCCACTTCAAACTTACCCTGAGTCATCTAAGCAGTATATTACACAACTGGAGTTCAGAGAGGAAAGCTTAGGGTCGATAAAATTAGGGTCTAAAACCAATAAATGGCATTTAAAGTCATGGAAATGGGTGAGTTCTCTTAGAGAAAGTATGGATAGAGATAAAGAAAGAAAGGGCTCAGGGAGGACTTCCACAGAACTCCAATGTTCAGAGGTAGAGTAGAGGAGATTAGGAAGAGCTAACCACAAAGACTGAGGAGTTGCCATTGGAATGTGAGCAATGTCAGGAGAGTGTGATGTCCTGAAAAACACAGGAGTGGAATGTTTCGACAGGGGGAAAACTGCATTGAATACTGTTGAGGAGCCAAGCATAATGAGAACAGAAAATTACCCATCTGGCACAATGGAGGCCTTTGGTAACCTTGACAAGGGTGTTTCAGTATAGTTGAAGGGATAAAAGCTATATATACCCTATAATCCAGAAATCTCACCTCTATGTTATAACCAATAAACTCTTGCATGTGTGCATCAGGAGAACCATACACAGGAAGTTCATAACTGCTTTGTTCACTGAAATAAGAAACTGGAAATGACTCAGATTTGCAGCTTTGGTAGAATGGATAAATAAATTGTGATATAGTCATAGAATGGGGCTGGTAGACAGTAGCAAAAAAGAATGTTTCAACGTGGGTAAATCTCACAAACTTAGGCTGACCAGAAAAAAGAGAAAAACCCACACACACACAAAAAATGGTCACAAAAGAATCACCTGTAGTATGATTCCATTTTATAAAGTTCAAAAAAAGAAAACCTATTTATTTTTTAAGCATACATAAATAAGAGAATAACAAATTGAAAAGGGCTGTTACCTGGGCATATAGGAATACTCAAAGCTTAAATTCTATATGTGCTATATATACATTTTGGTATCTAAAAAATATTTTATTAATAAAAATAGCTACTTAGCTCTGTCCTCCGAATAGTCCTAAACGCATTGACCAACCCAGTAACAATAAGCACCACTAGCATCCAGACTTTCTCCATATACTGTTTTCTGTTTTCCTCAAACTCTTTGGGAAAAGGGTTAATTTCAGGTGTGGGGCAAGGTATATACAGGATGAGACTAGAAAATCTTGTTTTAGATCACGAGGAAGGCTTGGGACTGCTAGAGTTCTGTTGAAAGAGCACAGAAGCCAACTTGAAGAGGCTCCCCCCGGCCAAGTTGGGAAAATTTGAGAGTCAACAAAGATAATGACTGAAGGGATTGAAAAACACAGCAAATATGGGTATATCCTGCTTTTCTTATATAAACTATTACTATTGGTTACCCAAAGAGTAAATGAAGGAAGCTTCTCTTTACAGTATTCCGGATAATAAATGAAGAAAGAAAATATAACCATTTTGCAATTTGTAATAAATTAGTGGGTTGAGGCTGATCAACTGCTGCTAACATCACAAAAGAAAGAGAATCAGACGCTATGTGCCTCCTGATGGGAGAACCAGCTGTGACATCTAGCCAAAAGAAATTGAACCTGAGCCTGTTCAAGCCTCCAGATCCAGCTACCAGTTTACAGGAAATACAGAGGACACAGGGATATCTTCACCTACACCACAGAGATGCAATCTGCAAAATCCACACCATGGAAAATTCTGAAAGACAAACAACTTGTTTTTGCAACAACAATAAGAATGACTGCAAACTAGTGAAGGAAAAATGAGAGATGGAGCAGGAACCTATACATTTGAAGAGATTCAAGAGACATCTCAACCAGTCCCAATAGGGGGGCCTTATTTAGATTCAAACAAACTATGAAAATTTTTAAAGAAATGAATAAGAATTGGAAATGTGAATACTAACTTATGATGTCATGATGTTATGATTTCTTATTATATTAATAAATTATTAATAAATAAATATAATATTATTTAATATTATTAAATAAATATAATATATAAATAAATATAATATTTATAATATTATTAATAAATAAATATAATTTATAAAAAATAAATATAAAATTAATTTATAATAAATTAATAAAAATTAGTTTCACATTTAAAATGAGTTTGATATGAGGTAAAAATTAATTATAAATAGATTAATTAGTTAAATTAGCTGACTGAATGTGCTTTCATAGCTGCTTCCTCCCAAACTAGAGTGACAGAAAAATACATACATATATGTATAAAGTTTAAAGTCATAAATCCACAGGTACAATAGAGAAAGGAGAAGAAATAACAGAATTTTGGGCTTGTGGACACAGGCCCATGTGAGTGTCGGGTATACCAAAAATAGGGTATTAAGTGAAAGCTTCTCTGGCCCATCCAGTTTGGAGAATGTTTGTTTTGTTATTACATTAATTTGCATTTCCCTAAATTGCTAGTGAGGTGGATCATTTTTATTATTGACCATTTAATTTCCTTTTTTATGAGCTGGCTATTCATATATTTTGCCTAATTTTCTATTTGGTGTTTTTTTTCCCAAATATTCTGAATACTAACACTTTATTAGTCATATATGTGGCAAATATCTTCTCTGAGGCTGTCACTTGTATTTTAACTTTAAGATATCTTTTGTCATATAGATGTTTTTAATTTTTATATGGTAGAATTTATCAATATTTTTCTTTGTGATTTATGGTGTTTATGTCTTATTTAACAAAACTTTTCACTTCTAAGCTCATAAAAATTTTTTTCCTGTATTTTCTTCTAAATGTTTTAAGGTTTTATCTTTTGTATTTAAATCTTTAATTCATCTGGAACTGATTTTTGTATAAGATTTGAAGTAGAGATCTAATAGCTTGTTTTAGTATATGAATTATCCAATTGTCCCAAGATTATTTATTGCGTAGTTCATTTCCCCTCATTAATTTACATGGCCTTTTCCATTGTATACCAGGTTCTCAAATACTCATGAATCTGTTTTTGATTTTCTATTCTGTTTCATTGATCTATTTGTCCACTCACCTATGCTTCATAGTTTGAATTACTGTAGCATTAAGATAAATCTTTATAGGTAGTTGGGCAAGTAACAGAAAGCTTTGGTTTTTGTATGTTTTTTTTTAAAAGTGAAATCAAAACATATTATTAAAAGAGAAAGGAATTAAATTGAGGAGAGAAAAAAGGCCTTAAAATGCTTTACTTTAAATCATCTATAATGGCTCATTATCATTTCCAGTCTTTATAGGAGAATTAACAACATGCTTTTTCACAGAGCAGGATTTGTTCTGGAACAAACTGAACATTTATGTTGCAACTGAAAATGAACAGAGAATTCATACTAGACAAAACAGAAACTTGCCCTTTTGTACCTCATGTGTTTGCGCATGGACTTAATTTTCATCCTAGTACTGATCAGATATTGGTTAAGTTTTTATAGAAAGTGAACATCTTATGAGTAAATCACCCAAATGAGTTACCTGTTTTTAACCTAAAATGCCTAAGTAGAACTTGCTTTAATGAAGCATATGCCAAATCATGATTAGGTAAAACAGATAACCTGTTTTTAAAGATTTCTAAGTTAATAGAATCTATGACTTCCATTAGTGGTTCTTTAAAAATTTTTCTCACAAGTAGCTCAGATCTGATCTCTCCTTGAAACCATAAGTCACTTTAAAAAGCATAATTTTTTACATTATAGAGAAAGTTTCATGACAAAGAAGTATATTAAAAACTGGCAACCATAGCATAGTGAATTTGGAAAATTGAGGCCAACAAATTATGAATGATCTCAATGCTCTAACACAATTTTCAATATTTTTTTAGTAAATATTTTCAGTATTTTTTCACCTGAATATATTTTCATTAATAACTTTTTACTATATTATACATAAACATGTGAAATAAATTATTTTTATTTGATTTTCTCCCTCAAATACCTCACTGCATATATGTTCTTTTACTATTCTTCTACTGGTTGCACTTTAAAAAAATTTTTTTAATTGTAAAATAAACATAAAACTTATCATTTGCTGTGGGTTGATTGAATTGTGTCCCCCAAATTTCATTCATTGGAAGCTTAATTCCCACTGTAAATGTTGAGGGTGGGAAATCCTATTATGGTAATTGAAAGGTGGGGCCTTGAAGAGGTGATTAGATTGTAGGACCAGGCTGTAGTGAGTGGATTAATAATGGTGGTCAGGGCATGGTTGTGAGGGCTTTAAAAGGAGAGCACATGAGAGATTAGTCTCTCTCTCTTTGCTCTGCCATTTTCTGCCATGTGAGACTCTTGGGTCACTGTTACCACCACCAAGACCCTCACCAGATGTTTTCCCTGGACTTTGGACTTCCCAGCCTCTGAAACTGTAAGCGTTAAATTTCATTTTGTTTATAAAATATCCAGTTCCAAGTATTCTGTTATAAGCAACAGAAATGGACTAATATGCCATTTAAACCATTTTAAGTGTACAGTCCAGTGGCATCAAGTACATTCACCCTGTTGTGCAACCACTAACACCATCCATCTCCGGAATTTTTCATCTTCCCACCCTGGAACTCTGTACCCATTAAACAGTAACTCTCCATTCCACTCCCCCCACCCCTGGCAATACCATTTTACATCCTGTCTCCATGAATTTTGTCTACTCTATATGCTTCATATAAGTGAAATCACATATTATTTATTCTTTTGTGGTGGGCTTGTTTCATCTAACGTGTTCAAGGTTCACCCTTGTTGTACCATGTGTCAGAATTTCCTTCCTTTTTAAGGCTGAATAATATTCTATCGCATGTATAGATCTCCTTTTGTTTATTCTGTTGATGGACATTTAGGTTGCTTCCCCTTTTTGGCTATTGTGAATAATGCTTCTTTGAAGATGGGTGTACAAATATCTTTTTGTGTCCCTGTTTTCAAATCTTCTGGGTATATACCCAGAAGTGGAATTGCTGAATTATATGGTAATTCTATGTTTAATTGTTTGAGGAAACTCCATACTGTTTTCCTAGTAGCTGCACCATTTCACATTCCCACCAACAGTGCACAAGATTCCAATTTCTCCACACTCACCAGCGCTTGTTATTTGCTGGGTTTTGCTTTTGTTTTTGTTTTGATAACAGTGATTTTATTGGTTCTAAAGTGATATCGCATTGTGGTTTTGATTTGCATTTCCCTTATGACTAGAGATGATGAGCCATTATTGATCTTTTAAAGTCTAATTCAAATGATCACTTTTAGTTCTTTCTAGACAGTGGAAGGACCTTAGAAGACTCGATCTCCATTTTCCTTATGTGCTGCTACCATCATGTAATTTAGTTCTAGACATATTTTTAATCCCCTCAAGGCTTTATTATTATTTCATATAGTCAACGTGATTTATATTTTCTGAAACATTTACCCTTCCCATTGCTTGTCATGTGTTCCCTCGTTTCTAAGTTTCAATCTTAGGTCATTTTCCTTCTATGCCAAGAACATCCTATAGCATTGCCTGTTGGTTTCTTGTTTTGTGTGTGTGTCTGAGAAAAAGATCCTTACTCCATATTTATTTTTAAGGATATTTTCACAGGATATAGAAGCCTAGGTTTACAGTTTCCCCCAACCACACACACACACACACCACTTAGAAGATATCATTCCATTGTTTTATGGCTTCCATTGCTTCTGTTGTGAGTCACTAGTCAGTCATATTATTGTTCTATTGCAGGTACCTGGATTTGACTTCTTTTAAGATTTTTACCTTTGGATTTGATATTTACCATTTGTACATAATGTGCTTACGTGTGATTTCTTTGTATTTATCCTATTCAGGGTTCACAGTATTTCTTGAAACTGTGGTTTACTTTTTTCACCAGTTTTGGAAAATACTCAGTCATTGTCTTTTCAAATATTAGATCTGCCCATTTTCTCTTTCTTATCTCCTTCTGAATCTCCACACATATGTATGTTAGACTTTTTCAGTGCGTCCTCTGTGTTTATTATGCTCAATTTAGTATCTTCTCTCTTTTAATCTCCCCGTCTTCAATCTGTTTTCTTTTGACCCCGTATTCCAGTTTACTAATCCTCTCTATTTTGTTGTTAAATACATCCTTTGATCCTTAATTTCAGTTTTTATCCAGTTCTATAATTTCCATTTGATTATTTATTTTTAATTTTTGGTTCTCTGCCAAATTTCTCCATCTTGTTATTTAATTCCTCAAGCATATTAATTATAGTTTAATAACTATATTCAATCTTTGGAATTCTGAGTTTTTTTTCCTATTGTTTTTATCTCTCATTTTGGGAAGCCCTTCAGCTTCTACTTTACTTTCATAATCACCATTTAAATATGAGAAATATCAGCCTCAAATGCCAGCTTACCTCTCTTGGCTTGTATGTCTGGCTATTTTTTATTGAGTTCCAGATATTGTGTATGAAAAATTATAGAGATAATTTGAGGCTCTGAATGATATTTTTTTCCCACAGCTGATCTCCTTTTGCTTCTGACAATCAGTTAGGCAATGGAAGATCAATTCAATTCACTCAGGGCCTAAGGTTATTCAATGCTTGGCTTCAGTCTTTGTGAAGGCTGGTCTCTTTCTTGTCTACTCTTAATTCTAGAGTACAGCCCTTCAGGGTCTCATGTTTATCAGGGCCTCTCCTCTTTGTTGGACCTAGTACTCCAATTTTTGTCTTCCTTCTACCATGAGACTGTAAAAATTCTGGTAAGCTTGAACCCTTTAATTGCTGTTTCAACTTTCAGAATTGACAATCACATCAAGGGGAAATGCAGCCCTAAATAGCAGACATATCTCTCTTGGTTTTCTTCTTTTCATAGATCTTGGTTCCTGCAAGGTCTTATAGCATTAGAAACTTTCTCTTTAAATCAGTTCATTTGACCAAGTAATGCATTACCACATGTGGAAAAAAGCTTTTTTTTTTTTTTTTAATTTATTTTATTTATTGAATCATACATTTTTGGGGGGTTCAACATTGAGATATGTGGATCAAATCAATATTACTAGCATATATATTGTTACAAATTGTAATTATTCTTTAGGCCCCTTGTCCAATCTCTCCCCATCCCCTTCTCTCTCCCCAATTACCCTAGATTTGTTCTCTCTTTCTGAAAGAATAATGGTTACTCTGTTGATTTGTTGCCTAGATAATCTGTCCAATGCTGAGAGGTGTGATCAAGTCCTCCAATATTATCATAGAGCAGATGCTTCTTCTGTCACTCTGAAATGGGCTTTGTGGAGAGAGACATCCTCTTCTTCTTTTTTTTATCTCTGCTGGTGACTCTCCATGTGTCAATGCACTCCAGTGGCTGGTGGACCATCTGCATGGTAGTTGTGGCATCTAGCCACTTTCGCAGCAGCCATGGTTATTGTGGTAGCTGTCATGGGCCACACACATGGAGGTGATAGTTTTTGCATGCTCCTTGGCGCTGGTGGTGTGCCTGGTTGTGAGGTGTGTCTGTTTCCCAACTCCATACCTTGCGTCCCTGGGCAGGCCCATGAGGCGCTGGCATGGAGTACCTGGTTGTGGGAAGGGGGTTCACTCCCCAGATCCATGCCTCGGGTCACTGGGCAGGCCCCAAGGTACTGGCATGGTGTGTCTGGTTGTGGGAGGAGGGTCCGGTCCCCTTCTCCATGCCTCGGGTCCCCAGGTGGGCACTGAGGTGCTGGCGCAGGTTTTACTTAATGATTCCTAACAGTTAAATATTAGAGTTAACAGAAGAGTATATGTTTATCTAACCCAATTTTCTACAAAGTACAGTGGAAACTTCTAGTCTCTCCAGTAAGTGGTCATGCAACTTCTGCTTAAGTATTTTCAGGAAGGGGAGGTAGTTGCATTCAAGCCAGCCCATTTCATTTTGGGGTGACTCTAATTATTAGGTAATATCTTATTACACTGAACAACAAAAACAACAAATCCCACCTATTTTCTTATAAATGTCTTAGCCCTAGTATTAGCCTCTGAAACAACTGAGAACAAATTATTTTTCCTCTTTTCTAATGTATCCCTTTAAAAGCTTAATTTTAAATAATCTTCTGGCTAAATACTCCTAGTTCTTTTCACCTAGTCTCTATCAAGCCAGATCTTCCCTGGCCTATGGTGGTGTGAGTTATTTTTGGACATAAACATAGGACATTATATTTATAACTATTAAATTTCTTTTTAAAGATTTTAAATTAACATCCTAGCCTATTGAAATCCCTTTAAAACTAGATTTTTCTCATTCCTATGGACTTTGTGTCATCTGAAATGTGACAAACTTTCCTCCAAATTATTATGGTCATTTTTAAAGATTGTTGAATGCAAAATGCCTTGGACAGATCCTTGTGAAAGTCCATGAGAGACTTTTTCAAGCTTGTTCCAAAGCCATTAATCACCAGTATTTGGACATATTCTTCAACTAGATATGAAACCATCTAGCATTTATTGTTACTCCTATTTTTCATCATCTTCTTCAGTAGAATATTTTCCATGAGTGCCTAATGCCTTATGGAAAAAAAAACATTATGTCTATAGCATTCCTGTAATCAATCAACTTAGTAATTTTATGAAAAAAGGAAGTGATTTTTATATGCTATTACGTATACTCAGTGAGCAAATCACACCAGTTGATCCAGACTTTTGGAAGGTGGGAAAAATACCTTCAAGTGAATAAATGAAAATAAAATAACATGTAGGCTAAATGAAAAACTGAGAAGAGACGTTATTAGAACTTGGAATTCTATAAATACTTGTTAAGTGTACTGGAAAGTTTAACATACTGAATCAAACTTAATGAAATACCTCACTATTTATTTTTATTTACTCATTTTATATCTGTACATATTTTTCTTAAATTATGTTGTACTCTATTTTTTTCTTTTGTTTCCCCATATCTACTCCCATCCCCACCATGGTGCTAGTCCCCTGCTGCCCCCTGGCCTCTAGGCTCTAGGAACAGCTCCCCATCGCACTGACCTGGCTAATACCTGGGTTGCCGCACCACACCCTGGGATAGTGAGGCTTCTCAGTTCCTCCATCACCTACAGAACCAATTACTTATATTAAAATCCACTTGTTTATAAATCTTAGAGTGGTTCTAATTCCCTGACTGGACCCTGTTGTTATACTCTACAAAGTATATGTTCTCACCAAGTTATAGCATTAAGAAGATGTTACATAGTTCTGAAAAGAGACCCAAAAAGGTAAATGCAATAAAGTGTGTGTTAATTTTAATTCTTGGGAATGGTATGGGTTGATTTTAGTTCTACTGTAAACTTTGGAAGCCTCAAATTAATGTTTGCCAAATAGGAAAAAATAAATACATTGGTATTAAGGGGGAGGAAATGTTATTTTTAAGAGTCTAAGCTACATATTTAAAACAATAGAATTCTTAAAAAAGAAAGCCTCAAGAATATATAAAAATATGCTAGTTTCCTCTGAAATATTGCAAATCATTATTTCCTTTATGAAAAAATTCAGTCAATACCTATTTAGAAAATAAAAACATTCAATTGTGCTTTAAAAAAATTTAAATTTATTGTTTTTAACTTAAAATTTTAAATCAAAATTGGATAATAAAAAATATATGGGGTACCTGCTATGTATTATGAAGCATACAAAGATTAATAAGACAAAAACAGTTCAAAAGATAAAATAGAGGGAAAAAATGTACATGTGTGGAGATGAAGTCCATCTACAACATCATCCTTCGTTTAAGTTAAATTTAACTAACATTTATATTATACCTATTCTGTTTTATCCTGGAATCAGAATGAAGATTTAATATAAGATGCTAGTGATATAATGCTGATTTTATCTTCCACCACTTTCTCTCTTGTTCCACCACTTCTGTTATACTGGACCCATTGCTATTCCTGGAGCAAGCTAAACATGCAACAGAGACAATGGGAAAATGGTTATATAACAGGGGATCAGTCAAATAACAGAATATATTAACAATGATGGGTGCCAGGTTCCTCACTGTCAGGAAAGGGAGTTACAGATATGGAAAGAGAGAAAACTAGAATGAACACTTTGTGTTGGATTGGAATTAGAGGTATTGGTATGAACTCATTGGGTTTCAGTGTATATAGATACATATGGAAATAATTATAGATATAACACACATGTTTTCCTCTAATTCTAGTCTGCAACAGCAATTCCCTAATAGCAGTGAGCATACCAAGGGTCTAGAAATTGGTTTCTAAATACCATTTCCACTAAAAGGAATCAAAATTCTTTATAAGAATGGCTGGTATTCCAAGGTTGGTACAGAGAGAGTACAAGAAGAGCCTGGAACTTTTTATTGCACCAGAGAGAAAGGAAATACTCAACAAGTGATGGGGTCATGTCAAAGGACAGAGAAGCCAATTTGAAGGAAGTTTCCATTGGTCAAAATATTTGAACAACAAAATAAAAAATGCTTGTCACAGGTTAAGAATCCATGAGTCCGTACTAATATAGATTAATAAGTGAATAAATGGATATTTGGTGAAACTTTGCACAGTTTCAAAGTACTGCTTTGTAAAATACTTATTAATGACAAATTAAAGAGTAACTGTAAAGTGGAGAAGGCTGGCAGACATCACCTTAATCATGTCATCAGAGTTAAATGCAACAAATCAAAATTCTGTGCCCCCGGATTGGTTGGCATGAGAACAGAGCATTGCTTCTGTGATGTTCCTGACAAAGATTAAAAAACCTGAACTCATAAGGAAAACTAAGGCAAATCCAAGTTGAAGTACATTCTACACAATAACTTGCCAGTAATTCTCAAAAATATTAAGGTCATAAAAGTCAAGGAAAGACTGAGGAACTGTTCAGCACTGAAGGAGCCTACAGAGACATCCCAAGTAAATTTAGTAGGTGATTTTAGACTAAATTTGTTGTCCATAAAGGAGATTTTAAGTGTTAATTTCTTGATTTTGATGGTGGTATTGTGGTTATGAATGCATAAAGTGGTCTCAGGTATGGGACATCAAGTTAACAACTTGACTCTCAAATGATTTAGGAAAAAATTCTTTGTATTGTATTTGTAACTTTTCTCTAAGTTTCAGATGGTATCAACATAAAATTACGTGTACAAAGAAAAAGAATGCAACTTCCTTACAATTCTCTGAGACAGGAATTCACGAGGGACTCAACTGAGCAGTTTTTGTGCTCCACGTAGCAAAGTTTGGGGTCACTCACTCCTCTGCATTCAGCTGGAGGCTGGGCTACAAGCTCCAAGAAGACGTCACTCACTGTCTGACTCCTCTGTGCTCTCCTTCAAGTGCAACACCCCCACCCCCCACTGGAGTATCTTCATTCATGAGCCTAGCCCAGGTTTCTTTCAGCCTGATGGCTGGATTCCCAGAGCAACAGAGGAAGCAGCCAGATCTCTTAAAGTTTTCTTCACCTGGATGTTGGTTACACAGGTGTGTGCACTTTGTAAAATTAATTGGGCTATATACTTAAGATTTTGTGTACCTGATTGCATGTATGATATACATCAACCAAAAAAGTAAAATTAAATTATAGTTACTGTTTTTCTAATTGAACATTCTCCTTTTTCACATTCCCGCTTAACAACAAATTCTTCCTAGGATAAAGTCAAGATAATAACATAAGCACAGGCATTTGATGACTTCCCTTTCCAAACACCAACTAACATAGCCTAGCAAATATCAAGTAGATAAATTTTGCCTCACTCTAGAAAATAAAGGCCTGTCCCACTTTCATATCTCAAGACTCAAGAAATTTTCACTGAGCTACCATAAGCGAGAAAGAGGTGCACCAACCTGTTGGCAGTGTACCTTAAGCCATTTTCTCCAAGGAGAGGTAGGGAGGATGGCTTTGACTCATATCCTTTTTTGCTTGCTGTATAAGAACTGGTTGGCCCTCAAATACTTATTAGCCTCCCACCTTGGAGGCAATTTCTTCACAGGTCTACCCCCCGGGGAAAGACGTGCCTGGCCCTGCTCTCAAAACCACTCAACAAAGAAGTCTGCTTGGAGACTTGCTCCAGGAAGATTGTGATCTATACAGCCACTGGCTCTGCTCCTGCTCAAAGGAAACAATCTGATAATTAGAAAGAGAAATGTATTTAAAACAAACTCAGTTACGACAGATTGGAGTTGAAGGAGCACCAAACTATAGAAAATTGTGAATTAAGTTTTGGTCAGTTTACCCAAATGGGGGGAAAAAAGGCTGACGGAAATTATTAGATAAAAGATTAAAGCATGGAATGTAGATTTTTTTTTTTTTTAAATGAGTTGCAGGAGGCAGAAAAGGAACAGAAATAAAAATAAAGAAAACAACAAAAAGAAATTTGCAAATAGATATGCAGTCAGGATCACTAAATAAGAGGTGTACTCTTGAACATATTCCAATAAAATATACAAATTTCAAAGATAAATAAACTTTATAATCATCAAGAAAGAAAAATACTTATCTACAAAGGAAAGATAATCAGTCTTGCAGTGGATTATACCAGATATTCACAACAATGGATGAAATATGGAATAAAACATTGAAAACAAATTAAATACCCTTTAATAGAGTATATGGGTTACTTTTTTGGAGAAAGGAACATATTCACAATATTTAGTCTTCCGATCCAGGAACATAATTCACCTCTCTATGTGTCAGCTTGTCTTTTGTGTCTTAGAGTAAAATTTCACAGTTTTCTTCACATAGGTCTTGCTCATATCCTAACAGATTTAATTTTTGGCCTTATAGAGATTTTTGTATGTTTAATTAATTTGCCGCTGTTTGTTTGTTTCATCACATTTTCTAAGTGGTTGTTAATGGTACATATTGTCTATAAATAATGGCTATTTTGCCAATCTCATTTCAAACTTTGTACTTCATTTTTTTCTTATCTTATTGCAATGGTTAGTACAATGTTGATAACATTAATCTTAGCTTTTTCCTGACTTGAATGGGATTACATTTAATATTTCATCATTAAATATGATGTTCACCATAGAAACTGGTAGATTACTTTTATCAAGTTATATTCTTAGCTTTCTGAGGGTCTTTATAGCTGTGGAATTGTATCAAATTATTTTGTGTCGTCCTTTGATAGGATTACTTTTTAAAAAATCTTTAATCTGTTAATGTAGTGAATTACATGCTTAGGTTCCATAAAGGTGATGTATCTTTATATTCCTGTGATAATCCTAATTAGGCAAAACAATTCATCTTTTCATACATTGAAGCATCTAATTTGCTAGTATTTTATTTAGCACTTTTGCAACTTTATTTATTAGTGGGAATGACATTTAAGTTTCTTTGTGGTGTGCTACAATTGTATATAGACTAATACCATGGTTATGTCAGATTCATTGAATGGGTTGGGAAGATTTTTTCAAACACATATTCCTGAACAGATTCTACAACATAGACATTACTGCATTTAAATGAATAAATTGCATAGGGAGGGTCTCTCTACTCCTTCCACTTTCTTTGTGTCCTGACTGAAAATCACACAGTGTCTTGACTACTCTGTGACCCAGCCAGCTGCAAGTTTTTCCACAAGGCTTGAAACAAAACCAGTGCCTTGAACATTCCAAGGCACTGATAAAGGTATGTAGGTTGTTGCCTGAAACACTGAAAGAAACGGGCCCTTGGTCTGAGCCAAATTCCTTAAACCCTCATATTAACTCCCTACCCTGAACCCCTCACTGTGGACATACCTAGGTAGAACATTCCTTTTCTCTTGCCGTTCATTGTGAGGACACACTGCAGCACTCTGTAAGTTCCTCTAATAAATGCTTTGGACTATCGCTTGAGCATTTAATGGTTTGTTGTTGTTGTTGTTGTTGTTGTGTTTTTTTTAATCCTAACCAGCCCCGTATTGGGATGGTTTGGAGCACCTCCTTGTGGGAACTACCTTGTCACCACTTTTGGAGCGACTGCAGCCTTGGGTTCAGCAGGAGAAAACAACTGGCTCGTCTTTTTTTAAACGGTGTTTTTTTTTAACAGATTCCAATTTCTTCTATAGTTTTAGTGTATTCGTTGTTTCTACCATTCCTTAAGTCAAAAGAAACATTTATAATATACTTTCCTAAAAATAATCTATTTCAAATGGTTTGTCAAATTAATTTTGTATAGTAGCAAACATTATTCTCTAAGAGTATCTAATCACATTGCTACATGCAATTATGTTTCTTTCTTTTGCTTCTAATGGTGTTTAATGATTTATACTCTTTTTTTCTTGGCCATTCTTACCGAAAGTTTTTCTATTTAATTGATATTTTCAATGAAGCAATTTTTGGTTTTCTTGATTAAGTTTACATTTTTATTTTTGTTTGGGTTCTTATTTATCAGTTCACTTCATTGTCTTTATTAACTCTTTATTTCTACCCATTTGGATATATTTTGTTATATTTTCCCTAACTTCTTGAATGGAATGCTTAATTCCTGTATTTTCTCTTAATTTTTAAATTTTTTTAAAACTTATGTTTATCAAAGTACTATATACAAATAAATAAATTATCTATAGATAAATTATATATTAGTACTGAAGGTTTACATTAATAGGCATCAGTCATTCCTTTGTCTACTGTCAAATGTAACTCCCTAGAGGCAGCCATTTCTAATTCTTTTAGTTGTATCTTCTGCTATTCATCTCCATATTTCCAAAATTATATTTATATTGCTATTTCTTGATTTATCAATTTTAGATAGAATCTATAGATTACCTGTTATAGAAGCTGAGAATTTTCTTCTGTAATTCCTTTCTTCCATTCTCAAAAAATTTTGTTGAAATGATAGCCAATGTATAAATTGTTCTGACTATGTAAATATTGTTCACTACTGAGATAGAAAGGATGCAAATATTGATTATGCATTCTTTTTAAAAAATGACCAGTAAGGGGATCTTAACCTTTGACTTGGTGTTGTCAACACCACACTCTCCTAAGTGAGCCATAGGCCAGCCCTGATTATGCATTCTTTTTATAAACCTTGCTGGTTTTCCTTCAAGTTATAATTGCCTCCTTTTAAAAATTTGCTTGTTTTCTCTGTACCTAGCTCTAAGCTTTCTTTCAAATGCCCCAAGATCTACTAAACATCTAGCAATAGTCTTTCCAAATGCCCAATTACATCAGATAATAAGTGAGTTCTATTTTTATTTTCCTGGACATCTTTGTTCATTCTTAGTCCATTCAGGCTGCTATAACAAAATACCTTAGACTGGGTAATTTATAAACAACAGAAATTTATTGCTCATAGTTCTGGAGGCTGGGACGTCCAAGATCAAGATTCTAGCAGACACAGTGTCTAGTGAGGTCTCATTTTCTACTTTATAGATGATGCCTTTTTGCTGTATCCTCACATGGTAGAAGGGACAAACTGGTTCCCTCAAGCCTCTTAGATTAGATAAGGGCAATAATCCCATTCATGAGGGCTCTGACCTCATTACTTAATCATTTTCTAATGGTGATTACTGCATTGGGGATTAGCTTTCAAAATATGAATTCTGGGGGGAACAAACACTCAGATCACAGTGCTTACCATCCTCCTACTCCAATCTGTACTTAGTGCCCTCTAGGCCTGATGTATATCTGTTAAGATAGGACATACCTTTATCATTCTCCTGTGGTAGATCCCTGTGTTCTGACTTCCATGTGTATTATTTTTTTCTTAACAGTCTAGAGAATATACTCTAGTTAGTGTAAGCCCAAAGAAATTTGTGTGGCTTATACAACCATTGAAAAAGCTGAAGGAAAGGTCTCTAGGCTGAGCTTCCAGGAAGCCCGCCCACAGCCACACCATAGAAACAGACTGTCAAGTTAGCTGCTGCCTCTGCTGTGATCAGGAAGCTGCTGAATCAGGAGGCTGCTTCCACAGTGACTGGCATCAGAACCAGGCCACCTCTGCTGCAGCAAAAGCTGCTGAATTGAAATGCCTCCTGCTAACTCAGTAGGACACCTGGGAATCAGCATGCCACAGCCACGGCTGCCAGCTTTGGAACCATATCACCTCTCCACACTCTCTACCAGTCTCTACTCTCAGATAATTTAGTTTCAAATCAAATTCTTTCTGAGTGCATCTGATTGGCTGAATCCAAATAATCTGAATCTGGAAACTTACTTTCAAGGACTTCTGGGATGAATGACTTTCAGCTTTCCAGCTTCTCCATTACAGGGAGGTATCCTCAGACAAGGTTGAAATAGGTCTTGCACAAGCCATTCCACAGTATGAACCAAAGGCCTCATGATTGCCCAACATCTATACCCACCCTTCTTCCCACACTAAAACTTCCATCAACAACATATTCTCACTTAACATAATACAACTATACTTTGTACAAATGAAAACATCCTCATCATCTTCCCCAAAGAAGAGATCCAAGATCTTCTTAGTTAACACATTTGTCTCTGAGCAATGTTCTTTCCTCCTCCAGTTCAGTTACAATCTCCCTGTTGGTAAACTGTGACCTGTGAACTAAATAAACTTGCCACCATCAACACACCCTATATAAAATTGTAGGGTAAAGAAAAAGGGAAGAAAGTAAAATTAGTCATTTTATATAAATACATACATTATAGGAAAAAAAAATGCATAGCTACTACTGTCCAATTTCTTCAACTGATCATGAAGAATAGTCAATATTCATTACTGTCTACACCACAACTCATTCCATGTTCCATGTGACCTCAGCCAGCCCCAAGCCGGTCCAGGGTTTTTACCTGGTAGAGTAACCAAACCTTTATTCCTGAGCCTTTGTTGGTCCTGTCTATATTGAGTTGCTTGGTTTCCCATTAATTTTTAGCACTGGATGTGGAGGTACCAGGAGATTTGCCAGAGGAGTCCCTGGGTTCTAGACATACTTTTTCCTGACCCAGTGTGTAACAATCATAATAAATCATCTCAGCCAACATACTAACTCCCGTTAGTCTATAGTCTAGTGGCATGAGGATGCTAAAATGGCCAGATGGGAATCTTAAGGTCCCGTTCAATGGAACCATCGATGGAAACATTTTCCTTCTGAGCACTAAGACTTCTAAACCAACAGAGCTCAGAGTTGCAGGAGCAGGAAATGAAAATTTTGCAAGTGAGTCATTAGCTGTAATTATGAGAGGTACCACTTCCACTACTATAGTTTCTGGGACCGTGTATTCTCACTATGGGAGAAATCACACCATATACTGATCACTTTTAGGAGCACATATGATAAGCTTTAAAGGTGTTGTCTACCAGCCTGAAGATAAGCAAGTCTAAAGCAGTTCATTCTGCTGTTCTGTAAGGTCATCTGCTTTTGGGAAATAAGTGGTGAGATAAGTGTATATGTGTACATATATATATATCAGGTCATTGTCCTGTTTCTTTTGCTGTAAAATGAGTGATTTGAACAGATGCAATGTTATTTGGTATACCATGATGGGGATTAAGATATTCAGTAAACCCATAGATAGTATTGCTGGTGGGAACATGGTAAGTAGTAAAGGGAAATCCATATTCTTAATAAATGTTTACCTCACCTTCACCACAGTAGAAACTGTTGATCGTCAGACCCCTGAATGTGTGCCATTTAAGGTCTCACTGCTGGGTTCTGTAGCACTGAGCAGATGGATACAGTTGTCCCCACTATGTTCTTTCTTTGTTATATAAAAGATCTTCCAAAAGTTCATGGGATGATTTATCTTTTTGTTTAATTCCATTTTCCATAAACTTTTTGAAGTACCCTCATACAAGAGTTTTTTAGCTGCCCACATGGATGCCCAAAATAAAAACTACAGTTCCCAGCCTCCCTTGCAGTTTGACCTTACAATTAAATTCTGGCAAATAGGATGTGAGCATAAGTGATGTGTAATCTCCAATTCATGCCCTTAAGGGAAGTAGTGGGCTACCCTTCCTTTTTCCTTAATTTCAGCTGGCTAAAAGTGTGGACCTCATTGTGGGTGCGGTAGCCACCTTAAGCCACAAAATGAAAGTGCATTTTGAAAACGACAGAAAAGCAAGCAGGAGAGAATCTGGATCCCCCAAATTCCCATAGCTACCATAGTAGCCTGAATTACCTACTGGGATTTTTACAGGAGAGAGAAATATACTTCATTCCTATTACATTTGCCTTGTTAAGCTGCTATCTTTTCAGCCTAATCTATAGCCTAGCCTGTACAGGCACTCAGCAGTAGCAATCACAAAGTCAGCCTTGATAAGGGAAAGTCCACTTTGTTGAGCCTATATGTAGTCTCCATTATGGCCATCATAGCTCATTTGTACTTCAGCCCATGGAACATCCATTAGAAGGCTAGAGAAAGGGGATGATGGGCATCCATAAAGCAGGTCAACTTGTTCACCTGATTATTTACAGACTTCTCTATGAGGTGGGGTGGAGAGTTGTATGATAATTCACATGGGACATAAATACCCTCAAATTCTCATTTAGTCTGAGAAGTTTATATACATAGTGTAGTTTACCCAAATCTTTTTGTTACTAATTTTTCCAATGGACATTATTCCCAAGTCCCTGACCATTCAGCTAAACCATTGTATAGTGTTCATAAATCATTGTTGATTTTAGCTATTGCCCATCTATTCTTCCAGGCAAAGCAGGTAACCATATTGCTGCTTAAAGTTCTTCCCACCAGGAGCAGGATTGTTTTTCAGGGCCACTTCTGGATGGAGGTCTAATTCTATAGCAGTCTACTTTTTGCCTGTGCCAGCATATATTCCAAAATCATCTGTCAATCAAACTTGAATTTTTCTTCTTTCAGTTAACTGGTGTTGCTGTATTCCCATGAAGTCATATATGGGGTACAGTGTGAGTAGGTGCATTGGAATAGTAAGCCACTTACCTGTGCTTTAAGGGCCTGCTTCAGACAAAGCTCTCAATTATTGCTTCCACTGGATGAGAGAGCACAGGTCATACCCAATTTTACACTATGGTAGAGTAGATAGGAGACACCCACCCAGTTTGTAAAGAGCAACAAGGCTAGTTAGTCATTTAGTGTCCTATCATCTTTATCAGGATCCAATATCAAATTAAGAGATATTTATCAAAAGGAGAGTAATTATTTGCTGAAGAGGGAATGTCTTTGTGATAAAATTCAAAGGGGTTTTTACATGATTCTATTGTTTAGGCCTGCCACGTGTTTTCTACACAGCACTCCAAATTAGCCATGGGTATATCACCATTGTATCCTCTGTGTCTCAATGACCAGGTACTTTCACTGCAGCCCAGACTAGCAGTTTCTCTTACTCCAGGCCTTATTCAGCATCAGTGCCTTTACAGGTTACTCAGTAACAGGTCAGAGTAGAGCACAAATTATGGCACATATGAACTTCAAATGCAAACAATCTGCCAAATATTGTGCTGTGCCTTTTTCTCAAAGCAGAGTTGCAAGATACATCAGGGTATCTTTCCTTTTGGAGGGACTATCCTGATATGACTCAAGTAATTGGAATTCCAGAAACTTTACTGAGGTGGCAGGACCATACACTTTTACGAGATTCATCTACCACTCTTTGGCATACATGGCATATGCTCTCCAAGACAGTGAAGATGTACTGCAGTTTTTGTTAGTGAAAGTAAGGTACTTCTAGTGTTCTCAGCATACGAGAGAAAAAGAATGCATTTAGAAGATCAATAGCTTCACACAGATGTAGTATTTTGTTGATTTGATCCAGTAAAGAGACCATAGCTACAATGTTCAACTCTTCTGATTAGGCTTGCAACACCAAGACTTATTTATCATTAGCACAGGACAATGCCAAGTTCAATGGAGATAAGATAGAGATTACTACTACTTTTGTTAGTTTTAAGTCTTTTAAGCCCTTTAAAGGCTTTTAAACTCATTTCTATGATTCTCCCAGGAATGCAGTATTGCTTTTGTTTTGCTGTTTTGATTGTGAGAAGTCTTCTGCTTGACCTTTCCTACCAAAATAGCCCTTACTATATGAATTAGGGAGCCAGTGCTAGAATTTTACTAGTTACTGAGTATGCTCCCAATTATACACTCTGGAATAAGGGAAGTAATGGTAGGATAGGTTTGTAAATCTCATGACCCACTGTGAGATGGATGGTATTTCTCTTTCCCAGTGCTCAGTTACATCAGTAAAAGACACAGAGTCTTTTGGAAAAAGTTAGGAGCTCTGGATCTCAAACAATATTATGGTGAGGGGTCATGATGATTGGGGCATCTGAAATCAGGCTCCATACACCAATTCATGGGACAAACTCCACAAAGAATTATCCTGCCTCTTGCATAACATTCCACGGTCTATGTGAAAAATATATTTATAATAATCTGAATTTAGAACCTGACATCATTTCATATATAAACACAAAGTATTTTCGTGAGGTTCTATTATACACTATATTTTCTGGAATGTACGAATCATGTAAATAAAGGTATTATTGCATTGTTTTGTTCATAACTTTACCAATAGTTGTTTCATCATTTTTGAAAAAGCACATTACTGATTGCAATACTGCCTGCAAAATTTTATCCTCAAAGCAACATATCTGTATTGGTCTGCATTTGGAGCTGTTTAGTCAAGGTGATTTCACGTATAGATGCAGACACAGGCCTGCTTTGCCACGTCTTCTAGTAGAGTTGTGCCTAAGCATTCACACATTGAAATAATACTTTCCTTTTATTCTATATGTCACAGTTAAAATGTTATGTTGATTTAAAAAAATATGGTTAGGTAGATTATATTAACTATGAGTTTCATTTGAGAGTAATAAAAGGGGTATTACCAAAAAATTATCATAAAAAGGGGTATTAGGTCTAATAGGGTTGAGAATCACTATTTTGAATAATACCAAGGAATTTCTATCTCAGCTTAGCACAAAACACTGTTGCATCTCAGCCAACCACTGAAACAATTCTCAGCTGTTTGAGTTGGCTCACTGATTTCAGAATCTCTCATAGATACATGCCAATTGATAAATTCAGCCTAATTTAAAATTATGTTCCTGCCTCCTGATCTAACAACCTCAGAATCCATTATCACACATATTCACCAGGGCTCGGACAATATAAATTAGCACTTAGATGCAGCCAGCCCACTTAACAGTTTTTGACTCGTTGTTCCCCCCACCCCTTAAGATTTTTTACAGCAGATGTGACATCTGCTAAGGCCTTGCCTTTGATAGACACTTGCTTCAAAGTAATCACAGGTATAATTTAAGTGTTTTATTACTGAGTGCTAGGACTACTGATGTCCTATCCTTTTTTCATTATGGTTTTCTGATACTTTTTCATAGAGGGCATGTCTTCTGGTATTTTATGGAAGAGGCCAAAAAAAGAAAAAAAGAAATTTTCCTCTGAATAATGCACTAATGATTTTCAGAAATATATTCCACCCCACCCCTTCTGTTAGTTTGTCAGTCAACAAACATTTGTGGGGAATCTACTATGTGCAAGATATTAGCTAAGTGCAGGGGCTGAGAGACTGGTGGTGTTCCTGCTCACATGGCATTTTAAAGATACTGTTCCCTTCCCCTTGTTCTGCAGGATTTTTTTCATGGCCCACATTTAGTTTTTATCTCCTTCCTCATTTGTCTGTGAGGTGAAATCTTTCCAGACTTTATATTAGTCTTTGTCAGTAACAGTGACATTGGAGTAGCTCTGACATCTGGTTCTGTATTATGCCTGTCTGCTAATTTAATTCAAAAAACATGTATCTACTATTTGCAAAACATTCTGCTAAGTGTAGCAGATAATAATAGCTAACGCTTGCTGAATGTGTGATAAGTGCCAATCACTTTTTAAGTACTTTGCATATATAACTAATTTGGTCCTCAACCACTCTGTGAAGTGTTGCTATTATTTCCATTTTACAGATGAAGAAACTGAGGCATTAAGTGGCTAAGAAGCTGGCTCAAGGTCACACACCAGTAATTAAATACAAGTGGTCTGGATCCAGGGCCAACACTCTTAACCATTCCTTCTGATAAATAAGAAAAACATGCCTTGCCTCAAACAACTTGCCATGAAGAGAAAGCTGTGGAAATTACTATAACTTACTGAGAAGAGTCAGCCAAGATTCTCGCACTTTTTTAGAACAGCTAGCTCAGGTAACCTTTCTGTTGATTTTTCTTCTCTTTCACTTTTTTTCTTCTAGTGATTGACTTGACCATTCATGAAATTGTGCTTCTTCATGTTGACCTTTTGATCTTATTGTTTATCTTCCCTACTAAAATAAGGAATTCCTTGTAGGTGGGAATCGTGTATTTGTTTTTATTTTCAGCACCTAGCATCTAATGGAGGGGTCACTAAATTTAAGGACTCAATAAATTATTATACTTGAAATAAATAGTAGTAATTATTCATATTTACCATTTATGAATACATTTCACCTGTTTTAGAGCCTTTGATTGAATAAGTTCCAGTACTAATCTTGTAACAGAATTAAACATTATTATCCTTGTTTCACAATCAAGGTCTTAATTGCCAAAAGGTCAAGTGGTTTACTACAAGTTATAAAGTCAAGCAGTAGGGGAAAGAACAGAATCTAGGAGTTTTTTTTTCTTATTACAAAAAAGATTCCCCCAAAGTTAGATTAACGTACATAAGAATAACAACAACAACAAAAAATCATAACAGAGGTACATTATCAAAATCAAGCAATAATTAGACACAAAACATTAATTTATGTTAAGTTTATATGAGTAAGTTAATTGGAAATTAACTATAAAGATGATGTTCAGAAACTTCTTTCCATGCTACTTTTGTCTTCTACACATTATTTTAGTAATAAGGGCTATATCCTCCCATGAGATCTACAGGGCGGATATGAGATAAGCAACAGATGAGTTAACTTGTTTTGGCTTGAATAAGGAAATGTGGCTGCTCCAGATGCTTCCATGCTCCAAGCACATCGGATCTAGTAGGCAAGAGAAACTGGGCTGAGACTCAAAGAAGTGGGGTGTTTTTTAGCTAATAACAAAGTCTACTCTTCCAGTGTTTCCGTAGACAAGGATTTTTTTTTTTTTTAAGAAAAATATTATTATAGCACGGTTATAGATTGTTCTCGGTAAACAGTTTTTAACAAAGGACGATCCCAGAGGCTTAAATTTCTAGCTGTAGAAACAGTTATTTTTAGTCTTAAATCTGCTCCAATGATTGTTTTCTCTACCTCTGTTAATGGTTTCACCATCCATTGAACCGACCAAGCTAGAAACCTCAAATTACTTCTCCACAGCTCCTTCTCTCTCACCCTCACACATCAATGATTTCCCAAGTTCTGCCCATTCTATCCTCTAAGCAGATACATCTACTGAATCTACTTGTGTAAAATATGTTGTAATTTCCATTGCCTCTTCTAAAGTTTGAGCCTCTCCACCTCTCTGCTGGACCATACGACAGTCTTCTAGATGGTTTTCCTGCCTCCATTCTCTCCTATTTCAAGTCATCTTTTTCCTCACAAATCCAATACAATTATTTATTTACCTAAAAACCACCACTGGCTCACCTTTACATACAGATAAGAATACAACCTCCTTAGTATATTCATGCCCTCCTCAATCTTGATAATCACCTTGTTTTCTTCTACTTCCCTTTAGTCTGATGATTTCTTCTTGCCATACCCCGGAGATCTCCAGCATCTCCAGCTCTTTCATGCATCAGTGTCTTTGCATGTGATGTTCCCTTATCCTGCCGATTCTTTTCTCTGTTTTGAGAGGAACAACTCCTAAGGCTTCCTTCAAATCCCACCACAAATGTGCCCTTTCTATGAACGATGTCTTGACTCCCCCATACAATTAATCATTTCCATTTCATATCTATGGCAGACACGCTTACTCCTCAGAGACTAGTCTCTTGAGGCCTCACATTTCCCAGCTCCCTTTCAGTGAGGTAGGGACATGTGACTTCTGCACCAAGATCTGTGAGTGGAAGTGAGATGCGCCACTTCTGGTCCAGACTACTTATGAGTTGGTGTTTGACTCTCCAACTCTCTCTTCCATTGGCAACTATGAAGGTCTTGTGACGAGATGGCAAAACCACAAGATGGAGATGACTTAAACACACCACATGGAGGGGGCTGCTCTGAAAAGTCCTCTGAACTTGCATTAGATTTCATGTAAGCAAGAAATAAACTTTAGTGGGTTAAGCCACTGAGCTTTGGGGTTTATTTGCTACCACAGTGTCATTTCACCTACCCTGAGTAACTCAACATGTGACATATCTCTATCTAGCATTTTATTATACCGAATTATTATAACGTGTTGTTTTTCTCCTATACTGTAAACCCTCAGTAAGATGCTATGCCTCATTTTGTACCTAACACAGTGTTATAACCAAAGCTGAACTTGTTGGAAATTGAACTCAACATTTTCAAACTTTATCTCCAAACCTGTTCTTCTTCCAGTGTTTTCTATCTCACTAAATGACATCCCCATTAACCTAGTCACTCATTCCAGAATCTGGAATTATCTTTCTTATTGTCTTCTTAATCTTTTTAAGTCAAGAAATATCTAGGAGATACTTATTCTATCTCCTAAGTAGGTCTTGAGTTTGCCTTGTCTCTTTATTCTCTTATCCATCACTTTGTCTCTTACTGGGATGGCAGCCACCAGCTTTCTAAATGGCCCTATTCTATTGCTCTTTTGGAATTCATTTTTCATCTGCAATAAGAGAAATGAGTTTTAAAATTTGAGAATATGATTGTATTACTCCTTTGGTTAAATCACTTTCAGTCATTTAATATTTCCTTCAATGATTTCCAGTAGTCTCTATATTTCTTATATCATATACCAAATTACTTTACTGTTTAATTGTTTATTTCAATTTTTGTTCTCCCCATTACATTTCAGTTTGTTCTGGGTATAGAACTGTCTTGCCTATTTCTTGCTATATTTCCAGCTTCCAGCACATAACAGGCAGTAAAGAAATATTTGTTGAAAAAAATGAATACCTAGAAGATAGTAGGTACCCAATAAGTGTTTATTGAATAGATAAGCAACCACATATCTTCAAGCAAATATGAATTTTCGGCATATTTTGAAATGTTTTATCAGCACATATTTTTATGTGCTCTTTCCCTTTACTCTTTCCCTTCCTCATGCCAGCCTACAGCCCTTGCAACCTTTAAAATTCTAATGTATGGCTCATTTATTGGAAAAGGAGTCTCTTTGCATATTCTTACTCACTTATATGTTTGAGTTACATAACATCATTTAAAATTTCGTTATTTTGTAAGTGTACTTAAGTAATTTTTACATTTATATACTCTATCTTCTTGATTGAATTATAAATTCCCCTAGAATTGAAATGTAAGTTCTGTTTGTTTTGAATCTCTTGCCACTCCTCACATCTTTAACTTCCAGGTGCCTAGCATTGTGTTCTGCATATGTAGAGAACACTTAGTAATAGCGACTGAAGGATTGGCAAAGGTAACCTATAGGAGTGAAAGATGGATGGGAGGAATGCTCAGCAGACAGATATTGAAATAAATCCTGGCTTTGCCTCAGAGTAGGAATGATCTTTGGGGCTGTCCTGTAGGGTTTGGGTCAGAGGTACAGGTGCCTAGTGTTCATTGGCTTACTTTTGTTGGGCTTTATCCCAGGATGCGTTTTTTCCAACAACTCAGTCAATCATAGTTAGTGGACCCTTGTTATATGTAAGATACTTAAAAACAAAAATGGAGAAGAAAATTGTTTCTATAAGGTGTTTTAAATTTATCAAAAACCTGCCATCTCCAAGGTAAACTCCATTTACTCCTTAGAAATTAGTTAATGTTAAGATCTAATTTATATTTCCTTTTTTTTTTCTTACAGTCTCCCTCACACCTCTCACTGGTATCAATATTTAAAACAAAACAAAAAATCTTGGTTTTTAACTTCAGGTTATGGGGAATATAAGAGCCATATCATATGGATAAAATCAGGCACCTGCAAATTTATTCTTTGTGTGTCACTGGTTATTGCCCTGTTCTGTCTGCACTCAAAGGAACTCTTTCCTTGGCAGTTCTGCCATGGCGGTGGGAAACACATTCCACTTTCTGTAGCTTCAGTGCTGCCGTGTAATTATATATCTCAGATGAGGGGATAAGACTGATCAAGACGGCAGCCTGATGACAATGATTCTTTCATGCACTCAACAGACATCGATATGATGTTTTTATAATGAGTTTGCCCGAAGAAGGAAGTTCCAGAATAAGAAATATTCCAGGATTTCAGAATAATCTAAAGCTATTCTGTTGCTTAAAATGATCCTACACACAAAATGAGGGAAAAGTACTATTCTGAGTTTGAACATCTTATTCCACAAAAAGGTTCAAACGGTTTACTCGCTGGGCAAAGAAAATACACTCTTACAATTACTGAAATAAAATTTCACATATCTAAAATTACAAGGTTTCAGAGCTGGAACACACCTTAGAGCTATAGGAACACAGGCTTTTGGCTTTTATTGTTATGACTAATTACTGGCACTTCACTGAGTTACTAAGGAGCTACTTTTATCGGTATATTTTAGATGGCAGTGACTTTTAGATTATGACAAACTTTGGCATATTTAAGATATAACTTATTCCTACTTTTAAGTTCCACAACTGATTAAGAAAAAAAGCAGGCTCATCTTCAGCACACACAAAGTCACAATTTCTGAGATGTAGCAGTTTCACCCTGTGTCTACTAAACCCTGGAAGGTAGTTTTGGACAATTGTATAGTCACTTTGTGCTGCCATAACAAATACCACAGATTGGGTGGCTTAAATAACAGAAATTTATTTTCCCACAATTCTGGAAGCTAGAAGTGTAAGATCAGAGTGCTGGTTGATTTGGTTCCTGGTAAGGGCTCTCTTCCTGGTTTGCAGACAGCTGCCATCTCGCTGTTCTCACATGGGGGTTCGTGGTTGTTAGATCTCTGGTGTTCTTTTTATAAGGGCACTAATCCCATCAGACTAGGACCCCACCTTCATGACCTCATCTTACCCTAAATACTGTCAAAAGCCCCATTTCTAATTATCATCACATTGGGAATTAGGGCTTCAACATATGAATTCAGGGAGGGGGAGATACAAACATTCACTCTGCAACAATAATTTAAAGGGTTTTTTTTTTTCTTTCTTGATGTACTTCTAGCTGTTGGGAGTTACCATGGTGCCAATTTCCAGAAAGTGTTGGTTTTTCTAACATTCTGTTGGTTTTTATTAAACTTTAAATTTTTAATTTTTTTTAAACTTTAGCAATTTTCTTTTGACATTGCTGAGTGCCTATGGGCTCTTCATTTTGCGACACACTGAGAAGAATTCTTTGGAGGTGGTTATCTTCTTTTTCTGCTTAAGGTTTCAAAACCTGTCTAATATTTTTTTTTGTTGACTTGCCTTATATAAGTGATTATACTGTATTCCTGCTTTATATGCTGGATTATTTTCTTTGTTGAAGCTGCGATGATGTCACAGAGGTCATTTTTATTCAGACTTCCCTTTCCACAAATATCATTCCCGAATAAGTGATCAATGCTTCCATTAGCACAAATGTTCAGATGCTATTAAAAACAAAACAAGGGTGCCTTATGCTTGAAAAGTTCTGATGCTCATGTAAACTGGACATCCAAAAAACTATCCAGCTCTTTAAAAGAAAATGTCATTCTTGATTTAGTGAATTCTCTGATGTCAAATTACTTCCTGGAATGACTTTTCAATAAAATCAGCCTGAGTCAGTATTAATGCTTGTTTTGGAAAAGCACATCCTCTGTGGTTAACAAATCTATATAATGAACACACATCAAAGATGAAAGGTGAAAGGTTAGTAGAAAGCTATTATTATTTCAGTCAAAAATGATCGAATAAAGGATTTAAAGTCCTATACCTGAAATTGGCACACTTATAAGTAGGAGCTTTTTCTTTCAGTTTAAGGACTTCAATAACTATATGATTTCCTGGGCAGTTTAAAAACTGATGTGCGGGGAGAAGTTTGTTTGGTTTTGCTGCCATTAAGCTTACTTGGTTATAAGGCAACCCTGTCTCTTGACTTAGATGAAAATGGACCCTTCTCCCCTTCAGCTGGAACAAACACTGAATAAAACTACAGTATATTAATGAAATCCTAATTCGGACTGCAGCCATGGAAGAAATAATCTGTGTGCTTAATTTAAGGTAAATTGAATTTTTCTTTCCTTCAGCTGATCTTATCTGTAACAGTCATTTTTTGATCACATAATACAAACTTAGAATATAATACGTATTTTTGTGTAATGATATTTGTCAACATTGTTTGCAGATTATTCCTATTATGTCTATAAATTATGTTTCTAAATTTTAAAAATTCAAAAAACAACTTCATGAAGATTTTATTTACAAGCAAAAACATATTCAGAAACAAATGTTTTGTCACTTCTTAAATAATTTTCAAACCTAAGTGAATGTTAATTTGTGACTGACAGTATTACTGATGTTTGACACTTGCCATGTCTTCGATAAATCAATCTAGTTTGAGAGGTAGTATTATGTAATGGTGAGACAAAGACTCAATTGAATCTCAGCTCTGCCACTTACTAGCTGTATGATCTTGAGCAAGTTACTGATCTCCCCCATACCTCCATTTGTTTATCTATAAAATGGGATGATAGTAAAAATATATATCTCATAGGAATATTGCAAAAATTAAATGAATTAATATATACTGAGTACTTAAAATGTCATTGCTACAAAGAAAACTCCAAACAAGCATTGGCTACCATTATGTATAGTGGGTAAGAGCATTGACTCTAGTATCAAACATCCTGAGTTTGAATCCAGGCTTCAGCAGCAGCTGAGTAACCTTGGACAAGTTACTTAATATCATGATACCTTAGTTTCTTCATCTGAAATGGGGATAATAACAAACATGGGGACTAACTGAAATAAATGATGGAGGCAAAATGCTTAGAAGAGTACCTAGCACATAGTAAATGCTCAGTAAATATTAGCTATGGATATTATTTTTACATTAGGGAGACTAAATTATATACATGTCTCCTAAATATCAAATGAAATATAAAATGATAAGAATGATATCAAATGAAAAATGGGATGTCCTGTTCCATCAGCTTAGAGAATAACTTAAGGCCACATTTTTTTTTTTTTTTTTTAAAGATGACCGGTAAGGGGATCTTAACCCTTGATTTGGTGTTGTTAGCACCACGCTCACCCAGTGAACTAACCGGCCATCCCTATATGGGATCCGAACCTGGGGCCTTGGTGTTATCAGCACCACACTCTCCCGAGTGAGCCACGGGCTGGCCCCAAGGCCACATATTTTAGTAGTAATATGACTCCAAACATCTATCTTGCTTATTATAAGAGCATCTTTCCTTTTTTGGGTCCCCGTGTTATGGTAAGTCCAGGAACCCAGAGGGGTATTACTCACTCACGGGATCAATTCTGATGACTGTTCTCTGCTATTGAAAGGCCATTGTTGCTCCTGTAGCAACGTTCCTCAGGATAGTGGGTCAGACATATTCTGGTGCCAGCCCTCCCTTTCCAATTTGCTCAAACCGCAGAGTCCTCTTTCTCATCTCCCTCAAGTCCAGCTAGGGCAGACTCCATGATCTGAGCAAGAAAATCAAGATCCCAGCTATTCACCTTTAAATAACAATATATAACAAACAGTATAATAAAAAAAAAAAAACTGGAAAATCTCCAAATGTTGGGAAATTAAACAACACATTTGTAAATAACATATGGGCCAAAATAGAAATTGAAACAAAAATTAGAAAATATTTAGACCAAATAATAATAATAATAATATGGCACATAAAAACTCATGAGATGTAGCTAAAGTGGTGTTTAGAGGGAAATGTATATTCTTAAGCATATGCATTAAGGGAAAACATTGCTGAAATTAATTATCCAAGATTTCATCTCCAGAAGTTAGAACAGGATATCAAACTCAAAGTTGAAAGAAGAAAATAAAAAACAGAAATAAATGACATAATAAATAAGAGAAAAATTACAAAACCAAAAGCTGGTAATTTGTAATAATTAATGAAACTGACGAACCCTACTGAGTTAAAAAAAAAAAAAAAAAGAGAAAGGACACAAATGTCAGGAATGAAAAAAGTTCCTACCATCATTAAAAAGAGAATAAGTAGTTATCATGAATAACTCTATGCCAATAAATTTTAAATATAGATGAAGTTAACAAATTCCTTAAAAAACACAACTTACTAAAACGGATTATAGGAAAAATAGAAAATTTAAATAGCTGTATATTTATGTAAAAAATGGAATCTATAATTAAAAATTCTCCCTTAACCCCCCAAAATAAAACAGGTCCAGATGGCTTCAGTGATGAAGTCTTCCAAACATTAAAGATGAAATAATATTTAAAATAATTCTTCCAGAAAATAAAAAAGAGAGATACCTCCCAATTTGTGTGATAAAGCCAGCATAATATTGATACCAAATCTTGACAGGTATGTTTTTTTAAAAAAAGGAATATTAGAGAAGAATTTCTCTCATTAACATAGATAAAAATCCTATATAAAATATTAGAAACTAAAAATCTAATAATAGATAAAAAGATAACAGCACAACCAAATTGTGTTTATTGCAGGTATTCAATTGGTTTAGCATTTAATATATTTAATATATTTACTATATTTCACCACATTAACAGAATAATATCATATGGTATATATAATAGAAAAGTTATATGAGCATTTTAATAGGTGCAGAAAAATCATGACCAATTCCAACACTCATTCATAATTTTTTAAAAAACTCTTATTAAACTAGGTGTATAGAAGAAATTATTTAATCTGATAAAAGGTAAATACAGAAAATGTATTGCAAACATTTTACTTAATGGTAAAACGTTGAAAACTTTCCCTCTGAGATCAGAAACAAGATAAAGATGTCTACTGTCACTTTTTCTATTCAATGTTATACTAGATACCCTAACCAGTACAAGTAGACAAGAAGAAGAACTAAGAGGTATTAAAATTGGAAAAAAGAAATAGAACTGTCACTATGTACAGATGACCCAATTGTATAGATGGAAATTCTCAAAGAATTTACAAATTATTGGAAATAATAAGTGAATTTTGTAAGGTTGTTGGATTTTTGGATATAAGGCCAATATATAAAAATCTATTGTATTTTTATATTCTAGTAACAAACAATAGGATAAAAAAACACCTAGCAAAAAATTTAATGAAAGATGTGCAAGATTCTACATAGCAAACTATAAAAGATTACCAAGAGAATCTAAAGAAGACCTAAGTAAATGGAGAGAGATATCATATTATGGGATGGAAGACTCAATACTGTGTGGGTGTTTCTTCTTCCAAAATTAATATATAGATTGAATACAATCACAAGCAAAATTCTGTGTAGTTTTTTGGTGGAAACTGACAAGCTAATTCTAAAATTCTACGGAAATGCCAAGGGCCAAGATAGTCTTGAAGAAAAAAAAAAGTGTTGGAGGTCCTATACTACTGGACAGCAAAATTTATTACGAAGTTACAAGGAAGCAAAATACAATACCTGAAACAGACCATTTAAGCATTTGATTGGTGATAAAGGTCACACACTGCAAAGTAATGGGGGAAAGAATAGTCTTATCAATAATGGGGATTTGTTAACAGGGTAGCCATAGGAAGAAATATATCTTGACCTCTACCTCACACCATATGCAAAAATCAATTCTAGGTGGATTAAATTTTAATTTAATCTTCATTTTCAGATCTTTGCATAGGAGAATACATTAATGACCTTAAAGATTTCTTAAATGAGAATACAAATAGCACTAAGCTTAAATTTCATACATTAAAACAAGGAATTTCTTTTCATCGAAGGGCACTGTTAAATGAAATGGTATGACATTTGTGGTTTTGCTTCAAAATACTTAAGTGGTGGTTGGAGTGAGGTGGGGGAGAAGTGAGGGATAATAACTGAAATAAGACTGTCGTGAATCATTTTTGAAGCTGGGATTTTACTGCATAATTCTCACTACTTTTATTTTTGAATTTTTTCACAATAAAAGTTTAAAAAAGAGAGACACTATTAAGGAAGGAAAAGGCAAACCACATAGTGAAAGAAGATATTTGCAACACATGGAACCAGAAAAGGGGTCTACATCTAAAATGTATAAAGAATCCCTTCAAATCAATAAAAAATCCCAGACAACTCAATAAAAAAATTAGCAAAAACATAAAGCAGCACAAAAGAGGATGTCAAATAGCTAATAAGTATATGAAAAGGAGGGCAGTCCAATTGGATATCAAGGAATTAGCAATTAAAGCCACAATTAAACAGTACACATCCAGTGATTAAAGCAAGTTATCATTTGTGCAAATACATGTATAAACTGGAGCTGGAGGACCTCAAGTTCTGTGCCAATACCATAATAACACTAGCCTAGAATGACTAAGATTTGAAAATACAAAGCGTTGATGTGGATGTGGTGAAACAACAACTTTCATGCACAACTAGTTTGGAAAACAGTTTGGCAGTGTCTACCAAGTTTGAGTACATGTCTACCCCTATGACCCAGAAATTCCATTCATAGGTATATACTCATCAAAAGTGTGTGCAGGTGCGTGCGTGCGTGTGTGCGTGCGTGCGTGTGTGTGTGTATAAAATATATCTTCAAAGGACAAATAAGAAATGTTGATAGTAACATAGTAACATTCATTATAGCCACAAACTGGAAACTACTGAAATGTCCACCAACAGTAGAATGAACAAATAAATTGCAGTGTATTTATACAACAGAATACCATACAACAAAGAAAAATAATAAATGATTTCTACATATATCAATATGGGTACATGTCAAAAACATAATAATGATCAGAAGTCAACTACATGCAAAGTACATACTGTGTGATTTCATTTAAATAGCATTCAAAAACAAGCAAAACTAATCTATGGTGACAGAAGAATAGAAGTTACATTTGAGGAGAAGGGAAGTGTACTGACTGGCAGAGGACAGGATGGGGCTTTTGGGTGAGTGTGATATTCCATTTCCAGACCTGGATAGTGATCACGTGGGTGTGTGTGCGTGTGTGCACTTTATGATACCTCATTCAACTACTGAACTATATCCTTGGATTTTATGCACTTTTTCTGTTTGTATACAGTATTTCAATACAAGATGTTGACACCTTTTATTAAAACAAAAGAATAATATGGGCTAGGAGAGGGAATTTTGATAAATGAGTCATTTTAGTGTAGAGAATCATGGATAAAATTTTTTTAAAATCTTGCTTTGCTTTAATTTTATTGTTACAATAAATAAAATTTGGGTGGCAGGAAAAAATAATTTGGCATTTGTTCAAATACAAATATAAACTGGAGATGAGGGCCCTCGAGTTCTGTGGAGCACCATAATAATTTCAGTTGGAAAAAATTTTAAAGGTGGTGTTATAACCTTCTACCACAGCCCCCAGAAGAATCTCACTCAAGGAACTGTGAACTTCTAATTTTGAACAATACAATTTTCAGGTATAACCTCCAAAAAAATCTGTTGCAATAAATACCCAGATAATGGAATGAGGTAATAAACTATAAGGCAATTAAATGTTGGAGAAAACTACCAATTACAATAACTTTGGTTTCAAAAGAATTACCCTTTCTTTCTAACAGTAATTAACCATCAGGGTCAACAACTTATTAAGAATATTATGCATTCCCATGATAAAACCATGTCATCTTCATATAAAATATTGTTTGTCTCTATTCTCTACAGTGGGATGCAGTTCACATCTGGTTAATAGAATAATAAAATTTTTGAGATGTGAAGTTCTCTCTTAATAGGTGAGGGTAGGGGTGGGGTTTGCTACTCATTTCTTGGAAATACTTCTTTTTTATTGTCTTTGTAATAAAATACTGGTTTAAATCTTACGAATTATATGTCACTCTTTTCTTTCTCTTTTAAAACCCGTATCACAATATAAAGATGGCTTGAATTGGGTGCATGGGCTGGGTGGGAAGGAAGGGGTTTACCTCATACAGGAGGAATCCTGTCTTTACCTGAGCACGGCCACAAAAGATATCTTATCTTGTTAGGCTTGGAGCAGAACCAAGGAGCCAGGCAGGATCTATAAACCTAACACAAAGTATCATGTGCAGTTACTCTGAAGGGGGGATATTGTAATTCTTTCCAGTATCTCATTGATTTTCACCTAATTTAAAATTTTCATTTGATAACCTAAAAACCCTGGAAGTGTGAGGTAGCTCTTCGTTTACCCTCTTCCCTATTGTGACCTTTACACAACAGAACAGGAAACAGCTCTGGACAGGGATCCAGAAAGAGCAGGATTCATCCTAACTTTGCTTCCTACTAGTCTGTAGAGATTACTTAATCTCTTTGAGCCTTAGTTTCTTCAACTATACATAGGTGATAACATCCCCTGCTTCAGTGTCATTTTGAGAAGTGTAATACAGGGTGTATAAATAGGCTAACATTATTATATTATTAATAATCATTGTTATTTTTAGTCTACACATCTAAATATAAAAGATAAAACATAGTATAGTGGTGCTTAGGCTTAGGAAGAATACAGGGAAATGAGGTCAGAAAGACTATGGAATGGAAAAATAAACACACTGGTAATTATAAAAGGATAAAAAGGGACAAAGTTGCAATCTTGAAAGGTCTATACAAACTTTTAAATTTTTCTAATTATATCACAGATTCTAAATGTTGATGTAGTAGACACCTGCTGTTTTTTTCTGCCTTGTAACCTGCCCCCTTCTGGCAACAGCAACCTTTCCTTTGAATTGCTTTCCCAAACTCCATGGTTTTCTGGTGGGCTCCCAATCATGTTACTCTACTCACCTGCTAGGGGTGGGCATGCCTAGGGATTTGCGGGTGACCAAAGCCAGGCCAATCAGCATCCTTCCTTGAAATTATTTAATAATTTCAAAGATCCTGATAGGGATAAATCTCTTTTCTCTGGAATTCTAAATGGGATTTTTAAAAAATGTGGAACTCTCTTGCCTGTACAATAAATAACTACATATCCTCATCCTGCATTTCTTGCTACATAGAGGCACTGATGACTAGGAACTCAGATAATCTTTTGAGGCATGGGAATCCAGTTTTTCCCATACCTTCACATTTTTCTTCTAAGTACCATTTCTGTTTAGTAGATAATGGGGCTTCCAAGCATTTAGAACACGCGTTAAAAAGGCTCTGGAATTTTCTGAAAAAAACAGGGTAACTTGTAGTAAAAGAATAGCCTTCACCATGATGACTGTGGCATCTCCAGGTATCTAAGATACTTACTTTGTTGATATCAAATATCTAGTTAGTGTTCAAATTTCCCAAATTGTCTTAAAATTTTTGTTTTAACCTTTGGTTTGTTTGAATCAAGATCCAAACAATGGAATATGATTTTTATCATCAAGCACATCTCTCTTCAAAATTGATACTTCCTTGTCACTGTACCACATTGCTATGAGCAATTGAATTTAGAAATTAATTCAAGGTCTTTGTATGTGCTTTACAAATGCCAGATGAGGTTCTGGTAATGAAATTATGGGGTAAATAAGCATAAGTAATAGGTTGAAGTTAACCTTGGACATTAGGACCCAAAAGGGAGCAGTGACAAGGAAACACATTTATATTGATTTTGCAACCTTGGATGTCTCCTTTATCTGTTTTGACTGTTTATCTGTTTTATCTGTTTTCACTGTTGGTGGAAAACAAAAAGAAATCCACCCCTTGGTTTGCCAATATCTAATGAAGTATTGGAAATATATAATAAGCAAATGCATTAATATATGTATTAAAATTGAAATTCATTAAAATATAAATACATTTATTAAAAATATTTGTAGTTTTATTTACAACTCACATTCTTATCTTTGTCCCATATGTCCTCGTTTATTCTCAAGTACAACGAGGGACTGAGAATATCATCCCCTGGAAGTATAAATGAATATATTTATTTTGCTTCAACTCAAATATGAAAGGATTAAAACATTATTACAGTCCCCACAACTTTCTTCTCCCAAAGAGAAGGTGCAGGGGAGGGGAACTGTGAGGCGTTAGAGACCTTTAGTGTAATCTCTACACATCTCATAAAATAAACATATGTGATCCATGTACTTGCTAAGGAAGCTCAGCATTGTGACAAGTCTCCTAGATTCCGCCCCCTCCCCCTCCAACTAACCAGATCATTATTCTTAAGGTCCTTCTAATTAGGGATTCAGGGGCTAACACTGACCCTAACCATAGTCACCTAACATTTACTTATTTCGTTGTTCTAGGTCCCCTCTATCCCGATCTTAACAGGACTACTGGGTCCAAAGCCCTATATGTGTTGTGTGTGCGTCTGTGTTCTGCCATGTATTTATTATTCTCACTTCGTCATTAAGGTCCTGAAAAGTAAAAAAAAAATAAAAATAAAACAACCACCCCAAATCCGTCTCATCCACTATGTGCATCCTCTTTCCGTGGGGACTGCAAAGGTTTAAAACCGCTGCCTTCGGGCCGGTCCACTTCTATAGTATCTTCCCTGCCTCCGTCTCTGCTTGCCATGTGTATCTGCACTGGGTAAGTGCCCAGATTCTGATCTGGGGCTAAAACTCATGATCTTCTGGCTCAGGTTCTGTGAACTGAGTCATTCTGGCACCGAGAATATTCCGTGACTCAGCAGGCCCGAAAAGGAGGCTGTCAGAATCCAGACAATCTCGTCTTTTAAAGGCAAGCTAGGGAACACAAACACCACAGTGGAAGGATTTCGCAGTGGGTCTGCGTGCCCAGGGGAAAACTGCTATTCCATTCCCAGCCTGTTCACTTCCTTCCTTGCCCCGGTTAAACGACCGGTTGGTTACACTTTAATTTAGCGGCAGGAAATCGCTTCACAAAATTCATTTTGATGCTGCGACCAGGCCCTTTATTCCCCAAGGGCCGTGCCAGCCCCCTCGACACTCTGGACCTCTCCATCGAGGGGGCTGCAGCGGGTCCGCGCTCATCAGGGGGCATCCCGGGGCGGCCGGAGAGGGCGGGGGCCCCGCACGCAGACCCCACTGGGGGGCCCTCGGGTCTCGGCCCCCGGGCGGCGGCCGGGCTGGACACAGGACCGACACCTGGCTGGGCGTGGCTCCAGTAGGCGCGAGGCCCAAGGCCGACCTCGCCAACCCGGCGTCGCCCCTTTAAGGCCCCCTCCCTCGCCTCCTCCCTCACCCGGAGTCTCCTGGGGACGCGGAGTCCGGACCCCGGCGTCCTACTTGCGCAGGGAGCTGGGTCTCCATAGCCGCCCCCGACCTCCCGGCATGCACCACCCCGCCGCCCCTCCCTCTCCCTCCCCCCTCTCTCCTCCCCCCGCCCCCACTCCCCGCCCACCCCTTGCGCCCCTCCCCCGCCGATCGCGCGCCGCGGGCCCGTGCGCGGGACGCCGCCACCCCCGCCCCCGCCGCCGCCGCCGCCGGGAGTCGCCGGGGCCAACGCGCAGTTCACGGCGCGCGGAGGGCGGGGGAGCAGCGTCGGGGGCCACGGGAGCTGCCTAGAGGAGGTCGGGGTTGGGCTTTCTCCTCTGCCAGACCCCACCCCACCCCGCCGCTCCCACCCCCTGCTCCTTCCTTCCCGGGGGCGCGCGCTCGGGCACGCGCTCGGAAGTCGGGGGTCTGCGCGCAGTGCGGGCCGTGTCTGGGGTGGGTGAGGGAGGCGCGGGGGCGGCGGTCAGCGAGCCGCTCGGTCCTCGCTAGGGGCGCCCACCGGCCGGTCTCTCCGGCGCGAGCCGCCGCCACCAGAGTCCGGCCCCTGAGCCACCAGGCTCAGCCCGCGGAGCGGCGGGGAGCGCCGCTAGGGGAGAGGATCGCGCCGGCGCCCTCGCCTTTGCCGTGGCCCAGCGCGCGGGCGGCGGGATGAGCGGCAGCGAGCGGGCCGCGCCGGCCCTGCGGCCCCGGGGGCGGCTCTGGCCGGTGCTGGTAGTGCTGGCGGCCGCCGCGGCGGGCTGTGCCCGAGCAGCCATGGACGAGTGCGCGGACGAGGGCGGGCGGCCGCAGCGCTGCATGCCCGAGTTCGTCAACGCCGCTTTCAACGTGACCGTGGTGGCCACCAACACGTGTGGGACTCCGCCCGAGGAGTACTGTGTGCAAACCGGGGTGACCGGGGTCACCAAGTCCTGTCACCTGTGCGACGCCGGGCAGCCCCACCTGCAGCACGGGGCAGCCTTCCTGACCGACTACAACAACCAGGCCGACACCACCTGGTGGCAAAGCCAGACCATGCTGGCTGGGGTGCAGTACCCCAACTCCATCAACCTCACACTGCACCTGGGTAAGCGGTGACAGCCCTGTCCCCTATTACTGCTCGCCAGCAGCCCAGCTCCCGGGCCGTCTCCACCCCCTGGTTCAGCCTGAGGGGCCCAAACTGCCGCGTGCTGGCTCTCTGCTCCGCAGCATGGGCCACACACAAATTCTAAAATAGATGTAGCTGTTCACATCCGTGAGGGTCAAGATGCTGCGCGCTGACATGTCTGTGCTTTCTTGTTCTTTCTAATTTAACGAGATTCTCGCTTTCTTGATTGTTCGCCATTTCAGCTGATGGGATTTTGGTCCCCCCTTTTTCTGAAGGGTTAACCAGCAACTCTCAGCCTCACTTTTCTCTTTCCTAGCAAGGCCATCACAGCGCATTCTTGGATCAGAGATGAAAAAGTCCACCTCAGACACTTTTGTCTTGGGAATGTTTAGATGTCTCAATTGGGTTGAGTGTGACTGCTGTTTGCTCTGTTGAGTTAGGGGAAACTGAAGGGAGCAAATGACTTTACGGCCTGTATTGCCTATGTGTAATTAAAATAGAAATTCACTTTTAAAGTTATTGTTCTTTAGAACTGTTCACCCTTAATTAAGAGCCACAAAGCTATTTCACTGCTAATCCTGGTACAGAGAAAACAAAAGGAAGTGTTTGCACTCACTGTAATTGCTGGGCATGGTTTTGTCCTGGGTGAAAAGTCTCTCACTTTCTTCCCTTTCGCTTTGATTCAAAGCAAGTGTAGAAACACATATAACTGATCTTTTAGAAATCAGGAAAGGATCTATAGAAAACTTCCTGGCAGGGCCATGGATGATGATGGATGTGTATCTGAAAGTATCAAAAATTATGTTTGATCTAGGTAAGTTTTTCTTCCTATCATTGAGATATATAAACAAGCAGAAAATTTCATTATTGTGTTTGACGGAGTAAGGTATGTGTGAGAAACAGACATTTGATTTGTAGAATTTCAATTTCCACTGGATTGGGAGACTTGGTTTTACCAGTAGCCGGTACTAATGAACTTCCAGGGAGAACAGACTGCCCCAAGCCGTTTTTCTGTCAAAACAGGGTAATTCTCTAAGGCTAATAATATTCATTATTTGGGGACGTTTGAAAGGAACATTTTGTAGGCAAATGGTTCTTTTGATCATGATTTTGTGTTTTTATTTCCACTACTCTCTGGTACACTGTACATTATGTAAGTATCAAGATTCCAGAGAAAGAATATGACTTTCAAAAAGTGCTGTGAAAAGTGGAATAAATTTATTTAGAAACTTTGTAGTAAATGCCATTTTATTTGTAGATGAGTCATTAGGCACATGAAACTTTTTGAACATAAGTTCATAAAATGAAACTATGAGGCACCTTTTTTTTCAGAGAGTGAAGAAGTAAACTGTACTGAGTTCAGTGTTTTAAAGGTATTGGACATGTGTAGAAGTAGGAGTGTCTTATAACAGGTGCCTTTCAAAAGACATGGTAAGAGATCCAGAGTTTCCTAAGGTCTTGTGGGGATGCTTTTTAACTATTTCTCCTAGGTATTTTATTTTCAAAGTTGGCCAAATTTATTTTTGAAATTTATATGCAATTATTTTTGTTTAAGTTTTGACTTGTTAAAGTTTCTGTGTTCAAGTTTGAATACCCTTGAAGTCTTATTTTTATCCATTTTCCAATTTTAAATTTTTCGAAGAAAAAGGATTCCCTTAATGTCTCAAAGTGCCTGAGATTCAATTAAACATTTCTGAACAATAGTCTCTGATTTAAGGTGGGGCTGTCAATCTTGGCTTTCTGAGTTTTCTGCTGTAGGTACTATGTAGCTGAAGGTTATTTCAGGTGATGGTAGAGGTAGATTACTCAATGATTACTTCTCTGTTGCAAAGATAATGTGGTAGAGTGAGACAGTATCAGTCAAGTTAGTTACTACTAGAGAGGCAGATGTATTAACTTTGGGTCATGGTGATTAAAAGGTCAAAAGAGATCATAGAGCTCATTTAGGACTCTAACATGACTTTTTACTCTAAAAATGTTACATGCTTGGACTTGTTTTTGGTGAAAAATTCCTCAGTTTTTTGCTGTTATTCTTGCTAAACGAAATTCATAAATAAGGGTTTAAAACTCATAATTTAAAGTTATTTAAAACATTTTCACTTAAGTATTGTGATTAACTGTAAAAACATGTACTTTAAACCTTTCAGTTAGACAATTTATAAAAACTTGACTAGAACTTATTATACTTGTTGGATCAGAAATGATGTCCCAGAGGAAATTGTGTGTGGTGGAGGTGGGAAAGGGGAGGGAGATTTGTGTGTAGCAAGGTAGATGTTTCTTTTTCTTTCTCCAGCCCCCTTTTAATGACTAGGATATATGTATACATGTATATTATGATTAACAGTTTAAGGCAAGTAGACAAGTTTTTATGTGTTACTGTGTGTTTTGATGTCCAGCATATTCACTCTCTAACTGCAGTTACTTCATGGGCTTTAGCTAACTAATTATTTCCCATGACTTCAAGTACCGTGACTTTTGTGCATCTATTAAACCTCCCATCCAGTTCAAATTTCACATATCCTTAAACAAGTGATGCATGTTGTGCTTTGCCCTTACAGAGCATGTGAAACTAGAAATGAGCAGTGTGAAAGAACTAGGTCTAGCCACCACTTTTGTAGCCTGCCTTTTGATGTTGAACTTTAAACACAGTGAACTTTCAAATAAGCAAAGTCAGATTACACTTAACTAGTTACAAGAAACATACATGTTTTGGCAGTTTTTATGTCACTTTTTTATTATAAAAATGAAACATTATATGGTAAATTCAAACAGTAAGTGTAATGACTTTTTACAGTGAGTCTTTTTATTTCTAGTTGCTAAGTTCCATGCCCTAGAGACCACTGTTCACAATTTCTTATGTAAACTCCCAGAAATTTTTCATACATACATTATATATAAAATTACATGATCATTTTAACTGGTACTTTTTTAAGGGCTGAGGCACATTTTAACAGATGGCAAGTACAAGTTAGATCATTGTACATTATCATCACTTGCTGTACAAAAGCCGGGAAAATCAGCATTGATTCTGCAAGCAGCTATGTCTTAAGTGTCATATACAGTGGTGCAGGGTGCAGTGCATCTTCAGATACAAAGAGTTAAAGTTGCTGTGGGAACCAGTACTGCACTTTCTGCCTCTTGTGGAGAGAAATCTCAGCTAGGCACCCTTTTCTAAAAAGAAGTCTTTCTTATTTTGCCTTCAACTTCTGATCTTTTCTCCAGTTTCTGTATGGATTATTCAGTTTGCTGTTAAAAAAATTTGGCTTATACAATAATATAATAATAATAATATCATAATAAGTTTTCTCAGTAACAGTGCGGTAGTTGATAGACAAGATTGTAGCTGAGGATTGGCCTTTTATTAAACAGCCATTTAAATTAATTTGATAATCATTGTGGATGGAAACTTGGCAGACAGGGTCTTGATATTGGAGGAAGGTAGCTTTCCCTCTTTCTAAAACAATTAGATTAAGGGAAAGAGTGCATATAAAACTAACTCAATCATGGTTTATGGAACTCTTAAAATTAACACTGAGACTGGATTAGTTTCCAAGCTCCTCATAAACTTTAGGAATGAATGGTGATTAAATTAAGCTTTTTCATCTATATCTGAATATCCTTTTTGTGCATGTAAATCAATAATTGGTATATAAAGATATTGCATTTTACGGGCCGGCCTCGTGGCTCACTCGGGAGAGTGTGGCTCTGGTAGCGCTGAGGCTGTGGGTTCGGATCCTATATAGGGATGGCCGGTGTGCTCACTGGCTGAGTGTGGTGGGGACCACACCGTGCCAAGGGTTGCGATCCTCTTACCAGTCAAAAAAAAAAAAGGATATTGCATTTTATGCTGTTCGGTCCTCTGATATATATTTAACATGCAACAAACAGCATTATTTTTTCCTCTAGGAAAATCTTTGCAAGGTAGGTTCTGACTGTGTCAGGGAATAGCTCACTCTGGTGACTTCACTGTGGTATTTGTGTACCCTGAGGGGACACTATTTTAGTTTGTCTCACAAAGGCCTGATTTACATTTTGCAGGTTTCAACTTGAGAAATTAAGGAGCTCTTCTTTAATGGCCAGCAGTTTTATAAAGTTGCTGTTGGCTGTTTTCCTGTTTTGCAGTTCACTGCTTTTTCTGCAAATTCCTCCTTCATTTTTCTAAAGCATTCAGAAAAAAATTTACACATTAGGGGAGAAGTTGGAGCTGTAAGGCACCCCCTCACCCGCTTAATTTGTCATTTGTGGAGGGGATAAAGTTTGCCTAGTTCAATTCTAAATCTGTTTAGGAAGTTGGATATGCCTTTTGCTATGCACTCCTTCCCCCTGTGTATACATTCTCATGTTACTGCCAAATAGCCCACAAACATTTTTAAAATACTTATGAAATACATACCACTGTACCTGATAGAAAGGTGTAGAAGACTGAGGGTCGTGTCTTCAGAAGTTTATACAGTATCAGATGGAATTTACACACTCAGTTGTAATTCCATTACATTCATAAATCATGGGAGTCTATATAATATTTTACAGTTTATAAAGCCTCCAGTTTATCACTGGTTAGATTTTTCACAACTCAGCGAAGGCAAAGATGAGAATCCAAAGGTGTGATTTGCCAAAAGTCATGGTGGAGTTGGGTCTTTGACTCCTTAGTTAAGTGCACTAGCCCTTGTAGCTCATAGTTTGTCTAACAAATCTCTGAAAAGAATGTCTGGTTTATTCCAGGGTAACTTAAAAGTTCGTGCACACATTGATTCAGAGATACAAGACTCCTTTGGTTTTCTTCCTTTTTCCCTCTTTCTGCCCCTTTTTACGTACATGCTACTCACGGTCTTCCTGGATGAATTCCTTTTAATGTCAAGCCTTCGTTTACTGTTTGCAAATTTATGAATTCTAATTTTGTATTTCTAGGTCAGTTCTTTCTCCAGACCTAAAAACTTGTTGAATATGCTCAATTTGGGATGTCGTGAGGCCATGTCCAAAACTAAATTCACCCCTTGTCATCCCACCCAACTCAAAACTGTTTTGGCATCCCTTATCTCAGTGAACACTACTGTCTAATATTGGGGCTCTCAACCAGTTTTTCCCATCTCCCCTGAAAGATGATCATACTTGATGCTTGATAGGCTTCGATCAGTAAAGATTACTCTGTTTGGTGAGCAGACAGGATCCATTGCTGTGAGGCAGGTCAGTTCTGGGCAGCTGTAACTTCACCTCTTTCCTTCCCACCCATCCTTACTATTATTTATTAAAGACTCCACTCTTACCTCCTATATCAAGACACTGTCTCTTGAATGCTTATCTTTCTGTCCATCCTCTTTGTTTCTGCCTTCATTTAGGTCCCCACTAAATTTCACCTGGATTACTGCAACAGCCTCCTAACAAACTTGTGGTCTTTCTGCTTCCACCTGTGACCCTTGTATTCAGGCAGCCGTGCTTGAGAGTAAGCGATGGTTCTAAAATGCAAATCTGATTATATAATTTCTCAGCTAAAAATTCTGCAGTGGTCCTTCAAGCCTTTAGGATAAAGTCTAAACTTCTTGGCATGGTGTGCAAGGTACTTTAGTGTCTGGACCTTTCTAGCCTCTAGGCTTATCTTTAGTCCCTTCACGTGCTCAGAGCATTGTTCTTTGGTTTGGAACGTTTCTCCCAGATGTCAGCATCTTCAGGTATTCTTTCCCAGTTTTTCTCTCTCCCCTTTTTGCCTCCCTGTCTCACCTGGATTAGGTACACACCCTGTAGGTAACTATCACAGCACTTATCACATAGCATTATCTGTTTCTTGTCTGTTTCTGCTTAAACACCATGAGGTCTTCGAAGGCAGGGTCAGGGACTTAGTCACCTTTTAGTTCAGTTCAGTGTAACTTATGTTCATTAATTGTTTGCTATATCTTAGCACCTTGCAAATGCCTGGAAGTATAGTGATTCATAGCACATTGCCTTAATCTCATGTTTAGATAAGTTCTAGACATGAAGACTTACATCTCTAGACTTAGGGGTAGGCAAATTACAGCCCTCCTGGCCAAATCCAGCCCAGGCCTGCCATCAATTTTTGTATAGACCATGAGCTAAGAATGGTTTATACATTTTTAATTGGTTGAAAAAAAACCAGAAGGATAATATTTTGTGACTTGTGAAAATTACATGAACTTTAGATTTTAGTATTCATAAAGTTTTATTGGAACACCATTAAGCCCATTTAATAGCATTTGGTTATGGCTGTTTTTGCACTACAAAGGCAGAGTTGGGTAATAGAGACAGACTCCATATGTCCTAGCCCACAAAGGCTAAAATATTTACTGTCTGGCCCTCACAGCAAAGGTTTGGTGATCTCTGCTCTGGACCTATACATTCATGTTAAGACATAAGTGAGTGATGCAAGTACAAAGCGGATTCACTTCACTTACCATTTGGATGGGGGCTAGAGGCATTGTATCTCCAGTGCGTAGTGTCCAATAAATATATATAGAGTGAGTAAATAAATGCCTGAATTAGAAAAGTCCCAGAACATTTCACGTTAATTTAAATTCTTCAAAGCAATGTTTTTGAGCTTCTGTTTATTTTTGTCAGTGCTATCTCTCCATCTTCATGTCACTGTAAGTGCTAATATTAAATGTAGTATGTGGTTGTTTTATTTCTGTAACTTTAAAAGAAGTACTAAATAGGTATGGAACTGATATGGAATTGAAAGATTTGTGCTTTCCTTTTTTGGGTAAAAGACTTATAAGATTGAAGTCAGCCTACATAAATTTTATGAGAAAACTGCTCATAAATTCTCACATGTGAATGTGTTTCTGAAATTTTAATGTTAATTTGTATGCTTTTTTTCTTTAGAAATGGACATAAGCAAATTTTATTTAAAGTATATATATGTATTCACAGACTCATTTTTGGAAGAGATTCTTAAAGGGGATGATTAAGCAGTGGAGGGGAAAGGTTACAATGAAATATTTGCTTATTGTGTATGGCATACTTTTTAATTTATTTAATTCATTATGGGTAGAAGTAGAAGACAGGCACCCTGGGCTGTGCCTTGTCTTCAGGATAGTGAAGAACTGTAAATGGAGAGTACAGTTTAGCCCACCATATCCCACATTTAAGTGGCTTGGCAGAGAACAGTGATCATGTATTTGTCTAGAGTTAACAGGCGGCAGAACCCACAGGTGCTGCTTCACTTGTCCTTTGTTTCCATCTGTACGTAATTGACAGCTCCTCGGCTGTTCTGTTTGGGTTTTAGGGAAAAGTGTCAAAGTTTAAAGCAGAGCTGTTTGTTTATTTTTACTGCTCAAAATTCATGAGAAGATTTTTAGAAATAAGGGATTAATCTGTCTCTTATCTTAAATTGTCAATTTCAGAGGGTAAAATTTTCAAGGCAATTGCATGCTGGTTCTATTGCCTTGCCTTGGTCGCTTGCTCTAAGATCTGTAAGGGGGGCCTGCTGGGATTTGCAGGCATCTTCTTTCTTGTAAAGTGATAAAGTTAGATGTTTGCTCATTTGGGCCTAAAATTGACTGCTTACTAATAATAGGGGTTACCAGAAAACTCATTTTTAGAAGTGTCCCTGAGGTTTTAGAGTATTGCAACAGGCTGGGCTGACACTAGTTAAGTACATTTGCTTTTCTGTCCATGTTCTCTCCCAGGGGGCCAGCCTAAAATAACTGGGCCCAGTCTACCAGGTGCCCTAAGCACTACATATTTATGAAATTAAATAAAGTACACTTATCTCTTTCTTGGACAATTATGCTCTTAGATCTCTTATGGGAGGAGAACCTTGTGGCAAATCTAGGAGATGAATTAGGGGATTTACTTTATTTCTTTTAAAGCTTTAGGAGTTACAGTCCCTCAGCTCCCTTCTATAACTCTTTGTTTCGACCTGTGTGGCTACTTCCTGCTATATTGAAGAAAACATTGGATTGTGGTTTTATTCTTTGGGTTTTTGTTATTGTATCATCTTGTTGCTTTGAAAGTCGATGGAAATATTAATTCAAAATCAGCCTCCTTCACATTTATTTAGTTTAATGTCTTGAATTTGGAACATGGTCCTATATAAAGTTAGGGACCTAATAAATTTTGTTTCATGACAGGAAATCGCAGTAAACGTGAAAGTTTGAGCTAACCAGGATTATTACTCATGGCAGTGACTATACAGGTACCTGTCTGTTTTCAGAGACATGGTCAATGACTAGTTTTTTTTTTTTTTTTTCCTCGTTTATAGTTCTTATTTTGTGTTCTATACCTTGACCTGGGTGGAGGTTATATAAGTGTATACATATGTAAAACTTCAGAACTATACATTTAATATTTGTACACTTAATTATATGTAAATTATTTCTCCAATTAAAAAAAGAAGAAACTTTCAACAAGTATTGTACAAAATAACATATAGGTGACTTTTGGTATGATTTTTGGCTTAAAATAGGAGAGAACAGAGTATGAAGCTTAATCAGCTAAGGTGTATTTCTCTTACCGTCTTTGTCCTCTTTACCAGAAGTTGCTGGCATTAATAAATGTTTGTTGTATGAGCAAAAAAGTAAAGCAGCTGATTTTAATTGAGGTACCAGTTTGTTCAAATTGAAGTACATGCAGAGCGCTGTCAGAAATGCATTCGGGTAGGGTTGATGGTGAGCCCCAGGAGGTGGGGCGTGGGAAACATGCAGGAAGAGCAGTCCTCTGCTACTCTCACCTCCTTTCAAGCAGGCGGTGGTTTTGGTTGATGCTTTATGGTTTGATGTGGTAAAATGGTAAGTTTGTGGTTTTTGCTGCAGGCTTAGAGAATTCTTTAAGAATGTCTCTGGGTGGCATGTGTTTGGGTCACAATGTTTGGTGTTTATACTCATACTTTGCCATTTAATTTCCATGGTGAAAACTAAGTGTTCCACAAATTATAGCATATAATGTGAACACCCTTTCTTCATTTCTTTAACATGTATGTGGTAGTGGCTTCCTCTCATTGAGCCTTTTAGAAATAAAAAGTCTGAAGCTTGAATTGTGTGGCTTTCTTAGAGAAGCTTATGCAACTTTGTGAAGTATTTCCAACTAAGTGAAAAGACCTGCCTACTCAAAATGAGATGAGCTTATTATATTCTTAATAGCGAACAAAAGCTTTGTGTAAATAAGGCAACTGGGGAGAAAATTCTTCATTTATGGGCATTGTGATATGGGATATGAGTTATATTAGATGCTGAAGACACTTTCTTTAACCTGAGGGAAATTGTAATGTGTTTGAGAAGATTAGACAAAAACATTCAAGTACAGGAAAAATAATTCAGTTGAAACTTTTTAAAGTGCCTAGGGAGTACCTATAGAGCCCTTTGAAGAGTGTGCATTGAAGTCAGCCAGGAAAAGCTTTTTGGGTCTTGAAGAAAAGTAATGGACATGAATGGAGGACTTTCCAGGAAGGGTGAATTGTTTGAACAAAGATCTAAAAGTAACCAGATAACGGTGAAGGCATTGTTTGCATTAACATGGAGTAATGTGGACGTGCTGGATGGGATCTACGGAGAAGAGGAGCTCAAAAACTGGATAGCAAAATGAGGTCAACCTTCAGCTTAGTGCCTCCTGGTTACTTTTTTGAATTCTTCAGTCTTGAGAACTATTGTTATCCCCTGTGAAATAATAATGTAAGAAGACTAGCGACTTCTCTGAGGTCATACAGGCTGAGTTTAGGTTGGAATCCAGACCTGTTGTGGTACGTTAGATTACTCTTGCCACTCTGCCATGTTAGATCAAACCTGGTAAGTGATAGAGAACTATAGAAAGACCTTGAATTGGGGAGTGAAATGAAGGTATCTCAAACCACAGAAGCCTGGTTTCTCTGATAGATCTCTGCTTAAGGAGCTCTGGATTTGGGTTGCTTCTATTAAAAAGGACTTTGCACTTATTTGTGAAGAACAGAGGATTGTTTTCAGTGGAGGAACTTGAGGTTTGGGATACTTGCAGTAGTTGTGTAATAGGTAGTTGTTAATGCTTCTGGGAACTTCTAAAGAATTTATTGAATTTCTGAATGAGGTCCTGGGTTTTGTCAGTGTCTGCTGATAGGAAAAGTGTGCCCTACCCTATTTCCTGAAGAGTGGTTGGTGCTTGACTTTGTGCGGGGGAATGCCACCTTATCTCTTTTCTACCTTATCCATGACTCTGTTCTGGTTGTTGAGAATTGCTGAGTTTAGTTCAGTTGCCTACTTTATCTGGCATTGTTAAAGATAAGGCTGCCTGGTTCTCCAGGTTCTACATGGGTACTTCAAGAAGTTCGTGGACAAATAGAATTAAAAGATAATATGAATCTCTCCATGAACTTTTTGAAGTTCCCTTGTATTTTGTTTCTGCTCGGCTCCAAGTAAATTCTAACTCTTACTTGGTGCCTTTGTTGTGGTGGTTGTTGTTATTCAAGTTTGCTAACTGAATATGTCTAACCCACTTTTTATTGGTTGATGGATAGATAATTACTGTGATCCCAGGAGCTTTCTTTGTCCATCTTTCAGACTCAGAAGTGATGCCATTCACTTTGGTTTCTGTATGTGTGAATTTGTAAATCTATATATCTGTCTGTCTGTCTCTGTGACCCCTGTCCCCACCATCCTTTAGTTTCCCCAGGGCATTGCTGAGCTAAGTTTCAAGTTTCAATCAAGGGACTCGTAGATACCTTAAACTTTTTTTTTTTTTTTGGCTTGTCTCTGAAGAAGGGTGTCATAGTTCCCATTTAGAACATGTATTTACAATGTATTTTATGCTGCTTCCCCCACCACACTCTGCCTCTACTTCTAGAACTTAGCATTCTAGGATTGGTTTTTCTCTTCTACCCCTCTTAAAAAAAAAAAAAAGGCAAAAGTCTCATTACTAGAAAGTAACAGGTGAGAATTGTCTGATTAAATATAAATATTACTGAACTGAATCGCTGCTCTTTTGCTTTTTCTGCCTTCTTTATAGACCTGCTTAGTATACATTTTATGTATTTCTGTGATGAATGTGGTGACAGTATCACATAGTAGGCACTGATGATTTCTAAATGCTTGTGCTCATTTCCTTTGTCATGAAGAGGTTGGGTGGGATGGCACCTATTGCTGCGTTGGAGGACCGAGTGTTGGGTTTAAAATACCCCCCCCTCCTTTTTTTTTTTTTTGCCGGTTGGTAAAATATAGAAGCATAAATATTTTCTTAGGACTTTTTCATCAACTTTCAACAGAGAATGAAAGGATCATATTTTCTAAGAAAAGAGCTTCACAGTTTTTAGAAAGGGGCTAGTGAAAACATGATAAAATGAGTTGAAGTGATGTTTTTCTGCTCTGGCAGCACAAATCCTAATTAGAAGCAAGAATGGTCTGCCCACATGTTCTCAAAGTTCATGATCATATTATTATCAAAAACTGTTAAGAACTAAATAATAGTAACCTGGCAATGTGAAATGATTAGATCAAGATACGGAGTTTAAGTTTTCAGAACCTGATCCTTACAACATTTGTAACCTTGGTTTTCTGGAATGTTGGCATCCAGTGGACTCTTTAAAATATGTGGCTAACTAGAATAATAAAATCATGAAATTTTGGAGTTGGAAGGAAACTTAGGAAAGTTTGTCTATAAAAAATGTTTTAGGAATAGGTCCTGGTTTAATTTAATCTCTTATCAAAGAAGTTAATGTAGGTGTGAAAGACCCCTGGAGTAGGCGGTCAGTCGGTCTGGAGACCCTCCCAAGGAACAGCGAGACCACGAGGACGGATGCAAATAGCAAGAGGTTTATTGATCACACGGGTACCCGGGCGACTCAGTCTTTTGGAAGACTGGCGCGCCGAGTAGAGCTCCTGGGTCCTTTTTATAGCAAAAAGCGCGGGTACAGAAGCGAGAAGCGAGTTTAATTGGTCAGTTCAAATAAGCGCGGGTACAGAAGCGAGAAGCGAGTTTAATTGGTTAGTTTGAATCAAGCCAGGGGTGAACTTCGGTCAAGTGGGAGTCCTTGAAACAGCTGAGGGGCACTCTTGAAACTGGTGGGAGTCCTTGAAACAGCTGAGGGGCACTCTTGAAACTGGTGGGAGTCCTTGAAACAGCTGAGGGGCACCCTGGAAACTGTTGTCGATTTATCTAGTTCTGCCCTTGGCCTCGGGCGGAGGCCCAGGTGCATGACCACAGATATCCTGTTCGTTATCTGGTCTCAACCTCAGGCTGTACTTTTCCTATGCTAGGGACTTTTAACCAGGGTAATGTTTTGTGCCTTGCAAAATGGCGTTGCTACGGCTAGCTTAAAAAGTTCCTTCTTCATTCCCCCATTTCTTTTGTGGATAGCTCTAATCTTAGAGCGGAGTTAAAAGTTATTTTCATTATCTATAGTCTGATATTTTTGTCTAAGAACCAGGACCTTAATTGTACTTATTCTATCATTGATGAATTGGACTAACCTGTTGATGACACAGGGCCCCAGAATGAGCAACAGAAGAAGGAGTACTAGGGGCCCGATGATGGTTGATAGTGGGGTAGTGAACCAAGGGGAGCTATTGAACCATCCTTCATAGTAGGGGGGGCTTATGGCCAGACAGAGCCAGCAATGTTCTGTGGCGTTTGGGTTGGTGGCATTTAGAGCTAGGAAGGCCCCCTGTACAAGACCAAAGAGCCTGTCACCCGTGGTGGGGGGTAGAGTGCCTGGTGATAGGAGGCTCTGTGTAGCAGTGCTCCTTTGTGCCGCGGGGGGTTGCCTGCTAGTCATTGGGAACAGCTTGTTGCTAGGAGGTCCCTGTTCTGCAAGGACGGGGTCGGGGCCCACTGCCACAGTTGGCATATTGGTGATATCTAGGCGAATGGTGAACAGTACACCTGGATCGTTTCCCGTCAAATAGAACCTTAGTCCCCAGGTTCTTCCTTGTGCCCAATCTCTGGAATTTTTTCTTTTCTCTGTGAATTTTATTTTAAGGGGGTTACACCAGCCGGTGTTGTCACAGTTTTTACTGCTATCGTTACGTTCTACAGTTATGAGGTCCCATGAGGAACTAGGTCCCCAGTAGACTGTCCCCGTTGTTTCACAACCCCATTCTTTGCAATATAGAGATTCTAGCCCTCCGCACCTTCTAGCTTCTGAAAGGGTCCGGCCATCCCGGGGGCACACGTAGAAGGGGGAAGCGGCAAGCCTGTTTCTAGCTCGGGGATAGCTGCACCCTGGGACCCCCCAGGTGATCTGATTATAAGCTTTTGTATAGTCTGAATCAGGGGGTCTGATCTGGGCCGAGCCCGATGCTATGTATCCCGGGATATCCCAGGTCTCAATACCCGCCGCCAGGGCACATACATCAGGTTTAAGATCGGGCCACCAAGTCCAAGGCGGCTGGGTAGCCTGTTTGGTCCAGACAACTTCTCCAGTTTGGGACAGTACCTTCCAGGTGAGGATCACAGGCCGGTGGGGGTTCTTACCCGGTGGACTCATCTTTCCGCCGCCGAATACGCAGCTTAAGAGGATGATCAGTCCTTTCCAGCTCCCAGGTCTCGTTTGGTGCCGGGGGTGGTGCAGGCTTGAGATGGGAAGCATGGACCCAGGCAGCGATGCCATCAACTTTTACTGCGGTCGGGGTGGTCAGCAATACCAGATACGGGCCTTTCCACCGAGGCTCAAGGTTGCTGGGTCGATGGCGTCTGACCAGCACTCGGTCTCCGACCTGGAACGGGTGGGGGACAGCTATGGTACCGGGCTGATATGTCTCTTTGATCTGGTCCCAAATCTGGGTCTTCACAACTTCTAGAGCCTTTAAGTGGGTAAATAAGACAGGGAGAAAATTATCATCGGGACCCAGTGTTTCTCCCAACTCAAGTATGGGGGGGGGTCCCCCGTAGAGGATTTCATAGGGAGTTAGACCGAACTGGCCAGGGGTATTCCTGGCTCTGAACAGCGCTAAGGGAAGGAGGGCCACCCAGTCTTTTCCACCGGTCTCTAAGGCCAATTTAGTTAAGGTCTCTTTGATGGTTCTATTCATTCTCTCTACTTGACCTGAGCTCTGGGGCCTATACGCACAATGTAACTTCCAATTTATCCCCAGTTGTGTGGCCAGTCCCTGGCTTACCTGAGCAACAAAGGCTGGGCCATTATCTGACCCGATCACCTTAGGGATCCCGAAACGGGGCAGGATTTCTTCTAGTATCTTTTTACATACAGTCAGGGCCGTTTCCGTTTTGGTAGGAAAAGCTTCTACCCATCCAGAGAAAGTATCTACAAATACTAGCAGATACTTGTTCCCATACCGGCCAGGCTTTACCTCTGTAAAGTCTACTTCCCAGTATACGCCGGGTCGATCTCCCCGTTGTCTTTTTCCGGTCTCTCGGTAGGTGGTAGCCGCATTAGTCATGGCGCAAGCTGGACACCGATTGGCGACTTCTTGAACAGTGGACCGGAGGTTCGGGATGGAGAGGCTGGTGCGGCTTGCCAGTTGAAGGAGCTTTTCTGGTCCTAAGTGTGTTAGCTGGTGTAACCGCTGAATGAATTCCTTTCCCTGGTCAGGAGTGAGCTCTCCTGGCCTGGTCTTAGCTTGAGCAGGCTCGATTGGCTCTTGAAGCTTTATAGTTTCTGCTAGCACCCTGACCGACAGGGCGGCTTGTTTTGCAGCCTCGTCGGCCCTCCGGTTCCCGGCCGCCACAGGGTTATTTCCTCTCTGGTGGCCCGGGCAGTGGATAATGGCGACCTGCTTAGGGAGGTGAATGGCCTCTAGCAGAGCCAGAATTTCTTGTTTATTTTTAATGTCTTTTCCAGCAGAAGTGAGCAGTCCCCTCTGTTTATATATTGCCCCATGAATGTGAGCAGTGGCAAAAGCATACCTGCTGTCCGTGTAGATATTGATGTTTTTTCCTTCGGCTAGGCGTAATGCCTGCGTCAAGGCGATTAGCTCGGCCTTCTGGGCTGATGTCCCTTCTGGCAGGCTGCTTGCCCATACCGTCCGTTTGCCATCTACGATGGCGGCCCCTGCTTTCTTCTTACCTTCCGCAATGAAGCTGCTACCGTCTGTATACCAGGCAGGCACTCCGGGCAATGGCTGGTCCTTCAGGTCCCGTCGAGTCCCAGCTTCTTCAGCAAGGATTTCTGAGCATTGGTGTACTGGGGTGGATTCTGACTCGACTGGTAGTAGGGTAGCTGGGTTCAGGACAGCAGGGGGCGCGAAAGATATTCTTTCGTTTAGCAGCAAACTCTGGTAATGAGTCATTCTGGCATTGGTCATCCACCGATTGGGGGGCTGCCGCACGATACTTTCGAGGCTGTGGGAAGCAATCACAGTCACATTTTGCCCCAAGGTTAACTTATCAGCGTCTTTGAGGAGGAGTGCCACTGCAGCAACCGCTTTTAGGCAGGTTGGCCACCCACTGGCCACTGGATCCAGTTTTTTGATAGATAAGCTACTGGCCGTCGCCATGGTCCTAGGGTCTGAGTAAGCACTCCTCGGGCTACACCGGCTCTTTCATCTACGTACAGAGTAAATGATTTGGTGAGGTCTGGGAGAGCCAAGGCGGGGGCAGACAGCAAGGCTTTTTTTTATGTGGTCAAAAGCCTTTTGATGCTCCTCAGTCCAGGTAAAAGGAATGTTTTCCCTTGTCAGGGGGTACAAGGGTGCAGCCAGGGAAGCAAACCCAGGAATCCAGAGCCTGCAGAATCCGGCAGTACCCAGAAATTCGCGGACCTGCCTGGGGGTTGTGGGAGTAGGGATCTTCATAACTGTAGCTTTCCGGGCCGGGGTCAGCCATCTTTTTCCCTCCTTGAGCAGGTACCCCAAATAGGTGACCTCTTTCTGGCATAACTGGGCCTTTTTAGCTGATACCCGGTACCCCAACTTACTCAGTTCCTGCAAGAGCTTCTGTGTCCCTCTTTTGCAGCCTTCATATGTGGGAGCTGCCACTAGGAGGTCGTCCACATATTGGAGTAATATGACCTGTGGGTTGAGAGCCCTAAAAGGAGCTAAATCTCGGTGGAGGGCCTCATCGAAGAGAGTGGGAGAATTTTTGAACCCCTGTGGCAGCCGTGTCCAGGTCAGCTGACCTGTGTTACCTTTTTCTGGGTCTCTCCACTCGAACGCGAACAGTGGCTGGCTGTTGGGGTGTAGTCTGAGGCAAAAAAAGGCATCCTTGAGATCCAGGACTGAGTACCAAGTGTGACTAGGCGGAAGGGAACTCAGGAGGCTGTATGGATTTGGGACCGTGGGATGAATGTCTTGCACCCTTTTGTTAATTTCTCTCAAGTCTTGGACTGGCCGATAGTCATTGGTCCCTGGCTTTTTTACTGGTAGCAGAGGGGTGTTCCAGGGCGATTGGCAGGGCACTAAGACCCCTAGGTCTAAGAACCTTTGGATGTGGGGTCTGATGCCTTCCCGGGCTTCTTTAGTCATTGGATACTGTCGGACGGCCACCGGTGAGGCACCTGATTTCAGCTCTACTACTACTGGTGGGACGTTATTGGCCAGTCCCATACCTGTCTTTTCTGCCCATACGGTGGGAAAAAGTTGGAGCCAGGATGGGTCGATGGAGGGAGAGGCCGGCTTTTCATACAGCCGGTATTCTTCTTCTAGGTTTAGGACCAGGCACATGGTAGAGTGATCTCCCCATGTTACTTGTGGGCCCTCTGTGGAAAACTGGATTTGAGCCTTTAGTTTGGTCAGGATGTCCCGGCCCAACAGAGGAGCAGGGCACTCAGGTATGACCAAAAAGGAATGGGTCACTTGCCTATGTCCGACCCTTAAAAGTCTCTGAGTGGTCCAGGGGTAGACTTTGCTGCCGGTCGCTCCTACTACGACTGTCCGCCTGGACCCTACCTTCCCCATGGGTTGGGTCAGCACCGAATGTTCAGCCCCGGTATCGACCAGAAACTCGATGGGGGTCCCCTCCACTGTCAATGTTACCCTAGGTTCGGGGAGGGGGTCCGAACCTTGACTCCCCTAGTCGTCTAGGGATAGAACCCTAGCTTTTTTGTCGTTTTTCTTTTTTCGGGGGCATTCCCTTGCCCAGTGGCCTTTCTCTTTGCAGTAGGCGCACTGGTCCCTGTCGAGAGGAGGCCTTTTGTCCCTAGGTGTCGGTCTTGCCCGGTTGCTCAGGGTCCCTTTCTGCTTATCTGTAAACCTTTTATCACTTACTACTGTGGCCAAAATCCTAGTTAAAATTTTTTTTTCTTGGCGTTTATCACGCCGTCTCTCTCTCTCTTCTGTCTCTTTTTTTCTCTTTCCTGTCTTTCTTCTTCTGTTTCTCTCTTGTGGTACACCTTTTCTGCCTCCTTTACTAAGTCTTGTAAGGAAAAGTCTTGGAGCCCCTCTAGTCTTTGTAACCTTTTTTTAATGTCTGGGGCTGACTGGCCGATAAAGGCCATGGCAACTGCCGCCTGCTGTCCCTCAGAAGAGGGGTCAAACGGAGTGTATCTCCTATATGCCTCCATCAGGCGTTCCAAGAAAACCGAGGGGGGTTCTACTGGTCCCTGCAAGATCTCTCTTACCTTAGCCAAATTGGTGGGGCGCCGGGCTGCCCCTTTGAGACCTGCCACTAGAGTCCGGCGGTAGACCAGAAGACGCTCCCTACCTTCGGCCGTGTTGTAATCCCATTGAGGTCGATTGAGGGGGAAAGCCTCATTAATGAGGTTCTCGAGTTGTGTAGGGGCCCCGTTATCCCCGAGAACGTTCTTGCGGGCCTCCAGAAGAATCCTTTCTCGCTCTTCAGTGGTGAAGAGGATCTGGAGTAGCTGTTGGCAATCGTCCCAAGTGGGCTGGTGAGAGAACATAAGGGACTCAAGAAGTCCCGTGAGTCCTGCTGGTTTTTCAGAAAAAGAAGGATGGTTAGACTTCCAATTGTAAAGATCTGCTGAGGAAAAAGGCCAATACTGCAAAGGGACCAAGCCATTTGGCTCGGCTGGGGGCCCTATGGCTCGGAGGGGCAAAGCTACGGTGGAGTCAGGACCCGAGTCGCCTCTCGGACTGCGAGGTTGGCGGCTCCTAGTCCCCGCAGCCGGTCCCTCAGGGTTGGGGTCACTGGGTGCTCGTCCTGGTGCCGATCTGTTTGGTTGAGGGGCCAGAGGGGGCAGCGGAGCCGCCGGGTAAGGTGGGGGTTCAGAGAGGGAAAATAGGTCATCTGGTGTCGGGAGGACGGGGGGTTGGGGAGGGGCGGAAGGCTTCCTTGTAGGTGGCCTTTGAGTATTTTCTGATCCCGAAACAACAGCGACTTTGCTGGAGGGTGGCACCCAGGGAGGGGGATTCTGGGCGAGGTCTTGCCATACCACGACATATGCAACCTGGTCCGGGTGTCCTCCGATCTCCTGGAAAACAATCTTTTTAACTGCAAAAATGACAGAAAGGTCAAAGGTTCCCTCTGGCGGCCAACCTACGCCGAATGTGGGCCACTCAGACGAACAGAAAGTCTGCCATTTTCCTTTTTTGATCTCCATGGACAGATTGTGAGCCCTGGCTTTGACATCTTTCCAATGATCTAGAGTAAGGGAGAGAGGCGTAAGGGCACCTTGCCCCATCTCGAAAATTTCCAATAGGGGAACGACGACGCAAAGACCTATCACAACTAAGACAAAAAGAAACCAGAAACGGCGACGAGACCGAGTGCCGTAGAAATAGAAAAAAGAGTCCGATGGCAGAGCGCGCCTCCCGAGACGCGGTGAGACCAAAACACAATAATCCTCTGCCAAGGGGTCCACCAGGCGTCCCTGGTCCTCCCCTGATCCTGGGACGTCTCCCAGGATTGCCGGGTGGCGAGCCCCCGAACACGTCTGTTCGCTACCCGCACTTCGCTCCCAGAGCGACTAACCCGGAACAAACTGAAACCAAAATGCGCGCACTCAGAAAGACAGTCAGAGTCACAGGATTAGACACAGAAACGAGACACAGAAACGAGACACAGAACGACTGCTGGCCAGCTTACCTCCCGTTGGTGGGTCGGTGGTCCCTGGGTGGGGGTCTCAGATCCCGGACGAGCCCCCAAATGAAAGACCCCTGGAGTAGGCGGTCAGTCGGTCTGGAGACCCTCCCAAGGAACAGCGAGACCACGAGGACGGATGCAAATAGCAAGAGGTTTATTGATCACACGGGTACCCGGGCGACTCAGTCTTTTGGAAGACTGGCGCGCCGAGTAGAGCTCCTGGGTCCTTTTTATAGCAAAAAGCGCGGGTACAGAAGCGAGAAGCGAGTTTAATTGGTCAGTTCAAATAAGCGCGGGTACAGAAGCGAGAAGCGAGTTTAATTGGTTAGTTTGAATCAAGCCAGGGGTGAACTTCGGTCAAGTGGGAGTCCTTGAAACAGCTGAGGGGCACTCTTGAAACTGGTGGGAGTCCTTGAAACAGCTGAGGGGCACTCTTGAAACTGGTGGGAGTCCTTGAAACAGCTGAGGGGCACCCTGGAAACTGTTGTCGATTTATCTAGTTCTGCCCTTGGCCTCGGGCGGAGGCCCAGGTGCATGACCACAGATATCCTGTTCGTTATCTGGTCTCAACCTCAGGCTGTACTTTTCCTATGCTAGGGACTTTTAACCAGGGTAATGTTTTGTGCCTTGCAAAATGGCGTTGCTACGGCTAGCTTAAAAAGTTCCTTCTTCAGGTGTAGTTGCCTTGAGGTCTCAGTTTTTCTGTACACCTGTCCGTCCGTGCTGCTGTTCTTCAGTGGTGCCTTATTCTCAAAGGACTGGTGACTTCACCTGTTTTGATGTCACTAAGTTTTTAGATTAATAGTTCTTTTAATGCCAGATTGTGATCTGATAGAGATGAACATCCTGGAATTATCTTTGACATTGTGTGTTCTTTTTGGATGTGGGAAGAAGCCAGGGGTTAAGGGTGAAGACTGTGGGGGGAGGGAGAGGGAATTAGAAACCAAAAGAACAATTGTATACTTTAATTGCTTTGGTTGTGTGATTGCCCCTTCATGGAAAGAGGGTCATGTTCAGTGGGCTCAAGTGTCCCAGATTAACTTTTATAGCATCTCTATACATAGTTTTGAATTTATGGTGAGTATTTTAGATGAAAGTTCATGGGATAGAAAGTCTATTGGAGACTATGAATTCTTAGAATTCTACTACAGTTTATGGAAGTTTGTGAGAACATCTGTAATGCAGCTGTAATAAAATTTGTTTACTTTATCAGGATTGCTTTAGAAGCTCAAGCTTGTTTTTTTATTGCTGTTTTCAGCATTTTTGCTACACAGAAGAAATAAGTTAGTATCGACTCTGGAGGACTTGGGGACCATTCAGTTTTGTCGCCATTCTAATAAGGTTTTGGTTTTAGATGTATGTCTATTTTAAAGCACTTATGTCCTGGCATGAATGTTGATGGTGAATCCCCAGGCCATTACAAGATGGACTGATTCTGGAAATTAAGACACTTTCCAGATGTTTGGAGAATGTAGACTTGTTTTCTGTGCTGCCTTTTGCGTGTTCTTGGGTGTCTGTCTATATCTGTGCTTTCCTCTGTTTTTACTTTCATATCCCTGTGGGGGAAGAGGGGAGAATATCCTTTTTGGATTGGGAAATAAGATAGGTATTAAATTTTTTATGAAACTGTTTGAGTTGATGCTGACATTGAGACAGGAGAGGAAACTTGTTCTCGTGAGGGAGACACCCTTGTTGGTAAGGGTGGTGGTAGGAGTGAGACGCTGAAAGTAACTAAAAATGGACTTATTCACATCTCTGGTAATTTTCAATTATGAATTGGGCCACTAATGCTCTAAATCAGCAACCTTTTAACCATGCCTGACTGAATAGTCCTTGTTTTTGAAATTCACAGCCTTCCCTAGATCCCTGCTGTCTTTTTGTCCCTCCTGCTAACACACAGCTGTTTTTGTTCCTACATCATTTTGTGCTCAACTGCCTGGTTACTTCCTCATGTCCTTTTATGGTAAATAATGGACACATGGGGGTTTGAACACCCAAGTGTGTGGTTATTCAAACAGGAAATCTCAAGGAAGCATAGCAACCTTGTCAGAGGAACAAAAGATGGGGCAGGAAAGGCCATTGATGATTCTAGGCTTTAAACATCTGCAGGGAAATCTGACGGTTTCTGTGATACAGACATTCTATAGCTCTAAATGGGATGGTTTATTTGGAACTTATTCCATTTTTTTTTTTTTTTAATGTTTGGGGTATTAAACCCTAATATGTAAAGTAGACAGAAATGTAGATGAAAAAAAAAATGTGGCGTCATTGGCATTAAAAGTAGGAAGGAGGCTATGCCTGGGGGATGCCTGTAGGTCTTAGATGCAGCATCTCATCTTGACTGAAGGTCACGAGGAGACTGTATCCAGGGATGAGTGAGTGGGTCGAACTTCACAGAGACTGCTAGAGCTGACTGAGTTGGATGAAAGATGGTTTTATACAGAGCCTTTGATTATTGAGCACTGTAGGAATATGAGATGAAGAAGATGTAGGTTGCACTTACAACAGAGCATGCAGTCTAGTAGGAGAGCAAGAATGTATCTATCTATCAACAAATACACTGAACAAACAAATTGCCATAAGAGAAGGATTGAAATTCCATGTGACTGCAAAGGAGATGTGACTATAGCCGATCAAAACAAATAACTTTCTAGAACATTTATCTGTAGACCTTTAGGATTCCTACCAACCTTGAGATTCTCTGATTATATGATAGAGAACTTCCCAGAACTGGTCAAATCCTGATTTTAGATTTAAAAATGAGAATTAAATCTGGAAGTTAAAGAAGGTGGAGCTCTGGGTTCATAGCAGTTCATATTAAGCAAGTGGAGTGATGCAACTGAAAATAAAAGAGTATAGTGTTTTGATTAATTAATGGAATCAGTATTATTCAAATCAAAGGAGTATTACATTGTATTCCTCTGCCCATAGTTTCAGTCACAGTAAAATGTTCATGGTAGACATGTCCACACGACATTGGTGCTACATCTTTTTTTGACTCCTTACTTTTCCGTTTGGCTACTTCCTAATTGTCCTTCAGAACTCATGGCAAATTTCAGCTCCTTCAGGAAGATTTTGCTGATTTCTAATTCCTGCCCATTTATAGCACTCGCCATTATGTTCAATGTTTATGCATTCATTCATTTCTACAATGCAATGAGCATATTGCATGCCTAAGATATGAGGGGTCCTATATTGTATTGTTTTCTCTGTTCCCTCATTAGATTGAATTCGTTGAGGACAGGATGAATTTACTGGTTTCTTAACTCATTCATCTAACAGATATTTATTGAACATCTGTTATGCCAAAGACACTACAGAGTGCTGGAGACAAGGCAGAGAAGAAGACCTAGAGCTTAAGTTCTGGGCAAAAAGCATGCAGTACGGAGGATCTGAACCAGAGAGGGTTTCACTGGCCTTTTCTTTCCCTCATTGACTTTTATGTTCCTAATATAATAATATAGGTAGCATAATATAAAGGTAGCATAATACCTTTGATGGTAGTAAGTGCTCAAAAATTTTTTCTGAATGAACGAATTCCTACTTCTATGAGGCTATGATCACACCTGCAGATGAGTATAAGAAACAGCAATTTTGTTTAGGTTTTCTGAAGGTGGAGTTTGCGTTTTAGATAGGGTTATTGAAATTGGATGAGTGGAATGAGATGTACATGGTGTAGCTTCCTTGCCAGCATTGTCAAGTAAAGATTAAGCCTCTGTACTACAGAGCCCCAACAATAAAGTAGTTTAAAAACCATTGACTTTTGTTTCTCTTTCATGTGGTAGTCCTGAGGTTAGTGGTTCAGGGTAGCTCTGTTCCACACAGATGCGCTGGGACTCAAGAACCTTTCATGGTTATAATCTGCCATCCCTTAGGCTGTCGTCCTTTTATATGCATGGTTGCAGCTGGGTGATAGGCACCTCTGTGTTCCAAATGAGAAGACACCTTAGAGAAGTGTGTGCCTAAATGTTAAGACTGAGACCTGAAAGTGGCATACCATTTGCATTGTCTGCTATTGGACAGAGCTTAGTCACTCAGCCACCTCATACACAGTGGAGGCTGGGAAATACAGTCTAGCAGGGCAACCTTGTGCCCAGCCACAAATCTATTACAGTGACAGAGAGGGAGAACAGATTTTGGCAGACAGCTCTGCCATGCCAACACATCCACTCTGGTGTTGCAGTTGCCATCCTGTGCTGCAGAATCCTGTTTCTCCCAAGTTTTGGTCCCAGGAAGGCTCCCTAGGGGATCCCATTCTGTGGCTAGTGGTTTTAGGAAGTGGATCTAGAAAACATAGCAAGCATTCTCTCTGTGAACCCTCATAACTCTTAGCTCTTTAGAAAAGAGCCTCTGAAGAAAAGCGGGGATACTCATTCTGCTCTTCTCAGTGTGCAGCCTTCACTCCCCTACCTTTGCAGAATTCATTTTATTCTTTGGCATTTTCAGTTTTTATATACCCTCGGTCCTCTATTGGCACAGAGATCTCACTGTGTCAGTATTGTGTGCTTACACTGATGGGCTCCATATCACATCCATCTTGGAGGAGCCCAGCCCACGTGGTATCATTAAGTTCATTTACTGGACGATACTGACCATGTTTACCTTCAGCTGTGACAGATGAATCAAGCTTTAAAATCCAAGCTTTAAAATCAAGTTTTAAAATCCAGATACTTAGAAATGAGGATTCCAGAAGTGATGAGACAGTGCTTATTGATTATACCACTTATTGGCCATTTGAACATAGTCTTATTCTGAAATCTTTTTAAATGTGGATTTACCTTTTTCTTCAGTGTGAGCTCATTGAACGTAGGAACTGTTTTTCAACCATCTATTAGGTCAGCAACTTAGAGCTGGGTATTTGACTTATGAAATTATAGTAAATTTAGTAAAATTACATAACACCCTCAGAAGTATCTCCAAAACAAACATTTGAGTATTTCTGCAGTGAAATGTATTCACACTAAATAGGCTGATTAAAGGCTATAATAGCCTTACACTAGGCCATGTGTTGTCGAACATTATGAAAATCTGCTGTTTAGAACTTTTTGAATTAAGAATCACAGATAAAGGATCATGGACTTCTATCTTATTTGATTATATAATTTTACAGATAGTAATGATAAAACTTCTAAAGACAGTGTAAAAATTTGGCACACATAGGCATTTGATAAATTGGTTATTATCTAAATGGATAAAATTCATTGAACAGGAACTTTTATTTCATTGAAAGGACGAATTTTAACAAGTTTATTCTAAGACAATTTGGATGGATGGGTTATTAAATTATGGTAATATTTAGAACTACAATTAGGGCATTACATAAATGTTTAAAAGAAGAAAAGAAATAGTGGCTGAATCCTAATTAAAAAATGACCTGTTCTAAGAGAAAAGTATTTCTGTTCCTCTACAGACATTAGTTCACTTTTTGTTTTGTTTTTTTGTAAAAAGGCAATTTCATCTCCAGTGCCTATGTATAGTTTTGTTAGAAACCTGGTTGTGTTAAAGCCATTTCCATTGAGCCATTTTATTGAATTAGAAGTTAATTCTGTTATCCTTCTCGTTCTCAGAAACATATAATTTTAGTGATGTCTGTGTTTTTCCTCTCTTTGTTCTTTATCTCTCTACCTACCTACCTACTTATCACAACTTTTTTCTTTCTTTCTGTTAAGTATTTTTTTAAAAAAATCATTAGCAAATCATTGTCTGTAAGAATCTTTAAATAATCACTCAAATTGATTGCCTGTATACACAATCATAAATGATTGCTTTTGCCTGTAGGGTTCTGTCAGCTTGGTTTTTGCTTTCTAAAAGACTGTAGTTTCCTTGAATTGGTATCTTTTTGTTTGTTTGTTTTCTTTCCTTAGTCAATCTCATTCTCTTTATTTTCTCAGAGTTGTTTGTCCAAATATATCATGTTGTCCTTTGGGCTTTGTTGTCCCAATTTCTTTTGAAGGAAATTGCCTTCTCTATAAATTCTTCCTACATTCTAGAAGTGTGACAAGGCAGTGCTTGTTGTACCACTCATCGATCACTTGAGCATGCTGTCTTTGGGAATCTTTTAAATGTGTATTTGTCTTGTTTTTTTCATATGAGCTCACTGAGGGCAGGGGCTGTGTTTTAAACCATTAGATCGGTAATTTAGAGCTAGGTACTTGACTTGTGAAATGATAGGCATTTGAGTATTCTTTGGTTGTCTTGATGAATCAGAAGATTCAATTCTAAACTGACAGAAACAAAGGGTTAAATTAGCAATTAAGACTATGGCTTTGGAAGAGGGTTTGAAAGAGCTGTGGTCACTAATCTTTGGAGAAAGGCCACAGAGCTGTTTTCTCAAAATTTAAGACATCTTCCATGTTGTGGACAGTAATAATAGAAGACCTGCCTGTTTGTTCTGTTGAACTTTCTTTTAAGAACAGGAAAATAGCTGAAACCAACCATAAAATTGCTTCTTTTTAAGAAGTCTGTCTTCCTTTCCAGGATCCACAATGCCAAGTTAAATACCTCTCTTTTTTTTAGTATAGCAGAGTTTCTCAGACTGAGACTTTAAGTGTTTCTATTTTGCTTACTATAAAGTCCTATGCAGTTGGTATTTGAATGAATGACTTTTGAATGACTTTTCTTTTAAAGTAAGGATCACTAAAACCACCTTCTTCATGTCATTGGAAGGTTATTATGATGTAATACTTCCCTTGTAAATTCTTAATACAAATTGCCAGTGAACCTCCATGGATTATTCCTCAGGGAGGAAATTTATTGTCACCTAGGCTAGTGGTTTTGAAGTGCTCACCATAGCAAATAGAATCATCTTGGGAGTTTTTTGTTTGTTTGAATACACTATATATGGCCAACTGTTGATTAGTATGAATTGTTGCTTTGTACTTAGAAGTAAATACAAGGTAAAACATAATGGTTTATTTAGGAACTGTTCTGTTTTAGTGCACAGAAATACTGAATAGAAGTAAATATTCCTTATGAAGTAGATGAGGAACTGTAGGAACAAATCTTCCCAACCTCCCACTACCCTGGATTTTGCGTTTCAGTCTTTTCTTTGAAAAGAAAATAGTTTTTTTTAGTCAATGTATTTATTGCTAGTTTTTGAGCATTATAAAAATAGTATATTATATGTAGTCATTGGAAACTTGCTTTTTTCACTCAATACTACATTTCTGAAGTATAGTTGTAGTTCATTCATTTTCATTCCTGTGCAGTTAAGATTCCATTATAGGTAAATTATTGATTGTCCTGCTGGTGGGCCTTTTCTTACTGTTTTGAATAATGCTGCTGTGCTGTGAGCATTCTCTCATGCATGTCTGCTGATGTTTATGTGCAAGAGTCTCTCAAACTGGATTGCTGGGTCATAAGAATATGAGTTTCTTTAATGTTATGAAATAATACAAATTGTTTTCCGGAGTAGTTGTGCCAGTTTGGGTGCTCACCAGTAGTGTTAATAGACTTGCTGACCCACATTTGGTATTATGAGAATTCTTAAAATTTGCCCATTTGGTGGTATAAAATTGTTAAGGTGAAGTATCTTTTCATGTATTTGTTAACCTCTCGTATTACCTCTTCTGTGAAATGTCTTCATGATGTTTGCCCATTTTTCTTATTGATTTGTAGAATTCTTCATATATTCTGGATACTAATCCTTTATCAGTTCATATCTTCCAGTGTGTGATTTGTCTTTTTCTCTCTGTTATCTGTTGGACAGAATTTCTTAATTTTAATGTGATCAAATTTATCAGTATTTTCTCTGGTAGTTAGCCTTTTTGTGTCAGAAGTAAGAAATCTTTTATTCTATTTTCTTTAAAGGATCTTCTAAAATTTTGCCTTTTGCATTTAAGTTCATCTGGAATTGATTTATGTGTGTTGTCTCCATCTGGTAGGCCAAGTTCCTTTCAAACGTATTCTTCTATTTTAAAAATATCTTAGCTAGGTTTAGGCCTTTTTTCTTCCATGTAAGTTTTAGAATTAAGTCATCATGTTCCTCACTAACTTCTTTTTGCATCTTGATTGAGATTGCATTGATTTTTGTATATCCATTTGGGTTGAACTGACATCTTGATATTATTAGTCTTTCTTATCCAGGAGCATAATGTAATTTAGGTCTTCTCTACTGAATTCCAATAATATTTTATAATTTTCTTCTCATGAACCTTGCCCTATTTCTGTTGGAATTATTCCTGGGTACATTTTACTTTTTATTGCTATAATACTTTTTTCTAAATTACATCTAACTCTTTGGTGCTGGCATATAAAAATATAACTGTTTTGTATATTGATCTTACAACCACTTGCTTAATTCTCTTATTCTAATAATTTGTCTTCAGATTCTTTTGGGTTTTATATGTAGGTATCATCATATGTAAATAACGACAGTTTTGTTTCTCCTTACCAGTCCTTAACTTTTTTGCTTATGTTTTCTTTTCTTTGTTGATTAGAACAATGTACAAAATACCTGTTTAAACATTCCCCTTAAGTACTATGATTTTATGAAGTTTTGCTAACTTTATAAATGAGAAATGTTTTTAAGTTCCATCTCTTTTATAATTTTAGAGGCTATTTTTTATCCTGTTGCATAGTATTTATTTCTAACTTTCTTTTTTTGTGAAGAGGTGTGATATTAGTACAGAATTTCTTTCAGCTTAGTTTCCAACTTTTGCTATGAAACCGTTTTAAAAAATGTTTTGGGTACAGGTTTCAGGGAATTAAAATAGCTCTAAAATATTAAATTTAGTAAAGTACAGGTATAATTTACCTCTTTGGTAAAATTAGTTACCAAATTAGTTGCTGTTCTTACTCTTTGACAAAACAAGTGGTAATCTGGAAAATTAAAACGTTACTGTTCATAAAATTCACTGATGACTTGATTAATGCACGCATTTCCCTAAAAAACAAAGCAAGTTGAACCAGTGGCAACTCCAGGAAGCATTGATAGAGGAACTTGGCTTTTGATTTGGTTTTTATATCTGAATCACTCTTGATGATGAGTTTGATTAAATTTATAAAGCTCTTGAATATATTTTAGGCCAGTCTTCACAGTTTTCCTGTCATTACTGTGGGTCATGTACTTTAAGCTCTTTTTTCCCTTCTCTTTAGAACTTTCTAACACACTCTGAAATCTTATTTATAATCTGAGAAGGGATCGAATTTAAAAAGCTTGGAACAAAGAGCAGTGAATCTATGGGACTTTGTAGAAATGTCTTGTACAGTGTAAAACGTGATAGATGTGAGTCTTTTAAGTTCCGGGGATAGGTGGGCCCCATGTGGCATTCATCTGCAAAGCTTTCAGAAGTGGTTCTCAAAGGAGTGTGGTACTGTCCACCTTAGAGGTGTTTAGTGGAGAGGAGGGGGATGTGGGGCTGAGGGGGAGGGGAGGGGAGGCAGTCCCACACAAGTAATTGCCCGAATCTGCCCAGCTTTTGGATTTCTCGTGGGACATTTGTGCTATTAAAAAACCCGATTATAAATATCTGAGGCTAGACTGTAACTTTGTCTTTACACATAGCCAGTTTGTTTGTTTTTTTTTGCATAACTTTATTTTACTGTACATAATTTCCCATAAATACAATCACCATGTAAATAAATATTTCTTGAGCTTACCAAGACTTAGTCCACCAATTACGGATGCCACATCTCTGCCAATAGTGCTTTCATGGTGTTAAGTTGCCCATGTAACACATGTGTAAATTAGTCTGCTTTTCTAAACACTCACAATCAGAGTGAATCTGGTATGACTTCATATATTCTTATTTAGCCTCTTTCTTTCTAAAATAACAAATGTAAAGAAAAATTTTGGTGATACTTAGTTGCAGTTTTGAAATTTGCTTTTACAGCACTTCCTACACATGAATAGCTACCAACATGTCTACCCTGTGTTTTCTTATGGAGCAATGAAATCATTAGGAGTAAGTGAACATTTTACAGGGAAACATGCTGGTAAAGCTGGCAGAGATACATCATTCTTCCTCATTTCTTCACTTTGACAGTCTGTAATTTGTCCTGACATGTTATACCTACTCGGTTAAAGTGATATGCCTCTCTGTCTTAAAACATGCAGGTAAATATGGTCTCTTCCTACTTTTCCTAACACTGATTTTTACTACAGTGTCCACCTGAACCTCTGCCCTTTCATTTTCCTGCATTTCTTTTACAGAATCCTGTTTTTAAAAATATACACTTGTTTTAAGTAAGAAGGTACAATTATCTGATGGCTTTATTATGCCGTCTCTTGTAGTAATTTTTGAGCCTTTATTGAAATGTGTGTTCCCTTTTAATTTCTGCTTTATATTATAGTTAGAGCTACACACACATGCACAGACATCCACATCCACTTGGAAGTTCTATATGTTGTAGATTATATAATTTATGAGTTTCATTTTGGGATGGTGAAGGGGAGGCATTATGAAATATTTATTGTAGAAGAGAGCATGAGAATGGACTTAAAAATCCTTTCCCTCTGGCATCTCATTCTCACACGTGTAGTCTTCTGTTCTCCTGCCTCTCCCCTCTAGTCTGTACGCAGGAGGCCAAAGCCATTTATCTAAAATACCATGAGTCACTTCCCCAATTCAGAATCCTAACCAAGTGCTACCTTGTATTAACTTTTTGGTGTATCTGTTGTCGCACCAACTGGAGACATGGTAGGCAGGGACTATGTCCTAAGTTTCTTGGTATCTCCATCATTAACATAGTTCTTTGCATCTAGTATATACTTCAGAAATGTAACACTATATGCTTGACTTTTTTTTTTTTTTTTGTAGCTATTTTCTTCAGTTTGGAATTTGATTTTATTGTGTCTGTTTTGTTTTTGTTTCCTGGAATTGGTTTCTTGCCTCCTTAAAACCAAACTTTCTTATTCTCAACAAATTAAAAAAAAAATTATTCTGGACCTCTTTCCTCTGTGTCAGTTGTGGTGTTTATTTCTTCACCAGGGTATAACAGGAACAGTTTGGGCAGTATAAGTAGTAAGTCAGATCTGTAGTGGGTAACATTTTACATTAGTTTCTATGCATTCTTTCAAATTCAGTCTCTTTGCATACTTAGCATCCGATGTACTAGGAATACAGTTCCCACTCAAGGTAGTATTATCTACCAATTAATCTTTATCAGTCACATTTCAAAGTTGCTGTGGTCACACTGTATAGGTTTTTTTGTTTTGTTTTGCTTTTTTTACCTGTTTACTCTTCATGTGAACTTTATCATATTGTTTAGTCTTCTTTTAAAAGATTCTTTTGTCTATGTACTTAACCCATCCCTTATTAGCAATATATATTACTTCTACGTTGTGACTATTGTAAATACTTTGATATACCCAACTTTACCTTTCTGGTTGTTTTCTGAGATTAAATTCTTAAAGATGGAATTATTGAATTAAGAGACACGAATAGGGCCATTAGGTGTTTCAATCTTAAACTCTGAGTGGTAGGTTATGAGAGTATCTATTGCTGTGTAAATTCCCTTTTCTCCTATCCTTTTATAGTGGGGTAGTCAAATTAATTTTTCTTAATTTGAGTTTTTTAATTTTCAGTATTCATTGTTTGCATATCATGACTGCCTAGGGTGCCGCTCTGACTTTGGTGGTTATGATGGATTAAAGATGACCACAAATGTTTTGACACTCCTCCCATTGCATGTGGGCTGGCCTATGACTGTTTTGACCAATATGGGGTAGCAGATGTGATGAGATGGCAGTTCCAGGCTTAGCTTTTGATAAGATTGGCAGCTTCTACCTTGGTCTCCTGGAGCCCGAGCCACCATGGAGAAGTCCTACTACCCTGAGACCTCCATGCTTGCGAGGGCACGTGTATGTACTCTGGCTAGTATTCTCAGTTGTGTCCACCCTTCCATCCATCTACACCAAGGCACCAGGCATGACCAGTCCAGCTGCCCCCTGAATACCATTGAGTGACTTCATTCAGTACTACGTGGAGTGCAAGAATCACCCAGCTGAGCCCTTCCCAATTCCTGACTCTCAAAATCATGAGATATGAAAATGGTGGTTGTTTTAAGCCATTGAGCTTTGGAGTAGCCTGTTGTGCAGCGAAAGATAATTGGAACAGTTATTGAGTTTCTGGGGTTATTGAGTTGGAGAGGCTAAACTGTTTTTCCCCAAAGGGAGTTAGCCTTTATTCCTTCCTGGAATGGCTGCATAAAAGAATCTGTGGATTCCCAGCAGAAGTTGTATTTCTCTTTGGCTTCAACTGAGGAGCAGTGGGAGAGGAACCGGAAGTATCCCAAGGCTATGCATTTTTGTGTGAGAACTGAAGTTTGGCAGAAATTTAAATCCGAGTTGCTATCAGCGGTCTTAATCTGAGAGAGCAAACTGTTCTCTGGTCAGTATCCTTTTATATCTACTGAATGGGAGACAGGTGCAGAGACTCATCTTCAAGATGATCTCAAGGAGAGCCGTAAATGTGGATAATTGTAAGACAAGCTGTGTTCAGGTTCTTGGTATCTGCAGGTTCTTGCTATTCCCTCAATCAAAAACCATCTTTTTCATAACCTGCCAAAGAAAATATAAAGCGCCTGGTTGCTAAATTCTGCACTGCAAACCCAACAGAGTAATGATAGTTTCAGCTCCCACCATTTTTCTGCATGTGTTGACCAGCTCCCCATCCATTTTTGTGTCACTCTCATGCCTTTTTCTTACTATTCTCTCCTTCTTCAAAAGCACCCCCGCTTTCTACTCCTCATGCTGTCTCTCCCAAACCATGCTAACTGATACTCTATTTATATACTAAAAGGCTAATCTCAGTTGTTTTCTTTTTCTTAAAGTCTTTCATTTCTTTATTCCTCCTGCTCATGCCCCTCTTTCTCTCTCAACTTGAGCAGTTTCCTTCGCTTTTTGGGTGTGTGTTTTATACCCCTTAGTAGATTATATGCAGCTTGAGGAGAGAAGGTCTGATTCATTCATAATGCATATGAGTATTCATTCAATTACTTGGATTAAGTAGAAACCTTTTCTATATTTGCATTTTCTTCTCCCTTACTCAAAATTACAAGAATGTTCTCTAAGGATGGTGTGCATAGAGGCTGGAAACTTAAGGAATTATTGTCTTGAGAACATGTGAGTTTCCTTATGCAAACACAGGTAAATGAGGCAAGAGGCTCACACAATGATTACTCTGTTCTTCCTAGAGTTGGCTGGAGTTCTCTGTAATTCTGCTTCCTGTCCACGGAGGGAAAGATCAGTCATTTCTGAATTTATTTGTTTGAATTACGGGACAAGAATGCTGTAAATCAAATCTCTTCTTAGGGTTTGATAGTGCATTAAATGTAAAAACTTGAAAAGTTTGCTGAAAAACTTGAAAACTCTATTTTAAATAGATCAGATTTTCCCAGATATTTTCGACAGTTCTCTGTTATAAGAAATGTATTTTACGTTGCCACCTAGTCAGTGCATATAACTGAAACAAGTTTCTGAAAACAAGTCTAACCATTATTTCGTATATTGTACTCTGTTATTTTCTATTTGATTTTAATTCTTTTTTTTTTTTTAAATATTGGTCTTGACCTAACTTTTTTTCTTTTTTTATTTCAAACTAATGGATTGTTTGAAAAATACTGAGTTAGATAATACATGCTTGAATAATAAGGGTCTGATTCTGAGGCCAAATCAGCTCCCCTGAGAGAATTGGTGTTCTTAAGAACTGCATTGGTGGATGAATCTGATCAGAACATTCATATTTTATGAAGATCTTGTATAATGCAAAATTTTTATAATAAAATATAGATTTTCTTAGTCTGAAGAATTGTAAGGTAGGTGGGATCTATTGTCTTTTCTTAAACCCTAGCGTTTTGCAGAATGTTCTCCCAATTAACAGGACTGCCTACTGAGGCAAGTTTGGATTTTTTTGGTTTGTTTCTTGGGCTTTTTGTTGTTGTTGTTGTTGTTGTTGTTGTTCTAAGTAGTTTTATCACCTCCAGTTTTAACTTTTAAGTTGTTGATTTTCAGGTTCTTTTGTAGCACTAGCATCACTAGTATTAGCACTTAATAGCTAACATTTATTGAGTTGGTACTATGTGCTAGGCATGGTGTTGAGTGCTTCTCTTATATTAATTTAATCCTCGGCACAACTCAGTGAGGATAGATTTACAATTTGTAGAGGAGGAAACCAAGGCACACAGAGGCCACACACCTATCTGTGGAGAGCCAGGATGTGTACCCTAGGGCCTGGTTGTGGCCCATTCTCTGAATCAGCCTGTGACTGCCTCTCAGAATAAAATGCCTACTATAAAATGTGGCTATGATGTTCATGACTTTTGGGGACTGGTATTACTTGTTACTCACTCCTAAAATTTGGGGATCATTTCCAGTGTTCTAAAGGCAGTGACCCTGTACCACAGCTCCTAGGATACTGATATTCCAGGATTATATTGAGAATAAACCAGGGGTAAATAAGCTCTTTTGATGTTCTAATGGATTGGTTAGGGGTTCAAGATTAATCTACCTTGTGTATCACAAGTAAGTAATGCTATGCTGAAGTTTCTCTTAGCTTGAAGTTTACTTAGTTGAAAGATGTTGAACATTTTATTAATTTAGTGTCTACTCTGCACTAGATACCATAACTGGTTCTGAGACTACAAAACTCGATGTAGAACTTTTGGCTGATAAGATACTGATTATTGATGGACTCCTAGAACTTCAACAACCTTAGAGATTTTTGTCACCTAACCCCCTCTCTTACTGATGAGGAGGGAGGCCAGAAGGATGAGTGGCTCTTCCTCTCATCCAGGTCCCTTGTTCTCTGGCTCTACGCTGTTGCCTTCTCTTCTGCCGTCTTATACACTTGACTACCAAGAACCGTCTGTGTCCTCTCTTTGATTATCATTTCTTTTACTAGTCAGTGAAACATGATGGTGGGTATTTTTAACCATTTAGTAGTGATTGATTCAGCTATGTTCTTGACACTTGCTGAGGGTGACTTAGCGTCTTTAAAGCATCAGTTTTCTCATTCATAGAAATGGGGTCATAATAACACCTACTTCATAGGATTGGTGTGAGGATTACATGAAATAAATGAATTAATTGTATTTACATGGTATTTTGCATCAGGCAAACATGCAATCTGATTATTTTTAATGAATGTCATAAAATTGAGTATAGTGGGAGGCACTTCTTAAACGATACGTTAGGTATTATAAAGTTATTTTTCATTAAATATCTTGTATATAGAATGAAAAGTAGTGTTTTCATATTTTTATATTACAATTCTCTTTTTTTTTTTTTTAGCAAGGCTTGACTAGAATTGACCCAGACCTGTGTGTGTCTGTCCAACACTGCAAAAGGGCAGTGTGGTGCAGGGGGCAGAGCATGGGCTTTTGGAGGCAGGTGGACCTCATGTCAGCCTTGCTTCAGCTGCTTGTTGCCATCTGATCTTTGACAGGTCTCTTTGGGTATAAAGTTACTTAATTTCTTCTGGTATAAAAAGTGAACTATAATGCTTCCCCAGTGGGATTGTAAGAATTAGATAAAATATTGAACAGAGCAGTCAGTGCAGCACCTACCCTGTGATCTGTCCGCGCTCTGCTTCCTTTTCTTTGATACTTAAGGCTCATTATCTTTGAGCTCCTTCCTCCCTCTCAGTCTCTATTTCTTACCTGTGCGACCGTACGACATTTGGTGTACTATTATCCACTGGACAAATCCTACTGACTTTCTAGTCCTGACTTGAGCCATCTTCATCCTTGAAGACTTTTCCACCTTTCCCCCCAACCCCCACCTTATTTATCTTGCCCTCCCTCCTGAATTTTCCAGTAACTTAACCAGTCTTGTGAGGAGGCAAAAAGGGAACTCAGAGACCTTGCAAGTAAGTCCTTTAACTGACCATTCTCATTTTGCAGATGAGGAAACTGAGGTCCAGGGAGATGGTGATTGACTAAGATCAAGTTTCCCGCTTCTAGACTCTCTTCACCACCTTATGTGCCATTTCAGTTTTTGAGCCTGCAAAACAAACACCAAAAACCCAGACATAGCTTATGTATGCAGACTTGTACCTCGTGGGACAGAGAGCCTCTTCTGGGTTTGCATACTGCTTACAACCTACATACCTATTTTACTTTAGTTGGTAGATATAATATTTAAAAATCACAACCTAAGAATTAATAATCATATATTTACTAAGCCCCTACTTTGTGCAAAGCTTTGAGGACTGTGAGCTTTGTAAGGGAGTCTGTGCCTTTGGGAAGCTAACGGCCTGCTGGGATATTTAAAAACCATGGGGTAAGGAAAACTCTGGATCAGGACTGAGTTCTGGAGCTTGCTAAAGTGCTATTTTCCCACAGAACTGAGAGCAGACAGATTCAGAGAAACACAGACTGGTGCTCTCACCTCATTCTCTCTCACAGCCTCTTCAAGAAAAGGTGTTTGGTAGTGGCAGGTGTGTTTGTTTATATTTCAAAGTGACAGTGGTGCCCACCTCAAGGCTTTCTGGATGCAGCCACAGACTTTATCTGGTCAGCCCTAATTCCTTACCACTCCCATTGCCATCTTTGTTGGCAAACAGATTTCATGTTGCGGGCCAATCTTCAGTTTCACTAGGTTGCCTGTCTGGGAATTTCCTGAGTTATCCTCCACCATATAGAAATTCATATAAAAATGTTAATAGCTGTCTAAACTGTAGCCTGAGCTGGGGTTGGAAAATTGAAAATATTTGTTGTATATATCACCCTCATTTAATCTCTATAGTTTTTCTTTTCTTTTTTTCTTATGTAAATATTCTGTACCCTAACTAAACATATCATATATACATATTTTTATGTGCAGTTCAACACATAAGTAACTGAATCATAATCAAAAATCATCTTTAGAAGGATTTGCTCTTGTTCGGCAAATAATAGCAGACTTCATCTCTTTCTAAAAATAAATCGTCAGTTTATGTCATTGAGTATATTTGACCCTTCTAAAAAGAGGCTATCTCTCATTCTGTCTCTTTTAACATGGGAGGACAATTATTTTTTGTCTGTGATGTAGTTTTCCAAAAGTTCATTTCTATTGGCTCCTTCATTTCAGTTCTAAATACAGTAGATTCTTGGAAGTATATTTAAAGAGGCAGTTTAAGGATTTTATCTCAAGCCTGCTGATTGTGCGATTGAGTGAATGCAAATTTTTGGTCATTTGTACTTCCTACCTATAGCATAGGGATATTGGGAGTGACTGCATTATACAGTACTTTGCAATTTTGTACATCTTTACATCTGTCTGCTTCTTGAAATAAATACATTGCTTTTTGTGAGAAGACTCTGGTTATTTTAATTTGCTGGGCAGGTGTATAAGTCTGGTCTTATTTCTTCTCTGCAGTTATTTGACAATAGAAAACCATATTTTCTGTCCCCAGAAAATACTTACTGAAGTGAAGAATGATGGACTTGGTGATTGGGAGTCTGGTGTGTGAGTGAATCATTAGAAAACACATCTTAAAGCATTCAGGTTTAAGTTTTCTAGTTCTTAGGTCATCATTCTCATTTTCCTGTAACATTTTCTTATGTCTCAGTATGTAAATACTTTATCTTTACTGAAGCTAGTGTTTCTTGTTAACCAAATTATCTGCTAAGACTGTTTATGTAGACTCGAAGTATTTCTTATGTCTGTGGGTGTGGGTGTTCTGTGTATCTTCCAGAAACCATCTGGGGATTTTTGCCCACCTACTTTGTTTTCCTGGAAGGTGAGAGAAGGTGATTAATGGAGGAGGAAAAAACTCACAAAAAGCCACCAACAAACAGCTATCTACATGTTTACGTGTTTTTTTAAAAATTTTTTTCCACAAAAAACTTATCAGCTGCAGTTTATGCAGACAAGGGCTCTTCAAGTAAGGTAACATCTCTAATTCGTTCTGTTTTATAACAAGTAAAGTTTTCTTCCTTTGGAAAAGAAGTCTCACAAATGATTTCCTTGAAAGATGGTTATAATGTGACAGGCTCTGTTTTTGTTATGTGTCTCGGTTGACTGTTTAACGTAGGTGAATTGCCTTCACTGTGTTCTCACAGTGTGGTGCTTATCTTGTGTGTTTTCTTAGAATTACCTGGTGGTGAAGCGACCTCTAGTTCAAGTCTTCACAAGCAGATCATCCATGCTTGGAGGAGACTGTGTTTGCAGAATAAAAAACCTACTCAGAGACAAGAGGAAGGCTTCATTGTTGATGATAGTGTCAACTTAGGTTCAGCTTCCTGTTGGAAGAGATTTTCTGAATAAATGAGGATGGATGGCCTGTTAATAAGTTATATCAGGGTGGGCCATGGCATCCCCGACTGGATTAGCCTGCTTGCCTTGTTATATACCTCCATTTGTGCTTTGTATTAATAACCTTGAGTGTGTGGCAGGAGGTAATGGAAGTGATCTGAGAGAACTCCTAGTCTAATTCTTCATTTCAGCTAAGGAAACTAGGCCAGGTAATGACTTGCTCAGTATAAGTCAGCAATGAATTTGTGGCAGCCGTAGGCATAGAAACAGGTCCTGTAGCAATTTACAGGTAGGTGACATTGATGGGGCACAGATGTCGAGCAGTGAGAGGACAGGAGAGCGCAGTTCAGGGTAGGGTTGGGTGTGGCGTAATGGAGGGGGATCACAGAATCTGGAGGTAGGTATGAGTGCCACCTACAACTTACAAACTGTGTCACATTAGAGCAAGATACTTAATTTCTCTGACTGCAAGTTCTGTTATCTTAGAGATGTGAGGATGAAATGAGATGACATGTCTGAAGTGTCTGGCACAGTGCACGGGACATAACAAGTGTTTCACGATGGCAGCTATTACTGTTCTGGGACCTGAAGGGGGGAAGGAAACAAGGAGGGAAATATGAACATTATGATAGTTGGGAGGGCTCCGTTGATGTTTTTCCCCAAATTTATTTTACATTTATTTCACAATTTTTTAAGTTGACATGTAAGATTATATGTATTTATCATGTAAAATGTGGTGTTCTGAAGTATTTGTATTTTGTGGAATGGCTTAAATTTAGCTAATTATGAAATGCATTACCTCACAGTAGTTACCATTTTTGTGGTGAGAACACTTGACTTTCACTCTCAGCATTTTTCGAGAATACAGTGTATTGTCATTCACTATAGCCACCATACTGTACAGTAGATCTCTTGAACTCATTCCCCTTCACTGTAAATACGTATTCTTTGACCGATATTTCTCTGACCCTTCCTCACCAGCCAGCCACCCCAGCATCTGGTAACTGCCATTCTACTGTCTACTTCTGTGAGATCCACATTTTTAGATTCCACATATGTGTGAGATCATGTTGATTTTGATAGGAGCATCCTTTTAAAGCAAGCCTTTAAAAACCTCACATCTGATCATGTCATGCTTTGCTTAAAAATCATCCCTGGCTTCTCATCGTGTATCTAGAAGCTTAAGCCTTTTGGGAATGTACCTTTCCTGCTTTGCTTCTTGTACTCCAATTGTGCTGAATCTCTTGCAGTTCCTGGAACACACGGTATGCATTTTCATTTTCATCTTGAATAGCAGTTGCCCTTTTACTCTGTCCTTCCACCCCCATTAGTCATCCTTCAAGACTGAATTCAAATCCTGTTTGTTCTGTGAAGTCTCTTAGGCTCCCCTCTCTCCCCACCCCACCCCATCTTTTACCTTCCCTGGGGTAAATCATGGCTCTTATTTTGTTTCCATAGTATCCTGTACACAACATTACAGCAGTTACCACACTGTGTCCTAACGATTTGTTTACATGTCTGACTCATTTAATTATCATGTTCCCTGAGGACAAGGACTAGGTCTTAGTCATCTTTGTATTCCTAGCGGTAGGTTGTTGCCTAACACATAGTAGGTGCTCAAGAGATGCTTGTGATGGAATGAATGGGTGAAAAGCAGAAATGTAGAAGTTACTCTAAGTTAATACAATAGCATGAGCAAAGAAAGGATGCAAAATTAGTGATATTTTGATGGGAAGAATGTGACAGTTTAACTGGAAAGAAGGGTTTGTGCTGAGAAATAGGCTTGTGTAAAATAGAGATAGGAAGATATGCTCTCTTCATGAAAGGCTTTGAATATGAAGCAGAGGAATTGAGATGTATTACAAAAGGGAGTCATTTTAGTTCTTCTGATGAAGTGACATGGTTAGATAACAGAGATACAAGAAAATTAGTCTAGTGGCTGGATGGTTTGTAATAAGGAAAAATTTGGATCCTAGAATACTAGGTTAAGTCACTGTAGACATCCAGATGTGAGCTAATGAGTCAGTCAGAAAGGCAAGAGAGGTTTAAAACAACAAACCACAAAACTCTGGCAAACTAGTTCACTTTTAAATTTCTCACATTTGGGTTTGCCAAGGTTTTTCCTCCCTATTCCCTTCAAAAGTAAAGTCCTTTCCATTTGAGTCTTTTGATATTAGTGTTTAAACATTCCACCTAAATCCACACACTCAACTTTGATTTTTTAGAGTAACAGAAGTTGTTTCTGTAATAGCTTTTGCCTTTAGACTTTTTTGTTGGTGACATTTGTTTTTTTTTCCCCTAGGTTCATCTCTGTTGGGCTATGGGCCCAAAAGGAAACTTGGGAAATAATTTGTCTGTTCTCTTTGGAATTTACAAGATGTTCCTATAGTCTCTTTATAATATGGCTTCCTGACATTTTGTTATGGTCGTTGTTGACAGTGCTTATTAGAAAACAGCACCTATATCTTTTTCTTTCTTTCTTTTTTTTTTTTTTCATTTTTTAAGTGCTTAAAACTTTTAAGTTTTATGTTTCTTTGAGATGTTCTTGTTAAGTCTTTTTTTTCATGGATTATGAAAAATGTCAAAAGGAATTCTAATCAGATATTGGTTTTGCTCTGTGAATTTGTACATTGAAAAATGTATCATCTAGTTGATAAATTCTATCTCATCTTCATTTAATATTGAGGTAAAAACTCACAGGCCATGTAAGAAGGGAGGAAGAATTAGAGGGCCTGTTCTCTCACAGTCTTACGCTTCACAGACATTATTTTTATTGAATTTTCACAACAACTGATAAATATTAATAGTCTACCTTATTAAGGAAATTAAGGCTTGTTCAAGTAATTTGTTTCACTGTGCATAATTGGGAAGAGGCAGAGAAGGAAGGAAACCCCTGTCTTTTTCTGACCTTGGTGTCAGTTGACTCTGTAGATTTGCATACAGAGTTCTCAAACTTTCTTAGTCACAGAATCCTTTATCCAATGAAATCGCACTCCCAATACATACAACAGATAAGAATAGTGTTCAGTTATGTGCATTTATTGTATTCGATACGCTAAATTTCAGGATGAGAGCTCTGTTTCAATCTTCTGTCTTCAGTTTCATCTTATAACTTATTTCTGTACATTTTGTGAAATAAAAAAAATTTAAAGTCACATGGATATGAAAATCTAATAACTTTTCTTTTTGCTGCATCAGCATTATTATTGTTTTCATTTCAGAACATGCTAAAAATTACAATGTCGATCTTTAATAGCTTTTTAAATAGAATGCCTTGCAATTTCAGGGCAGTGTTTGATTATACTGATCTAGAAAACTTGAAAAATAATTAGAAGGAAATTTTGTTTTAAAGTTGAATTACTAATCATATCTAGTGACATTTATATTACTTATCAGTGAAATTCATTTTTGTGGCAGGCAGGTAGTTAGTGAATTCTTCTGCATTCATTGTTTGGCAGAAAACAGTTTTTGAATGTACTTAGTAATGTTTTAAGATGTTCATGGCTACTTAAAAAAATCAAAAGCCTGTCAGCTTTTACTCAAAGGTTCAGAATAGTTTAATTTATTTTGTTTTACGCGTTAAGTCTAAATGAACACTTTTCTGCCGTCTTTAGTATAGTAACATTGGAACTTGTTCAGCAAGATAGGAAGTCAGCGCATGCATGTTTTATTTCAGAAATAGTTAATGGAATTTACCAACCAAAGTGATTTTTTAAAAACCTCGTTAAAAATATTCAAATCAGTACATTGCCACAGAGCAAATAGCCAACATAGTATGAGAAAAAAGTTGGAATTGTTATGTATGGGTAAGATACTCTGGAAAGTGAGCATTTTAAAGATGTTTAGTGAAATTGACAGTTTAAATGGCTTTGTCTGTTACTATTTGGAAGATGCTGACATCTGGTATTTATTATTGACTTCTAGAACACATCGGCAGTTGCTTTTGTAGGGGTCATGCTACTCCCATGGTCTTTTCTACTAGTGCTTTCAACAGTAGACTGAAATGTCTTAAAAATATTTCTTATTTTTTTTCTGCAGAAACATGTTACAAAAACAAGCAAGACAGAGGGAGGTGCATCTGTCTCATCAATTCAATTTGATTGTTATAAAGAGTTTAATCAGTTTCAGGGGTTGAATGAACTCATCAAATGCAAAGGGTGCTCTTGCTAGGAATCTTCCCTAGGTGGTAATATGAGATAATACTATTAATTTTATTTCCATATTAGCTTGTTCATCCATTATACTTGATGCAGTTTTTTGGGTTTTTTTTTCCTTTGTGTGGATAATGTTTGCCTCTCACAGAGCTCATTCTGTGATATGGTAATTTACTTTGAATAACAAAGTACTTACATTTTTATTGTCAAGTTTTAAGAATGAAAGACAGTAAGACATGAAACTTGAAAACTGTATTAAGGTATCACAAAGCAAAGTGGGTAAACTTTATTATTATAGAATTGACTGTGGCAGGTATAGGTACTACATGTGCAAGTGTGTTTGGACTTTCTCTGGCATTTGAACGTGGCACAAAAGGACAGTAATAGTGTATGTGTTTATAAAAATTTTGCACAAGTGGACGTGCCGAAAACTGAATTCACATGAAGACAAGAGCAGGACTATAACTTACCAATTACAGGCACAGTTATAAGTTCAGGTATACCACAGTGATGGAGAAGAGTTTTTCCAAAGTCTGCATGAAAACACATCATCTTGTCTACATGAGTTAATACATTTGGTGGTTAAACTTTTTTATGTCATTTAAGTGTGTATATTAGTTGGGTTTCTCCAGAGAAACAGAATCAATAGGATACATAGTCATGTGTTGCTTAATGATGGGGATACATTCTGAGAAATATGTTGTCATATGATTTGTGAACTTACACAAACCTAGGTGGGATAGCCTAGTCTACACCTATCTGTATAAGATAGCCTATTGTTCCTACCCTACAAACCTGTACAGCATGTTACTGAACTGAATACTGTAGGCAATTGTAAAACAGTGGTATTTGTGTATATAAAATATGTAAATATAGAAAAGATACAGTAAAAATATGGTATTATAATCTTATGGGACCACATATAATCATATGCAGTCAGTCATTGACCAAAAAGTCATTAATGGAGCATATGACTTTGTATACATCAAGAGAGGCAGAGACGGACACTTATATTAAGATATGGGTTCACTGTGGGGCCTGGTAAATCTGAATCTGCAGGGCAGGCCAGCAGTCTAGAAATCTGGGTAGGAGTTGATGTTGTAGTCTTGAGGCTGAAAACTGGAAACTCAGCCAGAATTTCTGTGTTGCAGTTTGCAGATAGAATACCTTCTTCTGTCCTTCTCAGTCTTTGCTCTTAAGGCCTTTGACTAATTGGTTGGGGCCTACCCATATTATGGAGGTTAATCTGTTTTACTCAGCGTCTACTAACTTAAATGTTGACCACATCTAAAAATACATTCACAGCAACATCTAGACTGTGTTTGACCAAACAGCTGGACACCTGTTTGGTCAAACACCAGTCTAGATACTGCTGTTTAGGTGTTGCTAGATGTTGCTAGCAATAAATCTACATGTTGCTAGATGTTATCCTAGCCAAGATGATGTACATAAGATTAACTATCATAGTGTGTGTATTTTTAATTATAAGTTTTGAAGCATTAAAAATATTTTAGAAATTGTTTGTTTCAGTGTGAGTATGTCTTTGGAAGTCCAGAGCTCTGAGAAGAATGAAAAGTACTGTATTTGTATACTTTGAGAGAGGCAGTATGGTTTGGCAAGAGCCAAAGATTTGAAGTAGGTATTTGGGTTCAAGTCCCAGCTCTGCCATTTACAATTTTTGTGACTCCGGTCAAATTTCTTAAACATGAGTCTCAGTTTCCACATTTATAAAATAAGGTGTTACTTTATCAGGCTACTTTGATAATTACATGAAAGAATGCTTGTAAAACTCCTAGTGTAGTGACTGGCATATGGTGGCATTCAATACATGATGAACTTATCGTTATCATAGATTATCATTATAGACCTAGATTTGTATTTCATTTTAAAGTTTTTTTATTTCCCCTTGTCTTTTACACTATAGCCTTATACATAAGTGTACTATTGAGTATACTTGGTATTATTTATGTGGAAAATCAAATCAAAATTCAGCATCTCAATTTTATTATTTTTTATAAGGAATGTTATAATTGAACAACTAAAAAAGGTAGGTGACATTATGATCTCAGAGTGTTGTATGAAGGTTAACTGAGGTATCCTGAAAAGCATGCCATAGAGCTTGGGACAATAAGTTTGGTTTCTTGTTTTTTGGTCATTGGTATGTAATTTTCCCAAGTCATAGATTATAGTTAAGTACATACTAAGAATGTATCATAAGCTTAATTCTTGTTTTGACATCAGTGTTCATTGAGATGGAACAATATTTTCTAGAAAAGCTTTAAATCAGATTACAGATTTCACACCTAGGACCTTGTATAAGTATTGATGACTTACTGATTTTCGCTTGGATTTTGCTTAATAATAAAATAATCTTAAACCTATAAGATTTTTCAATTTTGTTTAAAATTCTTTTTTTTTTTTTGGTCAGTGCATTTATAAAGCACTCATTTTAATTAAAAAAAAAAAATTAGCGTGCCTCCAAAAGTTGATCACACAATTGCAAAATATATTTTGTGCATTTCTTTATTGCTGTAGTTCCCTGCTGACCTGTCACTTGTCAGTTTTGACCTTAATATTTATAGTGTTAGGAGTATCATGATAGCAGAGAGAACTTTGGAAAACCCACTATTAGGGGGTGTCATGGGTGTTGCTGTGGTAAAATAAATGGCAAATAGAGATTTAGCTGGCTATAACTGTTGCTTTTGATAAATCTCTCAGAAAATGAGTGGATTGGAGTGCATTAAACTGAGTGTCCCATAGCAGAATGGGAGATGAGCTTAGGGTCTGTTTCCTAGTAATGTACTCAGAGGCTTAAGGGCTACATCAAAAGTATCCAGAGGGGGGCTGGCTGGTGGCTCACTTGAGAGCATGTGGTGGTGATAACATCAAGGTCAAGGGTTTAGATCCCCCATATCTGCCAGTCGCCAGGGGAAAAAAAAAAAATTTAAAAAGTATCTGGTAATACTGAGTTTCTTAGTACTGAAAGACTCCCAAAGTGGGTAGTCAGTCAGTTCAGGGAGACCCTCCCAAGGAACAGCGAGACCACGAAGACGGATGCAAACAGCAAGAGGTTTATTTGAACACACGGGTACCCGGGCGACACAGTCTTTTGGAAGACTGGCGCGCCGAGTGAAGCTCCTGGGTCCTTTTTATAGCAAAAAGCGCGGGTACAGAAGCGAGAAGCGAGTTTAATTGGTCAGTTCAAATAAGCGCGGGTACAGAAGCGAGAAGCGAGTTTAATTGGTCAGTTCAAATAAGGCCTGGGGTGAGCTTCGGTTATGTGGGAGTCCTTGAAACAGCTGAGGGGCACCCTGGAAACTGGTGGGAGTCCTTGAAACAGCTGAGGGGCACCCTGGAAACTGTTGGGAGTCCTTGAAACAGCTGAGGGGCACCCTGGAAACTGTTGGGAGTCCTTGAAACAGCTGAGGGGCACTCTTGAAACTTTAACTGACTTGTCTATTTCTGGGAACTATCCGCCCTTTGCCTCGGGCCGGGGCCCAGGTGCATAACCACAGATATCCTGTTCGTTATCTGGTCTCAACCTCAGGCTGTACTTTTCCTATGCTAGGGACTTTTAACCAGGGTAATGTTTTGTGCCTTGCAAAATGGCGTTACTACGGCTAGCTTAAAAAGTTCTTTCTTCATTCCCCCATTTCTTTTGTGGATAGCTCTAATCTTAGAGCGGAGTTAAAAGTTATTTTCATTATCTATAGTCTGATATTTTTGTCTAAGAACCAGGACTTTAATTGTACTTATTCTGTCATTGATGAATTGGACTAACCTGTTGATGACACAGGGCCCCAGAATGAGCAACAGAAGAAGGAGTACTAGGGGCCCGGCGATGGTTGATAGTAGGGTAGTGAACCAAGGGGAGCTATTGAACCAACCTTCAAACCAGTTTTGATCTTTTTGGCGCTCTAACTGTCTTTTATCTAGTCTTTGTTTGAGTTTGGCCATGGTGTCTCGTATCACACCTGAATGGTCTACATAAAAACAGCACTCCTCTCTGAGGGCCGCGCAGAGGCCTCCCTCTCTTAAAAACAGTAAGTCAAGGCCTCGCCTATTTTGGAGTACTACCTCAGATAGAGAAGTCAATGAGTCCTCTAACTTGCTGACTGAATCCTGGAGGGCCCGGAGGTCAGTGTCCATGGCAGTCTGGAGCTCGGTTAGGCCCCGCTGGAGGTCTATAGGTCCTTTAATCAGAGCAGCCGAGCCGGTACCTATACCTGCCACAATTCCCAGTAGGACAGCTAGGGTAAGTGTGAGAGGTTCTCTCTTAAACCTGGGATGAGGGTTGTCATAGGCCTGCAACAAAGTTTCTTCAGGATGGTAATAGATGCGAGGAATCAGCTGAACCTGGACACAGAAATCCTTAGACTGATTAAAAACTGAGAGGGAAACGCAAGGGGTGAGACCGGTGCTGCAAGCCCACCAGCTATGGTTGGAGGGGAGAAGGTACTGATGGTCCCCGGAGGAATTGATGGATAGGGTCTGGTTGCAAAGATGTTGATGGGTAGAAGGTATTGTTCCTATACATAACCCTTGTCCTGTGACCTCTGTGAGAGTAAGCTTTCCCTGGGTCCCCCAACGGCAACTCTCGGCGCTGGTATAATTGGCCTCTCCCAAAAAGGCTATTCCTTCATAGTAGGGGGGGCTTATGGCCAGACAGAGCCAGCAATGCTCTGTGGCGTTCGGGTTGGTGGCATTTAGAGCTAGGAAGGCCCCCTGTACAAGACCAAAGAGCCTGTCACCCGTGGTGGGGGGTAGAGTGCCTGGTGATAGGAGGCTCTGTGTAGCAGTGCTCCTTTGTGCCGCGGGGGGTTGCCTGCTAGTCATTGGGTACAGCTTGTTGCTAGGAGGTCCCTGTTCTGCAAGGACGGGGTCGGGGCCCACTGCCACAGTTGGCATATTGGTGATATCTAGGCGAATGGTGAACAGTACACCTGGATCGTTTCCCGTCAAATAGAACCTTAGTCCCCAGGTTCTTCCTTGTGCCCAATCTCTGGAATTTTTTCCTTTCTCTGTGAATTTTATTTTAAGGGGGTTACACCAGCCGGTGTTGTCACAGTTTTTACTGCTATCGTTACGTTCTACAGTTATGAGGTCCCATGAGGAACTAGGTCCCCAGTAGACTGTCCCCGTGGTTTCACAACCCCATTCTTTGCAATATAGGGATTCCAGCCCTCCGCACCTTCTAGCTTCTGAAAGGGTCCGGCCATCCCGGGGGCACACGTAGAAGGGGGAAGCGGCAAGCCTGTTTCTAGCTCGGGGATAGCTGCACCCTGGGACCCCCCAGGTGATCTGATTATAAGCTTTTGTGTAGTCTGAATCAGGGGGTCTGATCTGGGCCTAGCCCGATGCTATGTATCCCGGGATATCCCAGGTCTCAATACCCGCCGCCAGGGCACATACATCAGGTTTAAGATCGGGCCACCAAGTCCAAGGCGGCTGGGTAGCCTGTTTGGTCCAGACAACTTCTCCAGTTTGGGACAGTACCTTCCAGGTGAGGATCACAGGCCGGTGGGGGTTCTTACCCGGTGGACTCATTTTTCCGCCGCCGAATACGCAGCTTAAGAGGATGATCAGTCCTTTCCAGCTCCCAGGTCTCGTTTGGTGCCGGGGGTGGTGCAGGCTTGAGATGGGAAGCATGGACCCAGGCAGCGATGCCATCAACTTTTACTGCGGTCGGGGTGGTCAGCAATACCAGATACGGGCCTTTCCACCGAGGCTCAAGGTTGCTGGGTCGATGGCGTCTGACCAGCACTCGGTCTCCGACCTGGAACGGGTGGGGGACAGCTATGGTACCGGGCTGATATGTCTCTTTGATCTGGTCCCAAATCTGGGTCTTCACAACTTCTAGAGCCTTTAAGTGGGTAAATAAGACAGGGAGAAAATTATCATCGGGACCCAGTGTTTCTCCCAACTCAAGTATGGGGGGGGGGTCCCCCGTAGAGGATTTCATAGGGAGTTAGACCGAACTGGCCAGGGGTATTCCTGGCTCTGAACAGCGCTAAGGGAAGGAGGGCCACCCAGTCTTTTCCACCGGTCTCTAAGGCCAATTTAGTTAAGGTCTCTTTGATGGTTCTATTCATTCTCTCTACTTGACCTGAGCTCTGGGGCCTATACGCACAATGTAATTTCCAATTTATCCCCAGTTGTGTGGCTAGTCCCTGGCTTACCTGAGCAACAAAGGCTGGGCCATTATCTGACCCGATCACCTTAGGGATCCCGAAACGGGGCAGGATTTCTTCTAGTATCTTTTTACATACAGTCAGGGCCGTTTCCGTTTTGGTAGGAAAAGCTTCTACCCATCCAGAGAAAGTATCTACAAATACTAGCAGATACTTGTTTCTATACCGGCCAGGCTTTACCTCTGTAAAGTCTACTTCCCAGTATACGCCGGGTCGATCTCCCCGTTGTCTTTTTCCGGTCTCTCGGTAGGTGGTAGCCGCATTAGTCATGGCGCAAGCTGGACACCGATTGGCGACTTCTTGAACAGTGGACCGGAGGTTCGGGATGGAGAGGCTGGTGCGGCTTGCCAGTTGAAGGAGCTTTTCTGGTCCTAAGTGTGTTAGCTGATGTAACCGCTGAATGAATTCTTTTCCCTGGTCAGGAGTGAGCTCTCTTGGCTTGGTCCTAGCTTGAGCAGGCTCGATTGGCTCTTGAAGCTTTGTAGTTTTTGTTAGCACCTTGACCGACAGGGCGGCTTGTTTTGCAGCCTCGTCGGCCCTCCGGTTCCCGGCCGCCACAGGGTTATTTCCTCTCTGGTGGCCTGGGCAGTGGATAATGGCGACCTGCTTAGGGAGGTAAATGGCCTCTAGCAGAGCCAGAATTTCTTGTTTATTTTTAATGTCTTTTCCAGCAGAAGTGAGCAGTCCCCTCTGTTTATATATTGCCCCATGAATGTGAGCAGTGGCAAAAGCATACCTGCTGTCCGTGTAGATGTTGATGTTTTTTCCTTCGGCTAGGCGTAATGCCTGCGTCAAGGCTATTAGCTCGGCCTTCTGGGCTGATGTCCCTTCTGGCAGGCTGCTTGCCCATACCGTCCGTTTGCCATCTACGATGGCGGCCCCTGCTTTCTTCTTACCTTCCGCAATGAAGCTGCTACCGTCTGTATACCAGGCAGGCACTCCGGGCAATGGCTGGTCCTTCAGGTCCCGTCGAGTCCCAGCTTCTTCAGCAAGGATTTCTGAGCATTGGTGTACTGGGGTGGATTCTGACTCGACTGGTAGTAGGGTAGCTGGGTTCAGGACAGCAGGGGGCGCGAAAGATATTCTTTCGTTTAGCAGCAAACTCTGGTAATGAGTCATTCTGGCATTGGTCATCCACCGATTGGGGGGCTGCCGCACGATACTTTCGAGGCTGTGGGAAGCAATCACAGTCACATTTTGCCCCAAGGTTAACTTATCAGCGTCTTTGAGGAGGAGTGCCACTGCAGCAACCGCTTTTAGGCAGGTTGGCCACCCACTGGCCACTGGATCCAGTTTTTTTGATAGATAAGCTACTGGCCGTCGCCATGGTCCTAGGGTCTGAGTAAGCACTCCTCGGGCTACACCGGCTCTTTCATCTACGTACAGAGTAAATGATTTGGTGAGGTCTGGGAGAGCCAAGGCGGGGGCAGACAGCAAGGCTTTTTTTATGTGGTCAAAAGCCTTTTGATGCTCCTCAGTCCAGGTAAAAGGAATGTTTTCCCTTGTCAGGGGGTACAAGGGTGCAGCCAGGGAAGCAAACCCAGGAATCCAGAGCCTGCAGAATCCGGCAGTACCCAGAAATTCGCGGACCTGCCTGGGGGTTGTGGGAGTAGGGATCTTCATAACTGTAGCTTTCCGGGCCGGGGTCAGCCATCTTTTTCCCCCTTTGAGCAGGTACCCCAAATAGGTGACCTCTTTCTGGCATAACTGGGCCTTTTTAGCTGATACCCGGTACCCCAACTTACTCAGTTCCTGCAAGAGCTTTTGTGTCCCTCTTTTGCAGCCTTCATATGTGGGAGCTGCCACTAGGAGGTCGTCCACATATTGGAGTAATATGACCTGGGGGTTGAGAGCCCTAAAAGGAGCTAAATCTCGGTGGAGGGCCTCGTCGAAGAGAGTGGGAGAATTTTTGAACCCCTGTGGCAGCCGTGTCCAGGTCAGCTGACCTGTGTTACCTTTTTCTGGGTCTCTCCACTCGAACGCGAACAGTGGCTGGCTGTTGGGGTGTAGTCTGAGGCAAAAAAAGGCATCCTTGAGATCCAGGACTGAGTACCAAGTGTGACTAGGCGGAAGGGAACTCAGGAGGCTGTATGGATTTGGGACCGTGGGATGAATGTCCTGCACCCTTTTGTTAATTTCTCTCAAGTCTTGGACTGGCCGATAGTCATTGGTCCCTGGCTTTTTTACTGGTAGCAGAGGGGTGTTCCAGGGCGATTGGCAGGGCACTAAGACCCCTAGGTCTAAGAACCTTTGGATGTGGGGTCTGATGCCTTCCCGGGCTTCTTTAGTCATTGGATACTGTCGGACGGCCACCGGTGAGGCACCTGATTTCAGCTCTACTACTACTGGTGGGACGTTATTGGCCAGTCCCATACCTGTCTTTTCTGCCCATACGGTGGGAAAAAGTTGGAGCCAGGATGGGTCGATGGAGGGAGAGGCCGGCTTTTCATACAGCCGGTATTCTTCTTCTAGGTTTAGGACCAGGCACATGGTAGAGTGATCTCCCCATGTTACTTGTGGGCCCTCTGTGGAAAACTGGATTTGAGCCTTTAGTTTGGTCAGGATGTCCCGGCCCAACAGAGGAGCAGGGCACTCAGGTATGACCAAAAAGGAATGGGTCACTTGCCTATGTCCGACCCTTAAAAGTCTCTGAGTGGTCCAGGGGTAGACTTTGCTGCCGGTCGCTCCTACTACGACTGTCCGCCTGGACCCTACCTTCCCCATGGGTTGGGTCAGCACCGAATGTTCAGCCCCGGTATCGACCAGAAACTCGATGGGGGTCCCCTCCACTGTCAATGTTACCCTAGGTTCGGGGAGGGGGTCCGAACCCCGACTCCCCTAGTCATCTAGGGATAGAACCTTGGCTTCTCTGATGTTCTTTTTCCGGGGACATTCTCTTGCCCAGTGACCCTTCTCTTTACAGTACGCGCATTGGTCTTTGTCTAGAGGGGGTCTTCCATCCCTAGGTGTTTTCTTTGCCCGGTTGCTCAGGTTCCCTGTCTGCCTATCTCTAGACCCTCTTTCACCTACCACTGCGGCCAAAATCCTAGTTAAATTTTTTTCTTGGCGTTTATCACGCCGCCTCTCTCTCTCTTCTGTCTCTTTTTTTTCTCTTTCCTGTCTTTCTTCTTCTGTTTCTCTCTTGTGGTACACCTTTTCTGCCTCCTTTACTAAGTCTTGTAAGGAAAGGTCTTGGAGCCCCTCTAGTCTTTGTAACCTTTTTTTAATGTCTGGGGCTGACTGGCCGATGAAGGCCATTGTGACCGCAGCCTGCTGCCCCTCAGAAGAGGGTTCAAACGGAGTGTACCTTCTATAGGCCTCCATTAGGCGTTCTAAGAAAACCGAAGGGGGTTCTGCCGGTCCCTGCAAGACCTCTCTTACCTTGGCCAAATTGGTGGGGCGCCGGGCTGCCCCTTTGAGACCTGCCACTAGAGTCCGGCGGTAGACCAGAAGACGCTCCCTACCTTCGGCCGTGTTGTAATCCCATTGAGGTCGATTGAGGGGGAAAGCCTCATTAATGAGGTTCTCGAGTTGTGTAGGGGCCCCGTTATCCCCGAGAACGTTCTTGCGGGCCTCCAGAAGAATCCTTTCTCGCTCTTCAGTGGTGAAGAGGATCTGGAGTAGCTGTTGGCAATCGTCCCAAGTGGGCTGGTGAGAGAACATAAGGGACTCAAGAAGTCCCGTGAGACCTGCTGGTTTTTCAGAAAAAGAAGGATGGTTAGACTTCCAATTGTAAAGATCTGCTGAGGAAAAAGGCCAATACTGCAAAGGGACCAAGCCATTTGGCTCAGCTGGGGGCCCTATGGCTCGGAGGGGCAAAGCTACGGTGGAGTCAGGACCGGAGCCGTCTCTCGGACTGCGAGGTTGGCGGCTCCTAGTCCCCGCAGCCGGTCCCTCAGGGCTAGGATCACCGGGCGCTCGGCCTGGTGCCGATCTGTTTCCCTGAGGGGCCAGAGGGGGCAGCGGAGCCGCCGGGTAAGGTGGGGGTTCAGAGAGAGAAAATAGGTCATCTGGTGTCGGGAGGACGGGGGGTTGGGGAGGGGCGGAAGGCTTCCTTGTAGGTGGCCTTTGAGTATTTTCTGATCCCGAAACAACAGCGACTTTGCTGGAGGGTGGCACCCAGGGAGGGGGATTCTGGGCGAGGTCTTGCCATACCACGACATAGGCAACCTGGTCCGGGTGTCCTCCGGTCTCCTGAAAAACAATCTTTTTAACTGCAAAAATGACAGAAAGGTCAAAGGTTCCCTCTGGCGGCCAACCTACGCCGAATGTGGGCCACTCAGACGAACAGAAAGTCTGCCATTTTCCTTTTTTGATCTCCATGGACAGATTGTGAGCCCTGGCTTTGACATCTTTCCAATGATCTAGAGTAAGGGAGAGAGGCGTAAGGGCACCTTGCCCCATCTCGAAAATTTCCAATAGGGGAACGACGACGCAAAGACCTATCACAACTAAGACAAAAAGAAACCAGAAACGGCGACGAGACCGAGTGCCGTAGAAATAGAAGAAAGAGTCCGATGGCAGAGCGCGCCTCCCGAGACGCGGTGAGACCAAAACACAATAATCCTCTGCCAAGGGGTCCACCAGGCGTCCCTGGTCCTCCCCTGATCCTGGGACGTCTCCCAGGATTGCCGGGTGGCGAGCCCCCGAACACGTCTGTTCGCTACCCGCACTTCGCTCCCAGAGCGACTAACCCGGAACAAACTGAAACCAAAATGCGCGCACTCAGAAAGACAGTCAGAGTCACAGGATTAGACACAGAAACGAGACACAGAAACGAGACACAGAACGACTGCTGGCCAGCTTACCTCCCGTTGGTGGGTCGGTGGTCCCTGGGTGGGGGTCTCCGATCCCGGACGAGCCCCCAAATGAAAGACTCCCAAAGTGGGTAGTCAGTCAGTTCAGGGAGACCCTCCCAAGGAACAGCGAGACCACGAAGACGGATGCAAACAGCAAGAGGTTTATTTGAACACACGGGTACCCGGGCGACACAGTCTTTTGGAAGACTGGCGCGCCGAGTGAAGCTCCTGGGTCCTTTTTATAGCAAAAAGCGCGGGTACAGAAGCGAGAAGCGAGTTTAATTGGTCAGTTCAAATAAGCGCGGGTACAGAAGCGAGAAGCGAGTTTAATTGGTCAGTTCAAATAAGGCCTGGGGTGAGCTTCGGTTATGTGGGAGTCCTTGAAACAGCTGAGGGGCACCCTGGAAACTGGTGGGAGTCCTTGAAACAGCTGAGGGGCACTCTTGAAACTTTAACTGACTTGTCTATTTCTGGGAACTATCCGCCCTTTGCCTCGGGCCGGGGCCCAGGTGCATAACCACAGATATCCTGTTCGTTATCTGGTCTCAACCTCAGGCTGTACTTTTCCTATGCTAGGGACTTTTAACCAGGGTAATGTTTTGTGCCTTGCAAAATGGCGTTACTACGGCTAGCTTAAAAAGTTCTTTCTTCAGTACCAAATTGAAAATGGAATTTTTTTCAAAAAAAGCTTTTGCTATGACCTTGTTGCCTAAGATAATGTTACATTTTAATGGGTTATCCATTTTGTATTGTGGGTTTTTGTTTTGTTTTGATTGATTGATTTTTTGTGTGTGCGTGTGAAGAATGACATTGAATACGGTTGTCCCAATCTTAGCTGCTTAAACAATTTTGGAATGTAAGCTATGTAAATTAAAGTAGCACCTGAGAGATATTACAGTCAAAGGTAAGAAATAGTAAGCTAGTACTCATTTATAGTACATAAACAAAGGCGGGGGGGTAAGTATAGCCATTGAGGTGGGATTGAAGAAGAAATCAAAACCAGCAAGGTTTAGAGGTATTAGTTTTCTTCATATTAGTCCAGGAAGGTTAGTAGCAGCCACTGACTCCTAATAAGGACCTATTTTGTGCAAGCACTGTGCTAACATTTTATGATTTTTAGAAAGGTGACATAATTTTTAGAAAGGTGACACAATGTATATACTTTATATTATATATTCTACCCCTCTTTAGCCAAGCACCCCATAATGGAACACATGACTACTTCTGCAGTGAAGTATAGAAAAATCCACACTTTAGTGGGATAATGAGTATAAATTGCCCCATGTCATTTCAAGTCAGGTTTTGCTACAAATGAGTTTCCTACCAAAGGAGTTTGCTCCTAGCTTAAAAGAACCACAAAAAACAAAAAACCCTGGTTTACAGAGCTTTTTAGATTTTAGATTTGAGGTTAAGGGATTATGGACTAGTATTCCTATTTTTACAGTTAAAAAAGTAAAAACAAAAATAATTTTCCCAACTGTACTTGAACATATACTCATATCGTTACCATTTATTATAGTAGGATATGGACTTTCTGGAATAAGAGCAGATACATACAAATAATATCATTTCATTTTTTCTCTGCTGTTTGTCATCACCTCAGTGTCTCTGATATTCTTACACACAATTGAACTTCAGAGACAGTATGAGTAAATATTGGCTTTCCTTCCTCATTATTTTCTATTTAAATTAACATGCATTTTGACCCAGTTTCAGTGTAATATTGGGAAATTTCAGTACTACAGAAGAAATTAGGAGATTTTATTTTTTGCAAGATCTGATATAGTTTCTATTCCACACACTTTCAAAAGTTCTTTATAATTTATGCTGTTAGTCCATGAGAGTATTTTATTAGATATTTTTCACTGCTAGGTTTCTATAAATGATCTTTTAATTTTGTCTCTTCACAAATGCAAAATAGTTTAATTGACAGTAGACTAGTAAATGTTTACTAGTTTGTATCTAGAAACAACATTGTATTTAAGATTTTACTTTGTTTTTCAGGGTACAGAACATACCTGTGAGTATTTTTCTTGGGAATTAACTGGAATATATTTAACCATAATTAGTGTTTACTTTCTTGACTTGATTTGGACAGGAAAAACGGAAAACTCAGAATAGGTTCACGATGTCAGGGAATAGATTTTGTGAGCCTTACAGCCCAACTGTCTGGGTCCTGCTTTCCTCTCAATTACTTCTGTTTAAAATGAGGCTGTTAATACTACCTGCTTCAAAGGGTTAAGAGAATTAAATGAAGAGATGCCTGCAGTAGGTTTAGAACTGTGACACATTGTGAGCACTCAGTGTTGGCTCTTACTATTGTTACCCCAAGCAAAGTGAAGGTTTTAAAATATTGATGCATTTGAATGTTTGTGCCTTAGATGATAGAAAGAATAACAGGTATAATGAATTTTCTAAGTTGTATTTTTTTATTCTTAGAGAGTAAGAAGTGGCAGGAGTGGAAAGGAGTATTTGCATCCACAGTTCTTAAACTTGATCCTCAAATAACTTTAGAACATTTATTCATTGATCGAGTAGACATGCACTGAAAGCCAGCTGTGTGCCAGGTACTGCAGGAAGCTCTGAAGATATGCCTTTGAGGAATTCAGCCTTGAGGGGAATGTTCATTTGTGAGGAACTCTTATGCAGTTGGGTAAGTACAATAAGAAGAGTTCTCTAGGTACGCAGAAAGGGCAGGCACATAACCCAAGAGGTGTGAGGAATGGCTTCTAAAAGTTGTGTCATTGTAACCTCTTGAGGGACGGGTAGGGGTTTCCTAAAGAAGATTAACACTTATGTGATCTGGTGAGCTAAAAATGACATGAATCCTTTCCTTGTCAGTGTATTCTCATCGTATCCCACTTCCCACCCCATCCCCAGCCCAATGGTATTAAAAAATACCTGGTCACAGTCAGTGGTAATTGTAGTAAGAATAGTGTTCTTTTCAATGTGGAATGAATGGTTTTTTTTAACAAGTGATGCTGAGACCAGTGGATATCCATGTGTGAAAGAATGAAGATGGATTCACATCATATATAAAAATTAACTCAGAATCTATCAAAGATCTAAATGTAAGAGATAAAACTATAAAACTCTTAGAAGAAAACAAAGATAATTCCTCGTGACCATTGACCAGGCAGTGGTTTCTTGAGTATGATTCCTAAAGCACAAACAACCAAAGGAAAAAATAAATAAATTGGACTTCATCAAAATTAAAGACTGTTGTGTTTCAAAGGACACCATCAAGAAAGTGAAAAGACAGCCCACAGATTGGGAGAAAATATTTGCAAATCATACATCTGATAAGGATCTGGTATCCAGAATATACGAAGACTTTTACAAACTCAGCAGTAAAAAGATAAAATAACCCAATTTAAAAATGGGTAAAGGATTTGAATAGACATTACTCTAAAGAAGATAAGCAAATGGCCAATAAGAACATGAAAAGATGTTCAACATTACTAGTCATCAGGGAAATGCAAATTAAAACCACGTTGAAATACTCCATTTCACACATGAAACAAAGGTTAGCAGTATTTGCATTTTAGAGGGATTTAATAGGGAATGATTTGTTGACAAGTTTGTTTTGTTTTTAAAATTTTAAAAATCGTAGCTGAACTCTGCCTCGTTTATATATTTAAAAATTTTTAAATGTGCCTTCATATTATAAACTGTACTATCTCTGCTATATTGCATATTACAGCAACTTCTGAAGAACTCAGGGAGTGGTTTTAGGCTCCTTGTCAGGACTCTAGATTACTTTATACACTGGCATATAGGTATTTTCACTAGTGTTTCCTGTCATATTTTCAAAACAGCCTTGCATGTGTTTCGGAACAATAATAATGGAGTTTCATTATCACTGTTGTTCTAACACATGTTCAAAGACAAATGGTGGCTGCTTATTAAGATATGTAAAACCTGATTATTTAAAAATGCTGTTTAATACCCAACTATGTGCAGTGGGGGGAAAGAAGAAAGGTAAAAGTCATCATCCTCAAGGAGATTACAGTCCAGTTGGAGGTGTGTATTCTTCTGTTTATGCTGTTGTTTCAGTGGGATCTGGAGTGGGAGAGGAAGATATGTTAAATAGAAAGCTTTGAGAGAGATGTGGGATGTCCAGTGTGTCAGGGAATGCTTCTTTATAAAAGTTACTGTGCGTAGTCCAACTGGATTTTTTGTAGAGTTAGAAATATGATGCAGACAGTCCCCCAATTCATAGAAATATAATCCAGATGGGTAAGTCACAATTGTATAATAACAGCAGGAGGACATCAACTACTTTGTATCAGAGGGGAGAGTGGAATGCACCCAGCACCACCCTGGCCTGTAGCAGGTCTCCTTTTCTAGTCTTGGTGCTGCTTCCTGGGGACACTGACTTTGTTTTTAGAATGCTTCCCCAGGTACCCACCACCAGTGGATCATTATCAAACCAGAAGTAAGCAGCGAAAGGGAGGGCATTCCAGGTAGATAGCCTGGACAAGAGCCTGGACAAGAGACGGAGCCCCAAAGAAGATGGCCCAGTTGAGTAATTTTAAGTACTTTGGAATGGCACAGTGCCCAGTACATGGTAGACTCTTCATAAATAAGTACTCAACGATTGAGGCAGTGGATAGATGAATGAATGAAGGTGCTGGATTGTAGAGTGTGTATAAAATTAGGTCTTTAGACTTGACCATGAAAATCTTTTATGCCATATGTCAGGGGCTTTTTTTTAGTCCAGAGTGCTTTGGCAAATTACTGAAAGATTCTGAACAAGGGAATGAAATGACCAGATTTGTATTTTCTAAAACTTGGGTAATTTTATTGCTTAATAAATTGTCCTTCCATAGCCTCTTTATGAAGCCATTACCCAGTCATAAAGTTCAATCTGTGATTAAATAGCTATATTTGCAAATTGTTAATCTCGGCCTATTTCCTCACCTATCAGTGAGGCAGGCAGTTAGAAGCCCTCCTAATCCTTCCACCCTTAAAACATCTATGATTTTAAGTAGAGGGATAGGACCAGTGCTTCTGTTGGTGTTTCAGAGCTGAGCCTCTTCTGTTGGGTTCTGTTGTCCTGGCTTTCTGAACATCACTCTGACCTGTCATAGAAGTTGGATGACTGCAATGTCTTGTAGATGCCCAGATGTTCTTGGGATGCTTCCAGTTTTGTAGGTGATGGTGACATCTATGTGTTGTTCCTCTGCTCTCTGGGCAGTGTATTTATTTGGCCACTTTGATCGTTGGGGCAGTGAGATAAACATCCTATTCGATGTTTGTAACTATAAGTGGAATAAATGTTATATCTAGTTGGTAATTAGGAAAATCTTACTCATTGGAGGTGTTTAGGACAAGAAGGTTTAACTTGAGATAATAATGTTTTGGGTTTTTTTTATTTGTGGCTTAAGGAGAAGGTAAGCTTTTAATTTAGGGATTTTTTTCCTACTTGAATTCAGTGGGGTCTTTCTCAAATTTTTAAGTGGGAGTTCTCAGTTCCCCCACTGTAATGTCACCCTTGACAAATTTCTTCTGTTAATATGTAAAGAATTGTCGGACAGGTGGGAAGGGTAATTGAGCAGTGGGTAGGGTGAGTTAAAAGAAGAGAAATCCTACAGATGATGGCTGGTTGGATGATAATGATGTGGGATTGCGTGCTGATGTTTTCCCTGCGGTGGTCTGTAAATTTGTGTGGGAGACATTTGTTCTCATTTCCTGTTTCATCACAGCCAGACACCTGCTGTGTCACTATACAAAGTAACAGTACTTCTAAAGATTGCTGTTTAGGAAATTACATTTTATGTGTCAGGAAGCTGCTTTTTTTGTTTGTTTTTGGTTCCACAAAAGGCAAATCCAGGAAATGTCTTTCAAGGCTCTCTACTTGAAAGTTGATGTGTGTGTGTCTGTGTCTATATATTGTCAGCTTAAGGAATTGGTGATTGATGCAGGAAGGGAGATAATGAGTAACTTCAAATTGTGTGTGTGTATAGATGTTTTGTCTATGCGTGGGTGGAGGAAAATACTTTACACCGTGCTCTGTAGCTGTTACCCTCTGGGCTTTCTCACTTGAAAATTGGAACTGGATCCAGATATAGCTGTAATTTAAAATAAAAGCGAGGATAGTACAGCCTGTATTTTTCTGGACACTGGGAAGATTTCAGAATACAGCTTGAGGCAATTGCTCTCTGAGGTACATTTGTAAACTCTCCAATCCATCTACATTATTTGCAGATTTGGTATTTGCAAATGTGCCTACTTACTAAGCTTTATTTGTAACCCCCAAATCAATATTTATGGCACGTTTGCAGTCATCTGGGGACATGCACAGAGCAGTGAAAAATTTGAGTTCCCTGACACACACGTTCTCAGCTAAAGTCAAAGGAGGTGACACTATGCCTTCTTGGCTCAGCTTTTATACTGAAAACAAGTATACCTTTCTCAGTCTATTTAGTGCAATGTTTTTTGCATTTTTGTGCTTTGTAGGTGATTTCACTGCCTAAAATGACCCTCACGTGTAGTGCTGAAGTGCTGCTTGATGTTCTTAAGCATGGGAAGGCTGTGTGCTTTAGGGAGAAAATACACGTGTTAGGTAAGCTTTGTTCAGGTGTGAGTTTATAGTGCTGTTGGCCACGAATTCAACGTTAATGAATCAGCAGTATATATTGAATAAGGTTCTTTAAACAGAAACAGACATATAACTAATCAGTTGACAAAATTGTTGTGACCAGAGGCTTACAGACATCTAAAACTATATTTCTCCTAGAAATATAGTGGTAATGTATTCTCCAATTTAGTGTTATGTTACAGAACCATAAATACAATGAACAGTGAGTATCAACTATATTTAGAATAAAAGCTTATTGGTCCTTGTCATGGTTCAGATGTCTGAGTGAACATGGGGAATTTTTATGCTTTTTAAAAGATATTAAAAAAATACTTCTTGAAAATTAAAGGAACTGTTTAGTTTGAAGCTAAGAACAAATAAGAGCACATAGGTAGTTTGACTTTCTGAACTGAAAAATTTTAAGTCTACTATTTGTGTGCACTGTTTGTTTTAATGTGACATTAGTGAGCTTCTGAGTGTAGATGAAATCTTGTCATAACACATTCCAAAGACAAGACTGTGAGGCGTGGGGACATTTAACTTAAGTGGTCTTTGCAAGTTCTGCAGACAGCTCTTTGAATATCTTGGACTCTAAAGGTCCTGGCTGATGGTTGTGTGTATCTCAGATGTCCTGAGTCGACAGGTGGGGAGCCCCTCCTTCTGTAGGAATACATTGGACTCCTTTTGCAGAGACCTTTTTCTATGGGTATGGTGACCTCCAGAGTGTGAATGCCTCACCTGAAGTTGTGAAATGGTGGAAGAGAGTTTATCTACATTACTGTTAAAACTGGGAGCTGTGAGAGAATATACTTGGATGTGGTGAATGGATGTCTTCTGGGTAGTGCAGATTAGAGGACAGTCCACTGGACAGCATTGTAGCATCATTGCTTGGTGTTTTATTTTAATAGCATTAAAACTGAAATTTTGCTTTTTAAATTCATCTTTGACATGTGTCCTTTTTTTTATTTTATCTCATTTACTGTTGTCTGAAAAATACTTCCTTACACCAGACTTTAAGAATCAAATATATATGAGAACTTAAAAAGTGTTAGGTAGACAGTGTCAAATCAAAAATACTATATATAGAGTTTGACTGTCTGATGAGTACAGAGGATATATATATCCATCTTATATGAGTCAGATATCTAGGAGTCAGTCCTCAATTTTTGCGTGAGTTTGGTACACTCCAAATGTTCAACCATGGTTTTCTTTGTGGAATTTTTTTCTATAAAAGTTATTAAATGTAAATCAGCCTCCAAAGTCTGTTTAATGTGTAGTGTATATAAACCGTAGTACTAAGAGTGTTGATGTGATACTACATGTGTTAAAATAAAGAATATATCTTAACTTTCTCCAGTTCCTGGCACAGAGCTTTAGAAACTTTGGGATTTTCTAAGTGATAGGAGTGTATTTGTTATGCAAACAGGACTCATGGTGAGCTCCTAGATAGATTCAGCAAGGGGGGCTGGTCACCAGAAAGATCCAAATATGTGATTAGAGAGTTGGAACTTTGGGCCATCCTGACATATCTGGGGAAGGAGGTGAAAGCTGGAGATTGAGTTCAGTCATAGGGCCACGTAATGGAACCCTGATAAAAACCTGTAGACACTGAGGCTTGGTGGAGCATCCTGATTGGTGTGCTGAGAGGGTGATACATCTGGATTCTGTGAGGAGGGGGCACAAAGCTCGGTGTCCCTTCATTTCCCCCCAGATCTCACCGTATGTGTCTCATATGTTTGGCACTTTTCTGAGTTATGTGGGTTGTTCTATGGAATTTTTGAACCTTTGGGGATTGTGGGAACCCCCACATTTACAGCCAGTTGGTCAGAAGTACAGGTGACCTGGGGACTCCTGAAGTACGGCTGGCAACTGAAGAAAGACTCCTAAAACCTGTAGCGTCTGTCACTAATTTCAGATGGTTAGTGTCAGAATTGTATTGCATACACCCAGTTGAGGTGAAAATGGAACACTGCATTTACATTTAAAACTCAGCGGAATGTTTACTACGAGCTCATGTATTCAATAATACTTTATTTTGATAGATCTTTTAATTTTTACCAATCAGATGTAGATATAAATGGTATCTCATTGTGAGTTTATATTTTATCCCACTGATTAAAAAGACTGAACATCTTTTAATTTGTTTTTTGGCCATAAATGTTTGCACTAATCCTTATATTCTTTACTTATTTTTCTTATCGCATTGGCTAGAGTTTCCAATATGTCGTCAAAGAGTTAGGCATCTTTGTTTTGTATTTAAAGGGGAATTCACCTTGCCATTGAATATGATTTTGTTAAAGCGTTGTTATTGTTATTGTTGTTGTTGTTATTGTTGTTTTTGGTCAATGCCCTTTATTAGGATAAGGAAATTTTCTTTTATTCCTAGTTTGGTGAAGTTTTTAACATGAAAGAATACTGAATTTAGTCATATATATTTTTTTTGGCCTATTGAAATGATTATTTTTCTTTAATTTGTAAAGATGATAAATAACATGTTTTAATAATTGTTGAACCAGCCTTGCATTTCTGGAATAAACCTAATTTGGGCATAATGCATTATCTTTTTTATATGTTACTAAAGGGGACTTACTTCTGCCTCTGGTTGATATTAAGCTAGGTTTTTTAGAACAGTCTTTCTGAGGACCAAAAAAAATCTCAGAGCTAACAAAATAGGTAGAAATTTCTGGATATAAATTTAGGAAAAGGCAGGAACCACAGATGTGCATTTTCCAATCTGAAAGACAGCTACAATACAAAAGTGTTGGCAGCCTAGTAGGGTAAAGGAGACAGTTAAGAGTCGAGGGCCCTTCAAAGGTAGTCTGATAACCCTCCTAATATCCTTCAGCTCAGTCTCTAAAAAGCTTTTGTCTTCTGGGTAAAGGGAAAACAGAAATATACCATCCTGTGATTTGACTTGGAGTCAACTTTGCGTAATCTGGTAATCCAGGGGGCACTCAAGCCTTGAACTTCGATTAAGGTTGAATCAGTTTGGCGTTACTCCTGGTATAAGGTTGTAACCAGGTGTCTAGGATAAGCAATTGAACATCTTTCATAGCAAGACTAAGCCTCAAATTGTTCAAATAAACAAGGTACTTCAAAAGTTTGTGTAAAAACAGAATTAAAAGATAATACAAATCTTTCCATGAACTTTTGAAGTACCCTCATGTGTGTACTGTATGTGTATTTTTTTAATACAATGTCCAGCACATAGTGAAAGACTAGACATATAAGAAAACAGGTTATAATTAAAGAAAACCAGCAAATAATAGACAACAGAAGCAAACACCCAAATTTCAGGTATAGAAATTATTTTACACATTCTATAAAACAGCTTTGTTTAGTATGCTCAAAGGGAAAGAAAAAAAGGACAAGTTTGAAGATTTCTTTAGGGAACTGAAAGCAACAAAAAAATGACATAGATTAGAAAAAGCCATGTAATTCTAGAATTAAAAAAATACATTGCTGGATTTAATTTGTAGGAGTTTTACACCTATATTTACAAGTGATATTGGCTTATAATTTCTCTTACTCATCCTGCTCTTATCTGTTTTGATATCAAAGTTAAACTACCTTCATAAAGTCAATTGGAAAGTATTATTTATCTTTCTAAAGAGTTTTAATTGAAATTAATTATGAAATTATTCTAATTGGATGCATGGTAACATTAGTTACATGTGTCTTTTATAGACATATTGGATAGTGCTGTTGAGTATGCATAAACTTCTGCTCATATAGTATTTTTATATAGAAAAAAATGAATTTACTAGCATTTCTTATGCTCTTAAGTTCTGTGAAGCTACAGCTTAGGAAAAGCTGAGTATTCAGAGTCTAAGAATGACATTTGTTGTGTAAAACAAGTGCTGCTGTCTAGAAAGTACATTATAAAAGTTTATTGTATAGTGTGTGGTTCACCCTTGTATTAATAATGGAAGACAAAAGCAGTAAAGCCATGGTTATTAAATAAAGGCATGGTTTATTAATAAGCATTCCCCCACTCTTCAGAGTCCTGGTCTAAAGCTGGAACTGTCAGGGTGTGAATGATGGCCATCTGCAGGGACCCGGAGAGGAGAGGACATTTTCTGTATGAACACAATTGTGCAATAATATTGAGCCTGAGTTGCAGGTTTTATAAATGATGAGGCAGCTGAGTACTTACCTTAGGAAGAGCTGGACATAGTCCACCTTCTTTCTCTACTCTATAACAGAAGATTTTGACACTTTATGAGTTAGAAAAAGTTGTCTTTTTCGTTCTGGCTTGTTTTATACTTTTACTTCACAATCTTATAGGAGGCTATAAAAAAAACTTGGAAGTTCTCTATTAAGTGCTACGAGGATGAAAGATGAAACTTTACCTGAATATCAGGTAACTGAATAGAGGTGATGGAAATCTCTTCCATTTATCTATGTTGGGTGTACACATTGGCCTTTATTAGCTCATTTCATTTTAAAAAGAAAACATATTTCCTCCCAAGTGCAAGCACGACCTCGTTCCACTTAAGACTAAAAGAATTGTGCTGAAGCAAGGTTTGTCCACTGCTTAGATTTTCTTGCTTAACAAAATATTTTCCAAAGTACGTTATTAGATGCATTCGAGCAAGAATGAAAGGATGTTAAAGTTAGGAAGTAAAGTCTCAGATTATCTCAAAGTTCTATCTGATATTTGAATCCCTTCACAAACATGGGCTTCTGTGTGGCTCTCTGGCCCTGTAGTCTCTGAACTTTTTTGATCAAGCATATGAGCAGGAAAATATTTCTTGGTATACACCCATAATACCTGTATATTGATTTGTACTTATAAATAATATACATGCTATAGTAATATGTATATTACAAGTACAGATTTAAATATAAAGTTTAGAAGGATGAAATAAAACTAAACGTAATAGTGTTTCTAATATTTTTTTCCCACTCATCCCAGTGGGTTGAGTTTACTAATTTTGGATACCAATGATCTGGACTCCCCACGCCCCCAGAGATATCCCTATTTATGCCTTGCAGAGTTAGTCCATGTCAGGTATGGTGTTAAATTTGTGTAGAATGGTGATTGGAATGAATAGCTAAAAGCATTTTGCAGAGAAAAGCTCTCTCATATCCTGGGAGAGTTTTTAAAACTTCATTGTCTTTCAAACAAATCCTCAAATTCTGAGTGCTTGAAGTATCTTGGTTGGTGTCCGAACTGCTTCCTGTGTGGAGAGAAAGAGGAAGAGACAGGGTAGTAACAGTTTCTTAGTCTTTTGGCACACTGGGACATGTGATGTGGAATCCCCTGATTTCACGTCTGGCCGGTCTCTATAAATGTTTCTGCAGCTGTCATGTGCAGTGCATCATAAAGGCTCATTCTGTCATTTTACGAGATCTTATAGCTTTGAATAAGGAGAGAACTTTCATTTCTTTCTTAAGCAACTCCTTTCCAACAGTCAATCTGTAAATACGAGGTCTCTTCAAAAGGTTCATGGAAAGATTTGTGTTATCTTTTAATTCTATTTTTCTGCAAACTTTTTTTTATTGTTTTATTTTATCATTACACAAAGTAAACATTTTTTGTGGCCCCTTACAAATTTCTCCCTAACCCCCTGCTTCCCCCTTTCCCACCTCTGGTGTCCTCAGTTCTCTTATTTCCTTTTGAGAGTTCAAGGAATTATTGTGATTGTCGTGTCTCTCTCTCTCTCCCCCCCCCCCTTCCTTCCTTCCTTCCAGCTTCCATTCATGAGTGAGGACATGCAGTATTTCTGTCACTGTATCTGGCTTATTTCACTTAACATAATTTTCTCTACGTTGATCCATGTTGCTGTGAATGGCACAATTTCATTCTTTTTTTATGGCAGAGTAGTATTCCATTATGTAAATATACCACATTTTCCTTATCCAGTCGTTCATCGATGGACATTTAGGTTGCTTCCATAACTTGGCTATTGTAAATAGAGCTGCAATGTGGGACTGTGGGATCATGAGGCACACTTCACAGTTAATGCCTTTTGCTCCTTTTCATTTGCCTTTATCCCTGAGTAGAGAAGAAGGACATTTTGTCTAATTAAGCTTTGTTGTTTTTATTTTTAAGCAGGAAGGAACAAAAAAGTGCTGTCATGGGATTTTTCATGAGAAGTGAGAACATGACTGTTCGTTTGCTTGTTATCCTTTGCTGTCTTTATCCATTAGCAGTGGAACGAAGCCGGGTGGGAAGGCAGCAGGGGTTCACCTCCTCTCTCTCTTCCTTGTTCTGTGACAGCTGAATACCAACCTTCACAGATGCATATATCCTGCTTTAGGGTCATTGTAGATCTTTGAGAGATGGTGTACCTGGGCCATGTTTCATCTAATACTTCATCAGAGCGGAGTTAGTCTGCCACTTGCTTTTCTGACATCTCAGTTGTCAATTTATCATGTAGATGTACTCTCTAATGTTACAAGTTTGACCACTGATTATTGAAGCTTTGATAAAAATTTTTATAGAAAATCACTTGGCATTCAAAACATTTGTGCACCTGCAAAAAAAATAAAATAAACTTTTTCTCTTAGAGACACCAGTATGTCCTTCCTCAGTATCTAATACCTTACCCTAAATATTTAAATGCTGAAAAATAGTTTATGCCTAACTAGTTGTAGATTTTAGTTACCTGGTGACTGGCCTATTCATTACAGTCTCTTGTAGTAGCCAAGATTGTGCTTCAGGAGTTCGTTCTGGTAACTGGTATAATTAAGAGTGACTCGTAGAACAGTGTGGGTTGCTTTTGTGTAAGTTAGAGAGAACAGAAGAAAAACCTTAAAAAATGAAAATATTCTCAATCCTAAATTGCCCCTGCATTTCTTCTTTTTTTTTTTTCTGAAAAGATTGTATACTTGCTGAAGTCTTAGGGAAGTAAGGATTGCTTTGAAGTACCTGGCAGAATAATTCTATAGCATTTTCTTTTTACTCTGTGGTCCCAGAGGTAATTCTGTTGAGTCGTTTTGGACAAGGGAGACTAATGGTAGCAGACAGTGCTGACTTTGCAAGAATGCCTTTTCCAGTATCTTCTTCCCTGCTTGTCAAGTTTGTTCTCAGTACTGTTGCTTCTTTTCACTAGCTCTTGTCAGTTTTCTCTCTCAAGTGTTTGGAGTTTACTTGTTTGGGGCAATAAAGTTCTCTCGTAAATTTGTTCAACTCTGACGTTACATTATCCTTAACCTTTAAAAGTTGTTTTGCTTTTTGTTTGCTTGTGTGTATTTATGCATTTTAGTGTACTTTTTTCCTTGATATCTTAAAGACAGAATAAAATTATAAAAGGTGTTGGTTCAGAAAGATTATTTATAACAGGAATTTTATCATATTATTTATTTTTCACTAGTTATGAATCTTATGAATTTTTGCATCTGGAGATAAGGTGTTACCTGGAAACATGTATCATGTTGGAATGCTAATTGCTTTTTTAAAAATGCACTTAAGGCTAAAAAAGCTCAATCAATGAGATAGGATCCTCAAATCCCAAAATCTTCAGTCAGGGTGAGAAAACTAAATCTTTAATAGATGCAGCAATTTTAACTCATTCTTATGTACTGGTTAAAGGCAACGTTGTGAGATTGAGGGGATCAGACATGTAACTAACGCAAGACACTATAATAACAGAAACTTTAGTGACATATAAGGAATATTGAAAAAGGAGAAATGAAGAGAAAAAACTTTAATCTCTGTCCCACTCTCTGGGAGAGAGTGCTCTAATTTTAGACTGGTGTGATTATTTTTAGAGGGAACTATCAGTAGAGTAGAGAAAGGCAGTTTGCCATAATTTGGTAAAACTGTTGCCTAAGAATGTTCAAACTCTCATCTGCTCCAATTCTCTGCCTACCAAGCAACTTTCTGATCTCTAATTTGGTCTTCTGTGAGGACTTGCCCTGTGCAGATACGTGCTCCCATTGTTTTGCCAAAAATAGCTTTTATTGAAAATTTACGTGTGGTTATTTATGGTGTATAAATCAGTTTGGTTGAGTTTGGTTAGCACATGTCAGTTCCCTAGAGCCTAATCAGCATTTGATGGACTGATAAAAATTAAATTTCTGAATTTGGAAAGCTGCATATCAGATGATTTTGCTTGAAGTAAGTAACCATTATTACTGGTCTTTAAAATAGATTCTTCAGAATTCTGCTGAATAGAAACATAAATGTTACCATAGTCATTTTATAAAGACAGGATATCTTATTGAGTAATGATAGTGTCATGAAAAAAATTATTTTTATTTATTTATTTATTTTTATTGGCTGTTTTGTCCACAGGTGATATTTAGGATATCAAGAGACAGTTTCTAGGCTATGTCCAGAGAGCTAAACAATGATGAAATACACATGGGCCAAACTTGGAGGAGTGGACACTTGTTTTAACTGCAGCTCCTGAAAGGGGTGAATGGGATGGGATGGGATGGGGGTGTGTACCTGGAGTTCACAGAGGCTCAGCCCTACCTTCCCCCATTGCCAATACTTTGCCCTAGTCCTCCCTGTGGAAGCTAAGGCTTTCCTGTTCTCTCTCTTATTTCTCAGACCTCAGCCTTGGGCCTTATGACCATTGGTGATAATGCCACCAACTATAGTTAATGGTCAGTGGTTTGAGTCAGACCTTCTAGGGATTGGAGGTTTTGTTTCTTCCTGTTTATTTTTTCTAGACTCAGTAGCTAGTTAAATCTCAACCATTATAGTTTGACGCCAGTGTTTTTATTACTATGTTAAATAGGGAAATGTATCTTATTAAACTGTGTGGTAAGATTTTATTTTTTGGTTGTTTTTTTCAACACAATCCTTAGCTTTGCTTATTTGGGCTTAAAAGCTGGCCTTAGGACAACTCTTTGGTAGCATTAATGTTCTCAGATTTTAGTACTTCTGGATTTTCAGTAAAAGCTATTTTTGGCCCAAACAATGGGAGAACATATCTGCACAGGGCAAGTCCTCACAGAAGACCAAATTAGAGATCAGAAAGTTGCTTGGTAGGCAGAGAACTGGAGCAGATGTGAGTTCGCCTTTGAAAGGCTATCACAAAGTTTATTTGGGTTCTAAAACAAATCTCTTAAATGAAATTTAGTAATGTTCTTTTTTAAAAAATTAGTAGACTTTAGAGCATTTTTAGGTTCACAGCAAAATTCAGTCAAAAGGACAGAGACTTCTCACATTTCCCCCCATCCTCAGTCTCTCCCACTATCAACATCTCCCACCAGAGTGGTATTTTACAATCGATAAAACATCAACACATCATTATCTCCCAGAGTCCATAGTTTTGATTCACTCTTGGTGTTGTACATTCTATGAGTTTGGACAAATGTATAATGACACATATCTATCATTTAAATGTCATTCAGAATAGTTTTACTGCCCTAAAAGTCCTCTGTGCTCTGCCTATTCATGGTTCTCTTCTCCCAAACTTATTTTTTATTTTTACTGTCTCCATATTAATTCCTTTTCCAGAATGTCATGTAATTGGAATCATGTAGTCTGTAGCCTTTTCAGATTGGCTTCTTTCATTTAGTCATATGCATTCAGGTTTCTTCCATGTCTTTTCATGGCTGCAAAGCTCATTTCTTTTTACATCTATTGTCTAGATGTACCAGAGTTTATTTATATATTCACCTACAGAAAGACATCTTGGTTGCTTCCAAGTTTTGGCAATTACGAATAAAGCTGCTTATAAACATAAGTGTGCAGGCTTTTGTGTGAACATAAGTTTTCAACTCATTTGGGCAAATCCAAGGAGTGTAAGTGTTGGATCGTATGGTAAGCGTAAGTTTAATTTTGTAAGAAATTGCCAAACTGTTTTCCAAAGTGGCTGTACCATTTTGCTTTCCTACCAGCAATGAACGAGAGTAGTAATGCATTTGAATCTAAAGAGATTGGTATGTTAAATGTATTTTTGATGACTTGTGGGATATCATTATGGCAAGGGACCATGAAGTTTGAGGGGTCAGGGTAAAGAGGGTGACTGTGGGGTGTGATGGGTGTGTGTGTGTACACACATGTACTCACTGTCGGGGGATGCCTAGCAAAGGGGAGTTGAAAGGCAGAGACTTCCCAGTATTTTCCCTTCTCCAAAACCACAACTCATCCAGAAACTGTCTTACACTTTGGAATCATTGTTGGAAATGGACTTATATTGTTAATGTGATTATAGCACTGATCTTTCATTACATTAGTATTGATAATGAAAATATCTGTGTTATTTTAGGCACATGTCTGGGCTCTAAACATGGCTTAGTTTGAGGTTTATTAGGATCAGTGTCAACCATATGGCAATCATATCCCAGTGCTGGGAGTCCAAGTGAGAACTATGACTTTGGACAATGCTCTTCAGGGTCAGAATAGTTTCCTGTGAGGTTCCCCCAGCTTGAGCCTTGATGAGAGGCAGTATCATCATTTGTACTGTTAGTGATACAGTGGAGCAAGGGTTCTCTGGCCTTAGATAACACAGCTTGTTTGAAGTTAGTCAAGTGCTCATGTTCCTGCTGTCTGTGACACTGACTCAACATTTCTGGCCTTCACAATGATTTGTGCAGGTGGGAGAACTTGGAGGAAGCAAAGAAAGGTAAATGACTTTTTGAGTTGGTGTAAGGCAAATAAAAGATAAAAAATTTCGTGTATTTTCTTTTTTTTATTCTGTTACTATAGGGTGTGCATACCACACTATTGTTCTATAAAGGTGCTCTTTCATTGTATTAATGTTGATGATGAATGATCTGCCCTTAAAGATGATTTTCCCTCTGTAAAGGAGTAAAACAAGAAGGGGATGGAAATCTCTCAAACAAGGCATCCTTCCACTTGGGTGACTTGTAGCTATTATCTGGGGATAGCAAGAATCATATATGGACCAGCGGCTGGCCTACCACCCACATGCTACCTGGCATGTGCTAGTATCTTCTGGGACTAAAGCTTTGGTATGGGTACTGCTCAGGTAAATATTGGTCAGTTCTCATACAGAATCCCATTTGAGCTACCATCTAGTTTCTTTTGGATCATAATGTGAAATTTACCATGAGTGTGTGTAAAAGACAACCCCAAATATCAGGCTATTTATCATTTTTCCTTTTAGAAGATTTTTACCAAAGGTTTTTGCCAACTTGAGTATATAAAAATTTTAGGGTTATAGGTAAAATAATCATGTTTATCTAAAATATTGAATTTTATGTTTTAAATTACATACATAAAAAATTAGGATTGTTTTCCACATTTTTACATTTTATGGAACAATTTAATTCTAATTCTATACATGCATTTTGACATTAGTGATTATTAAAGCCATTTTTTAGTCATCAGCATAGTCTTCCAGATCATATTATATTCATTTCCTTGAATAAATTGTAATACAGTGGTTTTTTTTGTTTTGTTTTGTTTTTCTGTCTTTTTCGTGACCTGTACTCAGCCAGTGAGTGCACCGGCCATTCCTATATAGGATCCGAACCCGCGGTGGGAGCGTCGCTGCGCTCCCAGTGCCGCACTCTCCCGAGTGCGCCACGGGCTCGGCCCAATACAGTGCTTTTTAAATTTGTGGCAGATTGCTGTCACTGGAAAGTTTATCTCAAGCCATACACATTAGTTTTATGTAACAGTAGAATAGTTTTTCCCTTCCATTTTTCCTGTTGGTTTATTTTTGGGATCTTTAACAATATAAACACTTCCTCTCCTGCCTTATAAAGTATTATAAAGGCTTATTATTGACAGCATTCAGCACTTTTAATTTTATAGTTATACCTCCCAGGAATAATTATATAAATCCGGGTTAATTTCTTAGCCTTTTAAAAAACAAACAAAACAAAGCCACTTCCATTATGTGTCTTATATAAGCGTCCGAAACTTGTATAATTTGAGGTCATTTTAAACTAATTTGATTTCCTCACAGAAATTTGTAGTCTAAAATGAAGTAACTGGGAAGCTTTGTAAGAGCTAGATAACAAGGCAGTTCTCCCTTTTCTGGAAGGATAATTTAGGGGAGAAATTCTTTCATTACATGCAGGCCTATATGGTATTGAGAATTAGTCTGTGTTCTTATCTGTACATGTATTCATTTAAGTTCTCTGTGGGTTCCTTACAATGCTTTCTTTCTTTATTCTGGCATTGGGAGTGACAATCCCAGGCATTTTACTTAAAGTGAATATTCTTAAAATTCCTATGCTAAAATATCAGGAGAAGCACTGAAAGAAAATGCAGTTGAGGGTGTATATTATATTGGTCCACCATGTCAAAACCACACATTCGTATTTTATCGCTTATTCAGAAGAAGAAATGTAAATTTGATGGCAGCTGCTGTTTAAAAGTTTATGGAATCATCTGTTTGGGTTCAGTTTGCACTGGTTGCGCCTTTCCGAACACTTAGCATGTCCTGCTTTGTGTTGCGCTTCGGCATTTCTACTGGATTATAAACTTCTTGAGAGTGGAGAACATACTTGTCCTTATAGGCTCCATTACTGTGAGCATTCAGTACATGCTTAGAAATTAAATTGTAAAGTACGTGCTCCTAAAAGAGTTTATAAATATGCTTTATACATCCTAAAGATATAGAGAATTGGTGATAATTGGTTTACCCTCATATTTTCCTTTTGCTGTTGTTTCCTACCACTTAACGCTTTTCCTCCTCATATGCCTTTCATTTTTCTTAGTGATATTTTTCTTGTTAGGTTCTCACTGGACACTTAAGAGGTTGGAGTGTTTGACTGTTCGCATACATTTGTCTCCACTTAGTCTGGCCTTTTGTGGGAGCCTTAAGAAGGGGTGGGAACAGCACTAAGAATAAGCAGGCAGATACAAAGCAGAATGCCTATATCTGTTTTAAAATATATAGACAGGCTTGTTTATGCTAAATTACATAACTATATTATATGGTAAACTTGAAATTATATCTCTGTGGAAAGAAGGAAAGCAGGGAGACAATTCAAGGGAAGGCTCCCTTGATCTCTCAGGGTGGAATCACTGCACAGCAATGTGCTACATGGCTGTGTTGCAATTCTGATCCGCCTACATGTGAAAGTCAATGGGGTCTTTGTTCCAGACTTGTGGAAGAATGCATGAGCCAAGTAGAGGTGGGAGTTCAGTTTAGTTCCTCTGTTTTGTAGATTGGGCTAATTTTCAAAGAGATCCAGACATTTACTTTTTCAAGTGACAGAAGCAAGAGCAGAAAATTCATTCTTTCTTGTTCCTGAAGAACTTATTCTAAAACGTCATATGTCACTTGTCCCTTATGGCTAGATGTGAAGGGTGATGTTTGCTTGGAGCCTGGAGATTGAGCTGCTTCATCTTTTGTGGACCTAGAAACCAAGTTACATTTTTCTTGTCCAAAGATGGAAGCAACTATTTGTGCTCAGTCATTAGAAAATTTTTAACCTTTCAAATGGAACCTGAACTTTTGTTATCCTTTGCAAAGTGTTCAGCACAAGTTTAGCAGCTGGGCTTATTGGACTTGACTGAGCATAGAATATAGGCAAAAGCATTGTAGAGTTTCAGAAAATTATTTAAGTCCTTATGGGACAGAACTTGTTGGAAACTAGTTGATGTTTCATGTCTCCGATGTCCTTCATGAAATCAGTTCCTATGGCATTTTAGCATTTCTCTAGAATGTTACTTTAAAAAGATCTCTTGAGGGAGGTATTCTCAGAAGTGTGCCCGACAGGTAAGATTGTAGTCAAGCGTTTTGAAGCTAGATGTATACATTAAAGTTCATCTTGTGTGAGCTCTTTATTTTACGGTTGAAGAAACAGACATATGGTTGCTCCGTACTCCCTAATATAGGACTTCTCTCACTTTGTATTTTAATTATTTGTGTCTTCTCTCATCTATCATATGGCATTCCTCAAGAGCAGGAACCCAATCTTATTTCGCCTGTTTGTCTTTAGTGCCCAGCCTACTGCCTGACACAAAGTAAGTTTCAGGATATGTTTGTAAAATGAATGAATTGTTGAATGAGCAAGTCAAACAACAAAGCAGACTCATCTAGGTTCACTCTTTTTCTCCTATTGGGTTGCTGCTTATTTTACAAGCCAGGCACTCTCTTCCTACAAAAGGCAGCAACAAAAACATATCTCAAAAGAAGGGATAGCAGGTGATAAGACAAGAGTCCTGGCCTTCAGGAGCTTAGATTATTGTGTGTGTGTGACATACAGATGAAACATGCAAAAAATAAATGGGATAATTCCAGGAACTGATAATACAATGAAAAACGTGCCATAAACATGAGATATGCAGAGTTGAGCTTCCCCCAGAATATCCAAGTATCTTCTTTTTAGTAGAAATCTAACCGCAAGCACTGGGCATCTGTCCATCTACCTCACAGAGAGAAAATCCTTGCTACTACCATGAAGGCTTATCACATGCTCATGGTTGAAGGAGTTCTTCTGGAAACCCAAAGCTGCTTGAAAGAACTTCTTTGGAAGGATTAGTTTATGTGGGGTGGGAGGCTTCTGGCCGTCTTAAGCATGCCATGTTGATGAATGGGATTTTTGCACTGTAGCTTTAGGAAAAGGGTATTTTCTTTGATCTTGTTAACGGCTGCCATATACAAAGGTTCTTTTTTATGTTGTCTTGCTTTTTAAATAGTAGGAAGAAGATCTTAAAAGTCATCATTATAAGCTTTATGTCGATATCCAGAAAATGTCATTTCATTGTAGTAATTGTGACCTGTTAGGTGTGGTAAATGAGTCAATTTAGGGCCGGCCCCATGGCTCACTTGGGAGAGTGCAGTGCTGGTAGCACCGAGGCCGTGGGTTTGGATCCTATATAGGGATGGCCGGTGCACTCACTGGCTGAATGTGGTACAGACGACACCATGGCGAGGGTTGCAATCCCCTTACTGGTCAGAGAAAAAAAAAAAAAAAATGAGTCAATCTACAGCAAACAAATATTTATTGAGCACCTGTTTTGTACCAAGGAAGGTGCCTTACGGATTGTAGTGTTTTTCAAATTGTGGGTTGCAACTCCCTAATGACATAAATCAGTATAGTAAGCTGTGATCAGCATTTTCTAACAAGTAGAATGGAAAATGGAATAGAATATCAAATTGCATCATAAATAGTTTTGTATTGTTTTATCACACTTGTTTCAATTGTGTATATGTGTTCAGGGTTGCAATGAAAATTGTCTTTTTTACTATGCATCATGGCCAGAAAAGCTTGAAAAATACTATCAGAGAGGATACCATAAAGTAGAGATAGATTTCTTGCTATTGAATAAATTAAACTCTTTGGGGGCAAAGAAAATTACACAAAGGAGTAAATACTCAAGTAGTGAATTATGTTGTTTGGGTAATCAGTGCTACCTGTTCAGAAAAGTAAGATGATAATACAAATTGAAAGTGTCATGGAGACTGTCGCACTTGAACTAAACCTGGAAAGATAGGTAGAGTTTGGAAGAAGTGAAGGCTAGAGACTGGCTTGGAGGTGAGGAGTGGTATATGGATAAAGATGACAAGACTAGAATAGAGGTTTGAATTTACATTGGAGAGTTATAGGATATGGTTTGGAGGTAGAAAACGAGGCACAATTGTTCAGACTTATGGATGTCTTGCAATAACATGCCTGAGGAGTTTACATTAGATCAGGTAACCTGCACAGATCCTTAAGCTGGGGAGTGATATGATATAGGGTGGGTTTATAGAATATTTTCCATCTCTTTCCTAACTCCTCTTTAGTCCTGGAACTCCTAAGGGAATTTCTTCTAGGTGGGTGTTAGATGCCAAGTCTCTGGCATCGGATCAAAGAGAGATAGAAAGGACTTTGGCTGTTGTCCAGAATGTAAATAGAAAGGTAGAACAAGTCCCATTGTGAGTGCATGTGAAATACTCCTGTGGAGAAGAGCTACAGTGCTATCTGCTTGAAATATGGCAAAGGATGGATTTAAAGAACATTGTTTTTGATATCACTGCTAAATGTTTACTCTCGATGTAGAGGGAAAAGCTGATAAAAAGGGCCCAGGTTTTGAAGTACTGGGAAATCTGACTGACGTACTTGAAATATGCTATGGAAGTAATTTGTCAGGTGATCTCTTTGCCCTCAACACACCCTCGCTGAGTCTGGTATATACATAATTTATAAAACAGTTTTGGTTTTATAAAAAAGTTTCTCCTCGCTGGAAAGGAACATTTAATATTTATGTGCCAAACTGCTATTTTTCCAATTGAAGAGAAATTTAAAACAAAAAAGTTTCTGAAATGATAATGTGCATTAAAAGGAAGGTGATTTAACTAGGAAAGATCTTATTTTAAGATGACTAATCTATAACACTAAATACACCAATAATTTTGATTCACATCTGGTTGAAAGTTTTGACTTTTTGCTGTGGCAGATTATCAAATGTTCTACATTGAGGCTGTATTAGGAAGTATTCAGTTTTTAACCTCAGTCATTAGGAAAAATAAGCAGATGCTTGCATCTAGGAGTGCGAGATTATTCACATATAGTCTAGGGAGATTTCATACATCTTAGATATTTGGTAGGGGACATGATTTAATCAGGAACACAATAGTAGCAACTCCAAGCACAGCCTATGAGAGGTGAAGGGTTGTGAAGAGCACACACTTTGGTTTCTGCAGGGGAGTGAACAGAGCATGCATTTCCATTCCTCTGCACAGAGGGTGGATGAATGAAAAGTGAAGACGGGGGTGTATTCGTTTATACTTATCTTATGAAGGCATCTGCTCACAATCAGTCCTTGTGGAGGGAGTGCCAGCTGGCAGGGTATCCTCATGATGTAAATTGTCCATCCGCTCAGGAGACTAGAAGGACAAGGAGGCCTTGTGTGAAGGACTGAATTCCTACCCAGAGGACAAGGGAGGGAGGTTCTCGTAGAGATCTAAATAAGACCTACTTGCATTTTCCACTTTATTTGTAGTTTTCAACATGTCATTTTTCCTGCTACCCCAGCTATGATTGCTGTTTGACTTGATTGATCAGTTTCCCTCCTTTCACTGCTGTGACTGCTTACTGAGGCTCCACTTGGAGTGGGTCTGGTGGGTCTGGTCAGTGGTGCTTCTCTTTCCAACAGTGGTGTTTTCCTTGTCATTCTGCTTGACTGGTTCATTTTCTGGAGCTGCGTAAGAGCTAAAGAATATTATAACAGATTTGACTTTTGAAATGAATCAAATCTCCATCCCCTCCCCTTTTCTCTGCTCATCTTTTGCCTGTTTGTCAGAAAAAAGAAGTTTTGTGTTTTTTTTTTAAAGCAATTCTAGGTATAAAATGCATTTGAACTGTTAGTAATCTTGTAAAATTTCTGAATAAACTTCCTTCCTCTGCTTCCTTTGTGACAATAGAGAACAAATTCAGATTGCCTTGGACCAAATTTTATGCCCAGCAGAAGAGAGGTAGAAGAGGTTTTGGTAGAAATTTTCACTTTTATATTTTTTGATTTCTTAGATCAGGGATTAGCAGACTTTTTCTGAAAGGGCCACATAGTAAATATTCTAGGTCATGCAATGTCTCCCACAATTGTTCGGCCCTACCCTTATGGCCAGAAAGCAGCCATAGACAATGTACAAACAAATGGGTGTGCTTCAGTAAAACTTTATTTACAAAAAAATAGGTGGTGGGCTGAATAGATTCAGTATGTGGGCTATGGTTTCCCAAGCTCTGTTTTAGAGTCTAGGTTACTGAAGGTGCATCTTAAGGCTTGAGTCTGGAAGGAGGTGCGACCAGTGATTCAGAGTGTTTCTAAAATGCAAAGAAGTGAAAGCACACCCTATAGATTAGGTGTGAATGTTGTGAGATAATTTAAAATCCAGAATATAGTCTGGACCTTTAGAGTATTCTTATAATTCTTCAGTCTCGTTCTCTCCCCTGACTCTTCCTCTTTGTTCCTCCCCCTCCCCCTCCCTCCCCTCCCTTCTTCCCTCCTCTCCTATCTATATGGACATCAGGTACTGTACTCTTAAGCCCTCCTTTTATATATATTTTTAAAATACCTGAAATTTCTTCTCTGAAAAGTAAATATTTCTACACTGGTCTTTAACCAACAGAATGTAAAACCCTCCCTGAAAATGCCAACAGTACCCGACACAGACTGGGATTAAACAAGTCTAGGCTTCGAGACAAAGAAGAAAAAGTGTTTTCTTATCTTTTTGAATGTACTGAAGCAGAAGTTAACTCTTTGCTCCCAGATTTGTCCCTTACCATTGAGAATTGCTTGTGGTCCTGCATCATTTTTTTAAATATTAGTAATTATTGGTGGGGAGGGAGGGAGACAGGAGCCAGAGTGGGTGGGAAGTTTGGTTTACAGGGAATCTCGACCAATATCTGCATGTAAAGGATACCATTGTGAAATCCCCAGCAGTAGATGGGTTTTCTAAAAATGTTTCCGTGTGCCTGAGAAGTAGGGTCTTGAGGATACAAGTCGGATGATAGAGGAAACTGGCATGGAGAAAAGTTTTGGGGAGTTTAGGTTGAGCTGGTCCAGTCATCCCAACGAAGCCTGGTTGGCTATAGAATGAGCAGCCCCTGTGGAGTTTAACTTCTGTATGTGTCTTAAAGAAGATAGACTGTTGTTATTCTGGTTCGCTGCTTATGCCTACCCTTGACACTAGCAATACATTTTACTTTGAAATGCATGATTTGTGAAAGTCAGAGAGTCCAAGTTCATTCTACAGTGCAGCACCAGGGTCAGAAGCCTTTTTCTTCCTAAACCTTTAAAGGTTGAGAACCAGGATGGAGAATAGTATATAATAGAGAATATTTCTCAAATGTAATTGTACATAAAAATTGCCTACAGTGCTTTAAAAATTACAGATTTGGGGACCTCACATAGAACTTGTCGAGATAAGGCTTAACAATTTGCATTTTTGAAAGGCTTCTAGGTGATTCTAATGGCTAGTTTGGTACGTTATCGTAGGCCAGATTATGGGAACTACTGTAGCAGGAAAGCTTAGACCTGGGTTGGCTCTAACGGGAAGGGGCTTTCCAGAGCCCCTGTGCATTTTCAACTGTTTGGATACCAGAAAGCTCTTTTAGTCTGGATGCTTACAGTGATCCTGGAAATGTCCATTACTCCTTCTGTCTTGAGGGGAATCTTTGGGAAGGCTGTCCCAAAGAGCTTCACTGGGAGCTAAAGTGTACCTCCCAGACCCACTGTAATCCATCTGTACCACCAGAAAAAGTCCTCACTGGTCAAGGTAAATCCAGCTGTTACACTGAATCATTCCCATCGACATAAAACATGCCATCTCCCCACCTTAGAAAGCAGTTTCTTCTTGAACCCCCTCTTTTTTTTTTTTTTTTTTTTTTTTGTCTTTTTGTGACCGGTAAGGGGACCGCAACCCTTGGCTTGGTGTCGTCCGCACCACGCTCAGCCAGTGAGCTCCCCAGCCATTCCTATATAGGATCGGAACCCGCGGCGGGAGCGCCGCTGTGCTCCCAAGCGCCGCATTCTCCCCAGTGCGCCACGGGGCCGGCCCTTGAACCCCCTCTTTTACCCTCCAACTACCACCTCATTCTTCATGGCAGAATTACTTGGAAAATGTCTTTATCAGCTGTCTCCAATCCCCCTCAACCCGCCATTCTCTCTGGCTTTCATTCCTGTCGTTCTCCCAAACCATGTATCTAGGTTAGCAGTGACCTCCTGGTTATTAAATCCAGTAGCGAATGCTCGGTTTTCATCTTTCTTAAACGTTCAGTGAGAGTATTCGATTCAATTGATTACTCTCTTCTTGGAAATTCTGGAATTCTCCTCTGTCTGTACTCTTTCTGCTTCAGTAGCTATTTATTTTAGTTCTCCTTTGCTAGGTCCTCCCTGGCTCCCCTGGCTCTAAAAGTTGGTATGTCCCAAGACCTAGGCCATGTACCTCTCATCTGTATCCCATGGCTTTGAACACTGACTGTATGCTGATGACTTCCAGATTTCTCTCTCTTCCTTGGACCTCTCCTTGAACTCTAGACTTGTATGTCTTAATTGCTGACTTGACATTTCCACTCAGATGTTTCCTAGGCATCGCAACCTTATCACATCTGAAATTGAACCCAGTTTCCTTGCTCGCCATCCCCACACCTGTCTCAGTAAATGGCAGCTTCGTCTTTCCAGTTGCGTATGCCAGAGTTTATACCCCACATCCAATTCGTCAGTGAAACTGGTGCATTCCACCCTCAAAATATGTCTGGAATCTGATCACTGCTCACTACTTCTATCCTGGACCAAGCTACCATTATCTCTTGCCTAGATTATTACAAAAACCCCTTAACTAGTTTTGTTTCTCTGTAGTCCCCTCTGTGGTTTTTTGTTAATACAGGAGCCATAGTTATACTTTTAAAATACTAGTCAGAGCACAGTACTTCCTTGTACAAATTCTCCAGTGGATTTGTATCTGATTCAGAGTAAAAACTGAGTCTTACAGTGGCCCACAAGGCCCTATGTGATGGGCAGCTTCTCCCTCCCTCCCCTCAGCTTCTCTGATTCTACCTGACTCACTCTTGCTTTCGCAACACTGACGTCCTCACCACTCCTTGAAACTTGCCCGTGTGCAACTCCCTCAGGGTATTTGCATTTGTCATTCCTAGAATGCTCTTCCCCCAGACATTGCACTGTTTCACTTCTTCTAGTCTCTGCTCAAATGTCACCATATCCATGTCAGCAAGGCCGTCTCTGATAGCACTGTATTAAATAGTGCTCTTCCCCTCATACATTCTATCCCCACTTTGTTCTTCACCATCATCTGACACATAAAATTTTTATTTTTGTTTTTGTTTTTAATCTATCCTTTACACTACTGTGCTCCCTACTGGACTGTAAGCCCTGTGTAAGGTGTGACCTTGTCTGTCTGATTCTCCCCAGTGCCTGGGACAGTCACTGGCTATAATAGGTGCTCAGTAAATATTTGTTGAATGAATGGAAGAATTTAGACTTCAGCAATTATCAATACCAGTCGTGGCTGTTAACCTTGTAATGGGTGGCTCTGGTAAGAAATCAATAAGCATTTGTGGAAACTGAGAAATACATTTCAGTATTTAAGATACCTTATTATATTTGTAGTTATTTCTTCTTTTTGCAGATAGATGCAAATGTACATGATCTAGGGGATTTGGGGGCCAAGTTTATTAGGAATTAAACCATAGAGTAAAAGGCACTCTAGCAAAATGAAGGATTGGAGTATTCTAAATAGCTTGTCACAGTGGACTTTTGCTTAAATTCATTTAGCAAATAGTTGTTGAATAAATAAAAGTACACGATTCGTCAACTTTCTGTGACTGTGTGTGATTGGGAATTATTGAGTTGGCCTTAGTCTGTTATCTATCATTATGACTAGATATTTGAATCTCTTTTTTTCCAATCACATTATTGTTTTTGCAGTATTCTTTTACCATGCCTTGCCCTCCTGTTATGGAAGAAAGTCAAACTATAGCCAATTCTCAATAGCATATTAATGTCACAGAACAAGAAATAGCTTCCCATAAAGTCATGGTGTCTTTTTTTTTTCATATCTTAACAATTATACATTTTTAAAATAGTGGATTTTACTTATGTAGCTTATATTTCATTGCCTTTTCATTTATTTTATTTCTTTGCTGTTATAATTAACTTGTTTGCTTTCTTTATGTGACGCCATTAAACTTTACATGTCAGTCAATTCCTTGTACAGTTAAAACTTTGTGCAGCAGAGTGAGTGAATTTTTTCCTCTCCTTGGATGAGTGGGAGTAAATGCTGGCCTCACTCCTGCAGCTCAGCTGAAGGATTTTAGGCATGTTTGTGACCTACTAGCCTGAATTGGGGCTGGTATTGAGTCTTGTAAGCATGAGGTTTGGGTTAAAAAGGCAATATTCCCCAGTTCTTGGCTTGGAATTTCACTTGGGAGTCTTTTCTCTTTTGGTGAAGATATCAAATAAAATGGCAAAGATACCCCGATTATGATAAATTTATTTTATGTTTTGGTCATGGAAAATGTCTGTAGCCTCTAACAGTGATTTGCACCTATTTGAAATTACCCTCCAAGCATGTTTGACATTCTAGTGTTCAATTAAAAAAAAATTCTCTGTCTGTTCACATAATAGCTGTCTTATGATCTCATATTTAATTACCATGTTAGGTCAAATCATTTTTGGCCCTTCAGTTTGCTGAAGAGTATATGGCATTTTTGGATGTTGCAATTGGGCAATGCAAGAAGAAAGATTTTATTCTTTGAAGATTGCTACACTAGGTTAGTGCTGTGGTCTTAATCAGCAATAGCATCGAATGCTGTTTTGGGGATGACAGAGAGAGAGTAGAACTGCCTTCTTTGGCTTAAACTTTACATTTGCTACTTTATGGAAAAATCTGATTTCTGTAACAGATTTTGGATTTGTTTTCCCCAAAATCATACCATCTATTTCAAAACTTTTGTTTTCCTCTTAGCTTCATAGTCATACCAGTTTTTGTAAGTAGCCTTTGGTATAAAATTTTACTTGCTTTTCAAAAAATCCTAAAGTGGTTATCTTTACTTCTTTTCTCCTATCTACCTGCTTTGTTATATTTCATATGACAGCATAGAATTGAAACTCTCCATATCCCGGCTGTGCTCATCTTAGCATGTCTTTCTGTCATTAGCAGTGGTACAAGTGTGAGAGGAAGTGCTTATTACATGTACTTGGAAAACATGACTGTTAAAGACTTTTGTTTGTTCATTTGAAAGGGACGCTTTCTCAAATTGTAAGTTCCATTGCATTTGTTGTAATAAATTTAGTTAAAAGTTACTATTTTATGCAATGCTGTAAAAATTGCTTGTCCTCATTTGTAAGTTGTACTGATTTAAATGTACTTTCTATGGGATTGTCTTCTTGTACTGTTGGCATTTGGCTGATTGGCAAGGGAAGAGCCATTTAAAAGGAGCACTGACATTTAAGGGAAAGGAACAGGATAATAAGTTTTTTAAAACAATCTATTTTGAAGATGAGTTTTAGGCAATAGAAACTAGCCCTTCAACGGGCAATTAGGTCTGAGGTTTTCAGCAGTTGTAATGACTCCACCGTATCCCATCACCTCAACACATTCTGTATGTGCTCAACTGTTCCTCTTTGTGCTTTCTGATCACCCGTCTGTGCCTGCTCGAGGATCCACATTCAGCATTAACTTGGCCCCTAAGTTGTCTTAATTAGTAAGGCTCTATTTATGCAGTTCGTCTGCTGAGCTGGAACAATAACAGCTGGTATGCAGCTGGACACGTTGTCCTGGGAACTCTTGTTTCAGCCAGCAGTTATGCTAACAAAATTGAAAACATTTTCCAATAGCTGCTTTCTGTGACTACTGTTTGTGTTGGCTGTTTGGAGAATCCCATGTAGTAGCCTAAACATACACCAGTTCTAATTAAGTTTGTGCTACAGCTTTATTCAAGTTTTATGTTCCTAACATCAAGTCTGGCTGCAAGGAGGACACTCATTTTCTGATTTCTAAAGAGTTAGAACAATAGTGAAACAGAGATTCCTAATTTGATACTTCAGAATGAACTAGTTTTTTTCTTCTAAATCAAGCCACCGATGGAGATTTTGAAATTTTGTAAAATTCTGTATAGCCATTGTCATTCATTACTAAACCATTAAGAAGGTTGCTCCACAAGATCCTCATGGAATTCTTGTGAGCTGCACATAACAGAGAAGCATTTATGTTCTTCTGCAGTCATACTTGAACGCAATTCTAAGACAGGAAGAGTTTCTCCCCTACTCAGAGATGAGAAATACTTTACCACGTAGGAGGCTAAACAGAATTCCTTGGCTTGGCCTTGCGTGAACAAAGGCTGGATTCTCATTGTTCAAGCAGACCCCTCCCCTTCTCTCATTCCTGCAACCAGCATGAACTGTAGGATCAGAGCAGGAAGTATTAGTTAATTTTGTGTGTTTCATTCTGAACATCTGCACTTGAGGGGTTTTTTTGTTGTTTATGGAAGCAATATGGTGGGGGGCAGAGGGGCAGTAGAACATTCAGAAGCTAAATATTTTCTTAAAGGTGTGTATATCCATGGTTAGTCTTCATGTGCATGAGTGGGAGGTGAGGAGTGGAGGATGTTCTAGTTGTATAGTTGCTGGAATACATGCAGAATTGTACTTACTGTTCCTTAGTCATTTGGCTTGGCTAGTTTACCTTAAAGGCATGCTGTCCACTTTTGCTTGCTCTTAACGGTGTGTTGATAATATAGTAGTGTCATTGCACTGGAAATCAGCAGACCTGGTCCTGTTTTCTATTCACCTACCCACTTACTGGATCCTCTTACTTCATCAACCGTGAAATGAGTGGGACGGACAGATAAAGAGCAGGGAAGTGCAGTGAGAGAGAGAGAAGATGGTAGCTCTCAGTTGTAGCTTTTTAATGGAATAAAAACAAGCTCCTTAGTTTTCTAGTTCTTGGTTATCCATGGTTAACAGGTAATTCTGGATAACACAGATAACTCATACCTTGGCCCCTCCCTTCTATTATCTGTATTTGCTTCCTTACTTATCCAGACTACATTCCAAATTTCTTGAAGTAACTTTAATTCCCTTGTCTTGTCTTTATATTATACTGGTAAAGGGGGAGCTAAATGCTGCTGTACAAAATCACACCTCCACAGAGATATCCGTACAAAGTCATGACCTCCTACCTCTTCTCTGCCACCTTGGCTTCGCCCTTTCTTTTCTCTAGTCAACTTTTTTTGCTGGTCTTAAAGTTTCTACATTTCCTTCAAATGTACCCCACCCAACATTCCTCACTGGCTTTGCCCCCAACCTTTAGCAGGTACCCTTGATTTTCATTACACAGAAGAAAAAAAAGTCATCGTTACTGCTGTTTTAATTTCTGTCTCTTAAGACCCATGAAGTTACTTGCATGTGCACCCAGACAGAAAGCAAGGAGGCAGATTTCTTCCAGTGTAGAGCAGTCCTCCAACCAGCACTGAATCTCACTCTTGTTTCCCAGCCTGTGTTTTCATCCTTTCCCTCTCTAGTGACTTGAGCACAGCAGCATTTAATACACCCTCATCTCTTCTATCTAAGAAACAGTTCGTACAGAAAAATCTTTCCTTGACCCTGTGTCCTCACCAACTATCATCTTCTCCTCGTTCTCCTCCCCTTTGGCCAGATGTCATGGCAGGGTGACTGCACTCACTGTGTCTGTCTGCCATTCAACCTTGATTCCAACGCTATGATACTTGCCCTTGGAACTGTTTTCAGGACAGCGGCGACCTCCTTGTGTCTTGAAGCCGATGGACACTTCTTAGTCATTACCTTACTTGACTCTCAGCAGACTTTTCCACCGTCAGTGAGTCCCTCCCTATCAGCCTCTCTTCCTGGCTTCCGTGACATTTGCACTGTTTTACTTGTCCTCCCTCTGGCTGCTCCCTCACAGTCTCCTTGTCATCTCATCTTCTTCTGCATGACCTGCATGTGTTGGTGCTCCTTGGGGCTGGTCGCACAAGTTAGATCTCTTCTCACACAACATACTTGCCTCAGGGCTCTCAACAATACCCAAATCTTCAATATCTAAAACGTGCTAATGAATCTCAGATTGGTATATCTAACTCCGATGTCTCTCTTGTTCCTTCAGACCCCTTGCATTCAGCTCCCCACTAGACATTTCCTCCTGTGAAGGTGACCTGCAAGCACCTCAGAACTAGCGTATCCAAAATTGAACTCATGCCACCTGCCCCTGCCTCCAATCCTGCTGAACCTCCTCTGTTCTCTATGTCAGGGAATGGCACTACTCTCCATTTGGTTACTTTTAAATCTATATTATTAATCCTTCCACCTCATGGAATGAGAAAAAGAAGCTCTGACAAGGAAACAGAGTACTCACAGTGTACAAGTAGAGGACGCCTTCAAAAGTGACTCTCAAAGCCCCTCACCCTCTATCAACTACCAAGTTACTATTAATGCCGGCTTCCTGTACCTCACTCACATCCTTCTGTTTCTCTCCATTCCACTGTCCCTGTTCTCAGTTCAGCCTCTGTCATTTCTCCTACTTTACTGCCACATCTTCTTAACCTCCCCATCTTTAGCCCCGTCCCTTCCAACCTAATCTCCACACTATGGCCATAGTGATCTTTCTAAAAATTAAATCTGATCGTGTGTTTCTTGGTGTAAATCCTTCCATGGCTGGCCGTTGCCCTTAAGTTCAAGTTGTTCCCTAACATGCCGTCAGGCCTGGCATGTTGTACCTTTTATTTCCCTCATCTCCAGTCACCCTCTCTGGTTCCAGCTAGCTACGCTACACATCTCTCATTTTGCCAGTGATCACTACTCTGTGTTCTCTGTACTTTCACACATGCTTTTTTATCTGCTCTGACAACTGGTCCCTGTTTGCTTAGCTAATTCTAAGCATTCCTCAGGTCTTGCATTTAGATGCCACCCCCTCTCAGAAACATTTCTTGACCTCACAAATCTGGGTTAAGTGACCTTCCTCCCTGCTCCCCAGATGCAATGCACTACCCCTGTCATAGAATCATCACGTGGAGCTTAATGGTTTGTAACCACTCCTGGTTGACTGCAGCTCTGGTGGCAGTGCACGTGGCTGTCTTGTTGTGGGGATGTGTGTGAGCCTCTGGACAGATACAGGGCTCCTTTTCCTCTTCCAACTGTGGTTATAGGTTAGAATGAAAAAGGCAGCTCTGAAGATGAGACTTAGAGCCAGCAAAGCCTGGCCAGCGCCTGCAAGCTAGGCTGCTGCAGAGTCAAATGCTAGCAAAATTGCTTTTTGGACATTTTGCCCCCTGTGGCTCTGCGTCTGCAGTTGCAGCGAGAGTGGCCACATACGCCTATTTGACTCAGAGTGTGGCATTGTAGTGCAGGTTTTGGTCTGAACACAGGATACCCTGATCCATTTCAGCTTCTCTCTGTTAGCCCAGTCTGCTGCAGGTTGGGTTGCTAAAGAACAGTGAGCTGTCAGAAAGGTAGAGAATAGAAAAGCAAGGGTAATATGTAATCCATAGGTTAGTGAGTAAGCCTTTGAACATCCCAAGCCACCAACTCCTGAGTAAAACTAAATCAAGACACTTTGGAATGTCTGAAGTGGGGAATGTCTGAAGTGCCATAGACACTGTGCTATAATCCCACCCTCTTTGAAAGGTGACATCTTGACAATTTTGATACAATAAAGAAATACAGGTTAAACTTGCATTGTTTTGGTAGGTGGTATATAAAACATTTTTGCATTACCTATATCCAGGCAAATGTACTGTCTCCTAGGTAGAAGATCCGTATTTGTATAATATCCTTTAGCAACTGTACCAAATAGTCCCTGGAACAGTCAGGTCCTTATGTGCAAACATATCCAGGGTCCTAGTTCTGCAATTTTTTTCATCAACCCTATTATAATAATGCTTTATATTTGTAGAATTTTATAATTAATCAAGTGTGTGCAAGATCTTAGTTTGATCTTCCACCAACTCGGAAATCATGCAGGTGGTAAATGAAGGAGCCAGAACCTGAACCAAGGTCTCACAATACCTAGGCCCAGGTTCTTTCTATCATGTCACATGGCTTTGTGTTAAAGATTGTATATATGTGAGTGAGTTTCATGTATGTGGGGGACAGTTAATCAAAGGTCTGGACCAGTTGAGAAATAGAGTCAGATAGGGCTATTCATATCAGTTTTACTGTAGGTAAAGCTGGGTTGAAAAACGTGGCCTGGACACATGGCTTCCATGGGTTTTCTGCTGTTGCACCCCTGAACCGACTTCACCTACCCAGTCCCAGGTCCAGCAGCAGGAAGCAGAGGCTCCCAAAGCACAGAGACAGAGCCACTGTCTTGCACTGAGGAGTGCAGGAGAGGAGAGGACAGCTCAGGTGGCAGCTGTAGAGAGAAAGTGAAGGGGATTCTAAGCCACACACGGATAATCACCCCTTGTCTCTTGGGACTAGGGGGTACGATGAACAGAAGGTGGCAAAAGTCTGTCCTCAATGCTTCTAAGAGGGCAGGAGTTCCTTTTCTGTGGGCTTTATAGGAGAGGGCTAGGACGGTTCTCCCTGAGGAGTTAATTTACTTGGGAGTGGGAGAGCTATAAACTCCTTAAGTACAGGGATCCACTACATCCAACACATCCTGTCCCCAACATATATAGCAGAAGGCTGAGCATGTAGTGGTCCCTAACAGATACCAGTTGACCAAACTGCAGCCTTAACTATAATGGAGGTAGCAAAGCATAGATGGTATTAGGGATAGGAAGACCCAATGTGTGAATGAGTGGTGATTAAAAACAGTTGCACATTATCTCTTACCTACCTGAAGACACACAGGCTGGCAACCAAGCCGTCCCAGTCATAAAACCGTGCCCTGGCTGTTGTAGGGAACAGTCTGACCCAGTGACTCTTCTTCCAGAGAGAGGATAGCCATCCACTCCCCGCTTTTCCTGCCCTTCCCTGCTCAGAGCTCACTTCTCGTATATTCTCTTTGAACATATCAGACACAACCTCTTTAAACCTCCTTCCTCCTTTTCTGTCTTTCCCCCCATCTCTTTGTTCAGCTACTGAAGGAGATTTTTTTTTCCTTTTCTATTCTACTCCCTGCTCCATCTTCCAAACACTGTCCTTCCTTTCTCAAATTTCTGTTTCTTAACTTGGTAGATAAATAGAAGAATAGTGCTGATAGTATTTTTCTTGCATCAAGAGTTATGTTATCGTTAATAAAGAATGAGTTTCTAGGGCCTGCCCATGGCTTACTCGGGGGCGTGTGGTGCTGATAACACCCAGGCCATGGGTTCGGATCCCTATACGGGGATGGCCAGTTAGCTCACTTCGGAGAGCGTGGTGCTGACAACATCAAGTCAAGGGTTAAGATCCCCTTACTGGTCATTTTTTTAAAAAAAGAAAAAAAAAAAACAAAACAAAACGGAACGAGTTTCTAAAAGTCTTGCAAGTGCCCAGAAGACCCATTTAGAAAGCAAATATTTTCTTTTATATCATTTAATTAAGCTTTTGCTGAAATACCAGCTTTAAGAAAAAAATGTGCTTTTTATTCAGTTTTATTTAATATTATATGTATAATACTAATATATACTACCAGCTTTTTTACATTTATTTTTTAATTTATCAACATGCAGTGTAGTTGATTTTTGTGGCCCTTTACCAATTCTTTCCTTTCTCCCCTCCCTCTCTCCCCGTACCCCCCATCAACATCATATTTGTTCACTTATTATAACAAGTTCAAGGAATTATTGTGATTGTTGTGTCTTTTTTCCCCTCCATTTATTTGTTTGTATATTTATTTGTTTATCTTTATTAGCTCCCACATGTAAGTGAGCACATGTGGTATTTCTCTTTCTGTGCCTGGCTTATTTCACTTAACATAATTTTCTCTAAGTTCATCCACGTTGCTGCGAATGGTAGTATTTCATTCTTTTTTACAGCGGAGTAGCATTCCATTGTGTAGATATACCACATTTTCCTTATCCACTCATCCAGTGATAGGCATTTAGGCTGGTTCCAACTCTTGGCTATTGTAAATAGCACTGCAATAAACATGGGAGTACAGTTATCCCTTCGATATGATGATTTCCATTCCTTTGGGTGTGTATGCCCAGCAGTGGGATAGGTGGGTCATATGGCAGATCTATCTGTAATTGTTTGAAGAACCTCCATACCATTTTCCATAATGTCTGCACCATTTTTCAGTCCCACCAACAGTGTAGGAGGGTTTCCTTTTCTCCACGTCCTCGTCAGTATTTATTATTCTCAGTCTTTTGGATATTAGCCAGCCTAACTAGAGTGAGATGATATCTCAGAGTGGTTTTGATTTGCATTTCCCAAATACTGAGTGATGGTGAGCATTTTTTCATGTGTCTATTGGCCATTGTGTATCTTCCTTTGAGAAATTTCTATTCAGCTCCTTTGCCCATTTTTTAATCAGGTTACTTGGGGTTTTTTGCTGTTAAGCTGTTTGAATTCCCTGTATATTTCAGATATTAATCCTTTGTCAGATGCATATTTTGCAAATTTTGTCTCCCACTCTGTTGGTTGTCTTTTCACTCTGTTAATTGTTTCTTTTGCTGTGCAGAAGCTTTTTAATTTGATATAATCCCATTCATTTATTTTTCCTTTGGTTGCCTGTGCTTTTGGGGTCCTATTCATAAGGTCTATGCCCAATCCTACTTCCCAAAGTGTTTCCCTTATGTTTTCCTTTAGGAGTTTTATTGTTTCAGGATGTATATTTAATTTTTTAATCCATTTTGAGTTGATTTTGGTATATGGTGAGAGATACAGGTCTAGTTTCATTCTTCTACATATGGATGTCCAATTTTCCCAGCACCATTTATTGAAGAGGCAGTCTCTTTCCCAGTGTGTGTTCTTGGTGCTTTTGTCAAAGATCAGATGGCTGTAAGTGCATGGGTTGATTTCTGGATTCTTTATTCTGTTCCATTGATCTTTGTGTCTGTTTTTATGCCAGTAACATGCTGTTTTGGTTACTAAAGCTTTGTAGTATAGTTTAAAGGCAGGCAGTGTTATGCCTCTGGCTTTATTTTTTTTTTTGCTCAGGATTGCTTTGGCTATTCGGGGTCCTTTGTTATTCCATATGAATGTTAGAATTGTTTTTTTCCATTTCTGAGAAAAATGTCATTGGTATTTTGATGGGCATTGTGTTGAATCTGTTGATCAGTTTGGGTAGTATGGACATTTTCACAGTGTTAATTCTTCCAATCCAAGAGCATGAAGTATCTTTCCATCTTCTTGTGTCCTCTTTATTTTCTCCCAACAGTGATTTGTAGCTCTCATCATAGAGATTTTTTTCACATCCTTGGTTAACTTTATTCCTAGGTATTTTATTTTTTTGGTGACTGTTGTAAATGGGATAGCTTTCTTGATTTCTTTTTCTGCTAGTTCATTGTTGGAGTATAAACATGCTACTGATTTTTGCATGTTGATTTTGTATCCTGCAACTTTGCTGAAATCATATATCAACTCTAAGAATTTTTTTGTAGTCTTTAGGCTGTTCTATATATAATACTACCAGTTTTCATTGCAAACAGTTTCAACAATGCATGTCATGAACAGGCCGTTGTGAGCCAAATTATGAACCCAACTGTAATTTGTCATTTTGTGGGAAAACGTATACTGTTTCAAGTTATATAATGGCCCATTGAACACAAGCAATGTGTTTTCTGGAGTCTTCTTAGTCTAATGTGCACAGAGTGATTTATATCCTTTTTGACAAGTTCCATACCAAACTGGAAGTAGAGGGTATTTCTTATCTTCATACATATGACTTTTGAACTTTGATGTGTTTGTCCCATAGGAAAAGCTTTTGACATTACCTATGTGCGCCTCAAGTTCCACACCAGCCGCCCAGAGAGCTTCGCCATTTACAAGCGCACGCGGGAAGATGGGCCCTGGATCCCTTACCAGTACTACAGTGGCTCCTGCGAGAACACCTACTCGAAGCCAAACCGTGGCTTCATCAGGACAGGAGGGGACGAGCAGCAGGCCTTGTGCACCGATGAATTCAGTGACATTTCTCCTCTTACTGGGGGCAATGTGGCCTTTTCAACCCTGGAAGGAAGGCCCAGCGCCTACAACTTTGACAACAGCCCTGTGCTTCAGGTAGGCACTCACAGATTGGCTTGGGAGCCAGTTAGTTCTACCATGTACTAGTTGTGGGAAGATTAGCGTAGTGGACCACAGGCCTCACTTCTAAGCTGAGGGGTACTAGTAGAATCTATTCCAGTAAGACAGACAGCTGGATTTTGTTCTGCTCTCCTGCGCACTGTTAATAAGTGAAGGAGAGTAGTTTTATTCTTACTGCCTGGCTGATATTTGTTCTTTTGCACTTACAAATGCATCCTGGGATGTAAACTTTACAAGTTTTTTTAAAAGTTGGACAATTTTAACTTCAGTTTCTGTACTTCAGGTGGAAACTTGCTTCTAATCTTTTGAAGAGGGTAATTGACCTAATCTACCCAGTTTTCTTGCATCCTCTCTTACCTCTTTTTTCATATGACAAAATAAAACATATTTTTAAAAATTAGCTGGGGGAACAATTGAAGCAAGATGTTTAATAATGTCGCCTTCCTTTACAAAAAAATTTTGATTGGGTCTGTCTGGCACTGTTGCCGATCATTATGAAAATTCCTCATCACCTAAAAGGACAGGTGTTAGTAACAGGATATTAATCTAGGTACCCTTGGTATTGGGCTTAAGCATCATGATGGAAACCTATCCTTGTGGTTAACAATAGAAAGAATAAAAGATTTCTTTTTTCTCATGAATTCTATATGCATATTCCTTATGCACCATAATATGGAATCATTCTGTATTGCTTAGGTTTCTGGCTATGTTCTGGCTGTGTGACTATAGAAATATTAGCGAGCCCCATGCTATTCTTGGCACATTAACAAAGAATTGGAGACACTGCTATCATGTGGCTGAAGTTAACATCTGAATGGGGGCAGCTTATATTAATTGACTGAGACAAGAAAGAGTGGATATGAGTTTGCAAATGCTGTGTACATTTTATGAAAAGCTGTTGTGATTTTTAAACAGGAAACCCCCGTGTTCTTCTGGGCTCTCTACTTTTACATCTTCTCATTCTTTCTCTCTGGAATTTATTAGAATGTTGAAGGACTCTTTTTTTCTGATTTGGTTGTATGCTTTTGGACAGTGGGAAAAGATGAGAATAAACTTCTCTGTGGGTCCAGTTGCCCCTTTACATTGTATTTCTCTAGCTTTCTGGGAGTTCATGTGAAAAGTACTTGGTAAACTCTGAGGTTATGGTGGGCAATGAGTATGTTTGCAGAGGCCTTTTAGAAAAGTGGTTTTTGCAATGGAGAGAAGACATGTTCAAAATAAATGACAGAAAGAATAGCTGATTTTGACAGATGATAAAGCAGAAGACTGAATGCCTAGGGCAGAGTGATCTACAAATACACTTGAAGTTGATCAGCTAGCAAATATTTGCCATCCTTGTTTCTTTCTACAGCCAATTATAGTATTTTTCTGTCCTGGAGAAGCAACAGTGTTGTCAGTAGGAAAAAGTGTTGACAAAGTTGTAACTGGTTTTCTGGCACCTTTGCTAATTGTATGCCTTTTTAGCCTATTTTGAGCAGTTTTTTCAGCTCTAGGGATTCTGATTTTTGCCGCTCTTTATGCCATAGAAACTAGTGAGACTAAATGTGGTAAAAATGCTATGGGCATCTGCATAGATTTAATCATTTGGTTTCATTATGCAGTAATATTAATTATGTGTCTCTGGATGTGAAAGCTCTGGCTCTGACATTCACTTGCCAAGGAGTTTGAGCTGATTTGACTTTTAGCTGATCTGACAATGAGGAGAGGCAGGTGTCCTTTTCTTGCTCCCTGTTCCTCCCTCCATAGGCTGCAATCTCCCAGATGGGGAGGAGACCATCGTGGTTTCACTGTGTACAAGTATCAGTAAGCATGTATTGATTTATAATAATGATTAGTGTTTATTATAGCACTTACTGTAGTGTGCTATAAAGTGGCAAGCTCTGTTCTAAACCCTTTAGATATATTAACTCATGTAACCCTCACAATAATTCTGTAAGGTAAATACTTTTCTTTCATTATCTCCATTTTACAGATGAGGAATCAGAGGCCCAGAAAGGATGTAACTTGCCCCAAATCACACAGTTTTAGGTGGCAGAATTGGATTCAAGACCTATAAAGTCTAGTTTCAAGTCTGTTCTTTTTAAGATGGCCTTTATAGGAAAAAAAGTGGCTTGGCTTCAGCCTTTGAGAATCTTTTATTCAAGGAGAGCTATGATAAAGAGGAAGCCTTTAGAAGATATAATAAGCATTAAACACATAGGTATGTTTAGCTATTTACATTACAGACAACTAAAAGGTTCCTACCATTGTGGTCATGAGTGAGCGTTGTTATTGGAGTTCCAAGTTTGGATACGGTGAAATCATCATCTCTTCTTTCTAATTATATTTGGAGGCTTCACGGAGATTAGCTTTTATGAGCCCTCCTTGTTGTTCTCTGTGCAGGTGTTTGGCATGGTTTAAGGCAGTGCTTCTTAATCAGGGGTGTGCCTCCCAGTCTCACATGGAGCCTTCTGAAAACAGAGATGCCTGCACCTCTGCCCTTGCTTGTTCTGTCTCCAGAGGTGATTCTGATGTGCGATCCCTAGGAAAGACTTAAAGGGAAATGCTGTCTTCGAGCAGTTATATGCAACACACCACCCCAAAACTTAATGGCTGTAAAACCACAAGTTGTTATGTCTCATGATTTGATGTTAGCCTGTGCTCACTCACCTGGCCGGTCAGTGGGGAGCTGGGTCTCTTTCCCTGGGGTCTCCCATCCTCAAGAGGCTGGACCAGGCTTCTTCACGGGATGGTGGAAATATTCCAGGAGAGGGAGTCCCTGTGCACAAGTACATGTCAAGCCTCTCATTGTGTCACATTTACTGGTGTTGCCTAAGCCCAGAATCAGCATGATAAGGGCCTGCCCAGGGTGTGGACTCTGGCAGACATGATTCATTGGGATCATTATTGTAATAGTCTACTGCACATCTGTGAACATCTGGCTAAAATAAGCTCATTTAAAGGGCATTGATATATAAGGGCTTAGCTCTCATAGAACCTAGGGGGAAGTGAATAGCCTTCATTGCTGTCTTCTGCCATTATTGTACATCTAGGAACTTGATCAGTTGTGGTTTCTTCAAATTCATTTATTCTCTCAGCAAATATTATTTGCACATCTACTGTATGCTAAATACTAGGGAAACCACCGTGAAAAAAACAGACACATATTTCTTGCCCTCATGGTACATACAGTTGGGGACTGGGGGGGGGGGGGCGGTGTATATAGAAACAGACAATATAAATAAAGCAGGAAGGGGAAATAGGGTGTTAGGAAGGGGTAGCAGTTTTAGATAGGGTAGTCAAGGAATGCCTCAAAGAGAAGGTGATATTGTGGGACGGGTCAAGACAAACACAGACTACATCTGAGGTTCTGGCCAGTGTACTGATTTATTACTTTGTGCTTGGGTATCTCTCCCAAATCTGTTAGTAGTGACTGGGTGTGGAGGGAGGGATAGATGGTACAAAATGGGCAGGGGGAGGCCCTGACCAGCATGTCTAATACAAGAGTTGTGCTCCATGAGCTCTTGGCTGGTAACTCTGACTGGATGTGGGTTGTAGATATGGGATGTAGAGAAGGGACAGGGGTATTGAGTATTGAATGTATGCTAGGCATTTAAATTGGTATTTAATTTAAGCCTCTCAACAGCCTTGTGAAGAAACAGTAGTATTGTTGCTTTCTGGGACTCTGAGTAATAAAGTAACACCTTCAGTCAAAGAAGGGAAGAGTCAAGAAGTAGAAAAATACTAGGAAATTAAAGGAGTCATTGATTTAGTGCTAGGAGAGGATATAAGTTAAATGATGCATTCACTGTTTAGAAAATTTTGTTGCATTTATCTGTCATCTTCAGTCCCTCTACTTCTCTTCTGTTTCTGTTTTTGTTTTTGTTTCCTGACAGGAATGGGTAACTGCCACTGACATCAGGGTAACTCTCAATCGCCTCAACACGTTTGGAGATGAAGTGTTTAACGACCCCAAAGTTCTCAAGTCCTATTATTATGCAATCTCTGATTTTGCCGTGGGTGGCAGGTAATTAATCTATGAAATAAGCCTCATTGGAAGCGATTGGAGCTTTGTTATAGAAGTGAATGTAGCAATTTGTTTACAGCTATATTAATGCTGTTAGACTTTCTCTTCACCAACAGCAGGATCAGCAGTACTTACTAAGTGACAATTCATATCTGGAAAGACAGGTAGTAACCTAAGATATTTTTCTTGTCAGATCTTCTCATTATTATAAACTAAGCAATTAGGTTTTCCAAAACCTTGTCAAATCAACACACTTTAGTGAATTCTTATTGACCATTTAAGTGCAAAGCTCTATCTATGGCAGGCACTGTGAAGCTACTGAAGAAGGGGAAGACTGACCTACTGAGACATCCTGACCTTCTAGGATCCTACAAGCGAGTGGGGCAGGCAGTGCGTGAATATGTGAAAATTGATACTAGTGCAGTCACATGTTTTAAATAAAAAGGTAGGGAAGATGCTGTATATCAAGAATGATACAGAACTGTCAAGCTAGAGAAGCAGATGGGATCTGAACTGGATCTTGAAGAGTAGATAGGATTTGGATAAGGAGGGAGGACGTCTGGCTTGAGTGTAGGTGGATGGGAGTGTCATGTTAGAGATGGTAGAGTATAAACCTACTTGACTTAAGGAAAATCTGTTACATGAATTTGTAGAGTTATAAACCAGAAAGGTGGTTTGGTGGCAGAGACCTTAGACAGCAGGCTAAGAATCTTGGATTTATATCCCAAGTATTAGACTATGAGGTCTCAAGAGCAGAAAATTATTTTTGTATGCATGTTCCTGGTACAGGATGAATGCTCAATGAAAGTTGATGGGACTGGGGACCAATGAGAAATCAGGCAGATTTTTTTTTTCAGTAGGACTGTGATATCAAAACAATTAGGGGCAGGCCAATTAGCTCATTTGGGAGAGTGTGGTGCTGATAACACCAAGGTCAAGGGTTCAGATCCCTGGACTGGCCAGCCGCCAAAAGCAACAACAAAACAGTGGAGTAGGAAGACCAGTGTTCAGGCAGGGTAAAAGAGTACAGTGGAGAGAACTTATATTCCTGTTATGAGGTGTCGTACAACACATTACCTGACCTTAGGCTGGTAATACTAGTATGGAAAGGAATATATAGATGCATATTATTGTGAAGGAAGAATTATCAGGACTTTAGTCAAAGATGATTTTATAGTTTAGTGATCAGGAGAATGGTATTTTAACAAAATAAATGAAGAAGAGCTAATTTGGGGGAGATGATGAGGTTAGTTGTAAGCATGTAAAATTTGAGGTCATGGGGGACACCTAAGTTTGTGCCACAGGCTAGGGGTAGGACAGGAGCTTGGGAGAAAGATGAGAACTGGAGACCTGAATTTGGAACTCATCCTGGTATGCTGTAGATGATCCCCAAGTGTTTAAGTGTATTATCAAATGGTAGTTGAAGCTTTGGAACTGATTGCTATCTTTAAGGAAGCAAGTGAAGAGCGTGTCACTGCTCCACAGCACACATTAGTAGTATTCATGGGAATTTCCATGAATCCTTAGTTTATGATCACACCTGCACCTAGGAGATACTTCAGGGGTCTTTGTCCCAAACAGCCTGTGGGAATATCAGTCTGATCAGACATTCATATGATGGTGAGATATCTAATACCATGTTCAGATTGAAATACTTTTAAATCATTATGGCAGACAGTTGCTGATATTTATTGACATATACCTGTGCAGTCCTGAGCACATAAATAAAGCAACTCCTTGATCCTCCCAATAATCCTATGAAATAGGCATTATTGTCATCCCTTTTTTCCAGGGAGGCACAGAGGTTGTTAAGTTACAGTGCTAAGTGAAAGGGAAGGGTGTCAAGCCAGGCACCCTGGCTTCAGGGCTCACAGTCTTCTCAACCACTATACGCTGCTGCCTCCTGACACACAGATTTGACTTCAGGAATAGACCCTACAGGTATCCTCAGAAATCGTTAGGGACTTTCTTCTATGTCTGGTTAATGCCCCAGACATAGCAATAAAGCTAGCAGTTTTTTTTCTTACTCAATTTATCTTCATCCTTAAAAATTCAAATAGCCATTACTTAATCTTGCTCAGTTCCTCAGTTAAGACTTTTAAATGGCAAAACTCAAAAACATTCTAAGGTTGTTTTTAGTTTTCTGGGTCCTTAGTTTTTTGGCATCATTTCTGGGACTTTGCAGCACTTTCATTCTTTGGGGTGTTTCTTCTCTCCCCAGGTGTAAATGTAACGGACACGCAAGTGAGTGTGTGAAGAATGAATTTGACAAGCTGGTGTGTAACTGCAAACATAACACATATGGAGTAGACTGTGAAAAGTGTCTTCCTTTCTTCAACGATCGTCCGTGGAGGAGGGCAACTGCTGAGAGTGCCAGCGAGTGCCTGCGTGAGTGCCCCAGTTGTCTTGAGGACTCCAGAGGTGGGAGAAGGAATGGGTGACCTCTTTTCATTCCTCCTTGAAAGGAAAATTCTGCAAGGCAGTGCTTCTTTCATAATTTGAGAAAGTAGAATGGCAAACTGCATGCACATCAGAGGAAAATCATAGATGAAGGCAACTGGCTGTAAAGACAAACTGTGCTGGTTTTGTGGGGGGTTTTTTCATGGACACACATGCCAGAGTGAAAGCAGCACTTCATGATTTTGGAAATATGCTTAGATCCAAACACAGGGCCAATGTAGTCTACTCTGAAATATAGCTTTTCTAGTTTTTTCTTTGTTGCCTTTTAAAATATTTTTTTTTTGTGTGTGTGTGTTTTGAGCTTGATTTCAATCTCCCATAACAAAGTCTGGTAAAGAAAATGAATGAAAGTTATATATTTAGCAAGTTACACAATATATATAAGGATTGTTATACCTTAAAAGAATTATGTAAAGTTAATATTTAAAATATTTACATTAATGGTGCTTTGTAGACTACTTAATAGTCTTTTTTTTTTTTTTTCTTTAAAAAGAGCAATAAAATTTGCAAACCTTTGTCTAGACTGACCAAGAAAAAGCAGAGAAGACAGAAATTACTAAAGTCAGGCATACTGCAGGGGCATGGCAGAGCAGTTGCTTCTTCCATTGTACTGGAGTGGGCTTTGAGGAGAGAGAAGTCCTCTTCTTTTTTGGGTCTCCACAGGTGACTCTCCTTGTGTCACTGCAGTCAGGTGTTTCATGGGCTGCCTGCATGGCAGCTGTGGTTGCTGCTTTGGAGTTGAGCAGCTTTTGTGGCAGCCATGGCTATGGCGGGCCATCTGTGAGGAAGTGGTGTTTTCAGCATGCTCCTTGCTTGTTTACTGGCAGGGGATGCTCCCCGCAGCTCCTGCCTAAGGACCCCGAGTCTGCCCTGTTTCTTGCCTGTTTCTGGGTGCAGGGGTAGGCCACCCATGAGGAAGTGGTGTTTTTGGTGTGTTCCTTGCCTGTTTCCCTGCAGGGGATGCTGCCCTCTGCTCCTGCCTAGGACCCTGGGCATGCTCTGTTTCTTGCCTCAAAATATTCTTTCTACCAGTATTTATTTACTCAAGCACCCAAGGTCATTGATTAACGTGTTAGGTATGTTGAGTTCTAGACTAAAACTTCCATTCAGAAGATTGTTTCTCAAAATTATCTTTTCCTCATTTCACTAAAATGTACAATGGGGAGAATTTTCCCAATCCCCTCATGGAGAGGTGGGTGGCTTTGGGAGGAAGAGTAGATCCTAGTATCCCTAGAAAAGGGTAAAATGAAAAAGGTAATATGTTGTTTATCTCTTCATAATGTCCTGGTTTATTTTGAACAGATGCAGAAAGAAATCTCAGGAGAAAAGAACTATGTAATCATAATTTGCCAAGGACTTGAAAGTAACAAACTTTTAAAGCAGCTATAATTTTCTTATGTCCTTACAAATAGTCTTTATCATATGCTCTTGAGAATAAAGGGAATAAGAGAGACGACATCGCCAGCTTCCAAAAATTATTGGCAGAAACCTTGAGAAGGGACCAGTATCTTGACGCATGACATTTTCCATTGAGCTGCCTAGAGCTTATTTTCTAATTCATTTTTTCTTTCCCTTAACAAATCCCAGATTTGCAAATAAAATTGACAGCCTCCGCTAGCATTCCTCAGCACTTGCTTGAGCTTCTTTAATTCCATTTCTGAATGTAATGTCCATTGTTAGAAGTGATAAAGACTGGTAAAAGAAAAAATGAAATACTCCTAGGATGTGCCATTTAAGTAAATGGACATGTGTTTGAAGAAAATTCTGCTTAGTGATATCATATTTTGAGTTTATTCATGAAATTATAAAAAAAAAAAAAAACATGTCGCCAGCTTACAACTAACAAATGAACTGGATACTGTGGCTAAAGGACTATGATGCAAAACTAAGTCGATTTGCTCTCCTCCTTGGTCTCTTCTGCATTGTGATGCTTCCAAGAGTGGCATTTCTGGATGCTGTAGTATTGCCAGGATGCTGGGGATAGGAAAGAGAAGTTTATAGCTGTCTTCTCTTACCAGCTGTTAGTGAGGCAGCTACAGCACCTGCTTTCACTGTGGATTGGAACATTGTGGACACGGAAATTATTCTGCTTCATAGTCTCAGATCACCAGACCTTTTACATGGGGGGAGGCATAATCTAGGGTAGCTTGAGGGAAGAGAAATTGCTAATGAAGAAGGCAAAGGGAGCTATAAAACTAACAACAAAACTCTAATTTTTGGTGCCAGTGATTCAAGTTTCTAAAAAAGTTTTCAGTGTTAATACTATTAAAGAACTTATTGTAAGGAAAGGAGGGGAAAAAAAGAAAACAGGTATAGTCAAATAGTTTTAAAAAACTGCTAATGATGTTCTGCTCTGTCTGAAACCAAATGAAACTTTATTTTTATTTAGTGCTGAAGATACTGTCTATACTTTGGGAGGAATGAATAATTCTGAGAAAGTCACCTAAATATAAATATAGTAAAGAATTTTTGGACTATAGATACTAGTTCTTAAAATATGGTTGTGCTCTGCAGAAACGGTAGTTATTTAATAGATAAGCCAGTTTGAATTGTGGCTCCCCTGTAGATGGATGTATGTAGAGGATCTAGATTTCCCTTGAATTCTGCCTACATCTGCAGAGGCACTAATTTTAACCCATGTGTCTCAGGTTACTGTACTGTGGATAGGCAAGTAGTCTGGCACTTTGAAAGTTAGTGTCTTAATGTATTTGAGTCATCTGAGACCTAAAAAGTTAAAGTAAATTGAAGCCTATATGTAAATTGGCACCTTGTTCTTGAAGTTGGTTCTGAAATCAATAAAGATTCAGGAAAATTGTAATTTGACCTGGCTTTTACTTATATATGAACAACTACCTGGAGGAGATTTTTTTCTCAGTACAGGAATTCCTTGTATTTTCTGATGGTGCTATTTTTTTTAATAAGAATGAACATTTCTTAGTAAACTGATAATCTGGCTATTTAAACCCTTTATTCACATACTTTTTTTTTTTTTAAATGAACCATGTATCTGGTGGTCGTTCTCATTCTCCTACCCCCTGTCTGTCGCAGAAATGTGGGAAATTATGGTTTGGTCTTCTTTGAGTTTTTTTAAGGGCTGTTCTTAAAGATACGTGGATCTGATGTAATTTGTATGTTTTGGCCAACAGCCTGTGACTGCAGTGGTCGATCGCAGGAATGCTACTTTGACCCTGAGCTATACCGTTCCACTGGCCATGGTGGCCACTGTACCAACTGCCGGGATAACACAGATGGCGCCAACTGTGAGAGGTGCCGGGAGAACTTCTTCCGCCTTGGAAACCACGAAGCCTGCTCTCCATGCCACTGTAGTCCTGTTGGTAAGTGACGGAAAGGATCTGCTTCAGCCTGATGGATTGAAAGACAAAAGAAGAGTTCCCTGTACCCCCAGAGAATCAAACTGTGTCTGCTGGGTGTTTGGACAGTTAAGCATGGAGATGTGTACATTATTGTAACACATAAATGATTCGGGAACTGACTCAACTCCCCCATCTCCTACTTCCACTCTCTTTAACCAAATTGAACTTTCAGATGATTTTCTGGTGTAAAGTGTGGGGTGGCCTGAGTAATGGTTCTGTAAATAATTAGCAACAGGATCATAGAGACCATATGAACTTTGACTGTAAAAGGTTAACTGCTTTGTGAGTTCTTCCTTCTTAATGATTTTGTTTAGTCTGATCTCCATAGAGGGCTGAACATGTTGAAGGTTTTCGGCATGTTGGTGTGTGTCCAGAGATGCATGGCATCTTAGTCCCTTCTACTTTTTCAAGACTTTGAGCTTTAGTTTTGTCGTTCATGCCTGTATATACTTACATTCTAGACATGGGCCTTAAGCAGTTTGTGCTTGCCAGCAGAGAAGCACTTGGCCTTGGGTGCGGAGTGATTTGCAAGTGTTTTTCAACATCGATGAGTAGATTCATTTTAGGGTGTGTCCAGAAAGTTAAAATGTCATGGCTTAATAGGGTATGATTTTGAGAGTGTTCTCATTTAAAATTTGATTTTTATTTTGTCTGTGACCATTTAGAAATTACATATTGCTTCTCAGGCATTGCTTTTACTTACTTGTCTGGCCAGGTTTGTGGTCACAATGAGCTCCTTAACTTTTAGGTTCTCTCAGCACACAGTGTGATAGTTACGGCAGATGCAGCTGCAAGCCAGGAGTGATGGGTGACAAGTGTGACCGTTGCCAGCCTGGGTTCCATTCGCTTACTGAGGCAGGGTGCAGGTAAAATGTCTTCAAAACCAAAGAAGGGGGCAGAATCTATATATAGTCAATTTATAATAGTAGATCTTGTGGCTTATTGGCAGCAGCATGAACATTTTTCCCATAATAATTGTCAAGAAGATTTGAGATAGGCTGTAATGACGAGCCACTAGGGGTTTGTTTTGTACAGAGGGTAATCAGACTTTTTAATATCTAAATATGATGGGTATCATAGACTGAAACCAAATTCTAATGTAAAAATGAATTAGGATTCATTTCCTTCTGTATGTATTTCTTTTTTAAAAAATCTGTTAACATGTAAAATAAAAGGTTAACTTTGAGTGGGATTTCTTTTCTCCCTTCTCTTCTCTTATTGTTTTATTCCATTTTCCATCAAATAGGCCATGCTCTTGTAATCCTTCGGGCAGCATAGACGAATGCAATGTTGAAACAGGAAGATGTGTCTGCAAAGACAATGTCGAAGGCTTCAATTGTGAGAGGTAGTTCATTCTTCTGTAGCTGTATTGTATTTTCTCTGCTATTAGATTTCAAGCAAAAAAGATATAACTGATCGTGTCAATCTTTTTCAGATGCAAACCTGGATTTTTTCATCTAGAATCATCTAATCCTAAGGGTTGCACACCCTGCTTCTGCTTTGGACATTCTTCTGTCTGTACAAATGCTGGTGGCTACAGTGTTTATTCTATATCCTCTGCCTTTCAAACTGGTAATTTAGACATTTCCCCCCAACCCCCTAGGATTGTGAGACTAACAATATTTTTTGTAAAAAATCAGTAACTCTTTGAGGGTTTTTTGATGGTGGCAACACTTCATTTTATTTAATGTGCATGATTTTTCTTGTTCGCCTTTTAATTTAATGAAAACATACATATGAGTTAGTAACTTACTGTAGTGAGTACAAATGTTACACAAGGATACTTCAAAAAGTTCATGAAAAAATAGAATTGAAAGATAAGGGCCGACCCCGTGGCTCACTTGGGAGAGTGCAGCGCTGGGAGTGCAGCGGCACTCCTGCCGCAGGTTTGGATCCTATATAGGGATGGCCGGTGCGCTCACTGGCTGAGCGCGGTGCGGGCAACACCAAGCCAAGGGTTGCGGTCCCCTTACCGGTCACAAAAAAGGACAAAAAAAAAAAAGAAAGAAAGATAATACAAATCTTTCCACAAACTTTTTGAATTACCCTTGTATAAATATTAATAAAGCAAAATATAGCTTGAGGAATATAGCACAGATAGGTATTGTTGTAGAATCCATTTATTCAAGAAAGTTTATTGATGACTTCATACAAGGTGTGGTCTTATGCATTTTTGTGGAATATAGAGGACCTGAACTCAGGCTGTTTGCTCATGTTTTATTCTCTGCCTGCAGATGAAGATGGGTGGCGTGTGGAACAGAGGGATGGCTCTGAAGCATCTCTCCAGTGGTCCTCTGAGAGGCAAGATATTGCTGTGATTTCAGATAGCTACTTTCCTAGGTACTTCGTTGCCCCCGGTAAGTAAGGCTAGCAGTCTGACTTGCTGTGTGCTTCTGTTCAGCCTCCTTCTAACATTCTTGCCCACCATTGTGTCTGCGTTCCAGCAAAGTTCTTGGGCAAGCAGATGTTGAGTTATGGTCAGAACCTCTCCTTCACGTTTAGAGTGGACAGGCGAGATACCCGCCTCTCTGCGGAAGACCTTGTGCTTGAGGGAGCTGGCTTAAGAGTATCCGTGCCTTTGATCGCTCAGGGCAATTCCTATCCAAGTGAGACCACTGTGAAGTATGTGTTCAGGTAAGACAGCCTTCTTTTTTTTTAAATTTAGTTTTTATTGAAGCGTAATTGATTATATATATTCAAGGAGTACAAAGTTGACTATCAATAGTTCTACAATGTGTGATGGTCAAGTCAGAACAGTTAGCTTATTCATCATTATAATACATAATCATTCTTTGTGTCCTTTGACCAATTTCTCATAAATTTGTAAGATTGGACTTGACCAACATTGTGAAGTGTTTTCTTTATTTAAACTTCTCTGGCATTGAGGTGCATGTTAAAGACAAACTTCTGGATTATCAAGGTGACTTTATGAAAGAGAGCCTTCATTTGTTTAACTTTATCATTTCCAATTGTACTGTCAAACCAACAGTCTCATTTCTGATTTGGTTAGATTGTCAGAGCATTGCATTGTTGGTGGCATAAATGAATAAGAAATGCTTTCCCAGCACCGATGGTTATCCTTAAAGAAGTTAATGTGGCCCTTTCTTTCTCTCCAGGCTCCATGAAGCAACAGATTACCCTTGGAGGCCTACTCTTACCCCTTTTGAATTTCAGAGACTCCTAAACAATTTGACCTCTATCAAGATCCGTGGGACATATAGTGAGAGAAGTAAGTTATGATATAATTTGAGAGAGTTTAAGAAGGTGATTAGGTAGAAGGATCCATGATAATGCAAAAGTGTATCTCTCCTAATACTGTAACACTGATCCTAAAGAAGTGGTATAAATTACGACATTATAATATTCGTAAATATATTAGCACATAGATTATATATAAAAATAATGCATTTTTTAACAACTTTCAAAGACCTGGAAAAATTTTGCCAAAATTAGTAAATAGTATTGTTTTATAACTGATAAGCCAACTGAGGTCACATTTTATATAAATAGATTTTTTAAAAAGCCTAATTATAATTTTAGTGGCTCAAGTTCTTTAACCTTCATTTCTTTTTATATACTGTCATGTAATTTTCCAGCCCTTTGAATCATTGGCTAAATTATCAAAAATTATAAATCATTCAGCGAAAATTTGTAATTTTAGGTAAGCCTTTAAAAATAATGTCTTTAAATTTTTTCTTTTAAAATATTTATTTTTTATTGAATCATAATTGATTATACATATTTTTGGGATTCAATGTTAACATATGTTGATCAAATCAATATTACTAGTATGTATATTGTTACAAATTGTACTTATTCTTTATGCTCCTTGTCCAATCTCTCCCTATTCCCCTCTTCTTCCCCCATCCCACCACTCATAACCCTAGTTTTCTTCTCTCCCTCTGAAAGAGTAATGGTTACTCTGTTGATTTGTTGCCTAGATGATCTGTCCAATGCTGAAGGGTGTGTTCAGGTCCCCCAGTATTATCATAGAGCAGATGCTTCTGTCACTCTGGGGTGGGCTTTGTGGAGAGAGACATCCTCTTCTTTTCTTTGGTCTCTGCTGGTGACTTTCCTTGTGTCAATGCACTCCAGTGGCTGGTGGACCATTTGTGTGGTGGTTGTGACATCTAGCCGCTTTCACGGCAGCCATGGTTACTGTGGTGGCTGTGGTGGTCCACCCACATGGAGGTGATGTTTTTGGCATGCTCCTTGGTGCTGGTGGTTTGCCTGGTTGTGGGTGGGTCCGGTCTCTGGCTCCATGCCCCAGGTCCCCAGGTGGGCCCCGAGGTGCTGGAGGTATTCCTGTTTGTGGGTGGCAGGTGGGGCTGGGGTCTGGTCCCCGGCTTGATGCCCTGAGCCCCCAGGCGGGGCCCTGAGGCGCTGGCAGTGTGCCCAGGTAGGTAAGGCTTTAAAAATATGTCTTTTAAATTTTTTTCTTTTAAATTTTTTTTTAACTGAGGACCTTTTTCTGTGGCAAGATAAAGCTCTTCGTGGGGGGTGGAATCAAAGTGATGGGGTGGTATTGGGCGTGGCTTCAGCAACTTGAGTGTGTTGATTTTTGAGATGCCTGCATGAATATCCATGAAAAAGTGGTTATGTAGTTAGAGATGTGGATCTGGGGCGTAGGAAGAGGGTAGGAGTAGAGGTCTAGATTTAGAAGGTTGTCAACATATGAGCAGTACTTATAAACTTGGGAATATGACAGGATATATAGAGAAAGAGGATGTAATTCTGGAAAGAGTTAGTTAAGGTCCATGCCCTGAGACCCAAGGGAGGAAAAGAATTTTGAGGAGGAGAACAATTAACAGGTTTAGGAAGACAGCACCGTTGGATTTTTGGATTGGATGATTAAGGAATCATTGGTGAGTTTTGTTTTTTTTTAAAAAAAATATGTTAAAACTGAAGTTAAATCTCAGTGCTTTGAAGTAGTTTGAAAGTGAAGAAGATAAAGAATATTCTTTTTAAAAAATTTTAATTAATGCATTGTACCTAGTTATGGGGTCCAGTCTGATGTTTTCATACATATATATGTAAGAGTATTCTTTTAAGGAGCTTGGCTGTAAAGGAAGGAAAAAGAGATAGACTGTAATTTGAGAATAGGAACAAGATTGAAGAAAGTATTTTTCATATGGGAGACTTATGAATGTTTACAATAGGAAGCACATTAACAACTGGAGACATATCTCATGATCTAACTGGGGAAAAAACAGAAACATATTAAAAGTTAAGTTAGTTCAGGGCAGAAATAGAAGACATGTCCTTCTGCCTTATGTGGTCGATTTCCAAATGAATTACATAGGGGCTGGCCAGTTAGCTGAGTTGCTTAGAGTACAGTCTTGAAACCCAAGGTCAAGGGTTCGGATCCCCACACCGGCCAGCTGCCCCAAAACAAAAGCAAAAACAAATGAATTATATAAACAACAAGTGATATTTCATAACATGGGAAAAATACACTTTAAGCATAAGAATGCAAAAGACTCAAGTGGAATGAAAATTAAAGGGAAATATGATGATACTATCAAGGCCCACCTCTCCCATAGAATGTTGCTGCTGATGCTATCAAGGGCACCACTGGATTGGATGAACATTGGTCTAAGCCAATATAAGGTTTCCTCTATTTTGATTTTCTTATAGAAATGGGACACCATTATGACATATGGCATAACAACTTTAGGATAATTGCATACTTGTCAAAATAGCCTTGGGTCTTAGGACTTATTTATTAGTTTTTGCTGTTTTATGGAAGGCAAAAAAATATATAACCTGAGTATTACCTGTTGACAGCTGCTTTCTCTTCTTTCTTATCTTTGAACTCCAGTCCGTGCCTGCTTTTGTGGCAAAAGAACAGAAACACTGCTTAATGGCTACAGACTTACACTCTTCTTTTCCCCTACACTCTTGCTCATATCTCTTCTTGCCCCAAATGATTGTCCATTGCTTTTCATTTTTCACATTGGTGATTGGGAGAACTATAAAATCCAGCAAGTCTGGCTGTGTGTGTGTTTAAAAATTTAAGTTTATTATACCACCACACTAGATACTTAGCACCCAATACCACGATTGTTATAAATCCTATTTTCTAATTATCTTCTCCAGTGGATCGATTAAGCTAATGAATGATTTTCTCTGGAATTTGGGGTCTGGTTACTCTTCAGCATTATTGACTTTTCACAAATTTTGGATAACTGGAAGACAGTTCAGTGACTCTTTTTTCCATACAATACACAGGTGCTGGATATTTGGATGATGTCACTCTGACAAGTGCTCGTCCTGGGCCTGGGGTCCCTGCAACTTGGGTGGAGTCCTGCACCTGTCCTGTGGGATATGGAGGGCAGTTTTGTGAGATGTGCCTCTCAGGTTACAGGAGAGAAACTCCGAGTCTTGGCCCATATAGTCCATGTGTGCTTTGTACCTGCAGTGGACACAGCGAGACCTGTGACCCTGAGACAGGTGAGATGATCTTTGGTAACTGCTGGACCTAACTTCTGTTTAGCAGTTGGGTAGGAAGTGCTCATTGTCTTATTTACTTGTACACTTGCCGGTTTTTTCGCACCTCCTCTCCACATAGGTGTTTGTAACTGCAGAGACAATACGGCTGGCCCCCACTGTGAGAAGTGTAGTGATGGGTACTATGGAGATTCAACCATGGGCACCTCCTCTGATTGCCAACCCTGTCCATGTCCTGGGGGCTCAAGTTGTGCTGTTGTCCCCAAGACAAAGGAGGTGGTGTGCACCAATTGTCCTACTGGCACCACTGGTAAGTCTGCTCCTTCCATCTGCTTTCAGTGTTCCATCCAATAAAACGACCTGGGGAAGAAGGGCCTTGGGATCTTTAAAAATTTTTTTGTTTGGTTCAATGATTATGGTTTTCCTAGTAGGCAGAAGTTTTGTAGGAAACAGGTTAATTATGCATTCATAAAGTGCATATCAGATAGATGACTAATGATAGCCAGCATGTATTGAGTACTTATGGTCAAGGACTACTTTAATTACTTCACATGTAGTGCCTCATTAATCCTCACAACCCTATGAGGTAAGTTCTATTACTCCCATGTTACAGCTAAGAAAACTGAGGCACAGTTAACATTTCCAAGGCTGCATAACTAGGTCATTGGTTGACCTGGGATTTCAACCCAGGCGGTCTGGGTTGAAATAAGGAATAAGGAATGGAAATTAGTGTAGAGTTTCGTATTTCTGACTCTTCCCTGCTTTTTTTCTTGTTTGTTTTTTGAACAGTGGCCCAGCAGATTCTCACACACAGAGACTTCTCCGGCTTCATTCCCCACCACTCACCCTTGCACCACACTCTTCTGCTCCAGCCCTTCTGAGCTTCTCTTTTAGTCTCTCAAATGTACCAAACTCTTTGGTCTGCTGTCAGCTGTTCTTTCTCCACACTAATTTACCCCATTTTCTCCTCCCCAAACCTCAGGTTTCTTGGCCAACTCCTGTCTATTCTGTGGGGTTGAGTTGAAACATCACTTCCAGGAAGGCTTTCTTCAGTGATCGCTCCCCACCTTCCTACCCCAGATTATTAGGGCCCCTGACCCTGTTGCCATAGCATATAGTATTCCCACCTGCAATATCTGCTCTTAGAAGAACTTACTCTGAGAGATCCCTTTAAACTGTTGTTGTTTCTTTGGGTAGACCGCAACTGTAATGCTAAGCAATTAAGCTGACATCCTCATGTCCATACTAAATCAGTAAACACAAATGGGGAATTGAGATTATTTGGGATACTTAATGGAAAGGTGAAGTATAATACAGGAGATCTTAGAAAATGTTATAAACATATCAGTCACTCACAAGATGTCCCTCACACATTTGTTTTGTTAGTTATCACCTGGCTTGAAGGGAATGCCGTATAGCAATTCTTGAGGATATTAATTAGGGTGTAGTGGGCTATATGAAAAACAGCACAGACCCTGTAAAAGGGTAATGCCATCACTCTTTATCCCTATAGCCTGCTTTAGCTTTTTTCATAGCACTTTTTTTAACCACTTGGCATTTTATGTTTATTCATTTGTTTATTGTCTGTATTGTGCCTCCACTCGTTCACCCCGGGTTTAAGCACCGTAAGAGCAGGGACTTTGTGTTATTCACTTTTGCAACCCCAACACTCTGAACAGAGTTAGGCAAAGATATACATTGAATTAATGCAAATATTTGCTGGATAAATGAATAGAGATTGCAGATGTGAGGTGAGATGTGGCTCATTTAGAAGACTATCAAAGACTGAGTAATGACCGATAATCACTGAGATCTTCATGCATGTTATGCTTTTACATGTAATTTAATCTTTAAAAAGATTACTCTAAAATCTTAATTTAAAATTTAATTTAAAATCTTTAAAGTCTTTTGAGGTAAAGTAGTGGTGGTAATCTTTTTTTTTACAACCAATTTGAATGCACATCTTTGGAAATACAAAGATGAATAAGGGATGGTTAGTTCAGATAAAAGAATGTGCACAGGAGTACTAAAGGAGAAGAAAGGGGGATGCCTCTCCCAGTGGAGGTGAGGTGGGGAGAAGATAAGGAAAACTAGGACAAGAAAGAGTATATCTCTTGCCCACAGTCATATAAGTCGTGCACCCAGGCTTAGGACCTAGATCCTAGAGTTTAAAGCAGAAGAGTAGACTAGCTATAGCTGCCAAAGGATATTTTGGAGTGAGTTTTCCACGGGCTACCATATAGCTCTGTTTTAGCTTTTCCAACTAGATTTTAATTTTATTACGTTTTATTCAAAACAGGTTTCAAAACTTTTAAAATACAGATCATACGTAGAATAGCTAAATTATCTGATGAAAAAGCATAAATGAAATGCTGCTTTCATCCTAATCTGTAGATGGATCTTGGGTGAGAGTCTGGCAGCTGTTTACATCAGAGACCAGGAGCGTCCCTAGCTTCTCATCTTCTCTAACATCCTATTTCTTCCCCTCCCGCCCCACCCAAAACCACATTTTCTGTTCATCTTATCAGTGATCTCCGTTTGTCAAGTCCAGTAGTCAGCTGTCAGTCCTCTTACCCAATCTCTCAGCAACACTGGAGACTGTTGACTGTTCTCTTTACTCCTCATGTCTTCTGCTCTTGCCTTCTGTGGCACTTCACCGTCCTTGTTTTCCTTCTACCTCTCTTCCAGTGGGCATTCTTTAATTGCTTCTGTTTCTCAGCCATGGACTTTGATGTCAGCGTGATCTGCAGTCTCCCTTGGGTGATCAAATCTCACCTTTAGGCTTCAAAGCCCCTCTCTGCCTATGACTGCAAAATCTGTGTCTTCTGCCCTGACCTCTCTCTCCTGAGCACCAGCTACCTACTTGCCATCCACTTGGGTTCCACTTGCCCCTCTGTGTCCACTCTGTACCTTTTCCACCCTGATGAGACCTGTTACACTACATCACCCGCCAACCTCCTTCTTAGTTCTGACAGCAGGCAGCACATACCAGGAGACAGAAGGAGCAGGGTGAGGTCAGAGTGTTTATTGCTAAGGCCTCCTATCTGGGGGGTCCTCTGCGTCGGTGACCCCACATCAAAGGCCTCCTGGCATGAGGCCTTCTCCAAACAGCTCTTTCTAATGTTAGGTTCTGGTGACTGCTCCCTCTACCCACCCCTTGAGGCCCAGGTGATGGAGCCTATTCCATATACTACACTCTCCTTGTGGTTTCCCTGCACTCCGCCCATACTTCTATAAATAGTCCCTTTATTAGACTCTTCTCAAGCATGCTAATTTGAATGTGCCAACTATTTTCTGTTGTGAGCTTTATTCATATAGCTAAAGGAATCTCAAGTTTGAGCAAATCCAAGCTAAATCTTTCATTTCTTCCCTTTTCTCCAACCCCAATGCTGTTCTTTCCCGGTATTGTTCATCTCAGTAAATATACGACTATCAACCTAGCTGCTCAGGCTACAGTCCTAGGGCTTATACTTCATTCTTCTTTCTTTCATTTCCCAGCAACAATCAGTCAACAAATCTCATTGATTCTGTCTCAAATCTAACCACTTTTTACCACCTGCACTGCCACCAGCCTGGTTCAAACCACGGTCATCTTGCACCTGGAATTGCCTGATTGGTCTCCCTGCTTTACCTGCTGCTCTATGATCCATTCTCCACATAGAAGCCAGAATAATCCTTTTAAAATGTAAATCAGCTCACATCACTTCTAAACCCCTCCAACAGCTTCTCATTACACTTAAATTTAAATTCACATTTCTTACTGTGACCTGCATGGTCCTACATGGATTAGTTCTTACTCCTGCTACAGCTCATCTTTTTTTTCTGAAACATTCTTCCTTTGGATGTTATCATGGCTGGTTTCTTCTCTGTCTTCCTATGGTCATCCCAGTGTCTGCTCCTTACAAAGGCTTTCTCCAACCACCCAGTCCAAACTAGCCCCCACCCTCACTCTATCATTCTGTCCTGTTGCTCTGTTTATCTTTTTTATGCTTATCCCTTTCTGAAGTAATCTCATTTATTTGTATGTCTGTGTACAGGTCTCCCCAAACTGCAGCATAGAGACCAAAGTCCTTGTCCACCTTGTTCATATCATCGTGACCACCTAGAATAGTATTGGTATATAGTAGATACTCAGTAAATGTTTGTTTACTGAATAAATGATCAGACTTCTGATTCTCCACAAGTTTTATGCAAAATCAGGCCCTATTGGCTACAAAGATATTAAAGCCCAACATAAGCTAATGATGTCAGGAAAGCGGAAAAGGAAGGATGAAGAGCAATGAGCTTAGTGTGTTGGAAAGAGCCCTGATTCTAGCTCTGCCTCTCTTCCTGTCGGTTATTTGGTTGTGGACAAGTTACTTCACCTCTGTGTTCCCTTAGCTGTGATAGAAGCAGGTGGTAATTGATGATTTCTCAGTTTTCTTCTAACAAGTTCTGATTCTGTACTATTTGGCACTGCTCGGGAAGGATTAGTACATGCCTTTTATATATTAAGAGAATGATCCTGTTTACACGGTTGTATGGGAAACTTATGGTATCAAAAGTGGCACTTCGTCTTTTTTAATATCATCAGCCAAAACAGACATAAATGAATGTGCCATCCCTTGGGCCTGGAGAAGTTACTAAATCTTGGGCCTGACTCATTTACAAAGCACTTTTAATACATGATTTTGGTTGATCCTCAGAACAATTGAAGTGAAGTAGGCAAGCCAGGTGCTTCCTTTCTAATGAGGAAATAGAGATGTGCTCAAGGTCACTCTGCTGTTCTGGCCCACTGCCAGGACTGCAGCCAAGTCCTCTGCTGCACCGTGCCTTGCTATTTGTAACCGAGGGTAAACTAGCACCAGAAATGTCTAAGACAGACCTTTCATAACGTTAGATTGTCTCATCCCCAGGTAAGAGGTGTGAGCTCTGTGACGATGGCTACTTTGGAGACCCTCTGGGTAGAAACGGTCCTGTGAGGCTTTGCCGCCTGTGCCAGTGCAATGACAATGTCGATCCCAATGCAGTTGGAAATTGCAATCGTTTGACAGGAGAATGCCTGAAATGCATCTATAACACTGCAGGCTTCTATTGTGACCGGTGCAAAGATGGATTTTTTGGAAATCCCCTGGCTCCCAATCCAGCAGACAAATGCAGAGGTAATCAGCCATTGGTCAGATTCTGTCACAATTATATTCCTTTATTCTGAGAATTCATTGTGTATCTCTAAATACTTACGGTTGTTTGGTCTGATGCAGCACTGTCCAGTAGAAATACAGTGCAAACCACTTACATAATTTAAAATTTCCTAGTTGAAACAAGCAAAATTATATTTACTATACAAGGGTACTTCAAAAAGTTCGTGGAAAAAATGGAATTAAAAGATAATACAAATCTTTCCATGAACTTTTTGAAGGCCTTTTGTATTTTATTTAATATAGTCAGCATATTATCATTTTAATAGATTATCAATACAAAATTATTAATGAAATATATGTTCTTTTATTCACACTAAGTCTTCAAAATCCAGTATGTATTTCACATTTATAGCACATCTCAATTCAGACTAGCTAGTCACACTTCAAGTGCTCAATAGCCGCATGTGACCAGTGGCTACAGGATCAGACAACATGAGTCTAAAGAATCTATTTGAATTGTTTATATGTTAGTATTTCCTTCAGGTGACTGTATCTTTTGCTGTCTCTGTCTCCCTGCCTTAGCCTGCGGTTGCAATCCCTATGGGACAGTGAAACAGCAGAGCAGCTGTAACCCCGTGACTGGGCAGTGCGAGTGTCTGCCGCACGTAACTGGCCGGGACTGCGGAGCTTGTGACCCTGGATCCTACAACCTGCACAGCGGGCAAGGCTGTGAGAGGTGAGCCATCCATGCCTTTGGTGAAAGTAATTTTTGCTTTTTGTGTCAGAAGTAATGAATTTTTATAAGTTATATTTAATAGTTGGCTTGACTTTGTTCAGGAATTGAGTGCCTAAAATAGGCAAGGCACCCTGTTGGGGCAATGCTGGAGAATTGTAATTAAGCTAATGAGAGAAAGGAGTGGAGCCCAGTGGCCCCAGCTGTGTCAGAATCATCTGAACAACATTTTAAAAATACAAATTATAAGGTTCTTTCCAAGATGCTTAAAATCAGAACTTCCAGGGTTGCAACCTGAGAATTCCTATTTCCAGAATTCCTGGTTAGTGCTGATCTGTTGCCAGGTTGGAGAGTCACTGGTAGCAATTAGGTAAGAAAAAGAAGTTCTGAACAGAACTCATAAAAATTACTTGAGCCCCCCTTAATATTTGGTCTTCATAATCCTAAACATACGTTTAAACATAGTTTCCTGTTTCAAATGACATCCAGACTATGCTGAAGAGAAAAACCAAAGTTTTTGCATAATATGTATTTTTCTTACCTGAGAAATGTCTTGTGTTTGTTTTCAGGTGCGACTGCCATGCTCTGGGTTCCACCAATGGGCAGTGTGACATCCGCACTGGCCAGTGTGAATGCCAGCCTGGCATCACTGGTCAGCATTGTGAGCGCTGTGAGGTCAACCACTTTGGGTTTGGACCTGAAGGCTGCAAACGTAAGGGGCATTGGTGTCATACACTCTGTGTCTCCCCTAATGCCAGTTAACGCCTTAAGTCCAGAAAGGACTTGGACCACCTCAGTCTAGCCACCTGGCTTGTAGTCAGGGCTGTATCTGAGTCATCGTAGATGCTTTATTTGGTGAATATTCTCCTTTTCTAAATCTCTGGAGATCGAGGGCTTCTCTGGTTCCTTTGCAACCACCTTATTTATGTTTTCTTTTATAGTGTTTCTGATTCTTCCTTTTCCCAATTTTTTACTTTTCCAAAGAAAAGTCTCTCTTTGATTACTAAACTTTCCCACTGTACCTAATGAAATTTATTTTATTGATCACATTCCCAGTGCAGATAATGAAACAGTGAAGGATTCTGTTCACAATGTGCTTGTTGACTTACTGGCTGCATTTGCTTCCCGCCCTTGGGGCCCTTTTGGTACGGTTACATATAAACATCTGCTTCTCCTTGGCATAAACACTTGCCTGGAATTAGGCCTCAGAACAGTTTGGTGTTTTGCTCTCTGAATTCCTTCGTTTCTCCTGTGTAATGTAGCATAAGTCATTGACTCAGTTCAGAGAACAAAGTGAGTAAACAAACTATAAAATAATGCAAAAGAAGCATTAGCCTTTGGGTTTTCTAGTTTCTTACAGAAATATTAAACAATAGAGAGATGAAGGTAGAGATGAATTCTTGAAGTGCATAAAAAGGGCACTGATTAGTTTAATAGACTAATTTCTATAATTATTAAGTAACATGAACGGTGCTCCAAAGGATGCACATTTTCTCTTAACACTTATTTTTGCTTTAAAAATGTTTTTCTTCTCTGCTAAGCAAAGTTAACCATGAAGGTCTCATAAGTAGGCCTTAAAAAAGAAAGTGACTACTTACAGTGGTAGTACAGTCAGCTTATTAATGTCAGTCTGAGTTATAAATAAAAAAAGAAAGGTGCACTCTTCCGTGTTTTTCTTCTTATGCACTATCTCCCCCTTATTCTGCAGCCTGTGACTGTCATCCTGAGGGGTCTCTTTCACTCCAGTGCAAAGACAACGGTCGCTGTGAGTGCAAAGAAGGCTTTGTGGGAAATCGCTGTGACCAGTGTGAAGAGAACTATTTCTACAATCGGTCTTGGCCTGGCTGCCAGGAATGTCCGGCTTGTTACCGGCTAGTGAAGGATAAGGTAAGCTGCCAGCAGTGCATGCATCCATTCATTCGTTCACTCAGCAAGCACTGCATGGACATTCCTGTACAGTAAGCTCTAGAGAAAAAATGTGAACAAGATAGACTTGTTCCTCTTCTAAAGACTTAGGTTCCAATTGGAAGGCAAATAATAAAAGTTAAGTAAATAAATAAAAGAAATACTGAGAGAAGTGCCAGAAAGAATACAAATGGAGAATAATTGGGGGAAACTGCTTTATGTAAGGCTTCTTGAAAGAAATTCATTTAAGGTGAGATCTTACGGATAGGAAGGAGTGGGTAGGTTGCTGCAGGCAGAAAGTGTGCAGAGGCCTTGAAGCTGGAGAGTGACTGAGTCTTCTAAGTGAGGAGAAGGGGGTTTGTGATAAGACTGGAGAGGTTGGTAGGGACAGGTTATATAGGACTATGTTGACCATAGTAAGATTTTATCCCAAATTCAATGGGAATGTGTTAGAGAAACTATTATAAGCTGTGATATCCAGTTTATATTTTAAGGGGAGCACTCTGACTGCTATGTGAAGAATGATGATTAGGAATGGGGAAAGAGGGAAAGCCTCGACTGGATCGGATAAATATACATGTTTGGCAGCAGGACAAGGAAAGAGAAGAATCAAAGATGGGCCTTGAGTTTTTTCCTTATGGTAGTTCTATTTACTAAGATGGAGAAAACTCAGAACAGATTTAAGAGGCATAATTTTGGATGTTAAATTTGAGGTTCCTATCAGACAGCTAAGTGGAGATATTAAGAAGTAACCTAACACTCAAGGAAGTAGTCAGAACTGAAGAGTCGTCAGCATGCAGTGTTTAAAATCCCAGGAATGGTCCTGCAAGTTTTCTTTTGAAGCCGCAGAAATAAAGAAAACTACCCATGCCATCTGTTTAAAAGTAGACATCCATGTAGTGTGTAGACCTACATATATTTGAGCACCCCTGTGATTCCTGCAGGAAGTGCAGTGGAGTTCTTCAGAGTAATTGTGTCCCACCTTTCTCTTTTCTTCCTTCATTATGTATAGGTGGCTGAACATCGAGTGAAACTCCAGGAATTAGAGAGTCTCATTGCAAACCTTGGAACTGGGGATGAGATGGTGACAGATCAAGCCTTTGAGGATAGACTAAAGCAAGCAGAGAGAGAGGTTATGGACCTCCTTCGTGAGGCCCAGGATATCAAAGGTACACATGATTAAACCATGGGTAACTTCTGTGAGATGGACCCATCTTTAGATGTGGCTCCTAATTCAAGGGTAATTAGGATGGTTTTAAAAGTTCTTTTTCAATTTTTAAACTACTTGTAGGATATGAATCATTCTATTTTTTAAACAGTATGTCAAAAACATAACTTATCAACTTAATGCTTCAAAATATAGTAAGCATAAGGTAATTTTCCAACATATCAAAAACTCAGATGTTCGAATTTCAAGCATTTTATAATTCTGTTCCACTACAAGGTGTCTTAAAATAGCTTAAAGAGTCACTGAACACATGCATTTTTGATGAGCATTATTTTTAAGTAGAAAATTTGAACTTTGATTTTCTGTCATTCTGGCAAGTAAGAGTTTATTTTATGCACTGCTTTATTTCCTTTGAAAGAACTCTCAAAAAAAATTGTGGTCTTCACGTATTGACTGAAGATCTAGCTACAAAATGTACAACACTTGGTATTTGTGAAAATAAACATTAGACATTAGTGCCTACTTATGAAATTTTCTGTCTAATTAGCAAACAAATGTGCTAATAATATTATGTAAATGTCTTATATGTTATGTTTATTTTTAAGGTCCTTTGTAATTAGATCAGTTCTGTGCACATTACCTGATGATACTGATAATAAGCACAGAAGAGATTTACTTAAGATTTAGAGAATAATTTATTTTAAAATACTTTATTGAGTTTAAAAGACAGTTTTAAAATTTTTGAAATTTAAAAAAGTTATTTTAAATAATGTACTTGCTTTTTAAGTCACTTTAATATTTTATTTTTATTTCTTACTCTGTGAATTAAGCTTTTCTTCTAAATGTGGAGAACTCCTTTTCTACTTTTACTGAGTATCTGTAGCATGCCAGGCATTGTGCTAAACACTAGTCATGAAAAGATGAATGAGACACTGCTCATGCCATCAAAGTGCTCACCACTGGGCTGAGGTGGTATTTGTTTGGGGGCTTTCCATCATTGAAATGTACCTGTCTAAGCTCCAAAGTGTTCACAGATACACAGAGTAAACGTGCATTAAAATTAGTATACTTGAAACAGCAATGATCAACTTTTTTTTTTTGACCGGTAAGGGGATCGCAACCCTCAGCACACAGTGTGGTCAGCACCACGCTCAGCCAGTGAGCGCACCGGACATCCCTATATAGGATCCGAACCCATGGCCTCGGCACTACCAGCACCGCACTCTCCTGAGTGAGCCACGGGGTCGGCCCAGCAACGATCAACTTTACTATTAAGTTTACGAATCCATATCCATTGGAGTTACATAGAGAAGACTTCCTGTCAGAGTATACGTCAACAAAAGCTAAATAGATCGTTTATTTCTTCTTGTAAATATCTCTAATATATGGAATTTTGATTTTGTAAAATTATTGAAGTTAACAAGGAAGTAATTGTATTATCTAGTTTGGGCCAGTATTTTTTATTTTTATGTGAGAGTCTAGGAACTGTTCCATGGGATGAATTTTTAGAAATTAGAAAAATTGGGTCAATAGCTTAATTTAACTTTAGGTATTTTTCTGAGTTTGCTGGTTTTTTTGGTGGTGGTTGTTACGTTTTAAGTCTTAAACGTAGATAAAGAGGAATTTAAACCTTTCCTGTTCTATGTAAACAATAGTGGATGTTTTGGATGTTCGTTTTCCAGCAACAACTTTTGACACACATTTTTTCCATTAATGTATTTTTTTGAAACAACAAATTCATATTTGTCTTGCCATATGTAGAGAAAAATTGAATGCAGGATTATTGTCAATCAGTCCAACCAAGAGTTGGGGTTTGGCACACAGCCAGGACATGGGAATAGGTTAAGGGAAAAGAAAGGTCAGCCAGCATCGGCACCTGTCTAAGCTCCAAGCATCTTGGTGCAGCCCCAGATACGTATGGCTCCCATCATCCGCAATTGCTCCACACTTTCCTATGTCACCTAAGCAGGTGATTCTATTTGATGGAAGCTCTGATAGGAGCCATGGCCGTCATAACTCCCCTTGAACCACCTGAAAGGCCAGGAGCATAATAGGCCGACACTTCTGATAGCTCTGGGAACGTCATAGTGGGGCTGGGGTTAAAATTCGCTTCCTCTAAGACCTGAGTTGTGGAGTTCCTTGGCTGACCTTTCCTGCTTAGGTTCAAACTAGCCAAGAATGAAAATGTTTTCATGATTTACCTTTTAAGGCCACCTCTAAGTATTCATTTGAAGTTTAAATTTGTATTTATTCTGCAGATTTGAAAAGAGATTATATGGTGCAGTTAGATCTTACAAGTAGACACACAGAATTGGAAAGCATTTGAAGTAAACCTGCCACTTAGGTTATCTATTCTCTTTACAGATACTATTGTTTCTCTAAAGAACTGGACAGAGAGATCAGTATCTATTGCATTCTTGAAGGTCTAAAGGGAAGGGGCTTTTATAACCTCACCGGCTGCTTTTAACCCTCCGAAATTTAAATCATTTTCTATGATCTAAACTTGTTTTTGTTTTTTTAATTTTCTTTAAAATCTTTAGATACCGAATAATTGTTTACAGAATCCTTCAAGCAGAACCGTGTGGAGTAGTTAGGCAAGAGCTGTACAGTACATCACCTTTGCCACATATATTTGGTGGCCCTTCTCCCAAGTTCCTGTTTTCCAAACCTGTATTTATCTTTATTGGTCTTAACTTTGCCCTCTCATCTTTTTTACATTCCTTAGAAAATTTAGACCCCAGCATGCTTATTTCATACTGAAATAAGAACAAATCAGTTTTGTGTAGAACTTATTTAATGGTTTTTATATATTAATATAACCTCATGATGTGAGAATATTAATAATGTTAGGCTTCAATCATTGTGCAGTATGTGCATGTATTGAAACAACACACTGCACCCCACAAATATGGCTAAGTAAATGTTAAAATTAAAAAAAAAATTAAATCAGGGTTTGCTCAAAATAAAATAATAATGATGATGACAGTGTTATATTTACATGGGCTAATATTTATCTTTTGGCTTAGTAGGACCCAAGTATGAAGTTTAAGTTTAATGGGCATAATTAATAAAGAACAATTTGAAGAACTATTCAGAAGCAGAGATCAATTGGAAAGAAATTACATGGACATATGCTGGCATACAGGGGAGATGGCAGCAAGAGTTTAAAATACAAAATGAGTTTAATTTGCCATACTTCAAGATCTGTTTGAATCTGGTTTTTTTCCCAAGTTTTGGAAAATGCTCAGCTCTCCAGGCTGGCAGCATTTTTTTTTTTTTTTTTTAATTTTAGAGGTTCATATATTTTAAACACTGTCACAGAAGGTGGCAAGTGAGTGGAATGGTTAAACTGGTTATTTATTTATTTATTCATTTTATCATATGCAGTGTAGTTGATTTTCATGTCCCTTTACCGATTCCTCCCTCCCCCCTCCTTCTCCCCCTTCCCACCCACAAACATCATATCCATTCACTTGTCCTAACAAGTTCAAGGAATTGTGATTGTTGTGTCTTGTTCCCTGCCCCTCCCCCATTTGTTTGTGTGTTCATTTATTTTTAGCTCCAACAAATAAGTGAGAACATGTGGTATTTCTTTTTCTGTGCCTGACTTATTTCCCTTAATGTATGTTTTTCTAAGTCTATCCATGTTGCTGCAAATGGTAGTAGTTCTTTCTTTTTTATAGCAGAGTAGAATTCCGTTGTGTCCATATACAACATTTTCTGTATCCACTCATCTAATGATGGATATTTGAGCTGGTTCCAACTCTTGGCTATTGTAAATAGTGCTTCAATAAACACTGGAGTACAGGTATCCCTTTGACATGATGATTTCCATTCCTCTGGGTATATTCTCAGCAGTGGAATAGCTGGGTCATATGGTAGATCTATCTATAATTGTTTGAGGAACCTCCAAACGATTTTCCATAAAGGCTGCATCATTTTTCCGTCCCACCAGCAGTGTAGGAGGGTTCCATTTTCTCTGCAACCTCACCAGCATTTATCATTCTCAGTGTTTTGGATATTATCCATCCCAACTGGAGTGAGATGGTATCTCAGTGTGGTTTTGACTTACATTTCCTGAATGCTGAGTGATGTTACGCATTTTTTCATGTGTCTGTTGGCCATTTATATATCTTTCTTTGAGAAATGCCTATTCAGCTCTTTTGGCCATTTTTTAATTGGGTTACTTGGTTTTTTGCTGTAAAGTTGTTTGAATTCCTTGTATATTCTGGATATTAATCCTTTGTGAGATGTAAATTTTGTAAATATTTTCTCCCACTCTGTTGGTTGTCCTTTAACTCTGTTAATTGTTCTTTTGCTGTGCAGAAGCTTTTTAGTTTGATATAATCCCATTTGTTTATTTTTCCTTGGTTGCCTGTGCTTTGGGGTCATATTCATGAAGTCTGTACCCAATCCTACTTCCTGGAGTGTTTCCCCTATGTTTTCTTTAAGGAGTTTTATTGTTTCAGGGGGTATATTTAATTCTTTAATCCATTTTGAGTTGATTTTGGTATATGGTGATAGGTATGGGTCTATTTTCATTCTCCTGCATTTGGATATCCAGTTTTCCCAGCACCATTTGCTAAAGAGACAGTTTCTTTCTCAGTGTGTAGACTTGGTGCCTTTGTCAAAGATCAGATTGCTGTAGGTGTATGGGTTGATTTCTGGATTCTCTATTCTATTCCATTGATCCATGTATCTGTTTTTATGCTAGTACCATGCTGCTTTGGTTATTATAGCTTTGTAGTATAGTTTAAAGTCAGGTAGTGTTATGCCTGCTGGCAGCATTTTTGACAACATTGTATATTTATGATTAAATCTAGCATGTGCTGGAATACCAAAATCAATCTCTCTTTCCTTCATCAAATGTTCCATGGGTGTCTTCTCTTTAGCAACCAGTGTATAAGACTGAAGGTATAGTGATGTGTAAGAAAGAGGAGTTCATAGTCAAGAGGGACAGACAGGCACACAGTTGGGGAACAGTGTGAAGCATGGAATAGTGAAGGTACTACTAGGCATGCTGAAGGCTGAGCAGCTCTGCCGATGGCTTACAGAAAGATGCTACGTTTGGAAGAGTAAAGATATGTAGTTCCTCAGATTTCATGCAAGTCCCCCATCAAATAATTTATAGATTTTCTTCTGCAATGCAATTTCAGATGTAGACCAAAATTTGATGGATCGCCTCCAGAGAGTGAATAACACTCTGTCCAGCCAAATTAGCCGCTTACAGAATATACGAAATACCATTGAAGAGACTGGAAACTTGGCTGAACAAGCACGTGCCCGAGTGGAGAGCACAGAGCAGTTGATTGAAATTGCATCCAGAGAACTTGAGAAAGCGAGAGTTGCTGCTGCCAATGTGGTGAGTGGTTGTGAAGGTCTGAGGTGGAGTTGGAGGAGTCCCTTGGTAATTTGTAGCAAGAGTGTGACTGGCAGTGCTTCTTCAACTAAATTGACTCCTTGCATCTTCTTATTTGTCCCTAAATATGGAGCAAGAAAGCCATGTTAGTCTTAGTTGTAATGAAACAGTTATGACAAAGTGAATAAAAGCCAAGGGACATCTGGGTTCTTTCTGTAGCTTTGTTCCTTCTGTTGCACCAGGCAATTTAATCTTACTTTATTTTTTACTGGAAATAGAAATAATCTGAAATCAAGCGTGCTGATATTAAGCAAAGATCTCTGAAAATAAGAAAGAGGCATTCTTTTTGCCCTCTAACATTAGTAAAAATTTAGTTTTGACACTTGGTTCATTAAATTTAAATAATTCAGTCCTTTTAAGATTAAGTGCTTTATTTTCTCTACAGTCAGTCACTCAGCCAGAGTCTACGGGGGACCCAAACAACATGACTCTCCTGGCAGAAGAGGCTCGAAAGCTCGCTGAACGGTAATGTCCAGACCCTGTGTAATGGTTGAGTTGGAACTTCCTTCGTGCTGTGTCATGTGTCCCGTCCCGTCCCCACCCACCTTGTGCAAGGTTTGCTCTCTTTTCTGAAATGGTATGCGTACCCTTTCCTTCCTTTTACTTTGAAATTAGAATGTTCACTTTGAATATTAGAATATGATGGTTTGGAGAGAAATTATATCTGCACATCTGAAAGAAAACCATAACATTTTTAGATTTTTAACTTCAAAACGTTAAAGTTAATAGATTTCTAAGAAGCTCAGTAGAATTTAATTAACTTAAAGTTTTTAATTAATTTTTTAACGAAAATGTTTAATTTTCAAATCACAATAGAAAACATTTACTAACCCAATAGTACATTGGAAAATCAGCCAAAGAAAACAGACCATTTCATTCCTGATTTTTTTTCAAAGACTTTTTAAAATTAAGTACAGGGTGATTTCTTTAGAATGCTTTAAATTGCAGAGAGCATTAAGTTAAAAAGTTTTTTAAAAAATAAAATTGCTAGAATGAAGACTCCGTGAGGGCATACATTTTTGTATATTTTATTCACTGCTAAAGCTGCTGTGCCTGGCACTTTGTAGGTATTCAGTTAAATGTCTGTTGAGTGCATTGCAGAACAGTTAGTAAACCTTGTGGGTATAGGGTACTTCAGTAAGCCTGAGGTCAGGATTTAACCTCCATGCCCAGATCAATTACATTGGCTTCTTGCTTTAACATGTGCTCTCTTTCTGTTCTGTAGAAATGTGAATGTGTGACCTATGTAATCTAGTTCACAGAACATACATGGTCTCATAGCTGGACCTTTTAATTTAAAAAAGATAGCTGAAAACATTATAGAAAGCTCCCAAGAAAACTAGGTCTTAAAGATAAATTAATTCTGGTGGGCTTCCTACAAGGATTTTGAATGAAAGTTTATTATACCGAAAAGAATGGCCACATACTGCAGTGTGACAGTGTAATATGAAATTTTAGAAGTGAAATTAACCTTAGCAGTTTCCCAGCTACAATACTTTATTTTGCTGGAGTCCCTGTTGACATGTTCATTGCCATTTGCTGTTGAGTTGCTTTTCCTGCCAGTGATTAGGTTGCATGTGAGAAGTGAGGGGTCAAAGCTGTCGTAAGACTATTTAGTGATTGAACTAGATTAGCAGTTGTTGTTAAAGATTAAGCCTGGGATTTGTGTTTATAACTAGATTGATGATTTTTTGTTAGCATACATAGTTTTATATGTAAATTACTCTTAAATAATTATATTTAAAAGTAGTTTTTCTGAATAAATAGGAACATTTGCCTCTACAAACTTTATACCATTCATTTTTTGGAAAATATTCTTTTCTCAGTTTACAGAATGCTCTTCAAAAAAACTTAGCCCCACCGAAACAATTGCAAAATTCCATATTAGTGATGTTTTTCAATATTTGCAGAACTCTGCTCACATGAGTATATGTATATATAATAAAATAATACATACTTTATTATTATAATTATTATAATATATAATATATTAAGTATATATTATGTATATAATATAATTATATAATAATATAAGTATTATATATTATTATAATACTAAAGTAATACTTACTTTAGTATTACCTAAATTTTTCTTGTTTTTCTATCAGATGGTTCTGTTTCATGGATTATTTTTTCTTTTATGTGCACAGCCATAAACAAGAAGCTGATGACATTGTACGAGTGGCAAAGACAGCCAATGATACGTCAACAGAGGCATATAATCTGCTTTTGAGGACATTGGCAGGAGAAAATCAAACAGCAGTTGAGATTGAAGAGCTTAATAGGAAGTGAGTATAATTTAAAAGTGGCTTACAGCCCTTGAAATGTTCTTGTAAGTAACACCAGTTCAACGAAGAATTAAATGCTGGTGGATTCAAGGCATGCATTCATGCAGTAAAATTTCGTTTGCTAATCATGCTTTTGAAAATAGCCCAGTAATTAGGGCAGGGGGTGTGGAGCCACAGAGATTTTGTTTGGTCCAATTACTGTAACTGCAGAGAATGGTAACAAGACTAGCCAAGATACTTCAAATTCTGCATAAATGAAAAATGAAGAGAAAAAATATGATAGAAGAAGTAGAGAAAATATCCTTGAGCTACAACTCTTTAAAGGGCGTCTGAAATAAAGTATGTGGTAAACCGTATACTATAAATAGAAGAGAGTGTAAATAGATGAGAGTGTAAATTTAAGCTAAATGTTGGTATTAAAATGAGAACGTTTTAACATAGTGTTTCCTTTGAGGTGTTGGGAATGTTGTCACAGTGATGTAAAGTAGGTTGAATCTGGTTAACATTAAGACGCAACAAGGAGCTAAGTTTTTCATTAAATTACATCATTTGCTCCTTAGGTATGAACAAGCAAAGAACATCTCACAGGATCTAGAGAAGCAAGCTGCCCGAGTGCATGAGGAGGCCAAGCAGGCTGGTGACAAAGCTGTGGAGATCTACGCCAGTGTGGCTCAGCTGACCCCTGTGGACTCAGAGGCACTGGAGGTATGGGGGGAGACAGCCCCTGTGCACAGCCCCCACCCCCAGGCACACCTCCTCCCACCCCAGACTGCACACGAGCCATTCTGACTGCCCAGCACCTCCCTCCTGTGTCCTCCAGCTGACTCACTGGTAAAGCTGAGTTCTGTTTTACATCCACTAGTGGAACTTACTGAAGTAAAGAATCCTGTGATTATACAGCAGAGACTACTTTAGCAATGTGAATAATCACTGATAAATCTTTAATATAAATCCAAATTATAATATATTTGAATTACTTAAAGCAGAGTACACTTAGATCCCAGGCATGACTGTTAGAGATCTAGAGAGAAATAAAAGACAGTGTTTTAAATGGAAGAATTATATATCAAGACACTCTGGGACAGGTAAAATGTTTTGGAATTAGCAGGATTTTATTTCATATCTGTACTATAATCATGGATCCTCATAGTAAGATTTATATAAATAGTGAATTTTTTTTTTTACGTTAAATGAGAGATTTACTAAGTTTCACTTCTTATATTTTATGTGTTAACTTGATTTTATCATAAAGGTTTAGGTCTCTTCAAACATGTACATAACTGTCTGATTCCGTATTTGTGGGTACTTCAAAAAGTTTGTGGAATCATATAATTAAAAAATAAAATCTTCCCACGAACTTTTTGAAGTACTCTCCTATGTAAAATTTGAAAATAGGCAAGACTCATCTTTGATGATAAAAATCAGAACAGTGGCAGCCGCAGTGTTAGAAAGGTACGGTGGGATTGGAGTGGGATACCAGAGAACTTCTTGGGGTGATGGTATCTTGACTGGGGTATTGGTTACACAAGTAAGTGTAATTGTCAAAACTCACATAACTACATGTACCCACTGAATTTCACTGTGTACAAAATATACTTCAATTTTTAAAAAAATCCGTAAAATCTCAACCTATACTATTCTTTTAAAAATATTTATGGAGTCAAGTGTTATAGAATTCCTAAGCCTACCTTTTTGTCGATTCGATTATTTTATCTAAGATGTACTGATCTTACTTGGTTTCACAGAATGAAGCAAATAAAATAAAGAAAGAAGCTGAGGATCTGGACCGTCTGATTGACCAGAAGTTAAAAGATTATGAGGACCTCAGAGAAGATATGAGAGGGAAGGAATTTGAAGTAAAGAACCTTCTGGAAAAAGGAAAGACTGAACAGCAGGTTGGTTTGATTTGCAGGTTGCTTCATTTCTTGAGACAACATTTGAAACAATCCAAGCGTAAACTGTGTCTATAATGTTACCACGGTTGCAGAGGCAGCAAACCACAAAGCGCTGAGCAGAGGGCTCTCCATGCGATTCCCGGGCCTAACCTGCTGTGTGCTGGAAAGCCTCGGGGTGGTAGCTTTGGGGTGCCTTGTCTGTTAGCAGGGAGAAGGGATTTGCTTAGAAGGGTGCATCCGCTGATTCGCCTTGTGTTTGCAGACTGCAGACCAACTCCTAGCCCGAGCTGATGCTGCCAAGGCTCTTGCTGAAGAAGCCGCTAAAAAGGGACGGAATACCTTACAAGAAGCCAATGACATTCTCAACAACCTGAAAGGTATGAAAGGGTCAAAGAACGGGTAAATTTGTGTGCTTCCTCCACTAGGCTGACTCGTTTTTTTAAAAAGTCATCATTTTTACCTCACTTATTACATTAGCCCCAACACATACTTTTTTTATGTTGAAGTATTTCAAAGAGAAATCCCAGAGCTTATGTCATTTTATCTCTGTATACTTCAGTATGAAACCACCCCCTCAAAAATTGTGTTGGTATAACTCACATAACCAAGATTCCTATTTAGCTGATTTATGTTGGTAGATTGAGATTATCTTTCATTTTTTCTGCCAGTGGCATCTAATTCTTGTTTTTTCTTTCTTCACCCAAGATAGAAAAGAAATGTGCCCAATTCACTGAGTAGCTCTGGATTCACCTCTGATAAAATAGTCATAGATTCTATAAATATGGAAGTTTTATAGCATAATAATTGAAAGTATGGGTTCTGATGTCAGTGGACCTGGGTTCAAATCCCTGCTCCACAAATTATCTAACTACTTTAATGCTCAATTTTTTCACTTATAAAAATGATACAATGCCTGTGTCACAGGAACATAAGGCTCTTAACTAGTAACTGATATGCAGCAAACATTATAAATTGTGGCTCTTGGTTCTGGTTGAGGTGATACAGATTGAGCATCCCTTATCTGAAATCTGAAATGCTCCAAATTCTGAAACTTTTTGGGTGCCAACACGATGCTCAAAGGAAGTACTCCTTGGAGCATTTCAGATTTTGGATTTTCAGATTTGGGATGCTCAACCAATTACGTATATGCAAATATTCCAAAATCTGAAACCTGAGACACTTCTGGTTGTTAGCATTTCAGATAAGATGTGCTCAACCTGTAATGGCATACCCAGTGCTTTGTATTAAAACAAATTTTTCAAGTAAAAATTCTCTTTCCAGAAACAGATGTACATGCATATGACTATTCCTGGGAAATCTTTCGTGTGGAGATGTGTACTTTGCTTTTCTAAGATTTCAGCCCATGCTGTTTTTCAGTTTTTTTCCCTGACTTTTATTGTTCGTGAAACAAAATGTGGTTGCAACTCCCTAAAAGGTTCCCTTTTTTCTTGTTGTGAGTTTAGTTCAAGTGCATTCCTTGAACTCGTTTTAGATTTCGATAGACGCGTGAATGATAACAAGACAGCTGCAGAGGAGGCCTTAAGGAAGATTCCTGCCATTAACCAGACCATAGCTGAAGCCAATGAAAAGACGAGGGAAGCACAGCTGGCGCTGGGCAACGCCGCAGCAGATGCCACGGAGGCCAAGAACAAGGCCCACGAGGCAGAAAGGATCGCAAGCGCTGTCCAAAAGGTATGTGCTTTCCTCTTCTCCAAAACAAAGTCTTGGGTCTTGCGTTTCTCCAGTCTCTTACCAGTTTCTTTCCAGACTCCTGAAGTCTTTGCAGGTTTTTTCCTTGACTTCAGTGAAACCATCGTAAACTGTCCTTGTCATTAATTTTTTTTTAAGAGTAGGTAACCCCATTGATTAAGGAGGGGCAATCAGTAAAAGGGCCCTTTATTCTAAAAATTCTACTGTGTCACAATGTGGGGTCTGAGTTGTCAGGAGGGGAATGGCTTCAGAGGACTATAGAGCCCCTTCTCATAAAAAAATTAGACTTCCTAAATAAACATACTTTTTTGACTTGGAGAGTTGACTTTTTTTAAATCTTATGTAGCATGCTGTATCAACACAACTTTCAAGCCCCTCTTTCGAGCATTATTGCCATGCCTAAGCCTCTCCTATATGGAATTTCTGTGGCTGCCACTTCTGTGATTCTTTATACTCATCTGAAAGAGTAATTTCTGTAGGCTGGCTTTTTCCTATTTAAAGTTCAATATATTTGTTTTATTTAAAGGAGAGATTGGAGGTGATTCTAAAACTAGGTGTTTGAGAATCACAGAAATTTCTTAGTTTCTTTAAAACAGTTTAAAAGGCCTTTGGATTATTTTTAATAAAATATTCATGTTTCGGGATCATGATCATTTTGCACATTATGATGAACTACCAAAAAGAACCCAGCTAGCTTTGAACTTAAAATTTATCCAGGTGAAAGAGTCTAATCAATACGATGTGGTAGACAGTGTATGCTATGGAAATGTTTATCATTTGCTAGCTGTGTGTCCTCAACTAAAAATGGCAATAACAGAATAGGAAGTTTCAAGAATTAAAAAAGAGGATACAAACGAAAGTGCTTTATAATTTATAAAATGCTTTTATTTTAGGTTGTAATATTATTTTTTTATTACTGTTATTTAGAGCCCAAATAAATGATAGTGTAAGTCATGAAATAGTATAAATCACTGAACTATTCTTTCCAGATTGTATTCTTGAGCCATTTTACAAATTATAAAAGGAGTAGGTACAGACTTTAGAACAGGTAGAGCTTTTTTTTTTTTCATAGCAGTTTGCTTATTTTGTGCCTAGAATGCTACCAGCACCAGAGCAGAAGCTGAACGAACTTTTGCAGAAGTTACAGATCTGGATAATGAGGTGAACGATATGTTGAAGCAACTACAGGAGGCAGAGAAAGAGCTGAAGAAAAAACAGGATGATGCTGAGCAGGATATGATGATGGCAGGGATGGTAAGAGGTTTTGGCATATTTTCTCATGGCAGAAAGCGAAGGATGTTTAATAATAATGATCCCCAACCTGCGGAGAAGAGTCTTTTTTGTATTGATTTCTGTTTTTCATTGCATTTTCTAGTCAGAAATTGGGTTAGTAGCTTACATAGAAGACAAAGAATTTGTATCTTTGGCCAGGTATTTCTGTTGCACAATTATACTGTTCCAAAGCTATTCTTAGTTAAAAGCAAAACATTGTTTTGCACATTTTATATTTTAGAATATCGATAAGTATGTACATATATTTTTGAATGGGTGATTTATAACTAGTATAAAAACAAAAAGGAATGAAAGGGAATGCAATGGAAAGTTAACTTATTTCCTATTCTTGTTCTCCCAGCATCTTGCACCCTAGAGGCAAAGACCAGTTTTTTTGTATGTAAGAAATTTTTGAAGAAGGCATTCTCCACCACCCCACCAAAACATACCAAATTTACATCCAGTTTAATTTTTCCTGTTTTGTGATGATGTGTATACATAAACCATTTATAGCAAAATTGACTCACGAATGCATGGTCCAAGAAAGAACTAAGGTCCATTTTTCTGTTCTATGCTATATTTTGCTTTGGAAAGACTTTAATAGGGTCATAACGGGAATATTCCTTTCCAGTTCAGTGTAACAATCAAGTAATGACATATGTAACTTGTTTGCATGTGCGCTGTCAGTGCAAGGAAGGGGCCCACTCTTTCACTGCTGCTAAAAAACGGCCCTCCCTGTGGGTCATTTTTACCTTGGGATAGACAGAAATATGAGGCCTGTTAATCTCAGTAAAGAAGACTCTAGAGAATTGATAATAGGAAGCATCCCTGTGTAAACACCTGATTTTATTTTGCTTTTTTGTTTATTTTTTCTGTTGTTTTGTTTTGGAGTATCCTAATTTTCTGTGGCATGGTGTGGCTCAAGAGGAAATTCCCATACAGTAAAAATAGGTATTTCTTACATGTACTGAGAATCTGTGGATTTCATTTTTTTTTTTTTTTGTCTTTTTCGTGACCGGCACTCAGCCAGTGAGTGCACCGGCCATTCCTATATAGGATCCGAACCCGCGGCAGGAGCGTCGCCGCGCTCCCAGCGCCGCACTCTCCCGAGTGCGCCACGGGCTCGGCCCTGGATTTCATTTTTAATATAGTTGTAGAAACATTAGGTTAGAGCCTTTTGAAAGAAAGAAAAGGTTATATACTTTATGAACTTCAAAAAAAGGTATGGATTTAGTTCAAAGGATAGAAACAAGATCCATCTTTTGTTATTTTGGGTAAATAACTTTTAAGAAACACAAACCGCCCTTACGTAAACTATCCCATTTGTATTTATATCAATTCTGAAAGATCAGCATTCAACCAGTATTGTTTTAGTCTGTAATGTATTTTTTTTTTTTTTTAAACCAAAAGAGTGAAGGCTTATGGTTGCCCCTGGAAAAGGAGACTGGAGGCACAGGTTAAGTGCAGTAGGATTTGCTCTTGGCAGGCCATAGCAAAGTCCCATCTCCTCTCTCAGCATGCTCAAAGAAAAGACTATGAAGGCTCAGTGAGAACAGCTGTGATTTGAACAGAGATCAGTCATTTATTTGTGAGAGATTTTTGCCTTGCTTTTTCTTTTTAAAATTTTCACATTGCTTTGACCCCCAAATTTTTGTATTGTCTTGACCCAAAAACTAGGAAAAGCAGTGATGTGGTGGAGAACTCAAAGCCACTCATTTTTATCCTGACTAGATTTATTTGTGTGAGCATCTGTTTTTTGATACTTAGACACTTCCTATTCCATTGCCTTTTCCTGTGACTCATGCACAGTGTGTTTGTTCAGGTTTCATGGAATTTTCCCAAATATATTTGCCTTCGGTAGATTTTTAAAGTGTAAATTGTATTGCCCCAATAAATGAGTGTGTGTATGTATGGGGTGGGGGAGAGGGGGTAATTACAGGGGGAGGGGGAGTTTATAAAAGAGCTTCACTTGATTATGAAAATTGTCTAAGAATAAGACATTTCTAATAATCAAGTCCCTAATAATGTCCTGAAGGAAATGTTTTGGTTCTCAGATGTAGTTTCTACACTCATTGTTAAAAAATAACTTGTTTCTGCTTTATGGATTTTATTATGAATATACCTCCATGTACTCTTGAGTAAGAAAGTAAGAAAAAGATAATATAGATTTTTGAAATGCAAATATAGTAACATAAGCATACTGATGGCCTGTTTATGACTGTTACGTGAAATGGAGAGAGCAGCATCCTCAGCATGAAGATACGACCCCCTAAAAAAGCAAAAACCTGAGGAGAGATTATAATTTCATGAATCAGAAAAGGGGAAAGCATCTGAAAATTAGATTTGTTGGCTTATGGGAAAAAATATTTTTAGAAGATGAAAACATGTAGTCAGGACTATTCATATCATTTATCCTTTGTCCCCCTACAGGCTTCCCAGGCTGCTCAGGAAGCTGAGATCAATGCAAGAAAAGCCAAAAACTCCGTCACCAGCCTCCTCAGTATTATTAATGACCTCTTGGAGCAGCTGGGTAAGTAGCAATAGAGTCATTTTAGTCCGTCTCTGAATCCTTTGTGCTGTTCTTGGGATCTGATATGGTTGACTCAAAAGCAAATAATATAGGTTCATCCATTACGTTATTAATATTTCTTTTAGCTCTTATTTAAAAATGCCTTGTAAAATAAGTGTGTGTCTTGCATGGTGGAGCCTTTCAGAGCAACATGCTTTATTACAATACAGATTGATTCATCCACTTCAGAGTGCACACTAAATCATGACTTTAGGTATTATTATTTTGACAAGTACTCACTAGGTGCATTCTGTGGACCCTACCCTAATTAGAACACCATATCTGAGGACTTTCTTTTTATACTTTGAAGATATGCTGCCGGCTTGTGTGGCTCATTTATGGTTTAAGTTTGTGGTACAATTAAACACTGATTTTACTTAGCTCATCCTGCTGGCAGAGGATGTCTTTAAGTGATTTAAAGTGAAGGATTTCAATGGTAGAATAAAAGAACACTCTAAATGGGTCATGACTTCATTGCCCAGAATTTTCATCATTTGCTAACATCTTAGTCTGTTTTATGTTGCTAAAACAGAGTATCACAGACTGGGTGATTTATGAACAATAGAAGTTTATTTGACTCACAGTTCTGCAGGCTGAGAAGTGCCAGATCAAGGGACTTCATCTGATGAGGGCCTTCTTGCTGTGTCATAACATGATGGAATGCATCACATGGCAAGAGAGTGTGCATGAGAGAAAGAGAGAGGAAGGGGGCCAAACTCATCCTTTTATCAGAAAGCCACTCTTACAGTAATTAACCTGCTCCTGTGATAATGGCATTAATCATGAGAGCCCTCATGATGTAATCACCTCTTAAAGGTCCCACCTCTCAATACTGTTGCATTAGAGATTAAATTTCCAAGATATGAACTTTGGGGGACACATTCAAACTATAGCATTCCAGATCCCCAAAATTTCTGTTCTTCTCACATGCAAAATACATTCATTCTATCCTAATAGTCCTAAAGTCTTAATTCTTTCCAGCACCAACTCAAAAGTCCAAAGTCCATAGTCTCATCTAAATCAAATATGGGTGAGACTCAAAGCAGGGTTCATTCTAAGGCAAATTCTCTCCAGCTGTAAGCCTATGAAATCCAAACAAGTTATTTACTTTCAGGGGCAGTCGTAGGATAGATATTCCCATTCCAAGAGGGAGAAATAGGTAAGAAAATGGGTAATTGGTCCAAGTAAGTCCAAAATTCAACAGGGAAAACAACATTAAATCTTAAACCTCCATACATAATCTTCTTTGATTCCATATCCTGCATCCTGGGCACACCAGTGTGGGGTTTAGGCCCCCAGTGCCTCAGGCAGCCCCATCCCTGTGGCTTTGCTGGGCTTAGTCCACCCAGTAGTTTCATAGGTTGGCATCTTGTGCCTGCAGCTTTCCCAGGCTGGAGTTGCACACTGGTGGCCCTACAGTTCTGTGGTCTCAGGTGCTGCCCTACACCCATAGCTACATTGGGCATTGCCTTAGTGGGGACTCTCTGAGGCCTCACTTCTACAGCTCCACTGGGCATTGCCCTAATGGAGGTTTTCTGTGGTGATTCCACCTTGTGACAAGTCTTGCCTGGGTCTCCACACTGTCTGTGACATCCCTTGAAATCTAGTTGGAAGCCACCATGGCCTCAAAGCTTGTGAACTCTGTGCACCTGCAGAATTAGCACCATGTGGACACCACCAAAGCTCACCACTTGCACCCTCTGGAGTGGTGGCCTGAGCTGCACTTGGACCCTCTTGAGCCTTGGCTGCGACCGCCAAGGGTTACTGTAGTGGAATTTGGGGAGAAGAGTTCTGAAATGGCATAGGGCAGCAAATGCTGAGATCCCACAAGCACCTCTTTAGAAATCTTGCTCTCGGGGTCCTACCTTGCCTTGAACACCTCTGAAATGGCTTTGGGGTCATTCTCCCATTGTCTTGATGTATAGATCCTGGCTTCCTTCTAGCCATATTAACCTCTTTAGCAAATGGTCACTTGTCTACACCCTTATTATTCTCTCCTCAACATTTTTTTATTCTTTACAAGGCCAAGCTGAGAGTTTTCCACATCTTTCCATTCTACTTCGCTTTTAATTATAAATTCTATCTTTAAATAATTTGTCTTCTTTAATTTTATTGTAAGTGGCCAAAAGAAGCCATGTAGTACCTTCAGTGCTTTGTTGCTTACATCTTTCTCCTGCCAGATCCTAGTTCATCACTCTTAAGTTCAGCCTTCCACAAAGCACTAGGACACAGACACAGTTCTTCCAAATTCTTTGCAACTGTGTAACAAGGATGGACTTTACTCTAGTTTCCAATACCTATTCCTCATTGCCATGTGAGACCTAATCATAATGGCCTTTAATGTTCATATTTCTACGAACATTCTGATCACAACCACTTAAATAATATCTGAGAAGATTTAGCTGTTCTTCTGAGCCCTCACCAGAATTGCCCTTAACACTCCATTCTCAGAAATCTAGTCTTTTTTCTAGCCTGCTCCTCCAAATTCTTCCTGCCTCTACCCAGTTGCAAAGTCACTTCCACATTTTCAGGTATTTGTTACAGCATCCACTCCACTTCTCACTACCAGTTTTCTGTCTTGGTGCATTTTGTGTTGTTATAACAGAATACCACACACTGGGTAATTTATAAACAGTAGAAGTTCATTTGGCTCATGGTTCCAGAGGCCAGGAAGTCCAGGATTGAGGGGCTGCATCTGATGAGAGACTTCTTGCTGCGTTATAACATGGTGGAAGGTGTCACATAGTAAGAAAGTGCACTGGAGAGAGAGAGAAGAGAAAGGAGGTCAAATTCATCCTTTTATTAGATACTCACTCCCATAACAATGGTATTAATCCATTCATGTGCTCTCAAGCCATAATCACTTCTTAAAGGTTCCACCTCTCAACACTGTTGCATGATGGATTAAGTTTGTTCAACATATGAACTTTGAAGGACACATTTAAACCATAGCACTAACTAAAGGAAAGTCTGATGAGGGGAAAGCTTTTATGCCAAAAGAGAGAAAAACACCTTGACTTTTTTTTTTTTTCAGGAAAGTATGCCATACTGAAATCCAGTTTGATAGGGAAACTTCATTTTAGGATAGATGTGCTTTTATCACCAGACTCCGTTATAAGGATTCTGGACTCTAGCCAGAACTCTTTGTAACAAGGCATTATATTTTAATTTGCTAGCCTTCAAAGATTGGTATGTTTTGTGGTGGGTTTTTTTGTGGGGGGGACAGATGGGGGGTATTTTTTATCTGTCCCAAATGTCAGGAATGATAAATCATGTGCCAGCAGATGAATTTAAAATGAAAAGAAGATAGAAGAGATAGCTTTTTGTGGAAGAAAGAGCTGAACTTTAATCAGGCTTGGGTTAGAATTCTTGTGTTGTTGCATTTAGGCTGTGCAAACTTGTGCAAATTATTTAACTTCTGAGAGTCACTGAGGTAAGAGGGTCTTGTGAGAATTTAATCAAGCAGAGTATGTGTAAAGTACTGTTCATTATATCTGCTTTTGCTTATTATGGAGACGATTTCTTTCAAAAGAATTTCTTTTTCTTGCTAAGTTTAAAGTGAAGGTTTGCTGAAATTATTTTAGCATTTCAACCTTGACTGTCTTTTATGGGAAGACTTCTAATAGTATCTAATTCCTGAAAACAGGAAGTGACCTCCAAAACCAACCCATCTTCTCTGGAATCTAAGGGCTTAGGGTTCTTAATGATTTTTATGGTGTTTGGATGGCACTAAAATGACACGCACATTACATATGTAAACCTGAAAAAGGTATTAAATGTTACCAGATAACCTTCAAAACCACAAGTGAAGCTAAAGGTCTAGAGCATGGTAGCTGTGAATTTAGAAAACACTCTGCAAAAACCATTTTCTCAGAGAAAAACATTCAGCCCCATATTAATTATGTGCTCCAATCCATCCCTGTTGGGTTAGGTCAGCATTTGTACTTGGTTTGCATTGTTTATGCCCTTATACCACATCAACAACCTGCAAATCACATTTGCGGGGCTGCCTTTGCACAGTGGCAGCTGCTGAGCTTAGTTTATAAAAAGTCTAACGGAGGTACTTGTGGAGTGTTGTTATAATTCTTACTGAATGCATCTGTTCTCGTCCATGTACTTTCTGACTCTACAGGGCAGCTGGACACGGTGGACCTAAACAAGCTAAATGAGATCGAAGGCAGCCTGAACAAAGCCAAAGATGAAATGAAGGTCAGCGATCTTGATAGGAAAGTGTCAGACCTGGAGAACGAAGCCAAGAAGCAGGAGGCTGCCATCATGGACTATAACCGAGACATTGAGGAGATCATGAAGGACATTCACAATCTGGAGGACATCAGGAAGACCTTACCATCTGGCTGCTTCAACACCCCGTCCATTGAAAAGCCCTAGCATCTTTAGGGATGGAAGGCAGCACCCCTGTGACAGGGGAGCAGTTGTGAGGCCACAGAGTGCCTTGACACAAAGATTACATTTTTCCGACCCCCCACTTCTATGCTGCTCTCCATCACTGTCCTTTTGAACCAGGAAAAGTCACAAAGTTTAAAGAGAAGCAAATTAAACATCCTGAATCAGAAACACAAGGTTTTATCTAATAAAGTCTCTCTTCCACTCACGTTGTTACCTTACCCACACTCTCCCTTCTGATTTGTGTGAGGACGCAGCATCCAGTGTTACCGGGCAGCGGCATAACCACATCGTGCGAACCCTTGTATGCCAGGGCGAGCAAGTAGCCCTCCCCCTCTCACGGACACCAGCAGAGCTCCTCAGTCTCAGTACTCTTGTTTCTATGAAGGAAAAGTTTGGCAATGTGATGGCCAGTATATCCAGTGCATGGATAAAGAAAATGCATCTGCATCTCCTGCCCCTCCTCCCTTTAAGCAAAAGGAAATAAACATCCTGTGCCAAAGGTATTGGTCATTTAGAATGTCAGTAGCCATCCATCAGTCATTTTAGCTATTTTGAGTATAGGACACTGAGCCATCCACGGGTAAGGATGCAATTATTTATGAAAGTCTTCAGGAGAACATGGCTGAAGTAGACTGAAGATTTTCTCATATGTTAATAATTGACTAGGAAGATAAACTTTTTTTTTCAGATCTTTGGGCAGCTGATAATTTAAATCTGGATGGGCGGCTTGCACTCACCAATAGGCCATTAGACGTCTTTTGATGTTCTTATAAATGGAACTTATACAGAAGAAATAGGGATACAATAACCACTAAAGCTTTTTTCAAAATCAAACTAATTACTTATAGCTTTTGTAGTATGTTAGTCTTGAACTAGTGTTAAGTTATCTGGCAGAGAACAATTGTTTCTTAAGATCTTGTCAAACAGAACAAAAGAACAGGAGTCTTTCCTAGCAAGGGGATAAAACTTAGATGCAACTTACGTTGTCAGGATGCCATATATCCATTTTTTCTTCTATTGGAGAGTGATGAAACATTTGACACTTAGCTCCAGTGTTCTTCTCATATTGTCATAGAAGCCCTCAAAACACATGGTTGTTTGCCAAATCCTGGTGGCAAATACTTGCACTAGCATTTCACACAGCTGCCAACACCAACTCATTCCTGCACTTTGTGATTTAAACCCACTCCACACCTTCCCTCTGAGTGTAGAGGGAAGACCCTTATGTGGAGTTTCCTAGTGGGCTTCTCAACTTTTGATCCTCGGCTCTGTGGTTTTCTTTTAAGACCACAGTGTGACAGTTCCCTGCCACACACTTCCTCCTACCAACCTGCCTTTGAGATTCACGTATAGCCTTTAACACTATGCAACTTTGTATTTTGCGTAGCAGGGGAAAGAAACTATTATCTGACACACTGGTGCTATTAATTATTTCAAATTTATATTTTTGTGTGAATGTTTTTGTTTTGTTTATCATGATTATAGAGTAAGGAATTTATGTAAATATACTTGGACCTATTTCTAGAATGGCACTGTTCACTTCTTGGCTTCATTTTTCTTCTTACTGGCACGATATTTCTGTACACATCCTTCCCTCCCATCTAGAACTCTTTGGATTGTATTTGCTCCCCATTACTTTGCCCTCTGCCTTGTGTTTGCAGCATCTCCATTCTCTAACATGAACATCAACCTGCTGTCCTCCATACTCAGCCACTGTAAAGAGCCAACAGGGACCCTCTTCCGTTACAGTCCTGATGATCCTAAACTGCGGCACGATATTGTTCTTCCTGCATCTTCCAGAGCCAGAATGCCAGGTTGACAGGGTATGGTGGGATTAGGGAAGTTGGCTGAAGGCGGATCTTCAGTACCACCATAGGTCTCTCCAGAAATGAGCTAGAAATGCCCTTTCTGGCAGTTTGAGCTGGATGGGTCAATTTCATAAGGGGGTGCATTATTACTGAGCACTTTCAGGGTATCAGGACCAGTGCTGCTGGTGGGTAGGCTGGGAGAGGTGGTCTGTCTTAGTTCTTGATGATCCCAGTTCCCATATCCATCTCCTCGGGGCTACCAGAGTTACCGCAGATGTTCTCACTTGGCACACCTCTGGGTTCTCACTCTTGCTTCTCTCAGGCCTCTTCTGTCACAGGAGGTTTGGCTCTTTCTTGCCCAGTTTTCACATTATTGTCTGCTGGCTACTTCCTCTTATTAAGTGGCCACATCCTAACATGCATTTTGGTCATGGTTGCAGGAAAAGGACTAAAGATAGACTGCCAAGGTAGTTTGGGTCAAGTTCACTTCAGCAAGTCTTAGGCTACAGTGGGGTGTTTTGGGGTTTTTTTGTTTTGTTTTGGTTTTTTTTGCTTTTCTCCTCCATCTGTGTGGTATATTTTTAAACAGAATTTTATTTTTAAAGGTTCTTTACAAGATGATACCTTAATTACACTCCTGCAATATAGCCATTATTTTCTTGTATAGTTCTAGTTACCTGTACTTTATGTAATAAAATTGACAGGATGGCTGCTGCAGAATGCTGGGTGTTACAGGGAATGTGTACTGCTATTTTTCCCTGGAATTTTTCCTTTTAATTCCAGCTGTGGCCCTTTGTATGTGCCTTCACTTTAGCTGTTTGCCTTAACCTCTACAGTCTTGCTCTCCAGGGTGGTTAATAAAATGCAACACTTGGCATTTTTTATGTTTAAAAAAACCAGTATTTTATTTATAATAAAATCTGAATATTTGTAACCCTTTATATGTGGTGTGGCCTGACTGTGGTGTGGGGAACATAAGATATTTTTAAAAGTACAACAAATGGAAAGCTGCTCATAATGTCTTCCTCGGGTGACTTGTTTTCTTGAAGACAGTCCAGTACATTTTTTTTTCAACCTTTCTTAAATTGGGGTATTTTGGTTTAGTCCAGAAGCTGGCAAACTTCTTTTCTCTGAAGAGCTAGAGAGTAAGTATTTTAGGCTTTGGAGGCCATACGTTCTGTTTACAACTACTCAATTCTGCTATTGTAGCTCCCAATGGACAATATGTAAACAAATTATCATGGCTGTGTTCCAATAAAGCTATTTACAAAAACAGGCCATGGGCCTGTGGGCTGAAGTTTACTGGACCCCTGGTACAGTCTCAGTACTTGATTAATGGCGACTAAGAACTATTTTTAAGTTATTTGGGCTTCCTAAATTAGCAGATGCGTGTAAAAAAAAATTATCTCCGCCTTTCAGTATGCACATATCTTAAGCTAAAAGTAGTTTCTTCAAATGATGAGAAACACTCTGGAAACTGATGGAATAAAAAGAAAAAGTAAGTAATGTGCTGCACTAGCAGGCCAGAAGCAGCTAATGTGCCGCCTCCTGTCTGGAAGGTGGACCCACCCGAAGTGACCTGAGACCAGGTGAGGCGTTTTGGAGCCAGAGACAGCGGGAGGGCTTTGGGCGCACAAAGGCCTTCCCTTTACTTTTCGGTGCTCTGTTTATTGCCCTGGGTCTCTGTGGATTTGGTGCCACCTTACAAATCTTATAAATTGTTATGACTTTGGTACCTGTAAAGAAGAAGCTGAGCTCTTCTCATTAGACTTCCCTGGAGAAAGCTTTAGAGGGCACTAGTTACTAGCTTTCTTACATAATTTGTTCTTAACCTTTACCTCGGACATTCCCCTCCCCTCCCCATTTGTAGGGTGATTCAGATGCGAATATATCTCCTGTATAGGTACTGTGTCAAAGTGATAGGTGGGATTTTAAAAAATTACTCTTATTCCATCTGTGATTTTAGGGACAGCCGTTTCTCAAAGGTTGCTACCAGCATCTAATTCAAAATATCCCCAAAAGTTTACTCCTTAAATAAACATTCTAACCCCTTAACAAATCTGAACTCAGGAGCTCCACTTTTGTTAAGCTCAAAATGGAATGACTGAAGACCCTGGTATCCAGGAGGCTCATGAGGTAGAAAAGCAGGTGGTCCCTTCACAAGGTGAGGAAGGACCCAGCCAAAGGAAAGATCAAATCTCCCCAGGCTCATAGCTTATGGAAACAGAAATGAGAGAAATATAAATGGCAGATAATTTTATCTGTTCATACTAAGCAGGTTTAAACGAAATGAGTATTAATAGGTGGAGTGAAAAATAAGCTTTCTAGTAAGTGATCTCTCAGAGGCTCCACTGCTTCTGGAGAGTTGAGATCAACTACAGTGCCTTATATTTGTATTGGGTCTCCTAGAATGCTTAGGTCTCCTAGAATGTTCCTCACTAGTGAATGAAATTCTGAATAATCGAAATCAAATGCATGCTTAAGAAGGGAAATATTTAACAAAAGTCTAATGAAAAGCCAGAGTCCCTGATTCAGAATTCAAATACAAGATTCAAATGTTATAACACCTCCATGCCTTTGCATTAACTCTTCTCTCTGCCTAAAATGTCCTTTTTCCTCTCCAGAGTATAGTAAAGCCTAAGGTCAGGGTACCACCTCCTCTGTTGGAATTGGCCAGTCCTTCCTATGTCCACCACCCCTCCCAGGCTTGCACTGGCTTCTAGCATGGCCCTCAGACATGGATTTATTGATCAGGTGTCACTCATCCATCTCCCCCCCACCCCCACCCCCAACGTCACTCCCATCCTTCAAGATCAGGGTCTGTGTTATTCATGTTCACATCCTCAGGGCTGGGAGGCATATAGCAGTCATTCAGGTTGTCTAAATGGTGTGAAGGTAATCAGCCTTTCTCATCCACCTGTTCTCCCACACCAGTTACTTTTTTCTGCTGTGAGTGGACAGGGAAAGTTATGGATACTTATTAATGCACTCTTACCTCCTTCCAACAGCATTCTGCTCCCTCGACACTCCCAACTTATGCACGGATTGGCCTCTTGTTTGCAAGAAGCAAGACACCAAGTGGCACAGCACATGCTACGTTCACTGCCATGTGGTCAGCAACTGGCAAGTGCAATCTGGTCTACAAGGCCTGTTTCCCTGGCTCCCATTCTCATGCTAACAACTCCGAGTGCTGTACATTTGTATCTGTAAGTTTCACCCATGGCCCCTTCTGTAGCCCGGCCCAATTTATAACATTAATTCTTTTTCTTTTTTCTCTAACTCATGGGAATGATCCCAGTAAACTTCATCAAACTAGTTGGTGTTTTATCCTGTTTGCTTGTGTACCTTAGCAAGCCATAAAAGTATTACTTATGATTCAGTTGATCAACAATGCAACCTTCAGTCCAAGTCAGTTTAAGTGACTCTCCATGAAACATGCGTGGTCATGCTTTTGAGGACCACCCTTACATCCTCCCATAATCATTTTTCACCATAGTAACATAGTAATCATTTTCACCTAGTAACAAAAAATTCTACTTGAATCTCAGATTGCTGCTTTGGGGCCCATCCCATGGTGTCTGCCCTAGTACAGAGATCCTTTGTCATTTCAGTAAACACAACCATCAAATTTTGTTCCGTGTTAATTTTGTTTGTGATAAGAATTTCTCGTGCCATTCCTTTCTAAATATGTAGTGCCTGCCTTCTAGGATATACTATTCTAAATTTCTTTACTCTTCTCTCTTAGTTGATCCCAGCCACTTTTTCCAGGGACGTTTCTTCCCTCTTGACCATGGGGGCTTGTGCAGAGTAAGCACAAGTCCAGCCATGAGCAGAAAAATGTCTGGGGAGACATGCTGTCCTCGTGTAGATTACAAGTTCCTGGGTTGCTGAGCCAGCGTCCAAGATAAAGGCTCAGGAGACACAGCTATGATTTTGATGATTATATGTTGAGCGTGGTCAGAGAGGTTTGTGTTACAACTTGCTGATCCTTCAGGGCTCAGTCTGCTCTCTGTGCTGTCTCGGCTGGGCTGATACAGAGGATCCGACCTGGCCAGAGAGATAGGTTTTGCCATTTCAGATAGGCTGCCCTCTCTTTAAGTGTCTGAGGAACTTGGAAAGGATTGGCACTACCATAATAGCTTGGATGTTTTAAAAAGCACCTTCATAATTATTTCCTTTCATTTACCCCTCATTTGAGTAGGGTCTTCGTTTCCCTGAGGAGGACATTCAAAGCGTGGTTAGCTGCTCCATCGCCTTACCACGTTTTTTTTTAGCACATTGCCTTTTTCTATCTCATGATTTTGATTCATTTTCCTTCTAAGAACCCTTATTCTGTACTTGTATTTTATTATAAGCTGCCTCAAATCTTTTTCTTTTTTCTTTCTTTTTTTTTTTTGAAGGGAGTAGAGCAGGATTTAAATATATTAGTAACTTTCCCAACGTTAAGGGACCAGTTAGTGGCAGAATTATTATTACTTGGAACTTGATTATCCTCAAGCAACCTAGGCCACACACACCATGTGGCTCACACCCTGTCCCGCTGCCCTTGTTTTTCTCTCCCTTCTCTTCTTCCTGCTTAGGCTCAGGGATCAGGCATGCAAGGCCAGTTTACCTGGATAATTTTGCTTAATGAGAAATTCACCTAAAATTTAACTGTCTTTGGAGTATTTTTGCACCATCTCCATTTTCTTATTTCTTTTGTTTTCTCATAACTTTAATTGGTTTTTATAATTTTGTTCTTTTAAGTAAGTTTCATTTGCCACAGCATTGTATGAATGATGAGATTGTTTTATGTTCTCATGGAAGACTGTTTTTTTTCCTACTTTTTAAAATTTTTATTTGAAAATAATGTTACATTTACAGCAGTTATAAAGATAGTCCAGAGAGTTCCCATAAACCCTTCGCCCAGTTTCCCCCAATGTTAGCATTTGACATAAGCATGGTACGTTTATCAAAACTAAGAAATTAACATTGGTGCAATACTATTAACTACAGTCTTTTGCCTAATTTTTAAAATCTTTTTTTCTGAAACCCTATTTTAAAAATAATATTGGGTTTTATAACAGAAAAAGAAAATACTCAATATTAATACCCAAGTTATGGGGCGAGAGGAATATGGAGTCCAAAAAAATTTGATTTTACATTCATGTTATGCTCAAGACTTCTCAATATATAACTTGTTATATAATTGCAAATAATGTCATTAAACAACTTGATAAAGTATCCTTAAAGTTTTGAAAGGAAATTTCAAAATATCCATCTGAATAAACATGTCATTCATAATATGCCACAAATTTATGTATTTATTAGATATAGGAAATTTACTTAGGAGGACTTAAATTTTTTTTATTACGACAATTTCAGACTTCCAGAAAAATTGCAGAGTACTACAAAAAATTCCCAGTTTTTTAAAGCCAGATCACCCAAAAGTTAATATTTTACTACATTTGTTTTATTTCTCTCTCTCTCACTTTCACTATCTCACTTGTGTTCTCTGTGGAGAGAGAGAGAACTGTTTTAAGTTGCAGAGGTGATGCCTCTTTACCCATAAATACTTCAACATGTATTCCCTAAAGACAGAGAATTTTCTTACCTAAGAACAGTATAATTGTTAAAATCAGGAAATTAACATTAACAGAATACTTTTATCTAACCTGCAGCCATTGGTCAATTTTTACTATTTGTGGCAATGGTCCCTCAAAGATGTTCACGTTTTAATCCCTAGAATCTGTGAATGTGTCAAATTACATGGCAAAAGGAGGTTAACGTTACCAGTGTAATTAAACTGTTAACCAGCTGGCCTTAAAATAGGGCGATTATCTTGGATTATCTGGGTGGGACCAAGGTAATCACAAAGGTTCTTATAATTGGAAGAGGGAAGCAGAAAAGGAGGTCAGAGTGATGGGACGTGAGGACTTGATTCACCATTGCCGGCTTGGAGATGGAGGAAGAGGCGTGAGCCAAGGAATGTGTCTGGAAAAGGCAAGGGAATGGGAAACGTCCCCCAGAGGTTCCAGAAAGAAGGCATCCCTGCTGACACCTTGATTTGAGCCCAGGGAGACCCCTCTCAGACTTCTAACCATAAAATAATACATTCGTGTTCTTTTAAGCCATTAAGATTTAGGTAATTAGCTACGGTTGTCAGAGAAAACCAATACACCACCTGTCTCAATAATATCCTTTATAGCAAAAGAAAATCCAAGATCATGTGCTCAGTTGTCATATCTCCTTTGTTTCCTTCAATCTGGAAGAGTTCCTGGTCTTCCTTTGTATTTCATAACATTGACGTTTTTGGAGAAAACAGGCTGTTATTTTAAAAATTATTCCTCAATTTGGTGGGTCTGATGTGTTTTCTTGATTGGATTCAGGTTATACATTTTGGCAGAGAGATCATAGAAGTAACGGTGAATTTTTTTTCTGTAATATGTTAAATCAGGAGGTACAAAAGTCATTACTGGCGATGCTAACTTTGATATTTGATTGGGGTGGTGTCTGTCTATTGTGAAGTTGATCTGTTACACTTTGTAATTAATAATTATCTTGCGAGGGGATACTTTTATACTATCTAAACATCCTCTTACTCCTTACATTTGTATCCACTAGCTTTGGTATCCACTGATGACGGCTGCTGTCATTTTCTAATTCCGTCATTCTTTCCATATGTATTAATTGGCATTATACTATGAGCTAGGTATTTCCCTTCTCCCCTATTTATTTTCTTATATAATTTATATTATTTTAAATTCACGGAGTCCTATTTTATTTAATGGGTGACAATACGTTGTTCTTAACATTTATTTTGATTCTTAATTTCCCATTATTTGGCCAGTGGGGATATCTTAAAGCTGGCTCCTGTGATCTTTTAATCCATCCCCATCATTCTTTGAGCACTGTCTTCCCTTTGGCACATCAAGACATTTCAGGCTAATCTTGTACTGGCCCTGCTCTAGTTATGGAATCAGCTCTTTCTACAAGAAGCAAAATTAGGGTTTTTTAAAAATTCTCTAAATGCCAATGGCCAAAAGCAATGAAGATAAGAAAAAAAAAAAGGTTGCTCAAATGGATGTAAAAATTCTCGAAAATGGTGCTGATTTTTTAGGCAAATTGGCTTTAGGGGACATGGCCTGTTCTCTCCCCATCGACAATTGCTTTTTTTTTTTAATGCTTAATCAGCAAATGATTTTGGAGCAGGCGTTGCTCTTGTCGCCCACCTAGTAGTGGTCCCCATGGGTTTTACACTGTGACAAAGGCAATTCTTACACTTTGAGAGACTTATTTAAGTAGGGTAGGCAACAAAAAACAAAACATAAAAAACAGTACAAACAAAAATAGAAGAAGATATATTTTTATAAAATAGGAATCCACAAACGTGTTGATAAAAAGATACATAGACTGGCAAATCTATTTAAATATGTATATATGTATATATGTATGTGTGTGTATATATATATATGTCTTAAAATATATAAATATTAAATGAATGCTTAGGACTGTTCATTATGGAAAGTCTTTGAAGGACAAATTGTATTTGTATGCAAGGGTGTATATTTAGCTGTGTTGAGGAGAATATGATCTGGAAAATGGGCTTGGGGACATTGATCCAGATATGAAAATGCATGGACAGAGATTCAATGATGTGCAATGGAGTAGCTGAGTTTCTCTGGTTTTCTTCCATCCATTTCTGTGTATTGAAGATGTTCTGGAACCCCAGCCCTGTAGTCTCTAATCCAAAGGAAAACTCTTATGCTCCATGGCCTCATTTTCCATGTTACAGTTTTAGATTAATTATTGGTGGCTACTCTTGTAGTGTGAAACTGTCATCTCATAAGATTAATGGCAACATGGCAGGTTTATGGTTATTTCAAGATCTCACCGCTTACGTGAGACTCTGAAGAAGTGCCTAGTCATTAATTGGTGTCCAAATATAAAGGTCTTGCCATGATGAGATCAAAAGCATAGTTACCAAACCATTAGTAGTTTATTGGTGTCTTATTAGATTCCAAGAAAGGGTTGTCAAAAACTATTGAGGGCATTATTGCACTTTTCCACTGAGCTTTATGAGGGTTGAATGTGTAATAAAATGAAGTTTGTATTCAGATAGGATTGAGGACTCCAGATGATCTCCTAGAGGAGTGGTTCTCGAAGTGAGGTCCAGCAACATCTGCCTCACCTGGGAACTTCTTAGAAATGCACTTCTCACCTACCCCAGGCCTACTGTATCAGAAATCTAGGAATGGAAGGATAGGGGGTAGTCTGTGTTTAGTAAGCCCTCTCACCCACATGATTCTGGTGCTAATGTAACTCGTAACTAGTGTACTGATTCTCAACAATTTTTTTCCCCGGTGTTAAACTTTGTTACTTGTGTGTCCTGTATGTCTGCGTGTTAGACTCAACCAGCCATCATCATCATCACCAAGCTACCCTTGCTAGGAAACTGGTTTCAGCCTCTTTGAATTAAGAAGAGAAGTTCAGAATGTGTATGTGCTAATTACAGTGTTAGGAACAATCGACGTTAACTCTTCTCTGAGCTTCTTAAAACTACTAAGAAACTCTAAGTATTGAACATTGAATTGATTCATTAACCAAGATGTTCTTCCTATGGAGTACAGAAGCCTTCTTAAAAAGAATGTGGAGACTAGCAAATCTATTTTTAAAGTCTTTTAATATAAGTATTTTAGTGCTTGATTGATTTCTCCACTTTTTCAGAAATCTTCTAAATAGTACTTTCTGCCCACTAGATGTGAATAAGCCAAAAGATCATGGGATGGACTGGGCTGTTGTGATTTGTCATTACCATCTGATGCTAGGATTTGACAAGTTTGTTCTGAATGGTTCTGCCAACATAAAATAAAAGAGAGCCAAACCATTTAATGTGGGAGATGCATTTGAAATTCGGACAACCAATACATATACCTAAAGACATGAAAAGAGGTTCAGTTAAACCTTAGGCCCTACCAAAGGGCCACAGTTCATGGACAGTTTCACAGCGTGCCCTTGGTTAAGTCTGCCGACCCTGCCTGTGTTTCCTATAAATGGGGATGGCACACCCTTACGGAGTAGTTCACATAAATGGGTAAGAGTGTGAAGCTCTATTCAACTCTTAGTACAGTCAAGGCAAGCTAAGTTTTTGTGGGGCCTGAAGCTTGTACAATTTGGGGGTCCTCTTTTATAAAAAACATAGGATGCAAATGCAAACGTAAGTACAGGGCTGGAAAGGGTTCCTGGGCTCCGTTATTCTCATGTGGAAATCCACCTCTGCAGTTACTGTATTTATTTTAAGCCGGGGGGAGCACAGCAGTTGCTTCCTGCATGTCACGGTGTCTGCTGCTGTCTCCGTCATCGGGCGTGTACATGACTGTACTTCCCTTCTGCTGCAGACACCTCACCACCGTCTAGCCAGGCAAACCTGTTTGGTGTGCTCATGGCATGACAGGGCGGGTGCGGCTCTGAGGGGAGTGCCAGCCTCCAGAATGTGGCCAGAGGCTGCAGAATCAGACCAGAGGAAGAAAGAGTGCCCCAAGTCATGTGTTCACCAGGACAATGTGAACGGCTTGACCGCGGAGCCTTCACTATCTTCTCCATCAAACCTTATTATCTCAGAAACAGAAGAGGCAAAACTCAATTCTTAAACATCACTTTTAATATAGAACTCATCCACCTCCATCCTCAACGAATTGCATACCAGAAACCGTTTTGAGTTGCTCTCAGGCCCCAGCCTGCTCCATGCAACACCATAACCGAACAGAACATGAACTGAGCAGCAAGGACACAGACTCTGTCTTTCCAGCCAGGACCCAGTGCTCGGTTTATTTTCATTAAAACAAAACAAAATGGCAACAACCAAACAAGTGCTATTTCAGTGGGCTGAAAGATCTGCACTCTTAAGCTCACCTTTCTTAGTCTTGTTTTTTCTGGAGCCTGTGAGATGGTACAGAATAACAATAGTGTCCCATATTCACTGGGGGCCTCAGAGTACTCTGTGGGTATTTACTTTCCTAAGTGGCACTGTGAAGAATATTCTGGTCAGAAAACACTGCGAGGAGTTTTGATTTACGACTAGAACAACTCAGTTCCCTTTTATCAAAGAAAAATTATTTTTGATAGCTAATGCTAAAATAGGACCAATGCATGCCCATCTAGCATGCTGAGTCTTTTCTGTGACTTTCTGAAATAACCTGAGAGAAGTTTTCCACCTGTGAATGATTAACACAAATTTATCTAAGCTAGTGCCAATGTCTGCAACAGGAGAACTCTAGTATTTTTTTCATATGTACATCTTTTTATGAAGAAAATTTTTAGCAAGTTTTCCTTACTGACTCTTGAGTATCTACAATGATGTGCCATTCTACAAATACTTAGTAAGAACCAGCTTTGTGTGAGGCACTGTCCTGCATGACGGGTCTATGGCAGTGTACAGAACAGATAGAAGTCCCTGCCCTTATGGAAATTCCATCCCAGGAGAGGGAGGCAAAATAAACAAAAGATAGATGAAGTATGTAACAGTGTCAGCCAACCATGTAGTGCTTAATATGATCCAGATGCTAAGTGCTTTACAAATATTAAGCCAACAACCTGATGAAGTAAGTTACTATAATTCTTCCCATTCTATAGATGAAAAAGTGAGGAATAGAGAGATTCCATGTTGAATACCTGGTAAGTGACAGTCAAGCCTTGAACTCAAGCAAACCGATTCCAGGACCTACGCATATCTCAACCACCACCCTATACCACCTCTAAGTAGAAGTGCGTGGTAGAGGTTCTTTTCTGAATGTGTCTGTTTTCTGGGTGTCTTAGGAAATGGGGGAGGAGGTGTGAAAGGTTTGAAGAGAAGAGGAAAGTGTGAAATAGTCTTCGAGGAGAACAGGGGAACCAGTGGGCTGGGGAAGTGGAGTCTGATTACCGGTTGGCATTAAGAACTCCTTGAGGTTAATGAACATAAATTCAATGTGAGGCAGTAAGTTGTGGGTATGTGCACAGGAGGGATTCTAATGATTGGCCGTAGAATATAAAATGGGTAAGGAGGGCTGTGATGGCAAGAGAGGTTGGGAGAAATACAAAGGCAGCAGGTTTTCAGTGGACTGTAGGCCCCAGTGGGTTGAGGGCACCAGAGAGACTGAGCTTCAAAAGTCAGAGGTAGGGATTAGAGATTGGGTGCTTGAAACTGAGCTTCTGGAAGAGGTGCAGTTACTTGGAATGGCACCATGGAGACACGTTCACAGAAGTGAGTGGCTGAGATAGGGTGTTTCTCTAGAGAATGTATTTGGTTAAGCAGTCTCACCTTTCTCTGTCTTGCAATCCTGTCCCAGTTGAAGCCAATTCAGTAACTTGTACTGAAGTTTTATTTCTCAATTGGAGCCTAATGAAATCGTTGTTCACTGGCAGCCTATAGGTCAAGAATGACACACTGTGACTCACAGATGTATCCTGCACACAGACACGTGACAGGGATACTTGATAAGACTCTTTGATGCAGAAGAGTGGGTTTGAATCCCAAATGAACACAAGTATGCATATTTGGGGTTGATGAAGTATACTTGAGTAATTTCTATAAAGTCAATGGTTTAAATCGGGATATTTGATTTACTCTAACCAAATACCAGAATTGACTGTACTTACTGCATTTCCTTACCATATTTCCCTTTGTGGTTGTCATGTGCATTCTGCAAATTGGCATTCTGTTAAGCATACATCTCCAGGCAAAGAATTTGAAAACCATGTTCTCATAAGACCTTAAACCAAAACCCTTAATTTGGCTGGATTTTTTCCCCCCAGAAATTGAGTTAATTGAAAAGGAAAATATCTCAAGAATATAAGCTCATACCAATAATCTTATTTTTAAAAAAAGACAAAGAACTATCCAAAATTTCCAAAAGAGGTCAAAGAGTGAGTAAAAATTTGGTCTACACTGTCTGTGTAACTATGGTGCTGAAGAATAAAAGAAATGGTTAAGAATGAACAAGATTCAAAATCTCCCAGAAAGATGGGAATAATCATGCTTTAATTGTGGGTGGCACAGAGAAGGCAGCTAATTTGTTAAATGAAGGCATGAATGAGCCTCATCTGGATAGTGAAGTGCCATCCTTTAGAAAAAACTCTTAGCAAGAATTTAGTTAGCTAAAAGCTACATTCAACCCCACATCTTCCCTGAACTTTCTATTTAATCAAGGCAGTTCTCCATTTGCTGCAGGAACAGAAAGTGGGGAAGAGCCTCTGCACTGGCCATGACAATTCTTCGTAAGAGTCTTCAGCACAATTACACTGGAGCTGTTTGAGGGTTTTTTTCCTTCTGCTCATTTTAATGTCCTGAGATAATAGATCAAAATGAAGGCCTATCCTCAGATGTGTGTGAAAGCAGAACAGGACAAGACAGGAATCAAGGCCTCCACTGCTGGAGAGTGAGGTTGCTATCACCATGCAATGGGTGGGTGTCCAAAGACATGTGTCAGATCCCTGGAATGTTGGCAGTGGGGCTGTGCCTGACCCAGGGGGAAAGAGGCTGTGCCTATTTCTCTAAGTCCATGCTTTGGAAGCAAATTTTGAATTGCTTTCAGAGAAAAAAATATTCTGATAGAATAAAGACAATAGTGGCTAAAGACTGATCTGATCAAACAGATATAGAAATCTTTCAGCTGATCCAACATGAATCTTCTCCCATTTTCTTTCAAATGAACAACCCCAAACACATACTTTTTAGATTTACAAGGAGTCTCTCTATGGAAAAGTTCAAGCAGATTTTCAGCTACCCAGCAAATTATTGTAATTCTAATTATTCTAATTTGAAGACATGGCTTTCATTCTCAAATTGTGTGTGTGTGTGTGTGTGTGTGTGTGTGTGATTTTTAAGAGCATATTAATGCTTGGTCAATCTAAAGATGTGTGTTTTAGGAGAGGTTTCAAGATAGCCTCCTTTTTGAGGAGGGACAGGATTCATGCCTACAACAGGCGCCAAATGGCCTGGAACTTGGAAAGCACATTTTCAGGACGTGCTGAGGTAACTAGTTGAAACTTGTCAAAGGATGCTTTTCCAATGGGCTCACAGCTATTCATTCATATTGGTTTTGACCAGCACACTCATTTTATTTTTAATTCCTCATTCATTTTCAGGCCTTTCTGTATAGGGTTAGCAAGGAATTACTAATTCCGGAGCTGCCGTTTCTGACATTCAGCTAGAAGATTAAGTCAAGTTTTAGAAATCCAGTTTTGGTCATATTTCCTCCATGCCCAGCATAAGAACACTCCAAATATTAATACTTAATTAAAGAAAATTCCATTGATTTGGGGGAAGTTGGCTTTAGGCTATTTTTCAATGGTATTCAGTAAAAATAAAATCAAGCAAGGATTAGACTAGAAAAACTACTTGAGGAGAAAAGACAAATCTCCTGTACAGAAGAATTCCAAATAATTTATGAAGATATGAGGGGTCTTCAAAAAGTTTGTGGAAGGATTTTGTATTATCTTTTAATTCCATTTTTCCATGAACTTTTTGAAGTTCCCTTGTATTCTGCCCTCACAGAGGTGGAGGCTAAGTCCCCATTTCTCAAGTGTAGGCAGCACATAGTGACTTCCTTCCAAAGAAAACAGTAGGAACGGGGGTGGGGGCAGGGGCATGAGAAACGTTACAGTGGAGAAAACTGACACTACTTCACCCGGGTGGTCAAGATGAACCTCAGCAGTAGTCAGTCATTAGTGACAGCATGTACTCTTTTGTTTTTTGGGGGGGTTTTTTGGTGGCTAGCCGGTACAGGGAACCGAACCCTTGACCTTGTGTTACAAGGCCGCTCTTTAACCAACCGAGCTAACCAGCTAGCCCTGGCATGTGCTCTTCGTACAGTGAAATGAAAATGACACTTGTCTTTGCAGTTTTCCTCCCCAAACCCATAACTCCAGTCTAATGTTGAGAAAAACATCAGAAGAATCCTAATAGAGGAATATTCTACAAAACACCTGACCGATACTCCTCAGAACTATCAAAGTCATCTAACATAGGGACAGTCTGAGAAACTGTCACAGCCAAGAGGACTCTAAGGAGACATGACAGTGAAATGTCATGTGGTATCCTGGATGGAATCCTGGAACAGAAAAAGGACAATAGGTAAAAAATTAAGAAAGTCTGAGTAAAATATAAACTTTTGTTAATAATAATCTATCAATATTAGTTCATTAATTGTAACAAATATACCATCCTAATGCAAGATGCTAATAATAGTGAAAACAGAGTGTGGGGTATATGGGAATTCTCTGTACTTATTCTCAATTTTCTGTAAATAGATTGCTGTTCTAAAAAATAAAATTTATTTAAGAAAAAAAATACTCGACTGAAAGATAAAGCCCACCACTCTCATACAGTCAGTCTGATGCAGAAAGTCTGATCATGAACTGGGCAGTGAGAACCCTGTGAATATTGACCACGCAGGCAGGCAATACCGTGAAGAGAACATGTCCCAAAGCTTCCACCTCACCCATTTTGGGCCCCTTCCCCTCACAAGGATAAAAGCTAATATTTACATGGTATATCATGCCAAGGTTTTGGCCCATTTACTGCCTTTCGCTTTCAGCACTATGAGGTGGGTGGGCATTGTTACTAGCATTATTTTGTCATGAAGGAAATGAGACCTAGAGAGGTTAAGGAACTTGCCCAAGATCACCTTGTCTGTAAGGGTGGAGCTGGAACTTCAATTCAGACAGTCTGCCCAGTGTGCTTTTAACCTCTATCATTTGTGTACATCCTTCCCTCCATGCACTCCTCCTGTTTCATGCACTCAGAGGCTCAGACTCTCTTCGAAAGAAATTATCCTTAGGATATAAATGGCCATGTTTATTAGGACCCATGGTGTCAGCTGCACTGCACAGACTCCATAGAGAAATAATGGAGGGGGTGGGAGTGGGTGCTGTGGGGTGGGGGGGGCACCACTCTCTGAAGTTTTGCCTGGCTTCTGATTATGGCATTGGCCTGCATCCTACACCTACACCCAGATCCCCACAGGGACTCGGCGTGATACTGAATCCTACCCTATAGTCAATTCTAGCCCTAAACCTAAAATTGTATTCATCTGATGTCTTGGAAACAACCCAACGTTAGGGCATTTTCAAGTGGTTTCTGTAATGAGCATTAGAAAACCCACAGGTGTGCCTAAATGAGGATTTGTGAAGCTGAGTATACTTTCTCAACCCTATATTTCAGAAATGTTGGCCCTCTTTTATTTAAAAAATAAGGCAAAATTGTATATTCCAGTCCAAACGAAGAGAAGTAGGTTCTCTTTCATGTTTGCAAAAGATGTACATGAGACTTTTAAAGATATGTATAAGACTACATTTTTGAAACAGCAACTTCTCAAACTCTGCCCTTTTCTGTAAATTTCCTTAAATAGCCAGAAAGTTCAAAATTCAATAAAGACCCTTAGAAAGGCTAGTCAAAGAATAGACCCTTTCAGTAACTTCATAAATATAGGGGGATAAAAAATAAAATATTCCATCATGACTTCCTGTTGGAAAAGCCAAAGCTCGTTCAGACCACTTGGAGGGCAGACTGTACCTCCAGAACATACTGTTTGCTTTAAAAATTCTCTGGGGGTGTAGGGTGGTAACAAATTTTCTTTCTTTTTTTTTTTTTTTTCCTTTGGTTATCTGTGTTTCTAATGTTTCTACAATGGACATGCATTGCTCCTGTCATAATAAAAATAAACAAGAAAAGCTATTTTAAAAAGAGAGGTCAGATCTCTGTTTGGTCAGGAAATTGCTTACCTGGAAAATCATGCTGTTCTGCCTGTGACTGACCAGTCATTGCAAAGCAGTGCCCTGGTTTTAGGGATATTTCTTCTATGACTGCAGTGGGACTCCGGGGAATTCCATCTAACACTGTTGATGGGTGGGTTGGAGATCTGGCAGAGTGTTTGGGGAGTCTGGTTCCGTGGGATTAACAAATGACTTCAAGACGATTCAGCAAAACAACACACAGCCAAGGTTGGAACACACGGATCACTGTAAGGAACTGACACCCATCAATTTTGAAGGGAGCAATGAGGACGTCAATGGACCTCAAAAATAAAGGCTTTCATTCTGAAACTGGCGTATTCTTTTTTTTTTTTTTTTTTCTTTTTTTCTTTCAGCTCTGCTTAAGAAAGAACAAGAGAAAAAATAACTTTAGGTTGATAAGTGAGGGACTTATGTCAATCCTATCAATCCAACTTTCCCTCATTGTGTGGCAGGATCACAGTTCAGGAAGTTAAACACAGCTCCAAAGCAGGCCCACGTTGACCTGAGCTGTAGGCAATATTTTTCTGTAAAGGGCCAGATAGTAAATACTTGAGGCATTATGGGCTTTATGGTCTCTGCTGCAACTATTGAACTCCACCACTGTAACACAAAAGTAACCCTAGGCTCTATGCAGAGGAAGAACATGACTGTGTTCTAATAAAACTTTCCAAACACAGGTGGGCAGGCCGGATTTGGCCTGCAGCCATAGTTTGCTGACCCCTGGCCTAGGCCAAGTATAACTATCCCATCTCTCTTGCCAGTGGTGGAGGTACCCAGGCTTAAACAAGTCATTTTCCTGGGGCTAGTCACTGGTTCAGAGATAGGTATGTGATGGGCCCAATTAGGACGGAGAATAGTTTTTGTTTGAAGTTTGGAAGAAAGGGGTTTGATCTCTCCCACCTACGTGGATAAGGACGCATACAACCTCAATTGCTCCTGGCAGCCCGTCTACAGCTATGCGAGGAACCAGCCTTCAGATAAGCTGAGTCTGGGTGGTGAAAGACAGAACTTGAATCAATCCTTGATGGTATCATTGGACTACAGCATAATTTCACCCTATTTCCCGCCCAACCTCTGGATTTTCAATTACATAAGCCTGTAAATGTGCTTATTGTAAAAACCACTTTGAGTTGGGATTTCTGGTACTTGAAAGTAAATCTGAGCTGATGGAAAATTTAAAGATAACTTTAAATAAATTTTAAAAATGACTCAAAGTTCGCAAACAATGAAATGAATTAATATCTGCCATCATAAAATTTCCTTCCCATCATTAAAAATAAATGGGAAAAAAAGAGAGAACAGAAACTACTATAACTCTTTTTAATTGCCTAGATTGGTGTGGGGGGGTCCTGCAGGGGAGAGGGGAGGTTTGATTAAATGGCCTTTAATTTACAGAATTGTGGAATATCTGGGTTGGAGGACACTTTGTCTGTGATGAGACCAAGAAAATGGATACAAAGAGGCACAGAGGGTTTTGACTTTCTCTCTCATTTCGAATTTACTGTTTCTTACACCATTTTTATTATAGTTATATGCCGTTCTTTTATATTTATCTTAGTCTCTCTTAGTTGTATAACTGCACGCATTCATCTTATTTTGATAAAGTAAGAGAACTCGAGTTTTAGGATTATTTGTCCTCTAAGCAGATCGAATTGTAAGAGCCTATCACAGCAAATAGTCATGGACACTTAGCCTCAGAAGAGCCGTTTTGTAGAATACAGCTTTAAGCAGAATGCTAGCCATAAAGAAGTATTTTTGTAACCTTGGCTCATAGCAGAGCTCATGGCAAAACCCTGCAGGACTTAGCGCTCAGGAAGGGCAAGATAATAAGACCTAATCAGGAACCTGGGGAACTAACCATTCTTCCTTTGGAGTCACAGCTGCTGGGGAACAACATAGAATCCAGCTTGTGGGAGCCAGTTTACTCCTATGTTCCAAGGAAGAATGAGAGAATTACAGAATCAGATGAAACAGTTACAGTACCAGCCCCAAGATAAAGAAAGCCTGGAACCTGCAAGGTTCACACAGCAGCTTTCTGATGGGACTAACCTATCCCCCCCCTTCCCTTTAAAAACTCTTAATGAGACTCTGGAGTCCCTGAGACACTTTCTAGTCCGACTGTCTCCCAGACCTGTTAATAAAGCTTCCATACCTTGCATCGTCCTCAGATCCTCAGACTCTCAAGTCCTTTATTCCTGGTGAAAACGTGGCCATATTTGGTTGACAGTTTCAAGATCTGTATAGTATTAACTGAATCATCTTCCTAACCTTCTTAAGGGGTAATTTAGATAAGATATAATTTCACTCATCACGTTAATGTTTAAACCGAGGTGTTAAAAAGTGAGTAATTTGAGCCTTGTAAAATAAATCCTAAACATGTATCGTTCATTCATTCAAAAAGATATTACTGAGGGCCTCTTAAGAGGCAGACACTCTTCTCTGCTTTGTTACCATTTGAAGTCCCTGCTGTAGTGAAGCTTATATTGTATAGCAGGAGACCAATAATAAGTATATAAATCTTATGTTTGGGGGTGATAAGTAATAAGAAGAAACATAAAGCAAAGGAAAAGAATAGAGAATGATTGGCAGGGGTGGGAGGTGTATCTGATCATCGTCATCAAGGATGAACTTTGAGATGGAGGCTACTTCTTTATTTGAGAAACAGCAGAGAGACCAGAGTGGCTGGAGCAGAATAAATGAGAGAGAGAACTGAAGAGGATGGGTTGAGAGGTGTGGCAAGGCATACCACGTATGATCTCAGAAACCACAAAACAACTCTGGGTTTTATTCTGAGAAAGATGGGAATCATTGGAAGGGTTGCTAGCCTGCAGACTCTCTGACAAGGCCATCTGTCCCCAGCAATTCCAAAGACAGTAATATTTGCAGACGCCTTACTGTTCAACAGGCTGATTTATAGTCTTAACAAACAGTAGAGTAGCCACATACCAGAGAGATAGATTGTTCTCTTTTCAGTGCAACTTATTCGATCAGGACAAGCCTTGAAACTGTACCTCATAATAATATTTTTTCCATTGGTTCTCTTCATGCTTAGGAAAGTGTGTTTCTGTAACACTTATCATCCTTTTCCAAAGATTATATAGGGTGCAGCTGTATTATTTATCAAGTATTTACCACAATGCCTGGCTCACAGATAATTTTTAAAAATTCATTGAACAAATAAATGAAAGAATAAGCACAGCACAATATTTTATTGAGATAAAGGATTCTCTATAAAAATTATCTCAATAAAATAAAGTCAGACTTTAGGATAAAGAATTTATCCTAAGATCACTGAAAGAGACAGATTATGAGCACTTCTTTACTCTTTCTTGTATCACATTATTTTCTCTAAAAAGAACAAATCATGTATTTGAAACCTGTGATGGTGATGACAGTTTTTGAAGGTAAATTCCATTTGTAGATGATTACAACACCTGAGTAATTTTTCAAGAGTGTTCTAGAAAGCAATTTAAAACACTGTTTTCTGGTATTTTACAAACACTAGCTTTTTCATTTTCTCACAGAATACCTTTAAAATACAGCAATGTGAATGCCATATTTTACAACTGTGGAAACAAAAATATGTGCAATTTTCCAAACATTGGACTCAATCAAGAAGGGGAAACTAAAAATCAGAGCAAGGGACTTAACCCCAAGTTCCAGGCATCTGGTTTACAGGGGCTTATTAATATCAAAATAATATTTGCCAATTAAAATTCAAGCTCAGAAAAATTTGTATAATACAGAAAAACATTTCTACTGGGTAAAATTCTAATAGTTAAACAATAACTTATTATGTGTTTACTTTTCAACATGATATTTTTTCCATCAGAAGTGATTCTGTCTATTCAGTAATTTTGCAAGAACTCAGGGATGAAATTATGCAGTGCTGACAATAAGATTCAGCATTTTGTTACAGGTGGTCACTGTGAAGAAGACACTTAGTGTGATGTCCATTGATGAAAAGGGTTCCAGAGAAGGCCTTGGACTTATACTGTTCAATGTCGTGGCCACAAGCCTTAAAATTAAAATTAAATTAAATTAATTAAAAATTTAGTTACTCAGTTTTATTACACACGTGGCCAGTGGCTACCCTATTGGGAAGCACAGATATAGAACATTCCCATCATGGTAGAAATTTCCACTGGATAGTGCTGCCTTGGAAAATACAGATAGGGAGTCAGGCTGCTAGATCTCTAGTTAAGGAAAAGGAAGTTAGTCTGGAAAGGGAAGCATGGTTCTTGGGAAAAGGACATCTGATCACACTAGAACGGCTCTTTGGGAGCATAAATAAGTGAAAGATAAGATAGAACAATAGTAGTTTGGACGTTCAAAAAAGTTACTAAACTTCCATGCCAGAAATCATTTTAAAATTTCAGGTACCCTAGAATCAGAGGTAATCTTCTGTTATACATACAGAACTGCTTAGAGGGAAGAACAGCCAGTTTTTTGGAGGGACAAAGATGTGCTAGAAGAGATACCCTCAAAGGTTGGTATGGTAAGCAATGTTTTCTAACACGACTGTAAACATCCTGGTTTAATCTTCCAGATGGCATTTCACTAAAGTGGATTGGTGCTGAGCATCATGTCAATGCAGAGAAAATCAACTTTTTGGCAAAGCTCGTGAGAACTGGAGTAACCAGAAAGGTGAGCAAATTAGAAAGTGTGCCCCCTCCAGCCAGAAGGAGAGCAAAAAAGGAGCTTTTCCGGGCATACCAATCACAGAGAAGTTTTCCTTCCTCGGGATGTATGCAGGCCTGTGCCAGGGTGTGTGTCTTGGCAACAGAAGCTCTGTGCCAGATTTTAATGCTCTACAAACCCCACCCTCTGGACCCTCCTCTATAGATGCCCAGGTGCTGGGCGGGATCGTACTAGGTCACCTGCCTGGAGTCTCTGTCGGAAAACGTCATGCTGCCAGCACGCAAGCTGTGGTGCATCCACATGTAGGAAACTTTTACAGTCTGGTCTTTCTTTGTCAGAACATCCATGGGAAAGCTCAGAAACTTCCTGAGAAGAGCAAGCAAGATCCATCACCAGGACAGGCTACTATGAGGGTACTACAAAAGTTTGCAGAGAAACAGAATCAAAGCTAATACAAATCTTTGCATGAAGTTTTGGAAGAACTCTCATAGAAGAGTCTAAAAATGGGACTTTTTAGCTAGAAAGGCAAAGAGATATATAGATAAACGCTTATAAAGTCGTAAGGGATTCGGAAAAGAGATTAGCAAATCCTAAAGTGCTAGAACTAGTGAAAATTAAGCGGTTTCTGTAATATAGTATAAGAAAGTCCATTTTGTATAGCAGATCAAGAACTTCTAGAAAATAGTAATATTTTTAAAAGCTGGTTAAATTTATGAAGGATAATTCCATTGCATGTTACTTAGGAAATATTAAGATGTTTTAGACTGTTCTCCTAAACATTTAAGGTCAGTGTCATGCAAGCAAGCCACTCCCAAAATACTGCTAGTGTTCCTGTCAGATATAGCCCGATGCTGTGTAAGGAACTATTGATTTGAATCAACACTGCATTTTAAATTTTTTTATTTTTTATTTTTTATTTTTATTATTTTTATTTTTATTTTTTTGTCTTTTTCGTGACCGGTACTCAGCCAGTGAGTGCACCGGCCATTCCTATATAGGATCCGAACCCGTGGCGGGAGCGTCACTGCGCTCCCAGCTCTGCACTCTACCGAGTGCGCCAGGGGCTCGGCCCAACACTGCATTTTTTATGTTACCACTTTTTGCCTGTGTCCCAGAAGAAAATCAACATTGTGGTTGACTAGTTAGACAAGATCTATCTGAAAGGACGTTTATTAGATTAATTTCTATTAAAATAAATTTACTCATAAAGTTAATAAGAATTCTTCAGAAAATTCCAACAGGAAAGTTTAGAATTTTGCATCAGGTCTTGAAGGATCAGACAATTTAGACTTGCCCTTTCTTTAGAAAATATTGAATATAAGATTAAAACCTAAAAACCAAGCCAACCAAACAAAAGGCTAAAAATTTTACTCATGAGAAGATTTTCTACCTAGAGCTCCAGTAATATGTATCCGTGTGTGTAGAATTTTTAGCATAGGTGTAATCTGTTTTAATTTTACCTGAGGCACATAAGAGGTGTTCAATTCCACGTAAACAACTCCGTTGCAAAACCAAGTAGCATATTCTGCTTTAGCTGGGATTTTCTAAGTTAATTCTAAGGATTGTGTTAATAGAGGTCTCTGAGATAAGGAAATAGCAAAGGCATTATCAGTAGCTTTGTTAAAGCGATGGCAATTAAACCTGTGTTTTGCTGTGTATTCATACAATAAAAAGCAGAGCACTGAAATAATTGTCCAAATAATTCAGGCCTAAAATATGTTCATCTAAAATAGCCAGGTAGTTCAGGCAAATGTGTCATTTTGGTTGAAGTTGTCTGAATCACTGCATTAATTCTCCTATTAATCTAAATAGACATATTGAGGCTGTGAAACATTTTTAGGTTAGTGAGGCGGGACTCTACTAGATTTTTCTGTGATTATTTGTAATTATCTCCATAATTGCAGTGCTGTTGATCAGTTCCACCTTTTAACCAAAGTCAGATCCAATCTACAGTCTTCCTGCAAAAGAACCACTGGAATGTTTGGGGATTTCTGTGTAACCAGGCCCTAGAAAAGCTGAGCTCACAGATATAGCTACTAAATTCTTGAGCTCTTTCAGACTGCTCAGACTCTTTTTCCTATGCTGAAAATAACTTCCAATTATTCTAGGGAGTTCAAGAATTGAGTTACTTTGTAAAGTGCTCTTATACCTAGATTGAGGTATCCCAAACCAAGAGAAAACCATACAAGACCTGACTGGATGATGTAAAAGGTTGCTGCATAAGAATCTTAAGCCATTGGACACTGAAGGGTAACAAAAGGTAACATGAAAAGGGGAATGCACCCCTAATAGCTAAACTTTGTTTGTTGCTGATCTGCAGGAGCAGAGTCAGTGTATAATATAGCGCATATTATAAGGCTAGGCATTTCATGTTCTATTTGAAGATCCAACTTTATTATTATTTTTTTTTTGTAATTGGAGAAGGGTGCCTTTATTCAGCGAGATGCCTAATTTGTTTTTATATTGTAGTTGAATAATAACTTTAGAGAGATGTATTGGCCTGGATGCTTGAGGGAGTCTGGGTAACCTCAAAATGAGGATAATAATAGCACCTGTTTCATAGGGCAGTGAATTCCATAACCCCTGTAACAGCTCCAGCTCTGAGCACGTGCAGAATATTCAGTACAGCTTGACTGTCTGTATATTGTAATTGTCAAAATCATTATTAGATGTTTAAAATACATCCAAATTTTCTATCTAAAGCAGAGGATTGGACTCTAAATGCTATAGAGTTGTTCAGACTTTATAATTTAGATTACTAAAGGTGGAAATGTTTTAGATTTAAATTTAGAAGCACATTTAGAAACATTGTTTCCTGGACTCATTGCTCCCTTCCAAAGTCAAGGGTGGGATCTCTGATCTAAGGGTGGGCACCTCTCACTTCCACGTTATCTTGTCAAGCCTGCAAGTGATGCAGCCCTGATCCCCACCATTGCAATCCAGAGGAGAGTTTCCACTGCATGGGCTCCTTTGCCTCTCTCATTCAAATCTGAATATCTATGGTCCAAGTATAAGAGTGGTTGAGGCACCATGGGCAGTGTTTCATCTACTAATCAACATTTCACCATTGAGTAGATGACCAAGTGTCAGTCTAAGGAAACACAACAGTGAACACACCCCTGAAATCTCAGAATCTTTCTCCATTTGGTCTGGTTTTGCTTTCTGTCTATTTTGTCTTTTTCTAAGCATGTCTTCCTCGTCTCCCTCCTCCTCCCCTTTTGTAATATTGTCATACAAATAATTGATTTGAATATTTCTGTTTGTAATAGCTACACCAAAAAAGATGCAAATGAAATTTTCTTTGCGTGTTGATTTCCCACCACATCCCTGGCCCAGGTATACTGCCAGCCAGCCACAGAAAAAAGATCGTTCCCCCTTAATAAACAAAAGGAATTGCTTCAGTTCTGGTCTGGCCTCTACCACTCCCTGAAAACTAGCTGAGGGCACACCATATATGTTTCTGTATAAAAGGGAAGCTTGCCAGGGTTTTGCTTCAGGGAACACTGTTTTCTGGAGTCCAGCCAGGCTCAGAGAATCCAGACAGTCCAGGAAACACTGAACCATTGCCATTTATGGACATTTTCTTTTACCAATTAAGAATAAAGGGGAGTTAAAAAAAATTTTTTTTTTCCTGATTGCTATAGTTTACATTTAAAATTTTAATGTGAATGCTGACATAATTAGAACTATCTGGGGAAGATTTTTAAAAGGGCAGGGAATTGGGACCAACGGCTGCCTATTGCTGGCATGTTAACAGCCAGTACTTCAGTTTTTATCATAAGCGAGTTTGAAAGTGGGTGGCATGCCAGACATTCCTTCTGAAAGGTAACTAAGGCAATGATGGAACTCAAGGAAAATATCAACATGTCACTTGTAGTTCTATTTGGGGGCTGGGGTGGAGAGATGACAATTCTGTGAAACAATTTACACAGCATTGTAAAAAGAAAAAAAGTCACTGGGTGATGACTGAACTGCAGATGCAACCATGGACAAAGGGGACTTCCAGGGCCTCAGCCTTCCTGGTCACGCCCCTTGGGAATGCCCCAGTGCCTTTCTGTCTCTGTGGCTAGAGAGCCTCTGCTAGGACATTATACCCACCTACACCAGGGGCTACACTCTAGATGAATGTGACAACTTGGAGGAAGATCAGATGAAAATCCAAGTGCTGACTACCTAGAATAAAAGTTCAAGATGGATTTGAAATTCGTGCCCCTGTGCAAACATTTCAGAAAGGCATTTCTTATCTTTACTAAATTGCCAAAATAGGCTTCCAGAGGAGGGGTCCTCCGGTAATTCTTGGATGGCATTTCAGCCTAAAGACCTGAGATCACAGTTTAGAGCTAGTCGGAACCAGCAGAGATGTCAGGGCTGGACTCTGAGCTGTGGCTTTGTCATAAACTAATGCAGATACTGGTTTATTTTCAGTGGTCAATTTGAGTTTGTGCATTTTAATTGAAGTGTCATCTTAATTATAAAATAGATTTTTAGAGATTTTTCTCTTTTTTATGCCAGTTTTATTGAAGTATAATTTATATATAATGAAATTCACCAATTTTAAATGGACAATTTGATTACTTTTGACCACAATCATATTTCAGAATATTTCTTTCATCCCAAAAAAGTATCCTCATGCCCCTCTGCAGCCAGTCCCTACCCCTGCAATCACTGACCTGCTTTCTTGCCTTGTAGATTTACCTTTCTACAATTTCTTATCAATGGAATCACATAGAATCTCGTCTCTTGCGTTTGGCTTCTTTGACTTAGCACAATGCTTTGAGATTCATCCATATTGTGTATGTATCAGTAGTTTATTCCTTTTTACTAATGAGTAGTATCAAGTTGACTTTTGTTGGATTTGAAAAAAAATATTTATTTGGGTCATATGCTTTTGAAAAGTATGTGTTCATTAAAATTTATCCTAAGAATGTATTTCAATCCATTTTACCTTTACCTTTTCCCTAAAATATAAGATCCCAACACACCTTATTTAAAGTGAAGTTTTAAATGCAAAAATTTTGAAACATTGGGCAAGAAAATCTGTATGTGAAGGAAATTCCCAGATATGTAGCAAAAATATAAATTCATGAATGCAGATTAGGCCAAGACTTCTGAAAAAGTTTAAAATTATGATTAAATAATCAACTAGTTGAAGGGTTGAAGCAAAAATCCCATCTTTCTCATATGGTATTTGTTAGTAATATAACAAGGAAAAACTGACTGGTGCTTAGTCAGTGATGATTAACAATAACAACACAAGTACCGTTATGATTATTGTAGCTACACTTCTACAGTGCATATTATGTGCCTATGCTTTTCTGAGCATAGGTAGGTCATTAACTCATTTAGTTTTCCCAACAACCCTACTAGGTAAGTGTTCTATTATTATCCCCATTTTCCAGATGAAGCAAATGAGGATCAGAGAAAACTAAGTAACATGCCTTGATGAATGGTAAAACCAGGATTTAGCTCTGGGACTCTATTGCAGAGCCTTGACTTTTGACTACTGGAGTGCTCTTAACCAGCAAGGCACGAGGGCAGAATTCTCAAATTGGTAAAGGGGGTTAATATTGTCCCTGAGCAAAGTAGGGGATGAAGCCAGCAGGGGCCTCAAGGCTGAGCCAGACAGGTTGCTCAGATGTATGAAAAGATCCAGGAGAAGGCAATGAGAATAGGTGGAGACTAAGGAAGCTGGAGAGTCCCTCCTAAAGATATTTGCTTTTTAAAAAAGGTTTAAAAGCCTGTACTGTTCATATAGCAGAGGCTGCTGGTTGGTCTGATGCCCAGAGGCCTGCTGCCCATTTGCTACCCCTAATCCAGGTGACCCCTGGGGGTCCTTTAAGAGCTAACATCTTGGGAAAGTCAGAAATATTTGTTCAGAGTCCTTTGTGACTTGGCTTTATCAATCAATGTATGCCAGTGGTCCACAAACTGTCCAGGTTGTAATGGCCATTAATAAATAACCTTAGACTACCTGTTGAATTCATTCAGTATTGTGAATTTGTCTTTTTTTATGGTGATTTTTAATCTGACCTAACCAAGTGCTTATGAACACTGTGGTGCCAGACTGTCTGGTTTTGAATCTTGGCTTTTGCCACTTTCTGGCAGTGCAACTTTGAACAGGCTACTTGACCTTCTCATGTCTGTGTTTTCTCATCTGCAAAATGGGGAAATTAATAGCCCACCTAATTTGTAGGGTTGTTTTAAAGATTAAAGGGTTGATATGTATAAAGGATTTACAACCGTGGCTGACAAATAGTGAGGTATTACATAGTGTTTGCTATTATTTTTGCCACTGTCTAAAGTGATGGTAGATGAAAATATCTGTTCCAACTTTTGATATATAATAAACTGCAGCAATCTGTACTAAAATGAAATTTACCTTCAAGACTTTATTTTGCAGGGCCCCTGTTCCTTGTTCCTGCAGGACTGTTGAGCAGTGCACAACACGATGGGTAGACATGCAAGGAGTGTGAGACTCAGGGACAGGAGCTCAGCCTCCACAATGCATTAATAGAAGGGAAAATTCTACATAGTCACTCACTGTGAACTGAAACTTTAGCAGTAACTGGACACTTTGAGTTTTGAGAGATGAGAATCTTTATGTTATTTGTTTGAATCATGGGTGGAATAGACGAGAATCAAGCCTGGGATGAGAACATAGGATTTTCCTTTCCATTTTTGTTGCTATTGATGTTAGGGCAGGTGTCAGCCAGTTTGCAGTAACCTGCCTTGCCCCTGCTGTTCTTTGGTGCTGTTTTCAGATCCCAGCTATTCCTGAATACCCAATTCATGACCTGTAGAAAGCCATCCCCAGCTATCCCAGGCTGCCCACACTGGTCTCCATGGCAGATCTCTTACACCTTTCAATGATATGCACATCTTGTATTGTTTGCTCGTTACCTTATGCTGTTGTTAACCATAGGACTATCTAGAGAACATTCATTGAGCACCGACTAAATACCGTACTAATAGACAGGGATTCAGAGTGATACTCAGCCTTCATGGGATGGCTAACCACTCAACAAGTGACTTAGTGGATTGCTAGCCCAGGCCATCAGGAAGTTACAGGGACCCAGGAGAGGAACTCTTGGTCTAGCTTGGTCATGGTGAGAGAAAGAATGAGGTTTTATCAGAGTGGGTGGGCTGGGGTAGGGCTGCTGTTTTCCAGAGGGGTTGACCCTAGGCGGGAGAGTGGCGAGGACCCTGTTGTGACTCTGTGATTGCCCAGTCACAGACCAGAGCTGATGGAGGCTGCTGACTATTTCTGAGTTTGCGCACTTGAGACTGGGCCTCCCCCTTTGAGGAAAGCGCGGGCTGCTATCTCCGTCTGTGGATTCTGCCCCGGACCACCCCGGCAGAGAAAGAGGGCTGTGGGGGATCTGGCACCTTTCAGGAGAAGGCTCCCCGGGCCGCAGCGCCTGCGCCACCCCCTGGGCCCTGGCCAGGTGCGCGCCCTGCTCGCGCGAGGGGGAGCCGGCGGCCGCGGGGAGCGCATGACGCTCGGTGCGCCGCGTGTGCGTGTCTGCCTCCGCAGGGCTGGGTCCTCCTTATCCACAGGTGAGTCACACCCTGAAACACAGGCTGTCTTCCTGTCAGGACTGAGTCAGGTAGAAGAGGCCATAAAACCACCTGATCGAGGAAGAGCAAGGCACCGCGGACCTCAGGGGGAGCCCTCAGCCGCCGGGCGCCGGGCAGCGACCCCTGCAGCGGCGACGGCGCGGCGCGGCCCGGCCATGCGTGAGCTCTGGCTGAGCGGCTGCCTCTGCCTCTCGCTGCTCCTGCCTGCAGCCCGGGCCACCTCCAGGAGGGAAGGTGAGTCGGCGTCCGCGAGGGAACGTCTCAGCCCTCGGCTGGGAACTGACCTTTTCCTGCTGAGCGCACCTCCGCGGCTGCCCGCTGTCGGCACGCATTTCGAGCTCCCTTCTCCCCGATCTGGGGCTTCTCTAGAGATCGGTGTAATAGAAAAATAAGCTGTCGCGTTTAAAAACGTGAAGGCCATAGACTGTGCCAAGTCAGGCTTTTCCTTACTTTCGAAGTGTTCCTTCTTGATTTCTTCTTTTGACCCAGGGGCCCCTTTTTAATCAGTAATATGTGGGTGTGTTAATTATTTTCCCAATGTGTGTTTTCATTAAGGGATTTTGGTGGAAATATTTTCGGTGACTGAACACCGCAAAGACCGAAAAGGAACCTCTTCAATAAGCCTTCTGTAATTCATATTTCATCTTTGGGATGGAAAATGAACCTTAAGATATTAGCCATACTCTCTAACTTTTGCGTAATGTTACTTTTCAGAATATTTTCATGTAATAAGCGTCCAACAGGCGTTTACTGGGCGCCTATGTCATATATCAATTGATCTTATCTAGGGCACCCAGTGGCTGTCATGTGTGAGAGGTTAAGTTCATGCAAACAAAACTGTGAGAACCTAGCAACTGTTTACTGTATGCATTCGTCAGCTATGACCACACGTAGCGGGTGTTTTCCTTGTCACTTATTTCTATTAATTATTGCCTGTATAAGTATCCTGAATCTTTGTGTTTGTATTGCCTCCTGCACCTGATGGAATTTCAAAAATCATTTCGATAGATGCAGGGCCAAAAGTCATTTTCACACAGGTGCATGCATAAACATGAGACAGTATTCACGTGCACATGGAATTGTATTAGATGTTATATTACACAATAATGTAGGTATTATTGTGCAGTCTGCATGGTGCTGGCCTGAATTGTATTTGAATGTCATGAATAATATTGGAGCATGTGTTTGAATGCATTGATACAGTCCTTTTTTCCTAAAATTATCTTGGAATTAACTTCCAACCCATCATCTCTGACTACCACTTTAAAAATCATGTGAGATTGCCACACACAAAAAAAAGGGTAACTATGTGAAATAATGGATATGTTAATTAAATTTACTATAGTAACCATTTCACTATGTGTAAGTGTATCAAAACATGTTGTATACCATAAATATATGCAATAAAAAAGTTTAAAATATATATATATATATATGAAATGGTCATGTAGGGCAGGTTCCCTTAAGGTTAGCATAACTAGTCTTAGCCTAGTGGGAAACATTCTAAAAGTAAGAATAGTTTTTGAATATTAGAATTAAGGACTGCTTATGGATCAACTACCTAGAATACCTTGATTTAAAAAATGAGAAAATGGAAGTGTATTTGTTCAAGGCCACACAGGCAGCTATTGGCGGAGACAAAACTGGCACTTGATCCAGGGGTTCTTAGGCGAGATCTTTGTTGACCACATTATAAAAGTAATAAGGAAACAAGGTACATATTTTTTACATGATAAGTAATTATTGAAGCAGTTTTCCCCTAGGCTATAGTTGAGTGTGTGTGTGTGTATTTGTGTTAGTATTAGATTACAAAAATAAGTATATAGGATGCTATCAATTGTTTAATAAAATTAGACTCAAGAGGACAGAGCCGGAACTTCTCAAGGAAAGACCAACTTCTAAGCATTCCATCTAGACCATGAAGTCAGAAGCAGTGTTCAGGCTCATTTCTAGACTTTCACTTTCCTTGGAGACAGACTGCTTAAGATATTATGCTCCCTTCTCAAAGGGCTTCGTGTGGGGGTTCAATGAGATTGTGAAAAGTTTGATGTTAGGGTAGAGCACACGTGCTTTTCCATTTATGAAATGCTGGGATGTGCTGGACTAAAAATAGGGTACTTGCTGTTTTCCAAAGTGGCTGGCATCTGAGTGAGGGTCCTGTGGGCTGCATGTATGAGAGCCTACAGCAATCATGTTGCTTCCTGGTTTTTCCCTTGCAGGTGAAATTATGGTAAAAGATGTAATCAGTAAAACTTTCAGGGTTGGTCTCAGTTAAAGCACAGGCTTTAGAGTCAGCCTGATCTGGCTTCAAATTTTGGCTCATTCACTTCCTACTTCCTTATTAGCAACCTTTCAGGCTCCTCAACTGCTTGGAATCTGCTCCTTTGTCTCTTAAATAGAGGCAATAGTACTGTGCCACCTGGCAGAGTTGTTAAAAAGATGAAAGATTATTGTAAAGTGCCTTAAAAGGCCTGGAACTACATTTCTTTAAAAAGTCTGAAGCCATCAGTACAGGTACAATGAACTCAGACGCCCAGAGATTGGTAAGTGACAAAGGCTCCCCTTTAGAAGCTCATAGCTTGGTGTGAGAGAATGTGGCAGGTATCTCCAGTGGTCTGGATCTTAGTTCATAGAGGGAGGTATGACCAGAAAAGGGGTAAGAAGGAGATACAAGTGAGACTAGAAATGTAAACACCAATCTGGTTGTGAAGGGCCTTACGTGCCAGGCTGTGCAGTTAGGATGGGGCCTTGTAGGCAAAGAAGGGTTGCTATGGTTTGTAAGCAGTGGTGGGCATGATCGGACTCATGTTTTAGAAAGGTCGCTCACTCAAGGACTTGGAGGATGGAATGGAGCTAGGAGATAAACAGCCATTGCAATAATCAAGATAAGAGATGATGAAGGTTTTCATCTCGATGGTGGAAACGGCAAAGAAGAAACAGATTGCACAGACATTTAGAAGGTAAAATCTAAAGAATTTGGTGCTCCAATGAGTGTGTGTCAGGAATACCAGTGAGGGAAAACTGTGAGACAGAAGGCAGAGTCCAAGTTGGAGCCAAGGCTTCAGGTTTGTGAAATTGGTTAGACAGTGACGCCATTAAAGGAAAGGAGGTCTATAAAAGAAGGATGAGGTTTGGGAACAAGGCTGGCAGTGGGCAAAGGGAAGGAGTTCCTGTGGGGACCTGTTGAATGTGAGATGCAAGTGGAGATGTCCAACAGTCCCAGTGAACAGCTGGAACTATGATTTTGAAGTTTGGAAGAGAAATTTGAAATATAAATTCTGAAAGCAAAACTTTGAACACAGATGAGATTACCAAGGATGTAGAGTCGAAACCTTAGCAAGTGTTGACTTAAGAGGAGACAGGAACAACGAAGGAAAATCAGGAGTGAGCACTGAAGACGGAAGAGAGTCAAGAAAGAGGAGGATTTCTGTTAGCCAAAGGAGGCATTTACAACATGGGAGTAATAATTGCTATTCAGATATCCAAATGTGTATGAGTATACAAAGAAAGGAATAAAATGGCACTTGGATTTGGCCGTGAGGAGAAGCAATTGTTCTTCTAGAATGGTGTATTCAGAATCCAGGATTATCACAGATGACTAATTTGGTTTCTCCGATGCCAATACTGGAAGAGAGGAGCTGTGGATAGTAGAAAGGATCCCCGGAAAGGTTCATCCTCGCTTTCACATCATGTTGTCGTTGAAGTGGTATAGCGTCACGCATTAAAGTACAGGCTCTGGAGGTAGACTGCCTGGGCTTGAATCCTCTCCCTGTCATTTACCTCTGCAGGACATTTACAGTGTGGGACCTGGGTAAGCTACATCATCTGCTACTCAGTTTCCACACCTCTACGATGAGGATAACAAACTGTGATCATTACATGTAAAGCACTTTGCGCATTGCCTGGTAAGCACTCAGTACCTGTACAGTATTATCGGTATTACTACAACGAACTGCTCTGCCAGTACTGGATGTTGGTATATTGCCTCCTGAGTTTTAAGCGATAAAATTTTTGAAGGGCTCCTCTTTACTCTCGATTCAAACGGTGATGGGGAGCCCTTCTGCTCAGGCTGAAATGAGCCGCAAGTTTGAAACAAGTGGAGTACCTGGCAAGGAACGGAAAGCAGGTTGGAATTTCAAGATTGGATTTCATATCATTCCTTCTCTTTGCCTTTTGCGGTGCACCAGACCTCATCGCATACAGATGCAGCAATTTGTTGCTCTCTAGAACATACCCAAATAATGTGACTCCCACATAAGATGATTTCTCACGTCCCAATGGGAAGATCTACCCCCCATCCCCATAAGAAGGATTTAGCCAACTTGGTTATGAAAACATTTAGTAACATAGATGAAGTAGCCCAATGTCTCTTTGTAAGACATATTTACAGTCACATGATTTATCAAATAATATACTTAGAAGTATTGACTTGTTCATTCGCATTTCATGAAGTAATTATATTCAGATTCTTTCCATTCATCTTCAGCATTCACGTTTGTCATTCCTAAAGCCACTTTAGTACAGTTTCTTGTTCACTTCAAGCTAGATGACTTAAGACGCAGTTCTATTTGAACCTGCTTCGATGTCATCACTGGAAAGTACATCATTTTAAAAACATCTAAAAATTATCCCTAAGTGCACATTACGATGTTCACAGCATAATCGTCCTGAAAGGCTTATGACATTTTCAGCGCTGACAATTGTGCGAAAATGCACCATTATGAGGACTGGGCTAGACAGCCTGGCCTCTTTCTTACTCATAAGTATCCAATACATTGACTGAGGCCATTTCAGCTTAATGTATTTTCCCCAAACCATGCTTTATTTTAAAAAGGAAGTAATTGAGACAGGGTCCTATAATATGAGAGATTTTGAAAGAACCTAAACTTTTTTTCCCTGAGGGACAATTTAGGAAAAATAAAAACCTCCACTTTATATTCAAGCATGTACAGTAAATAGGAATATAGAATTGGGTTGGAGTGTGAACTATAAATTCCTAGGTAGGCTTAACTTCAGGATATCCTGAACTGGGGGCAGCACTAGTTTAGCTCCACGGGTCCAAGAAGCTGAGAAGGATTGTTGACTTGTGATTAGTGTTTACGGGCAAGTCGGGGCATGAAATTAGGGTCTTGAGGCAATCCTGAGAATATTTTTCCCACTTAAATTCGTAGTGGCTCAACCAGATTGACTTTTCTTTTTTCCTGGAGAAATTTATAAGGACGAGACTTGAATCATCTATTAGAGACCACTGTAGAAACGGGAGCTCCATAGATTCTGGAATACTCTAATTTACTCACAAATTAAACCTAGTAGATTACTGAGTCATTACTGGTCTGTATTCTAATATAATCCCCAGATAGATGGTGTAATATTTGAATCATATCCAAAGCCTTTTCTGTGTCTGTGGGTGACTGCATGTCTGTGTATGTGCCTCCTAACAAACATGTGCATTTTCCTGTCACAGTTATGGAAGCAGAAAAAAATGGTTCTTCTCCCAACACAGATTGACCTAAGTATTGAGTCTTCCTCTTCTCTTGTATCAGAGGAGAGGTAGAGATCAATTATCAAAGTATACATACCCTGGACTTCTTCAGGGTTTGCAGACCTTCAGGGTTTATAGCTTCAACTGTGTCTTTTCCAGATTTTATTTTTATTTATTGTGGGAATATGTATCTTCACATTAGTAAAGAATCAAATTGCAGCCAAATCATTTTCTACAACTAATTTAGAAATTGGACAGATTATCCAAATGTTCAGCTGCACTTATAATGGGGCGTTTCCTACAGAAAGTTTCATGTTTCACCACTTTCTTCTCTTTTTACAGTATCATAGAACTTAGAGCATGGCTTTTAGGAGTTCTCTACAAGAACCTCTTGTCTTATGGATGAGGAAAATGACACCCAGGGAAGTAAATGATCTGCCCGAATTCTCACAGTTGGTCATAGCAGAACTGGGCTCCAGCATGTGTAATCATTTTATAGACAGGAAAATTAAGGCACAGAAGACTGAATGCCTTGGCCAGAGTTATACAGTTACTAATAGGGCCAGATTTCAGCTACTAGTTTAATGTTCCTAATAAGCCAGGATAACTCTTTGGCTTATTTATCATTCTTATTATGAATTTTCATTTAAATTACTTTTCAGGCTTGATGAAATCTTGATCTATGGTAAGAACATCCCCTGTGTCTCTAGTTGAGACATCTGTGTCCTGTCTGTTCAGAAGTCTCTATTCATATGTGTGAGATCTGCGGGGACCAGAGGCAAGGCCACAGCTGACCTGGCATGAGAAGACATAGTGGAGAAACAGCATATTTGTCCAACTAAGATGCAGGACACATCGCTCCCACTCCCTAGTCGAGTACTCATGGTCCAGTGTCACCTTGGAATATTTCTTACTTCTCTTTATGGGTGTACAAATGTGGTTTGGCTCCTAAGTGCGTATTTACTTCATTCTTCTGACTTCAAGCTGTACAGTTTTAATGTATCCTTTTCAGATTTTTTTTTTCCGAAAATAATCTTTAAGGAAGATGCTATAAATGTACTCCATACATATCTTCCCAACACTGTAAATACACATGACTTACAACCATTCCTTTGTCAAGACTGAGATCTATAATGGTGCATAGTAAGCACACACACACACCTTAACGCTTGTATGTTTGTGAGGGGATGTAGTGATAGCAAAAAATCCATGGCTAATCTCCTTGTACAAAAATATATTGTTCATCAAAGCAATAAAAGGTTTAAAGAGGAAGATTTATTTATTAAGTTACTTTTTCTTAAGGAGACACCAAAACCAAATTTAAATCATTAAGATCTGTGTTTAATGATCCAAAAAGCATTTCAGTATAAATGAGAATTTTCTTTTTAACTTTTCTTTATTCGGACTCTTGATACATGATTTCTCTCCTTTTGGTGCTCTTTGGTTCAGGTGTTACCTCTTGCTGCCCTGGACTAATTTTATTTCAGCTGCTTCTTATACAGGCATATGACACCTTTTTCTAGGCCATGTAGGAAATGTTTAAAGAACACTGGCTCTTTGAAAAACAGCCAGATGTCCTTTCTAGACTGGAATGCTTTTCTTTACAGATGACCTCATAGAAATGTAGAAATCTCTGTTTCTGTGGTCAGATGGGTGTGGAGTTACCTGTGAGTGGCTGAGTGCTTTCATATAGATTTCTACCATGACTCATTACCGAGTACTTTATACTGTAGCTGACACCAGCGGTCTTGTGGTGGAGCATTAAGGTGTCAGCTGTATCTCTTGTGTCCTGACCTTCTCTTCCCTTTCATTTTTGAACTCACTTAGACTGAGTCTTTAGCTTTTACCTTTACCTTCAACTCCTATGCTCATCAGACAGAAATTGGTGTCCACAATTTTCCTGTTCACTGGGCCTTTCTTTCCCTTTCCCCACTGTCTGCCTGGTGTCCCAGTGGAATATTAGAGGAAGACATCTCCAGTTGTAGTCTCCTGATGTGGTCCTCACCAGACCGAGTCAGCTACAGTCCACCTGTGTGTTCCCGTCTAGGTTGTGACATAATGTACTATGATCTGTTAGTGAAAATAGATATCTCCTTTTAAGCCATAATCATTAAAAAGGAAAATGTGGTGACCTGAATTTCATTGACTAATGATGACTTTGGACTATTTATAGGTAAAAAGACTTATCCATTATCATTCAAAATTGGATGAGACCACGGAAGTCCTTGTAGGCAATGTTAAAGAATTCTGGTGTTTAACCTAAAAGTAAAGGAAAGGCCTCAGAGAGTTTTATGCCGAGAGGTATTGATAAAATTTGTATTCTGAAAAGATTTCCTGACTTCTGAGTAGAGGGAGGCAAGAGAAGTTGTAGGGAATTCGGTCAGGAAGCTATGAGAGGCAAGAGATGATTGAGGTTTGCTCTCGAATGGTCATAGTGGAGATAGACTTGGATGGATCTGAGACATTTACTGGGTTATATCAATAAAATTCAGTGTTGAATAGGATGTAGGCAGGTGAGAAAGATGGAGAACCTGTAAGGATAAAATTCTGGCTTTCTGACTTGAAGGCATGACAATCGCAAGTTTGGTTTTAAACATGTTTTGTGCAAATAGCTTTTGAGATTACCAGCTGGAAATATAAAGTGGATGGCTGGGCATGAGGGCTTGAAGTTGAGAATGAAGTCTGGGCCAGGGAAGTACCTTGGGATGTCAACACCTATCGTGGTTATTGAAGCACTTGCTTTGGGTGAGATCACCAAAGAAGAGTCATAGAGTGAAGAGTCTTGGAGGTTCAGGACTGAGCCGTGAGAAACACCAACATTCAGAGTTGGGATAAGAAGGGCCATCAAAGACTTGATCAGGGCAGGGCAGAAACCAGAAGGAAACCTGGCAGCATGGCATCATAGTATCCCAGGGAAGAGAGTTTCAAATAGGAAGGAGGGAAAAAGATCCAATGTCTCAGAAAGAGAATGAGGGACACAAAATGCAGGAAAAGAAACACAGGGTGCACACCTTTCCTCTAAATAAATAAGGAAGAGAACTGAATGTCATCTTTAAATGGTTTATACTTTAACTCATTCGCAGGGGATTACAGGTAACTTATTGTATGAACTTGCTGCTGTTTCACTGAATCAGTATTAGAGCACTAAGAGCTGAAATGGTAGCAAGAGCAGCAAAGCTCTACGTAATAGCAACCAGCACACACTGTCAGGTTCAAACATGATGCTCAGATTCCTAGCTGCTGAGATAGTCCCACACACCAGCCAAGTACACTACCTGTCACAGCTGCCTGATCACTGCAAACTGATCTCATGCTCTCAAGCCTGCCTCCTCCCCTTGCCCTCTGCCCACACAGGTGGCACACAGAAAGCCATGGCAGCTTCAGGCTCAGACCACAGAGAGACGGGCAGTCCCAGAGCAGAAACAGCGACAACTCAAAAGAAAGTCCCAGACACTCCTTCTAATTGAAGATATCACGTTCCTCTCATAATTCTTTCTGTTCCCATCTCACCATGGATTTTTTTTTTTTTTGGTTGAAACATTAGTTTTTTTTTTTTTTTACACTGAATGCCATATATGTAGACAATAAAAACTTTGTGAGTTGTGTTGGGGAAATTTCAAAGTGGGCCCCTGGACTTCTGGGAGATTTCTTTGTGTTTGGGTTCTTGTTCGGCTCTTCTTACAATCATATTGCCTGTGTTCCTCCTTCCCTCCCTCCCTTTTTTCCTTCCTTCCTCCTTCTGTTCATCCTTCTGTCTGTTCAGCCATCCATCCATCCACCCACCATCTATCCATCCATCTCATCCATCCAACAATCACAGTTCCAAATACCGTGCTAGGTACTTTGGGATACAAAAGTGAGTAATGCTATGAGAGAAATAAGTCATGTACACAAACAATGATGACACAGGCTAGAAAGTCTAGGTGCCATGAGAGAGGCGAGGATGGAGTGCTTTGGGCATTCAGAGGAGGGGGAAGCTGTTGGAGGGGTACCAGCAGGGAAGTGCACAATCTGATTTACGACTCTTATAAAGAACACTCTGGCTGTTGAGTAGAAAATGGATTAAAGGAAGGTGGAAGTAGGAAGCGTCCCAGGCAAAAGAAATAGCAAGCCTAAAAGCCTGGACATGGGAAAGAGACAGTGCATCGTAGAATTCCTGCAGGGATCTGTGTTTTGGAGAGAAAGAGGAATGAGATAAAGTTGAGAGGTTGGCAGGGGCCAAATCTGCAGAGTTTTGAAAGGAGTTTGGATTTTTAATTTTGTTATTACTGCTAAAGCACTAAAAAGCACGATGATTTCACAAATTGATTAAGATGAAAATTAGATCCCCTTGGTGAAAAGCAGAGCATGTTTTTAAGTTTAGAACAATAGAAAGAGGATCTGCTTATACACAAATGATCATATTTTTGCCAAGTCATTAAAATTTCTGGTAATTGCTTGCCTTGAAAGGGCAATATTTCCTATAGGAAATTTAAAATGAGGTCTTGATGAACTATAACTACTGGTGGTGATTATTCCAGGGCCTTGCCCCAAGTACAACCCTAGGAAATATTTTCTACTTCCTTCCATTCTCCTAAGGCTACAGCTTGGAAACTGCCTTTGCCCCTTTGTTTCCTGTCGTAACCTGTTGGACTGGAGTGCTTAGTAAGGGGTGGGAGTGTTGAGAAGTGAGCCCCGAGGGACTTTGCACACCTTGCTCCATTGTTTAAAGAGGGTTTCTAGCTCCTTTGATCTGTGTCTCCAGTGATCGTGGGTAGTAGTGGGCGGCTCAGCCTGTGTCTGGCTGCCTGGTGGTCTTTCCTAAGAAGCACCTTGAGGGTCAGCGGCTGTGTGCTAGTATAGTTATTATAATAAGTACTTAAGTGTCAAAGAAGCAGCATACAGCTTTACCACCCACGCTTTACCAGACTTAAAGAACTATGTGAAAATCTGAATAAAATGACTTGGTTGCAGATGTGTTTATGTACGACTTGAGGTAAACCTGATGAATCTCATTCCTTTAGCTGTGGAGAGAACCCTGGCCGATAGAGTCAAGGATTTGGGGCAATTAGAGGGAGAGAACAGAGAGAGGATAGGATGACACCTTGAAGAATTGTCACTGGAAATGAAGAATTGTCATTGTAAAGAGCATGGTACCAATGAATAGTCAGAGTGGTGGATGAGACCTAGCACCAGTGGCACAGGTTCAGGGAAGGATGGAGAAAAACCTGCCTGTTTTGATTCTTAGACCCTGTAAGGGCTTCAGGTCTGTTCAGGGTTCGAGTGTGATTTGTTTCTCTATTTTCTGCTGCAATGATATCTTTTATCATTATTATTATATTTTATTCAATAGAGACAGACACTCAACTGTTATTTTTTTTCACTGCACATATTTATGGGGGACAGTTTGTTGTTTCAATACATGCATATATTCAATACATGAATATCCAATCAGAATAGTTAGCATTATCTATCACCTGATAGACAATATCAACAGTAGCAACAATATCTTAATGCCAGATCCCACACCCATGCGTGTTCATAGTAAAACAGGAAAACATGGACAATGGGATGAGAGTTTCGCAGAGCCAGATAGATATTAAATAAACAAAATAGTAACTACCTTTTTTTCTTTTTTTGTCTTTTTCGTGACCGGCACTCAGCCAGTGAGTGCACCGGCCATTCCCATATAGGATCCGACCCGCGGTGGGAGCGTCGCTGCGTTCCCAGCGCTGCACTCTCCTGAGTGCGCCACGGGCTCGGCCCTCCCTTTTTTAAAATCTCGCTGGCTCATGATATTTTAGTGTACAGTACAGCCTCCCCATTAGATGATAAATGATATCTGTTAAATGAATGAAATAAATATATATCTCATTGACCAAGAACAGAAGGAAGGAAGGAAAAAAAGGAGTAAGAATCAGTAAAACAAAAGGTATTTTGGAAAGAAAGAGGATTTATCAAGAGATAAAAGAAAATTTGCAACAAAATGATAGGCAAACAGTTTAATATATTTATATGTAAATAAATCATGATAATTTATGAGAAATGTTGTGTCCGATAGATAAATGGGCAAAGATAATGAACCAGACAAGTATCAATATAGAAATAAAATAGTAAACCACTTTCTAACTCTCCCTTCCTACCCATCTTACCCACCCCCAACTTATTTTTTTTTACTGCTTTATGTGTTTCTCCTTAACAAGTATTACTGTCTTAATATTCTCTCTCTGTATCACATATTTGTTGTGTTTATTTCCTTTCCCCTCAACTCACATGTAAACTTCACAAGGGCTGGGACATCTATTAGTTTATTTCCTGCTGTATCCCAGTGCCTAGACCAGAGTCTGACACACAGTAGATGCTCATATATTTGTTGAGCATATTTGTTGATGAATGGATGAATGAAAGGACTGTTGGAAAATGGCTCACAGTTGACTCAATGGACATCCTGTCTTTACGTTTCCATCATTTGGCTTTGTGTCAAGGCCCCCTGATAGAAACTAGATGACATATTTATGAAATTTGCAGCTGATACAAAGCTTGGAAGAATAGTAAGAAGATTATAAAATAAAAATGAAAACAAAATTTTACACATAAAATTGAACTAATCCAAACCTAAAGGAAGGAAAATATAATAACAAACATTTTCAGAATTCCCTCTTATTTTAAAATGTATTACAGACTTGCATTTAGGTCTATTCATCTAAATAAATTATTGTATTATAAGTTACCAAAAAAAGGTTTTCTAGACTGGGGGCTCCTGTGGAGAAAAGCATTCCCTTGAGGAATGAGGAGGAGAGTGACTGCTAAAAATTTGTACTTGTATTTTTAAGGAACGGCCAGACGTGGAGACACATGGAGTCCTTTGTTTTTATTTTATTATTATTATTTTTTTTGTCCTTTTCGTGACCGGCACTCAGCCTGCGGTGGCGGGAGCGTCGCTGCGCTCCCAGCGCCGCACTCTTCCGAGTGTGCCACGGGCTCGGCCCACATAGAGTCCTTTAAATGGTGTAAACACATCTATGGATTTTCTAAAGTTCAAGTGAGCATTCATTCGTTTGTTTAAAAAACAAAACAAAACACTAAGTACCTACTATGGACCAGGCATTGTGTGATACACTAGGGCTTCATTTTTTCTTTTTCTAAAGCATAAGATGTGTTTTCTTCCTGTTAGAAGTACAGAGTCAAATGCAGAGATTTGCCCTTGGACACGGCTCTGTTTCAAAAAGAAATTTTAAAAAATTTTGGCCAACATTTAAAAATCAGTAGATATTGTGCATAAAGCCAGACTACTGTCCTTTAAAAGCATGAATGGAAACACTGACTGCAGTAGGCATCGCTCCCATGTGGCTACAGTTGGCTGGTGGTGCCCTTTGGCAGCCAGGGTGCTTGTGGTAGTGGTTGGGCAGGAATTGGTCACAGAATTTTTAAAAAATCATGCACAATCTATATTACACCATTTTATTAAGTCCAGTTACAGGAATATTTGAGAATTTTAAATATAAAAGTTTTTTTTTTCCCTAGTAGTGAGAAGGAATAATAATCGGTTTTAGGAAAGTTAGTCTAAATTTGGGAGATGATTTGAGAGAGACCGTGTTTCAAATACATCAATGACAAAAAGAATCATTCCGTGCAAATGGAGCAAACTCTCTTCCCTCATTCTCCGGTGTAAGTGTTCGTAAGACTCAGCGTTGAGCTAAGTCAATGTGCTGAACTCACACGCAGCAGTGCAGCTAAGTGTGTGAGCTCAGCGTAGCTTGGTCACTTCAAAGTCCTGCAGGTGAGGCTAGAGCTGGTATCTTCACGGGGTTCTCATGTGATGCAGACACCTAAGGCCAATGCATTCCCTGGACTTGAGGCCCATCCATCTTCTCACTGGGCATAACCCTTGGCTTTAAGGGAAACCCATTTGAGACAGAGGGGGATAGTTTGGCAACAGGCTTGTAACCTGTTGGGCAAGTTCCGGAGTGGAGATGCTGGCTGAGGACCTCCCTTGCAGGAACTGTAATGCAACTCCACCGAAGGCTGTGAATTTAAAGGAAAACACCCATTTTTTCAAAGTAGAGGATTAGAGGAAAAAGGACAGAAGAGGGCCGTGGTGTAAGAAGATTCTAACACGTTTGTCTAGTAAAACAATATTGCTCTGAATAAACATATCATGAGCTGTCCTTATGAAGTTTACTATTACCAGCAAAAACTATGTTCTGAATAAGAAAGGCACAATGAAGAGGGTGCAGTTATTCTGAGATTGCTCCCAAAAGGCATCTGGGACTGGGAGGGCACTGGCTGTTTGGATTATCCAGCTGAGGAACTCATCAGGATCACTGGCTGGTGAACTTAGCTTCTGTACATGCATAACCATGGACTCAGTAGAAATTTCACAGCACGTGACAGCTGGGTGGCACATCTGTTGGAAATCAAAAAAATCAGTTTCACAAGCATTAATTAGTTGGGAAAGACTCAGGTTGGCACCAATTCTGTGAAAAAGTGCTGGAAGCTTGAAATGATTGCAAATTTAATATGCTGTAAGTTTAATGAAATTTTAGTCTTTTGTCGCTGAAATAAAAATATCTAGTCCTGTTGTAAGCTGAGCTGTTCGAGCCACACTTAAAGTACGGTAGTAAATTCTGGTCATTTTAAGAAGGATATTGAAAATGGAAGTTTGTTCCTAGGAGGACAGCCAAGAAGAATATAGAAACTGTGACATGGAAAATGGTTGAGAGACCTAGAGGTTTAACTCTAACAGAAGACTAAGGAGGGGATGCTGTAGTTACCTTCAGATATTCAAATGCCTGGCTGATGCATGGCCTTGTAAAACAACGTCTGAAGTTTATGACTGTTGAATAAATAAATGGATGAAAGAGATGAAAGAGAGTAGAGGTATGTGTCTGTGTGTTGTGAGTGTATGTGTTGTTTTCCAGGGAGGAACAAGAACACATAATGAAAATTACAGGGAGAGAGGTAGATTAAAAACTCCATAAAAATGTTTCTCGTTGTAACAACCAGTGCTGTCTTAGAAGGGACAGGACATTTTACTAGATTAGGAAGGATTGAAGAAGAGGCTGAATGAGTCGCTGAATGAGATTATAAAAAGAATGCCCACATGCATGGCAGACCAGATTCTTGAGAAGTAGGATAAAATGGAAAGGTGAGGGCTTTGGAGTCAGACCTGGGAGCAAATTATATTTTTGCCGTTTAACTGTGTGACTTTAGGCATAAAGCAAGATACTTACCCTTTCTAAGTATAATCTCCATGGGGATTATAAAACAATGTTAAAATGTTATTGTGAGAATTAACTGAGCTGATGAATGTAAAGTCCTAGAAACAGAGTGGGCTCTAGATAGGCGTTAGTTGACTTCCTCTAGATCAGATGGCATCCAAACTAGCAAGAGAGTGAGTGTCAGAAATTCTTGTAAGACACTCACTCAGGAAGTTCATTAGATTTTCTTAGTCACTTTTGTGTCTTCAGAGCCGGCACAAGGCAGCTGCTTAGCATGTGTTGGCACATTTGTTGTACTCTGGTAAGTCATGGCTCTAGGCATTGCTAGAAACAGGCTCTCACTGAGGCTGCATGGCCAAGGAGACAGTGTGCACGGTGGAAGAAGAGCAGGTTCCAGTATCAGAGGTTCAAATCCCAGCTCTCCACTGGGTCAAGTTACCAAACATTTTCGAGCTGCATTTTTCTCATCTAAAGAAATACAGATCTCATGTGAGTGAGGGATGAAATAGCATACTGAGAAAGGAAAGTGGTCCAGAGCAATCTGAGCCATGCGAGGTCTGCTAAACTTACTAGGCCCAGAGAGATATGAGCATGGGGCTTCAGTCACGTCCCTCCCGTTCATGTCCAGGATAATTGCTAAATCGCACATTTTGGCAACTGTTTCCAGACTAGTTGCTGCCTCAGTGGGTATAAACTACGTAAATGTTATTGCAAGTTGTACAACAGGACATTTACTCTTTTTCTCTGTCGCGAGGTTCGTGGAATTTATGATGCGAAGAGCAATGTATTGCCAGTCAGTAGCTCATGTTATTTTAGTAAACCAATGTAAATTCTTGGCAAACAACTTTTTTTTTTTTTTTAAATTTTATTTTGTCAATATACAATGTGGTTGATTATTGTGGCCCATTACCGAAACCTCCCTCCCTCCTCACTCTCCTCCCTCCCACCCAACAATGTCCTTTCTGTTTGCTTGTCGTATCAACTTCAAGGAATTGTAGTCGTTATGTCTTCTTCCCCGCCCCCGTTTTTTTTTTGTGTGTGTGTGTGTGTGTGTGTGTGAATTTATATATTTATTTTTAGCTCCTACCAATAAGTGAGAACATGTGGTATTTCTCTTTCTGTGCCTGACTTGTTTCACTTAATATAATTCTCTCAAGGTCCATCCATGTTGTTGCAAATGGCAGTATTTCATTCGTTCTTATAGCTGAGTAGTATTCCATTGTGTAGATGTACCACATTTTCCGTATCCACTCATCCAATGATGGACATTTGGGCTGGTTCCAACTCTTGGCTATTGTAAAGAGTGCTGCGATGAACATTGGGGAACAGGTATACCTTCGACTTGATGATTTCCATTCCTCTGGGTATATTGAAACTGCCCCTTAACTTCTCCCTTTCTCCTTTTAAAGATCCCTTCACGAGTGCTGCCGGGCATGTTTTCAAGGCAACCTGAATTTGCTTCCTGGGTTGCAATCCTAAAATTTGGCCTCCCAAAACTCTGTTTTATATTTTTGCCTCAGTTTCTTTTAGGCCCACGCTATACAAAGGCACTTGATATTCTTTTCTCACTTGAATCCTCTTAACAATCCAGGAAGGCAGATAATGTGATCTACATTTTATAGGAGAACAAACAACATTAAGAAAATTGAAGTGATTTTCTCAAAGAAATAGCAGAACTGGTATTTGATACAATCCTTTTATCTCAAGGCCTGTCATCTTTCTTTTCTAAACTATGGCTGAAATATCTTTTTGAGTGTCTACTGTGTTGTGTGCTGGGTACTAAGCTATGTATTTCCAAGTGTTACCTCATTGGCTGTTTAGTTCCCACACAGAGATGGTAGTCACTCATGAGTCCCCTGGAAACATCCGCAGGGTGAACTTTCCTAGAAATGGAAAGTTCATTCTCCATGGGACTATGGTTCTCCTTGACACCTGGCTTTTGGAAGGATATTCAAGGCCCAGTGAGGTGGGAAGGAGATACCTGTCCAGACAGTCATGTCAGCTCCTCAGCCTTGACCATGACTGAAGGGACGGGTGTTGTGTATCTTGAACAGCAGACACCATCAGCTGCTAGACAACTGTGCCAGAGTGCAGCTGGCACTCCTTGGGGCTTCTCCAGCCCAAAGACTTGTTCTGTTGGTTTGCACAGTGTTTTAAAATGCATCCCCATGTGATTTTCCCATAAAAGCATGTAATTTAAGGTTTTGGGTTTCACTTGAGGAATTGGACAGTCTGGCGATCCTGCTGATTCTCCCAGGCAGCAACCCCCAGCACTGCACGGCTACATGGCTCCTTTAGGCAGAGCAAGAGTCCTGACAGGCCCCACACTGCCCACATCACTCCCTTACCTTCCTCCATTGATAGTTTAAATTAACATGTACTAGCCCCTGTATAGTTTATATTCATGATAAAAACACCCAGGAGAATTGTTCCTGAGTTTTCTTCTGACCGTGTCTTTTTCCTTCCTGTCTAGTCTGTGATTGCAACGGGAAGTCCAGGCAGTGTATCTTTGATCAGGAACTTCACCAACAGACAGGCAATGGATTCCGCTGCCTCAACTGCAACGACAACACTGATGGCGCTCACTGCGAGAGGTGCCGGGAAGGCTTTTACCGGCACAGAGAGAGAGACCGCTGTTTGCCCTGCAACTGTAACTCCAAAGGTGGCTGAAAAGGGGAATGAAAGAGGGAGGGGGAGGGGGAGAGGGGAGGGACAGAAGGAGGAAGGGAGGGTGGAGAGAGAAGGACAATGGGGAAGGGTAGGCGGAAGCAAGAGGGGGACGTGCAGCTTCGGGAACAACTGGGAATCTACCAGACACTGGCCTTTTTAGCAATTTCCATCTGAAAGAAAACATGAGACTCTGAAGTTGAAGCTGGTGGGGCCAGCTGGGGTCTTGAGGGCAGGGCATGTTGGTTTGAATTTTAGAATTGAGAGTCACATCATTAACTCTTCCAGGCAGGTGACAGTCTTTGACCCAGGAACAAAGAATGCTTGCTCTCCTCCAGTGGTAGTTCTTCATGTCCAAAACCAACCCTGTGACCAACCACTTGAAAAATAAGGGACTAGAAAGATCTAGCTCTGGTGCTGTGCTAGATGCTAGCAATACGAAGAGGTACTAAGAAAAAAGACAGAGACATAAATAGGAAGATTAGAGTCTTTCATGGGTCTGTTAACAAGAGAAAATAAAATAACAAATAGGAAGCACCTAACAGGGTAGTTGGCTCGTAGGAGGGCTAGTGGGGTTTGCTGCTGCTGCTGTTGTTGTAGTTGCGTTCCACCCGTGCTGCATTCACAGAACCGTAGACATTTGTTGTGCACAGAGATGCACACGCTGTGCTGTATTCATTGTGGGCAGACAGTAAAGACGCGTTAGTAAATATAAAGAGGGGGAAGAAGTAGTTCTGTAAATAAGTCGAAACTTTTTTTTTGACTGCCTTGTCTATTATCTTTCTTGGCATGATCTGTTTCTCCTCTTTGCTAGAAAGTGTTTAATAGCATAGTGTGATAAATATTAATCCACCTCAAGAGCATAACCCTATTGCATGGCAATGACTCAGTGTAGCTCTGTGGAACCAGTTCATAGCAGGCAGCTGAAAATCTAAAAATGGGCAGACTTTGGTGCAACCACGAGTTGCTGGTAGAGTGTGTTGGGAGCCTTATAGAAAACTTGGGTGACCTGTGGTGACACAGACCCATATCCCAGTGATCACTTCCAAATTTGTCTAGGTTGCTGTTACGATGTGGTTTGGGCTAGATTGGCTCAGCTTTGTAGTATAGAATCAGCATCCAGAGTCTTTTGGATTTAGCAGTACTCCCTATGCATCAAAGAACTTTGTAAAGAAAAATTAGAAGAAAAATTATTCCACTTTAATGGGCATTTAACCTCTCTGAAGAGCCCATATTGCCTTAGGTTATGCAGCTTCATTGTGAGTCACCAGAGTTGGGTCATCCCAGCAAAATGATCAGTGAGAATGTAATTAGAACTTTAATTGGCTCAGCTGGCAAGCCTGGCCTGAAGACAAGGTTATTAGTCTCAGAGTAGACAAGGAACCTGCCGCCTGGCAAAGAGATGGTAAGGAAGGATTTACCACGCCGTCTCTTCTTTTCCAGTGTGTAGGCCACCGCTCCCCCAGCAGCAATGAGCCCAGCACTGTCTTTGTGGGCTGAGCAATAGGGCTGTTATCTTCAATTCTTATAGCCATATATATAAGCCCTGATAACCTTTTGTGGATACTTTGAAATTCACTGTGTGTGTGCGTGTTCGCATGCGTGCACGAGTTTTCCTCCCAAGACTCTTAAATTCTTGAGGCCTGTATGGACATCAGGAATATTGGACTTATTCTCTTAATTTTATTATTTTTTTACATATCTATGAAACTGACAGTGGATTATTCAGACTATAAAATATGAGTTATTCAAATCATGTCTTTAAATTCAAGTATATATATATATATATATATTTTTTTTTTAAGGGTTCTCAAAAGGAAGAAAACTCTCTTGGTTTTAATTTTAAATATTAATCATTTTCAAACAGCTTTCGGAGTCCTCAAATTCATGTAATCTACATCCACATAAGCCTTCACAGTGCTTATTGGGACACAAACTTGAAAGAAGAAGCTATTCTGCATCTGTTCTTTAAACCTAATTGTTTATAATCCCCATGAATAGCTCATGATATAGGAATTGGGGCAGGTGTTTTTATTCTAGGGAGACACTTTGAAAACTCAGTGCTATGATTTTGGAAGTTCTGAAATATGAAATGAATGAGACATGTTCACAGAGCCTGTGAATATCTTCATGTCAACATTGCAAGGCTTGAAGGGGGCTTCAGTGATAATATACTAGTATATTAGTACAGTAAAAACCACATTGTTTTGAGCACTGAATTAGGCACTTTGTATATATTAGCTAAAAGTCTTACAACAGCCCTGTATGGTACATGTTATTATTATTTAAAAGATGTGGTAAGTAAGCAATTTGCCCAAGACACAGCTAATAAGTGCCAGGCTGGTAGTTGAATTGAGATCTGTAGGGCTTCAAAGCCTGGGCTCTTTTCATGTCCCCCAGCTTCCTCTAGAACTGTATTCTCTAGATAGTGTCCTATGGACAGTGTGCTCTTTCAATGTCAAATAAGGTTTGGAAACACTGGCACTGAAAAGTTAAACAAGCTTCATGCCTATGTGTTATTATGTTATAAATCTCTGAAAGATTTAGTATGTACCATTTCTCAAACTCTTTTCAACACAGAATACTCATTTTCATGGGATAACAGTTAATACTCTCAGAAGAGTGTTCTGAAGAATACTATTTTGGGCTATTTGCGCCAAACCCAAAAGCAAAATACAGTCTTCCTCACCTTGTAAGAATAATTTATTTCTGGAAAAACTACTGCGGGAGAGTTTTCTGAAGTTGAAAGCATAATTACTATTAATTTGAATGGAAAAAAATGTGTTTCAAGGTCCCCAAATCGATACCCATTTATGTTAAAAACAACCAAATTTCCTTAGAGAGAGACCTCTTCTATTTAATGTTACTTAACAGATCATAATTCAAAAAGGAATTTTCCTTCTTAACCCTGTCTGCTGACCAATTACAGAGCAGTGAGCGTGGTCTCTGAACATCCAACCCCACCGCCTCTCTTCGTCCTCATCTGGTTTAAACGCTCTCTTGCCTCGGGCACTGACAACTGCCCCACTGTCCTCCCCCGGCCTCCTCAGACCTCTCCTTCCTCGGCTGCTTCGCTGACTCTGTCCTGAGGCTTCCTCCTCACTGATCGCCCTCTCCCTGAACTGATGGGGCTCCGTTTCCATCCATCCATCCCTTTCCCTTCCTCTCTATCTGTTCCTGTAGTGATCTCACGCTCACCGTGGCTGCGTATTCAGCCTGTGTGCTGAGGACTCCTAAATCTTCAGCCTCAACCTCTTTCTTGGTCTCCAGATAAATGTTTCCACCTTGACATGCCACTCCCGTTTGACATGCCTTCTCCCGTTTGGTAAATAGCATCACAGTCCGGCCAGTTGTGCACTCTGGGGAGGGGTGTCATCCCCTCTCCCTCATCATCCGTAACCAGATCTGTCCACTTTACATCCACAGTGTCCCACAGCGTCTGCCTCCATCTCTTCTCACCCCTGCTCCTCTACCCAGCCCGCATGGCGCGGGAGCATACATGTTGGTCTTGCTCTCTACACTCTATTCTACAGATTTCTCTAGAGCTGTTTTTTTAAACTGCAGGGCCAATCTTGTCACTGCCTGCCTAAACCTCTGAGAGCTCCCTGTTTTCCGGAACTGGGTCTGTTATTCTGCTGTGAACTTTTAATTCACTACTAGATAGCATGAACTTATATGTATGAAGTGCCTAACTCAATATCTCACACATAGTAGATGCCAAAAATGTCATTTTCACTGAAGGCCCCTTTGAGCCTTGCAAAGTTGACATGGAGATGTTCACAGACTCTAACTGGGAATGTGCTATTTATTTCATGTTCATCGTGCCACGTAAAAGCCAATACCTTCACGATTTAAATTTTATCTACTAGTGAATTAAAAATTCACAGAAGATAACAGAATAAACAAGCATGTAGCTACTGGTCAGTGTGCTTTTGGTTTCATAGTTTATGGGTAGCCTAATTATCACAGATACTTGAGATCTATGGATTATTTTACAATTTTGCCAGCTTCAGGGAAATTATAAAGCAGCTGAGGCATGCCTAGTAGGCTTCCACCTCGGCTGACCACCTTCCACCTCATCTTTCGATTTCTCTCAGCTGCTTTCGCAACGGCCCATCTTCTTCCTTGGCAAACAAACGTTATTAGTTCAGCAGATACCTGGGCACCTTCTTTGTATTGGGCACTGTGCTGGGCACTGGGGGGTACAGCAGGCAACATAAGCTGAGAGCATCATAAAGTAAAGCAGGTCTAAGGACTGGAGTGGGGTGGGCAGATATTAAGTAATAGTTAATCCAGACCTGAGTGCCAAGAATGGGCCAACTAGGGGAAGTTTGGGGAAAGAGCCTTCCAGCCTGAGGCAGCAGCGAGTGTAAACACCCTGAGAAGCAGCTTAGCGCATTCCAGGAACTGGGAGCAGAGCTGGGTCGCTGGAACCTAGAGAAGGAGGGTAGGAAACAAGGGAAGAGAGGCAGCAGCTTGCAGGCCGTGATATGGAGTTTGCATTTTATTCTGCTTATCGGGGGGCACTGCCAGACAACTTAAACAGAGGAGTAATATGACCTGAATTGCATTTTGAAAAGAGCACTCTGCCTCCATCTGGAGCATGGAGTGTGGAGAGGCAAGGACAGAGGCAGCAGGAGAGGGCGAGGCAGCGTGCAGGTGGGAGGGGATGGGGGCTTGACCTGGGGAGCTGGAGCGGCAGGTAGTGAGAAGTGGCTGCCTTCAGCAGGGACTCATTTCATTACCCAGAGCTGAGTGCCTCTCGTTTTTCATGAACACCCAGTCTAAGAGGATCCATTTGTGACTAAGAGTGTGTCTATACAGAACTTAATCATAGAACAAATACTCTAGGGCACTAACGAGGTCAGGTGCACAGGGTCTTCCTTCACTAGGGGTGATGCCCCACGGCTGAGACCACTCTGGGCAGGTAGATATTTTTGGTTGATAGGCCTTTTTTGTGCTCTTAAAAGTCATTGACTCTTAAAAGATGGCTTTTGCCTGCCAGAGATAGGGGAGAATTTTGTTCACTTTCCGATCTGAACCCTCTTCTAGGAGGCTGGTGTGCTCCTTCACAAAGTTTCCTCCTTGAGATCTCAAAGATCTGATGGACTTCTTTTGAGAAGCAGGAGGGCTACACGCTACCAAATGTCAAAATAAGAGCAGATATATAAATGTAAATACATTTATGAGTAATTTCATTTCTTTCCCTGAAGAAGATATCCTCAGCTGTCAAAACTTTCCCGAGTGGGTGGAAGAATATTCAGGTGGTGCGAAGTCATTGTGAGAGGCAGCAGGTAGTGGTTATTACTTGGTGTTCACTGAGCTCCCATAGGGCAACAGTTGCTTCCCAATGCCACGTCCGTTAAATATTTCCTTTCCTTCTTTTCTTTCTCCGACCTTGTCATTTACAGGTTCTCTTAGTGCTCGATGTGACAACTCTGGACGGTGCAGCTGTAAACCGGGTGTGACAGGGGACAGGTGTGACCGATGTCTGCCAGGCTTCCACACACTCACTGATGCTGGGTGCACCCAAGACCAGAGACCCCTGTGAGCATCTGCATCCCACCATTGCTGTTACTAATGTGAATAATGACAATTAAGTTAACACCAGTAACCGCTCTCCTTTACTGAGCACCTACCGGGTGCCAAACACTGCTTTGAGAATTTCATGTGAGTTGTCTCATTTAACCCTCACAAAAACCCTAAGAAGCTGGGATTATCATTATACTCACTGTAAAGAGAAGACACAAACCACAAGAGGTTAAGTTGCCCGATATTACTGATGAGGGTGGACCAGCCCAGAGTTTTGGCTCCAGAACCCACGTTCTTCATCCTGACAGTTGCCTTCTTTAAAGGAATGAGGATGGGGGTACACAGTCTTCCAAGTCCTAACCTGGAACCCATTTTTGACCCAAATGCATTTGGGGTAGGAGAACTTTTCTGTATCACCTTAATCCCCTTTAGTTTGGAACATCCTCTATCCCTCCTCAGATTCTTTTCTGGAAGAAGATGGAGTATACATTGTAGTCACATAGCCAACCTGCAGAGACACAGAGCAGGCAGGGTGTTGGATGGCTGGTGGGATGGGGGAACTTGGCACTGGAGCACTAGCTAGAGGGCTACTGACAGAGGAATCACTTCCCTGCTGCCCACTTTTCCAGCTCCTTGCCCAGACGGCAGCTGCCCTCCACCCACACTTGTGTGTCCCAGCTAAGTCCTCTCACCCTTGGGCCTTTGCACAGATTGTTCTCTTCAGCCTTCTCTGATCCTTTTAGATTGCCTTCAGAGACCCTCCCCTGGGCCCAACCCCCCTTTGGAACCCTTGTAAACCGGGTAGTAGACCATGCTGCTGCACTGCCCCCAGCTCTCCTTCAGCCCCTGCCCACTTGGAACGAGATACAAACTTCTTCTCGAGGCCTGCAGGGCCCTGTCAGGTCTCCCCAGGCTCTTCCACCCCAGCCTGGGCTGTCACTGGATTTCTCACCACTCTCCTCCCGGCTCCCTGCACTCCAGCCACACCAGCCTGCCTTCCCCTCTTCAGAGGAGCCCGGCATGTGTGGCCTGGGCCCTGGCCTCTTGAGCACCCTTCCTTCCCACAGAGCCATGCAGAGCTGTGGGGCTCCGTCCCCACCTCCCCATCTCCTCACAGAGGCCGTCCCCAACCCTCCATGTTCTGACTCTGTTATTTTACTCCAAATCTCTTATTTTCAATACATATTTGTTTGTCCATTTCTCCCACTAGCATGTAAGCCCCACTCTGCTCTGTCTTGTTCATCTGTGTGTCCCCACGGCCTGGAGTGTCAAGGGCCCCAGCGGGTGTCCCAGTTCAGCCGCAGCTGGCATCCCGCTTCACTGCCAGTGGCCTTCACATGGCTGCCCTGCCTCGAGTCTCCTGAAGAATGGGGGCCCTTTCCTATTCCTCTTAGTATCCCTGGTTCTTAGCACCAGTAGATGCTGAATACATGTTTACCAAATGGTACAGATAAGTAGTACAGAAGGAGCTAAGACGAGGAGGAGGGGTGGGAATGGAAGATGGAGATTGGGAAAGGAATTCCAGCTGGAAGCCTGGCTGGACTTGGCATCTACTTAGTTGAGGAATGTGAGGGGGAGGGAGGAATCAAGAGTGCTCCAGGTTTGGGCAGGATTTGGATGGGGTCACAGGGCCGTCAGAGGAGGAAGAGATCAGCAAGGGAAAGACAACAAACTTGGTTTTAGACTGAGGAGATAGATACATGATTGTGTGTCAAGATGAGTGACAGAGAGAAGTACTAATCACAGCACTGGTCTGCACAAGACAGGAAGATTGTGCCAGAATTAAATGAAAGCACTGATATCTCCATTAAGAAAGTCTTCCTACCATTAAAAGAAAAGTTAACTAAACCCAGCAATTCCACTTTTAAGTATATACCCAAGAGAACTGAAATGTACGTATCTGCACAAAAACTTGTGCACAAATGTTCATAGCAGCATTATTCCTTATAGCTAAAAAGTGGAAACAACTGAAATGTCCATCAGCTGATGGATGGATAAACAAAATGGGGTCTATCCATACAGTGGAACTTTATTCAGCCATTGAAAGAATGCGTGTTCTGATACGACATGGATAAACCTTGAAAACACTGTGCTAAGTGAAAGAGGCCAATCACAAAAGACCACATGTGGTATGATTGAGTTTATAGGAAATGTCTAGAGTAGGCAAACCTATAGAAACACAAAATATGTTAATGGCTGCCTTGGGCTTGAGAGTGAGACTGAAGGGAGGACATGGGGGAGGGGGACGTCTGCTAAAGGCACAGGGTTTCTTTTCTGGACTGATGAAAATGTTCTAAAATTAGTATTTGCAGTGGTAGTCATACAACTCTGAGAATTGACCAAAAACCATTGAATTGTACACTTTAAATTGGTGAATTGCATAACATGTGTATTATATCTAGTGTTATCAAAAGAAATAACTGAGTCAACTAAAATAGCAGGTAGATGGAATCAATCATGATAAAAGCAGACAGCATTGAATTAAACAAGAGAGAAACAAATGATAAAATTTTTTTAAAATGTCAACTGAAGCAAACAGTCAAACAAACTAAACTAAACAGTTTAGTGTTGAACTTCGTTTACATTCTGGCACAAATCCCTCCTCTCCTGAGGGTTAGGTAGCAAGCAGCTCATGGACTGGCTGCCACCCACAGACCACACTGTGAACAGTGCTGTTATGGACAATTAAGCCCTTAAACGGTGCGAGAGAGATCAGCGCGCACAAGGATTGCTAGGAAAGGCCTCACTGAAGAAGCACTTGCTCAGCTTGGTGACTTTTACTTGTGAGCAGTTGATCTTTATGTGTATAGCTGAGAAGCATTTGGAAACACATCCCTAATTTTCTTTTTCTTCTTTCCCAGAGAATCCAAGTGTGACTGTGATCCAGCTGGCATTGCGGGGCCCTGTGATGCAGGCCGCTGTGTCTGCAAGCCAGCTGTCAACGGAGAACGCTGTGATAGGTCTGTGTGAACCACGACCCTACAGACAGCAGGGAGAGCCCCTTGACAACTAGCATGAGAATTAATCCTCTGGTGCAATCATGGAAAAGGGATGCCTAACAAACATTGATGGCTTTCTTCCTGCTCTCTGTCCTCAAAAACTAGGCTTTCAAAAAAAATACAATTGAGCCCCCAAATCTCAGTGGACTCCCTACTCTGCTCTGGGCCCCTTCTCATTGTCTTTGCTGCAGCAGAGGCACAGGGCCCCAGATTCCCCTCGCCGGCTGGCTCCGAAGTCCAGGTGCTCCATACAAGGTGGCATGTGGTAATGAGATCACATGACTCAGGCTGGTCCCGAGAAAGGCCTGGCCTAATTAAACATGTTGGGAAAATTTTTGTAAGAGTGAATATCACAGTGTATGGCCATATATAACTATACAGAAAAAGAACCGCCCCAGGGATGGGACGGTGGCTGCATGCACACACACGAACCAAGGGATGACGTAAGAGCCCTTTGGGCCCGAGCCCTGTTGGGGCAGGTGGAACAGCGAGGGTCCATCCTCCCTTCAGCTGCTACTGCAGGACATTCCTGAAGCACGAGCTGTGCTCAGACTTAAAACTCTTCCCTCCCTTGAGACTGCTGTGAGCAGAGTGCTGGGAGGTTGGCTCCAGAGGTAAAGGTTTCTTCCTCATTTCCTTAAAAGTATGAAAGCAGTTCCATGGCCCCCTGCCAATCACTTATACCTGGGCAGAGGAAATGCCAAATACATTCCTAGCTTGTGTTTTCAGGGGGTTCTTTGCTACTTAGGTGAGGGTAGGGATAATAGCTTAAAAGTCAAAAGAGAAGTTACTTTTTGAAAGCCTTTTTAATTTAAAAATGTAAAACAGAAATAGAAACCACATAAAACAAATGTTGTCATCACCACCAATGGTAAGAAATAAACCTCTGCTAAAAATGTGCCACCCCAATGACAATGCCCTCCCTCCTCCTTAGAAGTGACCACTATTCTTTTATGGTAATTACTTCCTTGCTTTCTTCATAATTTATTACCCTAGTGCATTCCTAAGCACTGTCATTTAGTTTTGCCTGATTCTCTTCCTTATCTTGCCCTCTCCACCCTTTCTGTCCCCGCTCCTTCCCATTCTTCTTCCCTCCCTTCCTTCCTTCCTTGCTTTTATTTTATTTTTCTTTATTATTTATTATTTTTTATAAGGAAAAGAGATTTATTTGGCTTATGATTCTGGGAGAGCTGCATCTGGCACAGGCCTCAGGCTGCTTCTACTCATGGTGGAAAGTGGCAGGCAGCCGGTGGGTACAAGCAGATCACATGGCGAGAAGAAGCAAGAGAGAGAGGGAAGGTGCCAGGGTCTTTTAAACAACCAGCTCTCGTGGGAACTAATAGAGCGAGAACTCACTCATTAATCCCCCCACCTAGGAAAAGCATTAATTCACTCATGAGGGATCCTCCTAGGGATCAAATTTCCATGAGTTCTGGGAGGACAGTCCATCCAAACTCCATTGAACATGTACGATGTCACTTCCTTACTTCCTTGCTTTTAAATCTCTTTTAACCTATAGGCCTCCTCTCCATAGAAACCATAATAATTTATTTAACCCTTGTCTTAGAGAAAAACCAGTGTTTGCTTATTTACAGCTATTCTCTGAAGCATCTACTGTTCACAGCAAACCTGCTTTTCTGTGATCTTGTACAGTTAACATACCCCCCAATATGTGGATGGAAATAACAGTTCTCATAGACCTTAGGGAGGATTAAATGAGAGAGTATATATAGGGTGCCTGGCACAAGTGCTAAATAAGCGATCATTGAAGCTGTTGTTGTTTCATGTGGAAGAATGTACATAACTTGAATGGAGAAAAAAAAAGTCCTCCCCAGCTTCCCTTGCCTTCTCTGCAGCCCCAACATCTAAGACATGCCTGGCAGTCATGGTCCTCAGAGAAGCCACCGGTGGACTTGAGCTAGGAGCAGAGGTGGAATGCAAGCCTACACTTTGCTTTTGTAGACTGTCTCTAGTCATCTTTCTCTTTGTCATATCCTCACCTGCCCTTTCCCCTCGTGGGCCAGAGGCTGGGTACTTGGGGCAGGGATGGTGATCAACACCTAGTGGCCTTGAGGAGGGGTCAGTAGAGCTGAGTGGGTGCCAAGGTGGGAGCATTTACCTCTCCTTTCCTGGTCCCCCCCTCCCACTGTTTTGTCCCATTAAACACTTGCTCCAGGACAAGGCAGCTCTGCATACCCCTGCCCCACCCCTCCCTGTCCTGCCATCTGACCTCCACTCAATTCGTCACCAAGCGTAAGTCAATCACTAAGTTTCCAGACCACCAACGCAAACAGGATTCTGCTGTACAGGAAAGAGAGAAAGTGAATGTTGCCCATGCCGTCTCATTTGGAGGCTGTGACTGTCCATCGGGTGTTCTGGGAATGGAGGAGATATGTGAAACTTGGTATTTCCCTCCTCTGGGAATTAACAGGATCAAGTGGGCAAGAAAGTACGAAGGGGCAGAATCAGTTGCATAGTGTCTATACGAAATAAGAAATAATCTATAACATCATCCTGATTTCTCAAATGCCACTGCAGGTGTCGACCAGGTTACTATCATCTGGATGCGGGGAACCCTGAGGGGTGCACCCAGTGTTTCTGCTATGGGCATTCCGCCAGCTGCCACAGCTCTGCAGACTATAGTGTCCACAAGATCACCTCCACCTTCCATCAAGGTAAAGTGTTCCATTTTCTAGGTTTTTGATTTTTAATGTTGTACAGGGCTTTGTGCTTAGACAACCACCTCCATGAGATGGATTCTTGAGTTGTCTTTAGCCCTTCTCTTACAGTTTTTAGTTTGCATTATTTTGTCAGGGCAATAAAACACACCATGATGTCTTGAAAAAGTTGTAGCTAAACGATTCATTCATACGCGTGTATAACTTGAAAGAATAACTACAAAGCAACTAGATTGTATCTTCCTGCATTTCCTGTCACCATCTGTTTCAAAACCACAAAAGAATTATCCATTTGGATTGGGGAATTTATGAGAGTCTTCCTGGAATTCACATTCACCAATAATACTGCCTTCACATATGTTAAATGAGTTAATTTATGTGAAATTAGTTACCAAGCTACAGAGCACTGTAAAAAATATTAGGAATTGATATTATTGCAACTGTGAGTTTCTCTTTGATTATAACCCTCTCACCTCATTAAGGCCAGACCCTGTTTATGTAAATATTGTAAGAATGCAAATTACAGGCAGATGAAAAAGTGCTCTCTTATCGCAAGAGTCAAACTGTAAGAAGAGAAGTCAGAGCAGCTGTGGGGTGGGAGCAGGTGAAGTTCAGACCCAAGTAGAGAGGTACATAGGAATTTTAAGGTCTGTATACAAATGTGCAAATATTAAGAAAACCCCACTTGCTACTCACCACTGGGACTTTTCAGCCGAGCAGGTCTTGCCTTGTTTAACTCAGTTGCTGAGAGTTTGTCTCAAATGCAGAGTGATTTTATTTGTCTTCTAGATGTTGATGGCTGGAAGGCTGTCCATAGAAATGGGTCTCCCGCAAGGCTCCAGTGGTCACAGCGCCATCGGGACGTGTTTAGCTCAGCCCGACGATCGGACCCTGTCTATTTTGTGGCTCCTGGTATGTGAGGGATAATTTTTCCTATAGAAATCAACTTAGGACTTAGTCCCAACTATAGGACTAGTAAGTCAGGATAGAAAACGAATTAGAGAATGTGGAAACCATATCATCTAGTGTTCAGGGCAGCAGTATCTCCAGAAGATAGTTGGGGCTTAAGCCCAATTTGATAAAGTCACTAAGACGTGGTGCAGTAGAGCAGAACTGGTTGTTCTGGAGGTCAGACCCTGGCTGAGATGCCTACTTTAGTCGATGGGAAGTTTCTAGGTTTCCCTTCAAGGCAAGAAATTAAGGACTGAAGTCAAACTGTGGGTCTATTGAGAAGCACATGGAAAAGCAAAAACAAAGCATTTCTTAAAGCTTCAAACATTTGTAAGTTAAAATATATGTACATTAGTCAGTGGTATGTGCCTGGGTGGAAAAGCTCTAGCTAGAATTCTAATCCTACTTCATATTCCTAGCTAATGTGTGATTCCTGGGCAAGTTGTTCTCATAACCTTTCTGAACTTTGGCTCTCTCAGCTAAGTGGGAATAGTAATGCCTGCCTCCAAGATTTATTGCCATTACATGTGATGATGTTTGTGAAAGCATTCTGTAAACTATAAATCATTATATAATAAGTGGCACTTTTGCTCATATACCTGGGATCTTTACATATCAGTCTATCATAAGAGACATGCTATGAATCATCTTGTAGATGGAATGAATCGTTTTATACTGAAGTCCTTTTAGCATTTCAGTAACTAACCCTCCTTTATAGCCAAAAGTGATAAAACCATGCCCAGTGCCATGTACTGACTCTTCTAGCAGGGTGGTTTGGGGCAGGACAGTGGGCAGGTAACATAGGACTTCAACAGAAATTGCAAACATTAATGCAGACTTGCCGTCCAGTTTCACAACTGATCTCAATCTTTTAAAATTCTATTTTACAGCCAAATTTCTTGGGAATCAACAGGTGAGCTATGGGCAAAGCCTGTCTTTTGACTACCGTGTGGACAGGGGAGGCAGACACCCATCTCCCCATGACGTGATCCTGGAAGGTGCTGGTCTACGGATTACAGCTCCCTTGATGCCACTTAGCAAGACACTGCCTTGTGGGATCACCAAGACTTACACGTTCAGGTAAAAAGAGAGACCACATGTGGGTCAAATAGAGCAAACTGTGACTGAAGTCTGATTTCTGTGTTCATTCATTCATTCATTCATCATTCATTCACTCAACAAGCTTTTTGGAGCACATTTTACATACCGGGCATAATGTTATGTGCCAGACAGGACATGATTCCTTCCCTCAAGCAGCTGACGGACTAATGGGAGAGAAAGATAAACGGATGATTGATTACAGTGCAGCTTGTCAAGCGACAGAGAGAGACAAGGTGAACCCAGGTGTTTAGAACACACATAGGAGGCACAACTGGAGTGATCGAGAAACACGTCCCAGGAAGTCACAACAAACGTGAAGAGCAGCTCTCTAAGGGAAGAAAAGGAAGTAATGGTTAATAAGCAGAGAAGATATCATGCTTGAGGAAGTTTTGTGTGTTTAGGAATTTCCAAGTAGTTGAGTATGAGGGGAATATGAAGTGGGGGAGAAGAATATAGTGAGAAGTGAGGTAGAGGAGGAGGGAGAATGAAGTCACAGATGGCCCCGTGTGTCTATGGAGATAGCACAATAAATACCCTGTAGGATGGGGATTTTGAATGGTGTGTTTAGAGACAGCGGGGAAGGGAGCTGTGCCTAAGTGCTCAGTACTGCATTCGAGGCTATGGAACATGGTCTTTGTCCTCCAAGAGCTCATGGTCTAGCAGGATATATAACATGTCGAAAAGCAAACATAATACAGAGCAATAAGGGCTTCAGTGGCGGTGCAGGTTCACGGGGTCTTGGGAAACGAGGACAGAGAGCCTAATCCTGCCTGGAGGAGTCAGGCAAAGCTTCACAGAGTAGGCACCGTGGGAGGCTGAGGATGGAAGTACGTGCAGGGCTTCTCCGGGGAGAGAAGGCAGAGAGAAACCACCTCCACGTGTGAGTGTATGTGGAGATGTAAAAAGGTATAATACGGGGGAGATGGGCAGATAAGTTTGAAAAGGCTGGAAAAGGACCCATCCTGGTGGCCTCATATGTCATGTCAAGGTACTTAGATGCTGTCCATGCCTGCATGATGACGGAGAGCCACTGAGCTGTAAGTTGAGAAGTGCTGTAGCTAGGTGTGTAGGCCGCGTGCACATACCATGTGGAGGATAGTTCAGTTAGGGGTAGTTCTTCACTGGACCATCAGAACATATTCACTGTGGCTCAGGTGAGGGTGGTTGGGGGCCCAACCCACAGCAGAGGTAATGGGTATGTACATACATGATTGAATGCTACTTATTCTCATGACACATGCAGACACACACGCACAGCTCTCCTGTCTGGAACACCCATTCCTACCTCCTCGGCTTGGTGAGCTTACTCTTTGAGATTCAGCTTACATAGTCTTTCTTTGTATTAGCCTTCCCAAAACTCCAGGTTAATTCACAGTCACCTTGTGTGTTTCTGTGGCGTTCTGTGCATGCCTGTATCATAGAACTCACTGCATTGTATGATAATTGTGTGTTTGCCCACCTGACTCCCCGTGGCTGAATGCTGATCGCCTCTCCCTGGCTGTCTTTGTACCCTCCAACCTGACACAGCTTCTAGCCCAAACGAAGTGCACAATCAACTTTTGCTTAACAAGTCAGTGAGTGAAATGAAAGGGGCAGGGTTGTTCCTGGGAGAGATATTCCAGTTAAAAAAAAAAAAAAAGAAAGAATAGAGAAGGGGCTGGTGATATGTCACTGTGAGGCACTACAATGCCAAATTAGGATGTATTAGACATGGACAGTATAGAAGGTTGAAGGTGATTTTTGAAAAGAGTAAGTGAAATATGCTCAGATAACAAATTAAAGGAAAAAAACAAAAATTAATGGTAGCTCTTGAGGATCAGAACTTCTGGAACCCGGTGATGTTTCTAATATTAGGTTATGTGGGGTCAAGACTAGAAAGTGGTGTCTGAGGACTTGGGAGCAGCACTGCTTCAGATGGCATGACGCTGGACCTAGCTTTCCACACTGGGACACCCTCCATCCTGTCCTGTGTGGCTTGCCGTCCCCAGGGAGGGAGAAAACTCCAAGTTTGTGCCTATGAGGAGGCGGCTGCCAGTTCTACAATACCTCTAAGCACGACGGCTAAGGGGCTTACTAAGTGTTCCCACATTCTTGGGCATAATTTGTATTAGGAGGGATTTGATAGGAGTTAGATTTTTAAAGATTTTGATTTTAAATTATGCAGACTAAATGAACATCCAAGCAGTAATTGGAGCCCCCAGCTGAGTTATTTTGAATATCGAAGGTTAATGCGGAACCTCACAGCCCTCCGGATCCGAGCCACGTATGGAGAATACAGTAAGTGACTGACAAATGAATTTCTTCTTAGGTTTTAGTTTAGTTTGTTTCAGCTCTCTTAGGGGTGACCGTCTCAAAACAAGTAGATAAACTCCATGATGGTTTTGACTTAGAGTCTCTGAGTCTACATTTTTATATTCTGGAAGAAGTTTTTGAAAAAGAAATGTTTCTCTAAAAAGAGGTCAGCACCAATGAAGAATGAATGATACTACCTTGCTAAAAGAGTCTCTGAATTTAGATTAAAGCTGATTATTTGAGGAAGACATGTCTATGGCAAATGGACACGTTTCTTTAGCTGGGAAATGTTTCTACAACACAGCCCTGTTTATTCCTTGAGTAGCTTTTCCTTTGGGGATTCTACTCAATGCTACCACATCCAGACATCGTGTTGTAATCTGTGAATTCCCTTTTTTGAACCTCACCTGCTGGGTCCTCATAATCCCAGTTGGAATTATTTAAGCGAGAGTTCCTTAAGCTTTTCCGCACTTGTGTAGAAAGGAAGCGTGGCTGCCGCGCACTGTTTCCATGTCACTGATGCAGCAAACGAAGCAGGAAGAAGAAAAGGCATTTCCTAACAACTTACTGAATCTTACTGTGTGCCACGCACACTTTAGTATATGTACTGTCTCATTAAATCTTCACGACAAACCTAGGAGATAGATACCACGGTTCTTTCTTTCTCTTCTACAGCTGAGGAAACACAGTTACAGAGTCTATGACTTGTCCAATTCATCCAGCTAGTAAGGGTGGAGCCAGAACTTAAACTCTGATTTTTCTGACTCCAGAGCCCATGCACTCAACTGTGACGCTGGACAGCTCTACCTCTCCACCCTCACACAGCTCGCTCATGTGTGGTATGATGTGTGGACACCACCTCTCTTTGAGAAGGAGTTAAGACAAGATCCAAAGAGTGACCTGATTTTAGGGCTTTAAACCTTACCATGTGCTACTTCTAACATGTTCTCTCTATTGCAGGTACTGGGTACATTGACAATGTGACCCTGGTTTCAGCCCGCCCTGTCTCTGGAGCCCCAGCACCCTGGGTTGAACAATGTGTATGTCCTGTTGGGTACAAGGGGCAGTTCTGCCAGGACTGTGCTTCCGGCTATAAAAGAGATGCAGTGAGACTGGGGCCCTTTGGCACCTGTATTCCATGTAACTGCCAAGGGGGAGGGGCCTGCGATCCAGACACAGGTGAGTAAAATGACACCCGGACCAGGTGGCTGGTGGTGCAGCCAGGTGACTGAGGTCTCCTGTGGAAGAGACAGAGCTGTGTAAGACAGATCATGACTGAACTCATTTCAGAGATGGGAAAGGATTAAGGAGAGTAGGGCTGGAGTCAGGGACGAAGGGCATGGTGCCTTATTACACTCAATCCTTTTCATTATGGAAATGCCACAAGGCTGTGAGAAAGGTGCTAGGTTACAGGAAATGGCTGTTGTGGTTCAGTGCTAGGTGGGGGAGGTGGTGTCGATTTGCAAAGATTGTATAGGGAGATCAAAGGCAAGTCAGGGTCTAAATGAATGTGCCAACAAATGGTGTCAGGCTCTGGAGGACAGGGGTAATGGTATGGACAGCAGAGGAAGCGAGTGTCCACTCAGCATGGGAGAGTGAGGATGAGGGAGAGGGTCTTGGCCGTGTTGGGATTTGGTGCTAGGGCAGGGGTGAATGCCAGTGCTCAGACACTGTGGGGAAAGCTTCTGAAAGGTAGACTCTGACCCCCGTGCATCATCCATACGGAGGGATATGCATTGTCTGACCCTGCTCACGTCTTTGCTCCTCCATTCTTCCTCTGCCTCCCAGGAGATTGTTATTCAGGGGATGAGAACCCTGACATCGAGTGCGCCGACTGCCCCATTGGTTTCTACAATGATCCACATGACCCCCGCAGCTGCAAGCCATGCCCCTGTCACAATGGGTTCAGCTGCTCAGTGATGCCCGAGACAGAGGAGGTGGTGTGCAGCAACTGCCCCCCTGGGGTCACTGGTAAGGCCAATGGTCTGCTTCTTCTATTCCAGGGAATTACTAGAAATTATAATTACTTAGGGTTAACCTAAATGTCCTCTTTCTAAAGATAAGAATATTGCAATACCCAAGAAGATGAAGTAGATTGACCCGGGGCAGAGTGTACAGTTAATGGGAGGAAACATCTAAAGCTCCTTTGGGAGGGTGGTAATGAGGAGATGAAGGAAAATTTAGTGACCTCTTCAATGTTGCATGGCTCTTCTGGTCAGTCTGAAAGAAGAATTATTTCCTCAGCAGCAGCCTTGATGGTAGCACTCAAAACCTTACCACTTCCATGGAATGGCTGGCTTTTCTCAAAAAGGGAGTTAAGCCTCCTGGTGGTGCTACTGTGTTCTAAAATCTGTGGTAACTGTGAAGTGAGAGAGCCACCACTACCCCGACCACCCCCCGCTGCATGCTCCTGCTCCTGCGGGTACTATTCTGGGGTCCCGGGCAAAGCACATTTCTCGGCTCTTCTGGAGGGTGACTTGCTACTTGACGCCTCTGCTTCTGGTCTTGTTGCCAGTGGATGATGATCTGGGCTTGGCCACTGTCCTTTCCCAGGTGCCCGCTGCGAGCTCTGTGCTGATGGCTACTTTGGGGACCGGTTTGGGGAACGTGGCCCAGTGAGGCCTTGTCAGCCCTGTCAGTGTAACAACAATGTGGACCCCAGCGCCTCTGGGAACTGTGACCGGCTGACAGGCAGGTGTTTGAAGTGCATCCACAACACAGCCGGTGTCTACTGTGACCAGTGCAAAGCAGGCTACTTTGGGGACCCGCTGGCTCCCACCCCAGAAGACAAGTGTCGAGGTAGGACTGCACCCCCAGACAGGTTGTGTCTCTGTGTGTGTGCGTGTAAGCTTGCTTGTGTGCACACATGGAAGCAAGGACACTGGCAGTTGATACCATGCTGCTTCTTCGGTTCTCTGACCAAACTGGCCCATTCACAGCCTGGACCTTTCACCTGTCGAAGACCAGTTTCCCTGGAGCAGGACTCTGGAAGACAGAGCTGGAGGCTCTCGAATGGGTTAAAGCTGGTTGGGGGAAGTGAAAAGGTCAGGTTTACATTCCTAAGTGGAAGAGGAGATAAGAGGGGCCACATCCTATGCCCGATCCAGAGGCGGGAAGTGGCTGCCAAACCTGTTACAGGAGAGTAATAAATGACTCGAGACTAAGCCTGAACAAACTGCAGGGGGGAGGGCAGTGGGCTATAAAGGAGTTTAAGAGACCCTCTCAGGAAGTCAGCATAATTGATGCATAGAGTGGTTGTAGTCGACAGTTCTCCTAACCAGAATTGGCTTCAAAGCACAGCTATCACGGAACATTCCTAAGGCTGTTTCAGATCAAAGCATGAATGTGCAGATTGGTCCTCTCTCCCAGCTCCTCTTTCAAACCTTTGTACGTGTTAATTCTAGAGGTGAGTCCAGTTCTAGAGGTGCTGGCCTGCCCCACAGACTCACCCCCTAGTCACAAAGGTCCCATACTGGCTCTGATGCTCAGAACTCAGGAGTTCGTTCATTGTAAGCTTCAAAGTGGCTCCGGGTACCCAGATTGGAGAACTCCTGGATCCTCAGAAAGCCTGAGAGGAAGCCCGGCACCTCTCACTTACACCAGTCTCCACCTGAAAATGTCTGAGGACCTCTGTGCAACCTGAGGCTTCTACCAAGGATCACAACTCTCTTGGGGATTTCTGGGCCAGACCAGTCCTGACCCCAACCTGTGAGTTAGCTGTGATGTGCTGGAAAGCACCCCGTCCTAGGAAGAGCCCACATGACTTTAGCAGTACTGAGTTCAAGTCAAGTTTCATAACATACCTATTGTATTATGCTGATTGTGCCAATGAATCCCTCTGAGCCTCAGATTCCTCACATGTATGAATAATATTTGACTCATAGTGGTTGCAAAGATATAGTAAAGTAGCATATCAGGAAGCACACCGTAAACTCTCTCTATAATTCTAGCTGTAAGGTGTTATTAATAGAAACCTATCTGTATCAGGAGTGTACTTGGAGGCATACCAGGAGATAAGTCTAACACCATATGAGTTCACAAGGGCAAGGAAGGGTTTTTTGCCATACGTTTCTTCACTCAACTGTCTTTTATCAAGCACCTACCATGCATCTAATGTGGAGCCAGATACTGAGGTTATAATGATGAATAAGTCAGTCCCAGCTCCCAAAGAGCTCGTATGCTAATAAAGAAGATGCATAAGTATGTGTGCAAATAATGATAGTACACTTTGAAACATAATCAGTGTTGTGAGCACTGAAGATAGAGGAACCCAGAGCATCACTGTCAACCAGAGAATCACTGTCATATTAGAGCAGCGTCCCACCTACTGTTATATTCTTAGCTCCTATAACAGAACCTGACACCTAGTTCTCAATCAATTTGACTGAATTAACAAAGGTACTTCTTTCTTGATGCATTTCTACACCAAAGGCTGCAGAGTGGAGGGAAGAGTGTTGGCTCTCCCCAAGCTCTCATTGCAACTTGCCATTTACTTGCTGTGTGTCATTAGACAAATTACTCAGCCTCTCTGAGCTCACATTCCATTTGTAAAATAGATGGAGATGTCTACATCTGGCACATAACAGGCCTGGAAGACATGTTATTCACCTTGTGAGCAAAGCCAGAATGCCTGCAGAATATCTAAGAGCTTACAGTTTAACAAGAAGGAAAAAATGAGGGCTGCCAAAGAGGATGAGCTACTGTAATAGCTCTTCATCCACACACACCAAACAAACCTGCCAGATGATTTCTAGGACCTCTCTGTATCAGGAGTGTGCCTGAAGGCATAACCAGGAGATGACTCTCACACAATGTGAGTTGACAAGGCCAAGGATGGGTGCTTTGCCATTAGAGACTTGATCTTCTTCTTTTGTCTTTGCTATACCTCCAGTTTCTGGGACTAGTTTGATGTGAATGCTCCATTTGTCTATCTCTTACCTGTAGCTTGCAACTGCAACCCCATGGGCTCAGAGGCTGTAGAGTGTCGAAGTGATGGCAGCTGTGTTTGCAAGCCAGGATTTGGTGGCCTCAACTGTGAGCACGCAGCTCTAACCAGCTGCCCAGCTTGCTACAATCAAGTGAAGATTCAGGTATGCGTGCCCCTCCTTGTCACTCCCTGCTCTCACTTCAGGATTCACTTCAGGATTCAAATCCCAAAGTGTCCACCAGGTGGTTCTGTCACAGCTCTAGGACCCTCCTGTTCTCCTGGGGATGGGAGTAGAGGTTACTATTTCTTTCTTTAGAAATTGCTGTTTGGTTTTTTTTGAAATCTGTATTGTAATAACAATAATACTTGGTTTATGTTCATATATATATATATATATATATACACACCATTTTTTTAAAACGCCTTTTGCAGATACTGTCTCATTTGGTACTCAGATAACTTAGTCGAGCTGGAAGAAAAAGTATTCTGACCTCAGTTCTCATTAGTCAAAGTCTAAAAATACTTGCAGTTTTTCAAAGTGACATGGCCAGTAGAAACTGGGAATTCCCCCTGCCCCCCACTATGTCCCCTGACTCTGACTTAGGGGCTCTTTCCACTATGATATGCCAACTTTCTGGCTGGATTTTTTCCAAGAGGTGTGAAACGAACAATGAAAAACATAGACATATAAAAGATATGAGGAGCCCAGAAGGTGTCAAGGCTTTTCAGACAGGAATGTCCTCCAAAAATTTCTCATTCCATTCCAGAAAACAATGAATTTGATGTTGTTGTTAATTATTAATTATCATTTTTCTGGAGTAAGGAGTGGGGGAGAAAAAGGCCCAAACAGAACTCCGAATGTAGAACAAATTCACTCTGTTTTTTTAAACTTATCTATGTAACAAGCCTTTTATAGCACTTTCTTTGTGCCAGTCACTGTTCTAAGTACGTTACAAATATTAACTCATTTAGTCCATGTAATAACTCTATGGAACAGTATTATTATTTTTATTATCACATTTTATAGATAAAGAAAGTAACTTGCCCAAGGTCACATAGCTAGTGAGTAGTGGGGCCAGGATTCAGACTGAAAGCGTCTAGGTTCTAGAATCTAGACTTTTAATCACCATGACATGCCAAGCGTCTCTGGGCTGTTATCCCCTGGGTAGCTGGTATTGGACCGTGGTCTCCATCATCTGTTCTGATTCTCTTTCCTGTGTGGTTTCAGATGGATCAGTTTATGCAGCAGCTTCAGAGCCTGGAGGCCCTGATTTCAAAGGCTCAAGGTGGTGGTGGAGAGGTACCCAACACAGAGCTGGAAGGCAGGATGCAGCAGGCTGAGCAGGCCCTGTGGGACATTCTGAGAGAAGCCCAGATTTCAGAAGGTGATGAGGGCCAACTTCCCTTCAGTCAGGAGAGAATTCATAGTCCTAGAAAGAACAGCTACACTAGTCACAGAATCTTCTGAGGACATCAGCTCAGCAGGTGTCTCCAGCCAGCCCTTGCAGAGGTGGAAGGACTGTCTGTGACATCCCTCTGGGACCTGAATGATGGAGATAAAAGAGCAGTTGCATGCATTTATCTAGTGGGTTTTTACCGTTTTGCCATAAGTCAGTCAACACTCTGGTATGTTTGATAACTCTATGCTGACCCAGAAGGTGCTCATCCTGCCTTTCCTTCCTTGTGTTCAGGTGCTAGTAGATCCCTCAGTCTCCAGTTGGCCAAGATGAGAGGCCAAGAGAATAGCTACCGGAACCGCCTCGATGACCTCAAGATGATTGTGGAAAGAATTCGGACCCTGGGCAGTCAGTATCAGAATCGAGTTCAGGATACTCGGAGGCTCATCACTCAGATGCGCCTGAGCCTGGCGGAAAGCGAAGCTTCCCTGCGAAACACTGTAGGTTTTGCTGGGTTAGGGTATGGAGAATCACTGTTGTGTTAGGAGACCCACCTGTGGCTCTCACTGGATCACTTTCTGTCTCTCAGGTTTTCTGGTCTACCTCGCAGGTCATTGGACTTCTCTTCCTTGCAAAAGTCATACCTATTCTTTATGTCTTTGGCCTCCTGAAATTTCCCATTCTACTGTATTATGTTCTTCTCCCTAGTTCATTTATTTCTAACCACATCCTCATCTTGGCCCTTCCTCTTCTCCCTCCTTTCTGCTTGTTAGCTCGCAGAGGACAAGATTTAGTTTTGTTCATATTTGCACACTCAGCTCCCAGCAAGGGTGTATGCCTGTCGTAAATGTCTGTTGCATGAATGAATGAATGGATGGATAAAGGAATGAATGAATGAACAAATAAATGAATGAATGAAAAGGGTAGGAAGAAAAAAAGGAAGGGAGGAAGGAAGCAACCCAGTGAAGACATGGTTCTGAAAATGGAAAAGAAATTGTTGCCAATATAATTTTCTTAATGATGTACTTTGTAGTGTGGTAGGAGGGAGAGATTTGATTGAGCACTCTTGTATTTCTGAATAAAGAAGTCTATGGTGACAATAATGTAAGTGGATGGGTGGGAGATGAATAAAGAAAATTGGAAGATAATTAGATACTGTGATGAGGAAATCACATTAAAAAATGTGTATTGATTTTTTCCCTTATTACAAAAATGTTTATTGTAGAAAATGTGGAAAATAAATAAAAATCCCCTATGGTCCTATTACTATGAAATAACCACTGTTAAAACTTGTTATATATTCTATTGGACTTTAAATACATATAACAATACGTACGTATGTATATTTTTAAGTGCGTCTGTAGCTATATACAGACTTTTTTGAACTTGGATTTCTATTTGGTTCTTGTCTATATATCTTTTTTTTTTAATGGAATAATCATGGTGAATAGGGACTCTTGGTGTGGCAGAGCGTGGAATCCCCATGTGGCTAATGACAAGTGGTTCTGACAGGACAGATGCTGCTGCACTTGCTTAGGCTCCATGACCCAGTGCAAAGGCTTAACCAATTCTCCTTTTTCCACAGAACATTCCTCCCTCAGAGCAGTACATCGGGCCAAATGGTTTTAAAAGTCTGGCTCAGGAGGCCACGAGATTGGCAGACAGGTGAGCAGCATAATGCACCTCTGCAGAGAGCACCTCTGTTTTAGGTCGCCTCTGCAAGGCCAGACTTGAACAAGACTGTAGCGTATTCAGGACCCAAGCACCATTTTGATTCCCTCCAGGCTTTGTTGCAGCCATCCCCTGCCTTGAAGCCATATTTTAACTATTTGGCTTTTAGTGTACATAGGTGGCCACTGGGCAGGGTTGTTTGGCAGGAATTGGGGGTGGAGGTGTTTCTTTCCCAGATTTCTCTCTATGACTCATAGTATGGCTTTGATGTGTGTCAGATGTGATTCCTCGGGCCACGTGAAATGAATCAGCCCCTGGAAAAGAACTTCTGCAGTTTTCAGAGACTCCCCTGCTCCCACACCAAGCCTGGGAACAAGTAGCAACGAGTTGTTTGCTAGCCTGTGGGGGCCAAGACTGCAGAGGAGGGACTTCCTCCTGGAAACTGGATCTGCAGGGCCCTAATGGTAACAGGCAGCTCTCCCTTCACCCTCGCCTCTGACTATAAATCCTGTCGTGTTCAAAAGGTTTGCTCCTAGCAGAGTGCTCAGCAGGGTGGCAGGCTCTGTTAATCCCTAGTGGAATTCAGTTAGCAGAAGGGGGCTGGCTTGTGTTTTTGTAGCATGAGCTGCCTCCTGAGTTCATTTTTCATCCCTTTCTAGAACCAAGAGGACAAAAATATCCGGGGGAATTTTATTGACAGGCTTTGTCCCCCTAGTGGTGGGCCCAATTTAGAGTTGCTGTGAAAGTGAGTAGGGGGTTGGATCCTGGATAAAATAAGACCTAGGGGTTTCTTCCTGCAGAAAACAGCTCACAGATGCAACGCTCTATCGTTCTACTCCTGCCCTCCCCCCACGCCCCGCTTCCACTGATTATGCCGTAAAAGGAAAAGATCACCACAAGGTCAATTACATAAGACTAATTCTCCAGGCCACCTGCTTCTTGGTAGTTCCTCTAATTCCATCCAACCTGGGTCAGTTCTGTTTGGCTTTTTGTTTTGTTTCTGACCGGTAAGGGGATCGCAACCCTCAGCACGGTGTGGTCCGCACCACGCTCAGCCAGTGAGCGCCACATCCCTATACAGGATCCGAACCCGCGTTCTCAGCACTATCAGCGCCGCGCTCTCCCGAGGGAGCCACGGGGCTGGGCCCTGTGTGGCTTTTCTATGGCAAACTAGTTCCTTTACTCGTCTTGCTTTACTCAAATGAGCAACCTAAAGGAAGCCCTTCGCTATGAAAACTCTAATTCTTTGTTTTCGATCTTTTCAGCCATGTTGAGTCAGCCAGTACCATGGAGCAACTGGCGAGGGAAACTGAGGACTACACCAAACAAGCACTGTCGCTGGCACGCAAGGCTCTGAGTGACGCAGGCCAAAGCGGCAGCCCGGACCACGCTGCGGTGCAAGGACTTATGGGAAAGTACGTTTCAATGGGTCCTCGCGTGGACCAGAAAACCTGGGTCCTCCCAGGGTGTAATGCAAACCGCACTTGGGGGGCACCATGTTTCTGTAAAAAGATGTATTAATAATAATAAGAGAGAAAAGATAATGAAAATGTTACTTTGGGGGAAAGCAGATATCTTTAAGACTAGAAGAAGAAAAGGTTAATTAATCTAAGCAAAGTTTATGTTTTAATTGAGAAATCGCAATCCTTGGAGATACTGGTCACCCTCTGATATTTGAAGGGTATGTGTAAACCCATCTGATAGCATGAGGGATATAAAAATAATATTTTTATATTATCAAAAATTGAGTTGAATTTTTCTGACCCAGCCTGTATAAACTGCAAGGCTTGTGTTTAGATTGTAGAGAGGGACACATTTGACACATAACCACCTTGGGTTCTCCTGATTATTCCAACTACATGTTTTTTAAACAACAGTATGAATTTTTGTTTTATAAAATGAGTGAATTTCCAAAGTCCTCTTTTTTTAATCTCCCCCTCCCCAAACAGATTGGAGAAAACCAAGTCGCTGGCCCAGCAGTTGTCAAGGGAGGCCACTCAGACTGGCCTTGAAGCAGATAGATCTTACCAGCACAGTCTTCGTCTTCTGGACTCAGTGTCCCGGCTTCAGGGAATCAATGACAAATCCTTTCAGGTGAGGGCATCTAGCCTGTGCATGTGATGTACAGAAGAAGAGCCATCAGTGCTTTCTTCTGTGGGGGTTCCGTGATGTTGTTCAACATTCAGCGTTTTCTCCATGTTGACTTTCTTGCCTCAGAGTAGGAGATATTTATCCTTCTCATTATCCATTTCTTTGTTCTTAAACCCCAATCCTAGTCTCTGAAAAGGTCTTGGCTCATCTTGAAGCTAATAGTGAATAAAAGTTTTATCTCTTCCTTAGTTCTGGAGACTGTTGAAACCTATGGGAAATTATTATTAAGTCTGATATTTACACTTGGGTCTGACCTATAGTACATCTCTCTGTATAGCCACTGAGAAGACGTTTGTTCTCAAAAGTTTTGCGTTGTTTCTGCCATCAATTCTCTTGACTATTCCAAACTTAGATGACGAAGATTCAGCTTTCTACCTACAGCAAGAAATGCTCAGAATGATTCCCATGGACATACATTCTCATGACTATATAAACTAACACGTAAAACTGGAAAAAACAAAACAAAAAAGTCAAAGTCTGTTTGACACTTGGGGACTTGCTGCCTGACTTTCATTGTGAACACGACCTCATTTCTTTTAGGCTTTGGACCTGGATGGCTAGTGACTATTTTCTTTGCTTCTTAAGACCATTGCTATTTTCAAACAATGATACCAGGTCTGAGGAGGACTGATGTGGTAACTGGTGAGAAGAAAGTCAGACTCATTCATTTCTTTGGGCTTGCAGGTGGAAGCGAAGAGGATCAGACAGAAAGCTGATTCTCTCTCCAGCCTGGTGACCAGACATATGGATGAGTTCAAGCGCGTGCAAAGCAATCTGGGAAACTGGGAAGAAGAAACCCAGAAGCTCTTACAGAATGGAAAGAATGGGAGACAGGTATTCCTTTGTTAATCTGTTCACTCAATAAACGTGTTGAATGCCTGCCATGGGAATAAATGTGGCAAAAAGAACCATCAAAAGCTATCCGAAGGTCATGTTGTCACTGCTGATACAGGGAGTAACTGAGATGCAGAGGTCTTGATGTAATGAGCTCAGCTCCACCCACTGGGTCAGCCCTCAATCCTAGGAACAGGTCGCAGGCCTCCTAGGTCTAATTTTAGTCTAACTCTGTCTGTTAGCTTGGCTTCAGGAAATATCCAGAGTTTAAAATTATGATTTGCAAAACTGTCCCTGTACTTGACAGTGGACTAGAGTTTGAGACTGTTCTCTATATGGGGTGTGTTATTGACTGACAAAGTTTGCTCTCTCCCAGATTATATAGGAATTTGTTACAGCACCCCAGACTCTGCGGTAATCACAGCATTCTGTTGTCATGAAGAGAATGTGTCAGAGTGATTTTGCTAGCAGGAATGCACTTACTCTAATCTTGTTCTGTCTGCCTATTTACAGAAATCAGATCAGCTGCTTTCCCGTGCCAACCTTGCTAAAAGTAGAGCCGAAGAAGCACTAAGTATGGGCAATGCCACTTTTTACGAAGTTGAGAACATCCTAAAGAACCTCAGAGGTTAGTACTTCATGGTTCAGCTCTCTTGAGTATTTTAAAGTATAGCCACAAGTGACTTATTCTGAATCCTTACATATATCCCTTCCAAGTGATAGGTGTATTGAGGTATTTCATAGATGCTTAGTAAATACCTTTCTAAAGAAAAAAAATCTCATTAATATTTGATGTAGTGGAAAGAATTGAACTAGATGTCAGAAGGCTTGAGTTCTGGTCTCTGCTGGCCCATGTGACCAGGCAGAGCTAGCTGTGTGACCACAGGCAAGTAATGTAGACTCTCCAGACCATAATATCTTCTTTTCCTCTTTAAAAGGAAAAGGTTGAATTAAGTGATCTCTAAGGTCCCTCACAGATCCAACATAGCACTACTGTACAGATATGTTTCCTTCTCTTTTGTAGCCTGTTTGGTTCCAATATGGAACTGATATGGTTGCTTTGTGATGATGGCAGAGAAACCTTTGTCACTGCATCTAGATCCCAGGAGATTTGGTTTTGTGCCTCTCAGAGATTTGGTTAACATTTGAGGCTTCTTCACTACAGAGCAAAAGAGAAAAATTCCTTAAGTCTTGGGATTTTCTTCACGGAAAGTACCTCTCTATACATTCTACCCAGACCCCAGCCCTTGTCATTGGAAGCTTGGGGCTTAAGGCTCTGGCTTGAAGCTTTGGGCTTCAAAAATTCTACCTGCTTCTGATTCCCTTTGGGGTCTTGATACTTTTGCATTGATCAGACCCAGAGCAGGCTGACTGTCAGTTTCTCTAAGCAAAGGACTAACTATGGCCCCTTCAAAGCCTCCTTTAAGATGTTTTCTCTTGCATAAGAGTTATTCCAGCCACAACTTCCCACACCTTCCTCCCCAGTCAGTAATAACACTCATTCAGGAGTTTTTCTTTAAAACATCAGTCCCTTTCACTCATTTGTAAGTTTGTTTTTATCTTCATGCCAATTTTTTTTTTCTTCATTTCAGAGTTTGACCTGCAGGTTGGAGACAGAAAAGCAGAAGCTGAAGAGGCCATGAAGAGACTCTCCTACATCAGCCAGAAGGTAGCAGACGCCAGTGACAAGACCAAGCAAGCAGAAGCGGCCCTGGGGAGTGCTGCTGCTGACGCCCAGCGGGCAAAGAATGCAGCAAGGGAGGCCCTGGAGATCTCCAGCAAGATAGAGCAGGTAGAGAGAAGTCCAGATGCGGGTTGGTGTACGCAACACCAAACACAAGGGTAGTATGGACAGAGAGAATGCATCACACTCACTTTGACCCCTGTGCTCAGAGTCCTGCTGTGGTGCCCCCACGTGACTGCCCTTTTGTCAGAATGACTTGCAGGACTGTAATTGACTGAGTGCTGGAGGCCCGATTTTAATCTCCCTTTTGGGCAACACCAAGAGAAGAGCTACCCAAGATTGTTGTTTATACACACTATTGTATGAGGGTCCTTCAAAAAGTTTGTGGAAAATTGAATGAAAAGATAATATGAATTTTTCCATGAACTTTTTGAAGACCCCCTGTATTACTTTCCTGGGGCTGTTGTAACAAAGTACCACAAACTAAATGGCTTAGAACAACAGAAATGTATTCTCTCACAGTTCTGGAGGCTAGAAGTCCAAAGTGAAGGTGCCAGCTGGGCCACGCTCCCTCTGAGACTCTGGGTAGAATTATTCCTTGCCTCTCCCTAGCTTTTGGTGGTGGCTGGCACGCCCTGGTGTTCCTTAGTTTGCAGCTCCAACATTCCAGTCTCTACCTGTGTTGTCACGTGATGTTCTTGTCCCTCAGCGTCTCTGTCTTTTCTTACAGGGACACCAGACCTATTGGACTAAGGGTCCACCATACTCCAATATGACCTCATCATAGCTAATTTTATCTGCAACAACCCTATGTCCAAATAAGGCCATAGTCTAAGTTACTGGGGGCGGGGACTTCAAGATATCTTTTAGGAAAATACAGTTCAACTGTAACAACTATCATCAATGTTTTGATTCCAGATTGTGAAATTCTGGAGTTCTAGATCCTTTGTCCCAGTCTATGACCTATGTCTAAGCTCCACTTATTCATTTTTTTCTTCCCTTCTACTATGTGCTAGCACTGTGCTTGGGACTGGAGGTATGGAGATAAGAGAGACCGTGCCCCACTCTCCAAAGAACCTTCAGTGTAATGCGGGGAGACAGACAAGCTACACTTACAACCCATATGTAAATGCCACAGTAGAAGGAATGCTTCTCAGCTGGAAGAGAGCTTCTTAGCTCTTACTTGAGCATGACTTCTAGAAATCCCAGAGGGAACTCTTGGTATCTGGACTATTTGGCCTCACTTTTAGGCCACTTGCTAACTTGCAAAAATAATTTCTAATTTTAAGTTCTTTGAGGGCAGAGACCAATTTCACATGCCTCTCTTTTTGCTTCTAGCATAGAGACACCTGCCATTTGATGCCTAATAATAGCTTGTTAATAAAGATATTGATAAGCTTTGTTCGTACAAAAACAAAAATTCAATGCTGTCTCCCATTCGTTCTCAGCACTTCAAACTCAGCTGTCTCGGGGATTCTAGTAAAGTTATTCAAAACACCATGGCAGGGGCCGGCCCCGTGGCTCACTTGGGAGAGTGCGGTGCTGATAGCGCCAAGGCTGCGGGTTCGGATCCTATATAGGGATGGCCGGTGCACTCACTGGCTGAGCGTGGTGCGGACCACACCGAGCCAAGGGTTGCGATCCCCTTACCAGTCAAAAAAAGAGAAAAAAACCACTATGGCAGCAAAGGAACATGACAGAATAGTGTGTGAGTTTCTTGTCCTAGGGTTTTCCCAAATGGTTCCTAATTGTTTTCGACATTTGGTGAGCATTGGACTGAAAGGGAAGCAGTGTCTCAGTGCAGACCCTCCTAGTCCCTAGAGAAATACTCCAAAAGTAACTTGTTTGAGGCAGAGCTTGGGGAAGGGTGTGTCCCCGAGTCTGACTCTCTCATTGTTCATCTAACTAATCCCGTCAGGGCCTGGCTACAGCTGTATTTTTTCTACAGTTGTCTCTGGGATGTTTTTGTGCCTCACTCTCCTCTCTCCTTCCGTCCCTGGCTCCTTTTCTTCTCCCAGGAGATAGGGAGTCAGAACTTGGAAGCCAATGCAACAGCAGATGGAGCCTTGGCCATGGAAAAGGGACTGGCCACTCTGAAGAGTGAGATGAGAGAAGTGGAAGGGGAGCTGGCAAGGAAGGAGCTGGAGTTTGACATGGACACGAACGCAGTGCAGATGGTGAGTTCCTGTTGCTTTCCATGGGAGATCCCGTTACATTTGCCAGTAATGCACTTTCAAGACTCATTTGTACCTCTTTTTCTTCAGGTAATTACAGAAGCCCAGAACGTAGATACCAGGGCCAAGAATGCTGGAGTCAGCATCCAAGACACACTCAATGCATTGGATGGCATCCTGCACCTCATAGGTATGTGGAATATCCACAAGCTTCCAGCTCCTGGCTCCAGGGCTTTTCCCCAGAGGACTCCCTATACCTAACCCCAGTGAATGGGAATCTCAATTTTCCTCAAGGGTATCAGATAATTTGCTTTGTTTCCAGGCCCAGATACTTTGGGCAGGTAACTTTACATTTTCTGGACTTTTAAGATGGATCACTGAGCACCTATTGCACTGGGAGGAGGAGGTCTGTGGGTCAAAGTACTGGCTATATTCAAGGAACTTCACAGACGACTGGGCAGCTTGAGGGTCCTGCTAAGGGGTCTGGCCTTGATCCTGAGAAGCCAGTGGAGAGAGTAAGCAGAGGAATAGCATCATCACTGTGTATTTCAGAAAGATCACAGAGACGGCTGAGTGGAGGAGAGATTGAAGGGGGGTTACGCAGAAGGCAGGGTGAGACCACTTAGGATATTGCTGGAATAATGAGATGACAGAGCCTGCTCCAAGGCAGCAGGAGTGATGAGGGGCAGATGTGAAGGAAAAGTCTCCCAGTCGGTGAAGTTAAGAATCCCTTTCTGATTCTGCTGTTTGTTCCTCCCCAAACCAAAGTTAGACCTTGATCTAACCAAGTGGGGAAACTTGAGCTGCCTGGGTAGATAACCCAGAAGAAATGCGGAGATAGGTCCGTGAGACACTGTGCAATTTTAGGATAAAATAGATGTGATGGCGCAGTGTGGCAGGGAATCAGGTCTCCCCACAGTCACTCCCAAAAGGAAACTGATTTTTAATTCAAATTCTGGATGTAGGTAGAGCTGATATCAAACCCTCATTTGGCCTTTTTTGTCAAGCCTGGACTGCAGCAGATATGGAACTAGGGATTTGGTCACAGATTCCAGCGACATTCAGGAAAAGGCTTGGCTCTACTTTTCCAGTTCAGTAGAACAACTTTAAAGCCTGATTTTTCTGTGAAGTGTCATCATCCCCTGAGAGACCAATGCTGTCTGTGTTGTTGTACCCATGGGTCTGCTTTGTGATCCAGTGAGCCCCAAACAGTAAAATTCCCTCTGCAGATAAAAAAAATACTCCCCAGTTGAGATTTTAGCAGCATTGTTTAGTGTTCTGAAAAAATATAAAAGGTAATGAAACTAATGGGGCCTTTAAAGAGAAGAAAATGAGGGAGTGGAGGGAGAAGGGTAGGTGGGAGCTATTAAATATATACTATGTGTCAGTTTTCATGGTATAATATTGCTTAAATCTTACAAAAGTCCTATGGGGTGGGTTTTATTATTTTCATTATTGTATTTCACAGAGGAATAAACTGAGGATCAGAGAGGTTAATAACACCCTCGAGGTCACGTGTCAATTGTAGAGGCAGGATTCAAACTGAGATGTCTTTGTCTCCAATGCTCCTGTTCTTTTTTTAGTAACCCATGCCGCCTGCCCATGAACATGGTTGTTTTATTCCCAAGCTTACTTAACTTTCTCTGCATGTCATAGAACCCTAAATCCTTGAATTCTCCCCTGCCCCCAGGTGAAGGACAGATCCATTAGATCAACATTTTGGTTATGGTTTTGTTTCTACTCTGTGTGCGCTCTTGAGTCCTGGACCAATAACAGATTAATTGCTCTACGTATAATAAACTCATGCAGTCAAATATTATCACCGCAGCTCACACATGCGAGGCAGCCTGACCTTACGTTTGAATTGACCAAAGGCCACTCAAACCTATTTGAAGTAAATGTGTCTGGCCAGGTGCCCTTCGTGCTGACATTAGTTTTAGATAGTTTATGGGTAAACATACCTGAACAAATGTGGTTACATTTCATGTTAGAAATAAACTAATATCTAGCCAGATTCCCACCGTTTGCGGCCAGAATGAAGTCTTACATCATTTTCTCATGGCTGGAATCCATCCCCCAAATAGCAAAGCATACCTTGGCCTTTATAAACCCTGAAGCTCAGTCAGTTTTTAAAGGTCTTCTAAGAGAAAACAGCAAGATGTTTCCTCAGGGTGGTTCAGAAAGAATAATTTGGAGCCGATTTTGATTCTAGGGGTGAGTTGTGTTAGGCAGACAGTATGGGTAGTGCTCAGTCCCCTGTGACCTTCAGCCTTCATCTTTTCAGAGCGTGAACTGTTGACCCTAACAGGAAAACAGAAATCCAAACTTTATATTGCTGAACTGTAGAGTTCAGAGTCTTGAACTGGCTTGTTCATAGCCAGTTAACTAGGCTAGTGCTTTCAGAATGTTTTCTAGAATATTTCTAACTTAAAATAAGCCTTCTAAATGCATGGCATACTATTTGCTCTGGGTAGGTGGAAACAGGAATTAGTTGAGTACAGAAGGGCACACGTTCAAGGAGATATAATCCCAGCTTTTCTATGTTAACTCCTTTATCATTCCCTGAAATAGACCAGCCTGGCAGTGTGAATGAAGAGGGGCTGATCTCATTGGAACAGAAGCTTTCCCGAGCCAAGACACAGATCAACAGCCAGCTGCGGCCCTTGATGTCAGAGCTGGAAGACAGGGCACGTTGGCAGAGGGGCCACCTCCATTTTCTGGAGACGAGCATAGATGGCATTCTGGCTGATGTGAAGAACCTGGAGAACATTAGGGACAACCTGCCCCCAGGCTGCTATAATACCCAGGCTCTTGAGCAACAGTGAAGCCGCCATAGAGATTTCTCAACCGCGGTTCTTGGAATGCAGACCTCAGGGCTCAGGAGCCATCACGTGGGTGGGGGCGGGGTGGGAGCACTGGAGCATGTTCAATGGCAGTGCTCAAGTCAACTGAACCTGACCCCGTCCCTGAGACCATGGACAAGGGGTGTGTCTTATCGCACCAGCGTGATACTATTTGCTTCCTGACACTGGGCAATGAGGCAAATAGCACTGGGTGTGAGACTGATCCAGGCCCTGGACTCCAAAGACTAGAGACTGGATGGAAGGACAAACTGCATGGACAGATGTTCGCCTCAGAATAGCATTAACTGAGTCTGGAAATATGGACAAGTGCTACTGGGTTATAGTCAGCTTATTCTCTGAGTAATGTGTTGCAAGAAAACATTGTTGACTTTTGCCAGGCATAAAATTCTTTCTAATGTCAGAACAGAGAGTGAAATCCAGTTACGCCGTGGCCAGTAAAATACTATTGCCGTGTACTGTCTTCTGCGAGCTTCTTGTTGCTCAGGGTTCCTCCACTTACGCCCAACACCTGAACTCGCACTCCACTTTCAAGCTGGGAGAAGTGAGCGGTGGTGGAGCTGGAAGGCTGGCCCATTTGGAGCCATGGTGCCTGTGGGTGCCCTGTCACCTTCAAGTTCTGGGCCTGGGGGTGGCATCCTTTCTCCTGATGATGCCACGGCAACTTAGAGACAGCAGTTTTATTACAGTGTTTTCTACCAGCAAAGCAAACATTGGGACGGTATTTACTTTGGGGTTTCAAAGTGATAGAAAAATGTAGTTTGGGAATTGAAAGAGGTGAAATTATCTTTATTTATTAATCCTAATTCAATTCCACTTTTCAAACACTGAAAATTATATGCATCTATGTAGTTTATTTTATATTCACTCTCTCTCTCTCTATTCCCACTAGCAGAGAATGTTCCTACTCACACTTGAGCTAGGTAGAATTCATCCTTCCATCCATCCTTCCGATATATATTTATTGAGTACCTACTGTGTGCCATGGGCTGGTGGTACAGAGTTAACATAGTCTCTGCCCTCTTAGAGTTGATTATCTGGTGAGGAAGACAAACATTTTTCAAAGATAAATTTAAACTTACAAATCTTATTCATCACAGGTGGTGTTTATTGCAATAACCCCTTGATTTGCAGCCTTTTTTCTCAACAGAACATATGTTCCAAGACACTCCCATGGGGGCACTTGAGCTTTGGGAAAGCTGAGATAGCTCTGGGTTGTGCACACTTCTTTCCATTCCAGCTGTCACTCCGCCCCTTTCCACCACTGATCGCAACAGAATGTTGAGTCATGATAACACCAGTGGGAATTGCTGGAGGAACCAGAGGCACTTCCACCTCAGCTCGGAAGACTTTTGTGCTGCCTCGATTCTGTATTTCCTTGGCTTTCCGTGGGCATTTTAAATAAAGAACCCTTCTTAGATGCCTGGGGTTAGTTTCTCATTTACTAAACTCGAAGCCTAAGGTGGAAGTACCAAAGCAATGACAATGAAAATGCCACAGAAACGGCAGTAGGTCCTAGAGTTAGCATCTTCAATTGCTGTCCCTGAGGGTCTTATTTTACCTTTTCCAACCATGAGAGCACTATGAGATTTAACTAATGCTGTCTTGTAAGCATGAAGAAGATTTATTTCTGAAACAAACCGAGATGGATAGGGGTTTTAATTAATATTCTTGTCTTTTTTCATCAGCTATAAAATACACGTACAATCAAGTTTATGGTACGTTTGTCACACTTTTTAAAAATATCTTTATTTTATTATGAGCATATTCATTCTTACAAATCATGATATTTCTTTACGCCCTTTGCCCAACCTATCACTTCCCACATCCACTCCTTCCCTCCCCCCCATCTCCAGTATCCTTAGGTCTGTTCTCTCCTTCTGAAAGTTCAGCGTATCATTGTGGTCTTTTCTTTCTTTCCTTCCTTCATTCCTTGTCATGATTTTTAATAAACTGAAATTTAATAAATGAAGTTCCTAAATTGGCCATCTGTGCAAGTGGCTGAAGAAAGGCTTCTGCTTCTGTCCGCACTGACCCCCGACATTCTGATAGGTCCCTTCTCTGCGCTTCGTCTTCTGTGGGAGTGCGTTCATTGTCCTGTCTTGGATTTCTCAATCACATAGCCTACAAATCTCTTGCCGTGATTAATGACTGGTGCCCAGAAAATGTATGTGTATTAGAGTAGAATAACTGCCATATCACAAAAACCTAAAAGTATGCAATAACTCAAACACAGTAGACATGGTTTTTCTTGATCCCATAACAGACTGAGTAGGGAACAAGATGCCCTCCACACAGTCATTTCAGAGGCCCTGTGGCTTACAACATGTGACTTCTAAGGTTGCCTCTGTGGGCGAAGGAAGTTGTCTCCATTCCAGCTGAGTGGAAAGGGAAAAGAACACGAAGGGAGAAGGGCCTCACATTCCACGCTCCAAAACCCAGTATTACGACCACATCCAACTTGCAAGGGGTCTTGTAGTCTCTTGGTAGAAAGCCACTTCTCAGTGACAACTCTATACTATGAGAGGCAAGAGGGACTGTGGGTGATTGGCTGTCTCTGCCAAGTATAGGATTAGACAGCGTATATTCTAGGGAACTTGGTGAGGGATCTCCTTAATTAATAACCACAGTACGTGCAATCATAAAAGGATTCCTCAAAGGGATAGTTAAGAACATTGTAAGAATGTCTTCCTTGATAAATGGGAAATGATCCCTGAGCAGACATGGGGAATGGAAAAGTGACTCATGGCACTCCCTTGATATAGGAATGATTCCCTCATTTCTGAGGACCTGACAAATTGTCCCTAAGAAAAGAGAATGGAATGTTGCTTAGAGATGGCTTACTCAGGACCTAGCCTCCTGTTGCCAGTCTTGACCAGACCCTGCCAAGTTAAGGAGGCTTTCCATCTGATTTCTTGGCAGTATTTGTAATTTGTAGTGAAAACTTTTTTGTACTTCTCCTCTGAGAGTTTCTGATTAATTGTGCTCTGGGTAGGTTATTACACACATCATCTACTTCGATTCATAGGAGTTTCTGTTTGGAGAGAGGAGCTAGAAATGAAACTGCCTGTAGACTATAACTTCTTAGCAGCAGATGTATTTCTGACCTTACCCAGGATGTGGTTTCTTTTTAGTACTCTTGGGAGGCTGGAGAAAATGGTAGGAAGACAGTCAGTACTGTCCAATGTTTGGAACAAATCTCGAGGAGCAGGACTATGTTTATCATGTCTTCTTTTAATGTTTCACATGGTCATGGGAATGTTACGGATTCTTGCTGTGGTTCAATTTTCCCACTTGGAAAACAGGTTAGAATTGCTGTCTGCCTTCTTTATACTATTGGCTACATAAAACTTCCCAGGAAATCCCAGGATCTGAAGCTTACTTGTGGGTCATAAGGGAAGAAATGTGTATGTACAAGTATGTTAATTCATATTTAGCATATATATTTTATGTTAGTATGTTACCTAATTAAACCAGTGTTTATACTCCATTTTAAACAAGGCTCTCATCATTACGCACTCTCAGGATAGAGAAAAAAAAGCAGTGTTTAGCTTTGTGAACAAAATAGTAAACATAAGCACAAGTAATCCATTTACAAAGCATATCAAGCATCATTATGATGTGCCACAAAAGCCACAAAGATACACACAAAGCTGGCCTAGTCTTAATTTTAAGCAAAAACAAAACAAAACAAAACCACCACCAACAACAACAAACTAGGAACCCTAAGAACCAAAATGATTTTTTTTTTAAAAAAATAAACTAATCTGGCAAACAAGTAACTAACCCTAAAGTGAACTGGACTGACAGGGAACTACTGTTTCACCTTCTGAATCACGACTGATAATTAGCTAATGATAATTACCATTCAGACCTAAACCAATCCAGGATGTATGTTAAAATAAAGATGGAATAAGAACTAATAATCAGGGGCTGGCTGGTTAGCTCAGGTGGTTAGAGTGGGGTGTTATAACACCAAGGTTCAAAAGTTCAGATCCCCATACACCAGCCACCAAAAAAACCCAAAAAACTTGACAAGTAATCACAGCAGGATTGATTTAACAAATTATTCATTTTTCTTGTTTACATTGCCAAAACAAATCGTGAGTTTAACAATTTCTTAGTTAAGATCTTTCATGCCAAAAAGTTATTCAATTTTTAAATTTTCACAAATATATTTTTATTTCATAAAGTACTAATTTCATTAAGGAGCCAAAGTTAACCAACACTGGACTATGCAGATCAATCAGGATCTAAGATTTAAATTCTTTAAACTGAGAAAACTTAGGCACAATTTACAATTTTGCTGATTATTTGTCCCTGTATAACCCTTGGGTGTGGCTGTATATACGTTTATATTACACGTGTGGCATCAGCTGAACCAGGAAGAAAATCTCCTGCTCTAAGTACATTTTTACAACTGTTGTCTCCAGTCAAGTCAGACTATAGAGAAAAAGTGATTAATTCTGGAACTCACCGAGAAGGTTCTAGATCAAGACACAAGACTCTAGTAGCATTGTCTTATTTATTAACATAATTGAAACATTTTGCTGATAAAACCCTTGTCCGTGACTATTCTAGCAACAAAATTTTACTCAAAATACTTCACCGTGGAATGGTATTGCAACTTGAATGCAGTTTTTATCAATGAATTGATTTCCATAAAGCAAATTTTACTCTTAAAATGGCAGATTATGTGACCAAAAAGTGATTCGAAAAAAGCTTCCCCCTCCCCATGCCCACCCTCAAGACCACGTGGATCAAGCTGAGCTCTGGGTCCTGGGACTAGACGGAAGGTGAAACGAAAGAGCCCTAACTCTTTCCTAACTAACCGAAACAGGCTAATAGGACACTCCAAACTCACACTACAGGGAAAGCACATGGAGGGTTGAGTTTACTGGGCAACTAGGAGGGTGCAGACTGGATGACCTGGGCAGAGCACGTTCACCATCATTACCACGATGCTATTCCTAAGGTGTCCTAACTGTATGGGCTGCAAAATTGGGCCCTGTCTCCACCCTTCCCACCTCACCTGTTGGCCTTCTTGCAGTAGCCTTGAGAGAGACCCTGAGCTTTTCATATTCTACTGTTTTATTTTTGCATTACTCTTTTGATGAATAAAATATAATACCACGCTTCTCTCTCTTAGTCCCCTAAAAATGTATGTGTGTGTGTATCAGTTTGGGGAGAGTAAATTTGGGCTGTTAAAGTACGAGTCATTTCTCCCTGTAATTATTTGCCTTTTGCTGTAGTGTGATTCTATTTAATTCGAACGGCAAGTTCTTTAGTTTTCAGAAGCTGGAGCTTGAGACTAGAGAACGTGAGGGGAAGGTGGGCTAAGCTGGGACAGGAAGAATGAGTCTCTAGAAGCTCTAGCTCTGGGTTTCAGGCACTTCAGTAAGAGACTTTCCTCCCCTGTTCCTATGTACATTCAAGGAAAATGGATGGAGGCTACCTGGGGTTGGAATGTGTGTGTGACTGAGGTACCCACTAGCAGCACAGACCCCCCGAGGACCATTCCTTAAGGAGAGAGTCCATTGACACACAGGGCTTTTCTCCTGCCTGTTCTTACTCGTCAGCCACTTTCAGAAAAATGAGAGGGACATTTTTTGTTGGCAGGCAGGAAATGAGGCGCCAGACCCCTTTTGACACAATCATTTCAGTCCATGCCTTCCTCACAATCTCTGAGCCATGACAATCCCAGGTTGGTCTTTGTAGGAAGGGGCAGGACTCCAGGGGGGAAGTTGGGGCCTAGAGGTCATCCTGTTGGCACCTGGGCACCACTTAACACTCTGAATCATCTTTCTGGCATTGGCTCTGGCCAGGTCACAGTCACAACGTCCTACCCTGCGCTCAGAGAGGTGCTCTGACCTTCCCCCAGCAAATGAAGAATGGGGTGGTGTGTGGAGTTGATGAGCCAACACAAAAGGGGACTAACACAACCCCTGTGGTCCCCCAGGATAAAATCTGTCCCATTTCGTTCCTAGAATCTACTTCTACCACACCTGTTCCTACTCTCCCTTCCCACTCTCACATGCCCTCCTGCCCTGCACTGGGTGTGCAGAGCCAGCCGGTTCCTTCTTGTGAGCTGTGGACAAAACGGGGCTTGACTAGAGTCCAGCAGAGTAACAAAGTGTACCAAACGAAAACAAAACAACAAAAAACAAAACAGCAAAAGAAATCTGGTCCTTAAATAAACAGATATGATGTTAATGGGGGCGGGAGAGGGAGGGGGAAAAAGAGGGAATGGGTAAAGGGACATGAAAATCAACTACATTGTATATTGATAAATTTTTAAAAAAGAAAAAGACATCTAGTCTTTCTCAGGTCACTCATGTGAATCCTCGTAAACTCTAGCCATAAACTCCAGATCCTTAAAGATGCCATATTTCCCTGAATGAGAAAATTCAGCTTCCTGTTTTCCTTTGGTTTATTTCCTGGCTTATGACTGTTTTGCCTGGTCCAAGTCTCTTCCAGCTTTCTCTCTCCAGCAATAGTATCATCGTGAGCACTTTCTGGATCTTCCTTACCCTTCCACAAAGCAATCCTTTCTTGGATTCAGAGGGTCAGTTTCTGAGATTTCTTCCAAACTGTTGAGATTTCTTGATTTCTAAGGGAAACCTAGCTATGGCCTTCCTTGCCGTCACACACTCCCTCAGGACTGGCACTACCATGCCATGTGTGGGGAGCACCTGGGACAGAGTTAAGAGAAGGATGCCAGGCTAAGGCTTGGGAAGAGTAGAAACCGTATGTTACCTGATCAGCATCATGGAGAATTCAGGCACAGAAACCATGTGGAATGATGGCCTAAGGGTCAAGGAAACAATGTCTTCTTGTCAGGCTCCACCCTTGCTGTGTGACCTTGTACCAGCCATTTAATCCCATGCATCTTGCTCTCTTACCCTTTAAAGGAGAGTGTTGGATGAACTGAGCTCTAAAGTTTTTTTCAGTTTATTATTCCATGATTCTTAACCAAGTACTGAGACCCAAGAATAAGATATTCCTTCCTTCCTCTGAATATTATTTCCATTATCCAAGAGGAATAACACCCCCTCTGGATGCTGCTCTACCATGCTTTTCTGTTGAATCCAGTTTCTTTTTCTGGAGACAATTGAAGGACATTGCAGATGTGTGGAATTGCAGAAATGTGTGTTTAAAAATGTTGTCCTTTGTTTCAGGTCTCACCTGGTCCCTCCTGGGCTATAGCTGGTACTAGGTTTCAGTACAAGTATCCAAATACTCTGGGACCATTCCCCACAGACAACCAGAAACCCAAGAGCCAGAGACTGGTGAGAGACACAAAGCACAGGAGATTAATTTCCTTTTGGCTCTCCAAGCAGGACATGAGTAAGGCCCTAACAACCAGAGAAGAATCTGCAAAACTGTCTCCAGGGGCAGAGAAGAAGGTAGGAAATTAGGGGGAAAAGGGGTGAAACAGCTTAGTGGCTCCTGACCTCTCCAAGATCTCTCTTCTGTGAACCCACTGCTCTGACAGGCAGGTTTCCTCAGGCAGTTCCTGTGGCTGATGGTCTCTGCAGGAGAAATGACCAGCCCAGAAACAAGGCCAAGGCACCGCTTCTCAAGAAGGAATTGACCTCAGGCACCCCCTGTGTTACCTCAGCTAGAGTGGGTGAGAGTCATCAGTTCCCGTCAGGGTAACAAACTGCTCTCTCCTAGCTCACCCCAGACTTAAACTATGACAGAGTCATTTCCCAGTCAAACAGGCAATAAATAAATCCAGTTAGCAAAAATTCCTAGGGTTGAGTGAATTCCTAGCAATTTTTTTTTTAAAGAAATGTCTGCATTATCAGGATTTGGCCTTGATTGTGTGATTCTTCTCAGATGTGGGAGTGTGACTAGCATGGCCTCCAAGGGCTTAGATGGTGATCTGAAGAAATGCCTGGGCTGGCAGGGAACTTACCCTGTGATATCAGCCACGGACCACATAAGTAAGTGCACACGTGCCACTGGGAAATGAGGGTGGACTAGCTCTGTGTGATCATAGGTCCAGAAGCATCAGGAAAATGAATTCTGAAACTAAGGAAATGGACTCAAATTCTTCTGAGAAACCCTACTACTATTCCCAGACTTGCCTCTCACGTTTCAGAACCTGGAAGTCTCACTACTGACCAAAAGCTGCTGTTGCTGCTGCTGCTGCTGCCGCCGTGTGCATGTGTGTGAGTGTGTGTGTATGGCGTGTTGGAGAAGTGGAGGTGGCCCCCATGCACTTACTGAGTGCTGAGACCGGCTACAGTGTCCTACCAAAGGGAAGTAACACCACAGGAGTGCATCAAGACTACAAACATAAAGAACCGTGGACTCTGATTACACCCAAGTTCTACAAAGATTGAACAACAACAACAAATAAATAAAAAGAAAAGAAAAATAGCCCTTTGTGGTAAAGGGCATGCTGGGAAGGCGAGAGCCAGAGCCGCCTCCCCAGAGCATGCTGGGAGACGGACACCAGTACATCTCCAAAGACTGCACTTCCTCCAACTCCCACCCCTATTTCCTCACCCACCCCCAACCCGGAGACTAGAGGAAAGTTTGTTCCAAGATGACTGTGGAATAGGAAATGCCATGGTTCTCTGCAGGTCCCCCACACTGTGGGGGGTTCAGTCAGCAAGTGGGGAGAACAGTCAAGATGAGGAGATGGAGAAACAGAGAGGCAGGAGAGAAACAGGGACTGACAGAGACTGGAGGGCCCAGTGTGTTGGCCGAGGACGAGGGGAGAGTGGAGCAGAGGGCTGTGTGGCTGCTAGCCGGAGGCATTGATGTACAGCTGGCTCTTGAGGATGTAGTCGATGACCGGCTGGGACAGGTAATCCACGACATGGCCGTCCCCATGCTGCAGGGCCAGCCTGCATGAGAAAAGATGGTAATCAGAAAGACATCCACACCTGAAGCAAGTCAGGAGGACTGGCCTGCCCACTGTCATTCAGGAAAAGGGTTTACAGGTGTCTCCCCAACACCCCATTACCAGCCTTGGCTCAGGTTGAATAAATGGTATCTACGTTAGGAAAAGCCCTCTTGCCCCACAATCCTCCCCAGCCCTGGTAACAGCACTTCATCCTGGCTCTGCCACTTCCTAGCTGAGAGTTTGGGCCAGTTATTTAAGCCCCTCTGTCCTTCAGTTTTCTCCTCTGTGGAATGAGGGTAATGTTTGGGCCAACTTTATTCGGTTATTGAAAGGATTAAATGAGTCAGTATGCAAAGCACTTAGAATAGCCCTGATCCCACAGTAGGTATTATAATGTATCAGCTATTCATACATAATCACTTTGGGTTCCTCTGCATGCTGGTTTCATGCAGATGGATCTCCCAGGGGTTCTTACGATTGCCCACTTCTTCTCCTTCCTACAGGAGCCCTCTGCTGTGAGCCCATGGAGGGAGGGCAGTAACGGGTATGAAGGATGCCAGCGACACACTTTGGTTCCCACACAGATTTTCTCTAGTCTTAGTCACGCTGCTTTCTTTTCTCTCTTCATATGATAGCCTTGGGAATATCCATCCCGAAGGAGCTATTTGTAAAAATTCAAATACTCCTCCAGATATCTAGATTCTAAAAGGCATCATGAGATCTCCCGGGGGACCAGCTCACTGCCTTTCAGTGTGTACACTGTCCTGACCTTGCAAGCTGGGTCCCTAAGTGCCTCGCTGCACAGGAAAGCTATTTGAAAAAGTGCCTATACTGTGGTTTCCAAATGCCGATCCCAACTTCCTCAGACTCACCCAGGAGGCAGATTTCTAAGCTCAACCCTCACAAATTCTGATTTGGTGGGACTGAATGGGACACAAGAACTTGCACTGCTGTGTAACTTTTCATGGTGATTCTAACATGCAGTCACGTTTGGAACCACAACCTTCCCCCGCCCCTCATTGCCCATGTCCTTGGGTTTCTGTCCTCAACTCACAGTTGATGCTGTCTTCCAAGTGTCTCCATAATCTCCTTCCAGGGAAGAAGTCCAGATCACAGCGCTCTCCATCTCCTGCCTGGGGCCACCACTGCTGGTGGTTTCTGGCTGCTCCTTAGCCTTATTTTAAGTGCTAATGTGTCTGCAATGTTCCCCACATCCTTCTCTTTTTGACTCCCTCTGGGAGCTCATATGCACCCGGAATTTAGTTGACATGTATACTCATGGCTTTCAGGTTTAGACTTCCAGACCTCTTTATTCCATACGTCCCACCACTCCACGGAACAGTTCCACATGGGGTTTGTGGTGGAGAATGCTAACTGGACCCTATTACCCATTTGCTCCTTCTTTGGTTTAGTAATAGAGTCTAATGAGTTTAGCTGGTATATGGCTGCTAAGCAATAAAGTCTATTGTCCAACCTTTCTCCATCCCTGAGACAGTGGGATGTGAAGGGAAGAGATACATGCAACTCTGGGTCACCTTCTTAAGGACAAAGCTTCTCGCTATGGGCTTCACCTGGCCCTTTCCTACCAGCTGAAAAGAACAGTCATTGCAGGAGCCGTGAACCCCAAAATGGAAGCTTCATATTGAAGAGGCCAGAAGTTCAATTCCTTTGGACTTCAGTAAGAGGGCACTAAACATCTAACTTATTTAAAATTCTGAATACTGGTGTCTTTTTGTTATGGTAGCTTAGCCTATATACTACTAATACATTATTTCATAAGCATCTCAAACTAAAGACATCCTCTTATCCCCTCAAACCCTCTAAGAGTAGCTAATGAACTGTCCCCCGTTTTAAAAGTAAATGGTTGGGGACAAATAATGAGGTCCAAACAGGAGCCTGAATACTGGGGCAGCAGGTGTCCATGTGAATCTAAGGAAAGTTCTGTGGAAACTTGTAAGCTAGTTTGATCAGTCTCTGGCTATTTTTCAAGCGTACCTGCTCTTGGTTGAACTGACAACAGACATGGGATGGTTGATGTCATCTTTCACCACCATGATGTTGTGCTGAGGACAAAGCAGAGAGAGTAGGCTGCCAGTCCCCCACACTAAAGCCCTTCTGCTCCCTCCCTCCTCCAGCCCCTCAGGACTCTCAGAGAAGGGCCGCATCACAGAGATGCACGAGCAGGGAGACAGAGGGCTTACTTTGTATTTGCGGAGTATTGAGGAGTGATTCATGATTCGGTCTGTGTCGGCTGCATCCCTGGGCACCACCACAATCCCAAAGTCGCCAACAATCACCTCCATCTGAAGAGAGAGAGAGGGCACTTTAGTGAACCAAATCCCTATAAAGCAACTATTTAGCAGGATAAACTATCTACCATTCTTCCATGTGGAACCCCAAACTTTAGTCCCAACTTTTCTCAGCACTATCAGTCAGTTCCATCAAGTAACAACTTGTAATAGTGTTAGAAGAGTGAGTGGGAACCTCGCCTAGCACATAGAAAATGTTTAATAAATACTAGACTGAATGAATAAATGCACTCTTGCATGTCTGGGCAAGATGACTCCAATCCCTGAGGCTCCTGTTGAGTTTGTAATGCTGCAGAATAATCTGAATGACATATAGTCCTAATCTGGTAGATACCCTCATTGCCCAGCAAGCAAGTCTCAGCTCTCAGCTGGGTGTCATAGGAATTGACCAGTGTCAGCTGGGTCACCCATGTAAATGCTGCTGTAGGACTCAAGGGCAGCCAAGAGAAGGGCTTGGAGTGCAGATGGTTACTGTGGCCACTTCTGAGACCAGCCTGTGATAGAAGCTTGGGCCATAATGAGAAATGAAACCTTCTTTTCATATTAAAAAAAATAATATTTTTATCTTCTCTTTCTGATCTTAGATGTGAAACAAGCTTGGAAAACTCCAGAAAGAAAAAAAAAAAATCACAACCACACAATCCGAGTAGTCACTGTTAACATTTTAGTATATTTCTGTCCAATGTCTTCCTCTTTACAAATAGGTGTATATATATATCCACAATTGGATCAAACTGCAAAATTAGTAATTTTACTTACATTTTTAAGTTAGCATTACATTGTGATCATTTTCTCACATTGTTAAAAATTATTTTCAAACATGTTTTAACTATGTATTTTATTGTTTGACTATACCATGATATATATTAAACCAATCCTATATTGTGGAAAGTGTACACTTACTATATTGTGGAAAGTATACAGTGTTATACATAACACTTTGATGAAGATCTTTATACATTAATTTTTTAACACATTCCTGATTATTTCTTTAGGATAAGAAATAAAATAATTGGATAAAGGATATAAACTGGACATATGAGTATTTCAAGCTCTTGAGACATATTACCAAGTTGCTTTCTGGAAATTCATGCCAATTTTTATTTTCAAAGAGCCTGAAAGTTATGATATTTAATTGACTTGGATCTAGCCTGGGCATATTACTGTTCAGATCTTGCCAATTATGAATTCCAGATGGAGGGACAGGAGGAGAGAGGTTGTTTCTAAGCAGTGTAGCTCATTGAGCAAGATCTGCTTTGGGAGCAAGAGACCCAGACATTTTTCCTGATAACTCTCCAATCAAATGCCGCAAAATCAGACATTATGGAGCACTGACGCCCCTTCTTCTCTACCAGAGCATTTCTGTACCAGCAGAATTCCATTCCTAAGCCTGAGTCATTGTGTGTGTGTCTGTGTTTGTGTGCGTACATGCACACGCACACACCTCTTTGGCTATTTCAATCCACCTTACTCTGTTTTCCCATTGTTTACAACTGGGGCTAGAATTGCAATTGGAACTTTGATGTTGCTGGAATTAAAAGTTGACCAAAGGTGCCCTAGGAGGGAAGTTGTGAACAGAAGTTAAAAGCTGTGTGTAGAACATCAGAGCCCCCTTCCCCCCGGGTCATGCCGCTTAGAAGATACAGAGCATTGTACAACATGCTGCATCTGTTGGTGGTGTTCAGATCAGGGAAAATGGCATGAAGTCTTCTGTCCTACAAACTGGGAATGTAAGGGAGAGGCTGGGCAGGGAGGTAGAGGGAGATCCAGCTCTTTCTGACATAGCTTTTGGAACATTACACTGGGATTCACTACTTACACACTGGTTCTCAAACTTGGATGCACGTTAGACTCACCTGAGGATCTTTAAAAAAATCTCAAAGCCCAGCTCACACCCAAAATCAATTACACTAGAATTTCGGAAGGGGACCCAGGCATCAGTATTTTATTTTTTAATTTCCCAGGTGATTCCAATATGCAATCAAGTTTGAGAATCAGTGGTCTAAGTGCTGAATTAAAACTCCAGCGAAATTGGTATGGCACAGAAAGAGATAGAAAAGAAAGGAGGAGAGGAGAAGGGAGAGCAGAGGAGAGGAGGGGAGAGAGAGTCCATCCAAGCTGGTATACATGGACATTCCTAAACGGCCTGGTTCTATAGAGTTTTCAAGATAATCTGGTGTAGGTTGAGTAACGTAGGATCTGCCTTCAAACTTGATGGCTATTTCATATATGAAGTGTGTAATAATGGGGCTATTTAAAGTGAGTGTTCTAGTTTAAAGCATGAAAAGAATGGTTCCAAAAGGCAGTCAGCTCTCATGGCAGAGTCATCCTGTGGGTGACATTAGTGCAGCTGCTGCTCTCCACTCAGGACCTAATGATCTGAGCACCCAATCAATAACTGCCAGGCTTCTCAGTGGGCAGCAAGCAGATGAGACTTTGATACTTGAGTTGTTTTCCTTATCCAGAAACAGGTGACAGACTTGCCCCTGGGAATCAAAGATGGGGTGAAGGAGACAGGGTCAATGAGACAAGACCCAGAGCTTTGGTGACATCTCTGCAGGGGTTCAGGCCAGACACTGTTCACCCTCTCTGCTCCTTTGGCCATACACTGGCTCATGGGCTTGATTTTTATGCTGTATGATGTGTGTGTGCACGCGTTTAGGGGGCCCTCAGCCCCATCGGTACCCATCTCCCTCCAGGGGTCTATTTGTCCTTCCCACTCCCACCCCCACCCATGCCTTGTCTCCACCAGGCCTCTAGACACCACCCTCTCCTGGTTGTCCTCCTTTCTCTCTGGATGGTCCTTGCTGGTCTTCCTGTACTGATTCCTCCTCTTCTCTCTGACCTTGAACCACTGGAGTTCCCCAGGCCTCAGGCCTTGGACTCCTTTTTTTTTTTTTTCTATCTACACTCACACCCTTAATAATTTTATTCAGTTTCAAAGCTTTGAAGATGCACTAGAGGCTCCCAAATCAATATTTCTATCGCAGACTTCTCTCCTGAACTTCAGGCTCATATACCAGCTGCTTCTCAACATGCCCATTTGCATGGTGCATCTCAAACTTAGTATGTTCATGAGCCCCTGGACCTACTAACATAAAGAGATAAACCAACGCCCCCCACCCCCAAAGAAATGTTTTTCCTAGTCTTTTTCATTTTGATAAATAGAAACGCGTCTTAAAATTGCTCAGATCAAAAGTCTCGGCATTTTTCCTTGTTTCCTCTCTTTCTCTCACATCCCACATTTGGTCCATAAGGTAATCTTTTTGACACTACCTTGCAAAATAAAGCCAAGCATCTGCTCATTTCTCACCATTTCCGTCACTTCTACCCTGGTGCAAGCCTCTCCTGGTAGGCTGAATAATGGCTTCCAAAGATATCCAGGTCCTAATCCCTGGAATCTGTGGCTGTTACCTAACATGACAAGAGACTTTGCAGATGTAGTTAAACTAAGGATCCTGAGACTACCCTGGGTTATCTGGGCAGGCCCTAAATGCAGTAACAAGTGTCCTTACAACAAGAAGCAGAGGGAGATTTGATATAGAAGAGAGATGGTATGAAGACGGAGCAGAGAAAGATTTCAAGATGCTAAATTGTTGGCCTTGAAGATGGAGGAATGGGCCATGAGCCAACGAATGCACCAAATGCAGCTCGAAAAGCTGGAAAAGTCAAGAAAATAGCTTCTCCCCCAGAGCCTCTGGAGGGAGTACAGCCTTGTCAACAACTTGGTTTTGGCTCAGTGAAACCTGTTTCAGACTTCTGGCTTCCAGAACTGTAAGAGAATAAGTACATGTTATTTAAACCACCAAGTTTGCAACAACAGGAAACTAAGTCACCACCATCATCTCTCACTTGCATTGCTCTGGTGTCCCTGTTATTGTTTTCTTGCCTTTTTCAGTCTGTTCCCAACAGCTGGACTGATAACATTAAAATATAAGGCAAATTATATTGCTCTCTGGCTCAAAACCCTTTGCTTGAATATCACATTCTTGGTTAGACCTTCTCTGACCATGCCAATTAAACTTGCATCCTGTGCACCCCTCATGCCTCTGTCCTCCCAAGAGTTGCACTTCCACCTTTTCGGCTTTCTGAGCAAGGACTAAGATGGTTAGAAGAACAAGCACTTACAGAGGGCATCAAAAAAGGAGCCAAGAAGAAACTGTTTGATCCATTTTTTAAGACTGGAATAATGTGAAATCACCAGCTGTGTTCAATATAAGAAATATTGGAAAAACACTAGTCACAAAGACTCAAGGAACCAAAATTGCATCTGATAGCCTCAAGGGTCGTGTGTTTGGAGTGAGACTTGCTGATCGGCAGAATGAGAAAATTTAAGGTAATCACTGAGGACTTTTCAGGCAATAACTGCTGACTAGCTTCCATGGCAGGGATCTTAGCTGTGATAAAATGTACTCCATGGTCAAAAATGGCAGACCATGATTGAAGCTCAGGTTGATGTCAAGACTATTGATGGTTATTTGCTTGGTCTGTTCTGTGTTGCTTTTACTAAAAAACCCAACGATCAGATACAGAAGACCTCTTAGGTTCAGCATCAACAGATCCACCAAATCTGGAAGAAGATGATGGAAATCATGACCCAAGAGGTACAGATGAATGCCTTGAAAGAAGTAGTCAATAAATTGATTCCAGGCAGCATGGGAAAAGACGTAGAAAAGGCTTGTCGATCTATTTATCCTCTCCATGACGTCTCTTCAGAAAAGTAGAAATGCTGAAGAAGCCCAAGTTTGAGCTGAGAAAACTCACGGAGCTTCAGTGTGAAGGTAGAAGTTCTAGAAAAGCTACTGGGGATGAGGCAGGGGCTAAAGTTGAATGAGTTGATGGATGCGAGCCACCAGTCCAAGAATCTGTATAATATTCAAACTCTTAATGGTTGGTGACAAATAAAGTCTTATTTGTGAAAAAAATAAATAAAATGAAATCAACAACAGCAACAAAACATTCCCCAGACCTCACCCAGGGATGGGGTGGGTGAGGAGCCAAAGCAGCAGAGTTGTCCCGGTTGGTGAATGCCACTCCTGATGGTGGCCAGTGTGAGCTCACACTGCTAGATCCCAGGGGGAAGGATCAGGGCACAATCTTCTTTCCCTGCAGCATACAGTGGCCTGCCGAGTTTAGCTCTGGCCTGTGTCATGACTCAGAGGTGGGAGTCTGTGACATTCATCCTGCTTCAACTTCCTGCTCAGAGCCACAGCTTGGATCATATCTTCTCATTTTCTGGTCAAAGGCTCCCCAGGGAAGGTAGGGGTGGGGATGGGGAGAGGAAGTAGGAGGGGACAGACTCTGCTTCGCTAAATGTGGGAAATCTGAGGGAAGGATATGAGACATGTTGAAGCAGGAAGCGACTTGGCTTTGGGAGAGAGAACATTCATGACCCAGGCAGCAAATCTCTTGGAAGGAACATGGAGTTATGATCATCCCTCCAACAGGCTGAATTTCCAGAACTGCCCTGCTGGATTTCAGGGGATGCTTTGGGTGGGTGGAGGCCTTGTATTCTTAGCCAGGCACTTTTCTAGACCCTAGGGACAAAGGATTGAGCAAGACAGATATGGTTTCATCTCTTGGATAGATCATTATCCAGTAGGAGACATTAAACAAATGATTATTTGTATTTGTGTTGTATTTACTACTATGAAGGATGAGGGCAGGTTGCTACTGGGTAGCTAATATCTTGTAGTGGCTAATAAAAGGAGTCTTCAAAAAGTTCATGGAAGGATTCATATTATCTTTTAATTCAATTTTTCCATGAACTTTTTGAAGTACCCTCATATAGTATGGGTAACTGGCAAAAGTTTGGGCCACATCTCATTGTGGTGGCAAACTATCTTACGGGCTGAACTCCTCCAACAAAGTTGTTCTCAGGTACCCTTTCATTTTTTCATTCAACAAACTTTTATTCAATGTATATGGTGAACTGGGAACTGTTCTAGTGTTGGTGAATAACACAGGCAAGCGGGAAAAGACGATTAACAAATAAATATATAAATAAGAAAGCATCAAGTAGAGCTAAGTACAATATTGAATATAAAACAAAATGACCTTAAATTGAAACCTAAATAAGAAGGGGCTAGACACAGGGATATTCATCTGGGGGAAGAGCATTCCCAGCAAGTCCCCGGCTTGTGCAAAGGCTCTGAGGTGGAGAAAACTGTTCAAATCAACCAGGTGGGACTGGAGCTCAGAGAGGTAGGAAAAGTAGCAAAGGACTAGATCATGATAAAGATGAGTTTCATTCCAATTGAAAAGAGAAGACATTAGAGCTTTTTAAACAGAGAGCTTGACTTCCATTAGCAACAGGATCCAATTGACTTACCCTGGCAAGACAAACTGATAAGATCCTCTGTGGGATCATTCTGAACGCTGGTTCAGAATCCTGACCTTCTCTCCCAAATGGTGCTCTCTTCTCAACGTATAGTATGTCATTGACTTGGGCCCATTTGTATTTCTTCTGCAGATGAGAACAGTCAGGGATGAACATGGGACCATCAGTAAAAAGGGGCAGAAACTTTTATTAAGGTACCTGCCATGTGCCATGCACCAGGAACTTTATTTATTATCACATTTAACCCTTATAACAGCTATCTTCTGAGACTTGTGCCTCGGTTCTCATTTCATAGGTGGAGAAACCAAGATGCAGTGAGATTTAATAACCTGTCCAAGTTGCACAGCTAGTAAGTGAACCTGAACCCACTCTGGTCTGCCTTAAAGGCTCTTTCTGCCACATCACATCTCTTCCAGGTCCATTTTTAAGACCCACATTTTAATGACTTGAAACTGTTTTGTTTTAATTTCTGTTCAAGAATATATTGTTATTTTTTTCTCCTAGATTACCACAGGCTAAGTGGTAATTCATTACTCTACATCACCCCTAGAGTATATAATTCTGCATACCGCTGGGTGGGTTAAAAAAGATGCCAGGAGAGAGCTTCCAGCAGACGTCACTCACTGTGCGAGGCGCTTTGCAAACATGCTTTATCCATTTCAGCAGAGAATCCTCTGCCCTTGTTCTGGCCCCTGCCCCTCTCTGGAGGGAAGGCTGGGTAGAGGCTGGAACAGAGTTGAGAAAGTAGGAATACATTTCCAGGATGGCTCTCAATGCAAATAAACGAATGATCCTTCAGAGGGGCTTCCCAGAGGAAATCATCCCCACTCCCATTGCCAATTTGACTGAGGGTGTGGGAAGGCAGGGGATTCCACACTCAAGGCAAAAGCCTGAAAATCAAGCCAACAGCACCTTTCTCATGAGAACAAGCACAATCCCTCATGAGAGGCGCTGAGCCTCCTTCCCCTGAGCCTGTAAATTCAGCATCAGTCTTATCAGTGTGGGGGCCTAATCCCTGGGGTGGAAGAGTCCATCAGGCTTCCTGGCTGGAGCTGGACTGTCTGATAAAAACCATCTGAGCCTGAATAACCAAATGTTTGTCTTTGCTCCATTTATCCTGGGGCCCTGGGATTTCTTCTGTAGTGGCTAATGCCCCAGGCTCTTCCTCTGTTTATTTTCTTTGGTTGTTTTCCCATAGCTGATGGATATAGGAAGCAGTTAGCTCATGACGGGTTGGCTGGAAAAATGTAGGCTACAGCCAATTAGAACCAGCCTGTGGAATGTTGGGCTTTGAGGGGTGCAAAAAGGAAGAAAGAAAAAACAGTTCCCTCATCAGCCCATCTCTGGTGCCTAAAGTTCCACCTTTTGATTTTCACTCCATTGGGTTAAATATTGACACTTGCTCATTTAAAATGCAAACACCCTTGACAGCAGCTAATATATGTAATCATTAAACAATCATTTTGCCCTTTTGCTCAAAAGTCATACGCTGGCTCAAAGTCAGATAAAGATTAAGATAAACCTATTTCAGCCATCCTGAACCATCCCCCCAGAAGTGTAATTCCCACCACTGAATCTTTTACAGCCTCCTTTCCACCTATCAGTCAGGTCCTTGAGTCAAGGATCAGCTCAGTGCTACCTCCTCCTCTGTGGCCTGCTATGAATATGTCATTATTCCCACTTGTCTGGATTAAGAACCTGAAGACTTGGGTGCAGTCCTGCTCTGCCATTCAATAGCTATAAGGTCTTGGACAAGTCACAATCCACTTGAAACTTGGTTTCCATATCTGTAAAATGGGAAAATAGATTCCACTTCACAGGAGTGTTCTAGGGGTTAAATGAGATAATCCATGAGAAACAATCAAAGTATTTATTGTCTGTCTCCCACTAGAAAGTGAAGTGCATACTCAGTACTTTGTCTATTCCGTTTTTTTCTGTTATTCCAGCCCTAGAACAGTATCTGTCACGTGGTAGGTACTCAATAAATATTTTAAAATAAATGAATAACAGCCCACATTTATTGAATGCTTACTAGGTTTAGGAACTCTTCTAAACTTTTCACATGTTTTATTTCATATAAAGAAATAATATAATAAAAAGTAAGGTATTTTTCGATTACAAGTGCCTCAAGGACAAATACATGCTACATTCATATTGAGCACCCAACAAGTATTTGTTGAAAGATTGATTGAAGGAAGGAATGTTTGAATCAGAATTAATTTCCTTGCCTTCCTTTACAACATATGGGCAAAGCAGGGGGCGGCATCAGATCCCCACATGATGGGTTTCATTTGGGGGAGGGGAGTGAGTCTAGAAGCCTTCTGCTTCACCAATCTGCCCATGCTGACCCTATAGCCTTTGGCCTTGACTTCCCACAGTTCCTGATCCATGCCTGCCTGGACACCTCCATTGGTGCTGGTGTCAAGATACAGCAAAGCAAAGCATCAGGTCTCTTGGGGGGACTAGTTCTCTAATAAAGAACCTGGGAAGGGTGTGGGATAGCAGGGGCTGGGTCCTGATCTCTGGGGCTGGTCCAGGTACCAGGATCTTGATTTCCCTCAGAAACCAAGAATGAAAATGCCAATTTCCAGGCCACGCAGCAGTTCTTTTGTATTCCACTTGAGAGAAACTCGATGAACATGTATGGAATTTTCTCCCCATGGAATGTAAGGGGAAGGGTGTGTCACTGGTCAGAGAAGTCAGAACTCTCTTTGGGCTAATGGATCTTTGTGATTAATGGGAAATGCCACCGGGGATGTGCTTGGGGTGGGGTGGAGCTGTCCCTTTAGTTGTGTAATTAGATTTCTGAATGATGAGCTTCGGTTCAGGAATTCAAAGCAAAAGAAAGAGCAAAACTGAATCAGTGGAGAGTGTGTGACTGTGCAGAAGAGACTGAAAGAGGCCGAAAAAAGCCCGGCTAGAAGCAGGCTGCTCCACAGCCCCCTTTGAGTTTTCTTTACAGAAGGGTTTGAACCAGTGGCTTCTCTCCTGCCCTGTTTGTGAGGATTCTGGAGAAGATAGGAGTGGCTGGAATGTGGAGCCAGGGCCTAGCGCTTTTCCAAGAAGAAGGTTTCCTCTCCTCCCCACCCTCCTGTGCCCAGTCATGGGCAGATGCAGGGCTTTGGGCTCATGGTCTCTGAGCAGAGGTCCGTGGTCGACAAGTATCACCTGTAGAATGAGGTAATAAAGAGAAATGTGTTCTGATAAAGGAGAAAGAGAGAGAGAGAGAGAGACAGATAGACAGAAAGAGAGAGAAAAGAAGAGAGAATGAGAAAGAGAGAGAGAAAGAAAGAAAGTGAGAAAGAGAGAAAGAGAAAAAGAGAGAAGGGGAGAGAGAGAGACAGACAGACAGAAAGAGAGAGAAAAGGAGAAAGAGAGAATGAGAAAGAGAGAGAGAGAAAGAAAGAAAGAGAGTGAGAAAGAGAGAAAGAGAAAAAGAGAGAAGGGGGGAGAGAGAGAGACAGACAGAGAAAGAAATGTACAGAAGCAAGTCTTACAAATCTCATCCCTGGAAATTTTGTGGTTAGCAACAGAAAACTCTAAAATGGGCCACTTCCAGGCGAACCCCAAACAGTAGAACTCACTAGTAGAACAAGTAGGGCTCACCCTGTCCCAGACCTGAAAGAAAGACGTCCCTTTTCCCAGCCTTGAGATCCAACCTTCCACAAATAAAGACGGTGGAATAATTCACTGAGTCACTGACTAGTTTCATCTGTATATCCCCCTTGGCCTAACCCCAACCCTATTTCTAGCAGAGATCCAGACCCTTTACGAGGACTTTGCAGGACAAAAACAGAATGTTTTGAAGTCAATGGCATTAAACTCACTGGAGAAATTTCATGAAAAGTCTGAGAGGGGTGGAGAAAATGGGCAAAATGCCTCAGAAGGAAGAAGAGGTTCTGTGCTCTCCCACCATTTTCCCCACAATAGGGAGAGGCTGGAGATCTGGGAAGTCCACCCACCTCCCTCCTGGACAGCACCCTAGGGAAAAAGCCTCAGATGAGAATGGGGCCTGCTGAGCTCAGCGGGCAGGGCCCAGCACTAGGCTTCCAGAGCCGGCCAGGGGTCCCGGCCCCAGGTGGGCATGGAGCAGAGCACATCCACCTCCAGGGATCATGAAGGTGCACACAGGGAAGACGTCCTGGTGACCCTGGTGAACCGAGATCAAAGGACTGTCCATAAGCCTCTCAGGCCTGCTAACCAGTAATGACTGCGACTAAACTTTCACCATCCCTTTAGGACAGGGATTTGGAATAGAATTTTAATTTGATTTAAATACATGAAACTTGAACTTTTAGAAAATTAAATTGAAATTGAAAAACATTTTAGATTAAAATTAAAATTCTAATTAAAATTAAAATTGAACTTTTAGAAAGAGAAAAGAACTGTGGTTCCTAGAGGTGGAAAAGGGGAGGGGCGGGGGAGCAGACGGGGGGCTAATGAGGACTTGGTCAATGGGCACAAAGAATGACTGCGTATTGTAATGATGAATAAGCTAGCTATCCTCATCTGACCACCACGCATTCTACACAGTTATTGAAAATGAACGTTGTGCCCCACACGTATGTACAATAAATTATCTTTAAAAAAATGAACTTTATATTTCTGAACACCTCTGTTGTAGGTTGAGATTCACACTCATTATTTAAGGAGCAGCTCCTTGGATTTTTTTCCTTCTATCTCAGACTCAGTGATTCTAAGGACTTCACAGACGGACTGTGGGTTGGGTCAGGGGACTGAGACATTGGCTGGGGGTGGGTGGGGACGTGGGTCTGCTCTGGAGCAAGATTTGAGGGTCTGCTTCACCCAGATGCTCCTACTGCCTCGCAGGGACTAGAATTCTCACCACCCTGGATGGACAGGGTGTTCCTTCTGGCCTGGGACTGTTGTGCCCTCTGCGAGTGACCAGGCTGGTGTCCGGGGGTGGCCCGTGACTGAGGGAGTTCCCAGAATGTGGGACTTTCAGTTTTAAAACCGGGTAAGTCCTGGGAAAACTAGGACAAGTTGGTCACCCCACCTGGCTGTCAGTTTATTATCTCATCCATCTCATCCATCTCAGACTGGGGGGTGGGGATAAGATAGAATCCCTTGCCCTTTTCCACACCACCCATAAGGGACTGAAATTCTATGATCTCCCTTGAGAATCCAGAAAAGGAAGAGTCAGGACTGGGACTAGGCTAAGTGGTCACGTGGGAACACATTTGAATAAATGAGGACTTTATTTTGTTTCCACTGTCACATTCCTGGTAGATCGACAGCCGTTGGTTTGTCAGACTTTCTCTTTTAACCAGCTAATCCTGGTCTCAGCACCTGGGACCAACCAGAAGAGGAGAGACCTGGGAATCTTCTCCTGGTCCTCAGATGTTGGTATCTGACAACACCAAGAGCAGCCATTTTGGAGAGAAGTTAGTAGAAGTTAGAGGACCTGCAGTTGGCAGTCGAACTGGGAGGAACAGAGAGGGAGTGGCCCTGCAGCAAGGGCCCCAAATTGTGTAAGTTTCAGGCTCCACAAAGCCTGGGTCTGGCCCTAGAGAGGATTCTCCTCATATGTCTCCCTTAGTAAATAGCCCCCATGGACTCCCGGCACTTCAGGCACCTGCCCCTGCTGCAGACTTCATCTCTTTAAATCCCTCCATGGCTGCCCAGGCTTCCCCACAGGAAGGGGCCCCAGGCAACTGCCCGGATTTGCCTGGATTCTTGAAAGAGCATTGCTGAAATCTTGCACAGAATTTTGCCCAAATGACTTTTACTTTCACAGCACCTTGTGAAGCAGCGAGGAAAGCAAAAGCTAAGTAAGCCACCTAATCCAGAACTGAAAGGAGGTTTAAAATTTAACCTGCAGGAAATTGTTCCAGGTGGAGATGAAAGGACTGCACAGTATAATTTGCTTCCCTGAAGCTCTCCTTCCCCTCTTGGTTACCCCACAGCACGTTAGCATCTGTGCACTTTGAGTAGTTATGTGTACATCTATGTATCTACGTAAATTCACTTATTAATGCTGCATGTAACTGTGTGGCAGGTGCTGGGCTAGGTACTTTAGACAATGTCATTTTAGTCTTCCAAAACCATATGAAGTAGGTACTACTATTATGCCCATTTTAGAGACGGGAAAAACTGAAGCTTGGAATATGTTTTGTCATGAGCTGTGCTGGAATAGATCTGGAATCTTGATTCTGACTCTGAAAATTGGCCCTCTCCTGCCTCTCTTCTCTCTCTTCATCTCCCTCTGCAGAGACACATAAATGTACATGAAGAGATTTCATATGTATATGTCTTGCCACCTAATACTTGGGGACAGGGATTGTATTGCATATTCCTTTAAAATCTGAGAATACTGTAGATAACATTCTACACTTACAGATTTAAAAAAACAAAACAAAACAAAACAAAAAACCCCCTGAGGCCCAGAGCTGAGTGATTTGCACAGGGTCACACCACAAGTTAATAAAAATGCACTAAGACTGGAATTGCTGTCCTGGGAACTCAACTTGCATAGGGCTAAGGGGTTGGGAGCTAGCATTAGCTCACTCTATCATATGAATAAATTCATGGAAGAGCAAGAATGAATGTATGTGTGAAGAGTAAGGAATTTAGATTAGATGGTTTAAGACCATCACAGTCAGATCCGGCAACAAAAGACGTCGATTGAGCTTCTAAGTGGATAAGTTTAACTGCGTGGTTCCCTCTATCACAAGTCAATTGCCAGAAGGATCCTGCTGACCTTTTTGCCATTAACCTCTCCCCTCTTGACCCTTTTCCTCTTGTTGAGGGAATTCTAGGGTGGTATTTACTACCTCTTCAAAAGGAATCAAAGGAAAACAAAACACACAATAATCTCAAAAGGACCAGGTTTTTTATCCCTGCCTCCCCCCAACACACACACACAGAGCACTACTCGGAGCACGGTATTCTATGACTCAGGTTGCTTTTTTCCCCCGGGGCTTTACAGGAGCAAGCATGAGGAGGAGTGAGTGTAAAAATGCAAGAGGAGATAAAGCTTGGGGGGAGGTGAGAATTTTCCTCCATAGTTACGTGGAAGGGGAGGTGGGAGACTTGAGCTGGGGGAGAGAATCTCCCAGCTGTGTGCAGTGTCATAACCTTGCTACTCACATCTGCCTCGTTCCAGAGCCCTGGGATGCAGAAGGACTCCAGCAGGTCACTACCGCACAGCAGCAAGATCCGCAGCTCTGAGGAAGAGGAGCAAAGTTTGCAAAGGGAGTAAGTGCAGACCTGGGAAGCAATCGACCCTCAGCCTTCTTCCCCTGTGAACGCAGAAGTCCTGCACCCTGGGGGCTGCAGGACTCAGTTCTCCCAAGCACCCCTGCACCAGGGTGTCTGCAGTGCAGAAACCTCTGCTGCCCTCTCCCTTGGGTTCATGTCCAGACCACCCTCGCCCCCTGTGGGAGGAATTACTCATGCAGGGAGAGCAGAGCACAGAGGGTGACTGACCCTCCCGGTTCACCCAGGACATGGGTCTTTCAGAGCTGAACCAGGGTGGTTAGTCACCCTAACAGACTGAGCCAGCACCTTGTCTAAGTTCTAAGGGCCTCTCTCTTGCTCCCTATCAAGCTCAAGGGTCAAAGGAGTTTGGATTCTTTGCTACTGTGCATTGTCTGGAGTTTGTCTCCTGTCACAAGTGCCAACATGGTGGGGGCAGTGGGGGGACAGAGTGTACCCACGAAGTAGCTGAGTTTATCAGATGTGTCCTCCCTTTGCCTGGCGCTGTCCCCAGCAGGGGGCTTGAGAAGCGAGGCTGAGGCCCCACCCCACCCCTTCTTTTCCTGGCACCCAGGCACGTTCCTGCTTGTCAGTAGTTTTTCCTCCCTCATTAAGCCCACTCTGAATTATCCCAGTGAGTCCCATTGTTGCTTAAAACAGGCAGCAAACTGGCTCGCTTATTAAAACTAGCAACAGGGAGAAAAGGACCCTGGGGTTCTTAGAACACCACGGGGATAGTCCTCCACCCAGGATGTGATTCAGGGTGTCTGTGGTGGGCTCCCAGGCACGCCAGGTCCTTCTGTCTGAGGCTGAGGCTATGGGGCATCTTGTCTGACGCACTGAGACAGCCCTGTGCTGAGCTCACCACCCTCTTCCCAAGACAGCCGCCACCCCAGACCCGGAGGCCAGGAAATGTGAGACGAGCCTGCCCACAGCTCTGCCTGCCTTAGACCCCAGAGCTAGCTCAGGGCCTGATGAGGACCCTCAGGTGGCAGGCGTGCCCCTGCTGTGGAAGGAGTCTCCAGGTGGTCTGAGGTGGGTGAAGGCTGCTGGGCTGATGATGGAAAGTGCCAGTATCTTGTCATCCAGGGTCCTCAGGGAGCCCCATGGAGGGCTAGGGTCTTCACGACTAAATATCCCTGCACCCTCACTTTTCTCCATCCTATCATGACATAGTCTAATGATCCCTTTATGTGCGGGGAACTTATCTTTACAGCCCCAGGGTCTGACAGGGTGACTGGCGCATGGTAGGTGCTCAAACACGGCAACTGTAAGAGCCAACAGACAAGCTGACGACAGAGGCAGTGGGCTGCCAGGGAGCCTCCTGGGCAACCTGGGATGGTTGTGGAGGCTATGGTGGCCTCTGCTCTCGCATCATGGGGACGCTGGGGGAAATGCCTCCTGAGTCAATGCCCCCTTCCCCATCGTATGCCATGGGATTGCTGGCCCAGCTCCCCACCTGTGGAGTTGCCAGATTGGGCTCATTCCTGGGATTTTGTTGGTCCCTGAGTCCCACTTAGAGCCACCCAGAGTTCCAGGTCGGTTCTCTGTTGAAAGAGTGAGGCTCTGTACCTCTGGTTGCCTAAAAGTTCAGTTAGACAGCTGTGACCAGAGGATGTACTGGCCCTCAGCATTCTCTGCATCAGTGGTTCTCAACTGGGGGCAGTTTTGCAATTGCCAGGGGACATTTGGCAATGTCTGGAGACAGTTTTGGTTGTCGCAACCGGGAAAGGGGGATGTGCTATTGGCGTCTAGTGGGTAGAGGCCAGGGCTGCTGCTAAACATCCTACAATGCACAGGACAGCCCCCACAACACAGAATTATCCGGTCCCAAATGTCAGCAGTGCCGAGGTTGAGAAACCCTGCTTACAGCCATGAAAATGAAGCTCTTTCCTATTCCCAAGCCAGGGACTCACTTTCCACCTGAAAATAATGTGGAATATATATATATATATATGTGTGTGTGTGTGTATATATATATAAAGTCAAAGCACAGAAAGTTAAAGATGGGGGGGGCAGTCTGCCGTTTCTTGCAGGACCAGAACAGGACCAGAACAGACAAGCAACCCCAGCAGGGCTTGAGATTCCTCAGGAAGCCGCTGGAGGGCAGCAGTGATTTCTCCCAGTTTATTGTGTGAGACTAAGGCATGTTTTCAACCCGCAAGCTCTTGGCCTGGGCCAGCCCTGAGGAGCAGTCAGCTGTGAGAAACACGGAAATGGGGTCACAGATGCTAACGGGGCTAGGGGAAAATGGCTGTTCTTTCTCGTGAAGTGTGCAAGGGGACTTCAAGTAGGGGGATGTGTGAGCCCCAGGGCCTCGCAGAGCACAAGGCTCAGGAGGCAGTGTAGCTCCCTTCCACCTCCTTTGGGCTCTATCTCCTTCCCAAGGTCACCCTGACCCAGGACCAGGAGCCAGAATCAGTGCTCTCCCTCCACACTCCCCTTCCAGGAATCCCAGATATGTGAAGCCCAGGCAGGGTGGAGCACCCCAGCTCCCATTGCACACCAAGGCAGCCCGCCACCTGGGCCACGCCACGCCATGAATCTGTCTGACAGCTGTGGCCACCCAGCTCTCCTTCCTCTGAGCCTAAGTGATTGCCATTCCCTACCCTGCACTGTGCCTTCTTATCAGACACTGGCGGACCCCTTCCCTCTCAGGGAACAGTGGGGACAGGGAGGTAGACAGCCAGAGCCTCAGGGAAGCCAGAGGTGAGAGGACACTCTCCAGTTCAATTTAGGATCACATGAAGCTAGAGGAGTAAGCCAGAAGGGGCTGACAACCCTGCCCCTCACGAGGCTATAGTGAGATAACATTGGTGAAAGCGCAAACACGGACAGCAGTGCCCTCTCGGTGGGAGGGGGAGCTCCCTGAGTCAGGGTGGGAGATGGCCTAATACAGAAGTCCACGTGCTGGAAAGGCAAACAAGATCATAGCGGATGCTTGGCCACAATAAATCCTCTGGAACAAGGAAAGAGGGAAACATGCATTGGAATACAGTTAAAAGTCCTAAGACTGCTCTGAGCTCTGCTGCTTGGGAGGCTGCCCAGGAGGCTGCCCAGGAAGGTAGCAGTTCCTGGCCAGGTGCAGAACTGCAGGGAAGTGGGCTTTCCACCCGGCGCTGGCACCTTCACTCCCATCCTTGCCTTTTGGGTTTGGGGCTGCAGAACCTGGAGCCAAATGCTCCTGCCTGCTTTGGGGAGCAACCAGGAAACCAGGTGCTCCTCCCTGTGACCTTCAGACATGGATGTGCTGGTAAATAAAGGATATTAAAATACAATAAGATAATTAGGAAGCAAGGAGTTTTGAGTATTCATTTCCTTTGTTTTTAACACATATATTTAATTATAAGTTAATATAACGTAATTTTTAGTACTGGCTTTGTTTAACAACTGGTATGCAAAATTCCTGAAAACTTTACAGATGGATCTGGCAAACCAGTATGAGCTGACTTAGGCACAACACTGCACATAGATCAGAGGATGGGACCCAGAGAAGCCCCTTGAAATGATGGCATGTCTGGGGAGAGCAGGTGCTCAGGTACAGTCCCACGCCTCGAGGATCATGCAGGAGCCCTGACCTCCAGCCCACAGACAGAGGAGTACCAGGAGGGGGTGCTTGGAGTCTTTTCAGCAGGAATTTAAGACTGAGTGTGTCTGCTGGACACCAGGCTGCCTCTCATCACAGAGGTCCAGGCATTCCTGTTGTCACCAGCCCTCCGTGTCACCTGGTACCTGTGCCAACTCCAGCTTCACTTTGGTGTCTGTCTACCCTTTCCCCAGCTTTGGATACTCGGGTCTCCCTCTTGTGTCTCTCGTCCACTCGAACTTTTCTGGTTTTGCTTCTCCTCCCCACCCTGACAGCTCTGTGTAACGCGCTCACCCACTCTGGCCCACTCTGGCATTGGGCTGGAGCTTGGGTTGGCCTCACACAGAAGTGGGGTGCCTTAGCCATGGCCCAAGGCTGCAGGGGAGGCTGTGGAGGTGGCTTTCAGTTCCCCTATCCTTCTCTACCTTCAAGCACTGAACACCTCTGCTAAGGAAGGCAGGTGAGCTCTTCTGCCTCGTTTATGTGCAGTGTCTATGGGCAAAAGAAGTCTCTCCAGCTAGCACTCGGCTCAACTTTCATGTTTTTAGATGAGGGAAGAGAAGCTCTGAAGGGAAAATTGCTGATTGATCCAGTCCTACCTCCTAGGAACTGGCCTGAGTCCAGTCAGGAGATGTTGAAGGGGAGCTAAGAATATGATCTTAGCTTGGGAACAATCATCCTTCCGAGAGTGGATGCTGCTGCAAACACAACCCAGAGTGCTCAAGCCTCTGCCCTCCAGACATTGCCTGAGGTGGAAGCAGGCGGTTCCACTTATCCCCGCTCTCGCAGCCCCACTCACCGATCTCCTCGTACCGCATCACTGTGCCCAGGTTGGCGTTCTCATCTAAGGAGGAGAAAGGGGACACAGAGCATTAGGGAAGTGGCTTCCTGCTACCCAACATGTGGTCTGGCTGAGGGCCTCCTTGGTAGGAGCAGTTGGGATGGGTGAGGAGGGTGGGAGTAGGAGGGGCCTCCCTGCACGGGGACATCTAAGGAGAGCGAATGGACAGCACAGTCCAGCATAAAATTGAGAGGAGGCATCTCCTCCAGCTGCAGGGGCAGGACTTCACATTTCTGGGACTTCGGAGTTAGACAGCCTCACTGGGAACCAATGGCAAACACACCTCTCTCATGCTGAGCGCCTTCTCTTTCCCTCTGAATCTTAGAGAGGCTGCCCACAAACGCAAGGTCCTCAAAACCTAGGGAGATGGCTTTTGAAGTCACAGGAAGTAGCCCTCTCTTCTTAGGGGTTACTTGGCTTAAAGAACAAGCAAAACTGGGGATGTTGAGACTTTTCACATGGCGGAATGCTGTGAGAGCCCACAGGAAGAGGTGAAGGGCATAGACTTTGAGGTGCACTCTGGTGTGTGAGATGCCTGCATGGGGTGCCTGCTGTGCACAAGTGCATGCACACACACAAAACCACAAAAGTGCTCTCTCAGTCCTCTACCTCTCTTCCTCCTCAACCATCCCTCTTCGTTCCTTTTCGTGATGCTTGAAATTGGACATCTCAGAAATGACAGAAGTAGGCCCCAAAGAATAAAAGAAAGAAAGTCTAGGAGTTCAGCTCTTCTGCAAAGATGAATTTGGGGTTTGCGGGAGAAAGAGCCCCAGTGACCTGATATTCTCATGCATGCTGAGTCCTTGGGGAGCAGCCAAAAAACAGGGAATTAGGAAAGAGCATTGCCTCTCCGCAGGAGTACAGGCACTGCCAGAGCTGGGATGACCTGAGGAAGGATTCTGGGCCCCTCTGAAAGCCTTCAGGTGTGTGGATCCATTCTATGGGGGTGGGGGTGAGGAATGAGCACGGCCTCGAGGAGAGGGGATGACCACAGGAGGCCTCCCAAGCAGCTCCAGGCCAGGCTGACCACACCCTCTGGGCTCCCATCACAGCTTCAGGGACTGGGGACTGGGGACATTCCGGTTTACCTCTGATCTCTTTCAATTACTGATCTACAAATGGTCACCCACAATAGGTTGTCTTAGTGTGTTCGGTATGCTCTAACAAAATACCATAGAATGGGTGGCTTATAACAACAGAAATTTATTTCTTACAATCTGGAGGCTGGAAGTCCAAGATCAAGGCACTGGCAGATTTTGTGTCTGGTGAGGACCTGTTTCCTGGTTCATAGGTGGCACCTTCTTATTGTGTCCTCACATGGTAGAAGGGACTTGCTAGCTCTCTGGGGTCCCTTTTATAAGGGCACTAATCCCACTCAGGAGGGCTCCACCCTCATGATCTAATCACTTCCCAAAGGCTTCAGTTCCTAATACTATCACCTCGGGGGTTAGGGTTTCAACATATGAATTTTGGGGGGTCACAAACATCCAGACCATAGCACAGGTGCTTGGGGGTATTTGCAGAATGGATGAAGGGAGGAGGGAAAGACAAGAGACAGGACTGGGAAAGAAGGTGCTTGCTGCCTTACCGACGAAGGTGAAGCGCTCCACCGGCGGGCGGACGCAGCAGATCCGGCTGAGGCTCTCTCCCACCTTTCCCAAGATCTTGGCTGAGGGAGAGAGAGCAAGACAGACAGGAACAGAGGGCGAGAACCATGCGCAACTTACTTACACTCGGGTCGGCCCAGCATGGGGGCCGCTGTAAACAACAGGGGTGCACTGGAGGGGGTGCGGGTAGGAGAGTGGAAGGCAAAAGCAGGGTAGAGAGAAAAGAACAGAAAAATAACAGCAAAAATCCCTTCTGTTCATTCGCAGTCCAAGGCACAAGCATCGTGAGCTATAGACTGGAACCTATTTTCTGTCATTTATTACATTGCTGAAAAATTGGAAAATATGTAAAAAGGAAAATAGAAAGCACCCATAAGCCCACCCCTAGAGAAAACCATGGCTAACATATTGGTACATTATTTATTTTCTTCCATTCTTAAAGTGTTTATTATGCAAGTATGTCCACACAACACAAGTTGGATCAGAGCCTACATTTAAAGGGAACCTATGCTGTTGATTTTTTTGTGTGTTTTCTATCATGAGCATTTCCTCACTGGGTTTGTCTTAAGCCTGCCTATCCTTAGCCACTCTCCCCACTGGACAGTAACACCCTCATCCAAGGAGACTCAGCCTGTGGCAAAGTGTACTCTTGGAATCATTTCTGCTGGGCTAAGGCATTCCTTCCCAGGCAGATGGTCTTTAGAATCATCAGATATGCTATTTGGCTAAGAGGGATCTGGTTTTCAATTATCTCTCTGGGCTCCAATCCAGAAAATTTTTCTGAGCCCCCACATGTAGCTGTATAGAAACTATAAAATTCTGGCTCTTCTTTGTGAATTACCCTCTTTATATTAGACCACTAATATAACAGCTTATGGTCTCTAGGCTTGAAAAGTAGTACCAGAATCTCTCTCTTGGAATTGGTCTAGGAGAAAACATTAAAGCATGGACCTTGGAGCCTACCAGTCCTAAATATGAATTCTAGCTCTTCTACTTTTGAGCTTTGTGGCCTTAGGCAAATCACTTACATTCGCTGAATCTCAGTTTTCCATTTGTAAATGAGAACATAATGTGTATATCACAGAATTACTGATTTAAATGAGAATGCATGAAAAGCACTGAGTACCATCAGGACATGCAGAACGAGACGTTGGGTAAGTGTTGGTGGCCCCTGTTCTCTGTCACTGAAGACATGGCTAAGAGTGTGGGGATTCTGGATGCAGACTGCCTGGGTGACTCATGGCCCTGCTACTTCCTCCCTGTGTGACCTTGGGCAAGATCCTCAACCTCCCTGGAAAAGGCAGAGAAAAATGCTCCTTTTTGTGTATTTAATTCTCAGTTAAGGCAATTATATTCAAATGCAGAAGAAGAATGTACACCGACACCCTGTTTCTCTCTCTCTCCCTCAATGTGATTGTGACTATTTTGCTCTCATGCTCTATATTAAGGGTTCTCAAAGTATGGTCCGTGGAGAAGGAGCATTACTTTATTAACAATGCAAATCCTCCTCCCCCTCTCAGACCTACTATATCAAATTCTGAGGCGGGGCCCAACAATCAGCATTTTAACAAGCTTTCCAGATGATTCTGAAGTTTGAGAACCACTGTGCCAATGTTCCCCTACCTGCAGTGGGCTTGGTGGGCACGTTGTTATTCTGGTAAATGGGCTGGGAAGTCTCATGTTGTGGCTGTCCGATCACAGGCGTCATGGAAGGTGTGTTGACATTGGAGAGGATGCAGCCAGTCACTCGCTAGGGAGAGGCAGAAGTGCTGAGTCAGTGTCATTAGCCAAGTGACTTTGAAAAGCATTTCCCAGCTATCTCCAAAGGGTCATCTACTTGACCATCACAGTGAGGCCGCCTACAGCTGAGGGAGAGCCCTGCGGTGGGCTCTAGACCCAGCTGCCCCATGCAGTCACTAGGGTGGCAGGAGACAGGATAGCTCAGTGGGAAAGCATGGGATGTGGTGTTACACAGACCTGGGTCCAATTCAGGCTCTGCCTTCTTCTAGCTATGTCACCTTGGACAGTTAGTTAACCTCTCCGGAACCTCAACTCAAGGTTCTAACAATATGCCTGCCTTTTTAGATTGTGGTAGGATTACACGAGCAAGCATATGCAAAGTGCCAACAGAGGGCCTGACACATGGTAGGAACTTCAGAAACAGCAGCAGATGTTGTAACCTGCAAAACATGAATATATGCCCTCCCTGCCTACTTCTTGGGGCTCAAATGAGACCATGTCTGCAAAAGGGCTCTGTGAGCTTTGGAAAGGTCCCACACACACAAGCACAATCACCACCTGCTGCCTCTTTGGACCAGAGAAGTCAACAACACGGCGGAGCTAGAGAGCAGTGCCAGGCAGAGCAGGGTGTGTTTGTGTTGCAGGAGGAGGGGTGGGTGGCTTCTGAGCACTCTCTCCCCTGCTCAACAGTGGGAATACACATTCCAGAGCCAAACGGAAATTCTATGTGTATAAACCATTGTCCTGTGTTATCTGGCCGGCTGCTTCTACCCAGTGCACAGAAAAGAGAGCTGATAATGCAGCATTCTTCACAGCTGACCCAGAAGCAACCCCCACTTGCCGGAGGTGAGCGGGAGAGTAGCTATTGGGCAACAGAGAAACAAAGGATGCATTTTCCATCTGTTCAGCTTCACAAGCCACTGCTTATTCCAGGTCCCTTCCCTGAAGCCAGCATCCTGGGAGTGATGGTGCCTACCACCCACTCTTGCCCACCACCCTTTCTGGCTTAGAAAAACTCTGCCAGAGGACCCCTAAGTCCCAGCACTGAGGTGACCCTCTGAAGACACCTCTTCCACAGGCCACTTTGCAAGTAGAACAGCATGTGAGTCCTTCTGCGCCCTAGAAGGGCAGGCATTTGTCTGGTGGGGTGACCTGTCACTTTTGTAATATTCCTGATAGGAGGAGGTCACAGCAGCACCCAGCCACATCTGGGAGCCAGCCAGGGCCGGGAACCCTGGGATCCTCTCAGCCTGCTGTGGGCTTCTCTGCCCGGCTGTGGCTGGTGGGGTGGAAGAGGTAGCCTGCCTCCTTTTATTATCATTGCACTGCCAGAAAAGAAGATGCCACATTCCGATTTAATAACTGATCCAGTAGCTGAGGAATGTCTTCCCCTTGCTGCATCATCAGTCCTATTCGACTGGTCCTATCCCAGAGAAGAACACGCCTAGCTGCATGCCTGGCTCCGGCCCTCACCAGCCCTCATGGGCTCTCCCGCTCTCAGAGACCTTTCCAAATGTCATCCTGAGCCACCTGTTAAGTCACGTGTCTACCTCTCTGGCAGGTCTACTCTCTGTGCCAGGAACACCAGCCTCACACCAGGATGGGGAAGGCTGGGAGTTCTTAGGAAGCAGCTCTGAGCTCTTGCTGTAAGGCAGGGGGCCCTCCCAATCCTTTCATTCTCTGCCAGCCTCTGCCCATGGTGGCAACAGCTGGGGCTCCTGGCCAAGCTTCTCTGGCCCAGACTCATGCATTGAGCATGAGTAAGAGGGAGAGTTCAGGAAGCCCAGGCATTTAAATGACAATACAATAACCAGGCTTCATGGCCACTGTAGCCAGCGCTCAGGAATGCCTAAAGGGTCCCTTTCATCATGGAGCCTGAAAGGTTCTGTGTGGGGGGCTGGCCAGTTGGCTCGGTTGAAGCATGGTATTGATAATACCAAGGTCAAGGTTTTGGGTCCCCTTACTGCCCAGCCACCAACAATAAATAAATAAATAAAAGGTTCTATGTAACTAGAAGAAGCACAGCCCCCTCTGCCCCAAAAATCCCCAGCTGACAGGTAGTATGAGAAATAAACTTATGTGACAGGTAGTATGAGAAATAAACTTATGTGAAGCCCTTGAGATTTTAGGGATGTTTGTTACAACAGCATATCTTAGCCTATCCTGACTGATACACCCTTGTACAACTGCTGTTGTTGAGACCAGCACAGTCAGTGTGACCCCCTGTCAGAGTCTTCTCAAGAGAACTAGAGAAGAGTCAGGATGTGTGTGAAGGGTTCTGAAAGCAGAGGGAAGAGAGATCAGTTATCTCCAACTCCACGGGAGAAAAAACTTAATAGATTAAGCAACAGCCACCTGGTCTTTCCCTTGATTTCCCAGGATGGTTTGAGCCCCTATTTATTAAAATAAAGCACAGGGGCATGGTATTGGAGTGTGGGTGGGCAGGGCCTGCTCCCCAAGAAGACCATGGCAGGCCATCTGACAGCAAGGACACAGATGGGATGGAGGCTCTCCCTGTGCTAGCACATGGCCCTGCTGATTGTTATCTGGGGAAGGGGAGGGCTCCATGTCAGTCAGTGGGGGTGAGCAGGATTACTGATTGCTGTCTTGGCGGTCAGGCTTCTCGATGGCGCTGCTTTGCATCCTGTCACTGAGGGAGTCGATGGGTTGGTATTGATTGGGGAAGGGTGCTTTCTGCACACTCTGGCCCGTGCTGCTGGCTGGGCTGGAGCCCATTCTACCTGGCAGCCAGCCCAGCCCCAGGCCCCAGGCTCCTGTCGGGAATACGGGAGTTCCCACTCCTGTGTGTTCACTAAGCACTCACTGGGTGCTCTTAGATGCGCAGGCTCCTCTCTGCGCTTCCTTTTACCCACTGATAAAACAGGGATCAGACACCATCTGCCCGAGGGGCTCTTGTGAGGAGGAATGGGTGGGAATGAGAGTGTGATGGCCGGCAGGTGTGCAGGGCCTCAGCTGCAGCATCGGATCGCAGCGTAAGGAGACCTCATCCAAGCATCCCTCTCTTCTGCTTTCTTTATCCAGTCTCCTCCTCTCCTCACTTTCTGAAGTCCTATGACTGTGGCCCCCTTAATCCCACTTAAACCTGCTCCCAGATGAGGAAAGCTCCTCAAGTCATATCCACAGCAGCCCCCAAATGCGAGGCCATGGCAGGTGGAAGGCAGGGAGCAGCCCTGATGCCGCTCTGGATTCCTAATTCACTGCGCCCCTTCGTGCTGTTCGTGGCTGGACTCTCCCTCAACTGGCAGAGAAATTGGAAGCTGAAACCAGGTCAGTAGGCCAGCAGCACCTCTCTCCACCCTGCCTGGCTTCTGCGGGCCCAGCCCCTTCCCTGCATCCTGGTGGTCCACCCACCCCTCAGCCGCGGCCCAGCTCACCTTCATGAGGTCCCGATGGTGTTCCAACACACTGCAGGTCGTCTGCCAGGTGTCCTGATAGCACTCCCATGGGTCCACCCTAACATCGTGGGAGAGAGGTTTCCCTTGGATTCCATTCTCACCCTCTTTCCTTGTATCCTTCCAAAGACCACATAGCTTAGGGAGCTTTGCAAACATGTGCTTAGATCTCAAATCAGGTAAAGCCTGGGCATGAAACACTTTTCCGAGCCTCAGTTTCCCCCTCTGTAAAATGAGAGGAGTGTGGCATAGACTAATGAGATGCCAGTCTGCGTGGGTTTAATCCCAGCCTCAGCATTCCAACTGTGCAGCTTTGGGAAGGTTATGTGATCTCTCAGAGCCTCACTTTCTCCATCTGTGAAACAGGAATAACAGCAGTAACTTTCTTATGGTTTTGTTAGAAGGGCTCAGTAAGTTTTATATGTGCACTGCTTTACTACAGTGTCTTGCTCTTATTCTTACTTGCAAAATGGGAATTCTCCTCTGGACTGTATAGGATTATGATGAGGTTTAAATGAGCCAGACGATCATCAAGTGGTGGCTTAGGTTGTCCTTGACAGGCTGCAAGCACAGAGAATCCACCCTATCTGCCTCCCTGTGCAGTGCGTGCCCCGTGGGCACGGACGTGGGGCAGGGCAGTCAGACTGGAGGCACAGACCCACAGACTGGCCAACCCCTGCTGTACACTAGGTTGTGCAGTGAGCAGGGATCCAGCCCCAGGCGGAGGCAGCATTTGGGCTTAATTGTCAACTTAATGAGCTGCTAAATTGGGATATTTCCCAAACATTTTCTCAGCCTTTGAGCATTCTCTCTCTATCCCCTGCCATGTACGCACACCTAAGGTTCTCAGAGAGGAGACCTCACTCACTGAAAACCCTTAGACGGTCAGCTCACCCTCAACCTGGCTCCTCCCAGAGCCCTAACCACCCATCCCCTGCCCCAGGTGCACACAGATGCCCAGAGATAGGCGAACTCGACCTGGCTAAACTGTGTGCCCCAGCCAGCCCCCATCTCTACAGCTAGCTCTTAAATCCCCAGTGATCTCGATTCTCGGAATTCTGATTTTCCAAGGGCCTAAAACAGCACGGGGCAGGCAATAGGCACTTGGTAAATATTTGTTGAAGGAATGAGGGAATGAGGGAGTGATTCCAGAATCTTCTAAGCACATCCAAGCAGTAACAGCATCCTGCCCAGTGTTTTCCCTGCTGGACCCCATTTTCCCAGGAGATCAGGGGTTACATTAAGAGGCCTCATTTCTAATGCTGACCTGGCCACAAGTGTGCTGCTGCTCAAGCCTTTTGACTTCTCCGGGCCTGTTTCTCACCTGAGAAAAAGCAGCTGCCTCTACCAAACCTATGTCTTGGGGGGACGAGAATCCATAAAGGGCATGTGCTTCTCACACAAATCACTGCACACAACGGCACGGATCACTGTTCAATTATTACTGTCGCTCCCTTCACTGCTCTCATTTCCGCCCACCCGGCTCTTCTTCCCAGGCTGTCTCCACATCCCTCCTGCCGAGGTCAGCTTCTCATCGCTCCCCCCTTCCATGCAGACCTCTAGGCGCTGTTTAGTTTTCCCTGGGGGGAAATTACAGCACAAATGGTGTGCCATTATTTTTTTTAAAACATCATCTTCTCATGCAAATTATAACGGTAGGAACTTTGGGGAGCATAATTAGCATAATTAGTGGAAGCTTGCTTTAATTACACAGCAAGCTCAGCGGATGACAGGATGGGGGCAGGGTGGGGGGTAGGGGTGCTGCCATCTTAGACCATGTCTGACCAGAAAAGCAGTGACCTGAAAGGCACCGCTGGGTGTAACTTGGTATGAATGCCATAAAGGGCAGGGCTGGCAGGCCCGGCACCTCTGCCTGAGAGTCGGTGTGGGGCCCTTAGGGAGCCTAAGTACGGGAACAGGGAAGTGCCAAGGCCAGGGAACATTCCCTGAAAGGCAGAGTCCAGGGAAGTTAGTGGGAATGCGAGTGGGAGGCGTTTCAGATTTTCTGGCCTTGCCTCACCCAAAACCCAATGATGTTTTTGAAAGCTCTAAGAATCAGGCTAACAGAGAATGACAAATGCTGGTGGGGATGCAGACAATGGGAACCCTCCTAGACTGTTGATGGGACTGGAAATTAGTGCAGCCACTACAGAAAACAGTATGGAGGTTTCTCAAACAATTACAGCTAGAACTGCCATACGATCCAGCAATTCTGCTGCTTGGTATATACCCAAAGAAATGGAAATCATCATGTCAAAGGGACACCTGCACTCCCATGTTTATTGCAGCTCAATTCACAACAGCCAAGAGTTGGAACCCACCTAAATGTCCATCAGTCGATGACTGGATGAGGAAAATGTGGTATATATACACAATGGAATACTAATCTGCCATAGAAAAGAATGAAATGCTGCCATTGGCAGCAACATGGATGAACTTAGCGAAAATTACGGTAAGTGAAATAAGCCAGGCACAGAAAGCAAAATACCGCACATCCTCGCTTGCAAGTGGGAGCAGAAAATAAATAAATAAATAAACAAGAAAGGAAAGAAAGCTACAACAATCACAATAATTCCCCAAACATTCGAGAGGAGAGAATGGAACTGAGGCCACCAGAGGTGGGAAAGGGGGAGGGGGAAGGGGGATTAGGGAGAAATTAGTAAAGGACCACAAAAAATGTTTACATTGTGTAATGATAAAATCTAAAATTTTTTTTCTTAACTAAAAAAAATTAAAGAAAAAATAAAAAAGAATCAGTCTAGAACCCAGATGTGCCAAAGCAGATGAAACACTTAAATCTCCCTCTTTAGTTTCATGGGTCCCCTAGCTTGGTTCAAAAATAAAGCTATCCATTGTGCCACCCCCGGAGGTCTACCTAATTACTGCCTGCACAGGGCTTATATGCCTTCCCTCTGCCTCCCTACGCTTTGGGGATCCAAATTACTGCTGGGTCTTTCCCTCTTTCCACACCTCACTGCCAGTGAGTCCCAGGGCCACCTGCCTCTGGCGTCATCAGGCCCTCCCTACCTGATCCAATCGGAATTCTGGACAGCCAGCTGACACATGATGAGACGGTGCCTGCTCGACACAAGGCCCTGGGAAACAACAGAAGAATCACTGGGAGGCTCCCTCTGTTCCCCACAACATCCCTGGAACCCCACCCCAAGCCAGCCCATCAGAAAAGTGCAGCCACTTTTTAGTGGTGAGATGGAATGAGAGAGGCAACCCCCTTACTTGTGCATGTGCCACACAGACAGACATGGAGTGGCAGAGGGAAAAAAAGGGCAAAGGGTGTGTGGCGTATAGTACCCCAACAGGGTCACCAGATGAGCCTGCATTTACGCAGCGGCAAGTGTGTTCCCTGCAGAGATTAGACCTAGCTCTGCAAATGCTGCCTTGTCTTATGACTCAGTGTGGCTGAGCCCACCAAGTTGTATCTGTGAGAGAAAGGGGAAATGACTGGTAGACCTACATTTTCTGGGACATGTGGCAGGGAGAGAGGGGCAGGGAAATGAATTTTAAATCAGATTATGAGGCATAGGCCATTTTCTCCTAAAAGCCTGGGAAAGACTTGCCCGATGCAGCTTAGCCCGTAACCAGCAGCCAATTTGGCATCCATGCCAAGCCACAGCCAGCAGGGGTGCCTGCTGCTCTCGTAATGAGTGTGACTGGGCCACGCCGTGAGCAGCTGCCAGATCATGGGCAGCAGTTCCTCCCAGCTGCTGCTCCAACATCCACTCGTTCAAGTCTGACTGTGGTCCTGAGACGGGAAGCAGTATGGACGCCTGCTCTCGGGCATTCAGCATTTCCAGGAATCTTAGCAGAGAGGGCAGCGGGGCAGTTTTATGCCAGACGAGCTGTCAGGCCAGGGTGGGGGGATGAAGGAGGAGAGGGGCAGGGGAAGGAACCCACCTGTTTTCCATAGGAGTCATGGACAGGGGAGACAATCCCTCCAATCACGATGAACCTTCCAGTCTTGTGCAGATAATCCCTGGCTCTTTCTAATTAAGAGAAGACAATCACACATTACAAAGAGGAAAGGTGTGGATTAAAGGAGATAATTGAAATCAATACATTCAGCTCTGTAACGCTAAAGTCTATCTCCCTTCTTTTTTGCCATTTAAATAGAAAGTGTCAACTTTCAAAGCAAACACTGGTGATTCAAAAGGTTATGGAACCAGATTTCAGCCCCCAAAGCAAAAGGATTTAGAACTCAAGGGGATTAATCCTGCTTTAAAGGAGCCCAGTTGTAGCTCAGAGGGGTTTAAAACAAGCACCTCAATAAAGGCCATTACAGTTACAGATTGGAATTTATGCCCATTGTCACTTGCAGAAATTCCAAGGTGGAGGAGTAGTTAAAAAAAAAAAAAAAAAAAACTCCTTATAATATGAAAGATGTGCTGATTGCCTCATCTAATTGCTCTGAAGAGAAAAACCACCAAAACAAAATTAAAGGCCTTGTGCATAATTGTGGAAAATTAGCAATCAGCCCAAAAGATGGCCATCATTACAGTTAGTTGGGGGAAAAAAAAAAGTTTGGCCAAAGAAAAACCTTTTTTCTTTTGAAAGGAATGCAATGTTGCTTTTCCAAACAATAAGACAAGCCCAATTTCATTTTTGTGATAAAGTTCAGCAAACTTAGAAGGGGCTAAAAAGTCTGGTTCTATCTTACTTCCAAGGGGGCTCATTGGACAAATCCCAGCAGGGCCTGAGCTTGTACCGCTGAGGAAATCTGGCCAGGATTTTATAGTAGGGAATTTGTAATTGAACGAGGGCTTGGGCAGCAGGGCTGGCTATGTAGTTTACTAGCAAGTTTCCTGCATTACCTTGCTGGCCCTCTTAAACGCTTAAAAATAATTCTCACCACATTTGCTTCCTGTTTTTCTTTCAATATGAAATCTCTTAGATTGAAAGAATTTAAAAGGCTATTTTTATATTTTCAGCAAATCTCATATTTTTAGGTGTACAGAATAATTGAGCAGATTGTACGTATTTTCACATACTCAGCTCCCCAGCCTTTCCCCCCAAGTTTCCCCTATTATATTAATAATCTTGCACTAGTGTAGCACATTTGTTACACTTGATGCATCAATACTAACACATTATTATTAACTATAGTTTATAGTTTCCTTTAAGATTCACTTTTTGTGCCATAGACTTCTATGGGTTTTGACAAACGCATAATGACATATATCCATGACAGTTTCACTGTCCTAAAAATCCACTGTGTTCCATCCATTCATCCCCCTCCCCCAACCCCTGATCTTTTTACTATTTCTATAGATTTGCCTTTTTCCAAAATGCTATATAGTTGGAATTATATAGTATGTAGCCTCTTCAGACTGGCTTCTTTCACTAAACTGAGTGCATTTAAAGTTCTTCCATGTCTTTTCGTGGCTTGATAAGTTATTTCATTTTATCACTGAATAACATTCCATTGTCTGGATGTTCCACAGTTTATTTATCCCCTCATCCACCAAAGGACACCCTGAATGCTTCAAGTTTTTAGTGATTATGAATAAAGCTGATACAACATTCATGTGCAGGTTTTTGCATGAACATATGTTTTCAACCCATTCGGATAAATACCTAGGAGCATGATCGCTGGATCACATGGTAATAAGAGTATGTTTAGTTTTGAAAGGAACTGCAAACTGTTTTCCAAAATGGCTGTACCATTTTGCATTCCCGTCATTAATAAGAGATCCTGTGGCTCAAAATCCTCATCAACATTTGATATTGTTTGGTTTTTAGATTTTAGCCATTCTAATGGATGTGTCACATTTGCTTTTTAAAAGGGTAATATTACTTCACTTGTTTTCAAGTCTTATTTTGAGGCCAACTTAAATGCATTGTAATAAAACTCTTCTGTTTGAATGAATTTTACAGCCCCCTCCTCTTCCTCTTGGCCCTTCATATCCCACTCTTCCTCAGGATCATTTCCATCTGGCCCTTGGCTGTCACAGACCCTCTGCTACACTAAGCCAGGCCTCCCTTACTCTCCCTGTCCCCCAGAAAGTGCCCTCTCCTTACTCTCCACTTACCCAAGCACTTCTTCTGAAGCCCAGCTCCACCCCACTTCCAGCACACCTGCTCTGTCCAGTATCCTCCTCCTCTGGACTTACTGTCTTACTCCCTTACTAAGCATCTAGTCCAAGGGACCTGGAAATTATTTCCAAAAGTTTATGCCCCAGCTCCTCTTCTGTACTATGAGCTCCTCAAAGACAGGGACTTTGCCGCAGATAAGAGGTCCCACACATAGCCAAAGGAAACGTGCAGTTAACATACATGTCGGAAGGAAACTGGGTATAAGATGGTTTGTGTTCAGCTGCTTGTAGGTCAAACAACCTTGACACTGCCTTTTGAACTACTGCGTGGGTTTGCAAAAACATATCTGTGGTCCAAATGTGGTCCAGCTTGTCACCTATACCCAAGACTTCTTTCGTTCTTAAGCACCCAAGATAGTGACTTGTTTACGAGCAATAGATGCTCAATAAATGTTCACACTTAGAAAGCTAATGTAACTGCCTCCCTATTCTTGCCCCTGCAGGGTGTCCTTCCACTGAGCCATCTTAGTCCAGACATTCACCCACGTCATTCCTCAGACCACACTCCAGAAAGTACAGGGGAAAATCATTACATCAAAGAACCTCATTGTCTTAGAAGCTATCTCCCTTCTCTTCTGGCCAAGATGAGGAGCCCTTTCCCCTGGCAATGCCCCAAACTTCACTGCCTTGCAAAGAGGCGGTTTCTGAAAGGAATATCCCCAACCCTAAACCCTGAAAAAGGGCACTTGATCTGAAATAGTTAAACCCAGAAGAGTTATGATTGTGATCAATTTGATTCAATTTAGTAAATGTTTATTGAGCACAAAACATCATGATGGATGCTAGAGGAATATGAGCATAAAGATGTCTTTATTATTTTCCAAAGTTTCACAATAATGAAGAAACAGAGGCTGTACTGATGACTCTAACAGAGACAGATTGGGATGAGCGCTGTAGCAGTCGCTGGCAATGTTGTTGTTTCACTACAACACACAGTAAGAAACGCGTTTCATGACACAAAACTTACATATGTATATATATGTATATTTAACAGAAACAAATATATTACCTTACTACAGCACACTGATATCTTCTAGTGCATTCTATTCTTATAATCATAAATTTAAACAAAAACCTGTTCATGAACTATAGTTTGAACAACTTTGTACCATAGTTGAGATATTAAGGAGAAGGGGAAAAAGGGATGAGAGATTAATTTTGCCTGGGGGCTTGGGGGAGTTGGCAGTGGATTCTTGGAGGAGATATATGTTTAGTTTGGTCTTGAAGAAAGACAGGAGTTCAATAGACATGGACTTCCCAGCCTCCAGAACTGTGAGCAATAAATTTATGTCATTTATAAATTACACAGTCTTTAAGGTATTTTGTTATAGCAGCCCAAATGGACTAAGAAAGTAATCTTCAGAGAAAAGTGTAAGAAGGGTACATGGGATCTCTCTATACCCTTGCAACTTCCTACGAACCTATAATTATTTCAAAATAATTTTTTTTAGAAGTTCATGGTTAACTACAAAACATTATGATTTTAAGGTGGTGTGGTGTGCAAATCCAGACAAATTGCAGTTGGTGGAGGTGGACACTTCTGGAACTTCATCTCTGCCCATCGCTTTCCATTTTTGCTGCTATTTGAATTCCAAGATGTTGGGTTGTTACAACAAGGGGGCTTTCTACAATTGTGTTTCTCAAGCTTTGACGTGCATGTGGGGTAAGTGGGGTGGGATCATTCAAGTGCAGGGTCAGATCCTCCCTTTATTTAAAATGTTGATATTTTGCTCATCATGGATTCTTTGCATTGATGTTGATATTTTAAAATATTGTTTCTCTTGATTACTAAGTTTCTGGGTGCCCCCTTAAATTTTGCCCTAGAGGGGGCCATCCCTCCTGCCTCAACCTAGTTCCAGCCCTGCCTGAGATTCAGCATTTCTAACAAACTCCCAAGTGGAAACAAAGTTGCTGATCTACAGACTGCAGTTTAAATAGCAAGGAACTAAAGACAGGTGGCAAAGCCTCTGCAATGTTAAGGTACCCACGGAAGAAGCTCTTCTTTCTCCCCTGCTCCACCATCACCTCCACCTTGCATGACAAGGGCATTTCTGGACATTGGCAGGAAGCCAGGCCATTGGCAAAGCTGTAGCTAGGAGCTCTGAAACTTAATTTCATGCCAGGCTTCCCAAAATGTGGTCTGTTTTGTCCATCAGTTCTGCCCCAGGGAAGGAGCCAAATTTCTCTAACATTTTACGCTCAGGTCTGACCTGCTCTCTGTGCGGTCTCATGGAGGATCCTGTGGCCAGCAGCGGTGTTGCCATGTCCTGCCCTCAGTACCCTGAGGATCCACTGTGTCCCACAGCTCATTCCAGGCCACTTGGAACCAGGTGGCCCTCCTGATAGCCTGTGCTGGACTGAGCAGACGAGGACGCACACAATGTGGATGATTTGGCCATTAATAAAAATTTATGAGACAGACATGTCTCTTCTGCCTCCTGGCTACTCAGTGAACCTGGCTGACACGTGCAATCTACTCTCCCCTTCCGGAGAGTTAATGCAGGAAACACTGTGGTCAGAGCATCGATACTAACTCAATTTTTCTTTTTCAGCTGCAATTAGAAATGACCCCTTCTGAGCTGTATTCACAGCTGAAGCTGCCTGTATTTTCCTTGTTTGTGAATTTCACAGAGGCTGTCTGGATTTGTAAACATTCTGACCTGTAGAAAGATCAAACATTGAATAAGAAAGGAAGAAACCAAGCTGTGAGCCCCTCTAGACGGGTTATTCCTGTTTAGAGGTTAAGAAAAAAAATTCTTTTTGAAGAAGCCGTCCCTGTGGTCTACCAAACTGAACCGGGAGCATTCCCTAACCAAAATTTAATGAGTGCTTATTATGTTCACAGCTCTGTGCCAGTTGCTACATAGAGAAGTAAAAGACACAATCCCCATCTCCAAGGAGCTTAGGTTTTGAACGGGGTGGGGGTGGGGGAAGGACACAGCATACCCCCTGCTTAGGGACTAGATACCAAAATGAGCAACAAAATGAGCATTGCCTTCAGGGGAGAGAGCTAGCCCAGTGGGGTGGGGTGGCCTAGGAAGCCTTCCTAGAACAGAGGAGATTGAGCTGCACACTGATAGAGAAGAAGAAGGTGTAGTAGGCGAGTCTTTTTATTTCGCGTGTTCTGATGCCTTGACACGTGAGGCCTTGCTGACCCTGGTGGGTCTGCCTCTCTCAGGGTCAGGCAGTTCCTAGAGACAGTAAACAACTGGCCCTTGAGAGCAACTTTCAAATGCAAACCAACCAATCCAGACCCCCAACCATTTCCTCTAAGGGCTCTCACACTCAGGGCCACTATTCTGCTGCCCTAATCACCCCAGGACTAAGTACCAAAACACTAGGGCCATCCCCTATGCCCCAGAAACCACTGAATTGATTCAAACTAGCCAAGCCTAAGCCTGCGTACCCTGCCTCACCTGTCCTTCTCACAGAAAGCACAGAAAGTCTCTTGCCCATGTTTCCCCACTCCTGCTGCCTCCCAACCGACCCTGCTGTCCCCCCATGGCGTGGCGTGACCCTTCCTCTTGGGATCTGTGAGTATAGCCAACTTTCTTTACAATGGCAGTCATTTCTTGATCTGTTGGCCTTGCCATACCTTAAAAATAGTAAAACCTCCCTCTTAAAATAAAAGGAAGACAATCATTCCAGGGAAACAAAATGATGTGAGCAGATGAACCAAGGCAGGAATTGGCTTTGTTTGAAAAGCAATAAAGCCATTTTCCTCCATGGTCACCACGGGTGCCTCCCCCCACACCCCTCACAAGCCGCAGCGCCTTTCTGGGTCTTCCTTTGGTCCCAGATCCTCCAGTCCCGATGTGGATAGTTTTGGGAACGAGAGAGCTGGGCAATCATATTCTCTCGGGTGGGTGGAACAGATGATCATACCAGGGCCTCCCTCTTTAAGTTGTCCAGCCTAAGCCTTAAGACAGTTTTCAAGTGAGATTTCTTCTTGAATCTGAAGTAAGTATGAAAGGGTAGTATTGCCCTGACATCTGATCCATAGGTGGGACCATGGGAGCCTGCCATGCTGTCCCTTGGACACGATGGGCTAGGGAGGCTGAGGCCCCCAGTAAGTACAGGCTAGTTATGGGTTTACTCCCCAAAGGGAGCAGGTAGCTTTCTCTTCTTCCACCCGGCCAGGCACACCCCTAGCTGGCCATCTACAAACGGCTGCCATCAGCCCTCACAGGAACTGGGGGAGATAATGCGGACACACCAGCACGTGCCCTCGGCCCTCCCCCGTACCCTTTACCCCAATTATAGGAGAAACCATGAAATGGGAAGCCCCTTGAGGTTATGAGGCCACAGTTTTTTCTTCAGAGTGAAAGACATCTTCTTAGTCCTGTTTCTCTGACTCGGGAAGGCATGTGAGGGAAGCTAGATTTCCGAAGGGATAACAGGGTGCCCAGACCTGGTGGATTCTTCTGCCCCGTGTCCATGGCCAGTGCATGTCTAGTGGAAGGGGAGGACTGGGCTCGGAGGCATATGGGGTCAGGTTGAGGCACCAAAGGGCTCATGCACAGAGCAGCCCTGCAAACCTCCAGAAGCTCCACTGGAGACAGAATCAGTTCCCCTGACCATCTGTGCCTCCTCCAGCTGCCCCACCCTCACTGCAGGCACGGGCTGTCAGACTCACCAGAGTAAGTAACAAATGCTCCCCAGAACCCCTGGCGTGCCTCAGTTTCCTCTGCTTCCTAGATTTCCATCCATTTCTCCAGCTTTTGTGGCCACTGCTTGAAGCCCTGAGCTGGCTGTCAGGAGTAGCCACATGGTCACTTCCTCATGACTGCTGATCTTATTTCTCCTCCTATTTCTAACTTAGGAGAATTCGAGTCCCTTTGTCTTCACAGCTGGGAAATGACTTATGACCCTGCCCTCCACAATGGTCCCTTCTGACAGACCCTGCCGAGTGAACCTCTCACATGTCTCTGCTGACAGGAGCCACCCCAGAAATCTGGCCTCTGTTCAAATCTGTTGGAAAAGCCAGCCAGATTCCCATCCCCCACCCTTTCCAAACCAGACTCCAGGCCTCTTGGATTCACCCATTGTTGAAAAAGGGTTTTGTGTATTTATTTCTTCAGAAATGGAAAGCTGAATATACAGTGTAAAAATATGACACAAAATGAGTTTCCCCTTCAGTGAAACTCAAAAACACATGAGAAAATTATTTTAGAAACCCACAGACTGTAATACTAAATATAACTGGGGAGGTGGGTGGATTGGGGCGGGGGATAGAATGGAAGGTGAGGAGAAGGAATAAAGACAGGTGACATAGAAAACCCACTATGGCCTCACATTAGGGTGTCAAGTCTGTGTCATTTGCAAGGGATCAGGCTCTATTTTTAACTACAAGTCTGTTATTCTACACTGTATCAACCTTTCTGAGTAAAAGTTTAACATATAGGCTTCTTACCTAGGGATGATTCAGGCTTTGAAATAGAACTTATTCAGGAAATAGCTTTGTTTTTATCAGGTAAGACAGGTGGGAGAGTAATAAATGTAGGAGGTTCCTTTTTATAAGGACGTGGTCACACTGAGGCTGTAGTACTGAGATTTTTTTTTTTTTTTTTTTAAGGTTAGAAGTTGCCTTTTCCCTAAAGAATGTTATTGGAAAAATACTGATTCCTTTACAGCTTTCTTATTTGTGTTTATCTTCTCTCTCTACTTTCCCAAGTAGAAATATCTTTCTGGAATGATAGCGCCCTTCTAGGGTAACTGTCTGGTTTTGTTGAAGACTCCGTGGTTTTAACAGTGAAAGTTCCACGTCCCAGGAGACCTTAGTCCCTGACAAAGTGAGACGATTGGTGTGGTAGGCTGAATAATGGCCCTCCAAGAATGTCCATGTTCTAATCCCTGGAACCTGTGACTGATACGGCAAAAGGGGCTTTGCAGATGTGACTTAAGGATTTTGAGATGAGGAAATTATCCTGGATTATCCAGGTGAGCCCCATGTAATCACAAAGGGGATGCAGGATGGTCAGAGTCAGAGAAGGAGATGTGACAGCAGAGGCAGAGATCAGAGGCAGAGATGAGAGAGAGAGAGAGAGAGAGAGAGAAAGAGAGATCTAAGGACGCTGCGCTGCTGGCTTTGAGCATGGAGGAAGGGACCATGAGACAGGAATGCTAATGTCTTCTGGAAACTGGGAAAGGCAAGGGTATGGACTTTCCCCTAGAGCTTCCAGAGAGAACACCCGTTGATTTTAAGACTTCCAGAACTATAAAGTAATGAGTTCGTGTTGTTTTAAGCCGATGAGTTTATGGTGATTTATTACGGCAGCAATAGGACACTAGTACAGTTGGTCACCATACCAGGATGCGCAGTGAACCAAAGAGCAAGTATCAACTGGCACGGAAGTGGAGAAGGGAAGTCAGCTCATAGAAAATTTACTACATGTGGGACTCTTTTAAGGACACCGAAAGGACACAATTTTAAAGTAATTCCACTGTTCTTTTGGACTTTTCTCTAAGAAATCTAAAAGCAAAGAAATGCACAGTAACCTGTGAACACCCCAAAATAAAGCCTTTGCAACTTCTTAGCTTAAGACACCTACCCCACCTAGAGGCAATAAAGCATAAATTTACAGGCACTGGGCTCAAACCCAGCCCCAGGCATTACTAGCGGGGTGGCCTTGGGTTCCCCAACTAGTTACTCAACTGCTCTGGCTGCAGACATCTCTAAACTAGAGATAGTATTATCAGGCTCACAGTGTTGTTAGATAATAGATGCAAAGAGCTCAGCATAGCACTGGCACTCAGGGAACACTGGTCATATTTTTATTTCCTGGGGAAGTCCAACAGCTCCTTTGGGGAGGAAGGTGGAATAGAACAGGGAAAATTCAAAAACTCTTTTCAAAAAATATTGCCAATGTGAGAGTTTTAAGTCCAAGAAGTCTTACTTTTGGCCAGCAAAGCTTGTCCATGGCCCCAACGTGATGTGGTTTTTTTGGTTGTTGGTGGTGGTGGTGGTGTTTTTTGTCCTGCCTTCCTCTAAGGAGAGCAGAGGTTCCCCTCTCAGCTTGGAAAGCCATCTCCAGAGACTGAGGTTCTGACTGCTACCAGCCCCTGATCTTCTTTCCTCTTGAAGAGAAACCAAACAAAGGGTTCTGAGGGATGTCAGAGAAGCTGAGGTTGGGGATGAGGGTGTGCAGCACTTGGGCAGATTTCACTGTACTTTAGAGCCTCCGCTGAGTTGTGTGGGATGATGGATGGGGGGACAGCCGCATGCAGGAAGTGTCAGGCTGGCCCACTGCTCTCCAGGTTATTGATTGAGCTCTGCTGGCTGCAGGGCAGAGGAGGTTTCTGCAGCGATGGATGAGGCTGCTTTGAAAGGTTTCTTTTGTCTTATGAAACTCTCAGAGCTCACAGAGGGCTTTGCTGCTTCTGCCTCAACTGAGCTGAAGGCTTGATTCCAGGGGACACCAGCGCAAAACAATCTTAAAATGGCCTTTAGGATTATGACATGAAATAAGATACAATTGTGCATCGCTTAAGGGAAAAAAATTTTTAATGATATTAATTAGTGTCAGTGAGGATGAGGGAAAGTGTACATTCTAACCCACAGTTGACGGGAGTATTAATTGACAAAGGCTTTTAGGAAAGCAATATGGCAGTCAGCATCTATCAAAATGACAAATGGGCATAACCTTTGACCTGGCAATTCCACTTCCAGGGATCTACACTACAGAAAAAACTTGCATATGTGCACAGAGATGTATCAACATGTATTCAGCATTATTTGTAATAGTAAAAAATCAGAAATATATAAGCAAGCAGTTAAACAAATTATGGTTACACACATCTGGAAAATTATTACACAGTCATTAAAAAGAATGACATAGACCTATTCAGTCTGATATGGGAAGATCACCAACACATACTGTTAAGTGGGAAAAAAAAGTCACAGAACAATACCTACAGTGTGCTGAATTTAATAAAACTATACAAATGTATAGTAACTTCAGACAGTGGTAAGAGCAGTGAAGAAAATAAAGCAGGGAGATAGGGTAGAGATTGGGTGGTGTGGGTAGGCTTTGCTGAGGAAGTGACTTTGAAGAGAGACGTAAATGGCAAGGTATCAGCCACAGAACGGTCAGGAGGGAACATGTGGCCGAGCAAGGAAGCAGCTGGTACAAAGTCCCTAAGGCGGAAGAGCCAGGCTGGTGAGGCTGCAGCACCATGAGGACAGTTGGGGCTGAAGTCGGACAGGCGCGAAGCAGCAGATGGGAAGGGCCCCAGGAGCACTGGGAAGAAGGTCGGGATTTTATTCCAAGCCTTTGGAGGTTTTAAGCAGGAAAATGATCTGAGTTACATTTCTGAAAGATCACTGGGCTGTTGGGTGGAAAATGAATTGTGGGGAGCAAGAGCGGAATCAGGGAGACCAATTAGGAGACACTTACAGAAACAGCAGAGGCATGGACTCACTTATCTCTAGGTCTCATCGTGTGGTTGACCTCTGTATTAGATATGTTGATATGCATCTTAAAGTGTTGGTAACTGACATATTATTTTAAAAAGTAAAAATGCCTACATAAGTAGGGAGTAATATTACAGTAGAACTAAATTTTGTTACAGCTCATTGATGACATAGATTATTTTGTTATGACTTGTATCTGACCTGGTCAAATCCTGTCCCCAGAATATGACAGTTTATTCAACATCCTGGTTTTATACCTTTAGTTTATGAGATGAATAGCAGCACTGTCCTCCCAAACCCAGGTCAAAAGGAGATCCCAGGAAATATGAAAACCTGTACGAAATCTGTAAGTAAGGAGTTAGCTCCCATATTCTTATGGTCTTATGTGTCTTACACACATGCTTCAGCATTCTTCTCTCTCTGGTTTTGTATTTTGTTCATTTCTTAGCTGAAGTTGCAGTGCCCTCTAGAAGACCAGATTTTATTTTTCACCCTAATTTAAAGTATTGCCAATATTTTCTCTCTGGTAAACCTTCTTAGCACTTTCCTGAAAGTATAGGGTGGACACCTGAAGAATCATGGAAATTTGCTCTGGGTGGTCCATGGCTCTGTGTTTGGAATGTAAAAGATGAATTGTGTGACCTTTTACAGAGAGGGCAGTTTTAATTAAAGAAAGAGAGAGACTGCCTGGATTAGGTGAGTCTGGAGAGTCAACCTGGGTGGGGCTCAGATGGACTCTCCCAAGCATTCTTTAGATGCCATATTTCTAATTGTTCAAAGACTTTGGCCTGGCAATCTGGATCTTAGTATCTATAGGTCAGCTTCCTGTACTGCCCGGATCCTGGGCCTGCTTTCAAAAACTCCTTGCATGAACAACTGGTACACCCCACCATGTAGTTCTAAAGCTTTAGAATTAGCACCCAGAGTCGTACAGCAAACCCTATCTTCCAGAATGCCTCAGACAGCAGATCATAGCTACTCCTCCCTTCATTAGCCCAAATTTGAGTCAAATGCATCCAGCCTAATCTGGTCCCTCTCCTATCTCTAGCGGTTTTCCAAGGAGACCAGAAAGACCCCTATTCCTAAGGAGGTTCTAGATTAATCATTCTCAACCAGAGTTGATTTTGCCCACCCAGGGAACATTTGGCAGTGTCTGGAGGCATTTTTGGTTATCACAATTGGAATGCAGGTGCTAGTGCATTTAGTTGGCAGAGGTGATGGATGCTGCTAAACATCCTACATTGCACAGGACAAGCCCCCACAACAAAGTTATCTAGTCCAATATGTCAGTAGTGCCGAGGTTGAGAAACCCTGTTTTAGATGCATAAACAAGGCCTCTGTCTGAAAGGTGAAGTGGAAACTAATAATGTTAACACAGGTGGAAAAATTATGGCCCCAAGAGAAGAAAAACAAAGACACTGGGATTTCAGAATATGCCTTTCAACCCGTTAGCACAAGGGACTATTATCAGAAAAAGTGACCTAGTCAAACTCCATTATGACAAATGCTCTGCATGACAAAGGGCTTTCTAAGCCATCCAAGAGAGTTGTGAGAGATGATCCTAAAGTTCCTGCTCACCCTAAAAGGCTGCCCACTGAGATTTGCCCCTGCTTGAGTAAAGGGCCATGATCTGGGACAAGCTCCTGCTCACCTGCCTTCTTTCTTCTCTCTCTGCTCCCTTCCTGTTACTTTTACAAACCGAATTCCAGTCTAGGGTGTCAGGCATCTAAGCTTCAAAAATCTCCCTGACCTTACAGAATGAATGGTTTCTGTGTCCTAAGAAGTGGGCTCCTTCTCAGAATGTTTAAGATAAGAGTTATGCAGTTCATCTCACATTCCTGGTCCCTACACACACACGCACACACACTTGCACATGCACACATTGGGTTAAATTCTGCCCAATTTAACCATGGCAAATTTAGAAACTTACAAGCATTCTATGAAATAGAAAAAGACAAGATAATCATTTTTTTGTAAGCACATTAATCACGTTTTTGATTTTTTTGGTAATTTCTTTTATTTTTAAATAATTTCAGATTTATAAACAAGTTGCAGGAATAGTAGAAAGAATGCCTATACACCTTTCTCCCAGATTCCCCATTTGTTAATATCACATTTGCTTTATCATTTTTGCTCTCTGTATATTCATACAATTATTATTTTTTAAACTATTTGATAGTAAGTTATCTCTTTGCTCCTATATGCTTCAGTGTGTATTTCCTAAGAAAAAGGACATATTAGTGACAGTTTATCAAGCTCATTTTTTCCAGTTGAAGAAAGGATGAAAACTTGGAAAATGACTTGAAAACCTGGGCCTGCAAAATGGAATTTACCAAATTGGGTTCAAATCTTGACTGTACTGTTTGCCATCAATGTGACTTTGGATACCATCTTAAAGTTTCAGTTTCTTCACCTGTAAAATGGGCATAATCACAGATTGCTGTGAGGGTCAAATGAACTGTCACTAGATAATACCATGCGTGGATGGACAGGTTTAACATGTGTATGACACCATGCTCAATAATGATATTGCTTCATTATTAGCTACTATTATCTGCTTTTCTCTTTACTTCTCTGCTGTGGATTGACTAAATTGCATCCCCCAAAGTTCATATGTTGGAAGCTTAATTCCCACTGTAACTGCTGAGAGTGGGAAATCCTATTACAGTAATTGAAATGTGGGGCCTTGAAGAGGTGATTAGATTGTAGGACCATGCCATAGTGAATGGATTAATAATGGTTGTCAGAGGCGTGGTTCTGAGGGATTTAAAAGGAGAGCACATGAGAATCTCTCTCTCTCTCTCTGCTCTGCTGTTTTCCACCATGTGAGACACCTGCATTGCAGTAAAGCCACCAGCAAAGAAGACCCTCACCAGATGTGTTCCCTGGACTTTGGACCTCCTAGCCTCTGAAACCGTAAGCAATAAATTTCAATTTCTTATAAATCACCCAGTTCCACATATTTTGTTATAAGCAACAGAAACGGATGAATGCATTTTCATTTTCTTATAATTATGCAGGCTTATTATTCTCCAATATTTCTCTAACCATCATCCTTTTTGGTGAAGCTCAATCCCAGATTTCATGGGTGGAGCTGTCACTGAACAGGCAATCTCTAATTTTTCTCTCCCACTGCCAGGCCCCCTGGTCCCCCGACACACACACATCTTGGTCTTCTGTTCAATTTAACCATGACAGATTTAGAAATTTGTAAGCATACAATGAAATAGAAAAGAATGAAGAATTATTTCTTGCAAGGTTATTAAAGCACCTGTGACTTAAAGTAGGACAATCGCAAAGAATCCAGCATGCCTGAGATCACATATCAGGCAATAGGTTGTGATTTGAGTAATTACCACTGAGGAAAAGACCTGGCTTGTGGGTATTTGGGTCAACCAGCTGTACTTTCTTTTCCTAGGCATGGATAACTGAGTATTTGATTAGTAAGTAACGTTTAATATATACTTACATATTCTGAGCACTTTCACTAGATGTTTAGATATTTTCACTTTTAAGCATTTTTTTTTGAGAAATAAACATTTTAAAATCTGACAACAGCACCTATTAATTAATCACTAATTATTGCCAATGAGCAGCCCCCAAGGGAAAGGGTGGAAGAAAAGGCCTTGAAGCAGAAAGCTCTGATTTCAAGGGCCCCAGCTGCAGCTGGGTTTTGTCTCCAGGGACCTGCTAGGTGTGAGCCACTGGGATCAGGCTGGCTTTTACTGAGCAACAGCTTTGGACCACATAGTTATGAGGCAGGCTCTGCCAACAACAGTTGCAGCTGAACCTCAGAAGCAGTCTGCAGTGTCTCCCTGTGGAACCTTCTGCCTATTTCCAAAGGCACCCATTCACTCTCTTACATGCCTTCAAACCTTCCCCAACTACTTGCCTGCAGGCTAAGGCCTACATGCCCTAGAGCATAGTTAGAAGGTTTCTTAAATCTGAGCCCTGTAGCTCTCCCCTGCACCTCCTGCATGCCCTTATCCCCCAGCAACACGTACCTTCACCTGTGTGTTTCTTGTGCCCCAAATGTCCTTCCCCACCTTGGGAGCACCTGCCCACTTCAAAATTCAACTCGCCATGCGTTTCCCTCCCCTTCAGAGGCAGAACTGATGCTGTCCTCGCACAGCTCCCTATACATCACTATCATAGGTTTGATCTCATTTTCTTGGTTAGGACTGTGGTTTTTGTAGCATCCCCAGCACCTGGTCCAGTGTCACCTAATTGATGTTCAGTTAGGGTTTGTTGGGTTAAACTGGAGGGCTGACTCAGAACCGGGGCACAGCTGCTGTGGCCACTGCATGGTTCTCCACTTCTGGCCCCTCCTCATCTACCAGACTTTGGGTCACACTCAGCGAGCACTCCCAACCTGCACGGCCCTGCGCTGAACCACAGCCATGCATGTGTGAAAGTGCGGGCACCTGAAAAACTGGAATTCCCAGCCTGATGGTAAACTGTTCACGTACAAGTGTAGTAACTTACAGGGAAAGACAGTTGTACATTTCGTATGTGCTAGTTTCGTAAATTTAAATTCCTAACATCACCTCATGCACATTTTAAGAGATGAATAAAATAATCAAAACTTTAAATTAACACTTTGTCTTAATATTCCAACCAATTACATTTGTTTGTCTTGCTATTCATATCATCGATCTACCTCAACAAAAAGGTGCTGCTGCCGATAAAAAAAAAAAAACAGAAGAGAATATTCACTGGGCCGTCCCTCCTACCCAGACAGCCACCCGTACCTGATTCTGAAATCACTCCGGGCAGACACACGAATAGAAATAAAACACTTTTCTACGTGTTTTTTAAAGGATCCATGTATATCTCAATTGTTTTAACAAAATAAAGAATAAGCACTAAGTTCACCACTGAAAAAGTATTTCCACATTGGTGAGCACTCAAAAACACGTGTTCAGTAACATGAGCACTAACTAGTCCTGAACTCCTTTAGAGGGTACAGTCCCCAGAGAAGGTGTGCGTGTGTGTGCGCGTGCGTGCGTGTGTGCGTGCGTGCGTGTGCGTGCGTGTGCGTGTGCGTGCATGTGCGTGCGTGTGTGCGTGCGTGCGCGTGTGTACGCGTGCGTGCGTGCGTGCGTAATTTGACCCAAATTAAAGATATCATACCCAAACTACTTTTAAAATATCAGAGTAGCTCATGAACTGAGCAAACCACCAGATTCAGAGTAACGGAAGGCTGTAATCTTTGATTCTTAGATTTGTTTCTCTTTAACGACTACTGAAATAAACACCTGCCCAGGGGGAGGGGTCAGCCTGGATTCCTCTTCTTGGGTTCAGCTTCTGACGTCATCTGCACATCTGTGTGCTGGTTGGTGTTCGAGGCAACAAGTCACGCTTTCCTCAGGAATGGCGGTGACACCACAGGCCCAGAGTTCCCTCTGACCCTGAGTGCTCCTGTTCCCAGGGACTTTCCTCCCTGGAATCTGGAATTCATTTTGGCGCAGGTCACAGAGAGCCACGTGAACAATGAGGAGGGCGGGTGGTGGGGCCGAGGGTCTGTGTCACCTGGGGTCTGTCACCCCCGACTGCTCCCTGAGATCAATGGCTGCTCTGTGGGCTGGGGAGTCAAGAAGAGAGGGCCGGCCCCCTCCCCTGAAGGCCCTCCAGCTTGAAAGGGTTCCCCCCACCACCCACACACATGTTCTTTCTGACCCATTTTCCCTTTCCTGTCTGTGGAGGTCACATGCCAAGCCAAACAACAGCCCCAGATTTCCTCCAACGCTGCTGTAGTGCCAGCCCCAGGAGCAGGGCAGGCCAGCCCGCTCCCATGCTGGGCCTCCGAGCTGGCCAGGGGTGGGTGCCTGATGGACTGTCCGGGGTGTGGACACTTCGCTCATGTTCTGGAGGTCAGAGACTGTATCTCATCCAGCTTTCTCCATCCCCCAGCCCTTAGCATGGCACCTTAAATATTGTTGATATTCAACAAACATCAGTTAAATGAGTGAATGAATACAAGCAGACCTTGCCATAGGGAATATTGTATACTAATATTGCAGAATGTATTGGAAATAACCCTTTATCTGATTCCTCTTCTTTCCAATTATAGAAATTGAGGTCTTTCTCCAGCAGCCCAGAGTTCCCATTCTGGCCCCGGCCCTGCATTTTGGAGCTCTCGTTCACCATCTTGGCATTCCCCCCGTTCCAGACCTCTGAGCCCCATGCCCTCAGCTAGCTGCTACTTACTAATCTGACACTACTAATCATTAGACGTGTATTTGATACATGTTACCTCATCCGTGACAAACACATACATTTTAACAAGAGCCCCAAGTGTCTCTCCCCAGAAAAGTGACTATAAAATGGGACTTTCAGTAACTTGCGTCTAGGTGGGGTAGACCCCTCTAGATTGGAGGGGGCCACATACCTCAAAAGTGGCAGCCACAGGGCAATATGGTGTTGGGCCCTTTTGTCACAGAAAGGCCCAGCTTCACCTGCCATGTCTCACATCCAACCCCACCCTGAGGCTGACCCATGGATTTCTACACACTTTCTGATCCCCTCCCACATCACCTGCAACCAAGTCACCTCTTACCAGTCTTTGGAAACAGAGAAGCCCTTTAGAGTTGATTCTGTTTCCCTCTCATTTTACTGACAAAGAAGTGAAGGCCCAGAGGCTGCCTAAGATAACCCCATGGGTTGGAAAAGGATTTATGAACCCCAACCCTGTCTACTAATCCCAGGGCTTTTTTCACTGGCCACAGGACAGGCCTCTATCCAGGTTAGTGCCAGTAACTAGTCACAGATTCTTGACGAGTGCCCAAAAGAATTTTTTTCTTAAATTAGCATGGACTGTGAGCTGAATACTGTGCTAAGCACTTCAGATTCAGATAAAGCACTCATGTGGGAGACAGATACATAAATAGATAAATACAATGTTAGAAGAGCTGTAATAAGAGTCAAAATTTCTGAGTGATTTTTATGTGCTGGGCACTTTTCTATGGGCTTTATAACGACTAGCTATTTTAATGACAGAAGTAAGCTCATGGTGCTGTGGAAGCTCTGAATTCCACTGACAGAGTGGGAAACTGAGCTTTTAATCCCAGGCACCGGCCCAGGGCTAAACCAGTCTCTGCCTCACCCCTTCAGCAGACCCAGGAACCCCAGGGACACCACCTGAGCCCTGGATGCTAAGAGCTCCCTTCACAGTTGTTTTACTAGGGAAGTTCCCCTGGCCCAGTCTGCTGGAGAAAAAGTCCAGGCCAGATGGGGAAACAGGACTCTGTCTTTGGGGCTGAAGAAGGGGGGACATGGAGTGATGGCCCATGGGAAGGGAGGAATTAAGGTGAGTTCTGCATTTGGAAGACAGGTCGGCTCTTGGAGATTTATTCCTGGCCAGTTTTGGAGTTCTGAAACCAGAGGGAGGTCATCTTGTTCTCCCTGAGAAAGGAAATCCCCCCAAAACAGGATATTAGGGGAGGAACTTCTGAGGGCAGGGAGTCTTTAGAACTGAAAAGGGAAGGGTTAGGGAGGGAGGCCAGAGCACAACACTTCTCTCCCAGGGAAAAGCCCTAAGTCCTTCCTGCCTCCAGTAAGCCAGAGGCCACGGGCTCCATCTGCTGAGGGCTTGTAGAGACAACACACCAAACAGGCTCCAAACTGCTGACCTCGACTTTTACCTTTGCTGGACTTCCTAAATCAAATGCAGGAGCAGAGGGTGTCTGTGACTCAGACACACACCTGCATGGTTTGGCACCTGGGGGCCTGGAGCCAGAAAGATCAAAGGAAGAAGTGCAAGTCAGCTAAGGACATGTAAACTCACCTTTTTGTTGCTGCTATTAATTTAATCATCATACCAGCTCTATTGGGGGTGCTATCACTAAGCGTAATTTACAGGTAAGCAGTTAAGGACTTGCTTATAAGAGCAGAAACAGGAATCACACCAGGTCTGGAGTCAGAGCCTGTGGGATGCAGGCATGTGCACCCCACACTCCAATCACATACAACCCACGTCTGCACCGCAGTGCAAAATATGCTGAAGTAGAAATCAAGATCACCCAGCTCTGGCCCCAACCACCGGAAACTGGTTGGTAGCTCTGGACTTCAGCTGACTCACCTTAAGAAATGTATTCTGCTTACTTCTGTCCCACCATCATCAAGCACCTTCTGTCCCACCATCATCAAGCACCTACTAGGTGCCAGTGCACAAGGCTGAGAGCTGGGTATACAAGGATTTATGAAATGAAATCCCTGCCTTGGAGGAGTTTATACACCAGTCGGAGAGAATGACTTATAAACAAATCATTTCCTACAATGCCTACATGTCCAAGTGGTTGAAAGTTTAAACGAGATAATACATGCAAATGTTTAGCAAATCCAAGGATGTCTGTGATTTCCCTGAGGTAGGGCCAGCTCTCTTAGAAGCAGAGGGAGAACCAGGAGCAGGATGGGAACCCCTTCAAGAGTATCTCAGGGCAATCCGTCCCTTCTCAGCAGAGCCTCCCCACACCTAGGCCAGGGCTGCCTCCTGCCTCCACCTGCCTTGGTGACAGTGCCATCTTTTGTTTCCTTTCCTTCCTTCCTCCCTTCCATCCTTCTCCTCTTTCTCTTTTTGTAATTTTTTGCTCCCACTATTCTATGAGTGTCCAAAGAGAGTCCTCAGCAGGGAAACCAGCAGCATATTTCTCCCCCATCTAACAAGAGCCAGCAATCGGGGAACTTCCACTGCTGTGGGGTTGAGGGTAGAATGCAGCTTAACAAGACCCTAGGAGGGAGTGTTCTACCATCTGCTCTGTCACTGAGCATCTGCGGTGCAAAAGAGTTCCTATGCTCTCATCCCCGTTTTTCTGGACTTATCCACGGTGGTAGGAAAATTGTTTATCCCTCTCTGTTAACGGCTCTCCCCTTCTCTGCCCATGGAGGGGAATCCTGGGATAGTCACTGTCTCCCTGGCTGAATTGGGGTAAAGGGAGAGAATTGAGAGAAACCAGATCAGGGGGATTGATTTTCTCTGGAAAGTACCTTGGAGTTACTAGTGGAGAAGAAATAAATAGATCCTGAGGGTGAGATGAGAGAGGAAAGATGAGAGCCTTCTAGGTTTAGAGTTTTTAGGAGTGTAAAGGCAGGTAACAGTACTTGAGAGGCAGTTTATCTGAAATGTATGGAGAGAGAGTATTTTAAGGGCTGCTTTAGTTTGAATAGGACACCCTTTTGCTGTTCTTTGAGAGATTTTAGCAGAGATTAAAATTTCTTTGTGAATGACTTTTCAGATATCTGATCCTTGTTTCTCTGAGTACATCACCATTTTGGGACTGGATCACGAGGCAACAGGGTTTTATGTGGGTTACATGAGTGATAGAGTTTGGATGTGTTGTCCCCCCAAAACTCATGTGGAAATCTAATCCCCAACTTGGCAATATTGGGAGCAGTTTGGGTTATGGGGACAGACCCCTCATGAATAGATTAACACCCTGGGGGTGGGGTAGTGGTTGAGTTCTCACTCTATTAGTTCCCACAAGAGCTGATTGTTTAAAGGACCCTGGCACCTTCTCTCTCTCTCTTGCTTCCTCTCGCCATGTGATCTGCTTTTACCCACCTGCTGCCTGCCATTTTCTGCCATGACTAGAAGCAGCCTGAGGCCTGAGCGAGATGCAGCTGTCCCAGAATCGTGAGCCAAATAAACCTCTATTCTTCATAAATTACCCAGTTTCAGGTATTCTGTTATAGCAACACACAAAATAGACTAATAAAACCAGCATTTACAGAATTTGATCTGAAGCTATCTGTTTTAACCTCTTTGTTCTACAGGTAAGGAAACTAGGAGCCAGACAGGTCCTAGTTCTTTGTTTCACACCTAATTTCCTGACCAAAGAGTGAAACTACCTCTGTTCTGCTGCTGCTCAAAGGAAAGGAGGGGAGATTGGTGAGGAATCTCTTGTCTTTCTTTATATTGGAACATAATTGATCATACAAATTTGTGGGGTACAAAGTTGACTATCTGTATTTATGTACAATATGTGATGATCAAATCAGGATGGTTGGCATCATTACAAAACACATTCATTCTTTGTGTCCATTAATCAATTTCTCTCTCTTCATTTGTTCCATTAGTGTATTTCACATCTTGACCACCTTCATGCTGGCAAGCAGTTCTAGGCCTGTTTCTGCCTTTTTTAGGCTATGTGGCTTTGTGCAAATCACCTTGTGTCTGAAACTCAGGTTCCTCCTCTATAAGACTGCATTAATAAGAACAACACTGCAAGTTCTGGGGGAAGTTCAAATGAGACCATGAAGGTGCAATTCACCTTTTAAGTGCTGCTGACACAAGAACGCCTGTTCCTTCCTCCCACCAGAGAGAAACCTTCCATTTCAACCTAATCCTGCAAACCTCTTTCCTCTCATAAAAAAAGGATAAATTCTCTCTCCTATTTTCCTTTATTCTTTCCTTTGTTGAGTATACGGAGGCCGAAGCATACACATTGTGAGGGTCTGAGAGAGAGAGAGAGGCACGAGGAGAGGAAGCTTCCGAGGCTGGTTAGAGGGGAGTTTATGTAGGAGAGTGAGGGAGAGGTTTGGGAATGGTCGTGCCAGAGCAGCTCCAGTGTGTAAGGTATAGGAATGGAAATGGAAATAAGATTTTAATTAATGTGGGAGAAGTGGGGTTGGAGGGGCACTATGTCCGCAGAAGTCCTCGCTGCGGAGGAGCAGTAGGTGAAGTAAATGTTTAGGAATTCCTTCCATGTCCAGAAACATGCAGTCACACCAAATTCTGTGTCCTGTTTTGCATTTATGAACATGACTATAAGGATAAATTGCTTATTTTACCCAATTTTATTAGTGTCCTGTCAGGATACAGGAACAGAAAGAAACCACTTTGCATGTTTCAAACAGAAAGGAATGTGATTTAGTGAATTTTGTTATAAATTATTAGAAGGGATAGAGGAACAAAAGAGGGGAAGGTAATGTTTCCTGATGGGAGGGATTGCATAAAGCCTTTGACTCTGCAAGAGTGAGCACTAGGCTTCCAGTCAAGATGACAGAACAGACGGTCCCCAGAGTCACTCTCTCTCACAAATCAACCTATTTACAATTATTAAAAAGCAATGACAGCCAAGCTGGGGCCACTAGAGCTCAGGGGAAAAGGAGGAGAGACTTGTGGAGTTCACGAAGGCAGGAGAAGACATGATGAGAGAAAGAAAGGACCACTCGTACTGTTTTGAGCCCTGGCTACTTCAAGGCAGGCCCTGGTGAGCACGTGGAGCAGGAGCCAGCAGAAGCCGCAACTGTGCCCTTTGGATGAAGTTGCTTGGAGGCAGCAGGGGAGAAGAGGGCCTTGGTGGCCCCCAGACTAGCAAGACCACTAACAGGGTTCAATGGACCTACATAGGAGTGAGAAGCCACAGACAACAAAAAAAAGGAGCCATTCAGAGGCTACTGAGTCATCACAAGGGATCAGAGCACAGCCCGTCCCATGGGAAGTGTTTGGAGCACGGGCAGTGGGGGAGACAGTCTCATTGGAGGAACACTGGGGCACAGCAAGGATAGCCGATCTGGCCCCCAATCAGCACAGGCCCACTCAGTGGAGACTGGTCAGGAATATACAACTGCAGGGGTGCAGTTTGCTGAAAAGACTCAGGCCCAGACCAGAGTTTCCACACAACCCTGGTGTACCTCACAAGACCTGGAGTGTTTACAAGGTCAACAATTAAAACCTGAGCTGCACAAAAAGCCTTCCCCAGGGAATCAGCCGCAAAGCAGCAATTTAGCTCAACCACAGGGCCAAGTGCTTGTCCCCATAGAAAGTTCCCCCATTGTATAAGTAACCAAAGGACAACAACTTAGTTCCAGTGCAGAGTTCAAGTGGTGGTAATAGTGAATAATCCAACACAGAACTGAAAGAAAAAACAAAATACCCACAGATTAGCGACAAAGTTTGATATTAACCAGTAAAGATCTAACACCACCAAAGAACACCTGTAAGACTTAGAAGGACCAGAAGCTCCCAACTCCCAAGCTGAAGAAGGGGGAAGGACATGGGCCTCAGCCATGCCCCCCCCCACAGCCAGTCCAGTGATGACCACCAGGCCACCACTGGAAGCATCCCAGGCCCCCAAGTCAGGGTGGTGGGAGACCTTGGGCCTCGGGCCTCAGCCATGCCCCCCGACTTCTGCATCCAGCCCAGTGATGACCACCAAGCTGCTGCCAGAAGCGCCCTGGGTCCCCAAGCCAGGGTGGTGGGGGACCAAGGGCCTCAGCCACTCCCTTCCGACATTCATATCCAGCCCAGTGTTGACCACCAGGCTGCCACTGGAAGCAACTCGGGCTCCCCTGTGGCAATGAGGGGTATGCCACGAGCCTCAACCAAGCCCCCCTCCTTCCTACTCCTCCCACCCTATTTCCTTCTCTCTTCCATTCTCCCCCACCTCCCAACTGCTCCACAACAACAAGGAATGTAAAAAAATAATATTAATTAAAAAAAAAATTAAATAAAAAAAGATTTTACTTAATGTTACTTGAACTGTATGTTTGAATGCCTTTAGTATTCTTGATGGTAAAGATGGAATTCCTTTTAAATTATAGGTGAAGGTTGAACTGACTTTTCTGAATATGACACCCCTCTGAAATGGAACTATGTGGGTTTCTGGGTTGATAAGGGTTACAAATGTAAGGAACTGTATATTTTACTGTTGACCGAAAGTAAGGCTGTCAGCGCAGAAATAATTTTGTAAGGTTTATTGGGAGCCAAGGGTGAGGATTGACCCAGGAAACGCCATCTGACAGAGTCAGAGAAGTGCTCCAAAGTACAGATAGCAAACGTTTTATAGACAGAAAAGGCAGACGAAAGTAGAAGCAAAGAACAAAAAGCAGATTAGTCATTTCAAAGTTACTTTCCTTGTAAGGTGGGGACAGGGAGACAGAACAATAGGAAAAAAACTGATTAGTTAACATCAGGTTACTTCGGGCTATCTCTTCTGTGTAAGGATTAAAGCAAAGGAAACTATGATCATGCCAATTGGCTGTTATCTCTTTCTCCTGATTTCTTGGAAGGTCATGGAATTTAGTGACATGGAATTTAGCAGGGATTATATGGAAATTAGGAGGGGTGACTCCATGTTGGTTTTAGTCCATTATGGAGGGGACTCGTGCAGGAACTGAGCCTAAAATAATGGCCTCCTGTAATTTTATTTGACATGACTATGAGATCCCTGAGGGAAGAACACTTGCAGGTGCACTGTCCCAGGCTGTCCTTAGGCCTGGCACAGTGGGCCTTGAGCTCTACTTCTTCACTGTCCTGTACTGCACTTGCACCTTGAGGCTCAAGGAACAATTGAAACCATTTAGGGCTAGGTACCTTCTTCTCATCTAGAAATGTCCTTCTTCACCTGCCCCATCTGGCTTGATAGATCTACTACTACTCCTGCTCCTCAATAGCTGGGCCTGTCCTTGCTGCTGTCCCCAGTGGGAGCTCCCACATAGCAGCAGACTAACAGAGTCTACAGATTGAGCAGCAGCAGCTTTCAGGGGATCCATCACCTACCACCTGGGTCATGAGGTTGCCTGGAGCAGCCATCGGCAGCCTTAACTCTTCTCCTCACCTAAATCATTGGGTAACATTTTCAGGACCACACCGCAAAGTCTAGGCCCCACCCGAACAATTGAAACTATTTAAGGTCCGTTTCCATGATTTAAAATACCATCTGTCTTCTGACATCTCCCAAACTGCAGACCTCTCCTCTGAGCTCTAATCTCAGAAATCGAATCATGTGCTTGCATCTCTCTCTTGGATGTCTCTCACAAACATCTAAACTCAATATATACGAAACTAGATTCTTGATATTTTTCCCTAAATCTGCACCACTCCCCACCCTCCCTCCCTGCAACAACGACCCTACCCAGCACCCAGCTGCTGAAGCCAGAAACCAGGGCATTATGCTCGATTCCTCTTTCTCTCTTAACTCCCACATCTGACCCATCAACGGCGTCTAAAATCCACCAGCTTCATTCATCTCCAGTGTCTTGTCTGGATGACCAAGGGATGGAGTTTAGAGGAGAAAGGGATTGGAGCCTTGCTCACTGCTGCCCCCAGCCCTCGGATACATGGGATTAAGATTCAAAAAGTTTGGGAATCTGAGAATGGAAAGAACTTGGTCCCACTACCCTCTGCAACTCTAGCAGGAGACAGAGATTCCAGCTCCAACAAGAGATGTTCTGTTAACGTAGATGAGAAGATTTAAGCAGAAAGAGGGCCTAAGATTTGTACTATTTTCCCTACAACCTTCCCTCCAACCCCAGTCATTCCTTCTTTCCTGTGACATACGGAATCCATCTGACAAAGGTAGGTGTAATCATATACATAAAAAAGATCTAAGAGAGACAGAAAGGCAGGAGAGGAAGCCTCAGAGGCTGGAGTAGAAGTGGAGTTTTGAGAATGAGCCAGAATGGGGCTGAGAATTGAGAGCCTGGGGGCCTGCTGGGGGTATCACCATAAAGTGGGCAAGGGGACCCAATGCCAGAAGCTTCAGAGTAGATGACCCAAACTGGGGAACTGAGAGGTGACTTCGTGGTAAGAGCTGAGATAAGGGCAGAACTGGGGACGGGGAGATCCCTCAGCTGCCCTAGAGAAATCACTTCATGTTGCCCAGGGCAAGGGAACCAATGCCAAGGTACATTAATACAGAAGATGCCTACTGAACACCAGCATGGGTCAGAGGCCCTCCTTCAACTTCAGAAAGACACACAAGCTGCTTGGAATTTTGAGCACATCCAGAGAGAAATGGAGAAGGAAGAAGAAGGGAAGAATTCTGGAACCCCAAAGAGAGTAGGAGAACTGACCGTGCTGTGTGCATTGACCACGGGGAAATGAACCATGGAGGGTTGAGCTAAGCTGTTCATCACAGGAAAATAAACACGATTAAATGTTTGCACACCGAACTGTTCCAAGTGAGAAACTGCATACTTGCGAATCATATCCTACTATTTCTCTTACTTAAAATAAATTCCAAACCCCTTACTCTGACCCAGAAGGCCCTGCATTGTCTGGCTTCTACCGTCTTCACCATTCTTATTTCAACCCTCTCTCCCGGGACCACTAAACATCAGCTACTCTGGCTTTCTTTGAGTTCCTCCAATATTCTAAGCCCTTTCCTGCCTTCAGACAGCCTCTCCGTCTCCCTTTCTCCATTTTGATCCTTCAAAAGAATGCCATCTTCTCAGGGAAGTCTTCTCGGACCACTTGCTAAATGGTTTCCCCATGCCATCCTCTGTCTCCACACCTTCCTTCCATCGTCTTAGCACTTTGCATTTACTACTTTCTTTCTTTTTTGCTTGCTACCTGTGTCCCTCACTAGACTTAAACTCCCTGAGGGCAGAGACTTGGGCTTTCCTTCCATCACCATTATTTTCACTGCTCCTGTCTCTGTGTAGTAGGTATGTAATAAATATTTGTTGAATGAATGAAGCTCTGGACCCGCAAGACCCACCCAGTGGGTTAGACCCAGTGAATGTCTAATCCAGGGTAAATGTGGGTTCAGTGGCTGTGATCCAACCAAGCAGTCCCTGAGGTTACTCAGGAACCAGAAGTCACACAGGTCATCTCTCTGAGTACAGAGTATATGACCGGGGGACCCTGTCCCAGGGTTTTCCATTTTGCCATCATCCATCCTGATCTAGTGGGGGACACCTAATCTAGTCCAGCCCTTGACTAAAACCCAAGGCCCAGTGCAATTATCTGACTTGCCAGTTACACACTAGGGAACTGGACCTGGCATCTGCGCTTCCCAACTCCTAGTCAGTTCTCTTCCCTCCACATCTGGCAGCTTCATCCTCAGTTCAATTTTGTCTTCTGTGTAGGTCAAGGGATTTTATTCACTCTCCTCCAACTGAATGCAAATGCGGCAACCTGTAAAGGGACTAAAATCCATAAATACTCTGGAGAGATACATACATTTATCTGCATGAAAAATGGAAAAATGAAAAGTGTCATGATTCTTAAGAGACTCAGGGCCATCTTTATGATTTTCCTGAAGCTACTTTAATGCTGCGATGGCGTGACTGAGGAATGCACTCCAGAAACCTCCAGAGACAATGGCTCAATAGGCCCAAGGCATTATACCTGGGCTGGAGTGACATTAAATAAAGCTCTTTTTCACCTCATATTATCTCCTCGGTGGAGCATTTCACACATAGCTAAACAGATGTCTGTCATTCCTGTTTTTTTCTTTAAATATAATTTCAATGTGCTTTGGATATTAAAAGAGCTATTACCTGTTCTCCTCTCACTTAATAATTAAATCATATGTTATGACCCTCAGCCCTAAGTGGGCAGTGTGTTCTGTTTCCTCACTCTTTGCTCAGCACATAGCACAGTCATTTACACATAGCAGATGCTCAAAAAAGAAGTAAATAAATATTTACCCAGCACCTGCTCTATCATGGGTACACAGCCCAGGTGCTGACGTTCAGAGGCGGACTGAATAGACATGGTTCCTTCCCCACGGACCTTACAACCTGGGGGAGGGAGACAGACAGCACAGGTATTTATACTTAAGTATACACAGAAGCACACACATCAAGAAAAATGGTCTGAAAGTGATGAACAGAGTGAAGTAATCAGGCCACACGAGACAGGAGAGGAGAGCTATTTAGGTATGGTTGTCAGGGAAGATATGCTGGAAGAAATCATTTTACTTTGAGGCACAAACGATGAAGAGGATCCAAGGGCAGAGGTTTAGAGGCTTAGCTTTCCTAGTGGAGACAGTGGCATGTGCAAAGACGCTAGGACAGGAAAAGTTTGGTGTGTTCTAGAACATGAAGAGTCCAGTGTTGCTGCAGTGGTCAGCAGGTGCCATATCATGTTGGGCACCCTCTAAGGGAAATGTAAAGTCATTGAAGGAATTAAAAAGGGAGTGACATGATCTTACTTACCTCTTAAGAAAAGCACCTTGGGCTGTGAGAAGAGTGGACTGAGAAGCTAGGGGAACAAGATTGTAAGGGACACGGTGAGAGTCCTTGATGCAGATGAAAAGAAAATGGATTCAAGACACACACTGGAGGGAGAACCACCAGGTTGGCTGAAGCTTTGGCTCTGTGGCTTAGGGAAGGGATTGGATAACCGGGTGGATGGAAGAGGACTAGGAGAGGACCAAGAGGAAGAGATGAATAGAACTAGTTTCCAATCACATGACACGGAAGTAGAAGCGTTGGGACAGCTGTCACCATTATCATTTCCCAACAGTGTTCATAGTCCTTTTCCTTAATAGGAAAATGGAGATGGAAACCGGTGAGTTCCCACAGCAAAGTACGGAGATGTGTGGGCACAAGAATCACCCATCCAGCAAGCCAGACAGGCCATGTTTGCATGAATTCCTTCCTGTTACTTCGACAGTTCATTTATCCCAGTGCTTCTTACTGCCTGTGTTCCAGCAACTCTTCCCAAATTCAGATATCTGTACACTGCACAGAGACCAGTAGTTCCCAGAACTGTTTCCCATGGAGTGGGTGGTAGGGTCGAGTGGTGGAAGAGGAGCAGAGATGTTTATTTGACAGCCCAGAGTTCTTTGTACTCACACACTAGGCGATTTCTCAATGCCACAAAGATATCTCAGAGTCACTTGGGCAGATCTCTTGTGACTGATGTTGGGAGAACTGGAAATAAAAATAGTCCTTTTGGCTGCTGGTTTTCTTCTTTTGCCCTGGGAAGCTACTGCTTTTCCTACCTGCTGTTCCCTGGCTCCCCCGGGTTTCAAAGGAGCTGGCACCGAATGCTGCTCCTTCTCTCTTGACATCCTCTCTGACTTAGCAAGCAGCTTTCCTGCCAAATCTCTAGGTCGGTGGCTCATCAGCTGCCCCCGCAGCTTCCAGGCCAGGAAGGGAGGTTGCTGCAGCTAGCATGTGGGCCAGAAAGGAGAGAAAAAGGTGTCATGCGAGGTAATCATCACCTGGTCTCAGAACTGAAGACCACACAGTACTGTGGTGGACTCCAGCCACTCAAACACACTGAGCTGGCAGGTCCCTGAAAAAAGCGAGGGGCCAGATACCACAGGCCAGGACCCTGGCTTCCTCCCCACCCATCTGTTCCATCCCTTCTAACCTCCAGGGATGATGGAGGGGTTATGCTTTCTTTGGACATAGCCTAAGGCTGAGATCAGCAAAATCTAGGCCCTCAGAGAACATTTTAGGATAAGCCTCTTGGGTGCTAAAGGTTAACAAGCCTTTCTGGGAGAGTGTTCTTCTGGAATTCACCATTTCTGCCTCCCTGCCACTCCTTGCTGGGCCATGCCCTTGGGCAATGGACCCTCTGTTCTCTAGTTCTTTCTGAAGAAGATGGAGATCAGGGCAAAGCCCTGTCAGCCCCAAGCTGGGTCAGCATGGTCATTGCTGATCTGACCATCAGGTTTGGTGTCAGGAGCTAGAGGTCCTCCTGGATCTAGTCTAGGTGACTTGTCTCTGGGTGCCCCCTACTGTCCTTCCCAACCTCAACATCTAGTGTCATTGGAATAATGTTCTGAAGCAGTAAACCTCTGTCCTGCCCAATCTAGTGGCTTCCTATACTGACCTGTGGAACCACAGTGGCAGGAAGTTGGCAGTCATCTTGTAAAACCCACTCCACTCTCAGTTGATTGGACTAGAAGAACCAATAGAAATCCTTTCCCTGATATTTGGATTGGAGGAGAGAGAGAGAGAAACACAGAGACAGAGAAATTTGGTCCTTCTGTGGGGCAGTGGCTGACCATTTTTGTGCTGTGCATCTTGAGGTGTACAGGTAGCAAGTCAGCAGAAAGCAGACGGTGAATCAGATACACAGGAAGAGGCATAGATGAGATGAAAATACTTCAAGTGTTCACCACACCTTTTCAAATTTGGGTTTCTAGCCTCCATGAGGTCCATTCCTTCCCCTGGGGGTTAATGATTATCTCTAAAGTCTCTCTTCTTCCTGAAGTGATTTCTATCCTCACTATCAACACAGATAAGAGCAAAAATAATTCTACTGTATTTCCTTAATTCTGAAAAGCACCATAACTTTTAATAATTCTCGTGTGTGTGCACGTGCATGTACATGTGCATGTTAGGGGAAAACCACTACACTGAAAATAAATATTGTTGGTTGTAAGACTTGCTGCAATTTTAGAATGTTCAACATGAAAAGCACACATCTTAGCATTGAGAAAATAGGACACTTCAATCTTAAACTCCCTGATTCTGACTCTCAATTAGGTCAAACGGTCCATTATAACCTAATTAAAGTGTCCATGTCTCCAACTCATCCAGGGGTAGCTGAAACCTGTTACCACCTACATGGGAGGAGACTTACTTCCATAGCCTTTGGCTTGAAGAGAACAGCCCTTAGCAATTTCCTACTGCATCTGCTATGGGGATGACCCTGCTAAGACATTATCGAAGCCTTAACTGTCCCCCTCATGGAGGGACACAGAGCCACACTGAGCCACACTGATCCACCTTTCCAGCAGACGCTGCCTGCCCATCACCTTTTTGCTAAGCTTGTTCACTTTCCTCCCTGTCCCCATCATCCCCTGGTAATCCCCAAGATGAGGTCTAGGTGGCTGCTGGGATGACTGGGCCAAAGCTTGGCAGTGTGCTCTATGCAGGCCTTGCAAGCATCCAATGTTAAACAAGTGCAGAAGTCATCTAAGCCATTCTCGCCTCTGAAAGATGTGGAACTGGGGCTCAGAAAGCTTTAAACACGTTGCACAGGGTCACCCGGCCAGATAGTGGCATGACCCAGACTAGAACCCAGATTTATTGATCTCCATTTCTGTGTTCTACTCACTCTATCACACACAATTCCTCTCCACTTCCTCCCCCAACCCCCAAAGCAGGGAGGCTGGATGTCCAACAGGGAGACAGAGGGAGCCAACAGGAGATGCAACATAACAGTGACGGGCAGCATGGATCTGGAATCACAGTGGCCAGGTTCAAATCCAGCTCCACCACTCCTCAGAGCATGGACTCAGGCCTGCTACTGAACCACTTCATGCTTCAGTGGCCTCATCTATAACACAGATATGAAAACAGTATCTACCAGATAGGATTGTTATTGCATTATTTTAGTTGACGTGACTATAGCATTTTAAGCAGTGCCTGGCACACAGCACACTCTATATGTGCGCTTGCTAAATAAAATCAAGCAGCCTCTGGGGACCCAGGATTTGGTGAGGCATCTGGAAGTACAGCCATCGTAGGACATTAAGTGAACAGGGTCCCTCAACACCAGGCTGCAGGACTGTATTACACAGCAGCCAGGCCGAGACCAGAACAAAGGGATTGGGACAGATGCTGGCTTGCAGCTTGGGCCTCAACATGTCCAGCACCAAACTCCCTCCCCAAGAAACTTCCACATTCTCCCTGATCTGTGCTTTAGTGAGTGGTCCCATTGAGAACACTGTTGATGGTGGTGGGGACACATGCTTTCTGGCCAGTTATCTGCCCTGCCAAAGCAAGGCCTGGAAGGCCTTGCATGCTTTAGGAAGTACAAGTCAACCTGCCACAGCTGTAAGTGTGGAGCTGGTCACAAAGGGAACTCCTGAGTAGATGAGGCCTTTCTTATTAACCTAAAAACATGTGTTTTCTTTTGCAAACCTGAATCTTTAAGGGTTCATTCAAACAGGATCAGCAAGGTGAACTTTATTCCAGTTGGTGATTCCTCCCCCTTTAATGTCGTCTCAGATGGCTAGAGTAACATGCAAAGAAAGGTTGTCACCTCCTTCTGGGCTCAGAGCTCCCAACGCCTGTCTAAATGGTCCTAGCATCTCGTTCAGATCTTCACTCAACCTCTCAGAAATGCTCAGGGAACCTCCTGTCTCTTTCCTTCACTTGCTCACTCACGTTCTCTCTCTTTCTCCCTCGTTTCATTCTTCCTGCCTTTCCTCCCTTCCTCCCACTTCCTCAGGTTTATTCAAGGCCCAGGCCTGATTTTCAGGCTGAGCCTCAGCTGGGATCCCCTGTACACCGAGCCCCTCCCAGCTCTTCCAGCAGGAGCACAGGGATACGCACAGTTGTGGGGGCGGGGTGGGGTGGCAGTGGGGTGCTGCACGCTGGAAAGAGGGCAGACATCAATCACAGCTGCTGTCATCAAATATGCATGAATACCAGGGGAGGGGTCAGGGGGAGAGCTGCCAACACCGATTTTTCAGCTCACAGCTGGGGACTTGAGTAGGAAGAGAACTGATGAAGAGGCATTAAGGAGAAGAGAAGGAGGCTGGAGGTAAGGAGCTGGCAGGGAACACGCTGGATAGACAAGATGAAAGGAATGGAGATACCCAGTGGCTGAGTGGCAGCGGGAAGCAGAGGCAGGTTTGGTCTCCAAGGGTGGCCAAGGGAATCGGGGAGCCTGGCATGTAAGCGTCCTTTCTTCCATAATGAAAAGCCACTAGGCTTGCTTTTTGAACTCCCTTTCTTTCTGGAGGGCTCCCTGCTCTCACCTGCTGGGTAGTGACTTGAGGCTCCTGCTGCTGCCACCTCAGGCCTGAGCCTGCCAGAGCCAGACACGCAGGCCACACAATCTGACCCCCCACCCACCCACGCGAGCCTCGGGCCGGCAGCATGCCCCACTTGGCATCCTTTTGTTGCCCTCCAAATTGAACCTGTGTCCTCAGACATAAGATCTGCCAAAGCATTGCACATGCCTCCCAGCCAGGATGTCCATCTTTCTGTTAGAGAACAAACAGAAAACCACGGACAGAAGGCTGGTGGGCCTTTTCTAGAATTCGCATGCAGAGCCCAGATTCTCAGTTAAGCCTGCTCCTTTCTGTGTTCTCTGATCTCAGCAGTATGGGACTTTTTTTATAGACAACTTTGTCTTATCTAACTGTCTTTTGGAGAAAGGATAACCCAGCATGCACCTCAGAACTGAATTATAAAAAGCAGGGTGTGATATCAATCACGGAGAATATTCAGTTTAAAAAGCACTAAATGCTGAATAAATTACTCAGTTATGTAGCCCGGAACCAAAAGGAGGGGAAACTGAGGGCAAATACAGTGGAGAAGAGATGTAAAATGAGGTTTGGGATCTGTGTGTGCATGTGGGATAAAAGTGATATGCAATTAGACACTCACCAGCCAGCTGGGGGTGGGGGGCGGGGAGTGCAGAGAAATTCTAAAAAGTCAAAAGACACTTGCCTGCCTTTAAGCCAAGCCCAGGAGGACCACCCAGAATCACTTTTAAACTATTCTGGACCAGAAGGAAATTCCACAGCTTCCTTGGATCTAACCATTTCTCTGGAGATCCAAACTTACCACAGAAAATTCCCAGCCTCACCCAGGTCTGGCTGTGCTGCCCTCCCACCCTCCCCAGCATCTCTCAGGCACTTTACAGATGTCTTCTGATTCAATCCACTCAACTATTCCATTATTCCCATCTCACTGGATTTCTGTGAAAAGTCACCAAACAATCAAACCAAAATAACTCCCCAAACAAGTTTCCTTCTTACCAGACCCCATCTCTGTTAACGGCAGCACCATCCACTCCGGTGCCCAAATTAGAAAGTTCTGATAGAAACCACATGGTCTCTTCCTACTCTCCACCTCTCCACCAATTCATCCCCATGTCTTGGAAAATCTACATATCTGGCTGTGGATGCAGATGGGAAGGAGACAGCCCTTCCCTCATTAGTGTAAAATGTGAACGAACCACCAACATGGTGAAGTTCAGTCTCCTCTTGGTCCCCTGCCCCCAGTGGGGAGGTGATGGGGTGGAGAGCTCCTTTTCTGATCCATGGGTGCTTTTGCTGCAGCTAAGCTTGAAGATGTCATCTTCACTTACAGCTTGGCTGTGTCTCCTTGGGATGGACATTTCTCCCATCAATGTGATGCCTTCCTGAAGCTTGGGGAAAAAAATAACCTCTCTAGCATCACAAGGTGAAGTTAGTTTGATCATGCCTCTGCGATTCCATGTTAACTTGTGCATTGCATACGTCTTTCTGTAGGTATCTCTCTGCACTATCATTTATTTTATCTTATTTTGTATATGTTTTGCCAACTAGATTGTAGGCTCTCAGAAGTCAGGCCATGTCTAATTTATATTTTAATCCCCAGCCTACCCAGTGCCTGGCACATTACAGGCACTCATCAATGTTTATTGGATAAATAATCTGTGAATATGACAAACTGGCCTATCCTTTGTGCACAAATGATCTCAGCAGATACGAAGTTTTACATGGAGAGTAGGAGCAAAGACCTTCACAACAAGTGTCTGAACTCTGTGAAACTCATTTCTAGGAGGAACTAAAGCACAGCCAGAAATTTCTCCCTAAATTTGTGTGATTTCCTCTCACACCAACTTTATTCCCTGGCAACAGACTTGCATGTTTTCCTAAATCAGCACTGTAAACTTCAGTTTGTTGGTTTTTAACCAGCAGCAGCACTGCAGTGTTATAAGAGTAGCTCCATAATTAAATCTAAGCTTAATAGACTAGATTAGGAATGAAGCTATTTAATAATAAAAAGAACAACCCAATTGAGAGGAAATGTATGGAAACTTGAACAGACATCTTACAAAAGAAGGTATATAAGCAGCCAATAACCATGTGATAAAGTACTAAACATCATCAGGAATCAGAGAAGTCCAAAATAAAACTACAATGAGATATCACTTCATACCAGTTAAAACAGAAATCTTTTAAGTTTTTTGCTCTGAAACTATAGACTCACAGGAAGTTGCTAAGAGAGCACAGAGAATAGTCTTCTCCCGGTTTCCATCAGTTCATACCAATTTGACGACCTACAACTAAGGAGACTGACAGTGCCAAGTACTGGTGGTGATGCGGAGGAACTGGAGCACCCATGCATTGCTGGTGGCATTGCAAAGTGGCAACCACTCTGGAAAACCACATGGTAGTTCTGTGTAAAGTAAACACCATATAACTCAGCAATTCTATTCCTAAATACTTGCTAAAGAGAAATGGAAACACATGTCCACAAAAATACTTATACGAGAGTGTTCATAGCAGCTGGGTTCACAATACCCCCAGACTGAAAACAACCCTGATGTTCATCAGTAGGAAAAAGGATAAACAAGCTGTGGTAGATTCATACAATGGGATATTACTCAGCAATTAAAAAAGGACAAACGATGCGTAAGAACACAGATAAGTCTCAAAAACATCACGTTGAACACAGAATAACAAATACAAAATGATACATAGTGTGCAATTTCATTTACATGCAGTTCAAGAGTGCAAAACTAATCTCTGGTGACTTGAGAACAGTGGCTGTCTGCAGGGGACAAGGATTGCCTGGAAGGGGCACCAGAAAATTGTCTGCTTTTCATTTTGATTGGGGAGTTGGTTACACAGGTGTATTTACTTATCAAAACTCACTGAATTGTACATTTGAGACCTGTGTTTGCCACTCCACGTACACTTTTCCTTCAGTTTTTAAAAGTGAAAAAAAGTAAGAAAAAGAGATTTCCATAACGAGAGGAAGAATGAAATAATGGAGGAAAGAAATAAGAAAAAAGTTAGAAAGAGAGAGAGAGCAGAAGTCTGCTGCTTACTCCCTGTCAGCGGTACTACACGTTTTAAACCACAAACATGTTTTACTTTGATGAAAATACAAATTCATCTTTTTAAACTTTAAAATCCTCATATCACTGTTTGATATATTATTTAGCGTTGTCATTGTAACGTAGATTTTACAAATAAAAAACCTAAGACAGAAAGAGGTTAAGTCATTTACTGAAAAATAGCATCTCGAATCTAGGTTTTCTCACTACCAATAATCTTAACCACCTCCTCTCTGCAGCCAAAAATACCGTAAGTTTGAGAAGCATCTGTAATCGAGAGCTGCCACCAGCTTGCGGCCTTTCATAATTACTTCTTCAGGAGTAATGGACCAGAGATTCCGCCGAAGCTTCTCTCTGCTGGCAACAATCATTTCCTGCTCCATTTTAAAATTCTTAATCACTTAGATACCTTATGCCATCAATACTCTCCATCTATTTGCACTTTTATTGCCATTTTCCAAAGGTCTAAATGCCTCAGAGATGATGCTAGAAGATGTCACAAACCTGGCTTCTTTATAGAGAGAGGTCTGTGCTGTGCTTAGATTAAGGCCCAGGTAATGGGAGCACTGGGGAGTGCACCCACTTGCACGGCTATTTCTTCATTTGCTAGTGGAATCGAAGTAATAAATTAGTAGTTCTCTTATTATTGACTTCAAATAGGCCCCCTCTCTAAAGAAATCATATGCCACAAACATACACTTGTTAAATGGAAATGTTGCAAGGCAGATAGAAGAGTTGGAATAGATCTGAAAGATCATAACCCTGATACAGGCATTGTCTGTAACTGAGTTCTTCAGATAAAAAAAGGGTGCCTCAGAAAACTGCAAAGCTAGATTCTATTTGACAGCTAGATGGGACCTTAGAGATCATTTATTCCACATACCTTTAGTTCATACGTGAAAAAAATGAAGGGGTGTGTGTATGTGAGTGAGAGAAAGAGAGAGAGAGAGAGAGAGAGAGGACAACAATGTAGAAAAAACACTGGAATTTTGATTTAAAAATCTTAGGTTCATGTCCTGGTTTTCACTTATTAGGGGTACAATCTTGATCAAGTGCTTAACCTCAGGTTCTGTTCTGTTCTGTAAAATGGAAATAAGAGAACCTCTCTCGATTACTCACATGATCTTACGAGAATCAAATGAAATAAGGTTGGAGCTGTTTTGTCAACCCTATATTAATGCTTATTACTGTTGTCCAAGTTGGTAAATGGAAAAGCTAAAACTGGAACTGAAGTCTCCTGAGTGTACTTTATCAGTCTGGAAAACTGCTGCTAGACTACTCAGCTGACCTCAGAGGGCAATGTGTCATTTACCCAGGGACTGGAAGTAGCATCTGGCTTTGGGAGAGAAGAGCAGCAGCAGCTGACCACTGCAGTGAGACAGCGTGGGCTTGGGGAAGAGCAAGAAGCAGCCAGAATCTGCCCCGTGTCAGGAGATTCAGCCAGGCAACTTTTTGGAGACTGGCCTATCCTGTCTCAGGCTAAGAATCGGGGTGGAATAGGGTAGGGAGGGCAGGACTGGGAGGAAGGAGGAAACGTCTCCGGGGATCCCAGCCAGGTGCCTCTCGCACTTTTGGCCAAACACACAGGGTCCTGCCTGTGGCCCTCCACAAAGACTCCCCTAGTCACAAATGTCCCATTCTGGGTAGACACAGCAGCTTTAGTTCCTGAGATCACAGTTTTAAATCCTCAGGGAGGGTGCCCAGAGTAAGTGCTCGGAGAGACTGATTTAGTCCTTTGCAGCATTTTTGGAGAGGGTTTAAACAGTTCTGACATGGGAGGAAGTCCAGCCCGGAGAAATCCTAGGTTCAAATCCTGGGCCATCATTCACAGATTGAAGGTCCTTGGGCAAGAGATATACCTCGTCTGAGCTCCAATTTCCTCCCGCTTAAAATTAGAATAATAACAATATCTTCTTCATAGGGTTGTTATGAGAAGGGTAATAGAAACGGTCAACTTTTTTGGGGGGGGGGGTAGCTAGCTGGCCAGTATGGGGATCCAAAGCCTGGACCTTGGTGTTACGACAACTGAGCTAACCAGCCGCCCATGATGGTTAATATTAATTGAACACCTACGATATGCTGGGCACTGCTTGAAGCACCTGACATGGATTATCTCATTTAGTAACTGCTCTGGCAGCCAGGGAGGTACCATGTGCCCCCATAAAATAAAGCTCTTTTTGAGGGAGCACTTTTATCTCTGCCTTCTCTTCCTGGTGGCCCAGGAGAGGCCCTGAAGGAGGCCTGTCTGCCTCAGGAGGGTGCTGAAAGCATTCATTAATGCCTGGAACACACAGGCATGTCCTGGGAGGCTGGGCCATTACTGTTATTAAGAATCGGAATCCTTAAAAGAAACACATGAAAGAGGAATGATGGTTGCTCTAGGCCCTTGGAAGATCAGCAGAGCTTGTTCGGCTGGTTACAGTGATTACAAGGAGCAGAGAGCCTGGTCCCTTTACCTTCTTTGAGGTCAACTGCGAACCAGCCTTGCAAGGGGCCTCAGGCTAGAGAATCAGACTCTCTGGCTCCTCCCTTCCTGGACACTGCTTCCCACTGGGGCCCTAGCACTGAAGAGCAGACAGCTGTGCTAGCAAACCCAGCCTCTCACACTGGCTTCCACAGAAGACGCATCCTCAAATAGACCCAGCTAGTTGGTTTCTAGGAGGCAGAGTGGCTGATGGTCGTTTGGATCCTGACACAGTTTCCCCTGGTTAGCTGCTTCTCACGGACAGCCAGACTGGGAAGTTTTTGCAAATACCTGTTTGACTTAGGTGTGAACACACCTGCCTGGACACTGGGAGGTATTTGTCCTCCCAGGCCTACCTACCAAGCTGGGCTGAGGAAGCACAAGCCAAGGATGATCTGCCGGGTTGCTGGTTTAATTATAGCACCCAGTGCATGCCCTTGTGGTGCGGGAGCAACAACCTGGATTTATACTGAGGGTGGGGTAGTGGTTATTAGCCTAGTATCCTTTACTTGTGGGTAGGATGCAGCTCACAAAGGCTCCACAAGCATTATTTTCTTAGATCCTGATGACAAGCTGTGAGCTAAGGCAAGGCTTGTCCTCATTTTACTGAGGACAAGGAAACCAAGGTTCTGACAGGCGGAGAGAGTTGCTCAAGGTCATGCACTGACTGGGCAGCTGAGCTAGAACTTGAACTGGGTCTGTTAACTCCAAGTCCTTGGCCCTTGCCTCTGTGGCAGTTTGCTCAAGTTGGTGGGATTGAGTGCTGCAAGTCACAAGAGGGCTTTTCACTGTGGTTCACATCAAGATTCTTGGAACTCAGGTCTTTATTACGTACCTACTTGTCAGTTGCCCCAGCTCTGAAATGGCAACCACAATATTTCAAATAATATAAGTGAAGCATTTGGGGACAACTGGCTATACACAATAGACACCCAATAAATATTGGTTGTTAAACATGAGAAACTATTTCCTTCAATTCAGATCACTTTCCAGACTCATGTGTTTAAGATTAATTTCCATTAAGAGCACTCAGGGGAAAAAAATCATCTCAGAAGCACAGAGGAAAGTATACCAAAATACTTATATTCCCTCAATTTTGTTAATATACTTTTTTTCTGGACACACAATTACCAAACTAATGGATAGAATCCAGGCTCCATTCCTTTCAGATGATTTGCCCTCAAGACATTTACATGGGTTACAATCTCATCTATGAATTCTTGGGGTGGGAGTCTCTGCAGACCGATCGCATCCATGTGATTGTGTTATCTTCCTTCCTCACCCCTTCTACCACTCCTTCTGACATCTAGACACCACTGCCCACTCCCCCTGCTGTAGCCTAAACCTGAAAAGCAGTATCTCCCAGTGAGAAACTTCCCACACTGCCAAAAATCTCAGCAGTGGTGGCTCCCTTCTTCTCAGGCTTGCACTTTATGGCTTCTAAAGAGAGCTGCACTAAGCCCATTCTGAAATAGGCTGGAGGAAATTAGAACCCACAGTGAGACAATCACAGCACACATCCTTCTCTGGGTTAACTCTTCTAGGAAGGAACAAGATGCTTTTTCTAACCTGTCAGGTTCTTCAGGGCTTTGTCCTCCACTCTCTCCTTTGCCCTGTACACTCTTCCTCCTCTACATACTGTGACTTCACCTGTCCCCTCTGCATTGGTAATCCAAATCCTTATCTCCAGACACTTCTCTCTCTTGGGATTCAGACCCACTATTCAAACATCCCTTGACATCACCCTTTGGATATTCTTTTTTTTTTTTTTTTTTTTTTTTTGTCTTTTTTGTGACCGGCCGCACCGCGCTCAGCCAGTGAGTGCACTGGCCATCCCTATATAGGATCCGAACCCGCCGCGGGAGCACTGCTGCGCTCCCAGCGCCGCTCTCTCCCGAGTGCGCCACGGGGTCGGCCCCCCTTTGGATATTCTAAAGTCACCTCAAACTCATTTTAACCAAAGTGTCTTCATGTCTGCGCCTCATCCTCCTTGCTATTTCAGCGGAGGTTACTGTTGGACCATGGGGCAACCATCCTGGATGCCTCGCTCTCTTCCCCCACATCCAAGCAATCACCAAGCCCTGTAGACGCTTCTTTCTGAATCTCTCTAGCAGATGTCCCTTCTTCTCCTTTCCCACTGCTACTACTCATGTTTACGTACTCTCACTCATTCGTTCTTTCATTTGGTCATTCATTCATTCAACAAATACCTAATGAATAACCACAATGATCTCATATTGCATGTCTTAATTTATCTGTCATATGCTCAGAGTGACCTTCCCCGACCACCCTGTCACAGGGTACTTCTGTATCACAGTCATTTTCATTATACTGCCTAATTTAGTTTTTTCACATTTAACTTCATTTATTTTCTTATTTATTCTGTCTCTCACTAGAATGCAATCTCTTTGATACCAGAGATTTTATCAGTGTTCCAAACACCAACGACTTCATAGAAGCTCAGTAAAAATTACTCGAATGAATGGAGATTATACTTTGAGATAAGGCACTGTTATTACCCTTTCTCCTGGATTTTTAAAAAGTCTCTTTAAATGTCTACTGGCCCCCTCCAATCTATCCTCCAAACTTCAGAAAAAGTGACTAATTTTCCCCAACTCACAAGTCTGACTCCCCATTTTATATAATTCCGGTGACTCTACAATTTATAGTACAAAAGCAAAGCTCTTTTGTATGGCACAATGGGGCCTCGCCTAACCTGCCTCTTATCCTGCTAGCCCCTAACTCCACCCCCAGCCAACACCCTCAATTTCTTTCAACTTTAGTTGTACAGAACCATTTGTAGTTCTCCAAACAAGTCATAATATACCCTTTCTCGGGGTCTTTGCCCCTGAGGTTCTCTTCGTCTAGAACGCCTCTCCCTCATTGCTTACCTAGTCAACTCCTACTCATCCTTCAAGCCTCAGATTAAATGCTACTCTGTGAAGCTTTCCTAAATCCCCAGGCAGGCAAACATCATTTTCATCATCATCATCATTATCAACATCCTCCTAATCACTATCATTAGTTAAATTTATTGACCGATTGTATGTTAGCACTGTGCTAAATTCACTTAATACTCACGACAGCACAATGAGGCAGGTGTAAATATCTGTATTATAGATGAGGAAACTGACGTTCATGGAGGTTAAGTAATTTGTTCCAGGTGATACAGTAAGGGATACACCTGGAATTCAAATCCAGTGCTGACCAGCTCCAAAGAGGCTGCTTTCAGCCACCATGATGGGCTTCTTCTCTGTTGTTCCACTGGCCTTTGTATGTCCCCTGGGATAGCACATATCTTATTTTCATATAATTGATTGCAGGTCTGTCTACTCATGGTACTGTCAGAGCTTTGAGAGCACAAATTTGCCTTTTCATATTTATATTTTCAGCACTCTACTTAGAGCTGGCACCTAGTAGGTGCTTTATAAATGAGTGGATTAATGTCAGTTTTCTCAGCCTCAGCATTATCGACGTTTTTGCCAGATAATTCTTTGTTGTGGGGCTGTCCGGAGCATCGTAAGGTATTTACCAGCACCCTTGGCCTCTACCCACTAGATGCCAGTAGTTCTCTCACCCCAGCTGTGACACCAAAAATGTCTCTAGATATTACCAAATGTCCTCTGAGAGAAAAAATTGCCCCCAGTTGAGAACCACTGGATTAGGGTAGATAGATGGTAAATGAACGTCAGCTGAGAGTCCAATCTCCATTTCCTCACCAGATTATGAAGTCCAAATTGTGAGTTGTGACCCTGACGTTGAAAGAGATTTCATAGTCAAGAAGTAATTCTTTGCTGACTCCCCTACCAAACCTAATGAAAATAAAATGGGTCTTCTTTCTCAAACGATTTTGCTACTACCCAATATTAATAAAACTAAACCCCACTTTCATCTGGCTCTCCTAGTGCTAAAATAATCAAGCAAGGCTGGAGATGGGACTCCTTTAATTCACTCAGACATCCCTTTGGAACAAGGAGAAAACATAAATAAACTCTGGGAACACTTTCAGGCAGTGCAGAACAGAATATTTAGAGCCCCCCCACCCCCCAAGTACTGGGCACTGTTTTAGGTATTTCTAGATATTATCTCATTTCAACTCCATTTTACAAATGTGGAAACTGAGGCTGAGAGAGGCAGAGCATCTTTTCTAGACCACACAGCTAGTTATGACAGAGCTTAGACTGAGCGCAGGTCTGCCTCGGGCAGGGCTTCCTCCCCATCCGGGGGCCACTGGACATTCTCCAGCTGTTCTGTGTCTGTTCTCAGTTGGCTCAGAGCTCCAGGGGGCGAGAAGGATTGTGCAAATTGGTCATCTCCAACCCCAACTTCTCTTCCATGGCCCATTTCCCCATTCCACCTGTTGGGAATCTTCCCCTGGATATTCTATTGTCAATTAAAATTACTCTGGCAACACCCAGTCTCATCTCCTCTTCCTCCCACGCCACCCAGCCCCTCCTGGCTGACTTGCTTCTATGAATAACATCACCCACCTCTCCAAGTCATTTAGCCTTGAAGTTATCTTTGGCTTTTTTTATACACTACTTTCTCCTTCCACATCCAATCATTTGTCATCTCTCACGTCTGTCCCCTGATTCCCAGCTCCAATTCTACTGTTGTTGGGTTCTCCTCACCTCTTATTAGTGGACCCTCCCTGCAATCACCTCCAGGCTTTTCACTTTCAATTCCACCGCATCCCCTGCAGCCAGACTAAACATTTCTATCTTACTTTCAGGCTCCCGAGTTAAACACAATTGAGTCTAAACTTCAGACTCACCTCGACTTGCCCTTCCTGTACCTTTCCAGCCTCTTGTCCCACTATTCCCCAGCCAAAAAGAACATCTTGTCATCCCCAGTGACCCAAAACCCTTGTCTCTGCTCTTACTACTCTCTGCCTGGAAGAGCTCTGCACCCAACTGTCACCCCATGATAGTCATTTCCTGCCCCCTTTCTTTCTATGACAAAGAAAAGGGCTGACACAGAAACCTCCCCACCATTCAAGACCAGGGTCAGATTCCACCTCCTCCATGAAGCCTTCCTTGACCTTCCGGATGGGAAGTGACCTTTCCTTCCTCCAACTCTAGCATCTCCTCTGCATCTTCTCCTCTGGCACTTTATCTCTTTCGCCTGTGAGTGTTCTGTGCTTACCATAAAGAACAAACTCCCAGCTCGTAATCTATAAAACGAGATAATAATAGTAGCTCCTTCATGGGGCTGTTGAGAGGATTAAATTGGATTAAATAAATTATTATATAAAAAATGCTTGGGAAAGTACCTGGCACATAGTAAGTATTATAAAAGTGTTTGCTATTATTAGTATTGCCTTTGTGTCCCAAAGCAGTTAGCATTGGACAAAGGAAATATTCAAAAATATTTCAGAGTCTGCGAGCAACTGCAGTTGCACTGTTCTTTGAAGATGCAATAGTAGCTGTGCAGCATGTAGCAGGAGCTCCCTTATGTCCCAGGTCTTTGAACCGAAACTATTTTTTTCTTGAGAGCTACCACTCTCTTCATGTTAGACAGCACCTAAACATCACCCCCTTTTAGAACAGCCGACTTCAACCATTTTCTTCTCACACCAATACTCTGAGAGATAGCACACGCTCTCCTCTGAAACATGGCTCTCTTCAACGGCAACTTGATCTTGATGCCTGACTTACTGAATTCACTATTTTAGTCCTGATCCTTTCATCAGCCAGTGAGCATAACTTTTCCCTGCAATGAACAAGGACATGAACGTGGAAAGGCCTCCCCGAAGGGCTGCCTGATATACATCCCCCACCTTCTCCCCTCATTTAGAAAAGTGTGTCCTCCACTGCTTTTTTTTGAAAAGACATGTATAAAAAATTCCCTGCTCCTTTATTTTCTCAACATGGGTGGTACATTCTCTCCTTTTCAATTTGACTTGAAGTTTAGTTAACACAGTCAACCCAGCAAAGGCATCTCTTAGAGGTTTTCCGGTTCCTTGAATAAGCGACATGGTACATTTGGTCCTAAGCTGTGCGTGCGTGCCTGTGTACGCCTGCATGAGAGTGTAAGTGCATGCATAGGTGGCAGTGGGAATGGAAATAATTTATTCTGGGAATACTGGGTGAGCTACTGTTAAATCATTTATATCTCCCCTCACCATCAGTGCCCATCCATTGAGCTCCTCTGTGCACAAGGAACTGCACCAAACACAGACAATACAGTATTAGTCACCAAGCTATTTATGTTCTTTGCCCCTAAGACCTTTATACTGATGTGAATATACTGGAAACAAAATAAGAGAAGGAGATGGGGGACAAGGAATGATTGAGAGAATGTAAATGTTTTAGCATAATATTCCAGACCAACCTTGCAGCCCAGTCTTTGAAGATTTGCTAGAATGAGTTCTTTCCTGATGCATGCATGAGAAGGGGCATTTCAGGCAGGCTCCCTTTGCTTTAACAAAACAAAACCCAAAACTCCTCTCTTTCACTCAGTCCTGCCACACATTCCAGATACAAGGAAGATATTGTGCTTTCTGAGGGCCTAGGGTTTTGATGAGATTTTGATGCCTGACTTACTGAGTTCACTATTTTAGTCCTGATTTGTTTATTAGACAGTGAGCATAAGTTTTCCTTGCAACAATGTCCTCACCAGAAGATCAGGAAGCAAACCCTTGGAAATCATTGCAGTTTTTCCTCCCATTGTTTAGAAGAGATAGGACATCAGGTCAGATCTTTTTTTTAATTTTTTTTTTTTGGTGGCTGGCCAGTCTGGGGATCCAGAACCCTTGATCTTGGTGTTATCAGCAATATGCTCTAACCCAGTGAGCTAACTGGCCAGCCCCAAGTAGGAACACCAAAGTGAACATAGCATGGACTCTGTGCACGGGGCTGCCCTGGGTACATCCATTGCAACGACAGACAGTGAGAGCGTTACCTGTGAAATTCAGGCTCAGGTGCCTCCTGCCACAGGGCCTGGCTCATCTGCTTTCTTGATTTACACTGTCCTGAGCACTGGTTTCTGGTGTTCAGAAATAACCCAGGTGAAATCTGTCATAAGGATTACATTTCCCCCAAAGGACAGAGCTCTGCTGGTGTGTGATCCTGAATCATCAATTTAATAACATCATTCCACATGGTAGAATGGAAAGCAGGTTTGGAAATGTTTGCTGCCAAATTTAGGTGCCTCTGCTCTTTCGGGCAGCTGGGGAGGAGCTGTCCACATTCACAGCCAACATCTCAAAGTCTTTTCATGCTCATAAAAGGACCAGTCATCCTTAAATGGTCATAAAGACAGAAGAGGCAGGACGACTTTCAGGCAGCTTGGATGCTGAAGACAAGGCAAGAGGAAGAACTGAAAAGATTTTAAAAGCGTTCTCTCTCCAGCCCCCGCTGAGAATTGTAAATGCCTTCTCCTCTGGCATATTTGAAGTTTGCGTTTTATTGTCTGTTTAACTTACCCGGCAAGCCTCTGGGGCAGGCAAGAGCTGTGTCTTTGCATGTTTGTATCTCATGCTGACTATGCTGTTGGCACTCAGAGCAGCAGAAAATAATATGGCTAAAATCCACTGCAGCAGTGGACCTCCTGGGCCCAGAAGGTAAAAGCCGAACGAGGCATTTCCTATCTGGGTGGTATGAAGAGAGCATGAGATTTCCAGAGCTGTGCACCAATGCTGGAGGAGGAAGGGAACATCAAATACTGATTTCCTGGAAATGAATCTTGGCCTTGCAGACTGGGAGCCTGAGATGGAGAACTGGGAGGCTCACCCCTGGTGAAGTAAAGCTCAGGAGCCATCCTGATTCTGACCTTGCCAGAAGATGCATGTCTCACACCCAAACAGAAGGTTCCATTGCTTGGACTGGCAGTGTAATCTGAGGCTCCAGAGGTGGGCTCTTTCCCAGGTTGCCTTCTAACCCTGCAGGCCACAATCCCACACATTCACGCATTTGTTCAGTCTACATGTATTGAATCCCTACTGTGCATCAGACACTGTGCAAACACTGAGCACATAAAGACATACAAACTACACACTGTCCCTGACCTCATGGAGCTCACCTTCTGAAAAGGGGGATAACTGTAGAGGGTGGTAAGTGCTATGAATAGAGTGAAAGACAGTTGGGGTCCTCCTTTTCCCTTCGCTCACACACCAAGCAAGAGCCACGACCTGGACCTAGGGTGTCCAGGAGGACAAGGGAGTCCCTGTTCCCACTCACCAACTGAGATGAGGGAACTGTCTTGGTCAGCCTTGACCAATCTGGGAGAAAAAATAGAGAGAAGTCCATTCAAAGATATCCTACAGGCTGCAGATCTTGGTGATAAAGGGAAGAGAAAAAAGTGGGGAAGAAAGACAGAAGAAAAGAATGAGACCCTTCTTCAGAAAGAAGAAAACTTTTTGTCATTTTATCATTCAAATTATGTAAGTTTTCTTTAGCAATAAATATGCACGTCTGACTTTCAAAGGCCAATGTTAATGTGTCCAAATTCACTTTTGTTATTAGGCTTGATCACAATTCAGCTGCTGGAATATTCAAGTGAACAATTTTACATCTAGATAAGACTCTTGGGAGTGGAGTAGAAGGAATTTTTTATGGACATCATTAAAGGAAGCTGCTACAGAAATAAAAGGAGAAATAATAATCTTCATATTGTGTGTCTATCGCATGCCACACATTACATAGAACTTCACTTAATCTTCACAAACAGTCCTTCTGGGTAGGTATTATTTTCTCTCTTTTCCAGTTAGGTGAACTAATGCTCAGAGAAATTAAGTACCTTATTTAAGATCACAAAGCTATTAAGCGGTATGGCTGGGATTTGAACCATGAGCTAGTTCACTGAGTTCAAGATAGATTTGGAGGAAAACTCCCAGTTCCAGAATTGTGTTAGCAAAAACGGCAACGAAATCTCGCCTTGGGATCATGTGTTGGGGGTTGGGAGGTCCTTGGCAGCCATGTCCCATCACTGTTATCAGCCTACCTATCATCAGTCAAAATCTCCACGCTCCCTTCAGAACAGTACAGTACCTCATACTCCAGGTGGGAGCTCCAGCACCTAGGCCCCATTTTCTTAAGGTCTTGCTCTTTGCTCAGCCACTTATGTCTTCATCTGCTACTGATTTCATTTAAATAATTTAAATTAAAATAGGAACCTTCTAGAGACTATGCTATAACCAATAAAAGGAGGTCCAAAGGCATGGTAGAATTTTCAGACTTGACAGGCCTCATAGGGCCCAGGCAGAAGGCTATTCCCACCATGCTAGACCCAACCTTGCCCGTACGACTCTTCACATGGGCCACAGCGTTCAGTTTTTTCCATCAAATTCGTACATGCTCAGAGTCCTGGATGGACAAGAATAATGTAGTTCTAGGTGACTGAATGAGCTCCAGGAATGCTGAAGACACAAACTGCCAAGTCTGCGAAGGTCTGAACCCTCCTTGCCTGCAGAACTTTGGAAACAGGCTGGATACCCATTCCTGATCTCACTCACTCCTCTTTTCTGTCCCCCACGGCACCTAGAAAACTTGGTCCACAGGGCATATGCTGGACACACAGTTGGGCATTGTCCTCTGATTGGTCCATCCCTTTCAGCCTAGGGTCTTAGATGAAGGGACTGAGTCTCCAGGTGAGTGGTAAACTCCCCACTGCAGCCTGGGGATATGGAACTGGAATTCATGTTCTAAAGTGTTGGACCAGGTAAGCTGATGGTTCTTCTGCAGTCCTGGAGGAGGCTCTAGTAGGCTCCCTGTAAGAATATAGAAATTGGGTATTCTTGGAAAGGGATGCTGTTAAGAATCAACTCATCCTAAGAGAACCTCAATAAATCAGAAGACAAGGTGTCGAGGGTACAATCTGAGAAGACATAATTGCAAGTGATATTAGCATCAAGACAATTGAAACCCAATGAAATAAATGCCATGTGCTACCAACAGGGATATGATCCAAGTGGATCCCATATAAGCCCAAAGGAACAGAACTTAGTATTCATTTTCCCAGGGCTGTTCCGGGAAGAGAATGGCTAGTTTAGGAGCACTCTGCTACAGCCCAAAAAAGTGGCTGTTGTTGGGCAGGGATGGTCCAACAGGGGTTTCTGTTCCAGACAAAAGATCCTTCAAGATCATCCACCTCCCTTTGCTCTGATGCTGTGATCACTAAGCCAGCTTCTGATTACTAATTCAGTCTTCCAAATACTCTGACACTGGAGAAGAGGTGTGTGAGAATTCCAATCATTGAAATATAATATCCCCCATTGTAAAAGGCAAATATGGACATTTGAGTTTATATGTCAATTTATTGCAAGCTTGGTTATCAAGAGGCAGTCTATAAGATGAGGACTTATAAAATTAATGGCTGGTCTCAGGAACACAGTGACCACATGGAGATGGGGAGGGCTTCACATGACTGAAATCTTGAAGTCTCAGGCAGCTCCATGCTCAGCCCCCCATGTCTGGCTGAAGCACTTTCTGGCTCTGAGATTCTGTGATTCAAGAATTCTCCAGCTCATCGTGAGATGGAGCACCAGGGTGTCTGCGTGGCCGGGGCATGCAGTCTGACCAGATGAGCAAGGGAATGTGAAGAGGAGCTTAGGCAGGAGACCCTCACCATCTTTTTCTGAATACATCCTTCTAAAGAGACAGAACAGACAGGGCAAATGTTCTCCAAGATCTTTTGGAAACAGTCAGCTGGATCTTTTCCATTCAGCCTTCCTTTCTTGACATTTTTTTAAATCAGAAAAGTTGGAAGGTTTTGAAATGCCCTGAAAGAGTTTCAAGCTAGTAAAAAAACCTCACTGCATTGGAGCCTCGAAGTCAATTATTCTCTGGGGATCATGCATTCGACAATGCAAAAAACATGTTGTGAGGTGGTGTTTCTGGGGCTCCTACCCTAAGACCACATTACCATGTGGAAAACCATCTGAAACTATCAAATAAACGCCCGGGACCCGAGACATTACAGATATTTTCAATCTGAGGCATAAAAGTGAAGAAATACAACCGGTTTTCAAAGCGGTAGTTGACTCATCCCCATATTGCTTGGTTGGGTTGCTGGTCTCAAAAATGTGGTGGCATTACCATTGCTATGGGAACCTCCACTTTGACTCATTGGTATTCACACCTCCAGCTGGGAACATCCTGTTTCTGTCCCTGATTGCAGCTCATGACCTACTTCTGCTTGCTTGAGTGAGAGGCCCCACTGAAATACCTGGGAGCCAGAAAGTCCCAACCCCCAACTCCGGAATTGGCTCCATTTCCTCGCTAGCAGGGAGCAAGGCATATGGCTCCATGGTTCGGTGTTGCCACAGCTAAACAAGGATGACAACACTAGGCTTTCCCTGGTGCAGTTTTTAAGAGTTTAGTATAGTGTGAAAGAGATACAGAGTCTGTACACCTGGACAATCCTTTCTCCCCACCAGGTTTGTCAGAGCAGGAGCCCAAGCCCCCAGGTCTTGCTCAAACTTGCCAGAGCCTTGCCCTCATAGTCACATAGTCTATTGCCACAGCAAATAGCTTAACTAGCCCAAAAAAGTGACAGGTGGGTATAGGCTGGCTTGAGGATAAAGAGATGAGGGGGAGGTAGGATGAGGGGTAAGGTTAAATAATGACTGTCATGGACGTGGACACAAAAGTCTCATCACTTTTTCAGGAAGATCATCAGATCTGTCCTGCTGCTGTAATTTCACTGTATTTACCTGTAACCATTTTTAACTCTTTGCTTTTCTTCTCTCTCTCCCACATCCAATCCATCACCAAATTCTATCAATTTTACCTCCAAACAATAGCCCAGATTTACTTACTTCTCTCAATCACAACGGGCACCACTCATGTCAGAGCTGCCGTCTTGGCCAGGACTTCTGTCAAAGCTTCCTAACCACACTCTCACCACCATTCTTGCCTCCCTTCCCTCCACTGTCTACACGGTGGCAATAAGTTAGGCTTTACACACATAAACCAGAACATGCCATTTCTCTGCTCAACAGTGTCTCCCCTCAGTACTTGGCACATACCCACCACACTTCTGCTTGTTCACAGGCCCTGCACGGGCCATCTGAACACTGCCCCTGTGACGTCACCTGTGCAGCTCACCCCCACCCCCATGCTGCAGCCACACTGGCCTCCTTCTTCCAACTCACGGGCTCCTTTCCTCCTCACAGCCCCCATATTCTTCGCCCCTGCCTTTGCCACCTGCTTGTCCTTCGGGGCCCAGCTTAAATGCAATTTTCTCAAAGAGGCCTTCCGAGACTCTTCTGATCTGAGTTAGCATCTCCTGATACGCTCTCCCAGAACCCTCTCTGTTTCCCTCCCCACTACCGGCCCCCCTCTGAACTTATCACAATTTGTTACTATATATTAGTGGTTCTCTAAGTGTGGTTCCTAGACCAGCAGCATCAGCATTGCCTGGAAACTTGCCAGGAATGCAAATGATTGGGCCCCTCCAGACCTACGGGATCAGAAGTTGAAGGTGGGCCCTCAATCTGTGCTCCAACAAACCCTTCAGGTGATTCTCATGCACACTAGGGTTTGAGAACCAGTGCTATGTTGTTATTCCTGTGGCAAACTGATTGATGTCTATCTCCCCTACTTGAATGAAAACTCTATGAGCTCAGTGCCTGGCACAGAGCAGGTTCTTAATACAATTTTGTTGAGTGAATGAATTAGTGGATGTGCATTACACTGGTTGATTGGGAAAGATGCTAACAAGGCCAAGACCAGAAATGTGGCCCTGGCACAGGCTCCTGCAGCTTGCTGTGTTGCATGGACTTCAATGGCTGACTCTCCAGCAGGTCCCTGGCCCAATTCTGCTCACTGTGTTTCTGGACCTGTGTGGGTTGTGCTCATATTTGAACCTGAGGCCAGATCTGCTGCCCTTCTCCCAGATTTAGACACTTGGGGAAAGGTTTTTGAGAGTCTGAACTGAGAAGAGAGAACAGGAGAGCAGGCCAGAGGGGAGAGGGAGAGGCAGCTGGCCGAGGGAGTGAGCGGGAGACTTGCCCTGTCACTTTTCTTACCTGTCACTTGGTCTGCCAGTTTCAGTTCCCTAAACATGCTGAGTTCTAAATGTTTCTAGAATCTTCCAGCATGCCAAGAGTGTGCAGCTTTCCTCTTTTTCTGCCTTCTCAGGTTCCTTTCCTCCTTTCTGGGTGGCAGCAAGCCGAAAGGTGCAGGGCGTACACTAAAGCTGGTGCATACTCCCTGCCAAGCCACTTCTAATTCACTCAGGCTAGACTGTGCAAATGATCCAAAGGTAGCCAGCAAATGTTGATATGAACGAAGTTTGCACAAGTAGGCTGGCAGAAAACAGCTGGACAGAGACGGTACAGTTAAAGTGTCATTGCTTGCTGAGTTGTTCAAATGTACTTATAGGATTTCCTTTCCATCTTTTTTTTTTTTTTTTAAAGGCATATCGATTACAGGACACATGAAACTGGTTTCATCATATAGTTGATTTTATTGTGTAATTTTAATAATTCTATCCTATATCCAAAAATATCCCTTCCTTTTAGAAATGGGGAGTAGGGCGTATCCTGGTTCCCATCAATGCCATGCTTACCAACAGATGATGTTAGGGGAGTAAGAACTTCTTCATAACACACATATTGTGCTGTCATCAGGAATATTTCCATAAGGAGTTGAAGAACTCAGAAAAAGGAAATCTCCACTTTTCCCCATTGCCCACCCAACAGATAGGAAAGAAAAGGAAACCCAGTGGTATGTGAACCACCAGATCTGTTTGTCAGTGGAACGACACCTCAGCCCATCTAGTACTGTCTGTTTGCATGTGGGATGAGAACAGAAGAAAAGCCCTGAAAATCAGACGCCAGTGATCTTTGTCTCTTAATTTCCTGGATCATTTCATAACTGGAGCCATGTGATCGATCTCTGAACTCTGTCCCTCTTCTGTGTGAGGCTGCACTGGTCGTGGTGACAGGAGATCAGGACAGAGGGCATCTCATCTTTGTAAGGGACACGTGAGATGATGGATACAGCTCAGGCAGGTGGGAACATAACCCCACGGCTGCCTGCTATTTGCTGCCTTGCCAAAGTCTGGCTGAGCAGTGGGAGAGGGAAAATGAAGACGTGTAATTTGAGTCCAGTAAAGGTGGGATACAGGTGTGGTTGCAAAGGCAGGAAGCACTGGGAAGCATTTGTTCTTGGAACTTTAGCCTGGATATGCAAATTGCTAGTTATGCTTCTTGTAGAGAGACCTGCAAGATGATAGGATTTTTTGGTTTGGTGGTGGTGCTTTTTTTGCTGTTTTTTGTTTTTTGCTTAAAACATTTTAGAACTTTTCTTTGTGGGCCCCTGATGTCTACTCCAAGCATACCCTTGTCCTTATATAAAGTTAAGTATAAAACATTGAATTTTTGCTGGCTTTGGATTCCATTCTGGTGGGTTGTTAAGTCTAAATGTGAATTAAGTGCCTTCACTCACCCTTGAGTTCCTCCAAGCCAATGATGAGTCACTTAACTGTACCCTGTCCTTCTTTCTTCCTTTTTTTTTATCCTTTATTTCTTTATTATTTCACTCTTCATTATGAAAAAGCTCAATACTTTGCTCCCAGAAGCCTTTCAATACATTTCAGGCTGAAGCTAAGTAGATTTCCCCAAATCCTTAGAATAGAGGGTGAGAAAGCCAAATCTCAGCCAAGGAAAAACAGCCTTAGAGAATTGACTTGGAAAATGCAGGGCTGGGTGAGATAAAAGCTGTGCACAACTGCCCAGGGTGAGATGGTGAAGACAGCTTCTCTTTTCACATCTAGAAGAATGCTGGCCGCTCAACTCTTCCTCTTCCTCCCTCTCCTTAGCCCCAGATCCCACCAATGATTGAAATTCTCACACTCCACTCCACAGGTTCCCGCACCCTACACCCCACCCACAAGACTCCTATAATTATCACCCTTCTAGGGAGTAATCTGAGAGGTGCCCTGTGCAGAGCTGAGGTCTAGAAACATCTGCCAGCTCATCTATCAAGATCAAATGACAGCAGATTTGCCCATAATGGAAAACAGGCTGAAGAAGCAAAGTAAGTGAATCTATAAAACTGGCGCTGTGCCCCTCACTGCAAAGACGCTGGTCTATGGGTTGCATATAGAAGACTGAGTTTTTCGGTTTCCCCAAGAATTAAGTACAAATACCCCAGGATGTTTGTTTGTTTTCCAAGAACAAGCATCACAAGTATTATTTTATTGTTGGAGGTTTTTCTTTTTTTGGTGGCCGCTGGTATAGGCATCAAACCCTAGACCTTGGCATTATTAGCACCATGCTCTAACCAACTGAGCTAACCCGCCAACCCCCCAGTGGAAGCATTTTTATCAGCTGTGTTTTCTTTTATTTGAAAAGCAATGCATGATTGTAAAAAATTCAAAACTTCTAAAAATAAAGGAGAGAGAAAACATCTTTCTTTTTTATTTCTCCTACCTCTCTCTCCTGAACCCACTCCCCAGAGTTAACCATGTTTCAACAATTAATCTGTGAGGCTTTTCCATCTTAGTGAGCATCGCTACCCTCAGAGCCAACATCTCAAATGTGTGTGCAGAAGGGGAAATAACAATAAAATCTCTGCACATCGAGTGTTCGCTAGGTGCCCAGCACTCTCGTAAGCATTCTTGCATGCATACACTTACTAAATACGCACAACATCCCCGTGAGGTGGCGGGGGCAGGGTTCAAACCCAGGCACTTGCCGACAGAGTCTGGGCTGGACATCACTCACTCCACCACTACCCTTATCCTCCCCAGCCTCAAGTTGTCCACACTTGGCAAGTCACTGCTTGTCCTTGACTCTCCCCCTACCCCAACCCTCTGACCCTTAGATTTAGAGCCAGACAAATGTTGGCACAAATTCTGTCTCTGCCGCTCATTGGCTGTGTGACTTTGAGCAGTTTTTTAAACCTCTGTAAGTCTCGATTTTCTCATCTGTAAAATGGGAGACTAATACTTCATCAGGTGTCTGTGAGGGAATAAATGTAATAAATTATAACACAATTAGCGAAGTACCTGGCATACTCCAGATGCTCAATAAATATTTCTTTAATAAACAAACAAATGAAAGTGGCAATAGTGGATCCCAGTACTAAGTTCACCTTTACCACACAAGGATACTTTTAAAAGTTCATGGAAAGATTTGTATTATCTTTTAATTCTGCTTTACTGAACTTTTTAAAGTACCCTCGTACTATTGTATTATAAATGATGGCTTTGTCTCCTATTGACTGTATAAACCCTAGCACCTTAATCTCTGTGAGATACACTAATGTTACTTGTACTGAGTGAAGTCTCTCTCAGCAGAACCAGAAGGGGCATTCTGTCTCCTTTTTGGCTGTTTATCAAGAGCTTCATTTCCAAGCCTGTCATGTACAGACACTCCCAGCAAGCAATCGGTCAGTCATTTTAAATGTAAAATCCTAAATCCTCAATGCCTAGAATATTTCCTAAGTATGGCTACCTGACACCTGCCTAAGCCAGCCCTCTGGCATCAGATACACTTTCGGTAATAGAATTATGCAGATATGTAATTCACATGCCATAAATTTGACCCTTAATTTTTAAAGTGCACAATGCAGTGGTTTTTAGTGTGTTCACAGAGGTGTGCAACCATTACCACTATCTAATTCTAGAACGTATTTACCCCCCAAAGAAACTCCATACTCCTTAGCAGTACTTAGACATGTTTTCCCTTAGGGAGCTGTATTGGATCCTAGCAGACCAATTTCAACATGGCCAGTGGAGTGGGTTAAAGTCTAAAAGGCAGGTCCCCTGGTTGGAAGAGGTCAGTGAGTTTATTATGAGGTCTCCCCTCCACACACACACAACACACACACACACACACACACACACAGCCTCAACTTTGGGGTGAGGGATAACACGGCCCTACTGATCTCAGCATGAGATCATTTGAACAAATACAAACTATCTCAATAGCTTGAGAAACAGGAGGCTCAAAGACAGTAATAAAAGGAGGACCGTAACCCCTTATCATCTGTATGATCTTTACAGTTTTGAACAGCAAGACTTTAAGAATGGGTTGGCTTGAGAGGGCTGGGTAACATGACATTCAGAGTCTGGCTTTCCATAAGAGCAAGTCTGGCTCTTGCTTATTAACAGTCTGGTAATGCATGAGGCCTGTCATTTGTTCTTTCTCTAATGAATGGATAGGCTGCTTAATTTCCTGATGGGCAACCTAGTAATTTTAGTTTCCTACTCCAAGCCTTTGTCTGTTTTGTCCCACGTGAATGAAAACAATCTCCCTCCTGCTATCATGTGTCGTCTTTCTTTTTATTAAAGCTCAGCTCAAAGGCCATTTTCTGTAAGTAGTCTTTCCTACTAGGGGAGTGGCCAGACTGATAACCGTACTCAGTCACTAATCCTGTAATCATTTATTGAGCATGTACTGTGTGCAAGACATTGTGCTGTGCACTGTGAACACAAAAGAGAACAGGACACAGTCCGTGCCTTCATAGAGTTCATAATGCGTTGGGTAAGATGAACGTGTAAACAGGTATTTATAAATATCAGATTTCAGTCATTGCCCTAAAGCAGTTTACATCATTGGAGCTCACGGGGTCGGACTCGCAGGAAGAGAAGACACTAAAGTTTCATCTTTCTTCAGGTATCCTATGGGCAACTCCTCCATTTGTACACAACCACTAGAAGGGAGGGGCGAAAAAATAACATTCCTTCGTCCGTCTATGTTAAAGAGTACTTTGGAGAAGGAAACCAACAGAGAAGAAATGAAATAGAATAGTTTTTTAAAAGGTTTCCTAAATAGAAAAATAAAAGGAGAAATTGCAGGAAAGTATTAAAGTCAATTTACAGTTTAAGTTTGTAATATGTAAGTAGAAGCTGCAGAGAGAAAGTTAGGCAAGGGGAAGATGATTTCTATCTCCCATGTCCCCCAGAACCTACCTGACCTGTACCCCATGAACTGGATCCTCAACCTTTTCTAGACCTCCATTTGCTCATGTTTTAAAATAAGATTGAGCCAGAATGTCCAGAAAACTCCTTATGGTTCTGACAGCCTATGAATCTGAGTGGGCAGTTTATTCGTGTATTTATTTTTAGCTAGGAGAAAGGAAGAAAATATGAGGAGCAGGAAACATGGGGGTGTCTTAAATTTACTTGGTTGTTCAGGGCAGTGAGGGAGTGAAAAGGCCCCTTTTCACTGCTTTTCTTTCTCAGTGGTGGGGGCAGAACCGCAAAACTGTAGCACAGAGCCTCATGGCAACGGAGAGGAAGCTCGGGGAGAATTCAGAATTGAGGAAGACAGCAAACAGGGCCAGGCAGGATCATTTTTCAAGATTAGGAAAATGTGTGACCAATAATTTGTGGTATCCAATGTGAGAGAGGAGATGTGGGTATCAAGAATGGATTTTTTAAATAAGGTGACAAGTGGCCAGCAGCCCCTGGTAGATGTGTGGGACATGGTGCTGTATAAACCCCAGGTATGTGGCTCCCCGGGGGACACTTGTCACGATGTTTTTGTAGCAAGGTCTGTATGAGGCAGGACGCCAACATCACTCTGTAGGTACAGACTGCACATTAACCACACCGGACTCATTTCTCCAACTGAAGTAACACCTTGAACCAGCCAAGTTCTTTTCCCTCTCCATCAAGAATGTTTTAGCTCCTTCTTCTTTTGATCATATGTATCAGATTCCTATTCTCTCTGATGCACCTCTACATCCTGGGTCAAACTAAAATTGCCAAAACAACAATCAGTACCTTCTTAGAAAGAAACTCAAGAAATGGTTTCCAATCTACTAACCACACACGTGGCAGAAATTATTATTGCACGATCCAGCCCATCTTTCTGGTCTTATTCATTGATTCTCCCACTCATGTATTCATTCACTTATTCATTTAACATTGGGCTTTTATAAGATATGGGCCTTGGGCAAGTCACTTAACCTCTGTGCCTCGGTTTCTTCACCTGTAAAAGGGGATAATATTAGTATCTACCTCATACGATTACTTTTATAATTGAGTTATTTTAGGTGAAGTGCTTAGGATATTAACTGGCACATATTAAGTATCATATAAACATTAGATCTTATCGTAACACATTATCATTATTTATTAATATTAGTACTATGTGGTAAGTTAAGCACTCTGCTAGCCACTAGGGATTCTAAGATGATTAAATCTCAGTCCCTGCTTTCAAAGAGCACACAATGGTCAAAAACTGTAGCTTTATAAAAAGTATTATCCTTGTTAATAATGCAGGAAATGCATTTGAGACATGGTAAGAAGGTAGAATTGAACAGATACTAACAGAATGAATGTGGTGGGTGAGAGAGGGGAAGGGTCTGATGTGGGTACAGAAATATGTGTAGATGTTCGTGCCATTGATACATTGAGTGTGAGCTGACAGAAGGACATTTAAGAGGCAGATGAATAAGTAAATCTTATGTTAAAATGAGAGATCTGGAATAGAGATGTCAATTTGGGAGTCACTGGAATTTAAACAATAGCAGGAGGGAAGGAGAGCTGGCAATGGGTGTGAAGATCTTTAGGCCTTTAGGTGTGAAACTATTATCCAAAATATCCTACCTCCTCCTGTCAGTCATGCAAAGCTGCATCATCCCTCACCATCTTCTCAGTCATCAGCTCCTCTGATGTCTTTATCTGAGGATCACCCCCAATAGAGTTAACCACTCTTTATGCTTCAAGTTTGTTACTTATACCTGCTCACTTGTTTGCACATGTTACGCTAAAGGCAATATGTCAACTTGCAAATCTCTGTCCCTGACTTAGACATGTCTACCCTGAGGAATGGAGACCAATTCCTAGCCATCCTCATATTCCCACATCCTAGCTTAGTGTCTGGAATCACATCCATGCTTTTCCCAGCTTAATAAATAAATAAGTATACACAAAGCACAGTTCTTCAAAGAATGTGTAATTTCATTATCATTTTAAGATAGGCATACATCTATGAAATCTTAAATAATAAAAGCCCAATGCAATTTCTCAGTGAAAGATATACGAATGGCCAACAGACATATGAAAAATTGCTCAACATCATTCGGCATTCGGGAAATGCAAATCAAAACCACACTGAGATACCATCTCACTCCAGTTAGGATGGCTAATATCCAAAAAACTGAGAAAGATAAATGCTGGCGAGGTTGCAGAGAAAAAGGAACCCTCCTACACTGTTGGTGGGACTGCAAAATGGTGCAGCCTCTATGGAAAATGGTATAGAGGTTCTTCAAACAGTTACAGAAAGATCTACCACATGACCCAGCTATTCCACTGCTGGGTATATACCCAGAGGAATGGAAATCATCATGTCAAAGGGATACCTGTACTCCTGTGTTTACTGCAGCACTATTTACAATAGCTAAGAGTTGGAACCAGGCTAAATACCCATCATCAGACGAGTGGATAACGAAGATGTGTTATATCTGTACAATGGAATAGTACTCTGCTATATAAAAAAAAAAAAAATGAAATACCACCATTTGCAGCAACATGGATGGACTTAGAGAAAATTATACTAAGTGAAGTAAGCCAGGAACAGAAAGAGAAATACCACATGTTCTCACTTATTGGTGGGAGATAATAAAAATAAATAAGTAAATATACAAATGAATGGGGGGGGAGAAGACACAACAATCCCAACAATTCCTTGAACTTGTTAAGACAAGTAAACAGATATGATGTTGATGGGGAGAGGGGAAGAGGGAGGGAGGAAAAGGAGGAATTGGTAAAGGGAAATAAAACTCAACTACATCGTATATTGATAAATTAAAATTAATTATTTTTTAAAAAGCCCAATGCAAGGTAACAGGTGTCCCAAAGAGGCATAGCAGTACTTTTTGAACAGGTAGTTGAGGGCAGTAGACTTCAAACGTTGTTGACCACGTAATTCGTTCAGTAAAAAGATTCTGAGCACAACTCGCCCTATATAATTTATCTACCTATGAATTAGATATGTGTCTTCTTTTAATATTGTGCTGTGTACACTGCAAATATACATGAAAATAAAAATTAAAAGAGGTTGCAATAAAAACATAACTAGAAGTGCCAATATTTTCTCCCTGTGCTGGATGGATTGTCTTGGCACGCCATTTTAGAGACCTGCTATCTAGAGTCAAGCCATTCAGAATGAAGTCCTCCCACCAGGTCCAAGCCATTTTGTTGATAGTCCATCACAGGATAAGCACAAAAATGGAAAGTACACACCTAGAAACTTCTATAGCAACTTGGCAAGGTCAACACATGTCTGCCAAATGTAATAATTAAAAAATGCAGTCTTGTATTTTGTATCTCACTGTTTCTTATTTCATTTGTCTAATTTATTTATTTATTTACCAAATTAATACAGTAATTCATGTTTGTTATATAAAAGTATCGACCCCACAGTGGATTGGAAACTAAAAACAAAACAAAATGAAAGGCTATCTTTCACCACAGGGAGGTTCAGAGGCGCTAGAACAGACAGTGAGCCTTACAGCCCTTCGCTGGGAGGGCCATGCAGAGCAAGCGTGTGCACAGTTGGGAGGCAGCACTGTGGCTGCAGTGGACTAGCAAGGGCTCCTGGAGGCTGGAATAAGGACAGGGAAGTCTTTTCTCCAGATTGCTCCCTGCTGTCTGCCAGGCCTCCGTACACCACACAATAAATGTTGTTGATGTGACAGATTTGGGGTGTTTGGGGAGAATTACATGTAGAAAGTCCAAAGATCTGCAGGAACTCAGCTCCACACAAGGTGTTAATCTTGTCCCCAGATCTGCTGAGTGTGTCTGCTTTCCCTTCCATAACATGCTACTTGCCATTCCTGATCTGAACTCTAAGCACTTGGCAACTTATCCTTCCCCTCCTATTGACACTCCATAAATATTTGTTAGCAAGGCCAGCAAAAACGTTAAAACACCATTCTCTCCTAAGACATATGCGTTGATGACATTTAATGGGATGTTTTCCTCAGTGGGCTCATAATTCTTCTGTTCCAGCTTAACTACCAAATTCAGCTGCATGTCAGACCGGCAACTCATGGCATGAGTCAGTGTAAAATGGGGCCATTTAACAAGCAGTGTTCCATTTATAACTTTGGTGCTCAACATGGATAGTGAGAGCTCTTCCATTAAAATGCACAGTCACCAGCCCCTGTCCTGACAGCTGCCTCACCACATGCATGGAGAGCTGCTCCGATGCGGGCTGTGAGGCCTCTTCTCATGGCAACCCTGAGCCAAGCAACAGTTGTGCACGACAAAGCTCTGCCCCTGGCTTCCAGAAATTCTCCGGAAAGGTGAAGTCTGGAGCATGCAAGTGCTCCCATTTTTGGAGCATCTACTATTGGTCAGTAAGAGCTTAGAATGTATTATCTCATTCTTGCTTCCCCCAAATCCTTTGAGGAACATATTCTTCCTTTAAAATTTTGGTAAAATATTCATAAGATAAACTTAAAATTTTAACCATTTTTAAGCCTACAGTTCAGTGGCATTAAGTATATTCACACTGTTGAGCAATCATCACCATTATCCATCTCCAGAATTTTTCATCTTCCCAAACTGCAACTCTGTACTCCCACTTCTCTCCATCCACCCAGTCCCTGGCAGCCACCATTCTGCTTTCTCTCTCTATGAATGTGACTACTCCAGGAATGATCATGGTTTCTCATTTTCCCTGCTACAGAAGAGGAAACTGAAGCACAGATGGTTAAAATGACTTGCCCAAGATAACACCACTAGCAAACAGAAGAACTGGGATTAGAACCCAGGAAGCCCAGCTCTGGAACCCACTGGGCCATGCTAAAGAGAATAGAGGTCCTTCTGGGCAGAGGAACAGGTACTTCACTTTCTTAATGTCTCATGTGTCCCCAACACATGGCTGCACCTGACCAAAGCAGAGGAAGAGTGGCAAGGTTCTCCTCAGGTGCGGGACTCAAGGTGGGAGGAAAAGAGGCTGGGATGATTTTACTGCTTGATTTATCCCGTCCTAGTGCCTCGCACCACTACCACCAACTCCCACCACTCACACACACGCACATGTGCACACACACACCCGTACACACACACTCAAACATGCGTGCCTGTGCACAGACAGGCTGCAGAAGCAAGAATTTGAGTTCTGGATTCAGACAGACCTGAGTTCCAGGTGCAGTTCTGTGAGGTACTAAATATCTGTTCTTGAACAATGTGTCTGCCCTTTTCTGATCTTCCATTTCTTCTTCATTAAGGTGGGAATGATACCTACCTTATAGGTATGCTGAGATACGGATTAAAGGAAAGGAATGTGTACAGTCCTCAGGCGGAGTGCCTGGCACAGAGCAGAATCTCAGTCGCTGTGAACCCCCCGCCCCCTTGTCCACTTCACCCTTCCCTGCAAGGAAACAAAAATCTCCAAGAATGCACTGGAACCCAGCCAGCCCGTGGCTGCTCTCGATGGTGTCAAGCACAGTGGGGACAGAGGAACGAGGAAGAGTAGGGGGCATGGTGGAAGGAAGGATTGGTTGGAACCCATTGATCCTGGGGGAATGAAATAAAATCCCCAGCAAAATATGTGCTACCACTTGCATCACAATTATTGGCAGGAAAATTAGAACAAGGGGATGCAGGGGGGCTCCCGGCAATTTCAAAGTGGTCAAAAGCCAATCTCCTGCCTGAACTTCTGTCCCCTTGGCCAGCAGGCAGGCTGGACAGCTCCTGCTGAGTCCAGTGTGCTCTCTCCTCTGTGTCCCCAGCACCTCATGGAGGGTTGGGCACTCAGGAGGGGGTGGCAATCACATGCTGAACCAGTGAGTGAGTGAGATGACCACAGTGCTCAGTATGTTTTTTACTTACGAAACGCAAATAAACTAGCTGGACTACTATTTCAGGGTGGATTCCCCCATGCCCTCCACAAGACCAAAAAAAGGGGTGGGAGAGAGATTGATTGTGATTGATGCTTTCAGCCATCTGGGGCATGAGATAAACTTCCTAAAACTGTACAAGCAAATCCAATAAGGGGTTCATCACTAAGGCTATATACTGTGTGATTCCGACTATCCAACGTTCTGGAAAACACAAAACTATAGAGACGGTAAAGAGATCAGTGGTTGTCAGGGGTTGAGGAGAGGGAGGGATGAATCATGGAGCACAGAGGCAGTGAAACTACTCTGCACGATACTACAGTGCTGGATTCATGTCATTACACGTTTGTCCAAACCCACAGAATGTGCCCTACCAACAGTAAACCCTGATGTAAACTATGGACTCTGGGTGATGACGACGTGCCCATGAAGGTTCAATTGTAACAAATGTACCAATCTGGTGGGGGATGTTGATAATGGGGGAGGCTGTGCATGTGCAGGGGTGGGGTGGTATATGGGAAATATCTTTCTCTCAATTTTGCTGTGACCCTAAAACTGTTCTAAAAAGATAAAGTCTTTTTTAAAAACAGGAGTTCAAAGGGCCTGAAACTCTGGGGTGTTCTGAGCTCTGCTGAGTCTGTCGGCAGCTGCAGGGCAGGAAAAGAGGAAGCAGCTGCGTTTCCCAAATGTTGTCTCTCCTTTGCAGGGAGAGGTATCAAAGGCACAAAAGGGTGAGTTACGCCTACTTCTCAGGAAAAACAAGGGGCAGCTTCAGGAGGACGAGGACGTTTGAAACAAGTAATCGGCTCCAGAAGCAAAGGTGGACCTCCCAAGCAACTGAGCGGCTGGGCATTAGCTACTGAAAAAAAATTCAGAACGAGAAATACTTACCAAACCAGAAAGACAGAGAAGCAGAAAAGAAAAGAGAAGGCTGAGACAGAAACAGGGACAACAGAGAAATCGACTCCACACAACAGAAAGACAGGGAAGAAAGTCACGGAGAGAAGAGCAAAGCCAGAAGGTAGAGACTGAGCAGGGATTGAAAGCGAGATACCAAGACAGAACAGGAAGAGTGAGACAGAGAGCATGCCTCGCCTTCATGTATGGAAAATTAACTCCCAGCGAAGCTAAACTTCAGAACCTACCACAAATGTTTTGCTTCTGCAAGCAAAAACAGAAAAATGCCCCCCTCTCTTTTATTTAATGGCTAGATAATTTCTAAGCAGATTTTGGAAATAAAAATACAAAAGTCTGACCCTGGAAAATAACCAAGCTGAACAGCTGGGGTAAAAGGGATGTTATTACACAGATAAGATCCTCTATGACATCAGAAAGAATTCAGCCCTGATGCCATGTGAGCAGCTCAGCCTGGAGAGGATCAAAGGTTAATCCCCCAGGTCCTGGAGGTAGAAGGGACTCTCCATGGATTCTCCTTGTGAACCAGAGGGCTCCCCCCACATCTTTCATCTTCTAGGCTCCATAGGGGAAGGACCAGCTCCCCAAGGGAGGCCACGGAGTCCAGATGTCCCACCCCTGTAGCTGCTAGAGCACCCGGGATGGTGTCTGGCAAGAGGAGTTTGAAGCACTCAGCCCAAGGTTGGACAGGAGGGGCCCAGGGCATGCCTTCCAGCTGAGAGCAGCTTCTCCATTCACTCCAGTGTGCTATTCAAGTTGACATTTCCTCTTTGATGGAAAAAGGAAGGGCAGCATTGCCATATAAAATGTCTGGCTCTCTTTAAAAGTCAGTATTCTCTGTGTGAGTCAGACACCTGAGGTCCTATCTGTGGGGTCTGATTGCCATGGGGCCCTTTACATGGGGCTTAATGCATCACCAGACCCTTCTCCATTCTCCTCCCCTCCGTGACCCCATGGGAGAGAATAAGCCTAGATATAACAGGTTCTTGCCAGCATGGGGCAGTGCCAGGTCTGACAGGGTCCCCTTGGCTCCTTCTGTAATAACCGCAGGGGGGAAGCTTCAGGATATCTATAAAATTCCACGGAGTCACCAAGCAAAGAACAAATGTCCAGACAAGGGTTTGTACTTATTCTAAGGCCTCTGTCTTCTCCTTCAAGACAGGTGAATTTTACTCTATATTAACAATAAAAAAGAGCTTCTTTGGATTGAGCACTCACTATGTGCCACTTTGCTAAAAACATTTTGTATATTATTTCATGTAACCCTTATGCAATGACCCAGGTGTTGGGTGTTATTGTCCCCAAATTTTAGGTGAGGAAACTGAAGTTCAGAGAACTTAAGTAACTGTTTCCAAGGTCACACATCCAGAAATGAGGGTCTGAACCAGTTCTCTCTAACCATAAGCCCACACTCTTAACCAGTACCCTATCATACCATTTCAGAATTTTAACAAGAAGCATTAACAAAAGGAAAAAAGCACAAACACTGGTTCATCAAAAGGAAAGATGGGATCCAGGGACCTGTTGTCATGCCCTTGGCTTCAGGCACCCTCACCTGGGCAATTCCAGAGCAGGTCATCTGCTCTCAAGAGGCACCAGCCTCAGGCCCTCTTCCCCCATGGACAAGAGCCTTCCTCTCCCCACTTGTGGGGATCGTCTGCTTAAAGTAGGCCAGAGTCATAATCATTCATTTCAGAAAGGGCTGTGATTCACATCTGAGCTTCAGAAAATGGTGTCATTTTAATTTAAAGGGGAGACGAAAGCAAAATAAATGTTCAGATGCTGACAGATTTCCCCAGACCTTAATTTGCATCCATTTTGCTTTCCGAGCATTTGATTTGTTTTTATTTCCAAACTGTGTTGTGCCACATGCAAGGAAAATAGATTTACTTAATCTGGATTCTGCGATTTCATTGTTTATTATGTCAATACCAAGTAGGAGTGCTGAGAGAGGAACGTCAGAGGGCTTTGCATCTTTCCTCTGGGAAGCAAGAATGAGAAACATCAAGCCCAGGAATTTTAGGGGCTGGACCATCTTCAGGGATGACAGCCATACTGAGTGTCCCCTCCCCAGATGCCCCATCATAACCAGCTGATCTTGGCACAAATGCAATTGGGAGACCTTAGTCTCCTCCCTGGAATAGGATGTGTGCTGATATTCCCAGTGTGTCTAAACTCGCTCTGCATTTAGCTTGAGTGCTGACATTCGTTGACTCATAAACATTTCAAAATAGGGATGCATTCCAGCCTGGCTTTTTACAGAAGCAGAGAACCAGGCCTTCTGTCCCCAGTCAGACAGGCCATTCAGGACAATCGCCACAGCTTCCTACCTCCTGTCCCTGCCCCTCATCAGCCCTGTCTCTCACTTGTCCTCCACAGAGCTGCCCTCATACTATGATCATTCCACCTCCCTGTTCAAAAATCGTCACCACTACCTACCTAAATAAATAAATAGAGTAATAACAACCTATGTCCGATGCTTCCATTCATTCATCTGATCATTTGATGAATATTTAGTGAGTGCCTGCTCTGTGCCAGCCACAGTCTGGTTCTGGCCAGCCTCTCCAGCCATATCTTCTACTCCCCACCCCTCCACTCCATACACCCTACTCCCCAGTTACACTTTATTCCTTTCTATTTCCCGATCCTCACCTCTCTTTCCCTCCTCTATGCCTTTGCCCAGGCTGTTCCCTGTGGCAAATTCCCCTTCTCTATAGCATATATCCAAGTTCTACGCAGGCTCAAGGGCAACTCAAGTGTCACTTTCTCCATGAAACCTTCTCCGATTACCCCGTCAGCATCGATTGCTCCTCTGACCCCCTGCCGCTCCCCTATCTCCTGGAAGATGTAGCTGAATTCCTGGCCCACTCTGCTCTTTCCACAACCCTCTGTTATTTCCTTACACCTTAGTGATATTATTTCTTGATAGTCCTTTCATCAAAAGCAGAGTCCATGTTTGTTCTGACCCTCCATCTAAGTCCAGATCAAAACAGCTACGCAGGACATGTGAGTAAATGGGCACGTGAACACTTTCTCTGCTCTCACTCTGTGGTCATAAATAGATCACTGATCACACCTGCTCAGTATTATAAACACCTGTGTGCATAATAATTATAAACCACTTAAGGGCAAAGCTCTTGTCTTATGTCACAGCATCTAAAAAGAAATTCCTCACTCAAAGTGGACACTCATTAAATGCTATTAAGATGAAAGGTAATAAAATTAACTTCCCCTCCTTCCAGGTAGGCCTAGGAAGGCACCAGGAGAGGACCTGAGGAGTGCTGGGCAGGGAGTGCCAGGATATCAGTTTAGTTCAGCTACATTTATTAGGGAAATATATGTGTGTTGTTATTAATGTATTAATATAATAAATCAATGGTATTGACAATTAATTTAATAATTAATATTAGTACATTATCATTAGCCGACCACCTATTAAGTGGGTCACTCTTGAGGTGGGACACTCCTGAATCAGATTGACAAAGGGGCAGAAATGCACTCTGGGTGCAGCATGGCATCCTGAGGAGGGGCAAGAACGCTTGAGGAAGCCACACCCCTGAGTCCTTTGTTTCTGAGAAACAAAGGTGAATACAACATGATCCTGCCTTCCAGGAGATCACAACAAAAAAATAAGACAGAGCTACACAAAAAGGCAGCCAAGCTCCACAGCAGTGGCTCATGAGTGCTGAGCCGAGAACTTGTGCTGGTCCATAACCGAGCATCCATCAGTCTATGACGATGAGAAGAAAAAAACTAAGTTCATTTTGCTGAGGGCTAAATTTATTCCAAAATCATTCCTGCTCCAAGAGTACATCCTTTGTTCTTTGATCGGTATGTGTGGGCACATTAAATGTCCTTTCATATTGAAACGATGTGACAGCAGACGAGTGCTTTGTGGTCTGAAAAAAAAAGTGGAGAATATGATGTTGATCCTTCCAATTATTTTTTGTTTTAATTTTACTGTCCCATGAAATTCATACTTGGGATCTACAGTTCCTCCACATAGAACTTTATGAACTTGAAGATGCATTTGACGGTGTGATGGGTTGAATGAAGATAAGCTTGTTTTCTAAGAAATATTATAGCCTATCTACAGGGGCTCCAGCAGCACCCCCTATGCAGAGATAACATGGCCATCTTCTCAGGCCGGAGAACTCGTCTTAAACTTTCATTAAGGGAAGTCCAACTCTGCTCAGTTGATTGTCAACAATAAGGGTCTCCTTCCAGGTTTTTCCCTTAGGACCCCACTAAGGGTTTCCAGGGAAGATCCTGGAGAAAGCTCAACAGTGCTGGCTGGGAACAGAGATTAACAGCCTCTGCTGGAATTCCATCTCCCCCTATTCCCACAGGAAGAAAATAGCAGGAAGGGCAACAGAACTGCAGTCTGAGGGCCCTGGTGGAAACCCACTGAAGCTGGGATAAGGGAGTAGGGGAAAGAGGAAACCTCTGCCTGTGGTGGAGGGGCAGGGATGCATGCTGGGTGCAGAATGGCATCCTGAGGAGGGGCAAGAACCCTTGAGAAAGCCACACCCCTGAATCCCAGATTGACAGTACGTGCCTACAACTGAGGCTTAATCAGAACATCAAAGAGTCCCTCCGCATACCCACTGCCTCCAAGCTAGCAAGCATCAAGTAAAAATAACAATGGAATACAACTGGGAGAGCTGCAAAAGGCAGATTCTACCTGCAGAACAGTGCAAAGGGAGACCCAAAATCCAAGCAGGAATATTAAAAGTCAAGCAGAGAACAGACAGTGACAAAAACCCTTTTGTAAATTAGTCCACACTGCAAATACAAGTTACCATTAGAAGAACTGGAAGCCTTTGCTGCACCAAGGGTAACCATAGCAACAACAAATTTCAAACCCAATCCAGCCTCTGACTAAATTAACATAAACTCCCCACACTATGATCTACCAAAAGAAAAGTTGTGCTCATCTTCAAAAGTAGTATTTCTCTCATTTTCTATTATTCTATACAATGCATCCAGCTTTCAACAAAAAAATTGTAAGGCATATGTATTAGTCTGTGTTTGTTGCTTATAACAAAATACCTGAGACTGGTGATTTATAAAGAAAAATGACATTTATTACTTACAGTGTCTGAGGCTGGGAAGTCCAAAGTCCATCTGGTGGTGGTGACAGTGACCCAGGAGTCTCACATTGCAAGATAGTGGAAGCAGAGCGAGCAAGAGAGATATATTCTCTCCTTTTAAAGCCCTCAGAACCACTCCCTGACTACCATTTTTAATCCATTTACTACTGCATGGTCCTACAATCTAATCAACTCTTCAAGGCTCCACCTTCAATTACCATAATAGGATTTCCCATCCTCTTAACAGTCACAGTGGGGGCTAAGTTTCTAATACATAGAACTTGGGGAACACAATACAGGCTCCAGTGAGTTTGGGGGGTACATAATTCAATCCACTACAGCATACAAAAAGGCAAAGAAAAACATAGTCTGAAGGAAATCATTAGAACCAGATTTATAAATGACACATGTGTTGAAGTTATCAGATTATGAATTCAAAATAACTATAATTAATATGTTAAAGACTAATGGAAAAAGCAAACAACATGTCAAATCAGATAGGTAATTTCATCAGAGAGTTGAAAACTATAATAAGGAATCAAATGAAAATTCTAGAAATTAAAAACACAGGAAGAGATAAAAAATGTTATCAGTGGATGGATTCATAAGTGGACTTGACATAGCTGAAAAAAGAATTAGTAAATCAGTAAAATTGAGGATAGGTTAATAGAAATTACCAAAATTGAAAAACACAAAGAGAAAGAACAGTAAAGAAAACAGAATAGAGGATCCAAGAGGTGTGGGATAATATTAAACAGACAATATTAAATATATGTATATTTGGAATGCAAAAAGGAGACCAAAAAAAAAAAAGAATTGACAAAAGAAATATTTGAAGAAATAATGATCAAGAATTTTTCCAAACTAGTGAGAGACACTAAACCACAACAGATCCAAGAAGTTCAAAGAGGAAATTCTTGAAGGCAGCCAGAGAAAAAGACACATTACCTACACAGGAACAATACAGCAGACTTATTGTCAGAAACTATTTAAGCAAGAGGACAGTGGAGTGTCATTTTTAAAGTGCCGGTAAAAAAAATTATGTAAATATCAACCCAGAATTCTATACCTAGCAGAAATAGCTTCCAAAAGTGAGGGGAAAATAAAGACTTTCTCAGACAAATAAAAACTTAGTGAACTTATTGCCAGCAGACCTACCCTATAAGAAATATTGGAGGAAGTTTTTAGGTAGATGAAGTATACCGTAAGTCAGAAACATGAATCTACACAAAGAAATGAAGAAGAAAAAATAAAAAATTTTTTTCTTATTTTTAATTGTTCTAAAAGATACCTTACTATTTAAAGCAAAAAGAGAACACTGTATTATATGTTTGTAGCTTATATAAAAGTGAGATATACAACAACAATGGCACAGGGTATGGGAAGGAGAAATTGGGAACATACTGTTATAAGTCCATATATTTCACTTGAAGTGGTATAATATATTAAGGTAAACTCAAAATCCTTAAAATGTATATTATAAACACTAGGGCAATCATTAATATAAGCAATAGGTGAATAAAGGAACTAAAATAGAATAATAACAAAAATTTCAATTAAACCTAGAGAAGGCAGAAAAAATATAAGCAAAGAATAACTGGAACAAATAGAAATCACTCAGCAAGGTGGTAAATTGTAACTCAGCCATATCAATAATCATTTTAAATGTGAATGGTCTAAATAATCCAGTTAAAAAACAAATATTATCAGATTGGATTTTTTTTAAAGACTCAATTTTATACTATCTTTAAGAACCCCACTTTTAATATAAAGACATAAATAGGTTAAAACTAAAAAAATGGGGAAAGATATATATGCAAATGCTAACCAAAAGAAAACTGGACAACCTATATTAGTTTCAGATAAAGCAGATTTCAGGCCAAGGAATATTATCAGGGATAAAGAGAGACATTATGTAATGATAAAAGGGTAAAGTAAACAAGAAGGAGTAACAATCATAAAAGTGTTAGCATCTAACAACAAAGCTTCAAAAACAAAGCCCCTGATTGGTAACAACAGTCACCTGCACTCCAGGGTTTGGCCGCAGAATCTATAGCCTTGAACTCAAATAGTAACACTATGCATGATATATTCATATTAATTCAAGGGATTGCTTGAAGGATAAGCAGTCCACCCATTCCTACAGTTATTTTAACTTTATTTCCTAATCCAGAAAACCATTAGAAAGCTGCGCACTTCAACTGTACTATTTTAGTCTCTCCTGGAACTGTTTCCGTAATTGCACTTCGATGTTTTGCCAGCAACTTAAACTGAGAGATGTTATACGAAACAACCTATATGACTACTTATTGGGTTTAATTTGGGGTTATTGTTGAGAAAGCTATCTCTTAGATCACAGTGTTCTCTTTATACGTGGCCATGAAATAGATTTTGCTTAGTTTTCATAACTAGGAAAGTCTCTACTTATCTGGTCACAATTCTCTATTTCCTTTGACAGCTAGGAAGCTCAGAGGAAAGTTTTTAGCCCATGGAAATTCATGGCGTGCATTTTTTTATACTAACCTTACCTCTGATTTATTTTACTTTCCCATTTTTATTTTCCTTTCATCCCCAGTTTCCCATCTGTTTATTTTTATTCTGCTATGTTTTTCCTGTCTTTTTTCTTCTAAAATCATTTTTATTGAGGTATAATTTGTATGCAATAAAATGAATTCACCTTAACTGTATAGTTCAATGAGCTTTGACAAATATTGCCACATCATTTTTGTTAGCCATCTAAAAGCAGTTTTGAAATAAGTAAATGTGCGGGCCGAGCCCGTGGCGCACTTGGTAGAGTGCTGCGCTGGGAGCACAGTGACGCTCCCGCCGCGGGTTCGGATCCTATATAGGAATGACCGGTGCACTCACTGGCTGAGTGCCGGTCACGAAAAAACGACCAAAAAAAAAAAAAAAAAAGAAATAAGTAAATGTGAATATAGATATCACCGGGCAGTCTGCACTAAGCATTATCATACAGATACAAACAAATTACTATGGGAGTATGAGAGAGAATGAAGAGTTTTGACTGGACAGGTAATGTGGTCAGAAGGGATGAGGATCACGGGGGAAAATCCTTATTTAAAAAACTAATACCTCTCCTTAAACTTTAAAGATGGAAATTCAACAGATCAAACTGGCAGGAAAAGTAATTTGGAAAAGGAAATGGCTTGAATAAAAGTATGAAGCAAGAGTTGTAGGTATTGGTTCAGCTCAGCTGGAGCAGGTGAGTGGAATAGGGATATGGAGAAAGAAGCCTCTTGTCTTATTGTAGGAAGTTCTCAAAGCCAAACAGTGTCTTCTCACATTATTGTGCAGGCAATCGGGAGCCAGCAAAGGTTTTCAGGGGAGAAGAGACACAATGAGATTTGTATTTTAGGACGATCATTCTGTAAGCAGAGTGAGGACTGGATGGGTGGTTGGGACTGGAGGTAGAGAAGACAGCGGGGAGGCTTCTTCAATGGTCAGGGAGTGACATACTGAGGAGCTGGACCAATCATTGTGAGAATGAGGGAGTGACGATATGGGTTGCACTGTGGAAGGAAACTTCCAGGAAGGGTCAAAGGACGGTTGTGAGAAAGCATGAGAGAGACTGACTACATAGATGACCAGGAGGAGGGACATCCCCACGGTTCCCTCTTCCACCCTCTGCGAGCAGAGAAAGCATAAGTTATCAACCGAAAACCAACCCCTACTTTGCCAGGGAGGGAATAACCCAATTTGGACTGGTTATGGCAATCAATTCCTTTCCAGTTAACCAGAGCTAATAGCATATATAATAATAACGGTTACTATTTTACCTCTGTAAAAAAAATAAATAAAATAATAATATCTAATACTTAAAATAACAGTTACTCTGTGTGAGTCACTGTTCTAAGCACTTCACATTTTGGGGAAGGACTTATTTTTTATCGAATCATAGTTGATTATACATATTTTGGGGGTTCAATGTTGACATCTGTTGATCAAATCAATATTACTAGTATGTATATTGTTACAAATTGTACTTATTCTTTATGCCCCTTGTCCAGTCTCTCCCTATCCCCCTCTCCCTCCCCGCTTCCACCACTGATAACCCTAGATTTTTTTTCTCCCTCTGAAAGAGTAATGGCTACTCTGTTGATTTGTTGCCTAGATGATTTTTCCAATGCTGAGAGGTGTGATCAGGTCCCCCAGTATTATCATTGAGCAGATGCTTCTTCTGTCTCTCCGGAATGGGCTTTGTGGAGAGAGACATCCTGTTCTTTACTTTGGTCTCTGCTGGTGACTGTCCTTTTGTCAATGCACTCCAGTGGCTGGTGGACCATTTGCGTGTTGGTTGTGACATCTAGCCACTTTCACGGCAGCTGTGGTTACTGTGGTGGTCCACCCACATGGAGGTGATGTTTTTGGCAGGGAGTCCAGTCCCTGGCTTGATGCCTCAGGACCCTGGTCAGGCCCTGAGGCACCGGCAGTGTGCCCGGTTGTGTGTGTGTGGGGGGGGTCCGGTCCCTGGCTCCATACCTCAGGTACCTGGATGGGCCCCAAGATGCTGGAGGTGAAGCACTTCACATTTTTAAACTCTTTACTCCTTACAGAACTCCTAGGAATTAACAGATGAGAGAATTGAGGCACAGAGAGAATAAGAGTCTTGCTCCAGATCACGTAGCTGGTAAATGGCAGAACCAAGATCCAAACCAGGCATCTGATTCCAGAGTCCAGTTTCTGTGCCATTATGCTCTAATGCTGATTACTCTTGATGCTGTAATAATTTCCCAACTCACATCTTCACCTAGAGAATGAGTGCATCTCACTGCCTTGGGGTAGGAGGCACTGATATTCCTGGCTGAGAGAATAACACATTGAAGATTTGGTATGGTATATTTGGTGCCTTGCCAGTCACAAGGAATAACTGAGCAGAGTGCTGGGCAGAATGTTGTATGTATACTGTGACCAGTACCATAGCAAAATATGAAATAGGTGCAATAAAAACATTGTGAAAATGAATGCCCATAGGTATATATGTATGTGCTTGTGTGTTCTGAAAATGTGAGCTATTGACAATGGATGAGGTTGGCTAAAGCAATGGCCTAAAACTCACAGATGCCAGAAATTCCTGGAAAAATATTCACCAACTATCTAACAATCTAAAAACACATCTATGGAAGATGACCTTGAAAGAAGGAGGGTGCAGATCTAGTTGAGATAATACAAAACCAAAGCAGATTATCAGTCTATAGACATGCTGAATCTGTGTATATTCTGTGAAGACAAGGGTGGGGCCTGGCACCATCACAAAACCAAAGTCATGCGATATAAACAAACAGACAGAACATGGATTTTTTTCAGAAAAGCCTCCACGTTTAAACTGCAGGCATTGCCTGTCCTCCCTTCATCACCTCGTCTGTGAGATTTGGCCACCCATACATTTAGACAGCAGATGGGAAGTATCTGGATGTGTGCACATAGTTGGAATCAACAAACATTCAAGTCTGCATATGGCATCATCTGGAATTTGTACCAACTCTAAGACATTGGAATGATTCCTGATCACATGAGGCTGTGTGGCTCTTACTTGTTCATTCATTCCTCAGGTGCTGTGACAGGGAGCAAGGTAGTGGACACGACACAGTGCCTGCCCTCAAGACACTTGCATCTAGTTAGAGAGCTGGACAAGCAAATCAGTGCATGAGGTCAGTGATGAGGCCCTGAGGGAACAAGTGCTGAGAGCTCAGGAGGGCACTAGCCATAATGTCAGGGAAGCTCTGGAGAAGGAGAGAGAAAGGAACTGAGACCTGATGCCCATTGGCAGGACTGTACACTAGGGAATTAAAACTTTTTGTGTCTTTTTTTGTTTGTCTAACTCTACTGAGATAGGAGGTGCTCAGTTTCCCTGGGTTTGGGCTTCAGGACAAACCTCTGGGTTTCAAGCCAAGGTCTCAGGCCTCTCCTCTGGACCCTCCTCTAGACGAAAGTTACTGTTGCTAGTTAGACATATTTTAGGCACCAACACAGGGAAATTGAGACCACAAGAGGATGGCTAATGCAAATCCACTGGCCGGGCATGCTCAGCAGAGAGGAGCTATATAACCCTAATAGCTGAGCACGCTTAGTAAAGTGGGGTTTATCCTTTGAATGACCTCCACTAGGGGTGCTAAAGAGCACAGAATATTCTTGAATATGTTCAGTGCATGTGGTAGGATTTGACCAATGAACATGCCCTAAAAAGAGACCAACTGAGCATGTGCAAGACTAATGTTACATAACTGGGAACCATCCCCTTAACTGAATATTCATTAGGTAGCAAAACTATAAAAGCTGAATCCAGACACAAGGTGGGGCTGTTGCTCACTCTCCTGGAGCCAGCCTGCACTCTGCATGTGGTGTGTGTATTTCTTTCTTTTTGTATCAAACTTACTTTCAGTAAGCAGCTGCCCATGCTCTTGAGCCAGCTTGCACTCTGTACTGAACTTTAAGTGTGTATTTCTTACTTTTGAATTAAACTTGGTGTGGGCCCTGCTCAGTCTCTGGAGCTAGGCCCCACTCTCTCTGTGAACTCTGTATCTCTTATTCACTATATTAAACCTGTTCTCACTTTCTACTGTGACTCTGCTATTAAATTCTTTCCTGTGGCAGAGTCAAGAACCTGGTAAGAGGATGCGGTGGGTTGAGACTATCAGGCCTCCCAGACCCTCTCCTCAGCATTGCTATCACTGCCTTTTATTACCTGAAGGACTATCTTTTAAGCAAAATTTATATCCATTTCAAGAAGATCAAGGCTGTGAACAAAGGAATCACAAGACCAGGCATTGTCAATGGGAGAAAAGAGACCACATATGTTCAAATATAAGGTGGTTTAAAAAAAAAAAAAAAACCTTCAGGAAAGAGAGTTATGCAGAAATCCTTACAAACTCTATAATATTTTGAGGTGCCCTTTCAACTACTTTATTTTGAACAGCAATGCACCATTTTGGGGAAGTTATATTCACCTAAAACAACTCTCACTATGTTAAGTTTGGGAAAACATCTGATGAAATTGATAAAAAGCAAAAGCAAAGAAATGTAACACAAGTGTAATAATTATTCCTGGGGATATAACTTCACAATAGCAAAGGTTGGGCATTGTACATGAGCTTTGAAGATCACTTTTAAAAAGCAAAATAATTATTGTGGATATTATTTTTCTCATAGTTGAGGTCATACTATTTTTATATAATTATATAATTATGTATCCTGCCTTTTCCACTTGACATCACTGTATCAACATTTTGCACAAAATAAAAAATAGCAATTTAAAAAAGCAGTATAATATGTAGTTCATTGTAGAGATCATGACAGCCAACTGTAGGATAAATGAAAAACCGAAACTTCTTGTGTTACGGAAATGGATGCTTGTAGCGTACTATAAAATTTTATTATACACAGCTACAAGAAATGCTTTATATCAAACAACTTAGATAAATGTGAAGATATTGTGCCCTGGAAAACTATTTGAAAATGTTTTGATGATTCAAAAATTCATGTCAGCAATGACAGACACATTGATGTTGAAAACTCTTTTGATGAGTTTGAATAACATTTTTTTTATGAAATGTGCATGAAGGCATTATTTATAAGTAAATATATTATTTAATAGAGCATTTAATTCTAAATCTGCATGAGTAGTTATATTCATGAATTTAATGTTATTTAAAATGTCATCTACAGCCCTAAAAGTTTATGTGTCTGTGATGAAAAAACCCTATTTTTTTGTGTCTTTTTATTGAGAAAATGTGGAATACCCTTGATTTGGAATATGTAATTTATTCATTTAGGTTTTCTTGCCCAATCCCTGTGGAGCATCTAATAGGTATATAACAATTTTTTAAAAAATAGAGAATTCAGAAAATTATAGTAGCTTTGGGTCTTCTAACATTGAAGTAAACAGCCCTTACACCTACATACCTACATTATAGCCAAGAACAAATCTGGATCCTTAAAAGTCCACAACAGTTCCCCATTTGCCTATAATGTCTAACACCAACAACCTTGACGTTCGCATGCCTCCACAATTTGTCAACTAACCTACCATGTATCCACACCTATCTCCTGGTCTTAACCTCGTGCATTCAATGTTCAGGCAAATCAAATCGCCCAGTATTTCAGTGCTGGCCCCCAAAGCCTGGCTTCTGTTTTTTTGCTCCTGGCATTTTCTAGGACTAGAATGGCATTCCCCTTCCTTTCTCCACCAAATGTCTGCATATTCTCCATCTCCAAGGTCCATTTCAAATGCCATTTCACTATTGTTCCATGTGGCTCAAGTAGAAGTAAACCTCACTTTTGTAATCCCCAATCTGAAGTGTCAAGGGCTCAGCACTCATGGCCTTTCTCTTTGGACGGGAGTGAGGTGGTAGATTCTCAGCAGGGGTGGTCTTAAAGCATTGGTGAGTCAGAGGTCGGTCCAAATAATAGCAATGAGCAGTTAGAGAACACCGTAATAATAATAGCTAACTCTAACTCAAAATGTGCTGTGTTCCAGGCCCTCTTCCAATCACTTTACGTAAATTAGTTCATTTGACCTTCTCAAGAACCCCAGGAAGCAGGTATAATAGTAACCACAGTTCATAGATATCTGCCACATTTCTCCTATTAACCAGGTGTTCCTTGAGGATCCAGGGTCAATTTACTTACTACAGTATCTAGAACTGACTTTGTACATGATAATTAATCAATAAAACTCTTGTCAAGCAAATGTCCATAAACCACTAGTCTTTGGTTCGGTTGTCTCTCTTTAATAAAGCAGACACACATTAAAGATATTTAAAGAAGTTTCTATCCAACATTTCTAAAATAATTCTGTTGTGTTTTTCTTTATAGCACTTCCTTGTTTGTTTTTTTAGTCCGACTCCACCAACTCTGCAAGGGCAGAGACTTCATTTTTGTCTATCACTGCATTTCTGGCACCGTAGAATAATGCCTGGCCCATAGAAATAACTCAGTAAATAGACATGAAGTGAATATTTGGAAAAGAATGAGCTTGGAAGATGCTCACCAGACCCTTGCAGGCAGCCTTTGTTCTCGCAGCCAACCCTGAGTTAGTGTATCAACACTATTCCATTACCTTCAAAGCAAACACATGTCCTGAAGCACAGGAAAAGAGAGGGCTCTGCTGGCGATTTCGGGAGAGGGCTGGGGGCTGGAGGACAGAAGTGACCTCAAACACAGCACGTCACTTTGTTCTTCCCTAAATCTACATTAGGTATCTCTGTCCCCAGAGAGCTCCTGGCCTGCCAGCTGGTCATCCCTCCACCCTCTCGCACTGTCACCGCTCCAGCACAGCAGGTCCCCAGCTGTTGTGCCTCCTGGATCTCTGCACACCCCCTGCGCCCTATACCCCCTTATTGTTTTGCAGAGGAGTGTAGGGTCCTCTAGTTTACCTCCGCACACCTGTCATTTCTGTTGAGCAAAGGACATACCCCTCGGAATCGATTCTGCTTAGACGGAAGGGCGGGAATTAAAAATAATATTTCTCTTTTACAGATATCTTAATTTTTTCTGTCACACACGAAGACATGAATTTGAATCCAAGCTTTACCATCTTCTGGTTTCATCATGTCAGTCAAAGGACATAACCACTCCCCACCTGGGTCTTTTGATCTTATCAACATGGGGATAAAACTGATTTGACAGGGTTGTTTTGAGAATTAAAGGGGACAAGATAGACAGACGCACCTGGTGCAGAATAGGCACTAAAGAAAACGTCAGTCTTCTCTTTGTCCTTGAAGTAAACTCTCAACCATCTAAAAGGACCCATGAACAAGGAGAGTTGAGATCGTACGGAGCAGTGGGGTGAAAACTCATCATCGTTCAGAGCATGGTTTCTACGGTGCCAGGGGCTTGGAGGGCGTCAGCTGCACAGGGCAGTTCCTGCAGGCAGCAGCAGTGAGGGGGGGGGACATCGCGGATTTCTCTGTGTGTGTCGTATATAAATCAGAAGTTAGACATCACTGCTAAAACAGCTACTCGAAAATGCCCATGGTACCAGTCAGCCCTGGAAAGGGAGACATACAGATTCTTTTTCTTTTTTTTTTAATTGTAGTAAAATATATATAACATAAGGCTTGCCATTTTAAGCATTTTAGAACATACAACTGTGGAATTAGTTACATTCTCAATGCTGTGTGACCACCACCTCTATTTCCAAAACTTTTTCATCCTCCTAAACATAAACTCTGTACCCACTAAACAATAATTTCTCAGCATTTCTTCACCCCAGTTTCTGGAAACCTCTAATCTACTTCTGTCTCTGAAAATTTTTTTCTTTTTAATTTATTTTTTCTTAATTGGCCATGATAATTGTATAGGGAGACATACAGGTATTTTATTTTATTTTATTTATTTTATTTAAAAGATGACCGGTAAGGGGATCTTGACCCTTGACTTGGTGTTGTCAGCACCACGCTCTCCCTAGTGAGCTAACCGGCCATCCCTATACAGGGATCCGAACCTGTGGCCTTGATGCTATCAGCACCACACTCTCTCCCAAGTGAGCCACGGGCCGGCCCTGGACATACAGATCTTAATGACCAGAAGGAATATGCTTTCGGGCTGACTGGTTAACTCAGTTGGTTAGAGTATGGCCTTGAACTCCAACATCAAGGGTTTGTTTCCCCACACCGGCCAGCTGCCAAAAAAAATAAAGTGAGAAAAGGAATATGCTTTAATGCTTATGGTGAGAAAATGTCAAAAACCAAGGTCACCCTCACTCCCTAATCCTGTCACCACTCCCACAGTCCTCGGTTTCCTTATTTTGAGGCAGCTAAGCCTGAGAATTCATCCCATCTGGCCTTTGTCGGCACTTTGCTAATGCCGAGGACATAAATGCCATCACCGCACTTTATCATCTCCAGGCAAGTAGATCAGAATTGCCTCACAAATGCTTGTTGATTGTTTGATGCTAATGGTAATTATAAAAATAATACTTAAAATGAAATTTGAAGACTCTTAGCTGCTTTCTAAAAGGTAGGAGTTTGAGGGAGCGCTTAAAATTTTTAAAAACATAAAATAACTCAGGCCTGGGTTAGGAATGCCTGGCCAGGTAAACCAAAGTCATTTTGCCAGGGAGAACTGTAAAGGATAGCACATTTATTCAAAATGAAATAAATATTTTCTCTCTCAGGCCAGGATTGACTCCCTAACTAATGATGTGAAGGCAAAATTAAACCACGTGATGCTGCATATATTTGGAACATTCTGAAGGTCAGCTTGGGTCAGAGCACATTTATTTTTTTCTTTTTACTTTTTATGAAGTCAGTTTTTGAAAATACCATGACAGTTCTGATAGCTCCCACAGCCTGAAGTCATCTGGGGTGATGCACAACTAAGTTGTAGGCAAAACTAATGCCTAAAAAATGATACAAATCTGACCAAGAAAGCTTGAAGGAGGGACAGATATTTTGCAGGGTAGATCACTACTATGAGTTCTCTTTCATGGGCGAAATGCCAAAGCCCTTAGAGAAATGCCTCCACCACAATGTCACTTATGCTCGGTCCCTGCTCCTTTTCCATATTTCTCTTCTCTCTTCAAATCTCAATGCCTCCTCCCCAGCCTCATCCTCACTCTGCATGGATGACCTTTCTCCCTCTTTCACTGAGAAAACAGAAGCTCTCAGAAGAGAATTTCCCTATGCTCCCACCACCACATCTAGCCACCTACCTGCATGTGACACCATATTCCTGACCTTCTATTCTGCTGCTATGAATGAATTGTCGGGGCTCCCAGGCAAGGTCAACTCCTCCATTTCCCTAACCCCTCTCACCTGCTCAAGGGCATTCTTCTGAGATTTCTTCCCTCTGTCTTGAACCATCAGTTTTTCCACATCTATTGGATGATTTCCATCATCACACAAACATGTTATTATTTCGCCCATCTTAAAAAAATAATAAAGCCCTTCTATTGACCCATGTCCTCCTCCAGTCATCCCCTTTCCCTGCTCCCTTTTAGAGTAACACTTCCTGGAAGAGTGTCTAAATATGCTCTCCAGTTACACTTTCTTTCTTACACTCATTCCAGGCCAGCTTCTGCCCCTCCGTTCCAGCAAATCTGCTCTTGCCAAAGCCTCCAATGGCCTCCACTGTGAGACACCATCAGTCAGTTCTCCATGGCACCTTAGATGACCTCCCAGTGACATCTGACGTGCCTGATCATGCCTCCCTTGAAGCACTAACTTCACTCGACTTCTGACTTTCCTCTGCCCCACCAGCTGCTCTTCCACAGTCAGCACTGCTGCCTGTTCCCCATCTCCCCAGTCCCTAAACGTGGAAGTGCCCCAGGACTCAGTCCTTGACCTCTTCTCTGTCTACACTCACTCCCTTGTTATTCTCAGCCAGTCTCATGGCTTTAAACATCAGCTACATGCTGATGACTCTATTTATGTATTATTATTTATTTTGGGCTCAGGCTGGCATATGCTTATTCAACTTCTCCACCTGAATGTCTAATCCTCTTCTCAGAAGTAACGTGTCCAAGACTGAGCTCCTGATATTCCCTCCCAAACCTGTCCTTCCCACAGTCACCCACGTCAGTAGATAGCCACGCCACTCTTCCAGTGGCTCCAGCTGAAAACCTTGGCTCATCTTTATGTCCTTTTTCCCTCTCAGAGAAACAAATCTATCAGCAAATCTTACTGACACTTTCTACAAAACATATGTAATACCCTATTGCTTCTCACCTCTACCTCCCTGATCCAAACCGTTTTTATCTCTCCTCTAGGTTATACGCAGTAACTTCCTAACTGGCTGCCCTGTTTTTATTCTTAGCCTGTATAGTCTATTCTCATCATTGCAGCCAGAATAAGTCTTATGGGAAGTCACATCAGGCTGACTTCAAGACCTTCAAATGGTTCCCTTTCTCCCTTGGAGTAAAAAGCCAAAGTCCTAACAATGTCCTATAAGGCCCTTCCCAACCTGGCAACCCCTTATCTCTCTAACCCCATCTCCCATGTCCTCTCTTTTCCTCCACTCCAAACACACTAGTTTCATTCTTTTCTTGGACATTTGAAGAAAGCTCTCAGCTTAAGGCCTTGGAACTTATTATTCCCTGTGTTTGGAAAGCTTTTCCCTCCACCATCCATATGGCTAAATCTTTCATCTCCTTTAAGTTTTCGTTCAGGTGCAACCCCTAGTGAGATCTCCCCTGACCACCCTGCAAAATTGCAATCCCCCACCCCATACTCCCCACTCCTCTATCCTGTTTTTCTTTTTTTCTTTTTTACTTCTTGACACTTATAACCCTAACATAGTACATAATTTACTTATTTATTTTGTTCATTGTTTTTCTGCCTCCTCTAGACTGTAAACACTAAGAGGGCAGTGATTTTTGTCTGTTTGGTTCTCTAGACTAATGCCTCCACAGAGCAGGCACTCCGGTGTTTGTTATTGGTGGTGTTGGTGTGCAAATTCATAAAGAGTATCTCTGGAAATTACAGGATCCCTAGCTGCTCTAGAAATTAATTCCCTTCGGGCCGAGCCTGTGGCGCACTCGGGAGAGTGCGGCGCTGGGAGCGCAGCGACGCTCCCGCCGCAGGTTCGGATCCTATATAGGACTGGCCGGTGCACTCACTGGCTGAGTGCCGGTCACGAAAAAGACAAAAAAAAAAAAGAAAGAAATTAATTCCCTTCAAGTGGAAGATAAATTAATTCTCAAGCTAAATATACTTTCACTATATCAAGATTATACAACCTCAATCATCATCATCATAACTCTATATATTGTTTTCCAGCTTACAAAATTCTTTCTCCTATGTAGTCGTATTTCCTCCTAAGACCACCTAGTGAGTTAAACAGGGCAGAGAGTGCCAATCCAGCTTTACAGATGAGGAAGCTAAGCCTCAGCACAGTTAAGTATCCAGTTTAAGGGTCACCCAGATGATGAGTACGAGGTTGGGAGGAACCTGAGTGCCCTGGCTTCAGGATGAGAACCACTGCTGCTAGACCAGTCAGCCTTAAAAATAAAACAACTTGCCCTTCTCTGGAGTGCTCAGATGAGTACTGACAGAGTCTAGGTCCTTCACTATCCTGATCTGACTCTTGATTTATTCAACAAATATTGAGTACTCCTTATGTTCCAGCACTGTTCTCAATATGAAATGCAGTGCAGGACAATAGAGATCACGACAAGGTCATGCACTCATGGAGTTTCAGTTCTTGGAGAAGAGATAGACAATACATAAATAAGTAAATCACCTAAAATATGTGAGGGGATGATAGTGCTGTGAAGGGGAAAGGAATAGAGGTTGCTGGGGAGCAGAGCGAATGAGCGGTGTTAGAGACGCCCAGCAGTAAGTTATTAACATGTTACCCACAGATCCCTCATCTGGTAATGGGGTGGACAGTGCTCCCAACTGCTGGCTGGGAATGCTACAAAATGTATTGAAGATGTTCAAGATTCCCAGTCTAGTACTAGGAAATGGAATGATATTAAAGCTCCATGTCAACAGATCCTGGCTGACAGTTTTAGAAGTCAGCACTGGGACGGACACTAAGCTATAAGAGCACAGGTTATGCTCATGGCAGAAGAGCTTTCTAACAAATGAAACTGCCTAGCAATGGAACCACCTGGAAATGAGCTCTCTGTCATGGAAAGTGCCCAATAAGCGAATGAATGACCTCTGGAGTCTCTTCCAATTGCAAATTTGATTATTTTTCATTCTGTGGAAGCTGCCTCTACCTTGTCACCATTGGTTCCAGTGGGAGGCTCTGTAAGGCTGAGAAAAGGCGACGGATGAGGATAAACACAAGAATCTGGCCCCAAACCGTGGTTCTCTTGCCAGCCCTCGCAGGAGATGAGAGTCCCCTGGCTGTCGGCCCCAGAGCCTTCTAGCAGTAGCAGAAGCTGCCTCTTCTGCACGGGGGTCAAGGGCACAGCCTTCTCTCACCTTCCCCGAGAGGGCCCACCATGGGCTCACATCTAAATGAGGTCCTCTGCCCAGTGGGAATGGGCAGATGTCTTTGCCAGTCACTCTATTCTCACTGACAGTTAAGCCACCAATGTTTACAAAAAGGAGAAGAGTGAATTATCCTGGTCAGGAGGCCACGTCTCTGGGACTTCTGGATGCCTGGGACAATGTCCACGTGTCAGCAGGCCTCTCTGAGATCCAAGCAATCTCACAACATCCCTCCACTGGCAGATACAACACGACCTTGGGGGTGACGGCGTGCTGGCCCAGGCAAGACACCATGAGACAGACACTGGCGACAACTGCTAATGTCACCCCTGTTTACCCATCACCCACTGCGGGTCAGACAGTGTGCTAAACACTCGACATGGGAAAGAATAGCCCACGACTCCCATGCTCGGAAAACTACGGTTGGGCAGAGTGTGACTAGCAGAGGTGGTTTTCGCTTGCTGAGTGGGGTTGAGAGAGTGGGGTTTGCCAAGGGATTTAGAGAGGACAAAAGGTGGTGGAGGGGCAGGTGGGTCAAGGAAGCTAAGTGTGGGGTGAGGGGAGCAAGGACATTTTGTGGGAAGGACATGGGGGTGGGGAGGAGTTGCTGGAAGAAAAGAGATGAGCCCACTCCCATCAGGCAAAGAGCCAAATTTCCTCTCCCTAGAGTTGAGTGGGACATTTTGCAAATTGTTGGTGATATTCACTGTAATCCCTGCCATCTCCTTGTAAAATGTTCAGTAAAATCTATATCACTTGTTGGTACTTAGGGACTGAATCTGTGATTTTGCAGAGGGGGCAATAAATTCTTTGGGCCCAAGGCGAGAGCCAGGCAGTCCGAGGAGATGTCTTACCATTTAGTCAGGCTGGGGCTCAGAAAGTGACACCCCCAAAGTATATACCTCCGAAGCAAAGTTTTCCTCTGACCTCCCTCACCCCAGTCTCTCAACCTCATTCTCACCTGAGGCAAACTATAGAAATCTCTCTTCCTCAAGGCGCATCATAGGAGCCAGGATCTTTTTCCCCAAAGCTAGCCATAAAGACTAAAACTATACTCTAATCTTCCCCTGCCTTTCTGTCTTGATAAGAAATCCATAAAGAAATCCTCTGACCTATTTTTGTTTGATCGTAGGTCATAAGACCCCCATTCCAGAAGGGGTCCTGCCCCTTACCCAGGAGGAATGAATGCTACACAGAGAAGCCAAGAAGAATCTGGAGAGGCCTTGCCTGGTTTCCCCACTCAATCTGTTAGCATTAGATCACATTTTTTTGTTCAATTACATTTCTACACGGCCATCCCTGCTTCATAGAACTTAACCATAAAAACAGACAGTTTTCTCTCGGTCTTTGGGTTTGCATTCTGAAGGCTTCTGTGTCACTACCATGGGTCAAATGTGTCCCCCAAATGTTCATATATTGGAAACTTAATCTCCACTGTAATAGTGTTAAGAGGCGTGAAACTAATTATGGCAATTGAAAGTGGGGGTTTGCCTTTTAAGAAGTGATCAGATTGTGAGGACCGTACGTTTGCGAATGGATTAATCCATTGTTGGCTTAACGGGTGGTCATGGGCATAATTATGATGGCTTTATAAGGAGAGCGAGTGAGAAACTTAGCTCACTCTTGCTCAGGCCATTTGCCATGCGATACCCTGCATAGCAGTAGAGAGTTACTACCCAAAAAAAGGTCCTCGCCAGCTGTGTTCCCTGGACTTTGGACTTCCCAGCCTCTGAAACTATAATAAATAAATTTTATTTTCTTCATAAATCACCCAGTTTCAGGTGTTCTGTTATAAACAACAGAAACTGACTAATACAGGCACATGAAACTATGATCAAATAAATTTGTTAAGCCCTTTCTCCTGTTAATCTGTGTTTTGTCAGCTGATTTTCAGCTAACCTTCAGAGGGTGGAGGGAAGTTTTCCCATGGCCCCCATAGTCACATTATTTCAATTAACCCTCAAAACAGCCCAATAAGGTAGATATTATTATACTCATTTCACAGTGTGTATGGAGAAGGGTTATTGAATAATTAGCTGTAGACACTCTCATCAACTACAATGTAAACGGAAAGAATTTTATATTTTTATTAGTCTACTCTGATCCTTTACCTTTAAGATAGCACAGAAGTGAGTGTGGCTACCTCATTCTGTTCCTGGTCATCACCCAGGACCCTTCCTGATTTGCTCCCAAGTTTCTCCTGTTTGCCACCAGTGGCTTCTGGTTGTAGGCTGAACCCTTACTCCTCTCACTGTCCTCTCAGCTCATCCACAAGGCTCCTTGGTGACCTGTAGTGTCCTCTGGCCCTTGCACACTTGGCTGCCTTGGGCAGGGTCCCCAGAGCAGTGCCAGACTCTCTGCAACAAATCCTGACACTGGCCCACTTGGTAGATGCAAGTGCCAGATGAGGCCTAGCCCGTTTCTGGTTTCTGCATTGTCACAGCCCCTAACGCAGACTTGAGGGTCCCTTCACACTCAATGAATGGGAAAGGCAGCATCTCGCAGTAGCTAAAACTGTAATCTCCAGGTCCAGAGCACATGGATCTGCATTTTTGTCCACCAAGCATTTGCTGTGTAGCTTGACACAAGTTACCTAACTTCTCTGAACATTTGCCGAATGGGAATAAGGGGATAGTTTTAGGGATTATATGAGGTAAGGAAAGGAAAGCACTTAAAACAGTGCCTGGCACATAGTGAATGCTCGATAAATGTTAGCTCATGTGTTAGTTTACAGTGGTTATTTATTGGATGGGATGAACATGGTTAGTCACAGCCCAGAAAAATTCCATGGTGTCAGCGAGGTCAAGTCACTGCTGCTCCCCAGTGCCCTCTTCCAAGGCAGAAAGAGTGTCTGTGTTTCCATTTCTCACAAAGGCCTTTGGGCAGGTCCCCTGTGGGGACAGTTCAAAATGGAAAGGGAGAGGAAACTGAGGATCACCTAAGTGACAAATTGGGTTTTTTCTCTTCCCCATCCCTTTAATTTCTAAAGTTCTGACTTTACCCCAAAGCTGTCGTCATGCAATAAAAACAACTGCTCAAACAACATCATATCTTATTCCTCTTTCCCCCTTCCCAGCCTTTTCATGACTGCAGAAACATATTGTTTCTGCATTCCTTTAAAAAAATATTTTTTTTAATCACCATAGTCTGAAATAAACCAATTTGTGTCTAAAAGAAACGCATGTGTGTAAATGACTGCGGGTTGTATTAGTGAGGGATGGGAGCAAGAGAAGGTGAGAAATGCCTGAGAAATAATGTTAAAGCACCTCAGCAGCTCAGGGAGGCCCCACCCTTCCTTCCTCATCCATCCTTAGAGCTCAGTGCAGTCACAGATGAAACCACGAAGAACTAATCTTAACAAAACAAGTGCAGCTGGGAAGGGCAAATTCCACAGAGAAGTTGTCCAGGCCTTTTATATGAATATTCATAGCCATACGATTCACTGGGTATACTGGGATATTGGGCTTAAACATTCCCCAAAGGGTTCAGCAGGGAGTTCTTTATTTACTGCATTTAAATGCAAATAATAAAATTGCATGACAATACACTTTGAAAAGTTAATTTAAAGCAGCATAAGGGAAGGATTAAAAGACCAGTAAGAAGGATTTTATTTGAATTTTATACAGAGGTTTAAAATCAGGGGAAAGAGGCCAAGAATTCAAATGCTGTTACAGGGGCCAAATGTGTCACCAAACAGGATTCATTTAATTATTTTTCTCCTCTTCTGAAGAAATGGAAGAAAAAAAGGTCCTTTTTTTTTGTTGGTTTGTTTGTTCATCAATGATATCTGTATCTACCAATCAGGACTCCTGTTCAGCAGGAGTTTACCTCACCAAATTGGTAACAGTTCAAGCAAAACCCAGAAAGTTAATACTTCACTAGCCTGTGGTATACTGAGGGTGAATGCATATGCTTAGTAGTACTGGAAACAGCTCCCAGGCCCTTATTTTGATTTATGAGAAACCCTGGTTGTGATATAAGAACGTCTTCTAACACAGACAGTCATGGCTTTGAATGACATGGGATAAAGAGCCGAACGCTCAATGTTGGGGAACAATGGCCCCTTGTGTCTAGCAGGAGCTCCACTCAGAAGGGAAGCCCTGAAGGCTCCCTATGATGTGAAAGAGATGGGAAAGGCCATAAATACTGAAATTTAAAGGCAACACCAATGCTGAAGTGTCACCCATTGTTGACTGGAGTGGAGGCATTATTATATCTGCTCAAAGATGGGAATTAGACATAGTCCCCATACCAGCCCTGTCAGCAACACAAACTGTCAAGCAAACACAAAACAGGTGGAGAAAGATCCAGTCTGTAAACAGAGGCCAGACAGACAGAGAAGCGATTATGTACCAGCTGAAAGGATCTCACTTTGAAACAATAGGATGCCTGGGGTTTGCTTCCAAATAATATAGGGTAGAGTGTGAGGGTGTGGCTAGGAGTATCAATCAATCAAGACTGGCAATGACTTGATCATTATTGGAGCTGGGTGACAGGTACATGGTGGCTCATTGTATCATTCTGTTTACTTTTGCATATGTTTGGAATTTTTATAAGAATAATGGATTTTAGATTACTTGGTTTTTTAAAGATTTCACCTGCCCAATTTAAAGTTGACACTGCCCACCTCTGTTGGGACAAAGTCACCATCACAAGGCACAAGTGCATTTTTGCCACTCTTGTGAGAGCCCGGGGAATAGAGCGGTGTTCACAGCATGGCCGTGAAGGGACGAGCTAGACAAAACCAGGACTTCTAAACATGGACAACAGTGGACTTGGAGCTTCAACAGAATCCATTTAAAAAAATAACAGCCCCTTCAGTGAAATATCAAGAAACTTGATAATTCCAGAATGCAGAAACTCCTAGTCTCAGCCTTGTTTGGGAACCTGCAGTTTCTTCTTATTCCAAAGGCAGGAAGTCTTTCCCTGTGTGTGGTTGACATCCACACAGCTAAGCATGTGCCCTGACCTGCAAAGTTCCAAAAGATACCACATCTTAACCATAAACCAGTCAGAATTTTTTTAAAATTGGGCTAGTTTAGCAGTTTCATCCACCAAATGGACCAATTATTCATAATGTCAGGACATTTTAGCAAGCAGGTATCCACAGATTGCCTTATCTGATTCAATTAGAAAGAGATAGAGCACCACAAATAAAGGAAATATCCACGACACTAAGTTCAATAACAGGTAAGAAAGCACACATCAGGCCACCTCAGGATGCTGCATCATAAATTATACATAACATTTAAAGAGGAATATAGACAATGAGGATTAGAATGCTTAGAAACACTGGCAACACTTCCCAGTCCCTTATTCTGATTTATGAGAAACTCTGGTGTTGAGAGCCCCCAGATTGGGAACTGCTGCTATAGGAACATCTTCTAACACAGACAGTCATGGCTTTGAGTGACGAGGGATGAAGATGACGGGGGATGAGGAGTTGAATGCTTCATGTCTAACTCCTTCAAAGGAGATAAGCCAGGATGCTAGGAAGACCAGAAAGGGTAATAACTGTCCAGCCGAAGGAACTAGGGCTTGTGAAGCCTAATGAGAAAACTGGTGGGGAGGACGCAGTAGCTGTCTTCAGCTATCTGAACGTCTCACAAGGAGGAAATAGATGAGACCCGCTCCACGGATCTCAATGAAAAGTACCAGGGCCAACACATTGGAATCTCAAGCCCAGTGTCAGCCCAACCGAAGGAACAATCTTGAAAAAAGTACAATTGTGCCAAGTGCAAGTTGGGTGCTTTGGAAAAAGTAGTGCATTCTCTGGACTTGAAAGATCTCAAGCAGAGATTGGACAGACACTTGCAAAGATGTTTTGTTTGTTTGTTTGTTTGTTTGTTTGTTTTTTAAAGATGACCAGTAAGGGGATCTTAACACCTTGACTTGGTGTTGTCAGCACCACACTCACCCAGTGAGCGAACCGGCCATCCCTATATGGGATCCGAACCTGTGGCCGTGGTGTTTATCAGCACGACACTCTCCCGAGTGAGCCACTGGCCGGCCCTGCAAAGATGTTTTAAAGGGGATTTCAGAACTGGATGAATATCTGCATGATCTTGAAATCTCCTTCAAATGGAGATTTTGTGATTTCTGAAGATGAAAACTTATAATTGATAAACGAAGGGTTTTGGGGTTCATTTTGTTTGTTTTTTTGAAGGTGAATAAATAATTTACAAAGCTTCCTATCGCTAGGTGCCACATAAACTTCTTCAAGCTGTGAATAAATTAAAATAAAACTCAGCTCCTCTGCCATTCTCAAACCTACTTTAGCCTCACTGAGAAACCATTCCTGGATGTATCATGCACCTGACTGAGGCATCCAGTGGACAGTGTCAGGATTCACTTTTATCCTTGGCCCTACATTTTTTACTACAGCCGAGTTATGTACTTAATAGCTCCCAAATGACTTGCAGGTTCCCACTGAGGATACCTGGGAAGACAACACTTCGGGATAGGGTTTCACTCTAGGAAGCATGAGCATTCTTACTTGAGGCAAGAATTATCTTGGTTTTGAAGTCCCTGAGTCACTGACACCTTGTGCTTGCTATCTGTCCTGTTTTCTGGCCCTGTCTTACTTGAAGCTCTGTTTTCCTGTATTTCCTGGTTCCCAAATGTTTGTCTTTTTTCTGATCACCTATTTAGCCTAGATATTGAGATTTTGACTATTTCCAACAGTTTAGTCATTCATTCATTTGCTAAATATTTATAGTCTCTTCCATACGATAGTATAGTGTGCTAGGCACCTTAGGAGATGCAAAAAGCTATATGACTCCAGCAAGGGCCTAAATACGAGAGAATATGAAGCATGGACAGAAATAGCTACAACCCTTGGCACAATGTGCTAAGTGCTATAAGAGAGGTACAAACCAAGTGCTATCAAAGTTAAAAGGGAGGTGAGATGCTGCAGAAAAAACTAGATGTGACTGCAAGAGCAGCCTGGAAAAAGCCTGATGCAATTGGTATGCTAATTTTAAAAATCCTCAAATATAAGGCATATAACGTATTAAGTTTAAAGAAGAAAGTAGCTGTGAATCAAGAAAAGGGTGTATTCTAAGAAAGTATATCTAATGTTCAACAGCAGATAAATGTCCACCATTAGCCAGAGGGGCTAATGAATGTCCACTATAAACCAAACACCAGAAAATCCTCCCCACTGTGAACGTGGTCATTTGCCCAGTCAACCAGAAAAATTGCAATTATGAAATTGAAACTACATTTGCTGCTTAAATGAGTCTTTTTAGAGATTTAGTTTAGACTGAAAATTGTTCATTAAACAGTTCCTCTGGGTAATAGACTTCAACTACACTTCCCATTTTAAGAATCCTTTAGACTCACTCTCATTCCAATCGCCAGAGGTAGGCTATATCAGGGGGTTGCAAACTTTTTCTGTAAATGTCCAGATAGTAAATATTCTAGCGTTTGCAGTCCATAAGGGTTCTGTCACAACTACTCAACTCTGCTGTTTTAGTGCAAAAACATCTGTAGATAAAACACATGTAAGAGTGGCTATGTGCCAATAAAACCTTATTTATGAATATTAAAGTTTTAATTTCATAAAATTTCCATGTGTCACAAAGAATTGTTCTTTTGCATTTTTTCAACCATTTAAAAATGTCAAAGCCGTTCTCAGCTTCTGGGTCTTACAAAAACAGGTGGCAGGCCACATTTGACCCACAGGCCATACTTCTATCAATCACCCTATTTTACAGATGAGAAAAATCATGCTTCAGGAGACTAAGTGGATTCCCTATCAATGGCCATTCAGTTTATTAGTCTCCAAATAAAGAGAAAAAATGAAGTAATAGGAAAAACAGGGACATTTACACACTCTTTAACAACATTGTTCACAACATGAGAAAATCATATGTTATCTATAAACTGGGATTCTCTGTGGCATAACAAGTAAGTTTTTACATGGTGCTAAGCCAGATTAGTGCAGGGCAAATGAAGCAATTATGACTTGAATTTACATATACAATATTTTATTATCTTTCTTCATTTTAATTTATAAAGGGTGACAGTCTCTAAATTATTTTTTAAAAGTTGCCTTACTTTAAAGATCTTATAATTCATGTGATGAGCCACACATTGCTAAATTTTTATCAGCACATAAATATTTTAAAAGAAATACCAATAGTTACTGATGTTTAATCTCAGTGCTCCATGGAATGAGCATTCTACCTCTCCATGGTACCAAGATAAAGATTTGAAGAAATTTAAAGAATAAAGCACTGGATAACCAAACCCCTCACAGAAAGTCATTTATCTGCATCTTTAAAGTGAAATAATAATAATTGTAAAAGTCAGTAAAAACTAGTTTTACAGCAAGAATAGGAATATACTTGTCCAAGACCTCCAGGATTAGAGCTAAAAACACATGCCAAAGGAAAGAATCTTCATAATACTTACTCTTCAGACAGTTAAACCTGTGGAAAAGAGAGCAGGCATACATTCAAATTCTACAAAATCATGAAAGATAAAACTAGAATAAACTGAGGTCACCAAATCTGAGAAGACTAGGACAACTGGGGCCAGGCCATTGAAGCACAGTAAGAGGTAAATTTAGAACCAAGGTGAGAACAATCTCTCAACAGGGGAGTGGGTTTTTTTTCTTTGGGGGGGGGGAAATGTATGTTTATTTGTTTGTTGTTGTTTTGGTGGGTTGTACAGTAGTATATTTATTTACTTATTTATTTCATCTATACATGGCTTACACAATGTGCAATGATTCCATTTCAGAAAATTTTTAAAAAGAGAATCATGAAAGAAAAAGAAAAAAAACCCTTATTTCAAAGTAATACAGAAATAATAACTTTAAAATGTCTAGATAAAATCACAGTGGCAGATCCCTAACGAACTGCTAATAGAGGGAACACTGACATTTGGGGACAAGCTCGACATCTGCCATGTACTCCTCCGCCCATCATCCTTCAAGAGCTCACTAAAGCAAACAAAACTAATGCCACCAGAGGTGTGAAAGGGGAAGAGGGAGGGGGGTTAGTGAGAAATTGGTAAAGGGCCACAAAAATGATTACATCATGTAATGTCAAATATACTAATTATCCTGATATGATCATCACATATTGTACATGGGTATTGAAAGTCAACTCTGTAACCCACAGATATGTGCAATCAATTATGTTTCAATAAATAAAAGTAAAAATAGTTTTTTTTAAAGATCTCACTGAAGTATTGGTTAAAGTCTGAACCCCTTGGCACTGCTTTTCTCCCAGCCTGCTTTTTGCCTCTCATCTCCTTCCCTTCCCTGTTCCCATTCATATACACTCCAGCCATATAGCAAGCTCCCTGGAGATCCCTTAATGTGCCATGCTGCTGGAGGCCTTCACACACACCCTGCTGTCAGCTCAGAACAACATTCTCCATCCTGTCCATTAGCCACTCTGACTTGCAAGCTCACATTCTCACTAACACCTGCCCCGATCGCCCTTCCACCATGTCCAGCGTGATAACTTCTTCCTCTGTGCTCCCACTTTCTCTCATTCTCACCTCTTTTACAATACTTTTCACCTGAACTGCTATGTTTTGTTTGCTTATCTCCTCTAGAGATTATCTTCTCGATGAGGTATAGGAAAAAGTGCCTTTAATTTTCATACCCCTGAGGCCTTGCATGGTGCTTTGGGCACATTCACAACTCCATAAACATTTGTCGAATGAATCAGTAGCCACTGAGCCCTCTCATGACTCGATTCTTCCTGACCACAAGTCTACCAGAGACTTAAGGTAAGGATGGTAGGGAATTTTAACACTTCATTCATTCGCTAATTCAATAAACGTTTATTGAACACTGCTATGTGCCAGGCACTGTTCTAGCAGTCCAAGATACATTAACAAGCAGAGTAAACAAGGATCCCTGCCCTTGGGAGCATACAATCTAGCTGGGGAGATAGACACTAAATAAAAAGCATAACAAATAAGGTACTAACATGCTTTTTTAAAGAAGGTGATAAGAGCTGAGAGAAAAAGACATAAGCAGAGAAGGGTAAGGGGGACTGGGAGTGTGTGAGGCATGATTTTAAATTATGTGATCAGGGAGTAGGACCTGTCAAGCAAGTAATGAGAAGGTTACATTTGAGCAAAGACTTAGAGGAGGAGAATGAATTAGATGTGGGACACAGGGGGAAAGGGCATTTCAAGCAGCGGGAATGTTTAGTACAAAGTCTCTAAGGCTGAAGCAAGGAGGTCAGTGGGGTTGGCTAAGAATGAGGTAGAAGGAGATGTGTTCAGGTTGGCAGGGGGTGGGGGAGTGGAAGATCTTGGAGGCCAGTAAGCCATTATGATGACTTTGACTTTGACTCTGAGATAGGGAAGTATGGGATGAATTTGAGCAACATAATCTGGCTTACATTTTGAAAGAAACACTCTGGCTATTCATGAAGAGTTGAGTTTCTACCAAGGGTAGAAGCCAGGAGACCTACTGATATGGGTTGAATGTGTTCCCCAAAGTTTCATGTACTAGAAACTTAATCCCCACTGTGACAGAGTTAAGAGGGCGGGAAATCCTTTTATGGTAATTGAAAGGTGGTAGGGCCTTTAAGAGGTGATTCAGTTGTGAGGACCATTCCCTAGTGAATGGATTGATTCATTCATGGAGTAATAAGTTGATGGTTTAATGGGTGACAATGGGCGTGGTTCTGATGGCTTTATAAAGACAGCAAGTGAGAAGCCTAGCTGTCTCTTGCTCAGCCATTCTTGCCATGTAATACCCAGCATTGCTGTAGAGCCACCACCAAGAACAAGGCCCTCACCAGATATGTTCCCTGGACTTTGGACTTCCCAGACTCGGAAACTGTAAGCAATAAATTCTATTATTCTGTTATAAGTGACAGAAATGGACTAATACTTCAGTTAAGAGGCTATTGCAATAATTTAGATGAAAGATAACAGCAGCTTATAGCACAGTTGTAGAAGAAGAAAGGCAGTTGGTCCTAGTTATATTCTGAAGATAGAGAGATTCCGGAACATTTGCTGACATAGATGGGCCATGCAAAAGAGGGAAGGAAGAATTAAGCATTAGTCCAAGAGTTTTGGCAAAAGCAACTGGAAGAAGAAGAAGAAAAAAAAAAAACTTTGAATATTTAGTCTTACCTAGGAGCTGTACTTTATCCATCCTCCTCCTGTCTGGTAAATATTACATGAGGTCAATATGTGCAGCATGGCTACTCATGTGGAGACAATAAGGTGCAGGAGAAAGAGTGGAAAAAGAGGCTATTTAGCTGCCACTACTTCCAGGGTTAGCCTCTGAGTCTTGCTCCCTTGCCACCTCCTCCTTTTACCTCTTTATCCCCAGAATGATAAGAATCTTTCTGGCTGGCTCACTTGTCCAAGACTAAAGAGATTTTATAGAAAACAATTTAATGGTAGTAGGGTTTAAAGAAGCTCAAATAAGATAGTTCCATTATTGGGATGATAGGGGGGAAGATGATGATGTTAGTAGTTATGACACTTGCCTTTGCTGCAGAGTTCATAAATCATGGAGATATTATAAAATACAAAAGGAAGAGAGAGCCAATGTCAGGAAGATGGCCTTGGTAACACCATGTAAACCATTAAAACATCTTTTTAAGCTAAAGTACTTCTGAGACTAGCTGCCAAACTGTATCCAAAAAAAGCAAAAGCAGTCCATGCAATTGAATGCTTATAAATGGAAGATCTCTGGCAATGGAAAACTTTCCTCCTTGTAAACTGATGCTGCATTTACATATATTGAGACATAAAATGTATCCATAAATAAAATTATGTAATTCTCTATAAAATGAACTCTTATATCCCAGATCTTAGTCTGTCACATCAAATCCTAAAGAATTATTTTAAATGCCTCTCTATTTTGTGCATTGTGTATTGCAAAAAAAAATTTTTTTAAACCCTGATGTTGAAAAAAATATTTAATGCATTCATTTATGTACTTAGGATCTTTCTGAGCAATTCAGAATGATCTGAAAAGTCTAAAATTGGATAAGAACTGTACTAGAAAGTACATTTTACAGCATCTTTAAATATTAGTTAAGCAACCACCACATATAGAATATTGTATTTGTGGCTGAGAAGACAATGATATTGTAAAATTTAGACTAGAATCTTTCCAAAGAAACATTTCAAAGCTTAGTTTTTATCCTCTTTTCCAGTCAACTATTGCCTTTCAACAGAAAAACAACTATGTGTGTGTGTGTGTGTGTGTGTGTGTAATTAATCTACCTTTGCATTTTCCTCTCATGTCTGAGAATATCTTTGAAACAGAGAGATTCATCTTGAGTGTTGGCAGGTTACGCTTTTTAGTTTGCCTCCACACGTTAGGATGTTCATTTGATTTGGTCTAACACTGGAAATTTTGTGTTGAAATGTTTCTCTGAGATTCATAACACTTAGAAGGATGTTCCTAGTAAGCAATAATTCAAACTACTTCTTAAAAGGCATATGAGCCTCTTAATTCTGATAGTTCTAAGCAGAAAGGATTAAATATGTAGAATAGCATCAAGTAAAACAAAAAGAGAAAAAAAGAAACTGAAAATAAACATTTCTTCATTTCAGAACTCTTAGAACATCAATCCTCTTATTACATCTTCTTTGGTTTGGGATGAGTTCTAGGTGAGAGATCTGCTTCTCCCAGTTAACTCGTGTGCATCAGAGACTCAGTCAATTCAGCAAGAGAAAGTAAATCGTCTGTAAGTCAAGTAAATCAAGTCACCTGTTTGTGTAAACAAAAATATCTGAGTTTTCTTTTTCAGCTGATTATTCTGATGCCATGAGCAGACACAGCTCCTGCCAGTGAAACTACCGTGAGTGATCCATGACTTTCTTCCAGTGGACCTTCAACATATCAGTGAGTTAGGAGGATTCCCAAGCATCGTATCAACACAGTGACAGGCAAGTTTTGTAATGGTTTTGTGAACTGTATCAACTGTTCCCAATTTTACAGCCTCAACATTAAAAAAGAGTAAACTTTAGGATTTTGATTCTCTCCCAATTCATACTAAAACAAAAAAATCAGAAAACCCTTCGTTTATGTTTTTATTTCCATAATGTTAGTGAATCTCTCTATACATTTTTGCATAACAAACTTTGAATAATCCAACTGAAAACTACTGGGAGCTTTCATTACAAGACTCAGGCATCTCAGGCTACACAGAGTTTGAATTTAGGAATTTCCTTCTTTCGCATTAAAGTTTGGTTAAAACACATATTTCCAAAATTTTAGATTAAGAAATACAACTCTTCACTTTCTCCCTCACCCCCAAACCTGCTTCTCTTCCAGCACTCTCTAGCCATCCACCTTGGACAGAAACCTACAGATTACCCTGGACTACGTCACCATCACCCACCCATCAAATTGCCAAATAAGGATCTCTTTTACCTCCGAAATAACTTCCAAATACACTAACTCACCATCCCAAATACCACCAACCAGGGCCAGGTGAACATCTTCTCTGGCTTGAACTCTGTATTGATGAAACACAAATAGGTACCTAATTGGTCACCACATTCCTGCCCTTCTCCAATCTATGCTCAAAATTTAATTAAATCACACATTCAAAAACATGACTATGTTACCCCTTTACTTAAAAAACAATGCAATGTCTTCTCATTGTTACTGGGATCAAGTCTAAATTTTTAAACATGACTTAGAAGCCTTCATAATCGATCAGACATCCACATACCTCTGTAATCTTACTTTCACTCCCCTCTCTTCCTTAAGCCATCCTGAATTTTTCTTTGTTCTAGCGTGTCATGACTCTCTGTCTTACCACACCAGCCCTAGTACATAGCTAATTCCTCTGTCTAGAACAAGATTCTATACCTTTATTTATTTTTTATTTATTCAGCAACTATTATGGAGAACCTACTCTATGCTAGGTACTGGGAAATATATCAGTGATGACAACAGGCAATATTTCTGTCCTCATAGAGCTTAAGGTCTATCATGAAAAACAGTCATGAAGGATATGAGATGAGAGTTATGGCATAGAAGGTAAGATGATGTTGAAGCAAATGTCAGAGTAAGTGACTTAATTTCAGAGTCAGTGGAGGCTTCCTGATAAAGTACTGTTGAAGCTAAAATCTGAAGGATGAATTGGTGTTAGTTGAGGTAACAGAGGAGCAGGGAGGAACGAGGAGGTTGGGGGACTGGCAGAAGAAATGTTCTGATGACACAGTTAAATGGAAAATATAAGGATATTAAGAGAAAAGAAATAATGTTTTCTTGTTACAAGCATAAGATATTGGGAACATGTATCTTTGCTGAATATATTTTGTTGTTGGCCTGTGTTGCCAAGGAAAAAAATTTTAAGTTTCTCATTACCATTTGTTGACAGCTAAATTCAGATGGCTCCTCCTTTCATAGATGCTTTTGCACTTTTACAGGAATAAAGAAGAAGCATCATGGGTGAGAAAGAGAGTCTAGATATCTAGAAACTGGTTCTATTCTGATTTTTGCTTATGACCTTGGCCAGATGACTTACATCTGTTCCTCTGTTTTGTCATTTGTAAAGGGGGCATGATAATATTATCCAGTTTACTTAACAGGGTAGGCTCAAATGAGATAGAGGAACAAAAGTCCAAAGTACCACACTATGCTTAATGACCTTTTTATATAAGCATTTCAAGCATATTAAACAGTTTCTTGATTTCTGGCAGTTCTCTATGTATTAGTAGTAACTCAAATTTATTTTTCTTAGATTTCCAGCTGTAGTGATCGGGACTGCATTGCCAGCTCCACAACAAGTAGAGAGCCCTCTTCATTACTCTTTAAGGGGAACAGAATTGGATCATTTCTCTTTTCAAAAATGCAATTATTCGAAACAAAAATATTTTGAAATAGAAAATCTGGAAAATTCAGTTATTTTGCAATTTTCCAAAAACAGGATATGTTTCTGCTGTGATGAAATCCCCCAATTTCTCTGATTTTTAAATGGCCAAACTAATCTGATCAATCCTTTTTTACTTTTTAATTGAAACAACTTTCTATCTGACTTTCCAGTGGTGAACTTATTGACAAATATAGCAATGTAAATGGAAAGAAAGTTATACTAAAGTATAACCTCTACATATTTAAAAACCAAGAGCTTAATTAAAACAAAACAAAACAAAATCTTCTAGCTTCACATTACCTTCTTATGTAATGAGATAGACTCATGAAATACAACATCATTAGTTTATGGGTTTACTTTGCCAAAAACTTAACCCCTGAAAACATTTTAGTTACAGTTTAGTATGTAAGTGTCAAATATCTCTATCACATATATTAGCTTTTTCCTATGTGTTTCTACAGTCACAAATAGGAAAAATATCAAGTTCCCTTTCAGAGTAAAAGTAAAGCTCATTCTAAAATATTTTACAAATGTTGTCAATTGTACAAGTGCTACTTTGCAAAGATCAAAAGTGTGTCTTAAATTCTGAATGCCACTTCTCTTTTTGTTTACTGTCTTTCTCTTTTTTCTATGGTAAGCAATTGGATTTCAAAATATAGGAACTCTATTAAAAATGTCTGATTGTAAAATCCTGTTTATGACTATTTTTAAAACTTTTTTATTGCAAAATTCAGGCACCTTTAGAAATGTTTGATACTTTAATTGCTTTAATTATTTCTATGTTGTTGAGGAGAAAATTTACAAAGTCATTTAAAAGAAGGAAATAGTTCATGGATAACTGGTTTCTTTAGAAATGGGAAAGAGCGCTTAAGGAAATGCGTATTTAGAAATCTCATTTAGTTGATGGCCAATTTAACTCTAATCTATTAGTATATGTTTGAAGGAAATAGAGTGTTCATAGAATTACGCAGTCAGAAGACTAGTGAGCACTTCTTCCTGCCTTTGGTGCAGCACATAGGCCTCTGCAAGAGGAATCAGGAATGTGGGGTTCAAGTCTCAGTTCTGCCACCCACTCTCCATGTGGGTTCATAAGAAAGTCACTTAGCTTCTAACTGTCAGTTTCTCATGTGTAAAATAGAGATAATGATGCCTTTCTTATAAGGTTATTAGGAATAACTGACACACATACATGAAAAGGTTTTGTTAACAAGAAACTGCTCTACAAAAATAATCTCTACAAAAATAAGTTACAAAATTTATAAAGAACTCAAAGATTCCAATAAGAGAGTCTACAAAATAAGTTTAGTATATATTTCATGTTCATCTTCTTGATTCCTTTTCACCTGTATATATGCTAAATCCTTCATTAGGTAATAAGCTCCTTAAAGCCATAGTGAGCTCATCCCATCCTCTTTCTGTGTAGCTCTCTGTATTACTCTCTGGATTACACTTAACTAATGAATACTCAAAGGGCTTTGTTGGCAGATATTCTCCCTTGGTTCTTAGTTCTAATATCAAGTAAGTAATCACTACTTCAAAAGTCTCCTTTCACTTATTCTATGTGTAAACTCTTCTGCTCCAAATCATGCCTATTTCCACACATTCTATCCTCGAAGCTCATAGGGAATTGGCAGGTCAGCATCCACTTAACAAAAGCCTTTATCACTGTTACCAAACTCTCTCCACCTTCAAGGAAGAATCCTTGGTTCTCAGTCTAAATCTGTCCCTCTTGTAATCTAAAACGTGCAGGATTAGCTACACCCTTAGCTCTAGGAAGAAAGGAGTTCCTGCTGGCTCACCAAAGATTCCTAAAGCCAAGTGGTTCCAAAGGAAAGCTCATTCTTGCCTGGCCAAGGGAGAAGACTAAAGTACATCAACAGAAAATGGCTGGAGGAAACATGGACAAAGAGGAAAAGAAGGGCAGGGGCAGAGACAGCAGGATCAAAAGGAAGTGAAAGTAGAGCGTTCCTAGGGCGCTGTTATTCCTTTGGAAGGCTGATGAGATGCTCTGTCTACCCTAATGCTTGTAGGCAAGTTGGCATTAGAGCCCAATAAAACCCTTTGAAAAGCTGGAGAAATGGTGAGGAAGGGATGGCTACGTCTCCGTGTCCCTCCTTCGACGGTGTAAGTATGCCGGCCTGGTCTGCCCTCTGCTCAAAGTTCTGTGTTCTTTTCACGAGGTTTTTAACAAGCGGGCCCGGCTCGGCGCAGCTTTTAGGCGTAGAGACGAATATTTTTAGGCTAAGCCGCCTCGCCCGGTCTTTACGATAGGACGTGGCTTCCATCAAACAGTCCCAGGCGGGCTCACGCAGTCCTCGGCTCGGGGTACACACGCGTGCCCGCAGCCGGCCCCCGCGCCCCGCGCGCGTTTCAGCACCGCCGCCTCCGGAGAGCGCCCCGAGGGCGGGCCAGGTCGGGCCTGCCACCCGCCCTCTCGCCATCCCCAGACCATTCGCTCTCCCCTGCTCCGCGTCTCCCTCACTCCCAGGAAAAAGCACGCCCAATTTCTAACGTCTCCTCAATTTCTGCTTCCAAAGCGACCTCCGCGTCCCTCCCTCGGGGTCTAAACGCGCACGCCCCTGCGCCTTTGGGTCGCACCGGAGCAAAGCCGCGTGGTTTCTCCAGCGGTGGCGTGAGACTCTCGGCAGGCAGCCATCGATCACCTTTCCCCTGGCCTTGGACCCCAAACCAGCATTCAGGAGCCCCCGCTCGCTCCCCGTCGCTCCAAGCCCCAAAGCCTCTAAGAAACAACCACGCGACGGTGCGCCCCTCCCCCAGCACACGCACAATCACACGCACACACACACACACGCACACTCGCGCGCCGCAAGCCACCCGGGTGCCACCGCCGCTCCGGGCAGAGCTTCAGCCGACTGGGGCCCCAACCCATCAACACCGGCCCGCCACCGGCCTCCCGCAGCGACCGCCCCGCCCCTTCCCCTTCCCCTTCCCGGGCAGCGGGTCCTGGGGGCCAAACCTAGACGGGCCACAAACCCATTCACTCAGCATCCACCTCGCGCGGGCCACACACGCTCCACAGTCCCCCAACACTTGCCCCTAGGCTAGGCCGCCACGAACCATCAGCCAAGCCCTAAATTAATCTCCTCCAAGCCCCAGCCCCTG